>NC_064618.1:180339547-181589547 GCF_023898315.1 Schistocerca nitens
AAGAATCCCAAAGGAGGAGGTATACTTGGAAAAGGCCGGCTGATTTTGGGAGATTTCAGTTAGATTACATCGTGGTCAGACAGAGATTCCGAAATCAGATTTCTGGATTGTAAGGCGTACCCAGGAGCAGATATAGACTCAGATCACAATGTAGTAGAGATGAGAAGCAGGCTGAAGTTTAAGAGACTACTGAGGAAGAATCAGTACGCAAAGAACAGGGATACGGAAGTACTAAGGCACGACGAGATAAGCTTGAAGTTCTCTAAGGACGTAATACAGCAATAAAGAATAAAAGTGGGAAGTACAGGTAAAGAACAATGGACATCTCTAAAAAGGGCAATCACAGAAGCTGGGAAGAAAAACATACGTAGAAAGAAGGGAACTGCGAAGAAACCGTGGGTAACAGAAGAAATACTTCAGATGAACGACGAAAGAAGGAAGTAGAAAAATGTTCAGGGAATGAGCTAAATATAAGGTGCACAGAAGCTAAGACGAAATGCCTACATGAAAAATGCGAAGAAATCGAAAAAGAAATGATAATCGGAAGGACACAACATACGGGAAAGTCAAAACAGTCTTCGGTCCAATTAAAAGCAGGGGCGGTAAGATGAGGAGTGCAACAGGAATTCCATTATTAAGTGCAGAGGAGAGAGCGGATAGGTGGAAAAGTACATTAAAAGCCTCTATGAGGCGGAAGGTTTGTCTAATGTGATACAAGAAGAAACATGAATCGATTTAGAAGAGACAGGGTATCAGGTATTAGAATCAGAATTTAAAAGAGCTTCGGAGGACTTAAGATCAAATAAGGCAGAAGGTATCGATAACATTCCATCAGAATTTCTAAAATGATTAGGGGAAGTCACGTTGGGGTGTAAAACTTTTGAGTCTGGTAATATATCGTTTGTCTCTCGGAATAATATCAAACACAATTCCGAATATTGCAAGAGCTGATAAGTGGGAGAATTATCGCACAATCAGCTTAACAGCTCACGCATCCCAATTGCTGACAAGAATTATATACAGAAGAATGGAAAGAAAATTCTGGACCGAGCGAGGTGGCGCAGTGGCTAGCACACTGGACTCGCATTCGGGCGGACGACGGTTTAATCCCGCGTCCGGCCATCTTGATTTAGGTTTTCCGTGATTTCCCTAAATGGCTCCAGGCTAATGCCGGGTTGGTTCCTTCGAAAGGGCACGGCCGACTTTCTTCCCCTTCCTTCCCTAATCCGATGAGACCGATGACCTCGCTGTTTGGTCTCTTCCCCCAAACCACTCAACCCAACTGAACTTCTGAGGTCATCAGTCCCCTAGAACTTAGAACTACTTGAACCTAACTAACCTAAGGACATCACACACATCCATGCCTGAGGCAGGATTCGAACCTGCGACCGTAGAGGTCGCGCGGTTCCAGACTGCAGCGCCTAGAACCGCTCGGCGACTCCGGTTCCTACGTAAAACTTGATCAACTTAGTCCCCTCCAGAAGTGTGTAACACGAATTGTGAAACACCCTGTACAAGCACCAAAGTAGCGAAGTGAAGTAGGGAGTGACCAGAGAGTAGCTAAGACTGCCTCGTTTGCCCCATGGGGTTGCGCGCCGGTACCTCCCCGCCAGTGTTGGGGAGTCGGGAGCGCAGGGTAGCCGAGGGTCAGGTGGGCGGCGCCGGCGCTGAGGTCAGCGCCAGAGGACCACCAATTACCCGCGGCCGGCCACTGCTTAATTACCGCCGCTACAAAATGCAACGCGCCAAAAATTACCGCCGGAAAATGAGAACACCGGCCCGACGCGCAGGCGGGGTCCGACGCCCACGGGACGCGCTCTGCCCGCGGCCGGTCCCAATTAGGCGGTAATTATCGCGGCGCACGCTCCTATCAGGCCGCGCCGCGCCGCTGATGGACTTCTGTCCCCCCTCTGCTCGACGCAGCGGCACTCGTTATCCCTGATCAAAATGACGCGCGCGCTCCGACGTTCCGATCCACCACTGTCTGTGCGTCTCCCCTCTCTCTGGAGGTATTCCTGTCCCCTTCCCCACCCAACCGTCCTCACCGCCTCCCCTTTCCCAGTTCTGTCTGAACCGTCGCGAATGCCATTTTAAAATCCGATTGCACGCCAAGTAATTACGACCGGTGACACGTGAATCCCTATCGATGACGAGATTCTGCCGTCCTTCCTTTTCTGCTCGCGCTTTCGTCGTAGAACAGATTATTGAAAGTAGCATGAAAAGCGGCCGCTGTAATCCACAGCGGCGGAATGGATGGGGACCGTACTGCGTGTCTTTCTGAGGCGGCGGTCATTCATTAGGACGATGTGATGGTGACTAATGGGAGACGACTCCCCTGATGAGCAGAGCAAGGGAACCAGGGCGAGTTATATGAGTGGGTAGTTTTAATCCGCTTAGTAGGAACCTCTCACCAAAAAACACCGATCCTTTAAATAATCGAACGCCCTTGTATTAAACAGCTTCAAGCGTCTGTTTACTTTACAAATTAGTTAACGTACTAAATATGTTACTCTAACAAGGAGATAGTACCAACTTCTCCACAACGATATGATTCGTATCGACAAGATGTCTAGGGGAGGAAAAGGATTTTAATATACGTAAATTGAAAGATTATTATTGTTAATGAAGTAAAAGATCCACACAGTGGACACCAAGTAGGAAAGCTAGTCCTTATGTTTCAGATCCAGGCAACGGCTTTGCCCATAACATCACCGAAGTTAAGCGCTGTCGGGCGTGGTCGGCAATTGAATGGGTGACCATCCAGGCCGCCATGCGCTGTTGCCATTTTTCGGGGTGCACTCAGCCTCGTGATGCCAATTGAGCAGCTACTCGACCGAATAGTAGCGGCTTCGGTCAAGAACACCATCATACCGACTGGGAGAGCGGTGTGCTGACTCCATGCCCCTCCTATGCGCATCCTCCTCAGAGGATGACACGGCAGTCGGTTGCTGCCGATGAGCCACTTGTGGCTTGCAGACGGAGTGGTTTTTTTTTGTATGTTTCAGATCTAGAGTGCCATAAAAATGTGAAGGAACTGTTAATCAGAACTCAGGGAGAAGTTGTAGTCTAATTCACAATCGATTTATTGATCTTAGACATTACAAGACAACAAAATTATTAAAGAAACATCACACAATTTTTTTTATTTAACAAACGCCTTACTGACATGGGATCTATGGTGGACAAAGTGATCTGCTGGGGATCGACACACGACCTTAACCAGAACGCTGCTCACTCTATCTAACTTCATACACGTGAATCCAGGTTATGGCATCAAACTTCGCCACCACCAAGCATCTATATTCTAAAAAAAAAAAAAAAAAAAAAAAAAAAAAAAAAAAAAAAAAAAAAGATGGTTCGAAAGAACAGGGTGCTGAGAAACATATATTATTGTCCTATGTTTCAGCGGCGATTATTTTACCGTCCTGGTGCTCAAGGCGGCACACCACGATGCGTTCGGCGACTGAAGTCATGGACGGCTGCAATCTGTTATTAAATGTGCGTTCCCGAAAAACGGCCTCGCGTTTGGTTAATTCAGAAAGCAGGTAATTCCCTATGAGCCTCTGAAAGCCCGATGGCTCCCAGTGTGCTGGTGGACCCGTTTGCTGGTCTGCCTAACCAATTTGACTCTGTGCCACGACTGTGCGTGTCGGAATACGGCAAATGTTTAGACGGCCGACTCAAGAGAAATAGGTACACGCACGCGTCACTCGTTGTGACCATGATGTTATAAACAGTACCTCTGACGGTTCAGAAGGTGACTGGAACAGGCTCTAAGTCGCACACTAGGAAAGGACACAAGTCTCACCGTTTAGGTAGAGACCTGCAGTTCTTTACTAGCGAAGCGCCAGTACAAGAGACTTGTACAAGAGTGATCTTTCTTCCTTTCCCCCCGTTTCCTCCTCAGCTCAGTTCCAAAACCACATTTCTCTTTTTTGACTTCCCTCACTTTCGCAAAAGCCAATCACGATCTGGGGCCTGGCATTCTAAGCTCAAAGAATGCAAACCGATTTGACCAATAAGACACTTTAAAGTTAATTGGCAGAAAACGGAAAAAAATTCAGCTTCGCGGCCTCTTTCCCACATGTTTGCCGTGTCTTTTGCTAACACAACACAGGGTGGAAGCACAGACCTCCATAAACAGCTTGTTATCTCCCCTGTTGCGTCCATTTCTAAGTTTCCAAAGAACAGCCATACACTCACAAACAGCTTCGTGCATTGACAAACATATTTTGAAACAGTCTGGAAGTCTGGACGCCAGTTTCCCTGTCCCATGGAGATTCACAGAACGTTTACATTCTCATGGCGGCTTGCTCCCTAACAACGTCCCACCCTCTGCTTTATCCTCGGCCTACAATGCGCTGTCGGAGACTTCTCGCCGCTGGCCCGCTGTACCTGAACATCTGCCTGTCGTCTGGCGCCAACGTAATGTGGTTTTGCACGATGCGACCGCGGCGGTCTGGAAATGTCTCCTCACCGTTCTCCAAAAAAACGCGCTTTGTCGGCCCACCAATGCTGTGCTTTTACTGCAGTCATTTAAGTCGGCAATGCAGGCAAAGCTTACCGTATTTCCTTCCCTAGAGCAGGCAAACAAGACCATAAACTACTGCCCACCATTTCATCATAATTTATGAAGTCAAATCGCAGTACATCGTACTCCCTACATCGAATCAGAAGTGAGAGTGCCCTTAAATCTCTCAAAATAAGGCGATCCATCTCTAATTGTTCTTGAGAAAATAGAATTTGAAAATTATAGGGCTGCTTATGCTGTACATTTTGTAGGGCCGCCACTGTTGTTGTAAGTCGCAGCCGAACAATTAAGCACTTAGTTTCATATGCGATAGGTCTCTGGATCGAATTTCGCTGCCGGTAGTTTATTTTTTAATCTCACGTAATGCTAACAACAGCTTTATTATTACCATGAGAAGCATCAGTATCTAAACCACAAATTGTCTTGTATACTATGTTAACCGGGAGCCTAGAAACGACGGAGAGGCTCCGTCCCCGCCGCAGCCGCAGTGGTCCACAATCCCCACGATGACTACCGAAGTCCACTTCACCCCTCCGCTGCCTCACACCGAATCACTCTTTCAGCTTTATTGTGCTGTTCGGCTCCCAGTGGATTCCCCCCCCCCCTCCCCCCCAGGGAACGTCTCACACGAGAGGAGTGTAACCCCTATGTAATGGATACTGGTGGTGTACACATACGTGGAGAACTTGTTTGCGCAGCAATCGCCGACATAGTGTAGCTGAGGCGGAATAAGCGGAACCAGCCCGCATTCGCCGAGGCAGATGGAAAACCGCCTAAAAACCATTCACAGACTGACCGGCTCACCTGACCTCAACACAAGTCTGCCGGGCGGATTCGTGCCGAGGACCAGGCGATCCTTCCCACTCCGGAAAGCACAGCTAACCCGGCGGGCCACACCATCATTTCCTTTTTTACTAATCTCTAATGTGAAAAATGGAGAAACTTTTTTCGTCGTATTGACATCGGAAATCTGAGAAGGATACACGAAAACTTTGAATCGCATCTGTGTAATCATTTTGTTTATAATATCGTGCCTTGAATTGGGACAAGTATAATGTGTAGCCGCTAACGGCCTTGCCGCAGTGGCAACACTGGTTACGGTCATATCAGCGAAGTTAAGCGCTGTCGGGCTGGACTAGTATTTGAATGGGTGACCATCCTGTCTACCGAGCGCTGTTGCCAAGCGGGTTGCTTTCAGCCCTTGTGAGGCAAACTGAGGGGCTAACTGACTGAGAAGTTGCGGCTCCGGTCTCGTAAAGTGACATATGGTCGGTAGAGCGGTGTGCTGAGCACATGCCCCTCCACATCCGCATCCAGTGACGCCTGTAGGCTGAGTACATCACAGCGGCCGGTCAGTACCGTTGGGCCTTCATGGCCTGCTCGGCCGGGGTTTAGTTCAGTTTTTTTAATTTATTTTTTATTTTTTTTTAAATGAGTAACCTACGCAGCACTGCACGAATCAGGATAATACTGATCGTAGAAACAAGGAAACCAATAATTGTAGTGACATGTAGCAGGATATAAGGAGAACATCAACAAAAGCAAAACAAGGATAAAGGAATGTAGTCGAATTAAATCAGGTGATGGTAAGAGAATTAGATTAGGAAATGAGATATTTAAGGTAGTAAATGAGTTTTCCTATTTGGGCAGCAAAATAGCTGATGATGGCCGAAGAATGAAGGATATAAAACGTAGACTAGCAATGGCAACAAAAGCATTTCTGAAGGAGAGAATTCTGTTAACATTGAGTATAGATTTAAATGTTGGGAAGTCTTTTCTGTGGGCGTTTGTCTGGAGCATAGCCAAGTATGGAAGTGAAACATGGACGATAAAGAGTTTAGATAAAAACAGAATAGAAGCTTTGGAAATGTGGTGCTACAGGAGAGCGCTGAAGATTAGATGGGTCGATCAGGTAGGTACTGAACAGAACTGGGGAGACTCGGAATTTGTAGCACAACTCTTGTCCGTAAGAAGGTATCGGTAGATAGGACACATTCTAAGACATAAAAAGGAAAGTGTATGCTGGGGGGAGGGGGGGGGGAGGAGGGTAAAAATCGTAGAGGGAGACCAAGAGATGAATACAGTAAGCATATTCCGTTAGGTGTACATTGCAGTAGTTATTCGGAGACGAGGAGGTTCGCAGACGGTAGAGTAGCATGGAGAGCTTAATCGATCCAGTATTTGGACTGAGGACCACAACAACAGCAAAATAGCAGATGTAAGGAATGCAGAATTTTTGCTCTCCATGCTTTATTTCACCGTATCTATTGCAAAACAAACTAGGTTTACATTAATCAACAGATTTTGGTTGTCACAAAGTTTCGCGGCATGTCCGCAGCTCGAGGTCGTGCGGTAGCGTTCTCGCTTCCCACGCCCGGGTTCACGGGTACGAATTCCGGCAGGGTCAGGGATTTTCTCTGCCTCGTGATGACTGGGTGTTGTGTGATGTCCTTAGGTTAGTTAGGTTTAAGTAGTTCTGAGTTCTAGGGGACTGATGACCATGGATGTTAAGTCCCATAGTGCTCAGAGCCCTTTTTCGCGGCATACCACGCCTATCGAAGTTGTGGGGTCCTGCCCACTCGTTGCTTATAGGGTGTTTAGAGGATGTTGCGTTCTTGGAACGTTATACAACAATTCAAACAAATAATATTAGTCGTTTTATTTCTCGAAAGCGAAATGACAATACTTAACTTTGGAGATTTACAAGTAGTAGTCGCAAGCGAAGGGCGACATGAAAACACCAAAGTTCTTGCGATACACGAAGTCCAAGTAAGCACTTAATATGGATCGCGATAATCTGATAGCGTAGCACAAATGTTCGTTGCAGACTCGGGCCGATCTGAGCGTCCGAAGCCAGCAGGAGCGGCGTTTGTATTCCCTTCTTCCAGGTGTCGCCCTTGGCGCGGTGCGGTCCAAATCCGCGCACCATTGGTCGACGTTTCTTCACCGCCTTCTCTGCTCTTGCATTCCGCATCTTCGTTCCCTCGTTTGTGGTTACGCCAGAGCAGAAGCATAGTACCGAACATTGGTGCAAATAACTCACAAAAAGGAATAGTACCGGCAGCGAGATTCGGGCCTAGGGCTTCGCGCATATGAAACTAAGCGCTTACTCGTTCGGCTGCGGACTCGTTGCGTGTTAGCAACCATATAACGTATATAAGGACGCCCAAAATTTTCAAACTCGATTTTGAGAGTTGCGTCTTCCTGCTTACACATGTTGAAGTCCCAGACGTTCCCTGCACATCCTGTCAATACGAATCAAATCGGTGAGCAGAAGTTTGTATGGCCCCCTTGAAAGATCGTAAGACCTTTATGATTGAAAACACGAAACCATAGTTTAACACGCATCTGAATGTCTATGACGTCACATCTGTGTGTCATACAATGATACAGTTTTGCAGGTAGGTACATTCAGATACTGTCTGCAAGACGTGTTCCGAATAGAGTTAGTGGAAAGAGGTAATTAATTAAAACGCCACGGCCGATGCTGAAGACTTACTGCATCAACAGCGAAAATGTAGTAACTGATAAATTTTCTTCTTTTCATTATTTTACTGGGCGGGGGTGAAGAAGTTTCAAGAAGCTATCATATTATGCTTAAAGTTGGCTGAAAGCCGCTAAGAGCTCTCATTTTCAAATACTGTATAAATACAGAATGAGTCAGGAGGAAAGGTACAGACTTTGAGGGGTGATACTAGCGGTGATTCTGAACAAAAACCTCCCAAAAAAACATGTGCCCTTTTCTTAGGCGTTTCCGGGTAAACCAATGACAACAACTAGGGACGGGAAACGTGTAGAGTCGTCCTTACTAACCGTCTCAGTACCAAGTTCACTTGCACCTGGTGCAGTAGTTTACCTCAAGTCTCAGTCCGTCAGTGTTCGTCGTAGTACACGATACTACAGTGTTGTTACGTGAACAACGAATACAATTTTGGTTAGTGCAAATGCCACGGATCTTCACACAGGCAGAGTATACTGACATGGTGTTTGTCTGTGGTTTGTCCAATGGGAATTCCAGAGCTGCTGTACGAGAATACCAACAACGATTTCCGAATCGCAGAGTGGCAGATAGCAGGGGGTCTAGCAGGGTGTTTAACGGATTACGTGAGCGTGGTACGCTTCGCAGCGCAAATTCTATCTCTGAACATCCCGTAGCCGGCCGCAGAGGTCGAGCGGTTCTAGGCACTTCAGTCTGGAACCGCGCGTCCGCTACGGTCGCACGTTCGAATCCTGCCTCGGGCATGGATGTGTGTGATGTCCTCAGGTTAGTTAGGTTTAAGTAGTTCTAAGTTCTAGGAGACTGATGACCTCAGCTGTTAAGTCCCATAGTGCTCAGAGCCATTTGAACCATCTGAACGTCCCGTACAACGAACGCTTAATAAAGTTGAGAACATTCTTCAAGTAGTGGAACGCAGTCCTACTACTAACTCTAGAAGAATTGCTGCCCAACTTATTTCCCTCTTGCCTCGAGCGTCCGCTATGCCATTACGCTATCTCACCACGGCTCAGAGCCACACCCAAACTTCCATATGTCGTCAGCCATTTCTCTACAGCCTGTAGCTGTGAACCTATTATGTTCATTCCAAAGGAACATTCCATTTTAATTCGGATGAACACAGGCACTGCAGTATCGTAATTATCCTCCGAGGACGGGCAAGCGACTTTCTAGTAAAATGTCTCCCCTGTACGGGAATAAACACAGTAGATGCACAGGTACAGGTAGTAGACACATGGCTGGCGACATATGGTAGTTTCTGCCTGGCCGTGAGTCGTGCTCGGATAGCCTAATGCCATAGCGACCGCTCACGAAAAGCGGAAAATAAGGGTTCAAGTCCCGGTCCGGCACAAATTATCGTTGTCGTCATTCGATTCTACGGCTGATATTTGTCTATATTCGCAACTGCAATACATTTCATGCATTTCATAGCGGTTGTAGTCGCCGCAATGCCTGTTGCTTTGGATATGCGTGCATGTCTGAAGGAACATTGTAAAGTAATTCGGAATAACACAACCACTGCAATATCGTATCGTATTCAATACTGTTGGCTGTATCTGCTGTTCAGATGCTTAAAACCTGGTATTTGCAGTGCATCAGAATGTTATTCTGTGTTTAATTTCGGACATCTGCGTTTAGATATTTTTCATTAAAGGTAAACGAATAAGAGTTATCGATGTGGTAGCTATTCTAAATATTTTAAAAGCATGTTAGTTGGGTGTTTATAATGCGATGTTTTTGTTTTAGGCCTACTGTTGGAGAAAATAAACGGTACGGACACTAAGATTACAGAACTTCTCCTTTTCACGGACGCCTGCGGATATTAAAGCCGCAACACTTTAAAGCGTATCAGCTGTTGCTGGGAGATTTACAAAGATGTATTAGCAGTTCTCACTCCTTTCTTCAATGTTATCGCTTTTTTGGGATCGTGAAAAGGAAAATCAGACGACTAGACATAATTCACACATCTACATCTACATGGATATTCTGCAAATCACATTTAAGTGCCTGACAGATGGTTCATCGAACCACCTTCACAATTATCTATTATTCCAATCTCGTATAGCGCGCGGAAAGAATGAACACCTATATCTTTCCGTACGAACTCTGATTTCCCTTATTTTATCGTGGTGATCGTTCCTCCCTATGTAGATCGGTGGCAACAAAAAAAAAGAAAAACATAACAATAGATAGATTTCATTCAATCCTCAACTAAGACGGGATTCAGTGTTACTCAAACCTCTGCTGAAAGTACCGCGGATTACAAAAACTGGTGGCCTAATTTTCACAAAAAATCAACGAAGTCGCTGAAAAAGTCCTCATTTTGATTTCCTAGTACAAGTTTGAATACTTCTTGCCTGAAGGTTCTTTGACCGTATCTGGGTTCATTGATGTTGCGGTAGAAAACACTTTCCTGCTGCAAAACAACAACATAGGTGTACCCCACATACTACGGGCATACTTCGGAAAACTTTCGATACAGGACCAGAAGATCCAGGAAGTACGCAGGACAGCTACATACATTCCATATGAGTACAGATTAACCGTCTGCCAGGCACTTAGCCGACCGAAGTGGCCGTGCGGTTAAAGGCGCTGCAGTCTGGAACCGCAAGACCGCTACGGTCGCAGGTTCGAATCCTGCCTCGGGCATGGTTGTTTGTGATGTCCTTAGGTTAGTTAGGTTTAACTAGTTCTAAGTTCTAGGGGACTAATGACCTCAGCAGTTGAGTCCCATAGTGCTCAGAGCCATTTGAACAATTTTGAGCCAGGCACTTAATAGTAAATAGCAGAGTAATCACGTAGATGTAGATGTTGCTATGACCAGCAACAGCTACTGCAGAGGACAGAGAAAGTGAAGGACAGTAACAATTTTCAGACTAAATTTAGTAGCTAATGCTTTCAAAACGTGTGAGAAGTATACACGTATCTTGTACGTGTCGTTTTATGAATGTTTTGTGAAAATAAAACTATTGCAGTTGATGTATCGAGAACTTTTCATGTCTAATTAATAATCAGTTAGAAGAAGAGAACAAATATTTAGTTTTTAATCCCGTGATGCCTCCTTTAGGACACCACAAATTATCTTTCCAAGGTACTAAGAGAGGAGGTTTCCGAAAAGAATCGTCTATAACTGTTCGGTTAAGACGAAATTAAAAATAAGAACAGGAGAAAGTTTTTGTGTTTCCTCAGAAAATGAGGTTTCCTATTCGTTCCCTTCTGCAAACTACCGATTCAGCTGGTAATGGCGGGGGTGAAGGGGGAAGTAATGGGGAGTGGGGTCGTAGAGAGTAACCAGCGCTTCACTACTCTGCGAAGGTTTGCAGTTCAGTTGTCGTGCAGAGATGAAGTGGCTAGCACTCGATAATGTGCAGCGCAACATCTTCGTATTGAGGAACGCAATAAAAGAAACAGTGGGTCAGTTAGGGAGGCGCAAAGTAGGCCCGAAAGTCGAAAAGGGTGAGAAGGCGAGTTAATTGGACCAGTGTCCCTCTAATCTGGAGGAGCCAGTGGGCAGTGACGCGTGCGCCTGCGTAGTGCGTGCAACCTGTGCAGGTTGAGGCGTGTGTGTGGTGTGGGGTCTGGGCTGTGTGCTGTGGGCTATGGCAGGCTGGCCGGCGCCGGCCCATTGCCGGCTGCGAGGCGTAGCGACGGGGGGATGTGGGGTGGAGGGCATTTGCTCGTTCGACCGGCTCTAATTAGTAAAGTTGAGCTGGGCATATAAGTGGGCTGCAGTGGCCAGGTCGATACGCGACACGGGCCGGACGGTTACTGACGAGACAACTCCCTCCTCCTGCTGCTGCTGCTGCTACAGCCGGGCGACCAGCCACGTCTTATCGTCGCACCGACTCTGAATCCTTTATAGCACCTTTCTTTGTACTGAAAGTTCCCCAACCCCCCTTCTTTTAATGTGTGTGTGAGAGTTTTTAATTAGGAATATTTAAATGGTACCAGAAAACGACTTTGCCTAAGGACAGCGTGGATGAGATACACTGATTTCTTTTAGAGAGAATTCTCTATCAATTTCTACAAATTTAGCCAGTCCAAGAGAGGGAACAGCGTCAGGTCCTTGAGGGCCCAAAACGTGGCTCCTCTTATTCAGTTCCTGACACTCTGAAGGAAGACATGTGGACAATCATGCTGATATTAACATGAAGGATAGGTCTATAACTGACTTGAATTTATTAAAATTTGTGATCTGCACATACAAAAAAAAATGTTCAAATGTGTGTGAATCTTATGGGACTTAACGGCTAAGGTCATCAGTCCCTCAGCTTACACACTACTTAATCCAAATTATCCTAACGACAAAGACACACACCCATGCCCGAGGGAGGACTCAAACCTCCGCCGGGGTCTCTGCACATACATTGAAGCGCCAAAGAATTTGGGATAGGCACGCGTATTCAAATGCAGAGATACGTAAACAGGCAGAATACGGTACTGCGGTCGGCAACGTCTATATAAGAAAAGTTCAAATGGTTCAAATGGCTCTGAGCACTATGGGACTTAACATCGGAGGTCATCAGTCCCGTAGAACTTAGAACTACTCTAACCTAATGACATCACAAACATCCATGCCCGAGGCAGGATTCGAACCTGCGACCGTAGCGGTAGCGCGGTTCCAGACTGAAGCGCCTAGAATCGCTCGGCTACTCAGGCCGGCTATAAGAAAAGTGTCTGGCGCAGTTGTTTCATCGCTTACTGCTGCTCAGTGGCAAGTTATCAAGATATAATTGAGCTTGAACGTGGCGTTATAGTCAGCGCAAGAGCGATGGCCGCACAGAGCTTTACGACTCGTCTGGATGCGTCAACCCTGACATTGGACTGTTGACGACTGGAAACATGTTGCTTGGTCGGACGAGTCTCGTTTCAAATTGTGTCGAGCGGATGGACGTGTACGGGAATGGGGGCAACCTCATGAATCCATGGACCCTGCATGTCAAGCTGGTGGAGGCTCTGTAATGGTGCGGGGCGTGTGCAGTTGGAGAGATATAGGACCCCTCATACGTATAGATACGACTCTCACAGGTGAAACGTACGTAAGCATCATATCTTATCACATGCATCCATTAAAGTCCATTGTGCATTCCGACGGACTTGGGAAATTCCTGAGGTACAATGCGACACCCCAAACGTCCAGAACAGCTACAGAGGGACTCCAGGAACACTCTCCTAAGTTTAAACACTTTTGCTGGTCACAAAACACCCCAGACACGAACATTATTGAGCATATATGGAGTGCCTTGCAACATGACGTTCAGAAGAAATATACACCCCCTATTACTCTTAGGCATTTATGGACAGCGCTGCAGGATTCGTGATGTCAATTCCCTCCGGCACTACTTGAGACATTTATCGAGTCCATGCCACGTCGTGTTGCGGCACTTCTGCGTGCACGCGGAGGTTCTACACGATATCAGGCAGGTGTACCAGTTTCTATGGCTCTTCAGCGTATAATTCGCCATCCCTTTTGGCATGATCAACACCGAATGATACTGAGTAAGACTAAATTCGCGCTATGGCGCTGCTAAATTTAATTTAATGAACGTGTACGTGATTTCATCGTCATCGAATGTTTAGGCGTATATACAGAACTCTGGGGATTATAGGGTTATGTAATTTCACAGTTACACGTGGACACTGTTGTACTCCATCACACGAGAGCATGTTTTTAATGACATTATGGGAGGAAATTTTCTTACCACTAGACGAGGAATTATAACACGCGATTAGGCAATTGGCACCACGAGAACAGCTAAATTCCGTGCAAGGAGAATACATTATGAAAAGTATTACATAACTAGGAGGCTACTGGGGATTGGCAACACGTAAAAGAAGACTCGTTTGATCCAACACCACGTGATCATTGTTACAGCTTGTTCAAAGGGAATCATAATGGCGGTTCCTGTCCAGGTATGGTCAAATGGCTCTGAGCACTATGGGACTTAACTGCTGCGGTCACCAGTCCCCTAGAACTAGTTAAACGTAACTAACCTAAGGACATCACACACATCCATTCCCGAGGCAGGGTTCGAACCTGCGACCGTAGCGGTCGCGCGGTCCCAGACTGTATCGCCTAGAACCGCTCGGCCACTACGGCCGGCGCCTGTTCAGGTATGCCGCTGCACTACAGACAAAAAAAATTCACCCCCAAAATAACTGATTTTGTTGTGCAGATGTTAGGTAAGCTACTGTCTGTGAAATGTGCCACGCTTAAAACTCTCCTTGTACTGCTACGGCCGAAGGGGAGGGGAATATAACTTCTATGATCGTTCGGTAAAAGAACATCTAGCGGAACACTAAGGAACATAAGCGAATGCGAACCGCACACGACTGAACACCGTTCGCTCACGCGTACCTAGCGTTGATACCAGGCAGAATTCTCATTTTTTAAAAAAATAAACACAGTCTTGATCGCATTTAGGTTTCTTTTTATTGTTATTTTAAAAAGACCGGTTTTGATCTCTAAGAGGTCATCTACAGATCTGGAGATGATCTCTTACCAGGGAATCGAGCGTGCTGCAGTAATCATGGCGTCGTCCATGTGCGGTCACTGAGTTAGACCGCGATGCGGGAGATCCGTGTTTTAACCCCTGTGGTGCCCATTTATTCCAGAAATTATGAACTGACCGTCCAGTAACTGACGTGTTTCTTCTCCATACTATACATTGGTTAGAATATGAATCACGTGGTAAGAATATAATACCGTAGTAAGTAAATGCGATGAATAGAGGGAGCAGACGAAATGCAGTAGAGACCTCCCACAGAAATGAGAACAACAAAGAAACATGTGTGAACTATGTTACAACGAAGCAATTTACGAAGCAAAACTTTCAAAAAAGAACGCAAGAATCTTAACGTGCTATACTTGTGTAGAGCAAATAGGAGCTACGTACATCTGGAGATGCCTTCGTTACCACTCGATGTTGCAAAAAGGACGTTACTCAACGACACAGGCACAAATTTGAATCCAGTGAACAGACACTCAATGACCGGATGGACAATTCATAATTTTGTGAAGAAAATAATAATTGGTGATGTGCGAGTGACGCTTGAACAAGATATTCCACTTTTGCAGTCCAGCACTGTAACCAGATAGCCAAGACGCACGGCTATTTTGTCTCCGTCGATGTTGTACACGTTAACCTTGGGCCGTTCACTGTTTCTATTTTGCTTCTCATTTAGTAGTTCAGTACACTTTCTTACTGTTTTCATGCTTGATCTGAGTTCAGTTTTTGACCACCAAATCTGAGGGAGGTGGGATGCGGAGTTTCCGTCGTTGTAAGATCGAAACCAGTCGTCTAATGATTTTCTGAATTCTCGTTCCTTGTTGTACTTTGCACGGGAAGCTCCGGTGTAAAGAGCCATTCACGAATCACTGTGCTTCACGGAGCTGTGACCGTAGGTCCTCTTGTGTCCACGAGTGGCGGACGCCTTGATGGTCGCGCTGCCCCGGACGGCCGCAGCCGGTACTCGCACACAGGCCGGGTGGAGTAAACACTTTTAAGTGAAAGTGTGCGCGCAAAGAGCTGGGAAGTGGCGGAGCGCCGTATCTCTCGGGTGGATAAGGAGCGGCGCGCTCTCAGGGGGAGGCGGTGGGAGAAAGCGACAAATAGCCGCTGACTTATTTATGAAGCGAAAGCACGCGCTCGGATGGGCCCGGCCCGGGATTCGGCTGCCGCGCCGGAACAGGTGGCTTACGGGCAAGCTCTCGCTTGGCGCTTTCTAAAAGGCCCGCGCCAGCTAGCACTGCACCGCACTTTACTCCGGTAAGAGACACGGCTGGCGTTCACTTTCAGCAACTCCAGACCGCCTGTAGCATCTGCGTAACAGCAACTTAACGACTGCGCCAGTTACGAGATCTCGGGCTTACCACTGTTGTTAACACGGACACTGAACACTTTCTGTGGAGAAACGGTTAAACACTTGGACGCCATAATTAACCCTCTAACGGCAAGGTGAAGTTTCCTGACATAAACGGTAAGGTGGGGCTGGGTCAGACCCCACCCTCCAAATATCGATTTTTCGGGGTAAAATAAAACACGAATAATGAGAAAAAGTTTTATTATCAATTAAACACATATAATATTTGTTATAACAACAAGTTTTTTATTTTTGTAGTCAATAAGTAAGAATATAAAGTACTCTGGAAAAAAATAGGAACTTGATTACAAATAATACCTCAATAGAAATTTCTCTATAAAATTATTGAAAACATAGTAAAAATCAATAGATTCAGTCATAATCTAGGAACTTCAGTGCTTTAGAAATTCTAAAGATGGAACTAAATGAGAAACATCTCTTACTAATTGTAGAAAATAATTATAGTGTCAGCAGTTTCGAAATATAAAGTTCTCAATAATAAATGTCTCTGTACACATAACGTAATAGGAACAAATAATAAATGTATAATGTTATCCTGGAAACGATCACATACAGCCCTGAAAATACATTTTTGGCACAATTTATCACATTTCAGTTTCTTTACAGCCAGGGCATATAATAACTTTATGCTCCCCACATATAGAACGATTACACTTACTACAAAAAGCATTCCCCTTCCTATGTCTTGATCTGTCACAAAAATCACATCTTCTTTTCTTTAGTGGCTATGCTTGGGTAGGCTTGTCTAATTCGATTGTTTTTTTTTTTTTTCTAAAAGTTTTCCAATAGACGAACGGAGCTCACGGGGAAGATGTCTGTTATTCAGCTCTTTTCCATAAGAGGTTTTCTCAAAGACAACGCAAGATTTTTGAGAAATGATATTCTCGCGTGTTTTGAAAAGCTGTTCATTTTGCTATTGCTTTTGTAAATGATAAAACTATTTATAGCAGCGATGTCTAAAATAGCATAAAAGTACGGCATGGGCCATCTTCTCGATTTTCTTTTTCTGGTCCTGCTGTGGGAAAGCATATGTAATACATCGACCCCTCCTTTAGTTAGATTGTAGAACTCCAGAATTTCAGGCTAATTTGATTTTTCATTTATTTCTACAGAGAAGTGCGTAGACGATATCAGTAAAACTTTTCTATTTTTCTTTGGGGTAGATGACTCCAAAGTTTTGCCGTCCTGTTACATAAATGTTGAAGAGCCTACTGGAGCGAAAAGCAGCATTGATGGTAGTATATGCGGTTTGTTTCTTTTGGAGGAGGGCGTCAGTCACCTCCTGGAACCAATTGTCCGCTGTATTGTTTCTATTAGAACCTCTGATAGATTCCGTCAGGCGCAAAACATACTGGGCTGGTAAAGGCAAATCTCCAGCTCTCCTCTTTATTCTGTTGTCCTTGCCAGTGTATGGAATCCCACGCAAAAAATAGAATGTCCTTTCGTCGCATAGTGACATTATTTTCAACCCATATTTGTCGGGTTTCGATGGGATATACGTTTTGAATGGACAGGCACCTCGAAAACTCAGTACAGTCTCATCTACTGTGACATATTCAAATGGACTATAATTTTTTTCACTGTTAGATTCAAACATGTCCCACACTTCTCTGAAAGCCGCAAATTTGTCGTTGATTTTTCTGGCCTCTCTGGTGGCTTTTGTCATCGAAGCGGAGGTTTTCTAGACGAAATGCAAACCTTTTCTTGCACATAGTGCAACGGAATACCGGAGGTCCATAGGTTGCCGAGAACATCTCATCTACACTGAGCATACAGTCTTTTAGGACACCACTCATGAAGAGAAGGCCCACCAACCCTTTTATTTCAACGCTTTCTGTTGGTGAATGAAACCACTGGGCCGTACTGTACTTTTACCTAGATTTCTCGATTTCAAGATTTGTGTACAAAACAATTTTTTCTATAATTTTCGAATCTATAAATAATAAAAATACTTCCAAATCACTAGTGACCCGCCTTGCTTCCCCACGTGGAGCAGGGGGATGAGTAATAATATTTGACACTGGTGTCCTAGAAAATTTTGAATGGATAGGTTTGTTGGTCCATACTGTCTCTAAGTCTTTACCTAGCTAAAAATTTCCTAGCTAAAAATTTCTCTCATCATCTACATTTGACTGAGAATTATCAAACTCGACTGCTCCTGCCGCACAATGAAATACATCATCCTCGTCATCAGTATTAGATAATACATCATCCTCGGTTTCTGAACAGTTTTCTGCATCGATATTGTTGCCATCCTCTGACTCAGCCTGCTGTCGGAGAAACTCGTTGTATACCTCCTCAGGAGTTCTAAGGAGTTGATGCGCCATTTTAGTAAGATACTAGAAGAGAAAACAAAACTTAGATGTAATATCAACATAAATATGAGGTTGAATCCTCCCCACAAAAGAAACTAATAAGTTTGACGTAAACAGTAAGGTGGGGTCGGATCCAACCCGAGCGCGGGTAATGTAGGTTTCGCATAGATAGGGTAGCTGCAGGTCACTCACCAGACTGACGTGGCCTCCTCGGCGTTCTCGGGACGACTGCCTGGTAAGTTAGCTGGAACCACAGCGCTCTCAGAAAAGGTAGTGGGGAGTTATAAACAAAACAGACTCGCAGGGGTCGGATCCAACCCCAACCTTACCGTTAGAGGGTTAAGTTTGTCGTGTTACGTTTGTAACAATCGGTACGCAGGTGCGCAACCAAGGGGAGTCATGCCGGTCATGAACCATTCGCCTCAAAAAACAATTAGTATAGGGACTGATAACCTTTGCAGTTAAGTCCCATCAGAAAAAAAATAAACAAACAATTAGTAGAGGTGCGTATATACTCGTGTGCTAAACTTAAAGGATGCCATTAACTTTATCATGATGTGTCACAGCAAAGTAACATAACTCGATGAATCTTGACCAATACAAAGAAAGAAGTACCACAGCGTAGTTCAGCAGCTAATTGAAAGAAAAACCTAATGAGACGTACAGGAATGACAGTTTCATTCAAAGACAATAATTATAATGAAGTCACATTTACCGTGATCTCATGGACAATACATGAGTGTGATCACGGTTTTTAATAAGGAACGTTTTCACCACAGATGGTCTTGCATGCTCTGTAATCTGCTCCCATGTAGAGCCAAAGCTTGTAGTACAGCGTTACATTCCACAACAAACCCGACTGACAACTGCTGGATGCAATTAGATTTACGTCGTCGTACTACAATAGTCAGTGGCACGATGGTCAATTTACCAAACATCCTCTCGACACAGCAGCTACTCCACACGTGCTGTTTACGCAATCACGCCGAGCTAGTCTGCCGTTCACGTCCGCCTTGCTCCGCCCTTCACGCTATTTGGGAGAATTCCTTAACACCGTCTACTTCGTGATTCTCAACTCTGATGTTAATTTTCCCGCTGTTCTCATTTCTGCTGCTTCTCATTGCTTTCGTCTTTCTTCGATTTACATTCAGTCCTTATTCCATACTTGTTAAAACTGCTTATTCCATTGAACAGAACATGTAATTCTTCTTCACTTTCACTGACGATACTAATGTCATCAGCGAATCTTAACATTGATATCGTTTCACTTTGAATTTTAACCCAACTTTCGAACTTTCTTTTATTTTTGTCATTGTTCCTTCGATGTGTAGACTGAAGGGCAGGGGAGAAAGACTACATTACGCCGGCCGAAGTGGCCGTGCGGTTAAAGGCGCTGCAGTCTGGAACCGCAAGACCGCTACGGTCGCAGGTTCGAATCCTGCCTCGGGCATGGATGTTTGTGATGTCCTTAGGTTAGTTAGGTTTAACTAGTTCTAAGTTCTAGGGGACTAATGACCTTAGCAGTTGAGTCCCATAGTGCTCAGAGCCATTTGAACCAAAGACTACATTACTGTCGTACTCTGTGTACATCGTTCTTGGTCTTCGATTCACATTGTTCTCTCTTGGTTCTCATACACACTGTATACTACCAGTCTGTCCCCATCGCTTACCCCTATTTTTCTCAGAATTTAAAACATCTTGCTGCATTTTACGTTGTCGAACGCTTTTTCCAGGTCAACAAATATTATGAACGTGTCTTGATTTTTCTTTAGTCTTACTTCCAGTATCAAATGCAACGGCAGAACCGCCTATCTGGTGCCTTTAGGTTTCCTAATGTCAAAATAATCGTCATCTAACAGCTTCTCTTTTCCATTCTTCAGTGTATTATTATTCTTGGCAGCAATTGCGATACATGAGCTGCTAAGCTGATTGTGAAAGAATTGTCACACTCGTCGACTCTCGTTATCTTCGGAACTTTGTGCATGATATTTTTTCGATTATTGCCACTTCCCCCAGTGATTTTACAAATTCCAATGGAATGTTATCTATTTCTCCGCTTTCTTCTATCTTAAGTCTTACAAAGCTCTTTCGCATCCTTATTCTAATACTTGCTCCATGTCGACTACTACTGCTTCTTTTGTCACGTCATAATACAGGCCTTCGATGTACTCTTTTCCACCGATCCGCTCTCTCCTCTGCATTTTACAGTGGAGTTTCCATTGACCTCTTGTGTTATCGCCCTTGCTTTTAATTTCAGCACAGGATGTTTTGACTTCTGAGAATGCTGTGTCGGTCTGTCAGACAAGCATTTCCTTTTCGATTTCTTCACATTTTTCATGCAGCCGTTTCGCCTTAGTTTCCCTGCACTTCCTATTTATTTCATTACCAAGTGAATTGTATTTCTGTATTCCTGGATTTTCCTGAGCATTTTTGTACTTCCTTCTTTCGTCGATCAGTTGTAGTAGTTGTTCTTTCACCCGTGGTTCCTTCGCAGATACCTCCCTCGAACCTATGTTTTTCTTTCCAGATTTTGTGATTGTCCCTTTTACAGGTGTCCATTCTTCTTCTGCTGAACTGACTACTGATCTATTCACTATCACAGTATCTACAACCTCAGAGAAATTCAAGAATTTCTCTTCATTCTATAGTACTTCCTAACTTTGCTCTTTGTTTCTTCCTGACTAGCCTCTTAAACTTCAGATTACTGTTCATCATTACTAAATCGTGATCTGTATCAATATCCCGTCAAGGGTACGCCTTACAACCCAGTACCTGATTTCGGAGACTGCTTAACCATGATGTATTCTGACTGAAGCCTTCCCCCCTATCTCTCGGCCATTTCCAAGTACACTTGCTCCTTTTGTGAACCTTGAACATAGTATTCGCTATTTCCATCTGAAATTTGTTGCAAAACACAATTTGTCTTCCTCCTCTCTCATTCCTACTACTAAGCCCACATTCTACTCCTGCCCCAACAACAGCATTCGAATCTTCCGTAACTATTAGATTTTCATCTCCCTTTACGTATACGTACTGAATTAGACTTTCAATACCTTCATACACTTTTTCTATCCCTTCATCCACTGATTTCGGCGTCTGCATTCTGATGTGAGCAATCCTATCACTGGACTGTTCACAGTAAATCACTCTCTGCTCTCTGTCCAGCCGTCCTATTCATAACGAATCCTATTCCCTTTATGCCATCTGCCGCTGTCACATTTACCTATGCTCGCGTGACCAAAAATCGTTGTCTTCCATCCATTTCACTTCACTGACACTCACCATATCTAGATTGAGCCTTTGCACTACCCTTTTCAGATTTTCTAGCTTCCCCATCACGTTCAAACTTGTGACATTCCATGCTCCGGCATGAAGAACGATATCCTTTCGTTGGTTACTCAGTCTATTTCTCATGATCTATTCTTCCTTGGTTGTCTTCTCCCGGAGACTCGTATGGGGAACTAGCCCTGAAAATTTTAACAATGGAGAGATCAGCAAAACACTTTTTCAATTACAGACCATATCGCTTTTGGATACACATTACTTGTCTTTAATGTAGTGAGTTCTATTGCCGTCTGCATCCTCGTGCTGTTGATGATAGTTGATTGTTCCGCATTTCAGGCGCAGTTTCCCGACCCAAGGCAAAACAGACTGATCTGAACCTCTGTCAGCTCCTGAGCCCAAGTCCATTGGATGAAAAAGGGTGACTGGCGAGGGAGAAAAGTGTTGCAACAACGCTGAGTAGTGAGTGCATCGTGTTGGAACACCTGGATTCCAAGATTGATGATGTTTGACATCATGCCGTCTATTGCGCACAATTTGAGTCGTAACACGACGTCCTGTGGCTGCACGAAAAGCATTATTCAACATGGTGGTTGTGGCGTTCGCTGTGTTATTCAGTGGTTTGGTATTTAACTAATTTGTAAATGGAAATGATAATCTTATTTTATTACATTGAGTAATTACTAAATAATTTTTCTCCCGGCTAAAGATTTGATCAAGTTGCTAAAGAACTCTAAGTTAACGTCGTGTTAAAGTGTTGTCTGTAAGTTGTGTAAGTGTCACTAAACCACAGTTCATACAACAGATTCTATACAACTATTGATTAAGATGGAAGCAGTTATCTTCAGCAAAATGATCATTAAAACCACCGAATATCAGCCGCTCACAACACTGACATATGTTACCTGAAACAATATTCTTCGCAACTCGTGCGTAATTAATTTAGGCTCCATACATCAGCTAGAAAAGTTTCTTATAAGGATCGTGCTATGAGCACTGTTTTTAAAGAACCAATCTGATTCGAATCATTTTCATTAAAATGAATTCGGGACCACCGGTGCACATTTATTTTTACACATTTGTATTACGTTCTGCATTTGTGTCTGCAGAGTTGCTTAATTAGAAGTTGCCGCTGTGATAATTGTTAAGATGGCGGCAGACAATTGATAGGAACTTTCTATTGTTAGAGGAAATAAGTATTTTAAATGCTTATTGAACTTTACATAAACTCTACTTTCGTATTGTGTACTATTTAGACTTCATCAAGCAAACATTTGATTTGTTTCTAAGGAAAACACAGACAAACACGCGATACAAATCACTATCATCAATGGCTGCGCTCGTTGCAGCGGAAAGAAATAATTAACACAGATAATGCTTACTGAGAGAGGAGTTAGAGTTACAAATAATTAATCACTCATATTTATAATAATAATGAACTCTATTTTCAAGTAATAATTAACAAATAATTACAATTTCTTAACAGACCTCAGTTTGATATGCGTCTTGCGTGCTGAACCTACAAAAGCATCCAACAAAAGGTAAAAACAAAGGAAGACAAACGCAGATCATAAAAGGAATTTACAATTATCATTGTCTTTGTATGATACACATCGATATGTCTAATTACATCATAGAATATTATATAAATAATCAATATTTATAAGTTTTCATTGTTTTTTCATACGTCGAATACATAATGGTTATAACTGTTAGAGGCATAATTTCCTCTCGTCGCACTGTAGCCAAAAATTTATCACGTGGATGTTACATGGTGTTTCTGTCATGGTTCCTCCGAGCCATAATCCATAGGTATCGGTCATCTACTGCAGTACTAGTCCATGGCCGGCCTGAGCGAGGTATGTCATCGACAGTTCCTGTCTCTCCGTATCTCCTCCATGTGCGAACAACATAGCTATGGTTCACTCCGAGACGCCTGGATACTTCCCTTGTTGAGAATACTTCCTGGCACAGAGTAACAATGCAGAAGCGATCGAACAGCGGTATTGACCGTCTAGGTATGGTTGGACTAGAGTAACAATGCAGAAGCGATCGAACAGCGGTATTGACCGTCTAGGTATGGTTGGACTACAGACAACACGAGCGGTGTACCTCCTTCCTGCCGGCCGGTGTGGCCGAACCGTTCTAGGCGCTTTAATGCGGAGCCGCGCTGCTGCTACGGTCGCAGGTTCGAATCCTACCTCGGGCAAGGATGTGTGTGGTGTCATTAGGTTAGTTAGGTTTAAGTAGTTCTCAGTCTATTGGACTGATGACCTCAGATGTTTAGTCCCATATTGCTTAGAGCCATTTGAACTATTACCTCCTTACTGGTGGAATGACTGGAACTGATCGGCTGTCGCACCCTCTACGTCTAATAGGCGCTGCTCATACATGGTTGTTTACATGTTTGGGCGGGTTTACTGACATCTCTGAACAGTCAAAGGGACTGTGTCTGTGATGCAACATCCACAGTCAACTCTTCAGGAGTTCTGGGAACTGGGGTGATGCAAAACTTTTTTCTGATGTGTATATTTCCAGCATGGATTAATATTATGATTCATAAACATTTTGACATGTATATAAGCATGCTGTTATCAGTGCAGGACGGGATACAATTTTGTACAAACCAACCGTATTGATGATTCTATTAAATATTCCACAGTCTTGGCCACAATCTTGGAACCACACATTGTCTGTTATTTTATTAATGACCTGTCTGCGACATTGTTCATTAAAGAAATTCATTATTGTCTGATAAGGTATAACGTAGATTACGTGCTTACTGAAACTGCGTTTTACAACACATCTCACAGCCGTAAGCAAAATGCGTTGCAATTGATTTCGTTGAGACCAGTCTCAGAAACTGGATTTCACTATATATACCGTGACCTTGTGAGGCAGTAAAACTCTACGGGGTCTGCAATTTCGAAGGTGAACAGCAACGAGAGCCTTCTTTCAGCGTAGATGCAAGCGTGATTCAATGGCCAAAGAGTGGTAAAATAAAGAAAACGCGATGTTCCAGCTTTCGCACCGAACACATGTTACTGCTGTTATGGGCCAATACTCGCAGGAGACCGACGAGTGGCGTTGGAGAGAAAGCGTAATGCAGCACAAATAAAATTTCCGGTAGTGATGACAGCTGTCATAAAGGTATGTAAAAATGCAACAAAGGAAATTTTAATTAAAACACACTACACGTCTAGTAATCAGGCCCATCCTGTGACGTGGCAGATAGCCTGGCACACAATTTTATACATCGACAAAAGCTGAAGAAATGGTTATGGCCTCAAAATGAGTTAAGAGGAGGAAGAGATTAGTGTTAAACGTCCCATCAACGTCGAGGTCATTAAAGACGGAGCACCCGCTCGGATTGGAGAAGAATGGATAAGGAGAGCGGCCATGCCCTTCCAAAGGAACCATCCCGGTATTTGCCTTAAGCTATTTAGGCAAAGTACGGAAAAGCTAAAGCAGGATGGCTGGACGCGGGTTTGAACCGTTCTCCAGAATGCGAGTCCAGTGTGCTAACTACTCCGCTATCCCGCTCGGTAAAATGAATTCGGAATGAATCAGAAAACAGACGCGACATTCAGATACATGCAGTGTCAGAACCAGACGACACTGTTTTCCTTAGCATCATACACTGAAGAGCCAAAAACAGCTACACCTGCCTTATATCGTGTAGGGCCCCCGTGAGCGCGCAGAAGTGCCACAACACGACATGGCGGGCACCCGACTAATGTCTGATGCCCTCTATAGCAATGCTGGACGTGTGGGGTGTCGCATTGTCGTGCTGGAATTGCGCAAGTCCGTCGTACTGCACAACAGACATGAATGGATGCAGATGATCAGACACGATGCTTACGTACGTGCCACCTGTCAGAATCATATCTAGACGTATCAGGCGTCCCGTATCACTCCAGCTGCTAACGCCCCACACCAATACTGAACCTTCACCAGCTTGAACCTTCCCCTGCTGACATGCAGCGTCCATGGATTAACGAGGTTGTCTCCATACCTGTACACGTCCATCAGCTCGATACAATTTGAAACGAGACTTGTCCGACCGGGCAACATCATTCCAGTCACCAACAATCAAATGTTGGTGTTGATGGGCCCAAACAAAGCGTAAAGTTTTGTGTCGTGCAGTTATCAAGGGCACACGAGTGGGCCTTCGGCTCCGAAAGCCAATATCGATGATGTTTCGTTGAATGGTTCGCACGCTGACACTTGTTGATGGTCCAGAATTGAAATCTGCAGCAATTTGCGGAAGGGTTGCACTTCTGCCATGTTGAACGATTCACTCCAGTCGTCGTTGGTCCCGTTCTTGCAGGATATTTCTCCGCCCTCAGCGATGTCGGAGATTTGATATTTTACGGGATTCCTGATATTCACGGTACACTCGTGAAATGGTCGTACGGGAGAAACTCCATTCGGAGATGTTCCATCGCTCGTGCGCCGACTATAACACAATGTTCAAACTCTCTTAAGTCTTGATAACCTGCCATTGCAGCAATAGTATCCGACGTAAGTAAGTGCGCCAAACACTTGTCTTACACAGGCGTTGCCGACCGCAGCGCCGTGTTCTGCCTATTTAAGTACGTCTGTATTTGAATATGCATGCCTATACCAGGTTCTTTGCCGATGAAGTATACTACCTGCAATAAAATAAATATTTTACATCAACTTCTTTGTGGGGCATACGGAAATGCATTTTATGAAAGCTGTTGAGCGCAGTTTGAAGATTTCAACATTATTTCTTCTGTGTTCGTAGTAGAACAGGCTGTGTTAGGGATACTCCAACAATTTCTATACTACAGGGCTATTACAAATGATTGAAGCGATTTCATAAATTCACTGTAGCTCCATTCATTGGTCACGACACACTACAGATACGTAGAAAAACTCACAAAGTTTCGTTCGGCTGAAGCCGCGCTACAGGTTTCTGCCGCCAGAGCGCTCGAGAGCGCAGTGAGACAAAATGGCGACAGGAGTCGAGAAAGCGTATGTCGTGCTTGAAATGCACTCATATCAGTCAGTCATAACAGTGCAACGACACTTCAGGACAAAGTTCAACAAGGATCCACCAGCTGCTAACTCCATTCGGCGATGGTATGCGCAGTTTATAGCTTCTGGATGCCTCTGTAAGGGGAAATCAACGGGTCGGCCTGCAGTGAGCGAAGAAACGGTTGAACGCGTGCGGGCAAGTTTCACGCGTAGCCCGCGGAAGTCGACGAATAAAGCAAGCAGGGAGCTAAACGTACCACAGCCGACGGTTTGGAAAATCTTACGGAAAAGGCTAAAGCAGAAGCCTTACCGTTTACAATTGCTACAAGCCCTGACACCCGATGGCAAAGTCAAACGCTTTGAATTTTCGGCGCGGTTGCAACAGCTTATGGAAGAGGATGCGTTCAGTGCGAAACTTGTTTTCAGTGATGAAGCAACATTTTTTCTTAATGGTGAAGTGAACAGACAATGTGCGAATCTGTGCGGTAGAGAATCCTCATGCATTCGTGCAGCAAATTCGCAATTCACCAAAAGTTCACGTGTTTTGTGCAATCTCACGGTTTAAAGTTTACGGCCCCTTTTTCTTGTGCGAAAAAAACGTTACAGGACACGTGTATCTGGACATGCTGGAAAATTGGCTCATGCCACAACTGGAGACCGACAGTGTCAACTTCATCTTTCAACAGGATGGTGCTCCACCGCACTTCCATCATGATGTTCGGCATTTCTTAAACAGGAGATTGGAAAACCGATGGATCGGTCGTGGTGGAGATCATGATCAGCAATTCATGTCATGGCCTCCACGCTCTCCTGACTTAACCCCATGCAATTTCTTTCTGTGGGGTTATGTGAAAGATTCAGTGTTTAAACCTCCTCTACCAAGAAACGTGCCAGAACTGTGAGCTCGCATCAACGATGCTTTCGAACTCGTTGATGGGGACATGCTGCGCCTAGTGTGGGAGGAACTTGATTATCAGCTTGATGTCTGCCGAATCACTAAAGGGACACATATCGAACATTTGTGAATGCCTAAAAAAACTTTTTGAGTTTTTGTATGTGTGTGCAAAGCATTGTGAAAATATCTCAAATAATAAAGTTATTGTAGAGCTTTGAAATCGCTTCAATCATTTGTAATAACCCTGTATATTGTGAATATGTTAGTATTAAAGTTAAAGCTCTTTCCTGTTATCATATTCCACCATGCACCGATGGCGAGCTAAGTTATTGTCATACAAAATTATTTATTAATTGAGATTATGTTCTGTTAATGTGCTGTAATTTGTGAAGTGTCGTAATTAGTTGAATAAAATTTTGTAAAAAAAAGGTGAAACACTTAATATAGTTTTTTTGCCATTTGTCATTCCCTACACTTGAGAATTGTTAAAGTACAAGACCTTTTTGTATTCAGTTGGACATCTCAATTGGCTGGGAGTGGAACAGAGGGAGCCTCATTTGGCAATGTTTGAAAGGGAGCTCCAAGTGCCAGCATTAACCTAATGATCAAGGTAAACTTCCCAAAAACACTGATCGGAATCAGCCAGCTGATAGAATTTATTTGTGATTTACACTGACCAGCAGAAAAAAGAAGCACTAAGAAGACATGGTAAATATAACTTAGTAAACATACACACTGCCAGAGGGTACTTAAATATTTAGAGTTGCAATTCTCTGTGGCAGGTAGAACGACAGTTGAGCCAGGTCTCGTAGAGTATATAAGGGGTGTCAGCAGCCTCGATATTGATTGATTACTGTGTAGGACATGGAGATGCCACGTGCTCGTGCGAAACAGCGCTATCAGCATCTTACACAGTTTGAGTCCATTGAGAGTCTCCAGTTGGTTGGCTGTCAGAATCTGGCAATATCTAGATTTTTATGGCATTCGGATGTGAGAGTTATGCAGTGTCGGTCTGCAAGGAAATGCGAGAGCAAGCAAATTCACCATTTTGCTTGTGGTCAAATACGCCTGACCACCAAAGGGAGACCATCATATTGTGCACCAAGCACGTTATAACCCTTTCTAATTTCTGCCTACCATCCGAGAGAATGTAACGGACTCCCTACTACATTCTGCACATCATGTAACACTGGTTGGGGTCTAGCAGGAGCCGGACTAGGGAATTAGTCCCTGCGTCTGCTGCCGTTAACACCACAACACAGACTACTGCGTTCGGAGTTGTGCCGTGAATGGGAAGCATATGCTTCTGACGAGTGGCGTCGCGTTGCATTCAGCGATGTACCACAGATTGGCACTTCCCCATTGTCGCTGAGTATGGAGGTGACCTGGTGAGAGGTCCCATTCTTCTAATATTTTTGAGAGGCACACCTGTGTTATTCCCAGAGTCGTGGCGTGGGGAGCCATTGGGTATGACTTCAGGTCACCGCTGCTATTGATTCAAGAAACTATGGCGGTACAAAGATACATCACGGACATCCTCCATTCTCCTGTATTATCTCTCATTAAACAGTATTTTGTTGCCATTTTCCAACAGGACAATGCACATAAGACAGTATTTTTGGTGCCATTTCTCAATAGGACAATGCTCATCTGCACGTGGCAGGTGCCTCTATGCACTATTTTTGTAATGGTGAGGTACTCCTGTTGCCACCAATATCATTAGATCTCTCTCTGATAGAATATGTGTGGGCCCAACTTGCAAGTCAACTCCATCCCAGTTCCAGTATCCTGCATATCACTGACATGTTACAGAGGATGTGTGCCCGTTTTCCTAAGGAGATTCAACGGCTTTATGACACTCTTACCAACCGAATCAGTGTATACATCCAGGCCAGACAGGGTGGGATGTCGTAATGATGAGTGGGTTGATGCTGCGAAGTTTTGTAATCGTTGCAGTAACATCATATGACCTCTCAGCCAGTGAAGTTACATTCCATTTCATCCACCCCTTATGCGTCCTTCAGTTTTTTCGTTAGGCTGTGTGTTACTGGGGAAACGCTGTATACTGTCCCAGACGAAAATCCATATATTGTGTGTGTGTGTGTGTGTGTGTTTCCGAACTGACTTAACACACAATGGCCGAAAACGCTACGATAAGAATTATAAAAGGAGCACACGACCCCGAATTGAGTGGCTGAGGATCTCGAGACAATAAAACCATTGGTCCGAAATGAATATTTCAGGCATTACGAGGATGTGAATAATCACTGTGCGTGAGACATTTGTACGCAGTCATTTGTGAGCTTTCCATGGCGATGCTTATCACTGTTCTCGGCAACTGAGCATTACTCGTCACAGGTTCGAGCCTGGTGGTCTAGTGGTAAAGTGTGTGCCTGCAAAGGGAGAGGTAGCCAGATCGTATCGCAGTCTAACTACGTAAATTTAGCAATTTTCCTTTAGGCTAGCCTTCATTTCTTAATAATGTGAAGATTGATGAGGAACGACACGTGTTTCAAATTCCACATTAAACTGTATGTGCACCTTCCCCGGTATGATTATTAGGAAATGTTAGGCAAACTTTAGTTATTATTATTATTATTATTATACTCGTTACAGGAACTTGCATACATGTAGTTAATTTGAGACGCATCATTATGTAGTGCCCGGAAAACTGACACACTATACAGAGAAATGCTTCGCGATATGTGTCATCCTAACTGGAAGACTCCTCTGTGCAGGAACTTGCGAGACACTAGGTCGTTCAAACATAGATACCCAAGGTTCATAACAAAGTGTTATTCACAAACTGGAAATAGAGATGGTATTAGATCTTGCGGCATAAGATTCTTCAACAAGCACTCTTCAACTTGGCCGTGACGTGCACTCTCCCTCCCGTGTGTTAATGGATCAGACACAGCAGTACTGATGAGCTGGACCTTCTATAGGTTCTGCACGTCAATTTTATTGCCGTACCTCCTGTAGGTCGTATTGTTCCAAGCGAGGGATCTTTGCACCGAGAAAGTGTTTTCAGTTGCTACACAATCTTTCCTGGAACTTTGCAAATCCAAAGCCAAGACCTGTATCAGATCCTCAGACGCATCTCTTTATCGGATTTTGGAGTGCAGTTGAGCAACAGCAGTTAACAGTACCTTATTTCCTGCATTCCGTTTCCAAGGTGCACGATAGGTAATGTTCATTTGAGATATACTGTCACATTTGTTGGAGAATGTTCCTTCATTACCAACCAACTGATGTGATTTCAAGTCAGTGTACAACATCACTGCGATATTAACTATTGAAATGTTCATTTACTATCATTAGTTAATTATCTGGTAGCACTCACTTCACGATCCTCTCCGAGCTAACAACTCTCACGTTAATTCTTCACTTCATAATTCTGCTGAAAAATGACTCAACGATAATATCGCAAGAGAGGTGCACATGAGCCTGCAGGATGTCCGTGATGTACCGTTGTACTGTCAGTTCTCTCAAACACTGCCAGCCCCAGGTCGCCGCCATCGATGGTATGGGATAAGATGTAATGTTGCACGGTCTCCACTATTTGTTCTCGAACGACAGGAGACAGGAGACAGTTTTATACTTCGACCACGGCCTATCAGCCCGGAAGTTTTAGGTGAAGACAATACCGGCCGTGAAAGTTTACACTGTATGATTTCACGTTAATTGTTTGTGACATCCTATCACTTAATTGTGAATATTAATGAAATTTTGCAACAGCCGTGTAGCTAAGATATTTTATTTTATTTAGACGACAACCATTTTCGGCAGTCCACTATGCCATCTTCAGGGCCCATAAGCGGCTCTCAAAATAAACGATAATGACATACTGTGTCATATATCCCTGGGTTTCGTGAATTCAGATCAGCACTGTGAAATGGTTTCCAATTCTCAAACAACTTTTAGTTATCACACCACCTAAAGTAAGGTATTGCTCCTATTCTGGCCTGGATATATGCAGTGATGTTCTTGATGAGGGTGTCATAAGACCATTGAATCCTCCTCGACAAAACTGGCCTATAACTACGACAATTGGTTCCAAATACACTTCGCACTGCTACTGGTACGGAATTGAGGTCCAGACTGGTCCCACGCGTTCTATCGGCGACAAATTCGGGAACTCTGCAGGCACTGGAATCCCTCACAATCATTCACATAGCTCATTGACACATGTGTCATGTGTCGACTAGCATTGTTCTGCTGAAAAATGACACAACGATAATATCGCAAGAGAGGTGCACATGAGCCTGCAGGATGTCCGTGATGTACCGTTGTACTGTCAGAGTTCTCTCAAACACTGCCAGCCCCAGGTCGCCGCCATCGATGGTATGGGATAAGATGTAATGTTGCACGGTCTCCACTATTTGTTCTCGAACGACAGGCGCTGATGTGAAGGGGCTATGGTGCACTTGGTGCACAATTAGGTGATCGCCCCTTGTGGTGGTTAGAGATGGTCGACCAGAATGTTGATGATGGGTATGTCTACCTCACATTCCCATGCAGTCAAACATCACACCGCTGCTACATCGAAATGCCACAGAAATCTAGGTATTTTGCGATTCGACTAGGTGGTCAGATGGAGAACCACAATGAGGGCCTTTTAATCTGTGAGGTGCTGATAACACTGCCTCACACAAATACGCAGCATCTCTGTGTCATTCACAATCATTACACGACATCTGACAATGTTCACAATATTTTATGTGCTATGGCAGGTCTCATAACAACACTAAACACGATCAACGCTAGTGACCTACTGTCTCACAGAATAGCTGCTCTTTTATATACCCACCGATTGTGTGTATGTCAGCAAAACTAGACTGGAGTCCAATAATATCTTCTTTGTGCTTCACTTTATTAACAGCCAGTGTATTTTAGTTTACTGAGAGGAAAGCATACAGTAATAGCACAAATACGTGAATTATATCCATATGTGCTTTTTCATTACGTTTATTAACTTATTTACTTTTTTCGGCTTGTGTATATTTTAAGACCGTTTGTTGCACATGAAATTGGACACACGGGCGTAACAGATAACATACCACTATAAAGTATGAAGTATGGTAATACATCTTAGTATGCAGCTTAATGATGTGCCTTCAATGCCCGGTTTTCTGTCCTGCCCAACCGACTGTATTAGGGCTGCTCTCACGCTAGCTCATTGATAAAAGGTGCTGTTGTCTACATTTTCAGTGCTTCTGGCGCTGCTCCGAGATCTTATGGGCAGTGTAGGATAGGAGAGAGACAGTGACCTGACGTGCTTCTACAGGAAACCAGCACTAGGACTGTAGTTGGATAACCTGCAATGCATCATCAGTTCTCAGCCCAGGGCAGAGGCCGAAGCTGGCAGGCTGGCTGTGCTTGGTGGTGAGCACTAAAGTTAGGAGTCTGGGGAACGTTCTGCTCAGTATCAAGATTTGTGTTTTAAATATGGCTAATTGTGTAATGAGTCCGCTTTAAATGTGGCTGACTGGGAAATGTCATATTACGGCGTGGCAAGCTGTGGCCATACATGTATATTCTTCATGTTTCCATGTTTTTTTAATGTAGAATGTGCGCTAGGTAAAGTGGGAGTCTGGGGCCGGCCAGCACTTTGAAAATTTTGGAAATTTGTGGTAAATTCCTATGGGACCAAACTGCTGAGGTTACCGATCCCTAGGCTTACACTACTTAATCTAACTTCAACTAACGCTAAGGATAACACACACACCCATGCCCGAGGGAGGAATCGAACCTCCGACGGGTGGAGCCGCGCGAACCGTGGCTTGTCGCCCGAGACCGCGCGGCTACCCCGCGCGTTGGCCAGCTGGAAATGACAGTGTAGTCAGCTGCTGACGTGAAACAATGAGAAATGTCTAGATAGAGCCCAGAGGTAGAGCCTCGCCAAACTGGTATGCTGCTGCAGCACAGTCAGCCGAACGTCAGGAATGGTCAGTGAGAGGCGTGGTGACTGTGTGGACGCAACAGCCTGGTGAAGTGCTTGCTGTCTTTTCCCCGTCAAACAGACGGCTATCGCGATGGAGGTAGAGGAAAAGAAGTTTGTATGTCAAGAAAGCACTGCGTAAGTGCTTTAGCAGATGACGGTTGCACCCTTGTGGTTCAGTGCTAGATACTATGCCTGTTTCATATATGAGTAGCGCATTTGGTGTTTTCACTAGCAAAGAAACTTACGCTCGGACGTTCGTGGTTGTTGTGTGACAAGTTGTGGTTGTTAACTGATAATACGGGTGCTGTGTGGTTGTGTGCACAGAAGGTGGCAACAAATTAAAATTATAAATTACATGCCATGTGTGTAATTAATTGAATTAGACAGAATGTGACTTTGATTGAAGCCACCTGTGTGCCTAGCTAATTTGTTGACACAATTGGTAATAAGGATTTACATCGTTATTTGTTATTGTACATGATCAATGTATTACTATACTCGCACAAGAATTTAGTCAGATATATGCCTAGATAGACTAGCAGAGCTTTGTGGGTAGCTAAGTGCAGTAAATATCTGGTTACTGCAGTAGTGGCAGAGTAGTTAAGTGTTATGTAACTGATCTAAGCTAACAGATGTTTTAGCATCCTACGTGTAACTGATGAAGTAGTATCCATTATAATTATTGTTTATGTCTGAGTGTCCACAAATCCAATTATGATTGAAAATATTGTCAACCAGTTGTTCAATAAGGATTCAGTCTGAGTTTCGGGATCGTTGCAGGTTTTTGTCAGCCGGCTGGTTTAAAGGGGGGGGGGGATGGGAGGGGAAGGGACCAAACTCCTTGGTCATCGGTCCCGGCTGGTGTCCTGGTGGTTGTACAGCCCACGATTATTCAGTCCTTGTAGGTTTACGATTGCCTTATGTCTGTTTAGAAAGAGTGAAGCTATGTGGCTGAATGTTGGAAGCTAATACGATGGATTAGGCACCCAGTAACATCCTCACTGCCGTATGTAATTGGACGTCTGTTTTTTGAAGTGAGCACTATTCTACTAGACTTGTGCACAGTACGCTGCTACAGAAAAGACCAGGCTTAGTGCAGAAATTCGTAATGTGTTCTACGAAGCTGTTCATGTCGTATGTGTCTTCATCTTGGAGGTAGTAATTATGATATATTCTTCGAAAGGTAAGTTTATTTTACTCCTAGATATTTAGAGAACTTTTCGTGTTTGACTGCTGTGTTAAAAGATTTCCAGTTGACGATATACGTCTCTATTATTTAGTTGAAAGCAACTACTTTCGGTCTTGTATCTTAAAATATAGTGAGATGTTGTGAGCATAGCTCTGTCGTAAATGTCGCTAGTGATTCTGTAGGTGTTGTATTTTCTAAATTGACTGTAGTAATGAAATCAGTGAGAAGTTTGTGTTTCATCTTGCTTAGCCCCTTCTTCTAATGAATTTTTGATTGTTACATAGCTAACGGCCTTGCCACAGTGGTAACACCGGTTCCCGATAGATCGCAGAAGTTAAGCGCAGTTGGGACGGGCTTGCACTTGGATGGGTGACCACCCTGTGTGCCGAACGCTATTAGCAAGCGTGTACACTCAGCCCTTGTGAGGCAAACTGAGGGGCTACTTGATTGAGAAGTAGCTACTCCGGTCTCGTAAACTACATATGGCTGGGAGAGCGGGGTGCTGATCACACTACCCTCCATATCCGCATCCAGCGACACCTGTGAGCTGAGGTGACATGGTGTCCGATCGGTACCGTTGTGTCCTCACGGCCTGGTGGAGTTCAGTTTTCGTTTTAGACTTCTACGTAACTCACAATAAAAGAATATTTGATTTACATCACCTTCTCATGTGTAGTCGGAAGAACTGGTGACTGAATAAGTATCCGCAATGCAGTCGTATTCTTGTGACTGGTATTGGGTATCGACTGTCACAGGTCCAAACCTAACGATCTTTCGTCGTGAGCAGATAGCACGTTACAGAACTGGGAGTCTCGCCCTCGAGTTTATTTCCACCTCGAGCGCCGTACACAGCTGTGGTCGGCTGCATTTGTACATCGTCTTTCGCTATGACGTCGACATACTCATTTCATGGGACACCTTTCTACAAAGGCATTCAGATAAACTCAACCGAACTTTACTATTGCTGCAGCCTCGCCATGTTTTGTATTAAATTCATAGGACGAAATCCCTTGGACTGTCGTGCGATGACAGAACACCAATCGTGTCGGACATTATCGATATCTTGTTCGATCCAAGCGTCCTGAAGAATCTGAGAGCTGGTATGAAGGCCACTGCCTGCGCGATCAGCATAACCGTTTGCTCGGACTATGGAAAATTTCCCTCCCGTTTCTGTTTTAAGAGGGAAGTGTAATTCGTATATCATGAAAACTAGTTAAACGCTATATAATAAATTTTCAGATCGAAACTGTGGTGTCACCGCCAGACACCACACTTGCTAGGTGGTAGCCTTTAAATCGGCCGCGGTCCGTTAGTATACGTCGGACCCGCGTGTCGCCACTGTCAGTGATTGCAGACCGAGCGCCGCCACAGGGCAGGTCTAGAGAGACTTCCTAGCAATCGCCCCAGTTGTACAGCCGACTTTGCTAGCAATGGTTCACTGACAAATTACGCTCTCATTTGCCGAGACGATAGTTAGCATAGCCTTCAGCTACGTCATTTGCTACGACCTAGCAAAGCGCCATTATCATTTGTTCTTTATCTTGGGATGCATGTACAGTCAGATCGATGTTCACCAATTATGGATTAAAGTTAAGTATTCCAGCAGCTACGTACTTTTCTTGATAGTATAATTACTTTACCTGTTCCAGCCCTCACGCGAGCCTGCGTGAGCTTAAACGCGTGCCTTTCGGCTTCCTCCAAAGCCCGTGAATTGGCTCCTGCCAATTCACAACAGAAACACCATCTATACTACACGATTATGGTGTTTCACAGCACTGTCTCAAAGCAATAACCCAATCTGATTTTCATGCGTCTCTAAAGAAACAGGAAATACTCATATTAATTAAAGATAGACAAATTTTGAGTCCCGTCTGTGTTAGACGTTACTTCTTCATGGTGACGCCGGCACGTAGGATTGTGCGTCTTCAGCCGAAACCTACGGTATAAACGTAAGCTTCCGCAGCCATTGTCACATTCAATTAAATTTTTGTGCTTTTGTGACCCTAAGCTTGCAACAGGGACCGAAACGTTGGTAGTTTTATATATACTGACAATGCGGTCACAAACCCAGAAAAATCTTATGAATGGATCCTACGGCTTCATACATACTCAGCATGTTCCCATACGGTAAATGTCGGAGGGCACCTTGTGCCACTGCTCGTCATTTCGTTTCCTGCAATACATTAAGCGTAATGTATGTTGGCGGCAGCAGAATTGTTCGGAGTCAGCTTCAAATGCTGATTCTCTAAATTTTCTCGGAAAGAACGCCGCATTACCTCCAGGGATTCCCATTTAAGTTCCCGAAGAATCTCCGTAACAGTTAAGTGCTGTTCGAACCTACCGGCAACAAATCTAGCAGGCCGCCTTCGAATTGCTTCGATATATTCCTTCAATCTGACCTGCTACGGAACCCAAACACTCGAGCAATATTCAAGAACAAATCGCACCAGCGTGCTATACGAAGTATCCTTTATAGGTGAACCACTCTTTCCTAAAATTCTCCCAATAAACGAAATTCGACCATTTATCTTCCCTACCACAATTCTCACATGCTCGTCACACCTCATATTGCTTTGCAACTTTACGCCCAGATATTTAAACGACTTGACTGTGTCATGTAATACTATATCCGAACATCACAGGTTTGAGCTTCCTACTCATCCTTATCAACTTACATTTTTCTACATTTAGAGCTAGCTGCCATTCATCGCACCCACTGGAAATTTTGTCTAAGTCTTTTGTGTGTATACGGTATAGAGAACAAGAAAGGCCCTGTCATACTTCCCTGGGGCGCTCCTTATGACACCCTTGTCTGTGATGAACACACACAATCCAGGACAACGTACTAGGTTGTATCACTTAAAAAGTTGTGGAGTTATAAACATATCTGAGAACCTATTCCGTATGCTCTGACCATAAGTGTGGTACTGTGTCAAACACTTTCCGGAACTCGACGGAAGAAAGTCCTAACCCAAAAAAAAAAAAAAATTATTTTGAGGTATTGCATATTGTGAGTTTGATTAAAAAGACAAGAACAGAATTATAATAAGACAAAGCAATTTATATAGTAGACAGCGTGTTCTAGCGATACATGAGGAACTGCTTGTTACTAGCAAGTGGTGCATTCGAAAATATAACGGATTACTTGATCCGGCTAATCTTTACTAGACTGAGGATTAGCACTTTCTTCCGTCGCCTACTTCATTTGTAAATATAAGCTTTTCTTTGTCAAGAAAATTTATTATATTCCAACTTAAAATACGTTCAAAAATTCTGCAGCAAACTGAGGTTATGAATACTGATCCCTGATTTTGCAAACGTCCTCCATAAGGAAGCATATGCGGCAGTCAGTCGATGAAACATCTCTCCGATACTCCTGCGTTAATGATTTTTGAAACACAGATATAAGCATTGTATTTTCTTTTTGCTGTCTTCTGTTGGCACATCAGATTGGTCTATTAGTGACTGAACACGATCCGTCGACACGCTTCGTGATTTTTGATGTTTGACAACCGACCAAATTGTCTCTCAATATAACGGTAACATGAAGTAAACATACCGTATTTACAATCTGTGCTACTAACCCGACATATCAGACTACGGCCGAGCGTTATAATGTTGTAAATATTTGATGTCAGCGTCCGCTTTACGCACCAGTAAAAGGATTAATTATAATTTACAGAAGAATCTTAATTTATAGCAAGTAAAAATTTTATTTGAAGCGTTGCGTTAATAATTAGTTAATTAATATTCCAAACATGTAATTAAAATACGTGTACGCCCCTGTGATACCTGCTGCGTTATTTATAGCGTCGCCTGGAGGTACTGAAATTGATAATCCACGAACACGCTGGGTCGTGTTCATTACGAGCAGTGAGCACATACTGATTATTCGTGTGTGTGTTACACTGTTTCGTATTGAGCAGTGGCAATACAAGCAACAAATGAAAATTGCGCTTATTTCATCTTATTACTGTGAATTCCATGTCATCATTAACATTACACCCAGTGCGTTCGTTATGAAAATGTATGATAATTTTGTCTTTGGAAAAAATATTTCTATGGAGGAAAATGATAACGATTGACATGTGTTGTGTAATAAATTCCATTTCTTATAGACAATTACAGAACACGTTCTTAATCGAGATTATTTCGGGCAACACTGAACATCAACAGAACCTACAACGGAAAATATTAACATTAAAGTTTTGAAATCCTTTAAACTCTTCCACTTCTACCTTCAAGAGTTCTAAAGTGAAATAAAAGACACAGACTTATCATCTTTGTATGTAACATCGAAACTGGAATCTTAACAAAGAGTTCAAAATTTACGGCTGAAGGTGTACTGTTGTTCACTTCAAACAAATGTATAACATCCATATATATCAGGCAGCATACGGCGAACAAAGCAAAATAAGTGGCGACTATTCACTGCGCTGGATTCGCTTGTCTTTTCTACGTCGACGTCAATCTTTTTTAATTGTTATTAATCTCTCGGGTTCTTTCCTCTTGGATCTTCCTGTATACCGGAAACATGACATAGTCATGCTTCGACTGAATTACTTCGAGCAAAGTCTTTGTGTGTCGTCACAGCTTGTGAGCAGACCAATGACTGGGATGTAAAATTCTTAAGTAACTACACACTGTATCATTCTGTGGTTTTCGAAACGTTTATTACGGAATTATTTTACAGCCCTTAAGTTAAATCTGTGAAACTGTGTATTTTTACAGCTGTTGAGAGCGCGAGGAGACGTGGGGCCTACTACCTAATCTGTTAAGTACTATAGAAACTGTTTATCGACTTTCAGACGTAAATCCATCACTTTTTTAAAAGTTTTCGTCTGACAGGTTTTACGCAGCTCGCAATGACTAACTTTCTCGTTCCAAAACCGATCTGAGAGTAACATTTGTACACTGCCTCCTTATTTATTGGATGTATAGTACTCTGATTTCTCATACAGTTTATCCTCTTTACTGCTCCGTCTAGCACCACTGAGGTTATTCCCAGATGTTTCAACACATTCCTATCATGCTGTCCCTCCTTTTTGTCAATGTTTTCCTTATGTTCCTTTCTTCGCGATTCTGCGGAGAACCTGCTCATTCCTTATGTTATCAGTCATTCCATTTTCAACATCCTTCTCTAGCACCACCAGCAAAAGCTTCCAATCTCTCCGTTTCCGGCCGGCCGGAGTGGCCGTGCGGTTCTAGGCGCTACAGTCTGGAACCGAGCGACCACTACGGTCGCAGGTTCGAATCCTGCCTCGGGCATGGATGTGTGGGATGTCATTAGGTTAGTTAGGTTTAATTAGTTCTAAGTTCTAGGCGACTGATGACCTCAGAAGTTAAGTCGCACAGTGCTCAGAGCCATTTGAACCATTTCTACGTTTCCGGATTTCCCACCGTCCATGAATCACTACTTTACAATACTGTGCTACAAACGAACATTCTCAAAAACTTCTTCAGGTTAGAGCCAGTGGACTTGGCGAGGAATGTCCTCTTTTTCTGAGCTAGTCTGTCTGTGATATCCTCCTTGCTCCGTCCGTCATGCGTTATTTTGCTTCCAAGCCATCAGAATTCCTTAACTTCGTCTACATTGTGATCCTCAATGTTGATGTTAAGTTTATAACTAACGTCGTCTGCCTCCCCATTTTCGTCTTTTTTAGGTTTACTTGCAATCCATATTCTGCACTCGTTAGATTTCATTCCATTCAATAATTCATGCAGTACCTCCTCACATTCCGTAAGGATAGAAATGTCATCAACTAATCTCATCATTGGTAAACTATCACTCTAAATTTTAATCCCACTTTTATTTTCCTCATTGTTTCTTTGATGCATAAATTGAACGGTAGGGGTGAAAGTCTGCATCCCTGTCTTGTTGCTGTGTTCTTCAGCCCGAAGACTGGTTTGATGCAGGTTTCCGCGCTACTCTATCATGTACAAGGCTCTTCATCTCCGAATAACTACTGGAACTTAGATTCTTCTGACTCTGTTCACTGTATTCATCTCTTGGTCTCCTACGATTTTTACCTCACACACTACCCTCCAATACTACATCCCTCGATGTCTCAGAATGTGCCCAGTTGATTGATCCCTTCTTTTAGTCAGATTGTGCCACAAATATCTTTTCTGTCCAATTCTATTCAATACCTCCTCATAAGCTACGTGATTTACCCATCTAATCTTCAGCAATCTTCAGTAGCACCACATTAGAGAAGCTGGCGTTTGAAAGGTCTCTATTGGACTCCTTTCATGTTAATTTCTTAAATCTGTTGTCATTTACGGCATAAATTCCTTTTCTAAATTTACTGTGGTGTTTCTGACTATCTGGGAGGAGACTGAGCAGTGAAACGTGTTACTTTTACACATAAACAAGAACGATCTGTCACACTACTACACTTTAAAACACAGTTTATATGTAATTCATGTCACTCAGTCTCATACGGAACCTACATCCGATTTATTTTATATACTGTATATGATAAGATACTGTCATCCCCCTTCCCTTCTGTGTGAAAGAATGAATGAGCAAATGTATTTCTAGTTGCATGCTGGATGGTAGCAGACAAGCCTGTCTGCTAGAGAACAGTAGGACCAACGCCGGAACAGGTAGCTACGCTTTCTAAAAGCAAAGAGGTTTCTATCCTTAGTGTGGTCCTGTCCGTCCCTTGTCATGTTGGTATAGGAAGTTGCCTCTCTGGTCACTTCCGTTTTGTATACGGAAGCACCCTTGGTAGGAGCGCAGGTCAGTCTGTCTGCGGCGAGCGTCTGAAGTGGTAAGATCTCCAGCTAAGCGCGTGTCTCCTAAGTCCGTAGGACAATGGATTTCTTAAGTTCAGCCTAACTGAAAATTTAATCACCTTTATTTCAGGTTTAGCTCTAAAATATCTAATGTTATCTTAAATTGCAACGCAGTGTAATTCGAGTGTGAAGTTCAGAATATCTTCCGGTAGTTGCTTTGTCACTACTTTTTGAGTAGAGTGGAACCACATGTTGAACAGTAACTCTAACTAAGATCATCAATCTTAAATGCGAATGTGCGTGAGATTATAACGTCTCATCTTGACAATATTTTTCAATATAGCAACTTTTCTTTATGTTCAACCCACGTGAGGTGTACTTTGTGAGACCAGTACCATGTGCTTATGCAATTGTTTGACCCATCAGGTTAATAATAAGACGATAGTAACCAGTTCGAGGTTTTTCTTTAGTAAATTGCGTTTCGATGTAATTTATTTTAGTTATCAAAATTATTGTGGAGTTACACTCTTTGTGTAAACCAAGTTGACCACGTGAAGCATGTGGTTTAAGCATCAAAGTAGCCCTCAGCTATTCTTTTCGGGAAGATTTCACAGAGAGTTAGTATGAATTTAGTATACCACTGTGTGGTAATTTCATGACGGACAGGATTGCCCTACGAACGTAACTTCTTTGGGTGAAAATGAATCGGTTGGTTGTAGTTAATTTCCTCTTGCATATGTTTCAACGTTCTTTGTGTGTTATTTTATGAATGCAGTGTTGTATGCAGTCTCCCAATCTTGGCTCCATATTTGATGTGTTCCGTAAGATTACAAACTCAAATTTTCACAATCCTAAATAAGGCACCAGTTGAGTTATGAATCAAGTTTAATATGCTGAAATTTCAATGATCAATGTTAAAATAAATTTCCAAATATAAACTGATTTCTTTCTTTTTATTTAACTTCTCTTTTATATATATATATCACCGGTTGTCGTATGACTATTAAAAGATTATAATTAATGTTAGCCTGGTTGGGAATTTGGTAAGCTAGACTGGATACCTGGTGAAACAGTTGCGCAGTTATGCAAGGTTAACTTCCCCAGACAGCTCACAGCTTTTAACCCACTTTTATGGTCTTGAATAGCAGCACCGCTTGCAGAATAAAATAATGCAATAACATTACACGTTTCTTGATTTTTCTCAAGTCTTGTTGCCATTATCAACCGCAACGTGAGACTGCCTTTTTGGTGCCTTTCCCTTCATGACAGAAAAACTGCTCAATTTTTCTCGAATCTGTTGTACAAGGTTATTGAAAATGATGAACACATTTTCAAAAATTCATACATACGCAAGTACAAATCGAAAATGAACAAGCTTTATGCCAATGAAAAGAGGAAGTTTCAAAGATTTTGGGGGGCGCCAGCGGGCGGGTGGTAATGGTTTCAGAATCGGCCGGTAGAGTTCGTGGGGGAAAAGGGCTGTCATTCCGTTTCATTTTCAGTTGTGAGTGAGATGGCGACTGTGGAGCAGAAGGTTTTCTGCGTTATTGATTTCACGAAAATTGAGTAGCAATTTGCAGTGCAGCAGACATTTCGTACCAAATTCGGTATTCAACCACCAACTCGCAAAAGCATTAGCCGTTAGTTCAAGTAATTTAAACAGACTGCAAGTGTGTGCAAAGTAAAAAGCACAGTTCGATCGCGTTTGAAAGAGGATGATGTTCGATGGATTCAAGAAAGTTTTGTGCGCAGTCCTAGTAAGTCTACTAATAGAGCCAGTTGAGAACTTGGAATACCCCAACCAACACCATGGAAAGTTGTGAGACGTCGTTTGCTGTACAAGCACTACCGATTACAGCTTGTGCATACTCTCAACCCCAATGACAAGGAGAAGCGTCTCGCATTTTGTGGTTATGTGCTAGCAAAGATGGAGGATGACGCATTTCTACAGAGCGCATTTCTTCGCCTGTAGCGGTGAAGCGACGTTCCATCTTAGTGGAAAAGTCAACAGACACAATGTTCGCGTATGGGGTTTGGAATATCCACATTGACCACTGCAACACGGAAGAGATTCACCGACGATCAACGTGTTCTGTGCTATAACTGTAATGGCAATCAAGTACCTAGACATGTTGGAACAATGGCTGTACCCTCACGTTACAGAAGATTCACAGGATTTCATTTTCCAACAGGATGGAGCTCCATCCCATTGATACCATGATGTACGAGGCTTTTTGAATGACTCCCTTCCTCAGCACTGGATCGGCCACAGGGTACTTAAGGACACTGCACTTCTGGCCACCGATACCTCCTGACCTCACACCCTGTGACTACTTCTTATGGGGTTATGTGAAGGAAGCTGTTTGCTTCCCGCCTGTACCAACCACTATGAATGATCTGCAGAACCGGATCACTGCTGCCATGCACTCAGTAACAGCATCTACGCTTTCGCGTATGTGGGACGAGTTTGGCTACCGCATCGATGTTTGCTGTGCAGCCAACGGTGGCCACGTTGAACATTTATAACATTTATCACATTTGCAGTTATTAAATAGTTATTAAAAACTAATTAATTACAAATTATTAAATTTATTAACTAATTCAAACCTTACGAAAAAACTTTGAAACTTCCTCTTTTCATTGGAATTAAGCTTGTTCATTTTGGATTTGTACTTGAATAAATACGAAGTCTTGCAAATGGATCCTTAATTTAGAATAGCCCTGTATATTGTTCTTTTCTTTTTTTAAGTCATCAGTCTTCTGACTAGTTTGATGTGGTCCACCATGAAATCCGCTTATGTGCCACCATCTTCTTCTCGGAGTAGCACTTGCAACCTACGTCCTCAATTATCTGCTGAATGTATTCCAATCTCTGTCTTCCTCTGCCGTTTTTGCCCTCTGCAGCTCCCTATAGTACCATGGGAGCCATTCCCTCATATCTTAATAGATGTCCTTTCATTATATTCTTGCTCCTTGTCATTGTTTTCCACATATTCCTTTCTCTCCGATTCTGTGCAGAACCTCCTCATTCCTTACCTTAACAGTCCACCTAATCTTCAACATTCGTCTGTAGCACCACATCTCAAATGCTTCGATTCTCATCTGTTCCAGTTTTCCCACAGTCCATATTTCACTACCATACAATGCTGTACTCCAGATGTTCATTCTCAGAAACTTGATATTTGATACTGGTAGACTTCTCTCAGGAATGCTCTTCGGCCTACTCTTCATCACTACTGTATCGTGATCTATCTATATATGCTCCTGGGTACGCCTTACAATCCAGTATCTGATTTCGGAATCTATCTGACCATGACGTAGTCTAACTGAAATCTTCTGATATCACCTGACCTTTTCCAAGTATACTTCCTGCTCTTGGGATTCTTGAACAGAGTATTCGCTATTACTAGCTGAAATTTGTTATAGAACTCAATTAGTCTTTGTCCTCGTCATTCTTCGTCCCAAGCCCATACTGTGCTGACACCTTTTCTTCTATTCCTTCCCTTATAACTGCATTCCAGTCCCCCATGATTTTTATATTTTTTTTCTTCCTTTAGATACTCTGTTACCCTTTAAATATCCTCATATACTTCCTCTATCTCTTCATCTTGAGCTTGCAACGTCGGCATGTATACCTGAACTATCGTTGTTGGTGTTGGCTTGCTGTCGATTCTGATAAGAAGAACTGTATCACTGAACTGTTCACAGTAACACACTCTCTGCCCTACATTCCTATTCATAAAGACTCCAACTCCTATTATACCATTTTTCTGCTGCTCTTGATATTATCCTATACTCATCTGATCAGAAATCCTTGTCTTCTTTCCATTTCACCTCATTGACTCCAACTATTTATATCTAGATTGAGCCTTTGCATTTCCCTTTTCAGATTTTCTAGCTTCCCTACCACGTTCAAGCTTCTGACGTTCCACGCTCGACTCGTAGAACGTTATCCTTTCGTTGTTTATTCAATGTTTTTCCCATTGCTACCTTCCGCTTGGCAGCCCCCTCCCAGAGATCCGAATAGGGGACTATTCCGGAATCTTTTGCCAATGCAGAGATCGTTTCTAGTACAGGCCACATGTCCTATGGATACACGTTGTATGTCTTTAATGCAGTGGTTTCCATAGCCAAGCATCCTCATGCCGTCAATCTTTGCTGATTCTTCCGCCTTAAGTGGCAGTTTCACAAAAGACAAGAGGGAGCCCTGAACCTCTGTCCGCTCCTCCGTCGTCTTTGACTAGGCCATTAGCAGACTGAGTGTTTCTTATGCTGGATGTATTCGGCCGTCAGTGCTTATTATTATTGAAATTTTAAGCAGTGGCGGGTTTCGAACCCGGGACCGATGACGTTTTAATTACTAATCCAGTTCGCTACCCCTAGAAGACGGGTCTTGACAACTGGAATGCATGATTTTTAAACTGGCTATGCTAATGGTTCTGCACTTATCTGCCCTTGCAGTCTTACGTGTGACTGTTTTATTTACCACTATTTTGATTGGTATTATAACGTCTAATATATTGTCGGTTTGTCGCAGACTGGTACGTTACCATCTGCGAGTGCATAACAATGCTGGGTGGGGAATCTTAGGCGAAAGTGTGCCTTCCCTGTCTGTCCACTGCTTTCTATCAGGAACGGCATTTTATGTTACCGATTTGTAGGTATACAGAAAATGAGGTGCCGACTAAGAATGTGAAGTCTCTGTCCTTATATTTGAAGGATACTCTATTGAAAAATTTTTGACACTGAATAATAGTTGGTAAATTTTCCACCCTAGGGCAGAGACGATAAAAATACGTCAATGCGAAACAATAACATACAGCAAGGTCTACGTAAACTACCAGACAAATATCCTCTAATATTCTAAAAAATTCTAAGATTTCAAGTTAAACACTGACTTTAATTATAAATTTCACTGGACGACGCTGATTCCGCGCAACGTCCCGACGCAGGTGACATCTGTAGTCCGCTCCCTTCCCTTTCCTTTCTTCTCCATCTCCACCCTCAGTTTATGTATACTGAACCATAAATTCTAAATTGGCACGTCATTTGCTGTACATGGTTTCCAGCATTATTCAAAGGCGTGTCAAATGTTTCTGGACAAATCATTTCACCAAACATTTGACTGTTTATTTGTTCAAATTTTGTTCAAGTTTTGTTCAGAGAGCATGATCTTCCTGGCATGTCATTTGCTTTCCTAGCGTCTCTTCGATGTCCATCATCATTTTTCCGTAATTCCAGATGTTAGTTTCTGTCCATCCTAGTACAATTAACTTACATTTCAACCTGTGTAAGCAGAACAAAGTTCAAGTGATCTGATGTCTTACTTCCGTTCGTAAGATTGGCATTAACATGACTGCCCAGGACGAAAATAATACACAGTTATAGTGTCCGCAATTTTGTATTTAAATATGAAGGTTGTGGTCATACGAACAACTATATCTCACTGCAAATACTATTATTATACTACTATTTTATTCCTGGGCGTTCATGTTAATGCCAATCTTGAGTAAAATATTTACTCATAAACTGATTGTATTATACATTAATATACGAATAGATATAAGACACCATATCATTTGAAGTTTGTTCCTGTTGCAATTCATTTATTTACTTATTTTATTTTGTGCTCTCACGTTATCAAAAATGGTTCAAATGGCTCTGAGCACTATGGGACTTAACATCTGAGGTCATCAGTCCCCTAGAACTTAGAACTACTTAAACCTAACTAACCTAAGGACATCACACACATCCATGCCCGAGGCAGGATTCGAACCTGCGACCGTAGCAGTCGCTCGGTTCCGGACTGAAGCGCCTAGAACCGCTCGGCCACCGCGGCCGGCCTCATGTTATCGCCAGGATGGTTAAAACATTTGCCCTTATATCGACTTCAGTACATGTGAACAAGAACAAATTACATCTCTGAGCGAAATAAGCCTATGCCATATCTTTTTGTCAAGATCTTTGTTACAAGCAACAGTTGTATGGCACGTGCTGGATACTGGCAAAGTTTCGCTGTCACAATGCAAATGAATACAGATTGTGTAAGATTGTGTGAACTGATGTACCAACTGGATATCAAAATGGAAGCAGACAGACAGACACTAACGATAAAAGCCGCCCATGCGGTTGCAGTAAGTGCAAAAATAAATTTGCGTCCTTATCGACAGATAAACAATAGTCATGGCGATACATTAAAGCTTGTTTCATCTTCTTGGCACAGAGCCAGGATCAAGTATCACTCTAGAAATCTGAAGATGGACCTGAAAAGGCTCGAAAACCGGTTCAGAGAATAATAAATAATTTTTCAAAACTGTGACTGATTGCAGTTTTATGTTCTTTCTTTCAATTAACATCACGGGTTCTAAAATATCCTTAAAGGATAAGCTTAACCTTCGGTGAAATTAAAAGCAAGGGCAATAATGTTAGTAGTGCAATGGGAATTCCTCTGTTAAATGCTAAGGAAGGAGCGTATTGATGGAAAGAGTACATTGGAGGCCTGTACGAGAGGGAAGACTTGTCTGATGTCGTAGTAGAAGAAGAAACGGTAGTCGACAGGAAAGAGAAAGGGCTTCCTCTGTAAGAACCTAAAGGATTTTTGGACGACTTACGAAAAAATAAGGCAGAAGGGAAGCATAACGTTCCATCGAAATTTCTGAAATCATTGGGGGAATTGGCAACACATCGACTATTCAGGCTGATGTGTATTATGTATGTGACTGGGGATATACCCACAGACTTTCGGGAAAACATCTTCCACACAATTACGAAGATGGTAAAAGCCGACTAGTGCTAGAATTATCTCACAGTCAGCTTAATAGCTCATGCTTTCAAGTTGCTGACAAGAATAATTTGCAGGATAATGGTAAGGAATGGTAAGGAACTGGGAATCTGTTAGGTGACGATCAGTTTCGCTTTGGGAAACAAAAAAACACGAGGGTGGCAGTTCTAACGTTTCAGTCGATAAAGGAAGCGAACTGAAGAAATTTCAAGACACATTCACAGAACTTGTCGACCTACAGAAAGCGTTCAACAGTGTAATGTACTGCAAGATGTTCGAAAATTGAGAAAAACAGGGATTAGCTACAGGTGAAAGATGGGTAAAATACAAAATGTACATAAATCCAGAGGGAACAGTAAGACCAGAAGACCAAAAACGAAGTGTTCGATTAATAGGGGTGTAAGACAGGGATGTACCCTTTCACCAGTACTATTCAATCTATAAATCGAAGAAGCAATGACTGAAATAAAAGAAAGGCTCAACAGATGGATAACTATGATATGCTTCGCTGATAACATTGGTATCTTCAGTGATAGTGAAGGAGAATTACGGGATATGTTAATGGAATGAACAGTCTACTAAGTACAGCATATCGACTGAGATTAAATCGAAAACAGACGAAAGTAATTAAAGAAGCAGAAATGAGAACAGTGAGAAAATATTAGAATTTGGGCTTACGAAGTAGACAAAGTTCAGGAGTTCTGCTGCTAGGCAGCAAAATAACTCTGATTGACAGGGCAAGGAGAACATCAAAAGCAGACTGGCACAGGCAAAAAGGGCATTCCTGGCCAAGGGAAGTCTTCTAGTATCAAACATAGGCACAAATTTGAGGAAGAAATTTCAGAGAATGTACATTTGGAGAATAGCATTGTATGGTAGTGAATCATGGACTGTGGGAAAACTGGAACAGAAGTAAATCAAACATTTGAGATGTAGTGTTAGAGACGAATTGGGAGGACCGTTAAAGAAACGAATGTGAACGTTCTCCGAAGAACCGGCGAGAAAAGGAATATATAAAAATATTGACAAGAAGACGGGACTGGACGATAGAACATCTGACAATACATCACCCATTAATGACGTTGTGATAGAGGGACCTGTAGAGGATATGAATTGTAGAGGGAGACAGAGACTGGAAAACATCTAGCAAATACCTGAGGACATAGGTTGCAGGTTCTGGTCTGAAATGAAGAGATTGCCATAGGAGAGGAATTCGTGGTGGGCCTCATCAAACCGGTCAGAAGGCTGATTACTTAGAAACGTAAACTTCGAGCAATAATCGTCACTTCCTGTAATTTCTCTTCAATAAATACTATTTCATCATCAGATGTATTGTTGGACACTGTGTTAGATGTTAGTTAGGAAATATAATCACTTTATCAATTCATTTGGGTTATGCCGTTGGTCATAGTCGATATGTGCTGATTATTTATTTCAGGCCCTCTTGCCTCGTCAAATACGCCGGTTCCCAGCAGATAGCCAAAGTTGCGCAATGTTGGGGGCAGTCAGTTCTTGTATGGGTGACCGGCTGAGTATGCAACACACAGGTTGTAACCTGAAGTTCTTCATCACCACACATTGCGCCAATGTCCTGAACCAAAGTCCAAAGCTCTCCATAGTTTTTCACGACGGAATGTAACACTGTGGATGGTGAACAGTCTGTCAGCTGGGGGCATTAAGCTCGGAATCCCCACTGGTGCTATTCGAAATGTGTAGACTATGTGTTGGTACCTGGTTTCACCCTCTGCCTTCTCTCATCATTGCCCAACAGGAAGGTGAGAAAATACATTCACAAACACACAGTGCATGCCATGCTATTCTGTATGCCGAGAACTGGCGGTATCTGCAGACTGCATATAAGAGTGCCACGCGCACTTGTGCCAGGAGTTGTGTGATTATAGTGGGACTCAGCCAGTGTACTGTGGACTGAAGACAGTGGTGATGGGTTTGTGCAAAGAGGCAGTTCTGCTGCAGATTACTATGCAACTTTGTTTTCAGGACAACAGTTCATATTAGAGATGAAGCCAACGGCCAGTAAATGCAAAGAATATACTTTTGGTCATATTGGGTTGCCTGGATAATTTATTTCACTTGGAGCTGGAGCAAGACATTGTGGTGGTCTCTGCTTATTGTGAGTGTTATTGTAAGCAGTTTGGAAAGTGTAGCACCAATTACAACGTTGTTGTTGTTGTTGTGGTCTTCAGTCCTGAGACTGGTTCGATGCAGCTCTCCATGCTACTCTATCCTGTGCAAGTTTCTTCATCTCCCAGTACCTACTGCAACCTACATCCTTCTGAATCTGCTTGGTGTATCCATCTCTTGGTCTACCTCTACGATTTTTACCCTCCACGCTGCCCTCCAATACTAAACTGGTGATCCTTTGATGCCTCAGAACATTTCCTACCAACCGATCCCTTCTTCTAGTCAGGTTGTGCGACAAGCTTCTCTTCTCCCCAATCCTATTCAACACCTCCTCATTAGTTATGTGATCTACCCATCTAATCTTCAGCATTCTTCTGTAGCACCACATTTCGAAAGATTCTATTCTCTTCTTGTCTAAACTATTTATCGTCCCTGTTTCACTTCCATACATGGCTACACTCCATACAAATACTTTCAGAAACGACTTCCTGACACTTAAATCTATACTCGATGTTAACAAATTTTTCTTCTTAAGAAACGCTTTCCTTCCCATTGCCAGTCAATTACAGCGTACGAACCTACAAAAGTATTCATCGATTAAATGAGATCGGTGTCTCAAACTCTATTCTGACTGACGGATGTTGAGAGCAGTCGTTAGAAACTGATGTATCCATACTTCTGGCAGTAAAATATATAAGAGGCTTGGTGTGCTTCAAGGCCTGTCATTCAAAGTTTTTTCGTTTCCTTTCCGGCATATAACTTAAGTCACAGGAACGATTTGTGAATAGTTGTTCTTTTGCACAGGATATTCTGATTGGGTCTTTATTTTGCCCTCCGCAATTTACATAATGGATTTGCGCTTCACCACAGTGTGATTTGTAAGAGCAGTTGTGCGGCATTAACGCTGAGTGTGTTCACTGTTTTTTTAGCAAACTGTATTTTAAAGCCTCCTCGGTATACCTTTAAGTAGAGGTGTTTTGTTTTACAGTTTTTATGTTATCATTGTAGAGGAATGTCACAAGAAATGTTTCAGTGGAGACTAGAAGGATATCATCAATACCTTTCGAACAAAATTGGAATGAACAGACTCTCTTGCATCTTGCGGTCAGCTGAGATCAGAGATTTTGCATATTCAGCTTTAACATGTTCAGTTCCTGTATCCCTCTCAGTATGATACTTGGTTTTGCAGAAGATTACAGGAAAGTTAATTTAAATACTCGCCATGAACTTATATTTATTTCCAGCAGACAACTTATTATTTCCATAATCTGAAATAAATCAGACAGCAAGTCGATAATTGTGCTCGAAGAAACGCACTGCAAAATGACAGATATTAGAGTGTCCGAGAAAGTGCAGATATTATTATGGAATACTTTTAAAAAGTGGTCTGAGTCAGGCATTCCGATGGTGGGATTTAATTGATTCAAATGGTTAAAATGGCTCTAGGCACTATGGGAATTAACATCTGAGGTCACCAGTTCTCCAGGCTTAGAACTAACTAACCTAAGGACATCACACACATCCATGCCCGAGGCAGGATCCGAACCTGCGACTGTAGCAGCAGTGCGGTTCCGGACTGAAGCGCCTAGAACCGCTCGACCACAGCGGCCGGCAATTTAATTGGAAGTGTTGCACCAGAAACAAATACATGAACGTGGCAAATTACGTTCAGTACAGCTCTCGAATGAGCAAGACATTTAATTTCAGTTTTTTGAATAAAAAAAGAATTCAGTTTCCAGTGCCTTAAGCATAATCGACGCAATAAATATAACAGAACTGAAGTTGTGTCTGAATTTGTCTAAATGTACTGAAAAGAATATTCAGTCGATTTCAGGACGAAGAATACTGTCCAAATTTATGAAATGTATTGCAATTTTAAGTCACTATGTTGTGTGTGGAAAGGACTAAGCGGTGGAATAAGGCGAAATCACTCATGAGTCGTACTGAGTTCCACAAGTGTCACATATAATTCATCGACTGTTCGTATCAAGATAAGTAAACACTGAAAATACCTGTCACTGATATGAGACTTGAAACGCAAACAAGAACGCCGTGCCCAAGACACAGGTATAATATGATTGTGTTATATATACTCTATGGCAGGCGCATCTGGAAGCCTAATTTAAGTTGTGACGAAACGCTCGTCACAGTTTTCTGCCACAGTTGTCTGTGCATCGCAGAAGGCAGACGTATTATTCAAGGTAAGCGAAACTTTTCTTGTGCTTCGGAGGATAATTTAATTTGTTTGTTAGCGTAAGGCTATTTATTGCTATGCTTTCTTTTTTTATGGGAACATGTTCATCATTGTCTTTGATTGCCAAGGATTCCACACCACAGTAAATCATTTTGTTCCATACAAACTTGCTTCTCATATATTATGCTCGTAGAAGTTTAACTGCCTCTGGCGATTTCGTTCTACATCGTGTATCACTATATCGTGAGCTGAATGTATTCAGCAATATGATTAAAATGGTTAACGTGAAATCATCACTATGAAAGTTTTCACTCAGCCGGTATATCACTGGAGAAAAGACTGAATGGTTTACACTTAATTACAGCATTAGAGTCACGTACGTTCGAGAAGCGTTTGACGAAAGCTAAGTGGATTAATTTTATTTATAATACTGAGGTCTGCCTCTGGCTTCGTGCAATATGAATGAAAATAGGAGCTGACAGATATGAGCCAGTGACTGCTAAGCTGAATGTGAAGCTGTTGGATTAGTGATGGTGCGATTGTTCACTGAGAGATTTTCGATTTCATACCAAGGAAGAGTATGCACCTAGTTTATGACGAACAAAGATACGTCAACATGTTGTAACGTCTTTAAGACAAAATTTATATCCAGAGTATTTTCGTTTCTTTATTTTTTGTTACCCCTGTAATATGTAAAGAAATATTTCATGGTCGATGCCTCATTCTGACGAGATATTGCTCTTGTTGCTCACTTCACAAACCTCTGTTATCACTGTAGTCACTATGCAGGCTGAAATATCTGACCTTCATCGCCCAGCACACGAACTTTATCCGTAGAGAATTGTTATAACGAATGCAGTTGATGATTTTCATCAGGTTGATTTAGCTCACCAAGTGCATATTCCAAATACGATTCGAGGTACAAATACGTATTAACAGTAACTGATTGCACTTCAAATGCATACAGCTCGCCCCTCTAAACACTAAAACTGGTAGTGAGGTAGCAGATGTTGTAAGTAATTTTACAGCACTCATTTCAATAACCTAATGCAGATACATGTAACTAATCTCTACTAACATTTGTCTACTCTGAGAGCTTGAAAAGTAGATCTGCTTATTATAGCTCCAAGGAGTGTGATGTTGAAACGCTTCACGATCCAAGTCTCTTTCAAATTGATTTATGTAGTGCAAGATCTAACAAATCATTAATGTCATACACCACATAGAACAATTAATATGAGGCCTGTTGATGTGAAAGGTAACAGCCTTTTGTCTTCTGCGTATAATAAGACCAAGATTATCGATCTACGACGATTTGAATCCAAAGTGGGAAACTGAAAAAAAAAAAAAAACAGCCCTCGGTCACTATTTTTAACGAATTAACCGGATTTCAACACTGCTAGGAGTGTCTTCCTCAGAATTTAAATCAAAGAATGGTCTATAACATGGTCACAGAATTATGACTAAAAACATATGATACAAAGTACAGAATCAACTTACGTATACTCTCCTAGCAGTGTTGAAGCCAGGTTAATTCGTTAAAAACAGTGACCGAGGGCTGTTTTTTTTTTTTTTTTTTCCAGTTGTAACTATTCACGGTCTCTGAACGTGCAGCCATGCACAAAATTTTGTGGGCAATTTTGTTAGTATTAACAAACAGAAGACAATTTTGGAAGTGGGGTTCAGCCTGAACTCGTCTACAGAGGTAGTAAGAATTCAAGCAGCAACGTTTAATAAAGCAAAGTCTTAACAAACTTTTTCAAATTACGGAAACTTACGCTAAGCTTGCGCCTGTTTTTGGACATATAGTGACTGATTAATGTGTTTGAATATTTGCGGAATGTTATTGCATTTTGGTGAAGTTCTGCTGAGCTTAAAGTTATTCCCACATATACATCGACGTTTTTTGCATGTTACTTGGTTATGCTTCGAGAATTACTCTTCCTATAAATGTCTAAACCAAAATACAAAATACAATCTCACTCTCAATTTTGTTTCATAAAATCAATTTAATGCTGCTTATAAGAAATGCCATTTATTTACTAACCAATATTACACTGAACTGGTGATGTTGCTTAACCAGTGGGCTGTCTTTACTATAAAAAAAATTATTTTCACGGTTACTGCACACAGCTATATTTAAAGTTGCTTAACATCTATATTTTTTTTAAAAGTATTAAATTTATTTTTTCCTTCTTGCAAGTTTCTTCTACTTCCGTAATATTTTCAAAGAATTTTCATCTGGGGAAAACAACTAATTTTTGATTTGCGTTAAATTTTAAAAGCAGAAGTTTCTACAGTACCAAATTGCATCAATGAATGTTCTTCACGCTTCTAGAACATAGTAGGACTGATACATACAGAATATTGGCGCCAACGAAACACACAGTCCGTCATTAGTATTTCAATTGTACTGAAGCAGTCTTTCCTATGCAGAACAATGTTTTGTTGTGCAAACTGTGAATTTACTTGTTCTGGAAAATGTTGCCAATACTATGTCTACTGAAGTGCTAGAAGTGAAAATAAAAGGCTGATATGTAAGAATAATGAAGCATTTCTTCAGTCATCTCCGTAAGAAATACGCAGAACCAGTTTTTACTTTCATTAAGGCTATCAACTCAAGATGCCACCTACACACTCACACCAAATGCAATATGAGTAAAATTTTTTGTTATAAGGTTTTCGTCTTAATTAACCTCAAAAAATACTGCCTTAGTAGTGTTGGTCACTGATGTGCAAAAAATTTCAACTCCTAATACACATCGATAAACCTTGATGGGGAACTTTACAAACATGTCTGCTGGCTTGTTGCAACCTATCGGAGGAGCTCCCGCACAAAGGACTACAGGAAAACCAATCATAATTGAAAAAAAAAAAACTTTTATTTAGGACGGGAAACGATGATTTTATGAAATGGCTGGGTTTTGATGAAATACACATTTCCTGCATTACCTTGCAGGGGCATGCATGTTTAAGAGCTTGTCTGCATGCAGAATAGCGAAATATATGCCTAGTTGAATCTCAAAGGCGGTGAATAACACAGCTGCCATCACCACTGGACAAGAATGACGTGATGTGGCCCCACTCATTCTTGTCATAGGAAGCTGACTGGTTGTTTCACTTATATGACACTTAATTACTGAACTGTGATTGAGAGGATAAATACACTGATCAGTGAGAACATTATGACTACCTACTCCAATAGCCGGTACCTACTCCAATAGCCGGTACTTTTGGCACGAATAGCAGCGGCGACGCTTCGTGGCACGGAAGCAATGGGGCGGTTGGTGGGTTTGGCACCACATCTGCAAACACGAGTCACCAAATTCCTGTAAATTCGGGGAAGGGGACGATGAGCTCTGATGCCACGTTCAATCACACACCACAGGTGTTCCATCGGGTTCAGACCTGGCGAGAAGGTGGCACAGAACATCAGCTGGAACTCGCCACTGTGGTCCTCGAACCACTCCATCAGCTCCTGGCCTTGTGACATGACGCATTATCTTGTCGCAGGGAAACATGATTGTCGAGAAGGGTTTACGTGATCTGCAGCCAGCGTACGATACTTCTTGGCCGCCACTGTGTCTTGTACGACCTCCACTAGACCCATGGATGTCCACGTGAATATTCTCCAGAACATAATGGAGCCGCCACCGGTTCGACTCCGTCCCGCAGGACTGTTGTCAAGTAGCTGAACTCTGGAGGTTGACGAATTCGTACCTCCCCTTCGGCACGATGAAGAGGCCACCGGGATTTATCAGACCATGTACGCGCTGACACTACGGCAAAGTTCACTGCCGGTGGCCATGTGCCCATTTCATTGACGATGTCGTGGTGTTAACATTGGCACATGCATGGGTCGTCGGCTGCGTAGGCCCATCATTAGGAGTGTTTGGTGCACACACTTTTACTGTGCCAGCATTAAAATCTGATGTTAGTTCAGCCACAGTTCGCCGCCTATTCTGTTTTACAAGTCTGCCCAGCTTACGATGTCCGACATCTGTAATGAGGGTTGCCCGCCCAACTCCACGACGCCTGGACATAGTTTCACTTGGTTTCACCATGCCTCGGAGACACTCACCACAGCACACCTCAAACACACGTCAATTCGTGTAGTTTCCGAAATGATTGTCCCGAGCCTCTGGGCCATCACAATGTGCCCTCAGTCAATCCAGATAGTTCGCGCGCCTTGCCCGTTCTTCACACGGACAGCAGGATCACTTTCTACATGCACAGTGCATGTGTCTGACTTGCAGTCATTCCTCGCCAGGTGACGCTGCTATCTTATGGATAGTAGATCGGTGGTCTTAATGTTCTGGCTGATCAGAGTATGTGCGTTGGCTTAGAACTTCTAACTGACGCATTTCTGAGAAAGAAGCATAGTTTAGGAAGGTGGATGGGAAGGAAGGGCAAAGGGCATAACCATCCAGAGGGAGGGGAGAAGTTGGAAGGTTCAAAAAAATGGCTCTGAGCACTATGGGACTTAACATCTATGGTCATCAGTCCCCTAGAACTTAGAACTACTTAAACCTAACTAACCTAAGGACATCACACAACACCCAGTCATCACGAGGCAGAGAAAATGGTTGGGAGGTGAGGGAGATGGGGGGGGGGGGGGGGGCGGGAAGGATTTGCTCTCCTACTCAGGAGCCAAGTTGCGCCAAAACAGTTACTCCACAGTAGAACTGAATTCTGACCTTAACAGCACAACAAAATCCAGTGGTTTGCTGGGCATTTTTCTGGAAGGCGTGCAGTTGCCTCAGAGCAGTTTGCATGCCCTAAGGCCAACAGAGTGTGTTCCAATAATGGTGGTGCAGAAACGTGTGTGTGTTGTGGCCTGGCCGATGAATAAATATAGCAGGCTCTTCAATTTCTGATACAATTGAAGAATGGTCATCGTTGCAGCATCGTCCAAAGGTAGCGTGGCCACCGGTAAAACCATGGGAACGAATGGAGGGTTATTAATGGTAAGCTCTGGAGATGGGATAGAATACCGATCAGCCTCACATGAAAGGAACCACTACTGGATTTCTCTTAAACAGTTAATGTGGACATAAATCATAGATGGCACTCGAGTGTCGTGGGAACAGTTCAGTCTGACTGAAGAATGGGAAAGAAGGGGGTGGGGGGGGAGGGGCCTGAATCCTAATGTGGGAAACCATTATATTGGAATCTTTATAGCTTCATTCGTAGTTGTGGGAGTACTGCTAATTATCAGATTAAGAGATCACGTCTGCCACTTTTGAGACATCCATCCACGTCAGACGTTCTCTTCACGAAATGCATTGTGCACAAATATTTACTCCTCTGATGTCTTCATATGTATATATTTAAAGCGAATATCTGGAATGCCGGCCTGGGTGGCCGAGCGGTTCTAGGCGCTACAGTCTGGAACCGCGAGACCGCTACGGTCGCAGTTTCGAATCCTGCCTCGGGCATGGATGTGTGTGATGTCCTTAGGTTAGTTAGGTTTAAGTAGTTGTAATGTCTAGGGGACTGATAACCTTAGAAGTTAAGTCCCATAGCGCTCAGAGCTATTTGAACCAATATCTGGAATGCATTGAGGAAAAGAATTGTAAACAGTCAATCACCATGATGGACTACGCCAAACCACCACACATTTATCCTTCAAGACATGGATCGCTTGCTGATGGAAATGCTCAACAGAATGGAGCAGGTTTGGCAGGTAGTGCGGCCTCTTCCCATGTTAACGGTTTCTTTGTTGTAGGAGAGATTTCCTGGGGCTGTTCGTCATTTAATTTGTATATTGCTTATCACAACTCCGCAGTTAATTTTTCGACGCTGCTGTACACTAGATGCCTGTGAGTAAAGTTTACCGTATGATTCATGTACTTACCTTTTTTGCGACCGAATTCATCAGCCCATGTATGGAACAGATCTGCCTACGAAAAAACAGTAATTATTATCCTTCATGAAACGCACTCCATGACCGCTTGGAGCCTTCATCATTGTAACGTCCGCCTCCATAGCTGAGGGCTCTGTGAGGCAACATGCCATACGAAGGACCCGGGTTCGATTTCAGGCGTAATCGGAGATTTTCTTGGTTCGAAGAGTAGGTCTTGTGTTATCGTCATCATTTAATCATCATCGACATGCAAGTTGCCACAGTGAGTCAAATAAAAACACCTGCACTAGGCAGCAGAACTCTCCGAAAGGGGCTCCTTGCCAAATATGCCACATGCACATTCCATTACATCAGTGCTGTGAGGAGATCATGAATTCAGTGAGGAAAGTGTGCAGTAATATGACGAAAATACGTTGTATCACAAGATCTAAAATCTTTGCAAACTTTAATGTCACAGTTTAGCGCAGAACTTGCACGTTTGTACACTGTTCAAAAGGATGAGCCATGGCGCTTCGAACTTTCAGAAAGATATGGAGCCGGCCGGTGTGGCCGTGCGGTTAAAGGCGCTTCAGTCTGGAACCGCGTGACCGCTACGGTCGCAGGTTCGAATCCTGCCTCGGGCATGGATGTGTGTGATGTCCTTAGGTTAGTTAGGTTTAATTAGTTCTAAGTTCTAGGCGACTGATGACCTCAGCAGTTGAGTCGCATAGTGCTCAGAGCCATTTGAACCATTTGAACCAAAGATATGGAAAAACCCTTCCATTTTTTTGTCTTGGCCACATTAGGGTCACAATCATTTACTGCAGATGCGCCTTTTCAAGTGCTTACTCACATTCTATTAATTTTACACAGTTTGCAAATGGATAACTTCAGTCGTAGTAGTCTCTGATCAGAACAACTTTAACGACAGCAGTTGACAGACGTGCATTGGATGTGCCCCCACACAATGACTGTGTAATGTTACATAGATATGAGTAAGCATTGGAAAAGCCATGTCATGGAATCAGCTGATCGTGTTAAATAAATGGCTGATCACAGCGCGGCCAAAGCGTAAATTCGAAATTTTTAGTAAATTTGTGACTCTGGCTCGCCATGTGGAAAAATTGAAAGAGATATGAATTGTAGAATTGGCTACAAGCAGGTCTGGCGCTGATGGAAATCGTTGTTGCCGGATGGGGCTTGATCAATAAGGACAGCATCCGCTGTAAATGCGGTCACGTCGAAGACGCAAAGTGTTTGGGAGTGATCTACTTCTCCGTATCAGTTCACTCTTGTACTCGAGGATGCAGAAAGGTAGCAAACCCTTCGGCTCCCCTTTTTTCATTTATTCACCTTTAATAATGCCCGCCCCTGGTAGCTGAGTGGTTGGCGCAACAGGAAGTAAATCCTAAGGTCCCAGATTCGATTCCCGGTTGGGTCGGAGATTTTCTCCGTTCAGGGACTGGGTGCTGTGTTGTCCTAATCTTCATCATTTCATCCCCATCAACGCGCAAGTCGCCGAAGTGGCGTCAAATCGAAAGACTTGCACCCGGCGAACGGTCTACCCGACGGGAGGCCCTAGTTACATGACATTTACATTTTACCTTTAATAATGGTACTACATGACAGAGGTCTTGACATAACAATGATTGTATTAGCATATTTCTGTTTCTCTTCGTAACGTTCTGCAATCTAGCACCTCACTAGGTATATCAGTTTTCTTTAAGGGTTTAAGCTTGAAAGGTGGCTACACTGAGTCACAGCGCCAGAGATTTCGCCAAAGATGATTATTCCGCCGCCTCCACTGGTGCAGTGGTAGTTCAGAGGTTGTCGAGGGCAGTAGTAGTTCAGAGGATGTCGAGGGCAGTTGTTCTGTTGAGAGAGAGTAGATGCTGTTCAGTTGGTGTAATGTATAGATGGAAGATGTTGCAATGATCACAGTGTATTTTTCGTCAATATATATTGAGGTAAAAAAAAGTATTACAGATTTCTTTAATGACAATGCTTCTTGGTCACAGGTACAGTCAACAAAGCATCTGGCTCGTGTTCATGTAATAGACTTGTAATTCTGGTTTCTATGTGCAATTACAGTATTTGTGGTTGTTGTGTTGGCAGTAGAGCCAACATCGTGTTACTAGAGGAGGCTTAAATGCACGCGTTTTAGCTCACGCAGGCTGGCGTGAGGAGGGAAGAACTATACTGACGTGTGGTCTGGAACATGACAAGGAATTAGAATTCAGAAAGCGGACGAATTTAGGTTGATACTTAACTTTAATCCATTAATGATGAACGTCGCTCTTAACGGTACATGAGTCACAACATTATATATACAGGTGAGCTGCAGCGAGACCCGACGTAATGACCCACGGGGAGCTCTGGACACGTCAGCCTTCACAGAAACATAGGGAGAAGAAGTGCAGATATAGTGCAGGCGTAAAAGCCGCTTTGCCGATTGGTGGAGAGGCCGAATACATTCTTGAAGATAGTAATTATAGTAACTGAATAGGGCGCCTTGCTAGGTCGTAGCAAATGACGTGGCTGAAGGCTATGCTAAACTGTCGTCTCTGCAAATGAGAGCGTATGTAGACAGTGAACCATCGCTATCAAAGTCGGCTGTACACCTGGGGCGAGTGCTAGGGAGTCTCTCTAGACTAGACCTGCCGTGTGGCGGCGCTCGGTCTGCAATCACTGATAGTGGCGACACGCGGGTCCGAAGTATACTAACGGACCGCGGCCGTTTTAAAGACTACCACCTAGCAAGTGTGATGTCTGGCGGTGACACCACAGTGGTTTTTCAATTAGTCATTGTGAATGGTGTTTAAAATATCTTGTCGTATTGAGGAAGAACCGAGCCAGATACATGTACGTTGAGTCACACTACCAAACACAGAACAGTTACACTTGTGCTTTGTTGTTTCGTAGCTTTTATAGTTGCAGAGGACTTAATTAAACAATTGTGTTAATGGAAATTTCTTGTCATTCTTTATTTTTATTTTATGCAGTCAGCTTGCGTAGTAATACTAGTCAGGGCCAACCGGTTACGAGACTTCGTAACCGGACACACAGCTACTAAAATTACTGCATCTTTTTTTTTTTTTTTTTTTTTTTTTTTTAATTAAGCCCCGATGCAAGCTGGAAGTGAGGAGCGCTGGAGTATAAGACAGGTGAGCTGCAGCGAGACCCGACGTAATGAGCCACGGGGAGCTGTGGACACGCCAGCCTTCACAGAAACATAGGGAGAAGAAGTGCAGGTATAGTGCAGGCGTAAAAGCCGCTTTGCCGATTGGTGGAGAGGCAGGTTTGCAGGACGGCTGGGATAAAAAGCCTTCGTTCCGGAAGATGAAAATCTGTCAGCAGCTGGTAGACATTAGAAAATTATCCTGGGTTTCCTAAAAACATGATAACACAGTTGCGACCCGCTTAACAGTTCAGGAGCTGCAGCAAAAGCGACGATTAACATTTTCACAGGACCTGTAGTGCGACGCTAAGAGGTGGATCAATGAGCGCCGATTGGTGTGTTAGAAGTGGCGTCAGTAAGACGCAACAGCTAGCAGTAAGTATTCTTAGGAAAGAGTAGAAGAAATGCAATTCATTGTCTTGTAGACTTTTCGCTGTTGCTGGACCCGATATTTTGTCAAAGCTAGAATTACGCCATTGGTGCGCTGTAGTACCTTTAGAAAGGACTAGTGGAGCCGTTTCGTTGGTGGGAGCAAGCTGCTTTTTGGAGACTTAGAAAATATGAGATGCGGACAACTCGCGGGCAGCTGATGATGTCGAGAATTGCGGTTGTGGACTCAAGTGGCGGAGTCGTCCGGGGTCCGATTTTGAAGTCCTCCACAGCGCGATTGTAAAACTGAACTTCAGATCATGGAGCCAAGGAGTCTCCCTTATGTTCACAAAACGTTGAAGATTATGGTAAGCGCTACTTACATATCCGACATATTTGGACAAGAGAGAGTATTGTAGTTCCAGTTCCAGATAGGTCTCACTGTTTGTCACATTCATCAGTGCTTCCGCAGATCTTTGTGATTCTTAGGTTCTTGCTGCAGGCAAACAGACACTGTTTTCGTAGCCGGGTGGCAAATCGATTCGTAGAGTCAGACTATTAAAGAACTACATTTCATTTAGTAACTTCGCCAGCTCTGAGTTTAATTTGCAATTCTCATCGCAAAGTACATCACCGTAAAGTTCAAATTCACATAATTTCTTTCCATACTTTATAATTGCAACTGTCTTTTGCAATAAATTCCTGTCACATTCAGTCCCTTTCAGTGACAAATATTACGTCAATCTCCGCACCTTCATTTTCAGTGCCAGTGCCTAAATAAATGATAGTGTTAGTAAACCCTTTGTGTACATCAAATTCAGCACTAAATCTTCAGGGTGTGCCTGATTCATGCTTAATTCAGATTCAGTTACATTTCACTTTCACAAAAGTGGTGTTTTGGAATTGTGGGAAGCAACTAAATAAATGTTCCACTGATATAGCTCAATAGTGGGCTGAAAAACTTTTAATGAACACAAAGGAAAACAAGAAGAAAAGAGACTTGTTCCCTATCTCTTATTACATATCACTCAAGGAGTACATGATATTCGAATGTTTTGACATTGGTGTAATTATCACAGCCTCGAATGATCGTATCTTCGCAATCATTACTATCGTTAGATTGGAAGGATCTTAACAGATTCTGTGGTTATGAATATGAACGACGGACCACGTTAAATCCCCTATGATACTGACTGGCTGAATTTCTACTCCTCAGAACTGTAATGCAGATTCTGTGTGCGGTTTTCGAGCGGTACACAGTTGTAATCAATCAGTGCTGTGTAAATTTGGTGCGTAGTCGGCTCCTGATTGGCAGCTTTCCGATCGGTTCATTATTATTTTCTTTTTATTTACCATGTGTGGTGAAATTATATTGCACGTCCAACTGTCTGTCCCATCTGCGCTGCAGTCCAAATTTGGAAAAACAGATATATTTGTACATCACAACAAACTGAAATACAGAGCACTGTAGCTGTGTAACCATGTACCGCCTTTCACGTTGGGGGCAGAAATCCGGAGAAAATAATTTGTTTTTAAAATAACACGCTCATGAACGGCAAGAGAGTGAACTGGACATCATGCTCTGGTTTTTCTAAAAGTAGTAATGAAGTGAAAACGATAATTTCGAAGAGTGTTTACAGTAATGCGATGCGTATTCCTCGGTAGTGTGTAAAATGATGCACATTTCTTTTTTAAGAAAAAAATTCATCTTGCATTCTTTTTATTTTATTTTATTTTGATGTCTTTAAGATTTCCTGCTTCTTAACTACTCTTAGGTGGCAAAACTGCATTCACAAGCTAATGAAAGTATCATTCATATAAGAAACATTGGATACCTGTACACTATACAAAATACGTAATATCTGGTAATTAAAACTGCTATACCTATCTTAAATTGTGGATGTTTATTTTTAAAAACATGTACTTCAGCAAAACCAAATAAATATAGTTATAAAATGTGCAGTTAACTTTGCCTACGACTTTGCTTCTAAATAAATAAACAAGTTTATGCTGCGTGGGAGAGGCGGGAGTCACGACCTAGTATAGGAGCAAAGTTTTTGACTGGTAAAGAAAACGATCTTGGTCCAGTGTTACAACGTAGCAAATCCCTAAATTGTGAGTAAACATTATCAGCAATGGCGGCCGAAGAATTCCGACCTCGAAGTCACCCTCATTCCGTTCAAATGTTCAAATGTGTGTGAAATCTTATGGGACTTACCTGTTAAGGTCATCAGTCCCTAAGCTTACGCACTACTTAACCAAAATCATCCTAAGGACAAATACACACACCCATGCCCGAGGGAGGACTCGAACCTCCGCCCTCATTCCGTCAACGGCCTTATCAGAGAGGCACTCTTTTGCCCTTGGGGTGGGGAAAATCCCATCAAAGAGTGGATGAATCAACAATGAGGATGCAGAAAGCAATAGAACCCGGAGCTGAAGACTCATTATCCACCTCCACACGATATGTGGCCTCTCATTGAATAAGTGTCGTTATGATCTCTGCATTGGGAAAAGATTCCGGATCTGTATCCTATTCGGAACTCCATGAGGGCCTGAGAATAGGAAGGTGACCATGAGGGAATGATCAACGACGGGGTAACATTCTAGGGTTGGAGAGTGGGATGTCAGAAGCTTGACCATAGAAGGAACGCTAGAAACTCTGAAAAGGCAATTACAAAGGCTCAGTCTAGATGTAGTGGCGTTCACTTAAGTGAAATGGGAAAAAAAAGAAAAGACGACAAAGATTTCTGGTCAGACAAGTATAGGGTAACATCAACAGCAGCAGGTAATGGTATAACGAGAGAAAGATTCGTTATGAATTCCTGGGAATGGTTCAGTGATAGCCTCGTTCCCAACAGAACCAACAGCAGACCAACGCCGTTAAGCTACACATGCCGAAGGCACAAAAAGGAAATCGAGGATGTATATGAGGCTACTGAATAGATAGTTCAGTACGTAAAATCTAAGCATCATGGCGAATCGGAATTCGATAGTAAGGACGGAAACGATTAGGGAAGAATATGGGCTTTGCCGTAGAAATGAAAGAGAAAAAAACCTAATTGAGTTTCATCTAGTAATAGCGAGTACTCTGTCCAAGAAGCGTAAAAGGAGAAGGTATGTGTGGAAAACGCGCAGAGAACCGGATGTAGATTCAAATTACAATTTTAGTAATGATAAAGAGTAAACTGAAGTTTAAGAGAATCGTATGGAAAAATCAGTGTGACAGAAAGTGTGACACTGAAGTAGTGAGGAATATGTAGACGCCTTCGAAATACGGTAAAGATGTGAATACTGCGATACTGAATAAGACATTAGGCAGTTCAGCTAAAGTGGAGTGGACATCTATAAAAAAGAAAAATTACAGATACTGGAAAGACAAAGGTATAGGAAGGTACCTACGAAGAAACCTGGCATGAAAGAAGAAATACTTCAACTGATCGATGAAAGAAGGGAGTGCAAAAACGTTCAGGGAAAGACAGAAATACTTCACTATAAGTCACTAATGAATGAAATAATCAGGAAGTGCACTGACACCAAGGGGAGATGGCTGCAGGAAAAACCTGAAGACATAGAAAAATGAGTGATCGTCGGTCAGACTGACTGAGAATACAGAAAAGTCAAAACAGCCGTTGATCAGGTAAAAGCAACAGCAGAAACAATAAGAGCGCAACGGGAATTACACTGTTAAACGCAGAGAAGCGTGCGGATAGGTGGAAAGCGAACACAGAAGCGCTCTACAATGCAGAGGGCTTGTCTGATGAAGTGACTGAAGAAGAATTTGCAGTCAATACGAAAGAGAGAGCGCACCTACTATTAGACTCAAAATCTGGATCAAATAAGGCAGGATGGACAGATAACATTACATCGAAAATTCCAAGAGCGTTGAGGGATGCGGCAACTAAATAACTTTTTTAGAATGGTTTGTACAATCTATGAGACTGGCGCTATATGATCAGCCTTTCGAAACAACATCGTCCACACAGTACCAAAGATGGTAAAACCTGATAGGTGCAAAGACTGTCGCACATTCAGCTTAACAACTCATGCGTCCAAGTTGCTGGCAAGTATAACAGACAGAAAAATGGAAAAGAAAATTGAGGATCTGTTTGATGAATCACAGTTTGGCTTTAGGAAATTTGAAGCCGCCAGAGAGGCATTTCTGACACTGCACTTGAAACTGGAAACAATAATGAGGAAAGAATTAAGACACGGTCATTTTTCTATTTCTTCAGAGTTTTCCTGCAGCCATCTCGCCTTGGCGTCCGTGAACTTCCTGATTATTTCATTCATTAGTGAGTTATACTGAAGTATTCCTGTCTTTCCCTGAACGTATTTGCACTCCCTTCTTTCGTCGGTCAACTGAAGTATTTCTTGTTTTAGACAAGGTTTTTTCGTAGTTACCTTCCTATACCTTTTTTCTGTCTTTCCAGCTTCTGTAATTTCCCTCTTTATAGATGTCCACTCCTCTGTAGTTGAACTGCCTAGTGTGTTATTCATTATCGCTGTATCCACATCTTTACGGTATTTCGAAGGCGTCTGTACATTCCACACTACTTTAGTATCACACTTCCTGTCACATTGGTTTTTTCCATACGATTCTCTTAAACTTCAGTTTACTCTTCATCAAATTGTATTCGGAACCGCGCTGCTGCTACGGTCGCAGGTTGGAATCCTGCCTCGGGCATGGATGTGTGTGATGATCTTACGTTAGTTAGGTTTAAGTAGTTCTAAGTCTAGGGGACTGATGACCTCAGATGTTAAGTCCCATAGTGCTTAGAGCCATTTCAAACATTTGAAATAAAACTGTAATTTGAGTCTATACCTGCGGCTGGGTACATTTTACGATATAAAATCTGCTTTCGGAATTCTCTGAACTTGGTATAAATTTGAAAAAGCGTTAGACAGTATAAAATGGCCGAGCAGGGTAGCCGTGCGGTCTGTGGCGTCTTGCCGCGGTCTTGGTACCTCTGATCTCAAGGTTTCTGAACCGTGGATTTACTTTCAAAACCTTTTCTTAAAGAATTTACTTTATTTATTAGTGATTCATGAAGAACATAAACACATTTAATCACACTATGTGAGCGTGGAAGTAGTTGCCAGTGGGTAAGCGATGCAAACAAATTCTTTCAACAAATGGAAATTTTACTACTAAAAACTCTTTTTTTAAAACAAAAATCACATTTAAAATTATAATCAGATAGCACCTTCTAAATATCAAGTTACAATTTATTCAGAGGCAGAAATAACAATTTTTTTTTTTTTTTTTGCCTTATGAGCTTTCGGGCTGAGAACCTTGCCGCTCCCTTTTAACACAGCCGTAGTCACGACCGCGCACAACAACCTCTGAAAGACTACACTGGTGCAAATCTGCAACACACTAGATCACTTTAAACTAAAAATTTTAACAACTCACACAAACACATAAACTATGCACCACGTAGGAGGGATGGAAATGATACAAACACTCACATTAAAAAAAAATTACTCGCTACCGAAAGTGAAACTTACGGTGGAAGGGTGACAAATTTATATACTAAAATGACCATTTAAATGAAAACCCATGAAATGCATTCATACCTAAAATTTACAAACATGCTCTACATTACGCATATACCACCTCTCAAGATGATAGGTAAGATAAAAACATATTTCAAGAATTCGGCCTTTACACCTTAAGCAATAAATTCGTTAACACCGAATCCGACAAACATGACAGAGGTAGCTATTAACGTACGGCAGATTGCCAGGGGGATTACTGAACAACCCGAACCACAGATTGCTCTAACCCGCCCCTACTCCACAAGGGAAAAACGGACGACCCGCGGGTGGGCAAACGGAGAAGAATAGTGGGACGACCCCAAAACAAAGCGGCTGGTGACTTCACCAAGAAAACAAGTAGAATATAACAAGTAAATGAAACAACATATCTCCCATCACTTAACTTCGAATAAACTGCGATTTCTGGAGAAGACCTGGCGCGCACCCCCTAACGCTCTCCCGAAACGTCCGCTGCCAGCCGCTTCAACGGACGCAGGAAGGCGCGCCGATCTCCCGTCTCACAGCGTCGCAGCTCGCACCGGCCAGACCGATGTCGTGGGTTGACCCCTGTTGCTCTCGTGTCGACCGTAAAGCCACTACCCCTTTCTATACGGCACGGCCCACTGGACTCAACGTGGGGACCTCACATGCGCCGACGCTCAAGGCGGACAAGTCATCTTGTGTCTCAGTGTGCGACCGACCAACCGATCGATCCCACTGCCAATGACCGTTGCCTGAGCAACTCGAGCAGACTGGTGGCCTAACTCGCAGACTCAGATGCAGGAACTCAGCCCCGACCGGGCGACCACTAGCTGAGTTCTGTTACTGGCGGAGTGGCAAGACTCTCATTTTCTGGCTTTAAAATTTGATCCAAACGACAGACATACTAGCACTCCGATGACAGACAGACACTGACTGCCACACACTGACCCGGCTGACCAACTGACCAGACTCGCCCCCTAGCGAGCTCACAGCGCCCCTTAAATGCACGTGAACAGGCTACCTTTCCGCTTTCCCACCAGAGGGCGACATCAAAGCTGCGATTGCCACAGCGGTGCCACCGCCAGAAACGGAGGGCGACTGGTCACACTACGCGCTGCGGCGCGCTGTTCACAACAGCAATTTTTACCAGGGCTCAGTTCCTTTCACACGAATTTCCTCTTCAACTCTCGATTTGTCGGAGTTAAAACAAATTCGCTACTGAACGATGGGATGAGTTTGTTTATCTCATCTACAAACTTTCGGGCCGATTCCTGTTTCCTTACCTTACGACTTCCAAATTTAGAGCATTGTTTGAAGTTATGCAGCCAAACACTGCTGCCTTTGAAATCACTGTAACCTAAGTCGCGCATAATCTGACGTGCATGAAGTGGTGGCTCACCATCACGCAGATCATGTATTTAGAGTATGTGAATGACGGTAACCTACTACGTATCGAGCATCCTTGAAATGCGTGGACACCAGCTTTTGTAACAAGTGTGTCTTGTCACCCTTTGAATATCCGTAGCTTTCCTTATACACTTCACGGTCATATGGTGCGAACTTATTCGAAATATGTTCGTTTTTTTTACTCTGCTGTGGATGATCTTCTTCCTGCGTATTTCTGTTTAGTACCCGCTGCTTCGTCAACGATTGCCCTTTACTATGTTTCAGTGGAGACGTGTTATGTGGCTCGCTGCCCAAGGATGATGATTGAATTACATGACTTGACATCCATTTCAGCATCACTTTCACTTGTTACACATGTATCGTCATCACTGGACTTGTGATGTAGATTGTTCATATACAGCCGAGAGTATGGGCTCCTTTCAGATGGAATGCCAATTTCGGCAACTGCTGGTGTAGAGATAATGCAATGTCAGCTTTGTTTATCGTTGCCGTTGCTCTGCTTTGTATCAACACCACTGCCAAAGTAGCGCTATTGTGAGTTACTCGTCGACTAAGCTGTTCAACTCTGCTCCGTAGACTCGTGCTGTGCTCACCGTGGGATACCTGCAGTCCCACCCCCTGTTGCCTCAGCAGCCGATACTGTGGCAGCGTGGTAGACAAAATGTGGGGCGTCAAATGTCGTTAACATGATTGGCCTTTTGCGACCTCGCACTCAGGACGTTCCTTGTGACCACTGTTGCTTAGTGCCCGCTATTAACCGCATTCCACGCTCCACTAGGCCTATAATGGACTACGCCAAACCCGGAAACATAAATGAGCATTCTTGCCTTTAACACAGAGCGTCAGCTGCAAAGACCCCGCTGCCGCTGTATAAGCAAGGTCTCCCATCTTCTGCCAGCCCCTGGTGACTACGGTAGAAAATCCACCTATCAATCAAGAGCAAATATTTCTTGCTCGCCAAAGACTCAATCGAAAAATCACAAGCCTGGGCTCAGGTTCAAGAAGGTGAAGAAAAATTACAGGATAAGTTGAACGGTACGAACAGTCGAATGAATACAGTATACGGATTGAGAATAAACCGAAGAAGACTAAAAAGTAACGACAAGTATCAAATCTGAGACGAACGAGGAACTTAACGTCAAAACTGATTACCACGAAGCAGACGGACTTACAGAATTCCTAAAAGACAGACTTGCAAAGGCAAAGAGGGCATTCCCGTTTAAAATAAGTCAACTAATATCAAGCATAGGGCTTAATTTTAGGAAGAAATTTCTGAGAATGTTCGGTCGGTGAACAGCATTGTATGGCAGTGAATCATGGACTGTTGGAAAGCCGGACCAGAAAGGGATCGAAGCGTTTGAGATGTGATCTACAGAAAATTAAGAGGAGTGATGTGGTAAAGCTTTTTTTTTTTCAGTGTCAAAAGATATATGCAGAGTAGCCTCCCGTACCTCGTGACGTGTGAACACGGCGAGTGATTCTGCAGTCACTGCCTGCACTGAACTTACTAAATGGCGTGGCACCTTTCTCAATTTTATTGCAATGAAATACACTTCAATAATTATGCCGCTCTTATACGACAAACTGTCTTGAATCATACATGTGTTCTGAAAAATGGAAATAAACTCTGAGCAGTATATCGATAAATATCTAGATCGTACTAATATTTTCAATGTACACACAGTTTCCGACTTTTAGACAGGCATGGATCGCATCGTCCGATATATGATCTAAAATATGCAAAACACTGAGAGGTGCTACGCTCTCACAGAAGTGTCATTAAGCAATGAATCATTCCTCTGCTTAATTAATAAAAGTGCACATTCTTCCGACATTTATAATTCACACATCAGCTCCTCTTTGTTCGTAAATCGCATGTAGAATCTCAACAACTTCAGTCACGTGGAATGACACGTTGCTTACTCTGGCTTTGTACACTTATTTCACTACCTATGACTCGTTCAGATCCCCATATTAACACACTCGATTTGCAGAAAATACTTCTCTCACTGTATAGATATTACAATCTCTGGGCATAGGCAATATGCAACACGAGATATACACTCATGCTCGTAAATTATGGATGATTGCAGAATGTGGCGCCACACAACGTGGCACTATACAAAACTGGCGTTAATAGCACAGGAACATAGGGAACACACACGACACAGTATCTCTAAGTCCACGGTATTGGTGATAAGTTGAGAAAACCGTCCCGAAACACATGTACTACAAAACGCCACTGATTCCTGCACATGTATCCCGACATCAATGTTGGATATGAGCACCATGCACACGTACACGGGCCACAAAACAGGTTGACATACTCTGAATCAGGCGGTCGAGCAGCTGCTGGGGTATAGCCTCCTATTCTTGCACCAGAGCCTGTCGGAGCTCCTGAAGTGTCCTAGGGGTTTGAAGACGTGCAGCGATACGTCGACCGAGAGCATCCCAGGCGTGCTCGATGGGGTTTAGGTCTGGCTATCAGACAGGTCACTCCATTCGCCTGATATCTTCTTTTTCAAGGTACTCCTCCACGATGGCAGCTCGGTGGGGCCGTGCGATATCATTCATCAGGTGGAAGGTGCGACCCACTGCACCCCTGAAAAGGCGGAATATTGATGCAAAACGATGTCCTGATACATCTCACCTGTTACAGCTCCTCTGTCAAAACATGAGCAGGTGTGTACGTGCACCAGTCATAATCCCACCTCACACCATCAAACCACGACCTCCATACAGGTCCCTTTCAAGGACATTAAGGGGTTGGTATCTGGTTCCTGGATCATGCCAGATGAAAACTCGGCGAGAATCACTGTTCAGACTATACCTGGACTCGTCCGTGAACATAATCTGGGACCACAATTCCAATGAGCATGTGTGTGTTCTTGACACCAGGTCTTACTGGCTCTCCTGTCACTGGAATGTACCTTGCAGATCTCTGGGTGAATAAACCATGTCTGTTCAGTCGTCTGTAGACTGTGTGTTTGGAGACAGCTGTTCCAGTGGTTGCAGTAAGGTCCCGAGGAAGGCTACCTGCAGCACACCGTGGCCGCCTGCGGGCACTGATGGTGAGATGTCGGTCTTCTTGTGGTGTTATATACTGTGGACGTCCCGTAATGTAGCGCCAGGACACGATTCCTGTCTGCTGGAATCGTTGCCATGATCTTGAGATCACACTTTGTGGCACACGGAGGGCCCATGCTACGACCTGCTGTGTTTAGCCATCCTCCAGTCGCCCTAGTATTCTACCCCTCATAACGTCATCAAATAAAATGGTTCAAATGGCTCTGAGCACTATGGGACTCAACATCTGAGGCCATCAGTCCCCTAGAACTTTACTTAAACCTAACTAACCTAAGGACATCACACCCATCCATGCCCGAGGCAGGATTCGAACCTGCGACCGTAGCAGTCACGCGGTTTCCGGACTGAAGTGCCTAGAACCGCACGGCCACCGCGGCCGTCTAACGTCATCAATGTGATCTTTGAGCCATTTTCAAAACACAGTCACCATTAGCACGTCTGAAAACGTCTGCACGCTTACTAGCTGCACCGTACTCTGGCATGCACCAACACACCTCTGCTTATGTGGACTGCTGCCAGCGCCACTGTGCGACGACCGCAGGTCAAATGCACCACATGGTCATACCCCGAGGTGATTTAAACCCGAAACCGCCCACCAGAGCGTTGTTTCACCATGAATCAGCATTATCCTTAATTTATGAACACGAGTGTACTTGAGCAATACAACACAACGAATTTACATAATTGAAGTGAGATAGATATTACTAATTAATAATTACAGAAAAAACGAAAAAATAGTACATAAAATACTAGAAAAGTAAGGGCAAGGCTCGTACTCCAAGGGTGCCATACAATCTTGCTCCTGGTATATATATAATTTCGTGTGCCTCAGTGGCTTGGTTAAAGTTTTTGTATTGGACGCCACTTCGGCGACTTTCGTGCTTCTAACCTACTCCAGTTACCCAACGAGATAAAGAAGACCTACAGTTCAACGTGGTATCCGAACCACGCGTTGCTGCTAACGACTCTTCACATCGCTGAGAGGTGAGGGCTGAAAAATCCATGGGCCGACCGAGTATGGAAAGCGCGACATCTTGGTTTCTATGCAAACGCCTCACCGCTAGACCACCAGGCCTTACGTGCATACAAATACGAGTAGTTCATCTATCGGTTTTTAAGAGTCAGTTTGCGAGTATCAAGATATGTGACATACATGGCCGTATATTTTGACTGCGTTAGTTTATAATCTTAAATTGTTTACACTGCCAAGACACAGTAGACCATAGTGTTTGAAAGTAATTCATCCTGAAACCTCTACCGTTCCTCAGAGAAATGGGTCTTCGCAGACGGACAGACAGACGGATGTTGGAATACTATCTTTTCGTATTTTACTGCCCCTGATAATACAAAACAATAAAACGAATATCACAATACACTAATATGGGAGCACCCTGTCCAATGGCAAATAAAATAATTTTGTTTGTAACGAGAAAGAAACCGATGCTTTCCGTCGACAAGGGGCGTCGTCTGAAAGACGCGATGAGAAGTACGTATATTGGTGGGTCACGTCGTCCGTATACAGCCCTTTTCAATCTATCCCAGACATGTTCGATAGGCTTCATGTCTGGATAATATGCTGGCCGCTCTAGTCGAGCGATGTTGTTACCCTGATAGAAGTCATTTGCAAGATGTGCACGATGGGGGCGCGAATTGTCGTCCATGAAGACGAGTGCTTCGCCAATATGCTGCCGATATGGTTGCACTATCGGTCAGCACATTGCATTCACGTATCGTACAGCCGTTACGGCGCTTTCCATGCCTACGAGCGGCGCACGTCGGCCCCACGTAATGCCAACTCAAACAGCAGGCAACATCCACCTTCCTGCATTCGCTGGGCAGTGCGTCTAAGGTGTTCAGCCTGACTGGGTTGCCTCCAAACTCGTTTCCAACGAATGCCTGATTGAAGGCATATGTGATACTCATCGTTCAAGAGAACGTGATGCCAATCCTGAGCGGTCCATTTACCATGTTGTTGGGCCTATCTGTACCGCGCTGCATGATGTCGTGGTTGCAAAGATGGACCTCACCATGGACGTCGGGAGTGAAGCTGCTCATCATGCAGCCTATTGCACACAGTTTGAGTCGTACCACGACGTCCTGTGGCTGCACGAATAGCATTATTCACCATGATGGCGTTGCTGTCAGGGTTCCTCCGAGCCATAATCCGTAGGAAGCGGTCATCCGTGGCCTGAGCGAGACAAGTCATCGACAGTTCCTGTCTCTCTGTTTCTCCTCCACGTCCGAACAACATCGCTTTAGTTCACTCCGAGACGCCTGGATACTTCCCTTGTTGACAGCTCTACCTGGCACAAAGTAAGAATGCGGACGTGATCGAACCGCGGTATTGACCGTCTAGGCATGTTTGAATTACAGACAACACGAGCCGTGTACCCCCTTCGTGGTGGAATGGCTGGCTGACCCCCTCCCTCTAATAGAGGACGGAACTGCATTATCAGTCATGAAATGTTGCAAGCTTTGCAGCAGTTGTTCACCTCCAGAGTCAGTGGTAGCCAGTTATTGGTGGCATACGTAGATCCAGCTGTGTCTGCAACATTGTTAACATGACAGTCTTGATGTGAATCATTTGTGCAAGTGATGGAGTCTCAGTAAGGGCATATAATAGGTCTGTGGGGGGCGGGGTGGTCATACCGCAGAACTGAATTACATCAGATAGTTGTTTACATCTTTATGCAGGTTTAGTGACATCTCTGAACAGTCAAAGGGACTGTGTCTGTAATACAATATCCACCGTCAACGTCTATCTTCAGGAGTTCTGGGAACTGGGATGATGCAAAACATTTTTTTGATATATGTGTTTTTTGGAACTGGCCGCAGCTTCACATAGCAAACACAAAATTGCACACACACATAAAGAGGGAGAGAAAAGTAGAGGGTGAGAGAGTTTGAAGTAGACAGAAGTTAAGTGTTGATGCTGTGGAGTTGAATGGGGGTAGTTAACGTACAGGTGCGAGAAAATAGATAGAGCCCACATTAATGGATTATTGTGTAGTAAACTATTCTTGCAAACCTGAACTACGGTTGATTAAACCTACATTACCTAACCCTCATAAAATTTACGATACCAGCGAATCTCATATTTCCGGTATAGGCTGTAAGGCAGCACTTTTGATGCTTATTTTGTATGCGACATACTATTGGAAATTTTATAGTCGTAATTAATTAGTGTGTAAACTATAAATTATGACTTCCTTCGAATAAAATGTAGAGTAGTGAAATTTACGTGAACGGCCTTGCCGTAGTGGTAACATTGGTTCCGACAGATCACCGAAGTTAAGCACTATCAGGCTTGGCTAGCACTCAAGTGAATGACTACCCAGGTCTGCCAATAGCTGTTGACAGGCGGTTTGTACTCACACCAGCCCTTGTGGAGCCAGTTGAGGAGATATCTGATGGAGACATAGCGGCCCAGCTCACAGAAACTGACAACTGCCGGGAGAGCGGTGTGCTGACCAAAAGCCCTCCATATCCACATCCAGTGACGCCTGTTACTGAGGAAGACGCGGCGGTCGGTCGGTACTGTTGGACCTTCTGAGGCCTGTTCGGACGGAGTAAAATGGATGGTGGTTTAATAATAATATAATGTCCCCCCCCCTTTTTTTGTGTCCGAAGGCTAATGTGAGGAAATGGAGATGCAAACGGTGGAGGCTAAATCATTCGAAATACCTAATGAAAAAATTAATATTGTAAATGACCTCCTACGTGTACAACGTCTTAAAAAACTAGCCAATATTTCAGGGAATGATAATAAGTATCACAATAAGACAAAAATGTCTGAACACCATTAGCAAGTAGCAAAATAAGACAAAAATATCTTAACACCATGGGTCCCACAAGGCATACGTTCTGACATATGCTATATGATCACGTGTTCACAGGGGGTGCTCTTTTGATGTCATCCATGGCAATGCATTACTCGTCCCACAACATATGACTGCCCGACAGTTAACGTTAAATACAACCCCTGCCACGAAATACTGCGAAGTAGGAGGGCATCACGAAGATGTGGTTCCGGATATGAGCACCGCTGTTGCATTGGCTCCCCATGTCACGCCAGGATCAGCAGCGTGGCGGGAAACCCCCCTGCAGTATAGATGTAATTATTAATTGGCTCAGTGTCTGCAGTGAGACGTTCCGTTTACGTTGTGTCATTGTACTGTAGTCCTGTCACATCTGTTTACATGCGTGTACATTTCTCCGGGAGCATACCATGATGTTAGGCCTACTTACAGCTCACGTTTACAGTACATATTATTGTGATGTTTATGGTGCGGTACAACGTTTTTTTCACTCTCGCAGATACTCTGACCCAATCTAGAAATGGGCCTTTTATTCTATAAGGGAAATGGCAGACATGATTTACTGTTATGGTTTAGCAGATGGAGGTTATCTGAGAGCCCATAACCTGTACACTGAACGTTTTATACCACGCAGGGTACTATCTATTAAGCTATTCAGACGCTTGTTCCAACGTCCTAGGGAAACAGGTTCCGTAGCACCCGAGTAGAGAGTGGAAGGCCTCGTTCAGTTGACACGCCTGAAATGGAGGAGGATTTTGTAGGTGCAGTGGACGACAATCCTCGGACCAGTGTGCGACGAATAGCAGCTACAGAAGGTATTAGTCATCCTGTGGTCTGGGCGGTGTTTTACTATGTTCAGCGCGTCCATACCCTTAGGGGAAAAGACCATCCTGCCAGAGTGCAGTTCTGCCAATGGTTCTTGCGGCAGTAAGGTGCGAATTCACAATTTTCCTCAAAGATTTTCTTTACTGAAGAGGCATTGTTTACACGAAATGGCACTGTAAATTTCCACAATCACCGTGTGTGGACAGATGAAAATCCCCATATGGTTCAAGAAACAAGGCATCAGAATCGATTCTCAATGTATGGGAAGGTGTTCTTGACGACAGGTTACTAGGCTTCTGCGTTCCTCGTGCTGCCGGCGGTTCGTTATCACCGCTTTCTGAAGAACGTACTGCCTGTCTTGCTGGAGAATGTGCCATGTCAGAAGAGACTAAAGACGTGGTTCATGCATGTTGGCGCACCAGCACGTTTTCTCTGCACTGTGTGTCGGCACCTGACGAAGACCTTTTGAACACCAGTGGATTGGCCGAGGAGGCCCCATACTTCGGCTGTGCGTTCATTGGACCTTATTCCACTGGATTACTGATTATGAGGACACATGAAGGAATTGGTCTATGCCAGTCCAATAGATGATGTACATACACTACACAGTCGTGTCTTCAGTACCAACCGTGCGCCCCCGGTAGCTGTGTGGTCAGCGCGACAGAATATCAATCCTAAGGGTCCGAGTTCGATTCCCGGCTGGGTCGGAGATTTCCTCTTAGAGACTGGGTGTTGTGTTGTCCTAATCATCATCATTTCATCCCCATGGACGCTCAAGTCGCCGAAGTGTCGTCAAATCGAAAGACTTGCACCCGGCCGACGGTCTACCCGACGGGAGGTCCTAGTCACAGGACATTTTAGTACCGGCCATGGTGATTTCAAAGAGCGTGTGAGTCTTTACACAGTAGGGCAGAGGCATGCATTGAGGTGAATGGACATCGTGTTGAGCACCTCCTCTGAACAGGTGATCATACGTCAGAATATATGCTTTGTAGGACCCATGGTTATAAGACATATTTTCTGGTTCAGATGCACACAGTTATCCCCCTGAAGTAATGGATACCATTTTTAACGCCGTTTATACGTGTGGTATAGTTAATATCGTTAACAGTCGCGGCTAAATGTTCAAATGTGTGTGAAATCTTATGCGACTTAACTACTAAGGTCAGCAGTCCCTAAGCTTACACACTGCTTAACCTAAACTATCCTAAGGACAGACACACACACCCATGCCCGAGGGAGGACTCGAACCTCCGCCGGGACCAGCCGCACAGTCCATGACTGCAGCGCCTTAGACCGCACGGCTAATCCCGCGCGTCACCCAAAATATCCACACTGGACAGTTTTTAGTATTTCGTGACTTTAATTACTTATAAATGATATTTCTGGTAAATCAAAAAAAATATAAAACCAGTTACCTAATGTCAGCGTAACAATTCGTTTGATCTCAAAAATGATTATCCCGGCTAATATTTGTCACTCTGATAAAGAAATCTCCACTTGACGTTGTGTAGATATGTTGTCTGTAAAGTCGTGTGAGTGGCACTAAATTGCATATCGTTTATCAGATTTTACACAACCTTTACTTAAGATGGAAGCACTTTTCTCTACCAAAGGGAACATTTAGTCACAAAATGCTACCCGCGCCCAACACTGACGTACGGCTACTATTATAATATTTCACGTAAATCGTCCGAAATAATTAGGCTTCATACATCAGCAAATAAGAAATTTATATTACCTAACGTGCTGTGAGCACTGTATTTAAGGATTCAAAAATGGTTCAAATGGCTCTGAGCACTATGGAACTTGACTTCTGAGGTCATTAGTCCCCTAGAACTTAGAACTACTTAAACCTAACTAACCTAAGGACATCACACACATCCATGCCCGAGGCAGGATTCGAGCCTGCGACCGTAGCGGTCGGGCGGTTCCAGATTGAAGCGCCTAGAATCGCTCGGCCACTTCGGCCGACTTTAAGGATTCAATCTGGGTTGAATTCTGTCTTTTAAAGTAGATTCGGGACAACCAGTGCATATTTACTTCCATTCATTTATATCTAACAACATTTATGTTTGTTAAAATTCTAGATTCAAAACTGCCGCGGAGATATTGTTGCCAAGATGGCGGCAGACAGACGATAATCAATTTGTCTATTGTTATTCTCGATCTATTTTATATAAAGTTAATATATTTAGATAAAAGTCTCTTGTTTTCTACTCTTTAGCATTTAAAATTATGCTCAATGAAAATGTTTCATATTTTTTATACCAGCTACTAGTCAACTCCGCTGTAAGTTACTAGCGCTGTTGGCTGCGCTCCTAATTGCGGAGCTGAAAATTTAGACTTAAAAACATTAGTTAGATTGGATTACAATTGAAATAAATACAAATCCACGTCTAGACAATAGCGACTCTATTTTTCAAATAATAATTGACAGTATAGTTACAGGTTTTCTCTTTACAGACCTCACACGTCTCACGTCCGAACAGTTCATCCGTTAGTACAGGAAGAACAACTGAACCACAATTATCACAGATAACCAAAAAAGATTATAATTGTCGTTGTCTATGAATGTAGTTCTCTAATAATAATTTTAATTGAGACAGAAATGAAATTATTACAGAAATAATGAAATGATTATCGTCATTTTTACGCGATACAGTCTTTTTATACGTAGTATCGATAATATTTGTTGAAGTTTGACACTTAGTTCACTTTAATATCTTGTGGCTAGAAGATAGTGTCGTGGATATTACTGTAACATCCACGAGATAAATTTTAGCTGCAGTGGGACGAGAGGAAATTATGCCTCTAACAGTTATAAACATTATCTATCCGACATATGAAAAAACAGTGAAATAAAACGATGACAAATATTGATTATTTATATAATATTTTATGATATAACTGGATATATCGATGTGTATCATACAAAGACAATGATAATTGTAAATTCCTTTTATGACCTGCGTTTGTCTTCCTTTGTTTTTTACCTTTTGTTGGTCGGCTTTTGTAGGTTGCGGACGTAAGACGCACATCAAACTGAGGTCTGTTAAGAAATTATAATTATTTGTTAATTAATACTCGAGAATAGAGTACATTATTATTATAAATATGAGTGAATAATTATCTGTAATTTTAATTCCTCTCTCAATAAGCATTATCTGTGTTAATTATTTGCTTCCGCTGCAAGGAGCGCAGCCATTGATGATAGCGATTTGTATCGCATTTTGATCTGTGTTTCTTACGAAAGTATCAAAGGTTTGCTTGGCGAAAATTAGTCTAAATAGTGCACCACATAAAAGTAAAGTTTAATAAGCATTAATTCAAATACTTATCCTGTTAAAAGGATATTTGCTCTAAGAATAGAAAGTCTCTGTCACTTGTCTGCCGCCATCTTAATAATTATCTCAGCGGCAAATTCTAATTACGCAGCTCTGCCGACATAAATGCCGAAGGTAATAAAAATGTGTAAAAATAAATGTGCACCGGTGGTCCCGAACTCATTTTAATGAAAATAATTCGAATCAGATTGGTTCTTTAAAAAAACAGTGCTCATAGCACGATCCATATAACAAACCTTTCTTGCTGATGTATGGAGCCGAAATTAATTACGCACGAGCTGCGAAGTATATTGTTTCGGGTAATATACGCCAGTGTTGTGCGCGGCTGATATTCGGTGTTTTTAATGATCATTTTGCTGAAGATAACTGTTTCCATCATAATCAATAGTTGCATAGAATCTGTTGTATGAACTGTGATTTAGTGACACTTGCGCAGTTTACAGACAACACTTTAACTCATCATTAAGGTGGGTAGGACGTCAAACGGGCCGACTTGCATCAAATGGCTCTGAGCACTATGGGACTTAACATCTATGGTCATCAGTCGAATTGGATCAGGAGAGGCACCACAGGCCATTTTAATTTCCACTGTCTATACTTTTACAAGTAAATTCATAAAACTTTGTCAGCATGGCCAGGAAGGATTCAGGATTCACACTCGTAGCAGCGGAAGTTCAAAAACATAACAAAATAATTTTTTTGACATGTGAAATTTCATCATTTTTTCACTTACTATTGACTGCATTTGTTGCTATAGGTACACTTTTCTTCATAAGTAAGAGAGACTGAATTTTGCACAGTATTCAAAACATGCTTACAGGTGTCTGAAACTCTAGAATCAATTTAATGTATGGAAAAATGAATGAGCTGTTACGTTTTAAACTTTATGTTTAGAAAAAAATCTAATTTTGTAATTAATTATCTCATTTTTTACCATAGTTTTTAATAGATTTGGAAAATTCTAGAGTTTAATACACCTGTAAGAATGGTTTGTATGCTGTGCAAAATTCATCAAAGAATCTCTCTTACTTGTGAAGAAAAATGTACCTATAGCAACAAATGCAGCCAACAGTAAGTGAAAAAATGATGAAATTTCATATATAAAAAAATTTATTTTGTTATGATTTTACACTTGCACTGCTATGAGTGTGAATCTTGAATCCTTCCTGGTCATGCTGACAAAGTTTTATGAATTTATTTGTAAAAGTGTAGACAGTAGAAAATAAAATGTCCCGTGGTGCCTCTCCTGTTCCAAGTCGGCCATTTGACGTCCTACCCCCCTTAACTTGCATTTCTTTAGCAACTTGACCAAATCTTTAGCCGGGAGAAAAATTATTTTGTAATTAGTCACTCTACTGAAATAACATTATCATTTTCATTTACGAATTAGTTAAATACCAAACCACTGAATAACACAGCGAACGCCACGTTACAGCAGGCGCTCCAAAAAGAAACTCTTAAATTTGCTATTTATTTAACGTTTAACTGTCACAGCCCGCCCTCTTCAGAACGTTAAGAGGGAAATAAGCGCGTCAAGAGCTGCATTTTCCGCGCACGTATACATCACTTTTCCCCCATTTTCGAGTGAAGAACACCACTCGCAACGTTTCTCTCGCGCAGTATTTTGTTTCGGGTCGCCGGGCTCCCGTCGCTCCGCCGCGGAACGAAAACAAGAAACGCGGTGCAAAATCAAATGCCGGAGGAGGGTAGAAGCGCGGCGCGGCATTGGAAGTGAAGCGAGTAGCGCTTTATTACAAAGCGAGGATTAGCGCTCTCACGAACGGGGCCCGCAGGGCAGCGGCGGACCTGTACCGGACTGCGGTGCAAGGCCTGGCCGGTGAGGCGGAAGCGCCGGGGCACGCAGGTGCGTGCCGCGCGCTGCGTAGTGCGTGTCGGACGCACGCGCCGCGCCATCAGTCAACCGCCCCTCACCCCCCCTCCCCCCCCTCACCCGACCCCTTTTTTTATTTTTATTTCTTTGTAGGGCTGCTCGCTGCCACGGAGCTTAAATTACACGGCCGCCGGAACGAGACGGACGCAAGCGAGCCAGCGAGCAACTGCGAAACAGGCGCGGCCTCTCCCTTAAATTAAAACAAACCCGAGGTTATGAATCCCGTGACAAAAAAAAAAAAGAATAGAGAGACTGTCCACTCTCGCGCCGATTCTTTTATTCCGAAATAAAAAAATCTCCTTTCTCATTTAATTAATTAAACGAATTATACAAATACCAATAAGCACACGCGCACTAAATTTGAGTAATTAACGTAGAAGCTACCATAAAGAGAGAGGCGAGGGAGGGGATGCTGGAAATTGCAGGAGGATTCGGCGGTACGCTTACTGCAAATAATTTCGCTCCGATATTTCACTTACGCGCCACGTGTGTTTGATCACAATCCGATTACACTAACACAGTTTTCACGCCTCGCTAAGTTTCATTTTCCGAATTAAATAATTTTTTCTCTCCCCAAATTTTATAAGCTTACGACTCACAGAGTTATGGTTAGAGAACGTCTGCTCCAAGTTTGTAGCGTCATCTATCAGTAGACTCAGTACCGCCGTGCTTTAGTAACTGACGTTGATATGATCTTTAGCTAACATCTCAAACATACTACTAACAAAGTTGTCTTACAAAATAATAACGAAGAACTGCTATTAGCGAGCAGTTCTCTTTCGTGTCTCGGTCGCACCAAAAGCAGGTAAGCATCCCAGCCCACTTGCCAGTTGATATTTCTCATCCAACTTTGGTGCGTTTGTTTGCTAGACAACTAGATACACAAAGCCCATATCGAATCCACATGCTGGGCCAAAGGGCAGTGTTATTGTAAACAGAGTTAAAAGGCGTTTTCAGAGGCATATATAGACAAACTACAAACTATTCCTTAATCTTCATTTGATTAAACAACTTGTTACTTCTAAAAATGTATGTGACGACCTTATTTTCAGCAATGTTGCCGCTTTTAAACTACAACAAAACAGCCAACGAGGTGAAGCAGTAAAAAGTGTGAATTGGGAGTACACACGGTGTCCGCAACCTTGACGGGTGAGTCTTGATATGCATAGGAAACTGAAAAACACAGGTAACGCTAAAAAGAATCAAAATGTTTTATCATCTTCCATACAGACATCATTGACGAAGCTGTCGCTACTTTTCTGTTGCTCACAAACTAGAAGTAACAAGATTATAACACTAATTTATTCATATCTAAAATTACGTTGTAAAGATTATGTGGATCTGGTTCGTCTAACAGAAGAACGTAGGTTGCAAATATTTGTAGCGAACCTATCTAAAGACGGTTGTGACTTCAGGAACGCTGTACTTCCTCCGGGTTTACCTCGCAGAGCTGCTAGGCTATTTTCCCCAAACAAATTTGGCGTGTAAGCCTCCTACATAGCTTCTTCTTCTGACATGTCCGTGCAGCGGCCTGTTGCCGTCACAGGTCGATTGTAAAGATCGTTTCTACCACACACAAAACATTTTGGGTTAATTATTGAGTGGAAGGGCCAACGGAATGGAGAGGAGTTTCTGTCAGCCAATTACTTGTGGTATCTGCAGGCGACGTTTCTGAAGCCTTCATAAATCATCCTGCACAAATGGAAGAAGACCCTAACTTTAAAATAAGGAACTAATGTTCTGAAATGAGTATTGAGTTTTATTTATTGTCGTAACGAATAGACACTTCCCATCAAAACTTTGAGTGTAAATTAATTTTTGGAAAATTATTCCCTGCATGGTTCGCCACAGTACTACATGATTCTGTGTAAAACAGCCCTTTATGCTCGCATTTGGAATTTGTTGTAGACACCGATCGTTGTATTTTGTACTGAGTGGTTAGGCACTGAAGTGCCAAAGAGACTGGTTCACCTGCCTAATGTCACGTAGGGCCCCCGCTACCATTCAGAAGTGCCGCAACACGACGTGGCATGGACTCGACTGAAGTCTGAAGCAGTGCTGGAGGGAGCTGACATCATGAACCGTGCAGGGCTGTCCATAAATCGGTACGAGTACGAGGTGGAGATCCCTTCTGAACAGCACGTTGCAAGGCATCCCAAATATGCTTAATAATGTTCGTGTCTGGGGAGTTTGGTGGCCAGCTGAAGCGTTCAAGCCCAGAAGAGTGTTCCTGGAGTAATTCTGAACGTGTGGGGTGTCGCATTGTTCTGCTGAAATGAATTGCCCAAGTCCGTCGGAATGCATAATGGACATGAGTGGATGCAGGTGATCAGACAGAATTCTTACACACGTGTCATCTGTCAGAGTAGTATCTGGACGTATCAGAGGTTCAATATCACTCCCCGTACATTCCCCACACCATTACAGAGCCTCCAACAGCTTGAACGGTCCCCTGCTGACATACATGGTCGATGAACTCATGAGATTGTGTCCAGTGAGACGGAACAGCTTGTTCCATCTCAATTATAATTAGCTTGTTCCGTCGCATTATACTGAATACTATTGATGTTTGAGATACTCTCATCATTTTTCCAAATTTAAGAAATGTTATAACTCGAGTGAAGAAATGGACTACCTGTTTGTTTAATCCGTAGTTACACAAATGCTCTTCCTTTCCTTAATCCCTCTACGTTGCCTTGGGTTAATTAACTTTGAGTTTGTATGAAGACTTCGTTCACTGGTAGTGGCAAGGCAGAGATGTGGTCAGTCTGTAGGTCGCTTACTGCCAACATGAATTTGGGGAAAAGGCACCTGTTTCCCAGGGGTAGTTCGGGGTTGGTAACAGGTTCCCCTCCTCTCCAGGGCGGAGGAGAACTACAGGTGAAGGCAGCCATGACAGGGTCAGTATTGGGGGGAAGCTGTTGAAATGAGCGGACGGAATCGAGGGCGATCGCCGTCTTTGCCGCCAAATTCTTTGTGGGATGAGGTATAATTTACTATATTCTTATTAATCGGCTCTTTTTCAGGATGGAAGTAGTTGGCATGTCGTCACGACCATTCATTTTTCTGAGAAATTGTGACCGTAAAATTAAAATTTTCAGTTACGGTTTCTCTTCCAGAGGAGAGCATGGGGGCACACGTTATCCTTTTGTAGTAATGCTATCAATTAGTGCCGTCAGCACACGAGAGCAGCAAAAGTATCAACAATCATATAGTTCCACTTTTAGCAGTAGCGTTTTGCAATTTTTAAATTTCTTTCTGGTCCGGCTAAAACAGCATGGAGCCTCACCCCACCTAGTTAGCTTAACACGTGGTCGTAACTGCTGATGAGGGATTTAGACAACGATTCCGTGTGAAACCTGCTAGAATATGCATGTGTTTTGTGTGAGTTAATTAAGCATCTGAGCGTATGTCGTAATTTTTTGGCAAATTAATAATATTGTGCACGAATCATTTCATTCATGGCTACCGCCATTTGCAAGCAGCAATCTAGACGAGGTTCCACGTCATAACCAATTGGTAAATAATAGGCTGTGAACGTGAATAATTGTGTAGATTGAAAACAAGAATGAACAGTGGAGTGAGTACAAATAAAAAAAATTAATCGTTGGTGTCAATCACCCACGTGGTGTCGAATTGCAGGGCCAGCGAACTATCAGTTCGTTCTTAAAAATAGTTACGGTGAGGATGTTTGTGTGTGCCATAAATTGTTAACTTGCGTATGCCAAATTTTATAGAATGTTTTACTTTTAAAGAAATAGGTTTTCGTGTACACGAGAGATGTCTGGTCTGCTTTGTTCCCCCCGTTGTCCCGCCAAGAATCTTTGCTTGAATTATGACTAAGGGAACGGTGCTGAGAGTAATTGAGTGAGTCACCACTGAGGAACCGAAGCGCGGTTCATTAATTCATAACGATTCGGTACAAGTAACAACATGAGGTGCAAATTTTGAAACACTGTCCAAGCAGACGGACTGCAGATGCAGCAACGTATATCTCTCCCCTTTCCCAGTGCACAATATTACGAACGAGACCAAATTTCAGATATTATAAACACCTTCAGTGCGAGAGAGTGTTGAATAGATTTCTGATAATTTGGGCGCTTTCAGTGCTAGATACTATGGAATGTATTCGTCTTTGCTTCGTTAATTGCAATTATGAGACTGCTTAAGTAGCGAGTAAAAAATGATTATAACATTTGTAAAGTTTCTGGGTAAATAATAAAAATGTCATATGAATTTAATTTCATGGATTCAACGGAGAAGGTAACCGTTCACCATAACCGTACATGTCCAACCGCTCGATACAATTTGAAACGAGACTCGTTCGACCAGGCAACATGTTTCCAATCATACACAGTCCAACGTCAGTGTTAATGGGCCCAGGCGAGGCTTAAAGCTTTGTGTCATGCAGTCATCAAGGGTACACGAGTGGGCCTTCGGCTCCAAAACCCATACCGATGATTCGTTGAATGGTTGGCACGGTGCAATTTGAGGAAGGGTTGCTCTTCTTTCACGTTGAACGATTCTCTTCAGTCGTAGTTGGTCCCGTTCTTGCAGGATCTTTTTCCTACCGCAGTGATGTCGGAGAAAGGAGGATAGGAGGAGATTAGTGGTTAACGTCCCGTCGACAACGAGGTCATTAGAGACGGAGCGCAAGCTCGGGTGAGGGAAGGATGGGGAAGGAAATCGGCCGTGCCCTTTCAAAGGAACCATCCCGGCATTTGCCTGAAGCGATTTAGGGAAATCACGGAAAACCTAAATCAGGATGGCCGGAGACGGGATTGAACCGTCGTCCTCCCGAATGCGAGTCCAGTGTGCTAACCACTGCGCCACCTCGCTCGGTTGATGTCGGAGATTTGATGTTTTAGCGGATTCCTGGCATTCATGGTACACTCGTGAAATGGTCGTACGGTAAAATCCCCAATTCATCGTTACCTCGGATATGCTGTGTCCGATCGCTCGTGCGTCGACTGTAACATAACTTTCAAACTCACTTAAATCCTGATTACCGGCCATTGTAGCCACAGTAACCGATCTAAAAACTTCGCCAGACACTTTTTGACCTAGATAGGCGTTGCCGACAGCAGCCCCGTATTCTGCCTGTTTACATATCTCTGCATTTGAATAAGCATGCCTATACCACTTTCTTAGGCGCTTCCGTGTAATGAAACTGATATTATTCCGAGTGTTGCGGTCTGGGTTACATACATCGCAGAAGGCTAAAACGTCGTAGGTGTGTTCATTAATCGGTACGGCGGAGTATGCTGACAAAAAATAATTGTTCCATTTTCTGCCACCAGGTGGAAGTACGGTACAGTCAAAATGTGAAATGTATCCTGTTTCGATGTGGGCTTGTTGTCTGTCACTTGCCAACATGTGTTGATTTCTTCTGTGAAGGGACTGTTTGTGTAAAGGGTTAGGAAGATTGAAGTTTTCTGTACAAAACGCAACTGTTGTTGAGAAGAAAGAACGTACACTACTGGTAAAGTAGTTTTATCAGAATGGAAGCAATAGCAGGCTGCATAGCAGGAATATCGCCGACTGAAACAGAGGCAGATAGACCCAATGTCAATAAATGGGCTAAAGAATATGATCAAGGAATTAGGAAAAAGAAATGAATTACGTGGTGCAGCAAGGCGAGGGAGAGGACCTATTGCCATGAAAATTGTTGATAAAGTTGCTGTAGTTATAGCCGACCATGCAGCACATGCTTCAAGTACTGCAGCCAGTGCTTGAGCTGGCTCATGGAAATTTTCTCACCTATGGTCAACAGTTTAAAAGTTTTTACGGCGGATTTTGCACTAACATCCCTACGGTATTCAGAATGTGTATTAAATGAAGCCCCTACATAGGTTACAACGCCGTGACTTTACCCTCGTTTTTTGGCACTGCAAGGGAATGTTCTTTGGACAGATAAGGCACATTTGGCTCTGCAGGGTGCCATGAATGCGCATAACTCTCGCATATCCGATTCTACTCCACCACATCTAAGGCGTTCAGCCTGACTGGGTTGCCTCCAAACACGTCTCCGACGATTGCCTGGTTGAAGGTATACGCGACACTCATCGGTAAACAGAACGTGAAGCCAATCCTGAGCGGTCCATTCGGCAAGTTGTTGGGCCCCTTTGTACCGCACTGCATGGTGTAGTGGTTGCAAAGATGGACCTCACCATGGGCGTCGGGTGTGTAGTTGTGCATCATGCAGCCTATTGCGGACAATTTGAGTCGTAACACGACGTCTTGTGGCTGCACGAAAAGCATTATTCAACATGGTGGCGTTGCTGTCACGGTTCCCCCGAGCCACAATCGGTAGGCAGCGGTCGTACACTGCAGTAGTAGACCTTGGGTGGCATGAGCGAGGCATGTCATCGACAGTACCTGTCTCTATGTATCTCCTCCATGTCCGAACAACATCGCTTTGGTTCACTCCGAAACGCCTGGACACTTTCCTTGTTGAGACCCCTTCCTGACACAAAGTAATAATGCGGACCATCTAGGCATGGTTGAACTACAGACAACAAGAGCCGTGTACCTCCGTTCTGGTGGAATGACTGGATCTGATCGGCTGTCGGACCCCCTCCGTCTAATAGGCGCTGCTCATGCATGGTTGTTTACCTCTTTGGGAGCGTTTAGTGACATCTCTGAGCAGTCATAGGAACTGTGTCTGTGATACAATATCCATAGCCAACGTCTATCTTCAGAAGTTCTGGGAACTGGGGCTGATACAAAACTTTTTCTGATGTGTTTAGATATCCCCAGAGCCAAACGTCACATGTATTCAGATCAGGTGATCTTGCAGGCTATGCATCCGGAAAACCTTTGGAGGTTGAGTTAAGCACATCTTTCACTGGGCGAGCGATACGAGGTGTTGCCCCTCTTGGAAGAAAACAGTGGTTTCGACACACCTGCCCTTTTCCAAAGCGGGAATCACATCCTGTACGAAACGGTTTCGATAATGTACAGACATCAAGGTACATCTGACGGGCCCTCTGGGTGTATTCACGTCAAAGAAGAGAGCATCGAGAGTTAAGATGCTTGTGAATTCAATCAGTCACATACGTCAAGTGCAACGGCTCTTCCTGATGAACACGTAGTCCAACAATGCCACAAATACGGCAACTCTGTGTATTCACTGCACCCTATAGTGTGAAATGTGCCTCACCACCCCATAAAGTATTGCCAGCCACATGTCATCACCTACGATTCATGCCAAAAACCGAAGAGCAAATTCAGAATGTTGTTGCGGATCATAAATATTCAGTTGCTGCGCCTTCTGGGGCTTGTACGGGTACTAGGTCCGCAAAACTTTCCGCAGTGTCAACCATGGGACAGATAGTTCTGGAGACATGGCACAAGCGTTAGCGCTACCCGGAGCTCGTGCTGGATGGTCACTTACAGCAACATCAAACTCACTAATAACGTCTTTTGGGATGGGACGCCTTCCTCTTCTAGGTACCACAACAAGCTCACCCGTGTTTTAGAATTTCACTATCACCTTCTCAGTGGCGGACTAAGACTGTCGGAGGCCAGGGGCGGTATAACAAAATGAGGCCCCTGGTCTGCTTAGAAACTGATGTATCCATGGTCTACATTTAGTAAAAGATTAATATTGTAGACACAGTGGTTAACAAAATAATCAACTACCAGGTGGTTATAATTAAACTTTCCCCATTTAACACGCTATAGCACAGAAACTAATTACCATATGAGTACCAAACTTGGTAGCATTAATGTCAAGGACGTGGGGAAGAGAAACAATTCAGAATAAATTCAACTGAAACACTTTTAATGTTCTCCTACGATAAATCATACCATTACATATGTGTACCATTACTTCTAGAAAAGGGGCTCAATATGGCGCTCATCATTGTCCAGGAGAGGCTGAAAGCGCAGGATTGCATTCCGTGGGTACGCTGGCTACGTCTCTTGATATACTGCTCTTCAGATTAGGACATGTGTGAATTTTCCCCTGGTAAACACTGTCCCTCAGGTGTCCACACAACCAGAAATCACAGGGAGTGAGATCAGGTGATCGTGACAGCTGATAATTCGACCGTTTCCAAATGTGTTTCAGAGCAGCAGGTGAACTTCATTAGCGACGTGCATTGTGGCCCCATCTTTCATGAAAAATGTTGAGTTCAGTTAGTCTATCTCCTATAGGGAAAGTATGACATGCTGGCGAAGCATATCGCAGTAACACTGGCCAGTCACACTGCATACTTTGGTTCTTGAACGCCAACCTCCCAAAAGAAAAGGGCCAATGATGAATGCTGCCGTGAAGGCACACCATACCGTGACACGTTCACAATACAGAGGCTCGAGGTGAAGATCCCTACAGTCTGAAATTCTGTGTGTTCACCTCATTCAGCTTCGTCTGTCCATAGGATAGTCCAGGGCCAGCCCTCACAAACTTCAATCCTTGTGAGAAAGTGGAGAGCAAAGTCAATTCGTCGTTGTTCGTCCTGTGGTGCAAGCTACTGTACGATACGGATCTTGTACAGATGCCATGTGAGAACGGTACGAGGCACCTTCCGTAAAGTGGACCATGGGATGTTCAACTGTGGTGACACAGTACGTGCACTGCCTGACGATAGGGCATTGTCTGGCATAGCAACAGCGATTTCATCAACCACCTGTGGTGCAACCGGTCGTCGGCCTCTTCCCAGAGCGTCTCCCAGTTCTCCAGTTGATTCGAACTTCCTTCATCAACCTTCGCACAGCAGGTGGTGGATGAGGACCCTTCCACAATCCTTTCAGCTTGCGATATTCTCGAAGTGCAGTTGCAGCATTATTGTTGTTTTGGTAATATACCTTTACCATGAATGCCCTGCTCCTTTCGTCCAAGCTCATGTTGACACGTCAAAAAGTGCCATGCAGCAGGTCAGGTGTGTGAGACTATGACTCACGATGACTGATCACGACACCTGGTGGTCGTAATTGGAACTGTACGGTGCGCTGTGACGCGTGCAAATCATGCACTCCATACTCTGGACATTAATGCTACCAAGTTTGGTACTCGTACAGTAATTAGTTTTCGCCTTTAAAGTGTTAAATAGGGAAAGTTTAATTATAACCACCTGGTATTTACAATGTGTGTACACTACGCTCTAGTAACATACTTTGATGATTTAGGTAGAAATGTAGAATACGAATCATCATATTGCCCAGCAACCACAAGGTAAGGTGACAAGAAACAATACAGAATAAAAAAAAAATTACCTTTCATTTGAAATCTCTGGAAAAAAAGCTTCTTCAGTTATAATAACAATTAGTTTCATAACTTAAGTACGACATAGCATTTATTGTTGATATTATTATATTAAATGTTCGTGCCTTTATTTTACTGCTGATTCATAATAACGTCGTTGAAATCTGTTTCATTTGAATCTTTCATTCGTAAGTCTTATGTAGGTATGTTCCGAGCGAGGTCTTAAGGGAAGGGAAAGACCCACCGTGATTTAATAGCCGTATTCTAAAACTGCTACGTATGCAAAAAGAGCTTCATCACAGACTCAGGAGAAGTCAGAAACTAGCTGACAAAAAAAAAAGGAAAAAAGAGAAAAAAAAATCTCTGAACGAAGCGAAAATGAGCGAAAGGAGAGAAATGAGACAAGCGTCAATGACGATAAAAGTAAAGTTTTCTCAACCAGTCTGACTGTAAACCATAAGAGGCTCTGGTTTTTCGTAAAAATAGCAAACGGTTCGAAATCTTCTACTCACTTCACGCGGATCCCCCGTCGGAGGTTCGAGTCCTCCCTCGGGATTCGGTGCGTGTGTGTGTTGTCTTTAGGGTAAGTCAATTTTAGTTAGATTAAGTGTTGCGCAAGCCTAAGGACCGATGACATCAGCAGTTTGGTCCCATAGTCCATACTACAAATTTCCAGTCTTCTATTCAGTCACTCATTGACCATACTTGGCGTCGAAACGGAAGATAACAGATAACAAAGAGAAAGCCGAAATACTGAATCCGGTCTACCGAAACTGTTTCATCGCGGAAGATCGTAATATGGACTCCCCTGTGGTTGAAGGTCTTCTCGGCGTGTTTCAGCTCTGAAATCTTCTCATGTTATCAGCCGATTGGCGACGTCGTCTTGTCGCAGTGTTTCAGTGGATTCCGCATCCATCATCTTAAGGCAAACTGTCGGGATGCTGTCTGCCGCGTTTCCTTATAGCCGCTGGACCGCTGTCAGAATCCGTCCGCAGGCCAACCAAGCGCCAGGGGAGTCACACGGCACGCTCATGCCGAATTTTCCTAATTGCAGGATACCATGGTAAGTTGAGATGATAACCACTGTCTCGATTAATTAATTTGTCGTGTGGACGAATCTCTAACGCCTTCTTGATCACCGAATGCCAAAATCTTCGTTGTCTCAAATTCGAAGATGTTTTCTTCGCTGATGCTGTCTTCTGCCATCGCGGACTTGCCTATCTGCCCAGGATGCATGTTTCTTATATGTTCTATGCGGTGCTGAGAAATGCAGCTGCATCCTCCTCAACATACTATTAGGTGGCTTGCAGTGTAGTGTTCTATGTAGATGTAGAACGATGAAAATTTTTATTAGTTTCATTTTAAAAACGTCTCTCGCTTGCTGCGACTGAGACACAAATAGTTAAGAAATAATCGATTGTGATGTAATGGCTACTGATTGACTCACTGAAGCCCCATTTACTTGTAAACTGGAGGAATTCTTGGGCTGTACATCTAGCTGCAACGTCCACACTCGTGTGGGGTTCACTTTAAATGCCTACAATACATTTTTATTTCTCACTGCGCCAGCTCCTTATCAAACGTACCGAAAACTTCTACAAATTTCTCCAGTGCTACGGCCAGAGCGTCAGCGGAAGCTTCAATCATAAGTTAGGAAAATTCTGGTGATTTTTTTTTCACGGCTGTGTATTGTTGTGACAGTTCTTGTATAAAACGCTCTATGCATTCAAACGTACGTCGATGAACTTCTTGAATCGATAATCCAGCATCATGAGCTAGTTCATCTGGCGTTGTTTTATTTACTCTCTTTCTTCCTCGTTGGTCGAGGTTAATGTCCTTATCACTGCATTTTTTAGTGCCAAAAGTAACAGCGTTGTCTGTAACTGTAGTTTGTTGCATTACTAAAAATTCATTCAGGATTTTTAATTTAGCTAGTCATTTATCCAAGATAATTTTTCGAGACTGTAGATATTGTTGGACTAAATTTACTTCCTTCACTATCGTGTGCCAAAAGGTGACGTCGGTCAAAAAGGTAAAATCTCAGAAGCTGGAAGGAGCAGGCTTGCTGCAGATTTATTTCCAGGGTTTGCTTTAGATGGGTCCTGCGTATCATCCAAAGAGCCCAACACTATTTTCACGTTTTCTTTTATGACTTAACTGAGCAGTAATGATAACTCCAGTGAGCATTCGACAGTGGTTTTAAAATTTTTCCTCTTTTTTCTGCAAATAATATCCATCTATACATATGCAGAACACGAGAGGAATGAAAATAACTTCTCTACAGTTCCAAAACAGATGACGCTGTAGGGGACACATGAGAATACATGAACTCCACGAAGATTTTTGGAATGTTTAGCACAGCGACTAAAAAAAGATTTTGTAATTGCTTCTCACTGTACTCGATATTGAGGGGCAATTGACATAACCTATAGTCGTAGAAATCGCATAATTCAGTCCTTTTTCCAGCGTTTTTCGTATGAAATTTTATATATCATCAAAATGGTTCAAATGGCTCTAAGCACTATGGGACTTAACATCTGAGGTCAACAATCCCCTAGACTTAGAACTATTTAAACTAATTAACATAAGAACAGCACACACATCCATGCCCGAGGCAGGATTCGAACCTGCGACCGTAGCAGCAGCACGGTTCCGGGCTGAAGCGCTCGGCCACAGCGGCCAGTACATATCAAAAGTTCATCTAATTTTCAACATTTTCTGTAGCATCACATCTCAAGCGGTTCCATTCCCTTCTTTTACGATCTTTCCACAGTCCAAGATTCACTACCATACAATGCTGCACACGAAGTGCACACTCTCAGAAATTTCTTCCACAAATTAAGGCCTATGTTCGGTACCGGCAGACTTCTTTTGGTCGGGTATGCCCTCTTTGCCGCCGCTAATCTTCTTTTTCTGCCCTCCTCGCTTCGTTCATCATGTTATTTTGTTTTCAGGTAGTAGATTTTCTTAACTTAGTCTGTCTCAGGTTCACCAGTTTAGAAGTTAAGCTTGTTTCTACTTGTTTCAACTGCTACACATTACTTTTGTTTTCTGCAGTTTACGATTAACCCATATTCCGTACTCATTAAACTGTTCATTCCATTCAGATGTTCCTTCATTTTTTCCTCGCTTTCACTCAGTATAGCTACGGCTTTAGCGAATCTCATCATTGATATCTCTTCACAGCGGATTTTAGTAAGACTTTCTTTATTTCCGTCTTTACCTCTTCGATGCATCAGTGTGCAATAGGGACGAAAGACTGTTTTTAATCCGAACACTTAGTTATTGACTTCCATTCTTACAGTTTCCTCCTGCTTCTCGTACATATTATAGGTTACCTGTATTTCCCTGTAGCTTACTCCTATTTTTCTCAGAAATTCTGACAATTGTAAGTAGGCTGTTTAGGTTTTTTTATTGATAACGCCACCTCAGTATGAAAATCACCGGCTGTGCCGTGTGCAGTCTGTGGCTGCTTTGCATTGTTGTAATACTCAACCATTGTAGTGTTAGGCAGCTGGCTGTGAACAGCGCGTAGCGCTGGGCAGTTGGAGGTGAGCCGCCAGCAGTGGTGGATGTGGGGAGAGAGATGGCGGAGTTTTGTAATTTGTCATGATATCAAGGTAAATACATTGTTGGTTCTCTATTAATATCTTTTATTTGCTAACTATCCCTATGAGTAGTTAGTGCCTTCCATAGTTCGAATCTTTTATTTAGCTGGCAGTAGTGGCGCTCGCTGTATTGCAGTAGCTTGAGCAGCGAAGATTTTTGTGAGGTAAGTGATTTGTGAAAGAGATAGTTTAATGTTAGTCAGGGCCATTCTCTTGTAGAGAATTTTGAAAGTCAGATTGCGTTGCGCTAACAAAATATTGTGTGTTGAAAGTCAGATTGCGTTGCGCTAAAAAATATTGTGTGTCAGTTTAAGCACAGTCTTGTAAAATTATTCAAAGGGGAAGTTTCATATGTCGACCCTTAGCCGAGGATACCTCACTGGAATCTTCTGATTTTTTCTTGTAGTTTGTATAATTAGTGTAGATTTTGTTTATTGCTAGCGCGTAATTGTAGAGAGAATCTCCATTGTAGTTGTAGTTTTTCAGTGTTGTATAGTAAAATAGTTGTGGCATGCATGTAGATTTGCACCAAGTATTTCGCAGCTGCAATTAACTAGATATTATTTTCAGTGTTATGTTAATGTGTTCTCTTATTTTTGCTCTTCAAATTGTGTTTTTTCTGTGTTGTCGTGTGAAATACTGTGACAATAATGGCGTGTGAAAAGCGTAACACTAGGCTCCAAAGTAAATTGAGAAACGACAGCGAAGACGAAAGCAGTATGTTAGCGCCGCAGAGTAATGAATTAACTAATGTTAAAAGTAGTAATTTGGTAATTGCGCATAGGGAGATGGAGCGGGTTGCAAACAATGGTGTAGACAGCGAAACAATTAGAGAACAGGGAAGCATTATCGATCGATCGGTCGGCAATAGCTCGGCTCAGGAATCCGAAATGACACGAGACGATCTCACAAATACTGTAGATTCAGGTTTTGGATCCTCACCGTTTTCTCAAATAAGTCAAGACACATTTTCTGCTTGTCAAAATGTGAATGTTGCCGGTGAAAATGCACTGCCAAAAAGCATAGAGAAACAGATTCCAGACACTAATACATTATTATTGCAATTAATCCAACAAATGGAACAAAATCAGAGAGAAATGAAACAAATGGGACAAAATCTTCAAAAGTTAGACACAATGGAACAAAATCTTCAAAAGTTAGACACAGTGGAACAAAATCTTAAAAAGTTAGATACCACACTTGAACAAACACGTGAGGATTTAACTAATGAGTTACATCACATTAAATCGAAATGTCAAAAAGTCTGTAATGACGTAAAAACACAAATTTGTGAACATTTCCAACCTATTTTTTCGCGGCATGAAAATGCACTACAGAATCACGAAGCAGCCATAAAAGAACTGCAAACTACTGTTCATGAAAATCATGAGACCTTGCAAGCTAAATTTGACTCAGTTGCATCTACCGATTCGGTTACGCAACTTGCAAAAACCCAGGAAAACTTAAAAGACACAGCAGAAAAACACACTGAGGAAATAAGTACATTAACGGATAAAGTAGCCGAACTTTCAGATCAGTTCACTAACTTATCTACAAAGGTAGATGATGATCTGAATGACACAACACCTGTAGCCTTCACTGACACTGAAGAGTATGAACAAATTAGAAAATTCAAACAAAATCAAAATCAAATCAATACACAGTACAAAAGAGAAATCCGGGAAGTGCAAGATCAGTTGGCACAAGTAGTACAAGAATTACGTATTTCAGAGGACACTCGCGCCCCAATACGGGAAGAGGGACTTAGAAATATGGAACAGCCACAAAATAATAACACAGGACACTTCGGAAATTATGAAAGAAATTGGCAAGGCACACCGAATTTTGAGATGGAACCGCCGAAACGACGTAATAATGACCGACATGCGACTCGCCGACATGATGATTTTGACTATAAGCTGTTCATTACTACACGTAAATTCAAAACATTTAAGAATTCTGCCAACGACATTCATCCACAAGCGTGGCTCCATCAATTCTCTCATTGTTTTCCTCCCAACTGGTCATTGGAGCACAGGTTAGAATTTATGTGTGGCTACTTAGAGAATGAACCAGCTGTAAGAATGCGATCGGTCATTCACGATTGCCACAGTGAAGGAGAATTTTACCATGCCTTCCTCTCCGCATACTGGTCTCAAGCCACACAAGACCGAGTAAATCATGGCATCATAATGATGAAACATTTCGAACAACCTGAATTCTCCAGTCTTGTGAAATATTTTGAAGACATGTTGCATAAGAATCAGTATCTTTCAAACCCATACAGCCCTTCAGAACTCATCCGCATTTGCTTAATGAAATTACCTGAACATTTACGGCATATTATTTTAGCAGGACGTTGTAAAGACGACATTGAAGCTTTTCAGGGACTGTTACAAGAACTGGAAATTGACACTGACAGTCGCGGGATGCGAAAACAGGAAAACAATCACTACAGGTCACATCCGTCACAATTCCGTGACGACAGAAATAATAAATGGACACGACAAGGCTACTCTCACAACACAAATCGTGACCAAAACAGACACCACCCTTATGACAACCGTTGGCAGAATAATAGTTACAGAGAAAGATCGCATTTCCGTAGTAATGACTATGACAGAGACAATCATAGAAACAGACAATATGGGAACCAAAACAATTATTATTATCAAGGGTGGCAGAATGACTTCAGACGCGACGGTTCGGCGCGCAGTTGCGATTCCGGGAGAGATTCTCCACCACATGACCGACAAACAAGAAACTATGTAAACTACCGACATAACGACAGACCTGAATTGCATCAGAACTGGCGGGATTCTAACAGAGCTGGGCCCTCTCGGCAAGGCGAATTTGTGGAGGTTCGGTCTCCGAATCCCATTAGCGACGCGCGCCAGTGGAGAGACAGACAATGACCCGCACCGCAGGCAGACACCTGCGCCGGCTGGCTCCGAGAAAAATAACATAGCGCTAACCTTGAGAAAAAAAATTCCAGTATTCTTTACCGACGTATACTACTTGACAATTGCGTTAAAGTTGAAACTCTGCATACTAGGAAGAGCAAAGGTTTACACCACATTTCACACGTAAAACCGTTTATTGAGAGATAATGTGCTTTTTTAACTTGAGATTTTAATGCAACATTTTGGTTTATTTGAAAATACATTCTGGATTTAAGGTGCTTTCTGAGAGATACCAGGTGACACAGTGGTTAGTCTATTTGACAGCTACACGACTATATCACGACGCTACTAATGTGTGACACAATTCACCTTGTTGCTTTTGCGGTGTATCTGTTTTATATCTGCACAGTTTTTCGGCATTATTCAAGAAATTAAAACATGTTTAAGTAGTAACTTTTGTGGTATAGCAACAATGAGACAGCCTTTTTCGTAGCACAACAATACGTTACAGTACAGTACTTTCCTCATCACGGCAATAAGCGTAATAACTGAGATATCTATACGCAAAGCATTTCACTTTTGTTTATCATGAGGTAAGTACATTGACTTCTGCAGAACTTAGCTTTCGGAAGACGATAACTACGACACTGCCACAGAGATTATGTTGCGACAAGATGCACAGTTTAGCGCTACAGTACACGCATTTGAGTGATTAATCTTATACTTAAAACACTTATTTTTAAATATTTTTGAATTACAAAGATAGTTTTCCGAGATACATTTCATTCCATTGATGTAATTTGTAACACCTGAGGGTATAATTACATTTATCCTCAGGGGGGTACACGCTTACTTTGTGTATCATGTGTTTAGCACGCACAAGGAGCCCTAGCTAATATGGTATTTGCTTATACAACTTTACACATCGGTACCATATTTCTCTAACACAGAATTACACAGCTATCTGATTATTTACCTGAGAGAGACAAACATTTATTTTACAACATTACTGACAGATGTTTACGTAATTACACCGTTGGATAACTTCACACTTACGAAATTGTATTTTGTCTGTACTTTGTAAACTGTTCATATTTTTTCAGAACCATTGTGATACTATGAGAGCTTTGAATGATATATTTGGTATGGGATCATGATTTTTAAAGTACGTTTGAGGCAGATGACACTTTTGACATGAGCAGAGAATTTTTTTAGGTTTTGAAACTATTGGAGGAAGCTACGACGATTTTGAGATTTGACTGAGGTGTTATGATGTTATTTTTACGACGACGATGTGTATTATGTTGTTGAGGTATGTTTATGATTAATAAGCTAATGTTATATGAAGAATTTGATTATGCTATGTATCTAATGATGAAGTATTGAAGAAGCGTCGACGAATTTATATATGTGTAATAAGGTAAGGAGTAATGAATAGTGATTAGGGCACTCTGATTTGTGGAAAAGGTTGTTGGAAACCAAGATCGTACTTTAAGAGTTATGAAATGTGTGTAAATGCGTGAATGTATCACAATGCCGACGAAAATTTTTTGGACACTGTTATATTCATAGGATTTTGTTTTTACAGATTTGCAACGCTAATTCTTGACCTGTGAAATATTTTTATTTAAGACTGCCATTGTAGCGGAAACTGCTGTCGTAAATATTTCCGTACGAAAGTTAAGTGACCACCTGCACGTAATGCGTCGCGGGCACACAGCTGTGTCAGACGCCCAAAACAAAAAAAAAAAGGGCCATTATTGCGAGCCCCTTTTTCAGCGGCACAGGTAGAAAAAAAAGGGGAGGCCATTAACCTTCCTTTGTAGAGAGCATCGCAAAAACGACAGGGTCGAACTTGAAAACGATGAGAAACATTTCACGGCTATTGTCGTGCTAATTGAGAGAAATGCCATATGGCTAGTGAATGACGTTTCACGCCTTGCTTTGCCCATTTTGTTTAATATCTAGTTTCTAGCTGCACTGCAGCATTGGTAAAAATAAAATTTTATAGATGTATTAATGTAAATATTTTCTGTCTACAGATCGAGTAAATAAAAAAAAACGAAGGAGCATAAAAAAAAATATTTCACTTCACAGGAATTGCATACGGAATTTTCTTTTCAACTACTGAGTAATTTTTTTTGGTAGAATAACTTTTTGTGGTGCACCACTTTAATTACTTAGACATTAAGATGTGATTATACATTTCCCTTATCTGCATTGTTGTCTTTACTGTAATATTTTTCTGCTTGAGCGTTGTCATGTTTAGATATAATTTATTGCTTTTGCTTCTGCTGTTTGCCAGGCATAATGTTACTGAATTTGACTTTGTATTACGCTGTTAAGCCAGTTTTACTAATGATTATTTTATTGTTTGCTGCGCATTGCCTCATATTAGTTGTAATGTTGAATTGCTTGGTAATTTAGATTTACTGTAGCTTGCTTTGCCAGTTTGAAATTTTTGTCATTGATGTTGATTGTTTTATGTGATGCTGCATTGCCTCGTCCCTTGGTATATATATCTGAGCTCAGTAGATTTAAGTTAGCTTAAGAGGGGGTAGACTATATAAGAAACTAACTATGATGAATTGGAAGCAATGCATTGACAAGGTATATAAAAAAAAGATTTGGGCCTAAATGAGTATTGTACAATGAGCCATATTTATTTTGAAAGACTTATGGTTGGAATACAGAAAAGAGGTACAGATAGGACTTTTTGGGAATAATGATGAACACAGGGAGATCTCCAAGAACAAAAAAGGTTTTGTTCGCACAATACTGCAGTACCAAAAGTTACACTGAAAACGAACCCTATCCATTCCTTTTGTGTCAGCCCTCTATGTGTTTGTGTACCCTTGTGTATTTGTGTTTTTCCTTTCTTTATGTGTTTAGCTGATTAGAGCTATGTTGTAGAATTTTTCTAATACTATATTATTTACTTGGTAAATTCTGTTTTGTTGCTCATATGTGGAGGTGATGTTTCAAAAGTTATTCTGATCTTTTATGTATGAAATTATGTCATAATTCCTGTAACACTGATGTATATGTTTATTTCTATTCTTTTGTAAAGCCCCTATTACCGCAACTGTTATTTGTATTGTTATGTTCTTGAATGATGTGTTTTGTACCTTTGTTATTGTGTTCTTATGTTATAAAATTGTAATTGACACCAGGTCATCAAATTAAGTAACTTGTAAGTTACATTTCACTGCACACGTTTCTATTGGTCATAGTATATGGACAATATGTGAGAAGTAGGGACTGATAGTGTTTGCACGTCTGTTAATAATTCAGCAAGGGACTGGATAACAGCATTGCTGGTTCTGAGGACAATTCCAAAAACTTTGTGAGTGCACAAGTGGTGGTTATGGACTTGCTATATTATCCGCAAGACTCTTCAATGGTGACTGTGTACCTGCACAGTCATAACAGATGGCTGCTAGCCATCTCTACAAGGACTACAGTGGGTCTGCACCTCTGGTGGCCCACCAATACCGTAATCTCTACCAGGACTACAGTGGGTCTGCTCTGTGATGACCTACACACCAATACTCTTCAAAACTTCGACTGACTCTGTTGTGGGTTTGCTCTGTTGTGGCCCATTACCTGTCAGCATGTCAAGAGTCAGCACTGTCTTTCCGTTGGAAGGACAACACTACTTCTTCAAGACTGCATGGAAATCCACTACGTCTGTGTGCATTGTCTTTTACTGCTCAGACTTTGAGATAAACACTGATATTTTACTGTGATGAACGATTAGGACTGTCTTTAGGGACTGTCAGAAAGTTTAACTTGTGACCAACATTGTATCAATAAGTGTGTGCATTTAATTTCTTTGTTATTGTAATTACGATTATGAAAAATTTTAACAAATATGTATTGCCCAGTGCCCAAAACAATTTGTAAAATTTTTTGTGGGGAGCATGGGGGCTATGTAAGTAGGCTGTTTAGGTTTTTTTATTGATAACGCCACCTCAGTATGAAAATCACCGGCTGTGCCGTGTGCAGTCTGTGGCTGCTTTGCATTGTTGTAATACTCAACCATTGTAGTGTTAGGCAGCTGGCTGTGAACAGCGCGTAGCGCTGGGCAGTTGGAGGTGAGCCGCCAGCAGTGGTGGATGTGGGGAGAGAGATGGCGGAGTTTTGTAATTTGTCATGATATCAAGGTAAATACATTGTTGGTTCTCTATTAATATCTTTTATTTGCTAACTATCCCTATGAGTAGTTAGTGCCTTCCATAGTTCGAATCTTTTATTTAGCTGGCAGTAGTGGCGCTCGCTGTATTGCAGTAGCTTGAGCAGCGAAGATTTTTGTGAGGTAAGTGATTTGTGAAAGAGATAGTTTAATGTTAGTCAGGGCCATTCTCTTGTAGAGAATTTTGAAAGTCAGATTGCGTTGCGCTAACAAAATATTGTGTGTTGAAAGTCAGATTGCGTTGCGCTAAAAAATATTGTGTGTCAGTTTAAGCACAGTCTTGTAAAATTATTCAAAGGGGAAGTTTCACAATGTACAACCATTTTACGTTGTCGAACGCTGTCTCTTGGTCGACAGATCCTGTTAACATGTCTCGATTTTTCTTATGCCTTGCTTCCGTTATCAGGTGCAACAGAACTGTCCCTCTTGTGCCTCTTCTTTTCCTAAAGTTAAACTGGTCCTCACATAATTTTCTCTTCTGTGCTTCTACATATTATTCTTGTCAGAGTCCTGAATGTATTAGCTGTTGAGCGGACTGTGCAGTTGTTCCCTAAGTCATCCATCATTGCTATCTCTGGGATTGTGTGCAGGAAATTTTTCCAAAAGCCAGATGCTATGTCTTCAGACTAATAGATTCTAAAAACCAATTAGAATTATTGTTTGGTTACCACTTCCCCTAGTGATTTTAGAAATTCCGAAGAAAACTTATCTGTCCTGTCTGTTTGATGGGAAGTTTTTCAAAGCTGTGTTAAACTGCACCCCTAATACTATATCACCTGTATTTTCGACATCGACTCCAGTTTTGTCATCTGTCTCGTAGAGGCGTTCAGTGTACTCTTTCCGCCTATCCGCTTTCTCTTCTGGAATTCTCTCTAATGGTGTTCCCATTAACTCTAAGTGTTGACGCCTTTGCTTTTAATTTCACAGAAATACTGTACGCTAAGTCAGTTTTACCTGTAACGGCTCAAAGTCAAGCACCTACACGCCAGTCGGGAACGACAGAGAAGAGATGGCTGTGAGAAGACGTCAGCCAGTCGCACCCTTACCGACCCCTCTCCTGGACGACAATGCGACAGCAGTGGCCTCTATAAGAGGCCACAAGTGCCGCTCCCGACTGTTGACGGTCCAGTTCTACGGCAGCTTCAAAACTAGCAACCTGGATAGAAGCGTCAACTCTAACTACTTGCTTATACTATGTAACACGGACTTGGGCTTTGTTATACTGAAGAGATTTCTTATTTTGTCTGTCACCCTTTCCTTGCGACACATCTGTGTAACACAAAGTTCAGTAATGTATTTGTCCATTTTGTAATAAAATTCATTAATATTGGTTTGCTTGAATGTTGTCTATCGATTCGAGAAAACAAATTTCCTAGACACCCCACATTTGACGACTAGCCTGGATTTAACACTTACGACGACCATTTCTTTATCAATTTCTTCTCATTTGTCCTGCATTCCTTTCGTCTTGGATTCAATGCACCTCCTGCTTATATGATTCCTGAATGATCCATATTGCTGTATTCCTGGCTTACTGTGAACTTCTTTCTACTTTCTTATTGCATCGATTTGTTGAATTACTTCATATTACAGAAGGTTTTTTCAGAGCTTCCTTCTTTGTACCTATGTTTTGTCTCTCTGACTTCAAGCGCTGTTGAGACATACCCATTCTTCTCCAGCTGAACCATGTAAGGTAGTATTCGTTGTCACAGTATTTGCAGCCTTAAAAAACTTCAAACGCATCTCATCACTCCTCAGCACTTCAGTATCCAATTTCCTTTCACACTGATTCTTCTGGACGATTCTCTTGGACTTCAGTCTACTCATCATCGTTACTAAGTTGTAGTGCGAGCTTATACCTGCCCCTTGGTACGTTTTACAAACCAGTGCCTGTTTCGGAATCTTGGTCTGCCCATGTTGTTATCCAGCTGAAATCTTATCACATCTCCGGCCTTTTCCGAAGTACACTTTTTGGCCCTGTAATTTTTGAACAATGAAATGAAATGAGCGTTTGGCGTCATTGGCCGGGATGCCCATTACCGGGCAGGTCCGGCCGCCTTGGTGTAGGTCTTATTACATTTGACGCCACATTGGGCCACCTGCGCGCCGGATGGAGATGAAATGGTGATGAAGACAACACAACGCCCAGTCCCGGAGCGGAGAAAATCCTCGGCCCGGCCGAGAATCGAACCCGGGCCCCTTAGGACGTCAGTCTGTCACGCTGACCATTCAGCTATCGGGGCGGCGATTTTTGAGCAATGTTCTCGCCATTACTGGCTGAAATTTATTGTTAAACTCAATTAGTTGCTCTCCTCTCTTATTTCTGCTACCGAGCCCGTGTTGTTCAAAGGTTTTAATGGCGTTATAAGCATTTGGGCATAGAAATTCATCAGTGACAACTGTTGAAAATTTGTGCCGCCCTGCGACACAATGTCAGATTTTCCGCTTAACGTGAGCCGTCGCATTGAACGCCACGGTCATCCCAGCACGCTTCCCCTCTGCAGACAACCTCATAGGTAGGTTAACCACAGCTATGAGTAGTCATCTATGGCATTAATAAACAGCTTCAGCTGTATCTAGTCTTTCGTTATTGAATCACTACCGGGTTCGTGGCACTAAAAGCCATATCTTCAAATTAACCTATAACTAAAACACTAGAGCGGGAAAGTTCGGAACTTCGTACCCAGAACTTTGTTGTGACGGACAATGAATGTTGGGTACAAAGTTCCCAGATTTCCCCCTTTGACCTAAATTCTCAGCGTACGTCGCCTTCTGTGTGTGTGTGTGTGTGTGTGTGTGTGTGTGTGTGTGTGTGTGTGTGTATGTGTCTGTATTCTCAGCTGCGAGTAAGGGGTTGATTGCTAGGTGTCGCTACACCATTAACGAGTAACATGTTGGAAGTTTGGGTCGCAGGGGAAATTTTACCCTGTTATCATTGACACCATTTAGTACCCAGATGCGGCTAACGTAATTAAAACATTTGAACGATTAATTTATAGCCGATGGATCCAACAGGGAGTTTCTTCTTTCGAACATGTCCGCAACGACAGACATCACATCAAGGCCATATTATTGCGGACCTCTACGACCGCTTTACAATCTTCCACGTTTATTAGACTATCATCTCCCTTTTACATACAGAGTTACCCGTTCGCTATCCTCATATACTTCCCGTACCTCTCCATCTGTTGGCGACGTTGCCATGTATACCTGAACCATTGTCGTAGGCTTTGGCTTGCTATCGATTCTGATGAAAATAACCGTATCGCTTAATTTACACTGCACCTACACACGGTTTGGGACCCGGGCATAGGAACATTGAATGACACGGCGGGCGCGCAACGAAAACTTTACCCTGTACGGCGCAGGAGCGAGCATCAGTGACGTCACAGACGGCAGCGTGGCTGTATAATGACGGCGGCAGCAATTAAAAGACAGTCACCACTTGACATTGACACTTGAGTACTCTGCCGGAAGCTCGTGGGCTCCAAACCACTTGATGTGGCTAGAAGTTCAAGGAAATTTTATCAGTATGTATCATCGCGACATGCATTCGTATAAAGAAGGAATCTGTTAACATCCAAATTACGCAAATGTTGGGAAGTATGTTATGACGGTATCCGTCTCTAATGCAAACTTGAACTGAAGTAAAAGTGGACTATAAACCAAGCCATATGTGAAGAGAAATTTCTGAAATGTGGTACTATAGAACAATGCTGAAGGTTATATGAGTAAATCGAATAAGTACTGAGGCATTTCTGAAGCCGAATTGTGGTAAAAAGGGAATTTATGCCAAAGCTTAACTAAAGGAAGAGAGCGTTTGATAGATTGCATTTTGAGGCATCAAGGAGGGGAGTGGTAGGGGTGAAAATGGGGAGGACGGTAAAATTTTTGGGTAGAGACTAGGCCTGACTACAGAAAGCAGATTCAAATTAATGCAGCAGTTGTGCAGATTTAAAGCAGTTTGCTCAGGATGAACTGTCAGTCTTTGGAGACCAGATCAACAGCAGCAAATGGCAGCCAGAAACGAAGCCAATCATGTATAAATAGTCTGTAAATCAACTCGTTTGGCATCACGATACGTACAAACAATTTGTGGAAGATGTAATTAACTAAATTACTCAACACACCAATGTAATCGAGACGACAATTTGTCATACACCGACGATCCGAATGAAATTTAGTTTCGTGCACCGTATGACATGAATGTGTTCGGAAAACTCTAGAGCTGTGGTAGTGATAAGGGGCTGTGGATAATTTCATGGGCATTTACCTAGTATCTGGATGTCATGAAGGCGCAAGCACCTTTGTACTGTTTGAAATTATAAGCGCACAGTGACATCAGAGATGCTGTATCGCCTGGATGACACAATAGTCCGCAGTAGTGGTACGGTTGCAGTTGTATTCTAAAGACGTGGAACATGTTGATTTGCTGATTAATTACGTGTGATGAAGAAAGAGCCTGAAACATTTTGGGAAGAATATTTTATTATGTTGTATTGATGAGTGACGGAAGAGGATTTAATTTAAGGCAACTGATTTCAGATTTGCACTTTATTGCGGCAACTTGTAGTTACACATTCTTCGTTCAGACATCCGGAGTATAGGGGTAGTAGATAAACAGCCACGCAAATTTTAAACTTGAATTTGCGAATACTAAATACTGTTAAATATTTAATGTCATTTTTACGAGTAGCAATTTTGAAAATATCTCATTTGATGTTAAATACTACTTACGTTTGGCCACGCAAGAACTGGAATTTTTTGCCCCTATATCTTTCTGAAGTAAAAAAGGATAATTTTGCAATATACAACTTTTCTAATCAAAAAACTAATTACAATTGATGTTATAAATTAGCCAAAGTCACAAAATAGGAGTTATCGTTTTTACTGGTAAGTCAAAATTATATAATAAAAAAGGGAAAATAATAAAATAGGAAACACTGCGTTATTACAGGGGAATTGTATCAGTTTAATGGTAAACAGTGTTGAATTCAGACAGTATTCTTACCATCACGAATATTTAAACAGACATGCAACCAGATAGTCACTTTGAAGTTACTTTCTCGCACTCACATTTTGCGACACATTCTCGCAGTCGAATTTTTATGGTTCAAATGGTTCAAATGGCTCTGAGCACTATGGGACAGCTATGGTCATCAGTCCCCTACAACTTAGAACTACTTAAACCTAACTAACCTAAGGACAGCACACAACACCCAGCCATCACGAGGCAGAGAAAATCCCTGACCCCGCCGGGAATCGAACCCGGGAACCCGGGCGTGGGAAGCGAGAACGCTACCGCACGACCACGAGGTGCGGGCGAATTTTTATGTTCAAAGCTTACGAATTTCATATGTTGAAAGTTTACAATACCTGCAAGAAAATTTTTTAGTAAATAATAACAATGATATTATTTTGAGGTAACTTTCAGAAGGTAGGCGCTAGGGGTTTTAAAAATATTTTCATTAGATTTCCACAAAATTTTGGCATAAAGCATTTGGTAAGTAACTATTATTAAATGCTGTAACTTGTTGTAACTATGCTTTATAAATTATTTAAATAAAGTTGCTTTCGTACTTTATAAGTCATCATTACTAAGCTTAGAAAATTTTACTACTAACAAAGACACAACTGTGGACAGTAGGTGAAAAAAGTTGACACCCCTGGTCAGAGACTTCTGGGAAGCCTTGAAAGGTTAGGAGGTTGCACTATATCTTTGATTAAATTGCGGTAAAAAGGAAACTTTGGAGTGTCGGTGCTTTGAAAGTAGGTGGTAAAATTAACTGAGAGCCCACAGCGGCGAAAATCGGCGGTCTTTGTAGGAAAGATAACGACAGGGCGGCAGCTAATTCCGCAGATTGATTTCCAGTGTCCGCAGCACGGCCGCTGCACAAAGACGCTTGCACGTCACTGGGAAGGTGCGCTGCCAGAACCAATCAGCGGGAGAGCGCCGCGGCAGCAGCGATGACGTAGACACGAGCGGGCACAGACAGTGGCGTAGCCCGTCCCAATAGGACAGCGCAGGCGGTGCGGCGATCGCCCCTGGTGAAAACACGGGACAGGCGCACGGAAAACGGAAAAACAAGCGATGTCCTAAATTCCTGCACCTTTCCTCGAGCGATAAAAAAATTGGCCTATTTATTTATTTGTTTATTCGTATAGTTCACATGTAGTGTAAAAACACAGTTATATAACTTTAATATATGTACACTAATGGCCATTAAAATCGCTACACCAAGAAGAAATGCAAATAATAAACGGGAATTCATTGAACAAATATATTATACTAGAACCGACATGTGATTACATTTTCACGCAATTTGGTACATAGATCCTGCGAAATCAGAACCCAGAACAACCATCTCTGGCCGTAATAACGGCCTTGATACGCCTGGGCATTGAGTCAAACAGAGCTTGGATGGCGTGCAGAGGTACAGCTGCCCACGCAGCTTCAACACGATACCACAGTTCATCAAGAGTAGTGACTGGCGTATTGTGATGAGCCAGTTGGTCGGCCACCATTGACAAGACGTTTCAGTTGGTGAGATATCTGGAGAATGTGCTGGCCAGGGCAGCAGTCGAACATCTGTATCCAGAAAGGCCCGTACAGGACCTGCAACATGCGGTCGTGCACTATCCTGCTGAAATGTAGAGTTTCGCAGGGATCGAATGAAGGTTAGAGCCACGGGTCGTAACATATCTGAAATGTAAAGCCCACTGTTCAAAGTGCCGTCAATGCGAACAAAAGGTGACCGAGATGTCTAACCAATGGCACCGCATACTATCATGCCGGGTGATACGCCAGTATGGCGATGACGAATACACGCTTCCAATGTGCGTTCACCGCGATTTCGCCAAACACGGATGTGACCATCATGATGCTGTAAACAGAACCTGGATTCATCCGAAAGAATGACGTTTTGCCATTCGTGGAACCAGGTTCGTCGTTGAGTACATCATCATAGGCGCTCCTGTGATGCAGCGTCAAGGATAACCGCAGCCATGGTCTCCGAGCTGATAGTCAATGCTGCTGTAAACGTCGTCGAATTATTCATACAGATGGTTGTTGTCTTACAAACATCCTCATGTGTTGACTCATGGATCGAGACGTGGCTGCACGATCCGCTACAGCCATGCGGATAAGATGCCTGTCATCTCGACTGTTAATGATACGAGACCGTTGGGATCTGGCACGGCGTTCCGTATTACCCTCCTGAACCCACCGATTCCATAGTCTGCTAACACTCATTGGACCTCGACCAACGCGAGCAGCAATGTCGCGATACGATAAACCGCAATCGCGATAGGCTACAACCCGACCTTTATCAAAGTCGGAAACGTGATGGTACTCATTTCTCCTCCTTACACGAGGCATCACAACAACGTTTCACCAGGTAACGCCTGTCAAGTGCTGTTTGTGTATGAGAAATCGATGGAAACTTTCCTCATGTCAGCAGGTTGTAGGTGTCGCCACCGGCGCCAGCCTTGTGTGAATACTCTGAAAAGCTAATCATTTGAATATCACAGCATCTTCTTCCTGTCGGTTAAATTTCGCGTCTGTAGCACGTCATCTTCGTGATGTAGCAATTTTAATGCCCAGTAGTGTAGTATGGGCAGATGAAGATCAAAATATGCTAAACAATCATAGAGATTTTTAAGTTTTTTGGTTGTCGCAGTTAATCAAGAACGAAGAGAGTAGAACAAAATAAGAAGAAATGGAGAACAAATAGTCGATAAGACTGATGACTTAAAAAAAGGTTTTAGTTATTCCAGTAGGTTTTTTCCTGATTTTTGGAAGCCTCCAGTACGTACAAATGTGATACAACTTGCCGAAGTCGACGGTCGAGTTCTGGAACTCGATATTCGCTGTTGTGTGTCAACATTTTGCGTCTGAGTACATTTAGCTAACCCGATCAGATTTCGGTTTCCGAGGCTCAGGTGTTTAACACGAACAGTGTCTGCACGTCAGCTGTTCCGATTTCACGAGCACAGTAAAGAATCGACATTACAATGCATAAATGACCAGCGAGAAGCAGTATTGGGAGATCCGATTACGAAAAGGCTTATTTAGGATACGAGGCACAAACGCAGTGGTTGTAATGTTCGTGGAGTTAGAAATCAGAACACGGTACCTCTCACGTTCGAAGCAGGCACGGTGAAGCTGATGTCAGCGATAAAGGCGACAGTGTAATTTCGTAAACAGGAGCCCGCGTGGCCCGGCATGATGCGTGCTCTTCCCACGATCGCGGCCCCCGGAAGTTGGCGCGCCTGCAAATGGTGCGCAGCTTCGCCGCTGTGGCGCAACGCCACACGACCACGTGAGGGGCCCGGCGCCGGGACCTACCGTACCGCTACCGCAGCGCACTACAGCTCTTTTCCATTACTCGCGGCTGGCGCCCGCGGCGCTTGCGGTCTGACCGGGCCGCCCGACACGTCACGCGCTTTCTTCGCCTGCTAATGCCGGCCACCTGTCCTGTCCTCGCCCCCATATGCTGTCCACCAACCCTCCGTGTCCAGGAGCGAGGTGGGCGGGCTTAAAACACGTTTCTCGTACACAGCTGAAAGGTTTCAGCAACCTCAGATGAAATATTATTGCCATTTGCTTATTGTATTTTACATCACGAACAAAACTTATGGCTGGTGTCGAATGATCTACAGAAAGGCTCCGATAATGCGCTTCAGTCATTAGTGTGGCAGCCTCTGAGAGCACACAGTCTAGCAGAAAGTGTGAACACTATTGCAGATGTGTAAGGTGTGGTCAGAAATATTCTGAAAAGCATGTGTGGGTGTTCCAGGGTAGGTTGTGCCACGATAAAGAATAATCGATTCGGTGTGCCGTTTCCAATTTAATTGCTGTTGACATTGTCCAATCGGGCCATTGCCCCGCAGATCCAAGCATCTGCACACATACACATAGTGTCAGTTGTTCTCATAACGTAGATGGTAGCGCACGAGACTGCACAGCTTTTGGCTCGGGTTCGATTCTTACTACTGCCCATGTCCAGTTTTTGCATCGCTCTATTTTTCGGTTTCTGGAAACCAAACGAAGTACACATATAGCGACTCCGTCTCTAGCTGGGAGCCCAACGGCCTGAATGGCTAACTTCAGTGCTAATTAACTCGGAAAAGGAGCAACGTATCGAAATATTTTCTTAACAGTTATTACTCAGAATAACGTACAACACCCTTACAAGCTTTTCAGACTACCCTTTACAAGACTGTCTAGAAATGCATCAGGAACCCATCTGCAAAACTGGAAAATTTTGATGTTATGAAACCTTCAGTTAAGACTTTCAGACTCGGAGGCTATGATCAATGCATAGATATATTCTGTGACTTTTCGTCTCCTACTGCAGGCCACATCTTCGAAGGCCAAAAGGCAATTTACTTTATTTATTTATTTATTAGATCTTTCATGTCCAAAACGTGAGAGCAAGGCGAGGACTTGTACAACTACGTATGTTCTTTTCAGCCAAATATCCCAGCAAGCTGAGAGTGGGGCTCATTGGGAATGTGTGAGAGGTTATTTCTAGTCCCTCTATTTGACTGATGGTCAAGCGAAACTTCCTGAAAACCTTGGTCAAACTTGGAGTTCGAGAACATTTCGATCTCTTTCTTTCGCACTGTTCCCATTGTCCCAGAAGAAATTAAAGTTTCGTGTATGTACATGAGTGTGTGTCTGTTTTGTGGAGGACTGAAGAATTGCATCAAAGGGCCGATGGTTTCTCCTGAATAACTTGATTCTATTGGTCGGTTGAGTGCAGCATGTTACTTACACAAATGGTTCAAATGGCTGTGAGGTCATCAGTCCCCGAGAACTTAGAACAACTTAAACCTAACTAACCTAAGGACATCACACACATCCATACCCGAGGCAGGATTCGAACCTGCGACCATAGCGGTCGCGTGGTTCCAGACTGAAGCGCCTATAACCGCTCGGCCACACCGGCCGGCTGTTACTTAGGCACATCTGACCTATGACAATAAGTAGTTTGGATTTCTATGGATATTGGTTTTCTTCGTGGGTCGCTTAAAGAGATAACAATAACAAACTCAAATGGGCCTACTGCCTATCAAGTAGAACCACGGGACGCTTAAAACAGTCAGCTGCTTCATTACGCAGTCGTTATCTTCGTATGAATGCGTTTGGTGATGATTGTGTCTTCTGATACAGCTTCGTTGAATGTTCCTGAAATCGCGGGAGTGTTCCTTCGTTGTCTTGTGACGATAACGGGTTGGGAAATTATGTGAACGTCCAAAATGCGTTGCGATTTATTCTGGAGGCGCTGTAATTTCACTACAATGTGTGTTGGTGGGTGTACCTCCCACACTGGGCAGGTAAAGTCTATGACAGTCCGGATGGAAGCTTTGTATATTCGAAGGCTACACTGGACGTACAATGTGGACTGTTCAGTCAGTAGGGGACAAAGAGCTCCCAACGCAGCTGACCTTTTCTTCCAGGTGTCGTCGACGTGATGCTTCCAAGTCAACTGCCGGTCGAAAGTGACTCCCACGTATTTGACTTTCGGTGCCCAAGGTCGTCACATAACGTCATATTGTCCGCTACCACACGCCATCTTCTCGTAAGTAGTAATGCCCAGCTCTTAGCAGCATTAAACTGAATCCTCCAGTTAGATGCCCAGTGCTTGATGTTACGGCAGACAGCCACTGGATTTGGTGGCGACAATTCAGGGTAGTGTCGTCAGCGTAGATACCTTTTTCAAATCGAGGTGACGTTGGTAAGTCGGCAGCGTTAACACTGTACAGGACAGGGTCCAACATCGAGACCTGCAGGACTCCAGCAAGAACACTGCAACTCGCAGAGGTGGCATCTCCATCTCGCACAACGAAGGTCCTACCCTCCAGATAACTACCAAACAGGTGCAGCCAGTGGCTCGACGAGCCATATGCGAAAAGCTTGTAAATCAGTCCTCGGTGCCACACGCTGTAAAAGCATCGAGGAGGACCATGCCAGAGACGTCCCTCTGTTGTAAGCCCGAATGACGTGCTCGACGCCCGTAAGAGGTGGGACGGCCTTCACTTAACTCAAATTGTTCTTCTTGCCTTCACGAAACTCAAATTTTTCTTTTGGAAATACTGCTTCAGCAGTGAGTTGTGCGGTAAGTCGGGCCAGCAGAACTCTCTCAAATACCTTACAGAGAGTTGAGAGAAGGCTAATAGTCCGACAGCCGGTTGGTTCCACAGGATTCTCTCCCAGTTAGGGCACCGCAGCAACTCCATTCTTCCAAGTCTCAGGCTACTTTTTCTGGTTTCATACAGCATTCAACAAGCGGGTGACTTGCACGATGGCTGTCATTGGTAATTCTCGGAGCATTGGAGCAGTCATGAGGTGTGGTCCACGTGCCTTCCGGCGTGGAAGACACTAAACATTCCAACGGACTTCTGCACTTTCAACTATCCGGTCTTCTGTTCCCTCAGGATCCGTTGCGAGATAGACTTGAAGTAAGATCGACCCGCATCTTTTTTGTGCGACGCCATTCGAGACTCAAACTGTTCTTTTCTTGGATCTCATGCGGAAGCTCTTCAGGGCGGCAGGCTGCGTCCATCGTGCACAGCTGAGACGTGGATAGAGTGATGGCTTCTGTGATGGTCGTTGTGATGTAGGTAGCCACCTACACCACCGGCGGCTGGTAACGGGCATACAATGTAGTCTGCGACGATAGTCGCCCCAATCAGTCTTGGCCGTGCTAAAGCGGCCGCATCAAGGGCTAGAATGGACCTTGAATTTACGGAGATACGTAGAAGGCTCCATCATTCGTCTCGTGATGCCGAATGCATGACTGTCTCTGGATGCCGTCATCGTCGTCTATTATTAACTTCTCTAGTGAAATGCTCATACGTTAATACTCTAGTGGGATCTCGGAGTCCCCCAATAAGTTAAACGGAATTGTAATTTAAAGAAATTTTATTTTGAATTGCACTTTTATGACTGAATATTATAAACATTTTTACGCATTAGAGATATGATTACAAAGAATTTTGCACACTGAACATCTGTGATCGGTACAAACACATTTAGAGCATTTTTCATACACTATTTTGGTTTTCTTGTCCGCATTTCTTGCACACAAGTAGCATCTTTCTTTCCTTATAGATTCTGGCTCCGAAGATGATGAGGCAAGAAGAGTTCCACCAAGTTTAACAACAACGTCTCTCAGTTCACGAGAAAGGTGTAGGACATCTCGACGTTGTGTATGGGGTTTTACTAAATCCATTCGAAGCCTCTGTAGCAATACTCTTCTTTTTAAATCATCAGTTTGATCAAGTTGTTTGGTGCACTGAAGTAAAACAGCAATATTGACTTCTACTATGTTTGAAATGGCATAAAATACAGACATTGGCCATCTGCGTGTTCGCCGTGATAACGAATAGTTGGCGCACATTTCGTCCAATGCGTTTGCTGCTCCTTTCGTGGCGTTGTAATCAATGATCATTTCAGGTTTTCTCTTTTGAGTACTAATTTTCTAATCGTGGTGCATAGATGAAAGCAACACAATAGCTCGACCTTTCCGAGGAACATAAGAACAAATTGTCTTTCCTTCGTTATGCCCTAATAATCCCGATTCTACTGGGCGCTTTCTGTTTCGTTTGAATTCATTTGGGATCTGCGGTTTATTTAGCTTTAGAGTACCTACGACAGTCAACTTTTTGGGTTCCACTTGATCACAGAATTCAAGTGGTATGAACCAATTGTCTACTGTGACATATCTATTGCTTCCCTCAGCTGGTGTTATTAATTTCAAAACATCTTGTGCTGGAATTGATAATATACGTTCATTTGACCCCTTGCTTGTGTAGACAAATGCATTGCATAAATAGAATGTTCGTGAATCACAAATGCACATAACTTTGAGGCTAGCTTCTTAGGCATATACATGCGAAATTTGCTCCTACCAAGAAAGGGTACTAACATTACATCGAGTGTCACGTTCGTTTTGACATTTGTCTATAAAGAGTTCCCACACATCTAAAATAGCTGCAAGTCTATCATCAGCCTTCCTAGCATCTCTTGTAGTAGCACAATCGAAACGCAAACAAGACAAAATGAACAAAAATCTATGAACGCTCATAGTGGCTCGAAACACATCACGACCAGTTCCATCATTAGCAGAAAGTCCAACAACATTTTCGTGATTATATTTCATTAGTCTAGTTAATTAAAGCAGACCTATAAATGCCCTCAGTTCTATTATATCTAGCGGCTTTATGAATGCCGGTTGAGGAGCTCTGTATTTGTTTGACATGTCATGTTTCTTGACGTTTGTATTGTTGAGTATTAGTTGTAATAAACCTTCAGTAATGAATAATTCCCAAGCAGATAATGTTTCAGTGAATCCAGTGTTTTTGCTTCACGTATAGCACCTGGAAGGCGACTAACTACATTGTAAGCACGGGTACGAGTTGGAGGAGGAGCTTCTTTTGACCTATGCTTTTTTCCAAAAAAATATTTGTCAGCGAAAGGCCTAATACACGCCTCTTCATCTGATTCTTCACAACTACTTTCTGATTTAGCTTCAGAGGTGGAATCGTGATCACTTAGTATAAAATCATTCTCATCTACTGTGCTCTCCTAATCAGATTGCAAAAACGCAGGATCATTCACTATTCTTTCCAACTCGTCATCTGTTAATGACTTCGATGATCCCATTCTGAAAAATAATGTATACATACTCACATAACCTTGAAAACGGGCCTTATCATTGAAAATTTGCTCTTTTCGAAGTACTCTAAGACTTCAGTCGCGTAAAACACTAATTGAGATAATGAAAACCAATTTACGTTAATACTCTGGTGGGGTATTCTGAGACCACTTTCTCTTTATCGCACAAAATATTACCGGTAACACTTCATCCAATACTCCGCGTTAAAGAGCATCACTTCACTGAGGCGTTAAAGAGCATCACTTCACTGAGGACTACCAAGAACACAGGCGCCATCTGTTGTTCCGTTCACATACTACGTATTGTATTCATATCGCCTGGGGTTCTCCGAGACCACACTAGAGCAGTTAAGGCTTAGCTAACGAGAACACTGGCAGTGAAAGCTTGCTTACCTGACTCAGAATGGAATCCATCCCGTTGAAACCTGAACGCTAATGATATGATGTTAATATCAGAACACAAATCAGGAAATACAAGTGACACACGAACTTAAGCGGAGCTCCTTACTTCTCCTCGGTGCCATCTGATGTAAACTTCCGGACTTGAACAGTTCAGACAATATTTCGCATTTCCAGTCGTTTATAACATTCATGCCAACAGTCTGAGTAGTGCGGTACACAGAAGATGGTGGAATAGCTGACGAAGAAACAAAATGACCATCTAATGAGGCAAGCAGCATAATGTGCTCTCCATAGCATTTATATGGAGATCCACATCAACTGATAAAATTCGATGTGTTGCAATACAACACATACACGGAAACCATCGCCAGTGGCTACAGCAACCATAACAATAGCAACAACCTACATCACCGGAGTTGCTGCCACACCACTTTGCTTATTTCATCAGCCCATGCGAACCCATCGAAAGCTACAATAGCACCAGTGGCAGGGGGGCCTCACATTGTCTCGTATACGGCCGGCAACAGAAGTCCCGCAGGTAACAGCAGGAATGCGCAGCTATCACTGCAGCAGAAGCCTCGTGCTAGGCCGACATCGATGCAGGAAAGTACCAGCGTGTGGCTGGGAATCACAAAACAAACTACATACATTGTCCCTATTCAACCGACACAAGGGCTGGCAGGTTCTAACAAGCAAGACAATAGGGGTTAAGTCTGGAATATCAGCTCCAGTAGGTTGTTTTGTTAACCCAGAAAATACTGCACATGATCAGAATGGTAGGTGGGAGGCCATCTCATATAGCTTAACAGCTGTCGATATGGTACAGTGACTAAACTTGGTATTGTTTCCAGGAGGTACGCCACTATCCTTTAGGCAAATTTTGGGCTGGTGTCCGGGTTCCCGGGTTCGATTCCCGGCGGGGTCAGGGATTTTCTCTGCCTCGTGATGGCTGGGTGTTGTGTGATGTCCTTAGGTTAGTTAGGTTTAAGTAGTTCTAAGTTCTAGGGGACTGATGACCATAGCTGTTAAGTCCCATAGTGCTCAGAGCCATTTGAACCATTTGGGCTGGTGTCCGAGCCCTGCAGCAAACAAATACGATTTACAAACGGTTCAAACACGGTTACACACATACTAAATGTTACACTATTTGTAGGTAGGTGGCACACACTACTGTCCTATAAAATAAAATAAATTTTCCAAATCATTGAAATAGCTGACGCCGTACGATGGGATAAACGCTTGCACACACATGCATGTGGACAATCATGGGAACAATGCCACCGAAATTGACGGTGTTGGAGGTAGAACCAATCGTAACTCTCAGCCAATAAAAAATGGATTATAACAGATATTACAAAAAACAATTGTTGCCATCACTCCGATGAGGGTCCTTATGTCATATGCATCTAGATTAAGCCCTGTCCTATAGCTATATGGAGACTTATTTCAGGAAAGTAGCAACTTGGAAAATGAAACTGCTGATATCAACTTACCGGGTAGTAATGGAATAAGGGTTCAACTCAAGTCCACCACTGTGTACAGTTTACATATGACATTAGACTTAACCATAGCAGTACCAACGTATTTTCCGTAATTCGTACTACCAATGGGGAAAAGGCCGGCTTTATGACCACCAAATAAAGAATTAAAAAAAAAACACAAATTTCTTTCATAGTTGTTAATTTTTACTAACAACATTTTTTAAGTAGGTGCAAAAAGCGTACAGAAGCTGAAAATACATTTTAGCACAATCTGAACAGTATCAATACACTGCTCATAATGTGTACACAGAAAGGAGGAGTACTTCACGGCCACCACAAAAAATAAATATATTGTTAATTATCGTTAACTTTTATTCACAACATAACGAATAACAATATATTTTTTAATTTATATATATATATATATATATATATATATATATATATATATTGTGTGTGTGTCTGTGTCTGTGTCTGTAAGAATGTTCCTCAACTTGAAAATGTGAATATGACAGTTGCTGCAAAGAGTCACATTTATTACTAAGATTTAAACTTTTGAGTTATGTTTAGTTGCAAAATTCAAAATAATTACAGTATCTACTACAAGAAATCATTAAAAACAATGAAATTCCTTTTAAAAACTTTAAAATATAAGTTACATTAATAGATTGAAATATTTCCAAGAGACTGGCTTAAAGTACCCTCGTTTGGTATTCTGAGGGCTAATTCCAGCGCACTTTCCATAATGAAGACTACCAAGGGGGAGGAGGTACTTAAAGACAACAATAAAAAGTAGTTAATTGTTTTTAACTCATAATTAACAACTTACTTTTTAAAGTGGTACTGATGTGTCAGTTGTGTCAAGAACATAAAAATATCTTCTAGCTCGTTCTTAACAGCATGAACACACTTTCAAAAATTGAAACGTCCCCTTTCAAAAATAGTACACTACTGTGCTTAACCTGACGCACAATATTTTTAGCGCAACGCAATCTGACTTTCAAGATTCCCTACAAAAGAATGGCCCTGACTAACATTAAACTATACCTTTCACAAATCACTTACCTCACAAAAATCTTCGCTGCTCAAGCTACTGCAATACAGCGAGCGCCACTACAGCCAGCTAAATAAAAGATTCAAACTATGGAAGGCACTAACTACTGATAGGGATAGTTAGCAAATGAAAGATATTAATAGAGAACAAACAATGTATTTACCTTGATATCATCATATATATATCAGTTCATGACAAATTGCAAAACTCCGCCATCTCTCTCCCCACATCCACCACTGCTGGCGGCTCACCTCCAACTGCGCAACGTTACGCGCTGTTCGCAGCCAGCTGCCTAACACTACAATGGCGAGTATTACAACAATGCAAAGCAGCCAGACTGCACACGGCACAGCCAGTGATTTTCATACTGAGGTGGCGTTACCAATAAAAAAACCTAAACAGCCTACTTACATAGCCCCCATGCTACCCACAAAAAATTTTACAAAATTTTTTTGGGCACTGGCCAATACATATTTGTTAAAATTTTTTTTCACAATTACAATAACAAAGAAATCAAATGCACACACTTATTGATACAATGTTGGTCAAAAGCTCAAATTTTCTCACAGTCCATAAAGACAGTCCTGATCGTTCATGACGGTAAAATAGCAGTGTTTTTCTCAAAGTCTGAGCAGTAAAAGAAAATGCACACGGAAGTAATGGATTTCCATGCAGTCTTGAAGAAGTAGCGTTGTCCTTCCAACGGAAAGACAGTGCTGACTCTTGACATGCTGACAGGTAATGGGCCACAACAAAGCAAACCCACCACAGAGTCAGTCGAAGTTTTGAAGAGTATTGGTGGGTAGGTCATCACAGAGCAGACCCACTGTAGTCCTGGTAGAGATTACGGTATTGGTGGGCCACCAGAGGCGCAGACCCACTGCAGTCCTTGTAGAAATAATGGTACTGATGGATCATCAAAGATGTAGACCCACTGTAGTCCTTGTAGAGATTATGGTACTGGTGAGTCAGCAACGACGTAGACCCACTGTAGTCCTCGTAGAGACGGCCAGCAGCCATCCGTTGTGACTGTGCAGGTGCACAATCACCATCGAATAGTCTTGCGGAGAATATAGCAAGTCCGTAAACCACCACTTGTCCACTCACAAAAAATTTCTTTGAAATGTCCTTAGAACCAGCAATGCTGTTATCCAGTCCCTTGTTGAATTATAAACACACGTGCAAACACTATCAGTCCCTACTTCTCACATATTGTCCATATACTATGACCAACAGGAATGTGTGCAGTGAAATGTAACTTACAAGTTACTTAATTTGATGAACTGGTGTCAAGTACAATTTTATAACATAAGAACACAACAACAAAGGTACAAAACACATCATTAAAAACATAATAATACAGATAACATTTGTAGTAATAGGGGCTTTACAAAAGAATAGAAGTAAACATATACATCAGTGTTACAGGTATTATGACATAAGTAAATACATAAAAGATCAGATTCAACTTTTCAAACATCAACTTCACACATCAGCATTAAAACAAAACCGAATAAATAATGTCTAAGCATCTTTACAAGGTAAATAACATAGTATTTGAAAAATTCTACAACATAAATCTTATTAGCTAAACACTTAAAGACAGGAAAAAGACAAATACACAATGGTACATAAACACCTAGCAAAATAATACAAAAGGAAAGACAGGGTTCGTTTTCAGTGTGATATTTGTTACTGCAGTCCAACCCAAAACTTCATTCCATAGATCTTTCGTCTTATTTCATCATTTCTTTCCACCAAAAAAATCCTGTCCAAGCATGCTTTCTGTATTTATATGTTCACATATTTCTTACCTCATTATTTATTTTCCATTATCTTACATCATTATTTCCAAGAAAATCTTACCTAAACTTGTTGTCTCAAAAACCTACTTTTTTTGTTCATATCCTCTTTCAAAATACTTTGTTGGGTAAACCATATTCTTATAGATTTTCAATGTATTTCTTCCAATTCATCACAACTTGTTCTCTTATATAGTCTACCCCCCTTTTAAGCTAACTTAAATCTACTGAGCTCAGATGCTAAACTAAGGGACGAGGCAATGCAGCAGAACAAATCAAGTAACACAAACATCAATGACAAAAATTTCAAGCTGGCAAAGCAAGCTACAGTAAATCTAAATTACCAAGCAATTCAACATTACAACTAATATGAGGCAATGCGCAGCAAACAAGAAAAATAAATCAGTAGTAAAACTGGCTGAACAGCGTAATACAAAGTCAAATTCAGTAACATTATGCCTGGCAAACAGCAGCAACTTATACCTAAACATGACATAGCTCAAGCAGAAAAAATGTTACAGTAAAAATGGCCATGTTTAAAACTTACGTCACATCTTAACACTAGAGTGATGCATCACGAGAACTTACACTAGCAGATAAGTTACCAAATCGTAAAGAAATTGTTTATGCAATTCCTGTGAAGGGAAATGTCTTTTTATGCTCCCTCATTTTTTGGAAATATATCACAAAACTATTATTTACTGGATCTGGAGACAGAAAATATTTATATTAGTACATCTATAAAATTTTATTTTAACCAGTGCTGCAGTGCAGCTAGAAGCTAGATATTAAACAAAATGAGTAAATAAATACATAAAGCAAGCCATATGGCATTTCTCTCAATTCTCGTAGATAGACACTTGTCCTAATCAGGTGTGCAGATGTAAGAATGTTTCCAAGCTATTATTAGCGTGTCGTATTTACGATGCTTTCTACAAACGAATGTCAATAGCGAGGATAATGGCCTCCCCCTTTTTTTTTCTACCACCTGCGCCACACACTAATGGCTTTTTCTCAAGGCAGCTGGCACACCTGGCCGCTCACAACGCATTACGTGCAGGTGGTCACTTAACTTTCGTACGGAAATATTTACGACACCAGTTTCCGCTACAGTGACAGTCTCATATAAAAATATTTCACAGGTCAAGAATCTGGGTTACAAATCTGTAGAAACAAAATCCTATAAATATAACAGCGTCCAAAAAATTTTCGCCAGCATTGTGATACATTCACGCATATACACACATTTCATAACTCTTAAAGTACGATTCTTAGTTTCCAACAACCTTTTTCACACACCATAGTCCCTAACTTCTATTCATTATTCATATACATATAAACACGTAATCACATTCCTTATATAGCATCAGCTTATTGATCATAAACATACCGCAACAACATAATACACATAGTCGTCGTAAAAATAACATCATAACACCTCAGTCAACTCTCAAAATCGTCGTAGCTTCCTCCAATAATATCAAAACTTAAAAAAAATTCTCTGCTCATGTCAAAAGTGTCATTTACCTCAAACGTACTTTAAAATCATGCTCCCTTACCAAATATATCATTCAAAGCTCTCATAGTATCACAATGGTTCTGAAAAAATATGAACAGTTCACAAAGTACAAACAACATACAATTTCGTAAGTAAGAAGTTATCCAACTGTGTAATTGCGTAAACATCTGTCACTGACGTAGTAAAAAGAATGTTTATTTCTCTGTCAAATAATCAGATAGCTGTGTAATTTATGTGTTGGAGAAATATGGTACCGATGTGTAAAGTTGTATAAGCAAATACCATATTAGCTAGGGTTCCTTGTGGTTGCCACACACATGGTACACAAAGTAAGCGTGTACCCCCCTGAGGATTAATGTAATTATACCCTCAGGTGTTACAGATTACAGCAATGGAATGAAATGCATCACGGAAAACTTTCTTTGTAATTCAAAAATCTTGAAAAATAAATGGCTTAAGTAAAAAATTAATCTCTCAAATGCATCTCCTGTAGCGCTAAATGTGCGTCTTGCTGTAAGATAATTCTGTGGAAGTGTCGTAGTTATCGTCCTCTGTAAGCAAAGTTCTGCTGAAGTCAATGTACTTACCTCATGATAAACAAAAGTGAAATGCTTTGCGTATAGATATCTTAGTTATTACGCTTATTGTCGTGATGAAGAAAGTACTGTGCTGTAACGTATTGTTGTGCTACGGAAAAGGCTGTCTCATTGTAGCTATACCACAAAAGTTACTACTAAAACCTGTTTTACTTTCCAGAAGAATTCAGAAAAACTGTGCAGCTATAAAACAGAAACAGCGCAAAAGCAATAATATAAATTGTGTCACTCATTAGTAGCGTCGTGATATAATTGTGTAGCTGTCACATAACCTAACCACTGTGTCGTCTGGTATCTCACAGAAAGTACTTTAAATCCAAAATGTATTTTCAAGTAAACCAAAATGTTGCATTAAAAAAAGCAGATTATCTTTCAATAAACGGTTTTACATGTGAAATGTGGTGCAAACCTTTACTCTTCCTAGTACGCAGAGTTTCAACTTGAAATCGATTATCATGCGGTATACGTCGGTAAAGAATACTGGAATTTTTTTTTCAAGGTTAGCGTCTATGTTATTTTTCCCTGAGCCAGCGGGCGCACGCGGCTGCCTGCTGTGCGAGTCATTGTCTGTCTCTTTGTTGGCGCGCATCGTTACTGGGATTTGGAGACCTAACTTCTACAAATTCGCTTGCCGAGAGGGCCCAGCTCTGTTAGAATCCCGCCAGTTCTGATAAAATTCAGGTCTGTCTTTATGATTATATCGTCTGTCGTCATGTCGGTAGATTCCACAGTTTCTTTCTTGTCGGTCACGTGGTGGAGAATTTCTTCCTGAATCGTAGCTGTGCGCCGAACTGTTGCGTCTGAAGTTATTCTGTCTCCCTTGATAATAATTGTTTTGGTTCCCATATTGTCTGTTTCCATGGTAATCTCTATCATATTCACTACTATGGAAGTGCGATCTTTCTCTGTACCTATTATTCTGCCAACGGTTGTCATATGGGTGGTGTCTTTTTTGGTCACGATTTGTGTTGTGAGAATAGCCTTGTCGCGTCCAGTTATTATTTCTTTCATCGCGTAATTGCGACGGATATGATCTGTAATTGTTGTGCTCCTGCGTTCCGCGATTGTCAGTGCCAATTTCCAGTTCTTGTAACAGTCCCTGAAAAGCTTCAATGTCGTCTTTGCAACGTCCTGCTAAAATAATATGTCTTAAATGTTCAGGCAATTTGAGTAAGCAAATGCGGATGAGTTCTGAGGGGCTGTATGGGTTTGAAAGATCCTGATTCTTATGCAACATGTCTTCAAAATATTTGACAAGACTGGAAAATTCAGATTGTTCAAAGTGTTTCATTATCATGATGCTATGTTTTACTCGGTCTTGTGTAGCTTGAGACCAATATGCTGAGAGGAAGGCATGATAAAAATCTCCTTCATTGTGACAATCGTGAATGACCGATCGCATTCTTACAGCTGGCTCATTCTCTAAATAGCCACACATAAATTCTAACCTGTGCTCCAATGACCAGTTGGGAGGAAAACAATGAGAGAATTGATGGAGCCACGCTTTTGGATGAATGTCGTTGGCAGAATTCTTAAACGTTTTGAATTTATGTGTAGTAATAAACAGCTTATAGTCAAAATCATCGTGTCGGCGAGTAGCATATCGGTCATTGTTACGTCGTGTCGGCGGTTCTATCTCAAAATTCGGTGCACCTTGCCAATTTCTTTCATAATTTCCGAAGTGTCCTGTGCTATTATTTTGTGGTTGATCCGTATTTCTAAGTCCCTCTTCCCGTATTGGAGCGCGAGTGGCCTGTGAAATACGTAATTCTTGTATTACCTGTGTCAGCTGATCTTGCACTTCGCGGATTTCTCTTTGGTGTTGCGTATTAATTTGATTCAGATTTTGTTTCAGTTTCCTAATTTGTTCGCTCTCTTCTGTGTCATTAAAGACTACCGGTTTTGTGTCGTTCAGATTATCGTCTACCTTCGTAGATAAGTTAGTGAACTGATCCGAAAGTTCGGCTACTTTCTCCGATAGTGAACACATTTCCTCAGTGTGTTTTTCTGAACCAAGTTTCAGATTGTCCATTTGTGTTGAAATCGAATCTACTGTGTCCTTCAAGTTTTCCTGAGTTTTTGCAAGTTGCGTAACCGAATCGGTAGATGCAACTGAGTCAAATTTAGCTTGCAAGTTCTCATGATTTTCATGAACAATAGTTTGCAGTTCTTTTATGGCTGCTTCGTGATTCTGTAATGCATTTTCATGCCGCGAAAAAATAGCTTGGAAATGCTCACAAATTTGTGTTTTTACGTCGTTACAGACTTTTTGACATTTCGATTCAATGTGATGTAACTCATTAGTTAAATCCTCACGTGTTTGTTCAAGTGTGGTGTCTAACTTTTTAAGATTTTGTTCCACTGTGTCTAACTTTTGAAGATTTTGTTCCATTATGTCTAACTTTTGAAGCTTTTGTCCCATTTGTTTCTGATTTTGTTCCATTTGTTGCATTAATTGCAATAATAATGTATTAGTGTCTGGAACCTGTTTCTCTACGGTTTTCGGCAGTGCATTTGCACCGGCAACATTCACATTTTGACAAGCAGAAAATGTGTCTTGACTTATTTGAGAAAACGGTGAGGACCCAAAACCTGAATCTACAGTATTTGCGAAATTGTGTCCTGTCATTTCGGATTCCTGAGGCGAGCTGTTGCCGACCGACCGATCGATAATGCTTCCCTGCTCACTAATTGTTTCACTGTCTACGCCATTGTTTGCCGCCCGCTCCATTTCCCTATGCACAATTACCAAATTATTACTTTGAACATTAGTTAATTCATTACTCTGCGGCGCTAACACACTGCTTTCGTCTTCACTGTCATTTCTCAGTTTACTTTGGAGCCTAGTATTACGTTTTTCACACGCCATTATTGTCACAATATTTCACACGACAACACAGAAAAACACAATTTGAAGAGCAAAAATAGGGGAACACATTAACATAGCACTGAAAATAATATCTAGTTAATTGCAGCTGCGAAATACTTGGTGCAAATCTACATGCATACCACAACTGTTCTACTGTACAACAATGAAAGACTGCAACTACAAAGGAGATTTTCTCTACAATTACACGCTAGCAATAAACAAAAGCTACACTAATTACACAAACTACAAGAAAAAAAAATCAGAAGATTCCAGTGAGGTATCCTGGCAGGGTCGCCATATGAAACGTCCCCTTTGAAAAATAGTACACTACTGTGCTTAACCTGACACACAATATTTTTAGCGCAACGCAATCTGACTTTCAAGATTCCCTACAAAAGAATGGCCCTGACTAACATTAAACTATACCTTTCACAAATCACTTACCTCACAAAAATCTTCGCTGCTCAAGCTACTGCAATACAGCGAGCGCCACTACTGCCAGCTAAATAAAAGATTCAAACTATGGAAGGCACTAACTACTGATAGGGATAGTTAGCAAATGAAAGATATTAATAGAGAACAAACAATGTATTTACCTTGATATCATCATATATATATCAGTTCATGACAAATTGCAAAACTCCGCCATCTCTCTCCCCACATCCACCACTGCTGGCGGCTCACCTCCAACTGCGCAACGTTATGCGCTGTTCGCAGCCAGCTGCCTAACACTACAATGGCGAGTATTACAACAATGCAAAGCAGCCACTGACTGCACACGGCACAGCCAGTGATTTTCATACTGAGGTGGCGTTACCAATAAAAAAACCTAAACAGCCTACTTACATAATGTACACTACCAAGGAGGATTACCTTATGCCCATTGTAAAATAAAAAATTTCAAAAAGCCCGAATATCGTTAATTGCATATTTTTTAAGAAGATGCTGATGTGAAAATGTTGGATATGAGATTCATTTTGGAAAGTAAGACCTACTACTAAGACGATACATGCATAACATCCTGAACTGAAAATGTTGGATATTAGATTCAATGGGTAAACTAAGTACTAAATTTTTGGGTTAAGTTTTATTGGAAGATTTAAAATATTTATGGAATCTAGTAGGAGAATTCATTAAAAACAATAAATATGATTTCAGAGTTTAAATTATTCAGTAAGTGTATAAATTACAATATTTTCTGTCGGTGGGCAGAAAGTATCTCCGTTTCCCCCCTCCTTGGTATTGCGACGGTTGATGACAGAGGAAACAATCCTAAAAGTTATCTACCGACATACATGACACAAAACCTAGCAATTTTACCCAACATAACACTCACTTGTATTGCTAAGAGTGTCTATCCAGATTCTCCTTTTCTGAATCCTCTAATGAATTCTGAATGTACTACTTTCCTGATGAAGTCTGACGTAACCTGTAATATTGTCGCGCATATTCTTCTGTATACTAACATATCTTGTACCACTCTGTTGTTTCTCAAGCACTGTTAGAACAGATTTTCATGAAGCAGGATCCAAACTTTCCAATAATGTATTCAACGCTTCGCTCCATACTTTCATTTACTACTTGCAAATGGTCCATATACAGGGTGAACCAGAACTTCACTGACAATGTTTCGTAGGTAGTAATGTCGATTTAAACAATAAAAAAGGTCAAGGAGACGTAGGCTCTAAAATGTACCTCTTAAGAGCCATGAGCAATAGTTTATCTTCGATACCGTGAAACATATCTCTGCTACTGCAAGCTCTTTGCTTTCCAAATTTTGGTAGGAGGTAGTATGGATCATAACAAGAAAAAAAAGTCCAGCAAACATAGGTCCTATAATGCACACCATAATAACTATGACCATTTGTTCTGTAGAACAGATGTTTTTCAAAGAAGGGAAGGTGAACAAGCGCTCAAAGCTCTTAAGGAATGCATTTTAGAGTGCATGTTTACTGTACATTTTTTTCCATGTTTTGGTCCATACTACCATCATTGAAACTTTGTCGGTGGTGTTCTGGTTCATCCTGTGTATTAATAAACGGCTATGGTCACCCAGCACAGATGTAATCTTACATAAAAAGTTTAACAGCAATTTAGAAACTGATACGTGTCTTGAGGTAGTGTAACTTACGGAGTGAAAATCATCCAGTGTTTGAGAATGAGGGCACTTCCGACAAGCTTTATGCCTAAGTTCCAATCTTTTTGAAGTATTTTCTCGTTGAGACTCACCACTTAATTAAAAAAAGGAAAAACGTTTATTACTGACTACACTTTCGCTCTTCTTCGATAAAACTTCATCTGCTAAGGCGTTTTAATTTATTACTTCTTTAGTAGTAATTCTATTCGCTACACAATTTTCAGACAGTATTCACATATACTACTGTTTGTAACTGGTTAATTATATCCCTGTACTACTTATAGTTCGAGAGATATAACGTAATAAAATCTGAAATGTGTGAAAAACTTGCTTTCCTATATTGTACATGCCAATTTAACAAATCGGTGGTAGGTGTTACTGGTTACATCTACATGTGAATTCAGATTCTCTTTTCAATTTGTTAATTGTTGGTGTTTGTTTAGTGACTGTTGTTCAGTATTTCAGTTACGAAATCCACCTCCCGTCACTTTAATATACTATTTATTGCAAACTGCATTTCGAAGCTCGTGCTTCCTCACCAGCAATATTTTACAGGAAGTTCGTGTGTCGTGTCCCGAGAGGGAGTGAGTTTGACACGAATTGGATTCACGGGGCTTACTTCAATCGATCTTCTCGAAGAGTACAAGTAGGCGCGGGCGGCTTCTGCAACTCCAACAGCTACAAGGAGCAAGCTAATGCTAAGGCGCAGGATACGGAACTCAGTGAGGAGTGATTACTGCTGCAGGGTAGAATTCATAAGGGCCCTTATAGTTTGATAACTGAGAATCCCTACTGGCACTGTCTAGGACTACTTTCTGCCAGCTGAAACTCTCACTCTGGAATCTATCTCCCTGGTTGTTGTGGATCCGAGGCTAGCGAATCGTACTAAGTTCCCACTGCTGCCGTAGAACTACACGGAACTTGCGTCGTTACACTCAGCAGAACTCGACTGCCTATAGGCTCCTCGTGACCCCCTAATTATACTACCTTTGTGTGTCACGGAAAGCTTCTAGAATGTTCTATACCTCCTCCCTGGAGGCTGACCACGTACTTGGTATACACTCCTGGAAATTGAAATAAGAACACCGTGAATTCATTGTTCCAGAAAGGGGAAACTTTATTGACACATTCCTGGGGTCAGATACATCACATGATCACACTGACAGAACCACAGGCACATAGACACAGGCAACAGAGCATGCACAATGTCGGCACTAGTACAGTGTATATCCACCTTTCGCAGCAATGCAGGCTGCTATTCTCCCATGGAGACGATCGTAGAGATGCTGGATATAGTCCTGTGGAACGGCTTGCCATGCCATTTCCACCTGGAGCCTCAGTTGGACCAGCGTTCGTGCTGGACGTGCAGACCGCGTGAGACGACGCTTCATCCAGTCCCAAACATGCTCAATGGGGGACAGATCCGGAGAACCTGCTGGCCAGGGTAGTTGACTTACACCTTCTAGAGCACGTTGGGTGGCACGGGATACATGCGGACGTGCATTGTCCTGTTGGAACAGCAAGTTCCCTTGCCGGTCTAGGAATGGTAGAACGATGGGTTCGATGACGGTTTGGATGTACCGTGCACTATTCAGTGTCCCCTCGACGATCACCAGTGGTGTACGGCCAGTGTAGGAGATCGCTCCCCACACCATGATGCCGGGTGTTGGCCCTGTGTGCCTCGGTCGTATGCAGTCCTGATTGTGGCGCTCACCTGCACGGCGCCAAACACGCATACGACCATCATTGGCACCAAGGCAGAAGCGACTCTCATCGCTGAAGACGACACGTCTCCATTCGTCCCTCCATTCACGCCTGTCGCGACACCACTGGAGGCGGGCTGCACGATGTTGGGGCGTGAGCGGAAGACGGCCTAACGGTGTGCGGGACCATAGCCCATCTTCATGGAGACGGTTGCGAATGGTCCTCGCCGATACCCCGGGAGCAACAGTGTCCCTAATTTGCTGGGAAGTGGCGGTGCGGTCCCCTACGGCACTGCGTAGGATCCTACGGTCTTGGCGTGCATCCGTGCGTCGCTGCGGTCCGGTCCCAGGTCGACGGGCACGTGCACCTTCCGCCGACCACTGGCGACAACATCGATGTACTGTGGAGACCTCACGCCCCACGTGTTGAGCAATTCGGCGGTACGTCCACCCGGCCTCCCGCATGCCCACTATACGCCCTCGCTCAAAGTCCGTCAACTGCACATACGGTTCACGTCCACGCTGTCGCGGCATGCTACCAGTGTTAAAGACTGCGATGGAGCTCCGTATGCCACGGCAAACTGGCTGACACTGACGGCGGCGGTGCACAAATGCTGCGCAGCTAGCGCCATTCGACGGCCAACACCGCGGTTACTGGTGTGTCCGCTGCGCCGTGCGTGTGATCATTGCTTGTACAGCCCTCTTGCAGTGTCCGGAGCAAGTATGGTGGGTCTGACACACCGGTGTCAATGTGTTCTTTTTTCCATTTCCAGGAGTGTAGTTCGTAAAATACGGTGAAACTTGTGAAGAGACAGTATGAGCGCCCGAACGTTCCATAAACTGGTCTTTTCCGGCTACAGCGTCGGACAAACAGTGCTCTGCTACCGCCGACTTATTTGGATATTTCAGTCGAATGTGCCTTTGATGTTCTCGGCAACGATCTTGGACTTATATCTGACAAACAGTACATACCATCGAAGATCGTTGCCGAGAACATCAAAGGCACACCCGACTGAAATATCCAAATAAGTCGGTGGTAGCTGAGCACTGTTTGTTCGAGAAACACGAGATGGATTATGAGCGTACCAAGATCCTGCCTCAGACCTCTAAATATTGCGACAGCGTTATAAGGGAGGCTACCGAAATTCGCATCAGGGAAGATCTTATCAACCGAGATTGCGGCTACAATCTCAGCAAGGCTTGGGACCCGGTATTGAATGTAATTAAGGGGCTCCGGAAAGGCTCAAAATCATGAAATGTTCAATTTTTACTTTTTTGCGTTTTCTGAATCTGCAGACTATTACCTTTTAATATATATATAATTTATTCAATTCCGAAGACTACAACTATTTTTAAATTTTTTTTGAAATGTGTTCTACATGGGCGTGACCCACTGTGGCGCTGTTAAACTGCTGTCAAATAGTGTTATTATGCAATATTATGCAATAATGGAGGTGATAAAACCTATTTTCAGAGACTTAGCAGCACCTGAACTGTTGAAAAAGTGTATTCACGGAAAAACTCAAAACCCCAATGAAAGTGTAAATAGTGTTATATGGTCGAGAATCCCCAAGACTGTATTTGTTGGAATAGAAACACTTCACTTTGGTGTGTATGATGCTGTTGCGACTTTCAATGATGGCAACATTGTAAGGTGCAAGGTATTTAGAAATATGGGAATGAAGAGAGGTTCTAACATGGTACGAGCGATGCTTGCTTTAGACAAGGAACGCCTTCGGGCTGCAGACAGGGCTGTAAAGAGTCTAGAAATACAAGCAACAGTAAACAGGAGGAGGAACAAGAGGAAGCAGGAGGAGGAGTTTGCAGAGGATGAAGATAATCCGTCCTATGGACCTGGAATGCACTAAAAAGTTAATCCAATCTTTGTCGCTCGATTCCCAAAACTTTTATTTTCTCATACTAATTACATGTTTTCTAAGGATCTTCCAAACATATTTGTTTCAAACTTTCAGTAAATGTTACACAGTACCTTCTGCATAATTTAACACAGCCTTTTTCCACAAAACTGTATATTTTTGAATATATAAATAAAAAATTGCAAAAAAATGTTGTGAATTTTCATTACAATTGAAAAAATCATCTTTAATAACTGAACTAAATTTTGTAAAATCCCTGTGTTAAGTTGTAGCCCATATTCCAATAAATAATCTGTAAAAAGTTCAACTTCCTACCTCAAATACTTTGTGAGGAAAGATGTAATTTATAAGCGTTATTTTAACATTGCAAGTATAGGGCGTTCCGGAGCCCCTTAAGAAGACTCTCACAACAAGTACGAACTGGCAACCAGGGCCGACATAGCAAGTACATCGACGCTACGACAGATTCCGATGCCGACGTCTTCGAGAGCGCCGGCGCGCGGGCGCGGACGGCGAAGAGAGAGCGGCCCGCGGGGGCAGGGGATTTAAATCGGCCTCCCGCCCTCAGGAGCTCAGTTCGTCAGCGCACCTGACGATGGCGACATGTCTGATCACCGAAATATTGTGCCCGTTGGACACTATGAACCGGCAGTATACCCGTGAACTGTTCCAGCATATCAAAGATGTTTTGTTGAATGGTTCGCACAATGACACTTGTTGATAGCCCAGCATTGAAATCTGCAGCAATTTGTGGAAGTTTGCACTTCCGTCATTTTGAACAATTTGAAGGTTTGAGAGGTTCCTGATGGATCTGTTACCCATGTGGCACTCAATGACTGATTTATGTGAAGTGACTGAGCTCAGCTGACCCACCCATTCTGCTGTATCTAACATCAAAGTACTCCCTACCTCATTTTATACCGGCCGGTCCGTCTTTCGTAATGTTTAGTAGTCAGTGCCACATCACATAGTGGTGTTTAGACACTTCTTTATAATATTATTATTTTCAGTTTTTTCTCCTACCATATTTCAATGTATAAAATGTGAGTTGCTGTACTCGTAAAACCGGTATCAGTCGTTCCATTCGCAAAAAGACGGCATTGAAACATTACTTTCACGGGAAAGACGTGATGGTCGTTCAAGCTGTGATATCCGCTAACACGGCAAAGCATTTCCGCTAACCCAAGGTAGACACGAAGCACGGTTTCGCTGCTGTATGTTCGTAATGCAGCAGTTACGATCTCGCCCCTGTGCTGCACGACAACGTTACAGCTCTCTCTCTCTCTCTCTCTCTCTCTCTCTCTCTCTCTCTCACTCACACACACACACACACATACATACACACGCACACACACATAAAACGCGTGCGGCGAGTAGCACACACCACTCTTATATCGTGCGACCCGATATGTCATGAATGCCGAGAGCTGCGTACCGACGTACTGGGTCGTGACTTACGACAGGTTCACCGATGCCGTGTTTAGTTGGCCATTTAAGCTCAGCCTGGCTCGTTTATTTTTTTTTTGAGCAAGCACCTTTGATGCCATAAGACGCGTTGTTCCACATGACTCATAGCAAATGTAATCTTCTTTGTGTTAAGATGTGTGATAATGTGTGTGATATTTAGAAAAAGTTCTTCTCATTGTTTCCTTTTAGAAATTCTGAAGTTAACAGGGTCCAAAATGTAGTCGATAACTTGTGCGGGAATTAGGTTGCAGTTAAAAGACTCGAAATATATCGACACAAAATCCTAGGTGACGATCGCTAAATCACTTTTATTTGATAATTATTTTCATCTCATTGACAAGCCATCTTGAGATCAATAAAAGGTTTATTATTTGTACCCCGATGTACAACCCATCAAGGAATATACATCGCCAAAATCTGTACAGCTGAATCGCTCTTATTGTCGTGTACAAACCGAGGTAGGTCGTCATGGTTACAGTCTGTTACTAGAACCGTGACGATCTACTTTGGTTTGTACATTACAACAAGTGTGATTCAGCTCAATAGATTATGGCGATGTGTAATGCTTGGTGTTTTTTTTTCCCTTCATCGGTCTTCTGCTTGGTTTGATGCAGCCCGCCACGAATTCGTCTCCTATGCCAGCCTCTTCCTCTCAGAGTAGCACTTGCAGCCTTCACCCTGAATTATTTGCTGGATGTATTTCATTCTTCCTCTGCAATTTTTTCCCTTTACAGCTCCGTCTACTACTATGGAAGTTATTCGATGATGTCTTAAAAGATATCCTATTTTCCTTTGTAAGTGTTTCCAGATATTCCTTTCCTTTCCGGTTCTCCACACAACCTCTTCATTCCCTACCTTAAAGAGTCCACATAAATTTCAACATTAATCTGTAGAACTACATCTCAAATGCTTCTCTTCTGTTCCGGTTTTCCAACGATACAAATTTCACTACCATACACTGCTGTGCTCCAAACGTATATTCCCAGAAATTTCTTCCTCACCTTAAGGCCTGTGTTTAATAGTAGTAGACGTTTCTTGGCCAGGAGTGCTTTTTTAAACAGTACTAGTCAGCTCTTGATGTCCTTCTTGCTCCGTCCATCATTGGATATTTTGCTGCCTAGGTAGCAGAATTCCTTAACTTCATCTACTTCGTGACCTTCAACCCTGATGTTCAGTTTCTGGCTGTTCTTATTCCTGCTACTTCTCATTACTTTCGTCTGTCTTCAGTATACTGTCATCCATATTCTGTATACATTACACTGTTCCATTCATGTAATTCTTAACTTTCACTCAGGACAGCAATGTCGTCAGCGAATCGTATCATTGATATCCTTTCACCTTGAATTTTAATTCGCCTCCTAAACATTTCTTTTATTTCCATCATTGGTTCTTTGTTATGTCGAACGAACAGTAGGACGAAAGATTACTTCACTGCCTTACGCTATTTTTAATCCGGGCACTTCGTTCTTGCTCTTATTATTCCCTCTTGGTTCTTGTACATTTTGCATATTACCCGTCTCTCCTTATAGCTTACCCCTCTTTCGAACACCTTGCACTATTTTACATTGTCGAACTCTTTTTCCAGGTGGAAAAATGCTATGAACATTTCTTGATTTTTCTTTAGTCTTGCTTCCATTATCAACCGCAACGTCAGAATTGTCTCTCTGGTGCCTTTACCTTTACTAAAGCGAAACTCGTCATCTAACACATAATCAGTTTTCTTTTCCATTGTTCTGTAAATTACTCTTGTCAGCGACTTGAACGCATGAGCTGTTAAGCTGACTGTGCGATAGTTCTCGGACATCTCCGCTGTTGTAGTCTTCGGAATTGTGTGGATAACGCTTTTCCGGAAGTCAGATGGTGTATCGACAGACTATATTTTCTACACACCAACGTGAACAGGCGTTTTGTTGTCATTTCCCCCAACGATTTTTAGAAATTATGATGGAATGTTATCTATCGCGTCTGCCTTACTGATCTCAAGTCTTCCAAAACTCTTTTAAATTCTAATACTGGATCCTCTATCTCTTCTAATTCGACTCCCGTTTCTTCTTCTATCACATCAGACAAATCTTCCCTCTCATAGAGGAATTCAGTGTACTCTTTAGACTTACCCGCTCCCTCCTCTGCATGTAACAGTGTAATTCCTGTTGCACTCTTAATGTTACAGCCCTTGCTTTGTTTTTTTTTTTTTTTTTTTTTTAATTTCACCAGATGTTAATTCGACTTTTCTCTACCCTGAGTCAATCCTTTTGACAGTAATTTCTTTTTCTATTTCCACACTTTTTTCATGCAGCCATTTCGTCCTAGCTTGGTAACAGAATATGTGTCATGTGGTGAGAATATGTCACCGCCGCAGGTAAATGTGGTGGATAGAGAGAGCAGTAACATGCCGCATGGACCTCCCACAGAAACGAAAACAACAAATAAGCGGGTGCGAACTATGTTACAACAAAGAAATTCAAGAATCAGAACTTCCAAAACGGAACCCAAGAGTCGTTAACATGTGATATTTGTGTAGAACAAATAGGAGGTACGTACGTCTGTAGATCCGTTTCTTACATCCCGCTGTTGCAAACTGACGTTACGCCACGATACAGACACAAATATGAATACAGCGAACAGACCCGTCACTGACCGAATGGACAGTTCATAATTGTGTGAACAAAAAATGGGACAGGAGGGGAATTAGAACACAAATCTCCCTCTTCGCAATCCAACAACGTGACCACAACGACGACACCGTGGTTATTCAGATTCGCTCGATGTGGCAAATTTTTAAGCTTGGACCGTTCACTGTTTCTATTTTGTTGCTTTTTTTCACAGTTCAGTACACCTTCTTCCTGTTTTCATGCTTTATCTGTGTACAGATTTTTACGGGGTATCCACTGGGCCACCTTACCACTAAATGTGAGGGGAACACGATGAGGAGCCTCCCTTGTAAGTGATGGTAAGATGAGTAGACAATTTAAACACAAAGCTCAAGATAGTTACGCGATTCCAACCGAGTGGATCTCGAAAATAAGCCTCCAGGACCAATCTAATTTCCAAATACAATATTTCTTTGTGCACACAACTGGACAAAAATTCTGAAAAAATAATCTAAAATACAATTCGGTTCCCGACCTAATTAGAGCATGAGTAAATTGTAGCACAGTAACAACACAAAGCTGGTATTTAATTTACCCCTCGTAGTTTCAGACTGTAAAAAATTCAGCCGAAATTGCGTAGTAATTGAAACACAAATTACTTTAAACGACGCAGATTCATGTTGCTATGATCGCATGCAGACAACAATTTAGAGGTGTTTTTTTCTCGTAGCTATGCCCAACACAATAATTTTAGAGAACTAGTGCTTTCTTTTAAATATTAGATAACGTTTTATGCACTGTGCGTGTTAGTAGCATTGGGTACATTAAGATAGCAACGCTGATACTTCCCACGACACCGTAGACGATACGACATTACTGTTACGTAATGATTAGCTACATTAATTCATTTCATGGCCATCATTTAGCCCTTATGGTGGTGGTCCCTTCGACTGTGTGCCGGGAACAAAAGGTTCGCATCTTGTTGGCGTTTTCAGAGCAGTCTGGGCATCTTTTTGTGGCGGCTGAGAGCTCGTCGGTAAACCTAATTCTGTCAGCCACACGCTTTTTTGGGTGGTCTGAACTTGGCATAAGTCTGAACGCCTCACACCACTGCCAATGTGTGATGGAGAGCAGTACCAAGGTGGTTTGTGCCAAATTTCGTGGCATTTCTCGACCGTCACTTTGGGAATAGTACAGAATCGGCGCTTCCACCTGAGATTTTTTGAGAGGTCGGAAGTTGGACAAGAGGAAGAGGTTTTTTCCCATAGCAGGGGAGAAAGTTTCCGGGGACGCCGTTCGTGACCCAGAGATAGGAGCGTCCGGCCTTTTGTGGCTCTTTATAGAATCCTGCTGACTCCTCCGATTGCGAAAATATACTGTTGGCATACTCCTACATAGGGAGAAATGATTATCACGATAAAATAAGAGAAATCAGGGCTCGCGCAGAAAAATTTAAGTGCTCGTTTCTACGGCGCGCCGTTCGAGAGTGGAACATTAGAGAGATAGCTTGAAGATGGTTCACTGAGGCAGTTTATTGTGAATGTTAGAGTAATCACCTAGATGTAGAAGTAGAAGTAGATGGAGCAGAGCTAAATTTTGCAGTCCATGGTAGTGCGATTTGTAACCTGAGATGTTTTGGATATAAAACCTAAATTGCTGTCTCGATGTGATTTACTTGGGCGAGAAAAACAACAGTGATCTTGGCCTACTGTTGTACAGTTTCAGTCACTGTAATTCCAGTAAAGCCAACTGGTACACTTAAGAAGTTGTAGGAGAACTTCAGTAGTTCGTTATTAGACACGATAGAAGTCTGAATATTCTGTGCCTTTTGCGTTCCAGAGCTTTTCAGTGGAAGATTATACGTGATGTGGTTTCATTCTCCTCACCACAGAGTCTACACTTACGGACTTCTTTCTCTACACCTATCGGGTGTACGTATTTCTTAAAGTACCCATGGCCAGTCATGAGTCCTACTAACTCCTGTTCAATTTCAGGTTTCGGCATCATCAGCTTGCCATATTTTTGTTTTAGGATCGTAGTCAAATATTCTACACACTGACTCCTGATCCAGTTAGACTTTTTTGAGTTTGCCTTCCCCTTAGTGATGTTGGACAGTTCCCGGTCCAGTAAATGGACTCCTCGCGCCTCTCCTGACCAGCCTATCAATTTGTTCACTGCGTCTAGTTACTGATTGACCATGGACCCACGCTAGATTCACCCTGTTGCTTTCCCTTAGTCGGCCATTGGCTTCGTGGCATCCTGAAATGATTTTTGATCTTATTGCAGGGGCTGATAGAGGTTTCATAGCTGCTTGGCTGTATGAATAACTGAAGATGCTCTGGTATTTGTAGCACACACAAATTTTCCTCCTCAATCACTCTGACAGCATGTATTTCCGTCTGGAATACTATGGCCAGCTTCCCTCGAGAAACTGCTCTCTCTAGTGTAGGCTGTACCTTTTATACTCCAATCCCAGTGCTTACTGCAACAGTTTTCTTGGAACTAATCCCCAGATCTTGTTTCGTGCACCAGTGTCCACAACGTGCTGCAGCGCACATTGTGCCATTATTCTGTGTTAGCAAATATTCCAACAATTAGTATGACTAAATCGTCTGCATGTCCCTGGCAAAAGTAGACTCTAGTGCTGAACTCTTCAGTCAGTTCGTTCACCTTTACGTTCCACAGTAGTGCGGACAAGACTCTTCATGTAAACATCCCCTGGAGGTGATGATTGCCATTTTCTTGTTCATCGTGATGGCTTCTGCCTTCCTTCTGTTTATCCACCTACTTGTAGTGGTCTCATTGTCATGCTCTTTTGCGCTCTAACCATGGATTCGAAGTTCGTATTGCTAAAGCCCCTCGTAATACAGAAAGATGCAGAGAACAGTTTACTGAAGGAGTCGAGGTTCTACTGCCTTCGTGACAAGATGCTGAAGTACTGTTTCATAAGATTTACCTGGTTGCTATGCATGTTGGTTTACATACAGAGGAACTCAGTTAGCTACTTAATCAGTTATTATCTTTCTTTTCTTTAATTTCTCATGAAGGAAGGAGGACAGAGTGATTAGTCTGACATCCTTGGCGTTGATATGATCAATCAGAATGAAAACAACCCTTACTATCCTCCAAGCATTAGGAATGAATCCTACTGCTAGATGCTAGGCTAACCCTTAGCAGTCTACTTCGGAATCTAATTAAATTCTCTCCTGTTTGTTTCATTAGAGTTGGAAAGATACCATCTGGGCCTGGTGAGCTGAATGCTTGAAAATTCCCCACTGTCCATTGCAACTTTTTTTAAATCAACATATTTTCTGGGCCGGCCGGGGTGGCCGAGCGGTTCTAGGCGCTACAATCTGGAACCGCGCGACCGCTACGGTCGCAGGTTCGAATCCTGCATCGGTCATGGATGTGTGTGATGTCCTTGGGTTAGTTAGGTTTAAGTAGTTCTAAGTTCTAGGGGACTGATGACCTCAGAAGTTAAGTCCCATAGTGCTGAGAGCCATTTGAACATTTGAGCATTTTGCTCTGATTACATGTAAACTTGTGTCTCTTCGGGACTGACTGCTGGTCTGTGTTATCTGACGGAGTGCACTGAGGGAAGTGAGTCTTGATCAGCACATCCAGCATCTCACTTGCTGTACTTGTATAGTCACCATCCTCCTTTCTTAAAATGCCTGCAGCGTTAGTTGGTGTACATTTCACTTACTCACAGGATACTTTCAAGGAAGATAATTACAAAATATTCGTCACAAGGTTTTATTTGACAAGGGCTTCCATTGTCCTCTCTTCATTGCATGGTTGAATGGTCTTCTTACCTGTTTCGTTTGCAGTTCCAGGTTTTTGTTCCATAAGGTACACACACCACTTCTCGGTGATTGGGCAGTTTTTTGAATGTGAGGTCGTAATGGCAGACATCACTGCGTCTGCCATTTGCTCAAAATCTTCTGATGTCCTCATCGAAGCTCTGATTCATATAAGTGTGAGTTGAGGTCTTCTCTGTACGAGTCCCAGTGCGCTTCCCGAAGATTCCTTTAGGTCACCACCTGTTTAACACTCATTTCAACCTCAAAGTTAATATACTTGTGGCCAGATAAGGATGGCTTCACCGGCACATGATATTGTTTAACATAACTACCCATTAGAGTTTAACCCCAAATTTATTTCAAGTACTCCTTGTTTAACTCCAGAAGGTAGGTTCCCTACCCCCATTCAACATTTCGGGACGGTTTTCTAGTAGAAATTGAAGTAGGTACCCACTACTGTTGTTGGTGTCGCTGCTCCTCACCAGCTCGTGGCCATTTCCATCACAACTAACAAGCAATTGTTCATTCTGCCGTGAGCAGCTCACTTCCTGCCAAAGAGACATACCATTCTGGTAAAGAAGGTAAGCTGAGGCCAATACAAGTGCGCTCATGCTTCCTGCTTCATGTAGTTTCATACTCTTTTTCCTGTGGGCCTTAGTCCCATGTGGCGCAGGATTGGCCTTGTTATTACTGATGTTAGTGGCAAAGGATGGCCTAATGCCCTTCCTGACGCCATTCCTAACCCTGCCCCCCCCCCTCCCCAGGATGGAAGAAGTGTACCCCAGCTGTCTACATCAAGTGTAAGTCATGGAATAGAGTGAACGTGTTCAAATGTCTGCGAGCTAAGTAACTGAGGCGGAACATGGGGACCAGCACAGTATTCACCTATCGGGATGTGGAAAACCGCCTTCCCATCCAGGCTGGCCATCAGACTGGCCCTCATCGTTAATCTGCCAGGCGAATTCGAGACCAGGAAGCAGTGCATTAGCGCTCTTGGCTACCCTGGCGGATCCTTCACATTGTTTCTTACTGATGGATTATATATCTGTCATTTGCACGAATGTAGTTCCATTATTTCCATAAATACATGTTCTGAACTTCCTTGGACTTCCAGCATAAATAAACTTACCTCCCGTCATAGAAGACGACTCAGGGCGGCAGATTCCCCTTTACTAGGTTGCAGGTTTATCTGCAACACTTACAGCCTCCAAGTCGCCGCCATGGTCGTCTCTGATGTCTCTGATTATGCTGACGGCAACCTCCAAGAACCCTAAGACCAGCCTCAGGTCTTGTTCTCATACTGCCGGCAGGCATTTTTCGCCGACGTCCACCAAAAGGCTTTGACATCCGGTACAATCTCTCTGTCGATTACTCCCCAAACCTCTGTCAAGACCTTCTGGTTCTGTGTCTCTGTTTTCTCGAACAGGGGGTTATGAGGAGTATCTTTCAGAATTTTTGGTTCCCAAATTGATACCTTAGTGGTCCTGAAGAGCCCAGTCGCTGTCTTGACCAGCAGCCTCGCCTCCTCCCATGGAGATACCTCGTCCACCACCCTTTAAGCCATTCCATTGTACCCATCCTTTTACAGAGAGGGAAAGGAGCACATGTGTCCAGACAGTCTCTCCTGAATTTGGATCGTGAACTTTTGTCCCCCTCCCCCCCCCCCCCCCAGTCTTCTGAAAAATAGCTATCTGAACAAGCTGCTGCTTGATGTTGAGCAGCGGATGTTCCATTTGCATAACTGCTTTCCTGAAACCCAAGACTGCCTTAGTATAGGTCTGTTTTCTTATTTCCTACTTCGGATTTTTCTAGATTTGCTTATCCTGAGAACTGAATAAGTGCAGACTGGAGAAGAAAAGGCCTGGAAATTGGACGCAGTTTTTTCCATACATCCATCTTAGTATTCGCCTCAACTTGTTCAGGAAAAGAAGAGAAGAAACAGATAGACCACCACCTCTCTCTGGATTTTTACTGCAAAACTCTCGCTATAAAACCGAGTTTCCTAGCATGCTGATGTCATTGACTCATTGTGTAAGTTTGTGCTGAGCTGTCAAGATTCAGCAGATTTTCTGCCAAATAAAAGTTTGCCAAATAAAAAAAAGTCACTAGTTCCCTAGGTGTCGGTAGCATGTTTTTTTTTTTACGAAATAGTGGGTAAATGCAGGTAAAGGAGTTCCATAAGATGTTGGTAATCACGCAACGTAGGAGGATGCTAATGTACTCTATAGTTTCGCTCACCCGATGGCTGTCTCTCAAGAATCCCAGGGCCAGAACGATTGCCATGATGGTGCTCTTAATGGAGGAGAAGCGATGGCTTTGATTCCCGATCAACAGACATTTCTGAAACGTCCTAGAAGAAATCCCATTATGTCTCCATAGAGTACTACTGGGCGAGGACATGACGATGTTGGAAGTACCCTGTGGTGTAAATCGAGAGCAGAAGACAGTGTGATAGCACCGCAACCCTGCTACCTCTGAAAAGTCTTAGCCAATTACAGAGTTCAGCCCAACGTAATCTAAAACTATGCCAATGTGTTATATAATGTCTTCTGCAGTCATTGCATGTAATACGAAAAAGACTTCACATTTATCAAATCTTAATGACAATGATGGAAGCTAAATCTTTTAGTTACTTGAATCAACTGAACAGCTATTTTCTTCGAAAGTTAATTGGTTTTTGCTTTTCTTCCTTTCTAAGGAATTCTGCGAAAACAATCACAGCTTACTAAAGAGCTGGCAGTGGAAGTGCATAATTTATGACACCCCAGCACTTCTTCTTACATCATGCTTCTGTACGTCATCACTGGAGTGTTTATCCCCAAGTCAATTGATGCCTGTCTGACTTAATAACGTGAGCATTACAAAACTGGCTTTGAAGACTCACGCACTCGAGTTGTAGCAGTGACACTGCCGAATGACGCAGCATGGAGACCTTGTGCGACACACAGGGACGCGCAGGTGCGCCTCTGTCTTACACTGAGGAGCTCACGCGACGTTAATAACCAGATAGTCGCGGCGTGACGCAGGTACGTAGGTGCAGCACGTTCAGTCACGCTATGAGCACTCGCTGCGTTGGGAAACGTCATTTTAATTTCACAGTTACTGGTCCTTAACATCTATGATAGCATATTGCACATCTAAGACGATAATAATGACAAGTACTCTAGGAATCCACGAATTAAAAAGTAATAGCTGCTATTGTAATATGTTGTGATAGCTGGCACGAACTTCCGTATTAGATTAAAAAGGAAGACACAAAAGAGCGTTGAAGAAGTGTATATAAGCTCCTCACTCCACACACATGTACAGAAAACATTTAAAGCGAAAAAAAATCACCTCATACTAGGACACTGTAACACCCCACCCCGTCACTTTGGTGTGTGTTCACCCCAGATAATTGACTAACAGATCAACACAGAGTGCAAAGCTACCGCAATATCGGATAATGCAAAGAAAGTAATAAGACCCTGTGACTCCTGATTGAACTGCGGTGGCAGTGTTGACATTAATTGATTCAGAATTGATCACTTTTAGTTAAAAAGGGATGCACATTGATGTTATATTCAGCTATTGAACACCAGATGTAAATGTTGAACATAAAATTAATTAAGAAAGTGACTTGGGATTTCAAATACTTGATTGAAAACAGATGCAGTCGATTAGCACAGATTTATTTTAACTCACGACCTTCAATCATCACATTACATGACTCTCCTAACAGGCAGTGGTAACAAATTGCGTTTGCGTGGAGTAAAGCGCGATAAATCAAAAGTAGTTCCTATCGACTGACCCAGGCGTAATGCAAAGTGCGAGAAGAATTCTACAATACACGGCCCATGAAACCCTCGTAGAAACTTTGCCAACGTGATCCAACAAATTAATCAGTGGCTGGAGCGGGGGCAATATCACCGAATTCAGCGTGGCGGAGCGTCGTCCTTGTGTGGACGTCAGCCGACCTCGTGGTGCTGCAAGGCGCGCTCGTCTATTCACTCCTAGCTATCTTGCTCAGTACATAGCTGAACCAAAACTTCCTATCTCCAAGCTCAATCGTTCCGTTTGCTAAGTCCTAAACTGCAGAGATGCTCACTCTTTCTCAGACAAGCTGAGTCAAGAACGCCACGTCCACACTCTAGGCAAGCTGGGAATGGAAGACCTCAATGGAGACTTCCCACAGTCCACTCTTCGCCTCGGTTTCCTCTCTAGCAAAATCACTTACGCCAATTGCAGCACAAGTCGCGTTAATTATGCATCACTTCCCAGCGCCGACCAATGCCTGCTCTGGGAAGTGAACAAATTCCCACAAAATTTCCCTTCCTCTCAACTTCTGCCATATAGCTCCTCCCAGGCCACCCGTCAAGGTTAGCGTCTGCACAAAGTTTTCCGGAATTCTGACTCCCAGGAGAGTACTTCAAATTCCTTGGTCCTACGTTCCCATCACAGGCCGGCGTATTTCATTCTGTCGCTCTTCCCCTGATTTGCTTCAGACTCTGTGGCCCGTGAATTCAGCGTGAAGTTGCTATAGTCACGAACACGCATATTTTGACCTCTGTTGACCGTTCCACCATAGCTTTGTGCGGCTTTCTCGCATGTTTCACAGAAAACGGGATGACGGACATTTATCAACAGGCGTAAAAGTTCTCCGTCTGTTTCCCGGTACACCAGCATGGAGTCGGGGTCAACCACCCACTCACTGTCACTCATCTTAAGGCGGCTGGAGGCCGCACCCCGTTACCACTTTCTCAGAGCTTGAGCTGCCCTAAGCTGCCTATTGTCGCTTCCCTTAGCCGCTCCCCCGGCGGCCACAGTCAATTCTGAGTACTTCCCTGGGGTAAACTAGCCTCCAGTAAATCGATGCCCTTCCACAAAGTTTTCATGTCGTGTGAATTACTTTAAAACCATCACCCGACATTAATTATTCCAATACATCCATACTATACCCTCTACAAGATGCACTGTGGCTTGTCAGTCATTTTTGCTCAGCACTACTGTTCGCTCAACGTGAGTTAGGTGATCTTTAATGACTTCATGTAAGGGGCAATGTTCTTGCCATCTTACAACACAAACAGACATGGAAATTTTATACAATAACAAAACAATAAAGGTCATGTTCACACTCCAGGAAAAGTATCTCAGGTAGAAAAGTGTAAGGAACCAAAGAGATACGCTTAATGACAAGAGAACTCTGACAGAAGAATATTTCCACTTCACTGACACTCTTTACAGTTGCCACGATGTCTCAGCTAATCTAGCAGCTATGTCAAAGTTGTAGCAGCCATGTTACATACAATAAGTTTCAAAATTTAACATAAAGTTGAGTCAGTTACGTGTTTGTACAGGAGTCAATGGACACACATAAAGCATGGGAAACATAAAAAGTAGTTATAAGTCACAATCGAGTACATGAAAATAAAGTAAATATTAAGGTGGCCTAACCATCCTTCATTAAACATGCACTACATACCTTCTTTACGTATTATTATTATTATTGATTGGCCACTGAAGCTGAATCAAAGGTAAGTAAAAAATTCGTATAGAAATATGGTAAAAATTCAGTTGCATTTGTAAGTAGGCTGTTTGGTTTTTATGTTGGTAACGCCACGTAGCGCTCTGTATGAAAATCACTGACTGTGTTGTGTGCAGTCTGTGGCTGGTTTGCATTATTGGAATATTTGCTATTGTAGTGTTGGACAGTTGGATGTGAACAGCGTGTAGCGTTGCGCAGTTGGAGGTGAGCTGCCAGGAGCGGTGGATGTGGGGATAGAGATAGCAGAGTTTTGAGAGCGATCGATCTGGACGCGTGTCCGCCAGAAAAAGGAAATTTGTGATACTGGATGTCATAAACTGCTATATATATATTATGACTTTTGAACACTAATAAGGTAAATACATTGTTTGTTCTCTATCAAGATCTTTCATTTGCTGACTATGTCTATCAGTAGTTAGTGTCTTAAGTAGTTAGAATCTTTTATTTAGCTGTCAGTATTGGCGCTCTCTGTGTTGCAGTAGTTCGAGTAACGAAGATTTTTGTGAGGTAAGTGATTCATGAAAGTTATAGGTTATTGTTAATCAGGGCCATTCTTTTGTAGGGGTTATTGAAAGTCAGACTGAGTTGCGCTAAAAATATTGTAAGTCAGTTTAGCCTTGATCAGAATAAGTAAAGAGAGAAATGTCTGAGAACGTTCAGATTTGCTCAGCTTTTTGAAAATCTACTAACATAAGAGGTTTACCAGCACAGTAATTAATAATTTTCAAAAGGGGACGTTTCACATTTGATAATTCAAAGTTATTCGTATTTACAAGATAAAAATCATGTAAGTATCAGCTGAGAAACAATGCCAGTAAATATTAACAATGTAAGAAAACAATTTCGAATAAATATTGAAATTTTTAGATTAATGACTTCTTTTAATTCTTGTTATACATCAAGGGTCTTCTTTAATGTATCACAGGTCATAACAGCAGTTGCTTGTATGTGCACGTACACTGAAGTTATACCACACTAGTGTTTAGGACACATAAATGAAAGAATACTACGTCAGCGAGAAAGAAGTATTTAGCATCACCAAGAAATTATTTCTTGTAATATGCCAATACATGTCTGTTTTTCAATCTTGCACCGTGTCTTATGGGTAAAGACAAATTTCGTCAACGACGGCGGGCTCTGTGGCAAAGGACGAACAATTTACTACACTGCCAGAAGGCATGAACGGCAGAATTACCGCACCGCCTCATTGTAAGCCAAGTGTGAGATTTTGGTTGAAGAGTAAAAGGGAATAATTTAAAAGTGCATGTACTGAACTCGGCCATGCATTGGTCTTATTGTATTAGATCTACTACTTCACATTTTCCAGCACAGCGCGAGAACACTTCTGTAAAACCGGGTCCGTGCATAGTCTACAGAAAAAGTTCTCATGCGCTGTGAGGAACCCTTGCAGAGAATACACGGAGGGTGGCACAAGGAAGCGCTTCAACTTGGATTTGAATACTTGGGGTTTATCACTGAATTTTTTTTCGGTTCCGCTGGAAGCCAAGTGAAAATGAAATCTGCTGAATGGTGCACACATTTCTGTACAGAGCTTAAGTGTGTATTCTTCTTATGCCTAGCCTCCACTGAATGAACGTTGCGGTTTCTTCTGAATAATTCAGTATTGTCAACAATAAATCGCATGATGGACTATATACGGTATGGCACAGCTAGAATTCAGAATCACCCGAAAAACGGCGTGCAGGAAATTCGTTGTCTGATACCGCAGTTCAGTCTGACGACGATGTACTGGGCTAAGAATGTTCTTGGTGAGCGCATAGATGCTGTGGTGTATCGAGAGGTTGTAACAATGGGAAACTGTACTGAAATGCAGGAGGATCTGCACCGAATTGACGCATGGTGCAGGGAATGGCAATTGAATCTCAATGTAGACAAGTGTAATGTGCTGCGAATACATAGAAAGATAGATCCCTTATCATTTAGCTACAAAATAGCAGGTCAGCAACTGGAAGCAGTTAATTCCATAAATTATCTGGGAGTACGCATTAGGAGTGATTTAAAATGGAATGATCATATAAAGTTGAGCGTCGGTAAAGCAGATGCCAGACAGATTCATTGGAAGAATCCTAAGGAAATGCAATCCGAAAATAAAGGAAGTAGGTTACAGTACGCTTGTTCGCCCACTGCTTGAGTACTGCTCAGCAGTGTGGGATCCGTACCAGATAGGGTTGATAGAAGAGATAGAGAAGATCCAACGGAGAGCAGCGCGCTTCGTTACAGGATCATTTAGTAATCGCGAAAGCGTTACGGAGATGATAGATAAACTCCAGTGGAAGACTCTGCGGGAGAGACACTCAGTAGCTCGGTACGGGCTTTTGTTAAAGTTTCGAGAACATACCTTCACCGAAGAGTCAAGCAGTATATTGCTCCCTCCTACGTATATCTCGCGAAGAGACCATAAGGATAAAATCAGAGAGATTAGAGCCCACACAGAAGCATACCGACAATCCTTTCCACGAACGATACGAGACTGGAATAGGAGGGAGAATCGATAGAGGTACTCAGGGTGCCCTCCGCCACACACCGTCAGGTGGCTTACGGAGTATGGATGTAGATGTAGATGTAGAATTATCGCAAAATATAACATCATACGATATAACATAATGAAACAACGCAAAGTAAACAGGCCTTCGCATTTCAGTGTAGGAACTGCAGAAATTATTCTTATAGTGAAGTTTGCAGCATTCGGTTTCTGCACAAGATCTTAAATATAAAGCCAAACTTTTCATCTGCACTCACTCCCAAGAAAAATGGTTAAAATGGCTCTGAGCACTATGCGACTTAACTTCGGAGGTCATCAGTCGCCTAGAACTTAGAACTAATTAAACCTAACTAACCTAAGGACATCACACACATCCATGCCCGAGGCAGGATTCGAACCTGCGACCGTAGCGGTCGCTCGGCTCCAGACTGTAGCGCCTGCAACAGCACAGCCACTCCGGCCGGCTCACTCCCAAGAATTTATAATGTTCGACTTCAGTGTTTCATCGCCTTGAGACACTAAAATTTCGCTTTCACCAGAGTTCCATATCATAAAGTGTATGCATCGTTTTTTGTTCCTATTAATCGTTAATCTGTTCTGTGAAATGCTCATTAGAGATCATTGTTATATCAAGAGAAGCAACGAACCCAGAAGAGCAAACCAGAGTTTGCATGTCCCCCAGTCATATCTTTCCTGTTTGCCCATGCTGGTTGACAGCATTTGCTCCGTAGTTTCCAGATATAAAGTGGACCAATTTTGAGCTTTTCCACTGAGCCCAAAATTCTCCACCTTTGCAAAAGTATTGCATGGTCTATACAAACAACTCGTTAAGTCAAAGCAAGGTCAATTATCCTCAACTTATGGTTAAGCCTTGCAATAATCACACACAAAAGAATAAATTACATTTTCTGTGGCTACTTCTTTCCTGAAGCGAAACCGCAAGTCTACCAAAGGCCAACAACGCCATGACTATCAATGTACTAGGCTTTCTACTTAGATGTCGAAGATCTGCATTCGAACACTGGTTCATAGAAGTGCAGAGAAATTTCTTATTGCGTAAGTAAGAAGAAACAAGCAGTGCACTAATAATTCAGAAGATACAATTCTTACAAGGGAACCTCCCCATCGCACCCCCCTCAGATTTAGTTATAAGTTGGCACAGTGGAAAGGCCTTGAAAAACTGAACACAGATCAATCGAGAAAACAGGAAGAAGTTGTGTGGAACTATGAAAAAATAAGCAAAATATACACACTGAGTAGTCCACGTGATAGATAAGCAACATCAAGGCCATTTAGACTTCAGTAGCGCCGTGGTCCCGTGGTTAGCGTGAGCAGCTGCAGAACGAGAAGTCCTCGGTTCAAATCTTCCACCAAGCCAAAATTTTAATTTTTTATTTTCAGTTTGTGTCAGACTCTTATGTTTTCATCGCTTTTTTGGGAGTGATTATCACATCCACAAGAAAACCTAAATCGGGCAAGGTAGAAAAATCTTTTTACCCATTCGCCAAGTGTACAAGTTAGGTGGGTCGAAAACATATTCCTGTCATGTGACGCACATGCCGTCACCAGTGTCGTATAGAATATATCAGACGTATTTTCCTGTGGAGGAATCGGTTCACCTATGACCCTGCGATCAAATGTTTTCTGTTCCCATTGGAGAGGCTCGTCCTTTCGTCTACTAATCGCACGGTTTTGCGGTGCGGTCGCAAAACACAGACACTAAACCTATTACAGTGAACAGAGACGTCAATGAACGAACGGACAGATCATAACTTTGCGACCGCAGCTACTCACGCTAACCACGGGACCACGGCGCTCCTTGACTTCGACTGTCCTTGACGTTGCCTATCTTAGCATGGACTACTCAGTTTGTATATTTTACTAATTTTTTTCATAGTTCCACACAATTTCTTCCTGTTTTCTCGATTGATCTGTGTTCAGTTTTTCAAGGCCTATCCACTGTGCCAACTTATAACTAAATCTGAGGGGGGGTGCGATGGGGAGGTTCCCTTGTTAGTATCATTTCATTTGTGTCGATGTGGTACAGGGTGTTGGAAGGTTACTGTACAGTTACAACTTACGTTGGAAATGACACTCATGGCCGGCTGTACCAGTGTGAACCCGTTTAATTTTATCGGAAAACACATTCCGCAGAGTTGATAGCGATATGATTGTCACGACGCACTTAGTTTTGTTTTTAAGTCACAAAGACTGCGTGGGCGAATTTAATACACTACAGATTTTGTTGCTCGCCAAAGAAAAACGTCTGGTAGAGTAAGGTCCGGTGAGCGTGGGCTCCATAGGTTTTCTCACATGATACGTTCCCAAAAAATCTCTTCCAGAAGTTGCTTAGTGTTGTTAGCTGTGTGTGCAGAAGTGAAATCTTGCTGAAACCGTGTCAGCTGATTTCGTATTTCTCTAACTGGCCTATGAAACCATGGATCATTAAACGATAAACTTCACCGCTACGGTTCCTTAAAAAAAATAGGGATCTATTAACGCTACCAACACTCTAATTTTCTGATCATGCCGTGTCGTTTCAAGCACAGCATAAGGATTCTCCGTTGGTCGAAATCGTGTGTTTTGTGTGTCAACATGACCAGGAAGGTGGAACCAGACCCCCTGTGTATAGAAGGTGACATTGAACTAGCCGGCTAACGCGTGGTTGCAAGTCCAATGTCTTTTTGTTGTGCCAAGTGCCGTAACGATTTTTCTAGGCTCTGCTGTGCAGAGTCATAAATATCCAACAGCTTTTGACCATTTAGTTCAGTTGGTTCGACATATAACTATGAGACTGTCTCTCGAAATTTCTCAATAAGTCGATGAACCGTATTACAATGAGTTCCAGCTACTTCCGGGATTTTTTCAGCAAATGCCTCTTGCACTAAACTGTGTATTTACCGCCATGTCGAAACACATTTTCAACAAAAAAGTGCGTTCCCCAATTGAAAACAACATGATTTCAAAACAGAATAAAGATCCTAACATGTAACATTGCATGGGGGCTTAATTAAAATAGAATGCAAATAATTTTAATTTTTTGCTTTAGTAGCTGTCTGTTCGATTACGAAGTCTCGTAAATGGTTGGCCCTGACTAGTATTATTACGCAATCTGACTGCATAGAACAACAACAAAGAATGAAATGGAAATTTTCATTAACACAATTAATTAATTAAGTCCCCAGCAACTATAAAACCTACGAAACCAGAGCACAAGTGTAACTGTTCTGTGTGTGGAAGTATGACTCAACGTACGCATCTGGCACGGTTCTTCTTCAACAACACAAGAAATTTTAAATATCATTTATACTGAATTAATTAAAGAAAATAGAAATACCATAATTACTCAAGAAAACCAGAATTACACTCTAATACAAGAACACAAGCCAGATGCTTTGTTGACTGAACCTGTAATGACGCATTATTCAGGACATTGAAATAATGAGAAAGAAAAGAAAAGTAGTTTGTTACCTTAATTTATATTGATGAAAAGCACTCTAGACATTACAATCTCTCCACACCGACTCGCTACTATCACATCTCAACAAGAACTTTTCAGTATCACATCTCAGCAAGCACTGCCTACTAGCTCATCTCAACAAACACTCTCTGCTACGAGTTCTTAACAAGCACTGCCCACTACGAGTTCTCAATAATCACTGCCAGTGGAGGCGGCGGAACAATGCTCTCTAGCGATCTCTGGCGCTGTGGCTCAGTGTAGCCACCTTTCATATGCCCTTCCTCCACGGCTAAAATTTGATGGTATTTTTTGCCAGCATTGGTGGTGAAAATACCACCAAATTCGTCAAAAAAATACAGACAAAAATAAAAGATAATATTAATACGTAAATATCATATAACTAGATAAAATTTTGGCTTTGCACTGACCTTTCAATAACCTATTATACAGAATACAGTAAGCAATACAAATTCTTTCATACATGAGACTTTACATAATAGTTTACACAAGTATTATGTGGTTAAACAATTCAATCAATAGCGTCAGCAATGACGAATATGTGCAGGTAAGAGTCTCATAACTTTTCACAACCAGTAATACACAAAAAATCAGTTTATACAAATATTCACATAAACGCTTTCCATAGCCCAAGAAACAAGTAGTTGACAGTTCCAGCAGTAGCACCCAGCAATGGTCAACAGGTGCAAAAACCAACAAGTGACATTTTTTCAGTAGAAACAGTCCATCAGTGGCACCCAGTAATGTTGAATAGGTGCAGACACAAACAAGTAACACCATTTCAGTATAAGCAGTTCCATTAGTGGCACCAGCAATGTTGAGCAGGTGCACACAGCAACAGGTGACATCTTTTCAGTAGAAGCAGTCCATCAGTGGCACCCAGCAATGTTGAGCAGGTGCAGACATCAACAAGTAACACCATTTCAGTATAAGCAGTTCCATTAGTGGCACCAGCAATGTTGAGCAGATGCACACAGCAACAGGTGACATCTTTTCAGTAGAAGCAGTCCATCAGTGGCACCCAGCAATGTTGAGCAGGTGCAGACACCAACAAGTAACACCATTTCAGTAGAAGCAGTCCATCAGTGGCACCCAGCAATGTTGAGCAGGTGCAGACACCAACAAGTAACACCATTTCAGTAGAAGCAGTCCATCAGTGGCACCCAGTAATGTTGACCAGGTGCAGACAACAAGAAGCAACATCATTTCAGTAGAAGCAGTCCATCAGTGGTACCCAGCAATGTTGAGCTGGTACACACAGCAACAAGTCACATTTCTCAGCAGAAGCAGTTCCATAAAATTCAGTATCACTGATCACACTGTTCATCAGAGTTTATAAGCAGAAATTAAACATGTCCTAGTGGCACCAATCATGTAGAAAAGGTACAAATAACAGTCCATAATTTTTACAATCACTGATCACACAGTTCATCAGCAGAAATTAAACATGACTAAATGTCACACATCATGTTGAAAAGTGCAGCACCATCACTAATCAGACAGTTCAGGCATGAACAATAGTTTGAATACACATACAATGCTTTTACACTAAACATACAAATCATAACAAACACACAAATGATATCAGATAATTGTCCTATTAACTATTACAATACACAAATACCAGTAAACCTATAACATTTATGGGTGTCAGTGCAAGCCACTACCAACAAATAAAATAATATTTAGGAGATAGGTGGGTAGGATTAGGAAAGGAAAACACACAAAACACACTCACTCATCTTTCATCCACATTAAGTACTACTGTGTAATTGAATAGTGTTAACTGTGTAAATGTAACTCTGTCCAAGATTTGATGTTCATCATGTGTACCAAGTAGTAGTGGCAGCAATGTATAACAGTCAATAATAGTTAAGTCAACGTCATAGTCATCATGTCAAGACCAATGTTTGCCAAGCCAGATCAAAATGTACGGTTGCTGAACAACTGTCAGTGTACCAAGATATGCAAATGCTTCCTCTCTCAAAAAAAGTATATACTGCTTAGTGATTTGACAAAGTGTGTGTGTAGACAATCTTCCTTCCACTTTAGTGTTCTAGTCTGCCATCTTCATCCTCCTTGTTCCATATGGACCACAAAAAAATATGCTCCTCACTTACTTTACCTCTTATCCACCAAAACTCCAATAATCATCAGCATAATCTCAATACTTCACTAATACCTCGTCAATACGTCGATACATATAAACCTTATCATCAATATCATTTACCTTACCTCTTGTCCACGAAAACTCCAATAATCATCACTTAATCTTAATACTTCAATAATACCTCTTCACTACGTCGATATATATAAACCTCAGCACCAATATCATTTCACTTCCATAACAACTCTTTCCTCTAGTCAGTCTCCTCGAACAAGTACAGACAAAATCCTAGTGCAAACTTCAATTCATCATCCAATACAATCCGAAGACACAGTGTCCACACACAACCTCTGTGTAATCCATCTGACCCAAATTTTCTACTCATTATAAATTATAAGATACATTTTGGTTCCTTGTCCATCATTAAATAAAAGAAATGCATACATGAGCTCTAACAGACTTAGTTCGAATAACTCTCAGTAATTAAGTACGATTACGGAGTGTGAATGATCATAATATTACACAGTGTGTACACCACTTCAAGAATCATAGCAGAAGCAAACATGTGGAGTATTTTTTGTGTCAAGTGTCACTTCCTATTTCAATTGCTCACGAAAAATGCAGTGTAATACTGTCAATGGTCTAAACCTAGTTTTGGTATGTCATGTCGTTAGCTTCCTTCCTATTAGCATAAATTTATACAGCTTCCATAAAACCTCAGCTCATGTGACTTCTATGACTTTCTTGTACTAATGTCGTTCGTCGAATTATAGCAGTTCATTTTCTTATCTTAAAAATATAAGGCACTGAGCATAAACAAAACATGCAATAGCGAGTAAATATACCAGTAGAGAACAGAATGTCAACAAGTGGATGCAGCACAAGTCTTACAACGAGGCTCTGCCAAGCGAACAATCTATAATTAATACCACAGTGTAACCTAAACTCTATGTTCGTACACTGTACATCATCATTGCTATATTCTAAATTGAAGAGTAGTTATGACAACAAAACAGAAATGTGTAAATATGCAATCCATACAAAAAGCAGCAAACATATATCTTACGTGATTAACAAGTCATTAGCATCATATCAGCATAAGCAAATAAATGTTTATATGTAATCTTAATAAGTAAACATGAAGGCGCAAGCAGATAAATCACAAAGTGTAACCTACATACATAACAGCACAACTAATCAGGTGGCAATTATAATTTAAATAAATAAGCACAGCAGGCACATAATTAAAAAATATGACATCAGTGAAAAAGCATAGCAGCCAAGCGATGCATAATATACACAAGTAACAAGCCTGTTCATTAATCAATCATCGTCAAAATCAGTTAATGTGCGTAAGCACGTCGTTTCACAAGTAAATTCATAGAACATGAAATTTAGCACAAAGTATGAATCACATAATCGCAAGCAGCAAATTACGTCTAAAGTACGTACCTAAATGGAAATATGTTACCTGAAAAATAAACTCAATTAATCGTTACCTTTTTGGTTTTTTACTTCTTTTTTTTTTTTTTTTTTTTTTTGAAATTACATTCTTCCTGAAAATTTCTCGATAGCAAGTCCTCTTAACGTCGGACACACACAGAATTTACCTGAAGTTCTTAAATATTTTATACAACCGTATCCTGAAAAATACTGAACGTTAGTAACATAATTTATCAAGTCACTATAGCTTTATACTGAATTTAGTCGGAGAAATTAGACTGTGTATTTGTTTACGTCTGTCAGTGCATTCGCACTGAGCGCTCGATCAGCTGTAGGCGCGTGACGTAGGAAGCGATTGTTTGCGGTCAACGACTGCCTTGTGCGGCGCGCCGACTTGACTGTTGCTTTGAGTACGCGCCGCCGCCGGAACACGGCGCGGTATCCTTGTATTCTCCGCATGTTTACATGTAGCTGTTAGTTTCTCTAAAGTATGTCATTCCACAAAAATTTTAACGTTAGATATGTGATGTATTCCCTTAGAGCGTCGAGATTTAAGAGTTTCTACTTCAACAGTGTTATCATGGATAATTTTGCGAATTCTGTATGGACCGTTATAAAGCAGAAAAAATTTGCGACATAAGCCTTTTCCTTTATGAGACAAACGATGAGACTTAATTAACACCTTTTGACCAACTGACAAAATTTTTAAACGACCAGGACGTTTAGCTGATTTCTCTCTTCTTGCAGCCGCAGACGCAATATTTCGTAGAGCCAGGTTGACAATTTCAGAATGCCGCAGTTTCCGTGAAGGCGGAAAAGGGACGATTTCAGAAATGCGATTTGTTGGTACTTTATTTTTTAATATCAGTATAGGCGGTAAAGAAGTTGAGTCATTAGGAAGTTCATTCAGAATGTTTTGAAAAATATGAAGATACTGATCCCAAGTTCTGTGATTCTGATGACAATAAAGATGGCACAATTTATTGATTTCCTTCATCCATCTCTCTGAAGCGTTAGACTGAGGGTGAAAAAGTGAAATAAAAATTGGTTTAATTTTACGACGCCGTAGAGTACGAAGCCAAATTTTAGAGCGAAACTGTGATCCATTATCTCATATAACCTTATCAACATGACCCACTTCTTTAAGAAAATGTTTGATGAAAGCATTAGATACTGAACGAGCTGTTGCTTTGCGTAACGGTGTAAAACACATATTTTGATGTCAATTCCACTGCTACAAAAATGTACGCAAAACCATTAGTAGATCGAACCACTGGACCGAACAAATCAACTGCAGCCATCTCCTGTAATTTCGCTGGAATGATAGGAAACAACGGTGCTCTGTGAGAAATTGTTGGCGGCTTAGCCTTTTGACATAATTTGCATTTGGCAAGAACAGATCGAATACGTTTTTCCATATTACTGAAGTAACAATTTTCTCGCAATTTATGAAAGCATTTTCTGGGACCAAAGTGCGCATAACTGAAATGTGTAAACGAGGTGTGGCCAAATCATCCAATCTAACAAAGCGTCTAAGAAAATTACAGACACCAAGGAAACTACGAACATCACGTTTTGTGGAAGGAACAGCATAATTACGAATAGCGTCTAGTTTTTCTGGATCAGGAAGAATACCTTCTGTAGAAATAATGTGACCGAGAAACTTCACCTGAGAACGACCAAATTCAGATTTTTCCAAGTTCACTGTAATGCCAACTCGTGCAAAAATACGTAATAATGAATCCAAAATTTTTGTTGTGCTCACTCCAAGAATGTTTAGCAATAAGAATATCGTCAACATATGAAGTAATATTGTCACGAAGATAAACAGGTAAAATTTCGTTTAAATTACGAATGAATGCTGCAGAAAATATAGTAAGTCCAAACGGTAATTTCCAAAGTCACTTTTGGGTAAAACAGTCAAATCCGGTTATTCTATACCTACTGTCTAGATAGATGGATAGTAGAAGAATTGTTTTTTATAGATGCAAAGAATAGTGAAAGAGTAGGCAGCGGTGCAGAAAACTAAAAGGGAAGTAGCACCACTACAGCTCGGGGCCCTGTGAGCGCTACGGCACATATTCACTTAGTGCAGTGAATCCCCTGAGGACATTAATAGCTGCACATAAATTTCAGTTTGTGACTTAGTGGCACACTTGGCGGAAGTGCGTACGTAAATCAATCCAAACATGAACATGGACGTATGTCATTCCTAGAATTGCAAAAGATCTTAAATTTCAGAACAGTCAAGAAGTGTTTACAGTCAAAGCTTCCGCCTCGCGGCGACAAAGACCTACCGCGTCTGTCCCAGTCCCAATGTCGATTATTGTCAAGTTCGCGCGCCTGGCGCTCTCTTGTTGCATCCCGTAAATGAAACAAATTACTTTCTTGAAACCCCTCTGCTATCTGTGATTCTAAATTTCTTCTACTGTCTTTTCCTACGATTTCGCCTTCAGTTTGTTTGACTTGCATTCGTAATGCCTCAAATTCCTTTTTAACGCGTTCATTAAATTTTCCCTGATTTTCAACATGCTTATTTATGTTCTGGTACTCTTCGGTTTCTGCAAATGGTAATGGTGCTGTATCATCTGAATCTCTGTCCCCATGTAAACTAAGATTTGTCCATTTATCTGAAATCTCCTCAACTCTTTCCGATAAGTCACCTATTTTTTCTTTCTGTTTATTTACGTCTTCCGTAAGTGTCGCGACTCGGGTTTCAGTGTTGACACATTTGGTAGTTAACTGTTCATATTGTTGTGTTAGATTATTTATTCTGTCATTTGGTACGGATTCCTCGATTCTCTCAAATATTTCTTTCTTATCGTGTGCACGTTGTAAATTTAACTCTGAAAATTTTTGTACTATCACGCGATCTCTTTCTTCCTGTTCTCTATCCTGTTCCCTTTGTCTAATCTCTACTGCAATTAATCTATTATTGTGAGAATTCAAAATCGGTTGTACTTCTTCTCTGATTTCTTTCTTTAACTCATCTTTCATATTTTTGAAACATGTCCCTATTCGTGAGTCTAACCGTGTTTCCATTGTTTCCAACTCTGTTTCTAAACGTGTTGCCACTGTTTTTAATTCAGATCCTAACCGAGTTTCCATTGTTCCCATCCGTGTTTCCATTTGTGAGTCTAACCGTGTTGCCAAAGTTCCCATCTCTGTTTTTAATTCAGATCGTAACTGTGATCCCAAATTTAATATTGCACTCATCAACTGTTCCGTATGATCTGGTTCGAAATTCTTTTCGCCCCTAACATTTCTCGCAAAACCAGTTTCCTTCGTCATAGCTGTAAAGCTATCTGTGTTCGATACTATTACAGAATCTTCTGTCGTTAATCTCTTATTCTGTGAATTTTCTGATTGAGAAAAATTTTGAAATGGTTCCGGACTATTTTCCCGACTTATTACATTGTTTTCCACTTCATTATCCATCATACTGTTTTCCTCTGTTGGCGAGTTCGCCATGTTAACAATTTCGTCATTCTCACTATCCATCATTTTTGCCTTTTTCATTGATCGCGTGATCATTTACAAAATATACAAAAGTCGTCACTATAAAAAAAATTACACACAATGACACTTTATCATCAACAATATCATTCACACGAGATGTTTCCCTCAAACACGATCATCGAACAATTGAAATAATTGCACTAATTGTCAAACCCGTAGACAAGACAACAGAAATGAAATTTTGCAAAAAAAAAAAAAAATACCATTAGAAGAATGACAATTACCAAATCTACACATGCAATATAGACTACAATTACTAAACTACAAATTACTACAACAATCCTACTGTCTACTATTTCTACAATCAGAAGAATTCCAAGGGACGATCCGAAGCAGCGGTCGCCACGTGCATGGGGGCTTAATTAAATGAAATGAAAATAATTTTAATTTCTTGCTTTAGTAGCTGTCTGTTCGATTACGAAGTCTCGTAAATGGTTGGCCCTGACTAGTATTATTACGCAATCTGACTGCATAGAACAACAACAAAGAATGAAATGGAAATTTTCATTAACACAATTAATTAATTAAGTCCCCAGCAACTATAAAACCTACGAAACCAGAGCACAAGTGTAACTGTTCTGTGTGTGGAAGTATGACTCAACGTACGCATCTGGCACGGTTCTTCTTCAACAACACAAGAAATTTTAAATATCATTTATACTGAATTAATTAAAGAAAATAGAAATACCATAATTACTCAAGAAAACCAGAATTACACTCTAATACAAGAACACAAGCCAGATACTTTGTTGACTGAACCTGTAATGACGCATTATTCAGGACATTGAAATAATGAGAAAGAAAAGAAAAGTAGTTTGTTACCTTAATTTATATTGATGAAAAGCACTCTAGACATTACAATCTCTCCACATCGACTCGCTACTATCACATCTCAACAAGAACTTTTCAGTATCACATCTCAGCAAGCACTGCCTACTAGCTCATCTCAACAAACACTCTCTGCTACGAGTTCTTAACAAGCACTGCCCACTACGAGTTCTCAATAATCACTGCCAGTGGAGGCGGCGGAACAATGCTCTCTAGCGATCTCTGGCGCTGTGGCTCAGTGTAGCCACCTTTCAACATTTAGTAGCTTTCATCAACTGAACCAAATAGTTGTATGTTACGCAACAACAGAATGAACCATATCGGTCAACTTGAGGTCTACCAACTTTGTTCCGAACTTCCAGCGTAATTTATGTCTGTAGCCGTAGTCCAGAGCACAGTGACTTCTCAAACGCACGGTATTTTGCTAACAAAACAAGGTGTACTGAGGAATTCTACGGTGGGGAAGGACACAGAATTACACTCATGAGCTTAAAAAGTATGAGCTCCTGCTTAATAACTTGTTTCTCCGTCTTTGGAGCGAAATACATAACTGATTCTGCGTATCAGGTATCGACGGTTTGCTGGTAGATTTGTTAAGGTATGTGGCATTAGCTGTCTCCTCACATGTCATGTTATTCTTATAAATAACGGGCCGCTGATTTGCGTATGCGGTGATGTGCCCTATAGCGACACAAATGGTTATTGTAGGACTTACATCAGGCGAATTTGATCCCCGAGACACCAACGTGAGTTCACTATAATGCTCGTCAGACCACTGTAGCACGATTCTGGCTCCGAGACGCGGACAGTTTTACTGCTGAAGGATGACGTCGCTGTCGGGGAAAACAATAAGTATGAAGGGATGCATGTGGTTCGCAGCTGTCTGCCGGCCATTGTGGCCGAGCGGTTCTAGGCGCTTCAGTCTGGAACCGCGCGACCGCTACGGTCGCAGGTTCGAATCCTGCCTCGGGCATGGATGTGTGTGATGTCCTTAGGTTAGTTAGGTTTAAGTAGTTCTAAGTTCTAGGGGACTGATGACCACAACAGTTAAGTCCCATAGTGCTCAGAGCCATTTGAACCATCGCAGCTGTCTGCCTGTCTTCGCCTGCTATCACACGTCTCATGCAAGTGCAGGACAATGTCTCCCATAGCATAATACTGCTCCCACCAGCCTGCGTCAGTGGCGTGTTGCACTTTTCGAGCCGCCATTCACCTCGTTGCTGACGTTTTTGAAGACGAGCAGCGACCTAGTGTATCGAAAGTGTGTTTCACCCGAAGAGCTGACACGTTTCCAGTGATCGACAACAGAATCCCGATGGTCCCGTGCCCATTGCAATCATAGCTGACGATTTACTGTGTCAATATGTGAACACATAAGGGTAGTCTGCTGCAGATATCGGTGTTCAACAACGTACGACGAGCGGTGTGCGCCGAATCACTTGTGCTTGCACCAGCATTGTGTTCTTTCGCCAGAGATGACGGATCATTATCTATCATACTCTACAATGCAGACAAGCCCCCGAATTCCACATCCTATGAAGAGTTGTTGACGTCAAACTATTCGGCGCCTAGTGATAACTTCACTGTCCTCCTACCATTTCCTGTAGATGCTCACGACAGTAGCACGTTGAAAGATAATAAAAAAATGTTCAAATGTGTGTGAAATCTTATGGGACTTAACTGCTAAGGTCATCAGTCCCTAAGCTACTTAGCCTAAATTATCCTAAGGACAAACACACACACCCATGCCCGAGGGAGGACTCGAACCTCCGCCGGGACCAGCCGCACAGTCCATGACTGCAGCGCCTAAGACCGCTCGCTTAATCCCGCGCGGCCGTTGAAAGATAACCGTACTGTTGGAGTAAAACAAACTTTCTTACAATAAACCTAGCAGAGGACGCCAGATAAAAGTTAACCTTATTATTGGTGAGGAGAGAAAACTATGTTTTTGCCTGTACTTTCTTAAAAACCCCTGACAACGCACGTATTTTTGCTTTACGCAGCCCTCGTGATTTTTGTGGATTTTCTTGTTTCTATACTGGTCCACAACCAGGCGGATACCGACAACTGACATCGGCATTAATAAAAGAGGTAGTCGTTGCATCTAGCCCTGAATGGAAATGGCGCAACAGATAATTGTGGGAGGGGTACTTGAGAGCGCTACGTAGAGAACAGAGCGTGTCCTATTTTGCACGTTACTAAATAACGCTGAAGGGCTCACACGCTGATGTGTGGGTCCCTGCGTTCTATATTTTTTTAATCTTATAACTCTTTTCCTTCTGTAAATAAATTCTCTATAGATTGACTTCATTGTGATTTCAGGGTATGTTAAAGATTGATGATCATCCGTAAGCTATTTATTCTAAACATAATTATTCCACTTTTCAGCAATTACAGTAATTATCCCACTTTACAGAGATTATAATTGACAACGTATAGCTTGGCTATCTTGTATGCTAATCTGCATGGACATTATTGTTTTACGGACAAGACGGTACTGCGTTTGCCCAAAATTTGTACCACCAAACTCTACCATTACTTTACTTAGAACATCCACTACGTTAGAGGAGGGTAACGGACAGGCTGGGGACCAGACACGTTAACACAGGGGGTCGAAGGAGTTTAGCGGAGCGATATCTGTTTTGTCGCTATTTGAAACTCGTGCACTCCGGCAACGAACGATCGACCACGTGGAATTACAGTTCATCCGACTACAAAGAGAGTGGAAACGGCAGTCAGTTTGACTATGACGTGTAGCGGCGAATTACGGTGTGACCCATTGATCAACCACGTTCACTATTACTATCATGGGACATTCGATGCGTTCTAAGACCCCTTTCGAAGAAAGAACATTTTTTTACGGTTCAGTTTTTCGACCAAAATAAATCATTCGCGTTTGAATATACTTCGTTGCACTCGATTTGCGTGATAGAATTTATACATTTGAAGTATTGATGAGACTTTGTAGCTTACGACCCCATGTAGCTTTGTACAAGGGATGGAAGCCTACTCTGTTTCCACACAAAATTTCCGAAATAAACGAGAAAGCAATCATTGCGTACATTCGTTTCCCTACATAAATTGTAGCTGGAAATAAAAAAGAATCAGTTCAATATTCAAATATCTTTCTTTCTGTGAACACCGAGACAGACGCAATGAGGGCACGTCTGCTCACTTAGCCGTCTTATGTAGAACTCCTAGAATGTGGCGGGCCCTCGGAGGTCCCAGGGTCCCGGTGGAGGGGATGGGCGAACCATTTTTCCGTGACCAACCTCTCCACCCCAAATCTTATGATACTGGAACGTCTTTGACTTCGACCTGCCTCTGCTGTATCTCTGATCCCCTACCCAGGAGTAAGGCTGGCACTACTACACGACACAACTATTTCTGCTGTTTACCAACTAGTATTTGGCCACGCTTTATGGAAAGGTGGGAGGAGGATTGGGAATGGTCAAATGCATGATTCGCATTCAAGTACAAGTAATACATGCTACACGGCATATATAAATATGTATAATGAAGCCTAACACATTCTCCATCCGTCCACATGGGGTTCCGCTGAACCCGCGGCCGGCTGCGTCGTGCAATAAATTAGTTGCGGAGCAGCCTCAGTTTGTATTCCCGGTGCGAGCGAGCAGCGGAACCTGCTGCTTATGGAGCGGTAACTACTGTACCGTTTCAACGTGTACATTCGACCATCTCCGTCCTTTCCGACATATTCCTTCAGAGACTCTGCATAACAACAATTTGCCCTTTGTCAAAGTCGCTTATCTCAATGGAGTTCCCATTTGCAGCCGATATCATCGACGCGGTGATCCCACGTCCTTGTCTACTCTGCTTACAAACTTATGTTACAGCGTCACGTGCCCGGAACACCACCATGGGGAATCCATCGCCGCGGTGGGCAGTGGTCATAACGTTTTGGCTTATCAGTGTATATAGGGTGTTACAAAAAGGTACGGCCAAACTTTCAGGAAACATTCCTCACACACAAATAAAGAAAAGATGTTGTGTAGACATGTGTCCGGAAACGCTTAATTTCCATGTTAGAGCTCATTTTAGTTTCGTCAGTATGTACTGTACTTCCTCGATTCACCGTCAGTTGGCCCAATTGAAGGAAGGTAATGTTGACTTCCGTGCTTGTGTTGACATGCGACTCATTGCTCTACGGTACTAGCATCAAGCACATCAGTACGTAGCATCAACAGGTTAGTGTTCATCACGAACGTGGTTTTGTAGTCAGCGCAATATTTACAAATGCGGAGTTGGCAGATGCCCATTTGATGTATGGATTAGCACGGGGCAATAGCCGTGGCGCGGTACGTTTGTATCGAGACAGATTTCCAGAACGAAGGTGTCCCGACAGGAAGACGTTCGAACCAATTGATCGGCGTCTTAAGGAGCACGGAACATTCCAGTCTATGACTCGCGGCTGGGGAAGACCTAGAACGACGAGGACACCTGCAATGGACGAGGCAATTCTTCGTGCAGTTGACGATAACCCTAATTTCAGCGCCAGAGAAGTTGCTGCTGAACAAGATAACGTTGACCACGTCACAGTATGGAGAGTGCTACGCGAGAACCAGTTGTTTCCGTGCCATGTACAGCGTGTGCAGGTACTATCAGCAGCTGATTGGCCTCCACGGGTACACTTCTGCGAATGGTTCATCCAACAATGTGTCAATCGTCATTTCAGTGCAAATGTTCTCTTTACGGATGAGGCTTCATTCCAACGTGATCAAATTGTAAATTTTCACAATCAACATGTGTGGGCTAACGAGAATCCGCACGCAATTGTGCAATCACGTCATCAACACAAATTTTCTGAGAACGTGTGGCCAGGGATTGTTGGTGATGTCTTGATTGCGCCCCATGTTCTTCCACCTACGCTCAATGGAGCACGTTATCATGATTTCATACGGGATACTCTACCTGTGCTGCTAGAACATGTGCCTTTACAAGTACGACACAACATGTGGTTCATGCACGATGGAGCTCCTGCACATTTCAGTCCAAGTGTTCGTACGCTTCTCAACAACAGATTCGGTGACCGATGGATTGGTAGAGGCGGACCAATTCCATGGCCTCCACGCTCTCCTGACCTCAACCCTCTTGACTTTCATTTATGGGGGCATTTGAAAGCTCTTGTCTACGCAACCCCGGTACCAAATGTAGAGACTCTTCGTGCTCGTATTGTGGACGGCTGTGATACAATACGCCATTCTCCAGGGCTTCATCAGCGAATCAGGGATTCCATGCGACGGAGGGTGGATACATGTATCCTCGCAAACGGAGGACATTTTGAACATTTCCTGTAACAAAGTGTTTGAAGTCACGTTGGTACGTTATATTGCTGTGTCTTTCCATTCCATGATTAATGTGATTTGAAGAGAAGTAATAAAATGAGCTCTAACGTGGAAAGTAAGCGTTTCCGGACACATGTCCACATAACATATTTTCTTTCTTTGTGTGTGAGGAATGTTTCCTGAAAGTTTGGCCGTACCTTTTTGTAACACCCTGTATAATTGAATAGCAAAGTTTTCAAACGCATGTTGGAAAGAGAAACGTTGTTAATCATCTCCCGACTCTTCTACGAAGCAACGAAAGAGGTGCAGAACTTCGAGACTGAAGTAGTCAGAGGGCCTAGGTAGGAGGACAGCCCTTGGTTGACTGGACTTAGAAGATAAGTCGGAGCTGGTGACCGAAATGTAGAGGAGAGAGTTCTATCTTCGTGGGCTTTGCAGACTTCTGCATCTAGCCAGCTCTGTAATAGAAGTATAATATATTTTCATATTTCTTCTGTAAATGATGGTATTTACTTTATAAGTGCTGCACTGTAATTCTGAAATTACAAAACATGCAACAGATAATTAAGGTTCTTCCAAATGTGAAAAATGTTCTGAGGTCCAACATGGTTATATACCTAGGAACGAATATTCTATAGAAATTTAAAAGCGTTGCAGCCGAGAAAATCTTGTGAACACGGTATTTACTCGTGTACCTGTTACAGTATTAATGCATTACAATCAAATTATGCGTAAGTGACATCAAGTTAAGAACATGTTTTATGTAAAACCAGTTACAATTTAAATACATTTTGAAATAGAGACCGTTGGAAACTAACACGTATTTCCATGTTCAAGATGGGTAGAATTGTTAAGACAGTAAAGAAACACAGTTCATGTGCAAGTACCACACGTTCCACTCCAAGAGATCTCCTTCTGTTTCAAGGCACTAGATGGTGCGCGACCGACTGTACACATGTCATACAGGCTGTCTGAAAAGCTTGTAAGGATGGTGCAAGGGAGGTTGTGCTGAGAAATAATTGTTAAGAGAAAAGTCTATACGTTGCGCCATTTCCAAGTTATTTAACATTAAATTTAGCTAATCAGGTCGTCGCGTGTGCAAATTCAAGCACTTGCACGCGATAAAATGCGGTAATGCGCAGTGATCTGTGGGTCCATGAGCTATCACGAAGTGCTCATGGCTCTCTCGGAAATGACAAATTTAAGGCAGGTGAGCAAAAGCTACGGATGTTCGGTTTGTGGAAGAAAAACCAAGAACACATTGGACGACAACGCCTCTGGTAGACTGCTTGATTTTGCGGACCTGATAAACTGACCGGCTAACTTCATTACTAAATAACTCGGAAGCGGCGCATCGTATCGGGGTGTCTTCTTAACAATTATTTCTCAGCACAGACTCCCTTGCAATACCCTTACAAACTTTTGAGGCTGTTTCTGACCACCCCGTATAAAAAATTGTAATGTATTCCAAATAGCTTTAATATACCATTGTATTTGCATGTGTAGAACGCGGAATATTTACAGATATTGCACAAAACACAACCTCATGTTTTACAACTATAGATGATGGCGGAAACTGTTTACGACGATTTCTAGTGCGCATTCCTTCATGTTATTCTAAAATCAGTGAACAAACTGAAGTAGCGCCCAAAATAAGTCATGGGTTCCTAGGTACACTATCGTCTTGGCACAACAATATCCCATGAGATGTGGAGAGAGGCAAACAGTCGTAAGATTGCGAATTTAAAAGGCATATGAGAGGTGCCTCAAGGGCTTAGAAAGATTACAGAGAGAGAAAGAATAATTACGATGGATAATTACCAAATGCATGAAAAAATGACATTGGTTTCAATTTAAGAAAAAAATTAAAAAGGGAAAATTTTAGTAATATTGCATCGTCTTATACTGCTATAGCACGATATAACTGTATCCTCTTAATCTACTGCGGTGTGCTGCGCGCGATCGAGCGCAAAATCAACAGACAGTTTCCGATTTGATTAACCGCGAAACCACTGGGACGACAGGCACGAGAAACGGAGTGACGTATGCGGGATTCCCACAACACGTTGCACGCAATATTGTGCGCCCAACTCGCATTCCAAAGTTTAGCAGCGTGCTTGCGGCAGGATTTCGCAGACCGTCCGATGGCGCGGGCGAGCCTTGCAGTCCGAGGAAGCAAATAAAATTATTCTGCGATTGTCGAGACAGGCAGCGGGTTGGGGAGGAGGTGGGGGAGGAAGGGTGGGAGGGAGGGAGGCGCAGCACACACGCGGACAGAGCGACGCCTGAAAATAATTCGCGCCAGAACGCGCCGTCGGCGGTCGGGCCGATGCAATCGCGGAACGATATAAAGTTTCCAATTGTGCGCCGGCCACCAATTGTCGCGGCTTTTGTCAGCTCGGCCGCTGACGCCGAGGAATGGCCCGCCAATTCCACGTCCATTCCGGCTAATGGCCAGTATTGGCGTGAAATTATTTTATTGCTCCAGCGACCGCCGTCCTAGAATTAATTGAGATAACGACGTCGCTGGGTCCCCCTTCTCTCCTCCCGCCTGTCTGCCAACGTTCCTTTTTTTATGTGGCTGCACAAATGGCGCTTTAAGCGGCGCGTGAGAGAGCCTCAGCACAGTAGCGTCACTGTTGGAAATGGCGATAAAAAAAAAAAAGAGCAAGCACTGGCCACGGCACGCATTAGGCGGACTAACAGGCCGTAAAGTGTGCCACGCCGTTTCAATCAGTCCCTGTGGACGACGCCTCTGTTCATACACTCGCGATGATTCGGTTACGTTACGTGCGTCAGACTGACGTGTCAGTACACGCGTGGCGCGCTGTACTGTATAGTATATGTCCCACCGACCCCTCCCTCCCCCACTGCTACATGCTGTCGTTGTCTGCGGCAGTGGCGACACAGTGATAAACAGCGGTTTAACGGCGTCCGCGTCCTCGGCTGTCGGATACCGTAGCTGTCAATTATGAAGCGACAATGTGGACACTGATAGAGCAATCTGTGATGTTGTTGCGGCCCCACTGGCGGCGAACGACAGCTGCACAAAACCTGATTAGCCGTCTCTAGTCACGCTCAACTATATGTACCACACCTCGAGGAAATATTATATCAAATGTTTCCAAACAGCCGCTGTTATACCGTTAATTAAAGACAGTTAGTTTCTAGACTTCCGCTCTGTTTCTCAAAGGAAACAAAGAAGCGGTGTATTGCTCAAAAATATTTCGGGCTTGCAGTCGGTCGTCGTAAACTTCATTGCACGATATTTCGGCTGGACAACTGCAGGTGAGCCGAACGAGGATTGACAAAGACGTTCTCCGCTCCGTCTTTTATTGTATAGTGCGCTGATGGTTCTGCCGCGCATGCATTGCAATCGCGGAGACAGAAGGACCACACCACCCCAAAAAGTTGTTGCTGTGGCCAAAATCGAAGTTTTGTCGTACTCCATTGAATGGTCATTGGAAATACAATGTTCTGCAACTGCAGACTTACCGGGTTGCAGTAGGCGAGTGCAACGTTGATGTTCCATACAACGCTCTTCCACTGTACGTGTTGTCTGTCCTATATAGGCCATACCACATTGACACAGTATTTTGTAAATTGCCGCTTTCTGCAGTAACAAATCATCCTTCTCCGATCCAAGCAAATCCGAAATCTTAGAAGGTGGACGAAAAATCACTTTCACATGAAAATTATTAAGAATCCTCGCTATTTTGAAGGGGAGATTCCCAACGAAAGGAAGAAAAGCTAGGGGCTTGGTTGGCGCGTTCTCCTCTTTATCCACTTCCCGGCTCCTGACTCTAGTAGAGAAGGCCCTGTTAACTTTCCGGGTCGAGTATCCATTGTCTCTGAAAACCGTGTTTAAATTTGCAACTTCCTTAGACAAATTCCTTGCATCCGACACCGTATGTGCCCTGTGCACAACGGTTTTAAGTGCACTCATGGTTTGGGATGGGTGATAGCAACTTGAAGAATGCAAGTACAAATCAGTGTAAGTGGGCTTACGATAAACAGAATGTCCCACCGAACCGTCACTCTTCCGTCTAACCAGAACATCCAAGAATGGACGGCAACCATCTTTCTCTAGTTCATAGTAAATCGAATATTCTCATGGATGGACTTAAGATGATGAAGAAACTCCATTAACTTTTCTTCTCCGTGGGGCCACACTGTGAAAGTATCACGACGTATCTCCAAAAAATAGTTGGTTTAGAAAGCGCTGATTCATGTGCTCTCTCCTCAAAATCGCCCATAAAGAAAGTTAGCCACCAGAGGAAACAGAAGGCTGCCCATGGCGACACCGTCAGACTGTTCAAAATATTCCTGGTTAAACAAAAATAAATTGGGGAAAGAGCTTGTTCGTTGGGAATCTCCCCTTCAAAATAGCGAGGATTCTTAATAATATTCATGTGAAAGTGGTTTTTCGTCCACCTTCTAAGATTTCGGATTTGCTTGGATCGGAGAAGGATGATTTGTTACTGCAGAAAGCGGCAATTTACAAAATACTGTGTCAATGCGGTATGGCCTATATAGGACAGACAACGCGTACAGTGGAAGAGCGTTGCACGGAACATCAACGTTGCACTCGCCTACTGCAACCCGGTAAGTCTGCAGTCGCGGAACATCGTCAGTCCTCGTTCGGCTCATCTGAAGCTGGCTGGCAGTTGTCCAGCCGAAATATCGTACAATGAAGTTTACGACGACCGGCTGCAAGCCCGAAATCTTTTTGAACAGTTTATTCTCCGAGAAAATGTCTAATTTTACGTTAAGTGGTCTATTCACATTAATGTCATCACCACCTGCGTTCGATGTCAGCGCACAGTAACAACTCATACACGGCAGGTGGTAGCACTCGCAGTGGAGGGTATATAAAGCGTGTCCGGAGACGCGGGAACTGTGGAGGCGTTCTCATAACGCGGAAACTGAGTGGGTCATGTCCAAATGCTGATGATTATTGGCTTTTGGAGCATAGGTGAAGAATCTCCGAAACGGTTAAGTTTGCAAACTGTTCACGAGCCGTTGTGGTTAACGTATAATGTGTATGACAAACTAACGCAATAAAAATTACTCCATTCCAGCTTGGCGTGGTGGTACAGCAACCTTCTATTGCCACCATTTAAAAAAGCAGTAGTCGGTTGCAGAAGGTTCTTTACTAACTTAAGAACGACGCGTTTCGTCTGGATAGCGCATCATCAGGTTACGTTAAAAAAATAAGAAATTTTCTGCCAAAAACATTCGTCAAGACTACATGATACCGCATTGTTTTTTAATACGTTTTATGCTGTATCATGCATTCTTGACGGATGCTCAGCCGTGCGTGGCTCGTGTTCGTGCCATATCTTATTTGGCATCCTGTTTTTACTGTACTACCACCTCGTTATCTTAATTTTAATTACTGGTGTCACTGAGTTGCCACCTTGCCTGACCGTGAGCGGCAGCAGCGGCGCTTATCGATATAAGCCCTGGCGTATTATCTTTGCTGACAGCTATTACTTCGCCGCGCGCGATTAGCCGAGCGGTCAAAGGCGCTGCAGTCATGGAATGTGCGGCTGGTCCTGGCGGAGGTTCGAGTCCTCCCTCGGGCATGGGTGTGTGTGTGTGTTTGTCCTTAGGATAATTTAGGTCAAGTAGTGTGTAAGCTTAGGGACTGATGACCTTAGCAGCTAAGTCCCATAAGATTTGACACACATTTTTTGCTATTACTTCCCGGTTGTCGTGTGTTGAGTTAGTTCGGATCTGACAGTGAGTTGTGAGGCACTAGCAGTGCAGTTTGGACATGGTAGTGTTTGACTTGGGACGCGGCAGAAGTTCAGTCGGGGCGCGGCTGCAGTGACAGCCATGACAGCCATGACTCGCCCGACGGTTGCCGATACGCATCACTTGTGTGCGGACCACCTTGGCTGGTCTTCGGTCAGTAATCTTGTCGGACGACGTGTATGTTGGCCGGCTATCGCTTATGGATTGCCTGCGTGTGCCGACTCGTGATTCGTCCTTGTTATTGCACAGTCGCTGCCGTTAGTATCGTCTAGTCCTTCGTGCAAGTGTTCGTGAAACTGTGTGTAACTTGTGATGTCGACTGCTCAGTTATTTTAGTGCTGTCTCCGTGTTGATGTGTGGCAGTCGGTTGGTTGGCTTGGAGCAGCGAGGAAATCTCCACGGGGCGTGGTTTGGCCGGGCCGCTGGCGGTCTCTACGCAGTGTCGGAGTGTGTGAGGCTATTCCCATTGCTACGAGGTCCGTGGCTCACCGACATTGGACACGAAAGTTGAGTTTGGTTTTAATTTACCAGTGAGTCAATACTGTTTACATTGTGCCGTTTGGTACTCGATGGTGGCAGTTGGGGCATTCCCGCGAGCCACAACGTAGTATTTCGCCACTGTCAGGTGGAGTCTAACTGTATTTGGTTATTTGCAACTGAAGTGCACCAGCGGAATTTTCTGCCTTGTGGCCGTTAACGTTCCGGTTACCAGCCCTGGCCATTGACGTAAATTTAGGCTGTGTCCTTTCCTCAGTGTGTTGTCGCTGTACAGCACGGTGTGTAGTTCGACAGCTTAATGTGTGCTTGGTTCTGGGCATCCATGCCTTTTAAGTTTCCACTGTACTCCCGGTGCCGGCCGGAGTGGCTGTGCGGTTCTAGGCGCTACAGTCTGGAACCGAGCGACCGCTACGGTCGCAGGTTGGAATCCTGCCTCAGGCATGGATGTGTGTGATGTCCGTAGGTTAGTTAGGTTTAAGTATTTCTAAGTTCTAGGCGACTGATGATCTCAGAAGTTAAGTTGCATAGTGCTCAGAGCCATTTGAACCATTTTTGAACTCCTGGTTGTGTGCTGGTTGAATGGAGCGCAAGTTACCTTGTCGGTGGGTCCATTGACTGTCTTTTGGTTGGGTTGTCGTCGGATCGAGAATGGTTGGCCCGACTGGCTGTCTCACCTAAGTGATCGTTAGTATTTCAGGTGCTGGCCGACCCCCGAAGCTTCTGAGCGCCGTTAGCTGCACTGCCTTTTCTCATTTTCTGTTGTGTGTATTTGTATGGCTCATAGCCGATCGTTTTGAATTAAAGTTGAATTGTTTTTAGTGGTGTTTTAAGTCATGGGCCTTCAGTCGCTTTAAAGTTAAAATTCCTTGCTTGTCAAGAGGTAGATTGTTTGGGCATTCAGCCTGATTAAAATATTTTTTTCTAAAGATAAAGCCTTGGGCCTTCTGCCTACTAAAAATTATTTTAGTTGTGTTTTGAGTTATGGGCCTTCAACCGTTTTAAAATTAAGGATCTTTGTCTTTCGGGCATCAGACTGTTTGGGGCCTTCAGCCTAAAACATAAGGCCTTCTGCCTTGTGTTTTTTTATTTAATTTTACCCTGAGTCTTAAATCATCGGCCTTCAGATGTCTTTAAATTAAGGTTGTTGCTTTTTCCAGTGTTAGATTTTTAGGCCTTCAGCCAAATTTTGAAACTTCATTAACGTGAGGCCTTCTGCCTTCTAAACATTCCCTTTGGCGTCTGAATTTTGAGTTAATGGCTTTTAGCCTTTTTTTTTAATTAAAGTTTTTGTAGCCTTAAGGCATAAGGTAGCGTGGCGTATTCAGCCGATAACTAAGTTCAACGATTTGTACTGTAATGTTTGGTCAAATAAATAGTTATATACTTTCGAGTGTAACTGACAGCCGCTCATAATGTCCCCTTTCCACAATAAATTCCAACTACCAGTCCTGTCCTGCGGGTTTAGCAGGGAGTTTCTGATGCTTGTTTGGCAGAATATTTCTGATTTTTTAAAAACACCTGATAATGGTCTATCCGTGCGAAACGCGTCGTTCTTAAGTTAACAAAGAACATTCCGCAACCTACTACTTTTGTACAAATAATAAACTGGCGTTATCCAAACCCGACGCCAAGGCAACTACAGTGCACTATGAGCCATAGATGGCAGGGGTGAACGACTGCTGCGGAGATGTGTACAGGCGAATACACGTGCAACAGCTGAGCAACTGAGCACCCAGATAAACGAAGGAGCTACCAACAGCGTCTTCTCAACTACCGTTCAGCGAACGTTGTTGCGCTTGGGCCTCCGCTACAGGTATCTGGTTCATGCACCCAATCTGAGCGCTGTTAGCCGGCGACGACACCAGGGATTTGCAGGCCAGTAACACAACAGGACGTCCACTGAGTGGCCCAGTAGCTATGCCAGCGTGAGAACCAAAATCAGCTCTCCTTCCGGCTCCAGGCAAGCCTTACTTTCAATGCAGGATGACAGCTCGTAATAATTTCCTACATTACACACGCACTATGAACCGAAAATTACCTTCAACTACTTTTGAGATTCACTTAAAGGGAAAATTATTACCACGATGTAATCTTAACTAAACAAACGAGAAGTAATTACCCACGGCATCTTTACAAAATTTTGAGTGCAAAAATGCTTACCGAAAAATAAAAATTTACGAAACATTTAAGTCTGTCACACTAATAGATCGAATTTCTATGGATTGAACTTCCTAGCAATACACCGAAATTATTTACAAAAATTGTTACGATAAAGTGTTTTCTATAAAATTCAAATTTTTTATTCTTTTCAACGAAATAAATACACATTTGACAAAAATTATGACAATTGATTTTTTTCCAAACTCTCTTTACCTTTACTTTCCCATTTTCATCGTAAAAAGAAATTTCCATGATGAAAAATCCTACTAAATTACTTCGCTGAAACCATCTTTATGTAAAAGTCACCATCTGGATGTCCATTACAAATGTAAGCTATTCCAGAAATTCGCTATGGTGAGCATTCATAGGAAAACTTTTAGAACATTACCTAACCTACACTGTGTAGAGGTACTACGAGGGGCGTCTCTCTTTTAACTAAATACAGTTTTTCACAAACCTCTCACAAAAAACACCATGGTTGGCGTCCTTAAAAATACCTATTAGACAATAGAATGAGAAGAGGAGCCATTTTTTATCTTTCACAAAATTTTTTCGCCGTGGTGAGCGTTATAAAAATTATATATTTTCGGCACCTACTTTTCGATAAAAGAGCATGGAACTTCTTTTCACATTTATTCTTATACCAGTTCCACACCTGGGTACTTTATAAACATCATCGTCCACTCATCTGTCAGTAACAAGTGGTTCTTGTATACGTTTTACGTAATGGGCAAACCTGCAAAACACAGTACGTCTGAGCCAGACAACCATTACTTTGCTTCATGCAAAGGAAACTGTTATACATGTTTCTTTCAAATATGTACTCTATTTGTGTCTTGTCATGATCGGTGCATTTACAAAAACAACTTTCTGAATCTCATTGACTTTACATCTCCAGTAATAACATTACCCCACTAAAGTATTATTCAGTATAAATTCTTCTTCAGAAAAATATTTTCCAGTAAAAAGTGAACTAACCTTTAGTAATCAAAAGTAAATGGCACTCTACCCCTGTCTATACTCAACCCAGATTTCAAAACATCAATCAGTAAAAGGCACTTTAGACTCAAATTCACTCAAGCAAATTACTGCTGAAACTCGTCTCTCTTTACTATGCAAGTTCTTTGCTTCTGATCATAAGTCTTCCCAACCTGACTCTCAAATACTAGTAAACATATTTCTCAACTTTAGAAAGTCTTTACACATTAAGGCTAACACCTACTGTTTCATAAGGTTTACGTAATATACACAAATACATAACGAATGAAAAATTACTGGAAACATTTCCAATAACCACCTCAGTTTGCAATCATCATAAATTGCACAACTTGTTCGCCTTCATCTCTGTACGAAATCTCTTAGCTTTGTGCACTGACAATTGTAACAGTACTGCTTCTGTTCTGAAACATTTACGTAAACAGGTAAAAACACATTTCATCACATTTACATTTTACATTATCTTATCATATAAAACTTCCACATACTCTTCTCACTCATTTCTTATCCACTATTTAGTGTGTTAGTACAGTTCTTATTACTGAAATTTATTTAAAATTGGTTTATCAATAACTCCTATCTCGTACAAAACACTATGCACACTATGTACACAAGATAATGAAAAAAGAACAGACGATAGCAAAAGTTCTGAATGAGGAAGAAGTAGATTGACAATACGAAAACGAAAAGGAAATAATGTTGCCAAGAACTCGGGATGCCTGGTGTTTGTCAAACAACTGACATCACAAAGAATGCTTGTTCCCTGAGGCCATTTACGTACTATTGTCTCCATCATCTTTTTGTATATACTTCTTTAGGTCAATAATGTCATGCAGTCCTAACGGTTTATTGAAAAAGTAGCATCATCTTTTACCACTACATAAGATTCTTAATCTTTGACTAGTCCTGGCTCTTCACTTACAACCCGTTTTATCTCATTTTTGTGGTTTTCTGTCAAATCTGGCAACTCCTCTACTTTTCCCTCAGTTCTGATCCTGATGTTTACTATTTCATCCGGACCTATTTCCTTCCTTTCTCCATACTCATTGTACCCCACGATACCCTTTGTTTCCTGCAGCAACGTATGGGTACATCATCTTGCTCACCTGCTAGATATCACTTTCTTCCTCTAAATGGCACTGTTAAACACTTTCCATTTACGGTAACAACAGCCTCTTTATTCCCAAAATCGACTTCCCCTTTGTATTTTTGCTAAACATCTTCCCCAACCAACATCTCTACACTTAACCAAAAGTTATCAGTAAGTTATTGTGCAATTGCTCATCCTGAAATTTTACAGGCAACATTACCTCGTGCCAGTGTGAGAACCAAAATCTGCTCTCCTCCAGCTCCGCAGCAAGCTACGCTTTCAGTGCACGATGACAACTCTTAGTAATTTGCTACATTACAACCTCATAACAATACACAGCTCCGCTTTAAATCTGCCTGCTGTTCGTTTCAGGTTCTGCCAGCTTCCTGTTCCTAGTACTTTGTGCTAACAGGTGACACTGATTCAAGGGCCTTATCATGAATGCTCCTGTAGGTAGCTGTTATCACATTAATATTCTAATCTGGAAATCTGAATGTTCTCTTCTGTGATTAATTTGGCGGATCTACTCCTTTGTGCAATTACAGCAAGCAATTCATGGCATGGAAAAACAGGGATTTATACAAAATTATTTCACAGACAGAAATAGCAATTGAAGGTGAAGAGTTAAACATTGGTGTTTCCACAATTCAGAGAGCTGTAAATAGTTCAAAAAGTGGCCGAGATGAGCGTCCAGAAGGAATCCCAGTAGAACTCATCACGTGTGGAACAAGAATATTATTCGAAGACTTGACCTTGTGTGTAAATGTCTTAAACAGCAATCCTGTTCCAAACTTGTGGAAGGATATCTGAGTATTGTCAATTTACAAAAAGATAAGTGTACTGGATTATGCTAATTATAGCGACATTTCAGTGAAAAGTACAATGATTTGTATGTATGGGAGGGTTCTCGGAGACCTAGTGGAGTCGGAATCCAATGATCAAGAGGAAGAAGAGCAATCTGTATTCTGGGCTAGCTTGAAACAAGTAATAGAGAAAAGATGAAACACCGACCAATAAACCCATTTCATTTTTGTTGGTTTTCATAAGGCATATGATACTGATGTATGCATTGGCTCCGGAAAGTATTACAAGACCCAACCATCAATTACAGGGCTCCACAAAATTTGTATAACGGTTCTGAATCAAGATCAGAAGTAGATAATAGATTATCTCGAAGCTCTCCTGTCTAAAAGGGTTTGCATCCAGTCTGTAGTGTGTCACCTACCCTGTTTTAAAAAAAAGCACTAAACTCTAAATCAATGAAAGAGGAAATGCAGAGGGATGGGTGTAGATAAGGATGATATTTGCTCGTATACTGTGCATTTTGCGGTCGATCAAGTAATGACTGGCAACGAAAAATCTGATCTGGAATATGTGGCACGAAAACTACAGGTATAATACACAGGGCGTATCATAACTAATGGCGTAAATGCATACAGTTGAAATTACACGATACTAGAAGCAAAAAAGTCTAGTAAATATGGGCTCTGAAATGTATACCTGAAGTGCTCAAGAAACTACTTCATCGTCTAAACTGTGAAACAAGTCTGTTCTACTGCAAGCTCTTTATTTTTTATATTTTAGGAGAAGGTAGTATGGACCCAAACAGAAGAAATTGCCTAGTAAACATGGGGTCTAAAATACGTAACTTAATAGTTATGTGCACTTGTCCAGTGGAAGAACTGTGTTTCACAGTACTGAAGATGAAAAAGTGCTAAAATCCCTTAACTCACGCACTTTACAGCCCAAGTTCTTTGGACATTTTTTTCATTGTTTTGGTCCATACATACCACCTCTCAAACTATGGAAAGCAAAGAGTTTGCAGTAGACGAAATTTCTTTTACAGTATTGTAGATGAAGAATTGACCATAGGTCTTCAGGTATCAATTTTAGAGCCCATGTTTACTCGACATTTTTGCTTCTAGTATCGTGTACATCTTCCTATAGTGACAGAGCTAGCCAAAGCGCAAATTGCAGCTTGCAGTAGTTATACGTATCTAGCAACAGAATTGGATACCACAGGTAAAGATGGTCAATAAATTACAAAACGAATAACTCTGGCTAGAAGGCTGACTTGTTGTGCAAACGAAATTCTTTGGAGTAGCGAGAAGGAATGAGGTGGAAATATACTAACTATGAAACACTAAAAGTTGCTAAGAGACATGGGGCGGTACACAGAATAAGAAGAAGGGACTACAGAACTGGTTGTGCACACGCTCAGTGGGAATACCCAGAAGAGAGAAAATACATAACGGAAAGGATCGATTACGTATGGGGAACGAAGCTTATTAACAACTGATATCAAACGAAAATGATTAATATGGTATGCCCATGTCCAACATATGGATGAATACAGGCTCCCTAAAAAAAAAACCTGGAAAGGGAGTACTGTCGTGTAAAAGTAGTGAAATCAAAAAATATAGGAGAAGGTTAATAGGACGATAGTTAATTATCAAAACTGAGCTTGGGACAACGAATGTAGTTGATCTAAAACCGATATAATAATAATAATAATAATTCAAGATCGAATCTATTGATGGGTTCCTCTAACCAAAACTAAACAAATTAAATAAAATGAACTAAAATACTATGTATACGCCACATGCGGGTAGCTGCTTCCTTAAGAAAGAAAATTTTTCGCCCCATTACTCTCCAGCTGTGTCAGAATGATTTCAGGAACAACCTAGATACAAGAACATACTTGACTTGATTCCACGTTATTAGACAGAAATACTATACCTGGGATGACCCTGACCGAGTAGTACGCGCGTGGCAACCAACCTCTGTGAATTCAAGGTTGGCGGTTATTTTGCTCAACGCTTTCAGTGACTCGTGAAATACGTCACACGACACATCCCAGTGATCATTCCGGTGAAACGGGGCGCTAGGCTAGGAAGATGGCTCTAAATTAATTCAGTTGTCCATTACGAAGGTTCAGTGAAAGACAATACATCCTCTTGCGAGAAGTTGGGTTTCTATGGGATTATTTTAATAAAACAAGCATAGCAATTTTCATAATGTGCTCTTAAATTACCGATAGTAGTTTTTCCCATAACCATCAGCCAGTCTGATACACTGCTGCGAGTTTGAACTATATGAAGGACTCCATACGGTGGAGATCTTGAAAGTTCTGCTGTGATGGCACGCGAAGTGTGTAATCATGCCGCATGAACATTTTTCCCTTTTACTTTCGGATCCTCGTGAGCCATCTTATCAAAGTTTGGAGCGTTGTGATTTAGCGCTCTGTGTCGTTCCACGTTCAATGAAGTCAACAAAAAATGGTTCAAATGGCTCTGAGCACTATGGGACTTAACTGCTGTGGTCATCAGTCCCCTAGAACTGAGAACTACTTAAATCTAACTAACCTAAGGACATCACACACATCCATGCCCAAGGCAGGATTCGAACCTGCGACCGTAGCGGTCGCGCGGTTCCAGACTGTAGCGCCTAGAACCGCTCGGCCACCCCTGCCGGCGAAGTCAACACCGGTAACACAATCTGCGTCCCAAAGAACTGTTTCAATAATTATTCCACCTGTGAACTGAAGTTATACTTACCAGTATCGTCTGTGCGATATCAGCAGGTTGTTGACATAGTGTCTGGCTGCCATCAAGTAAGCCTCTAGAGCCGCTCCACCGAGGACTCGAACATTGCTCCCAACTCTGCTAAATGAGTCCGCTGTTGCAGTTACGAGCGAAGCCCGCGAAGTACCGATGCGCTCAGGGTAAAGTCCAGAGACCAAGCCCATAATTTCTCGCAATGAGTAAATATGCTCCGATTGTACTTCACAAATCTTTTATTTGGATAAAATCGTACACACGAGTCACGTTTCAGGATGAAAATTGCATCTTCAGCCACTTCAGTTGGTACGAGAAAATCGTACCAGTCATGTAAAAACTCCAGCAAGTGTGTCAAGTAGCATGCAAGATTCCGTGCAGGTGTGAGATGGAAAGATTCTTTGAGTCAACCAGTACCACACTGCTTGAATAAGGCCGGTGTGGTACTTACATAACTCACCCATCGTACACACTTTTTTATAAATTTACTGGATTTCTTACATGACTGGCACGATTTTCTCGTATGTAGTGAGCACCTGAAGATACGACTTACGTCCTGAAACCCGGGTCGTGTGTACGATTTTATCCAAGTAAAGCAGTTGTCCAATACAACTGGAGCGTATTTAATCACCATGAAAAATTTTCGCAACAGTTGTCGATATCCCACGAAAACTATATTATGTGTAATTACTATTAAAAACAGTCTTGGTCACGATTTATTTAACAACCTTGTTAAATAAATCGTGATCAAGACTGTTTTTAATAGTAATTATTTATAAGACATTGATCACTGCTGTTCCCGTAGTGCATTCAAAAGCAGTATATTATGTGTATATTTTTAGTCAGTCAAGAACTGACTACTCTCTTGTCCCCTCTAAGAAACTTGGCAACCAGTTTTCTTAAAGTTATACCAGTTTATTGTGTGACTGTTTCCTTTTAACATAATCTCTCGCCAGAAGAGGCGAAATGTTAAAAACCAGCAATATAGATTTCCTCCCCACGTTTGCTAAAAGCTTCACTCAGCATGCAATGTCTTCTTGAGGTCACGTGAATTTCACCAGTCAGTGCCCTCTGAAGCAGCAACTAGCTTTGCATACAGTACCATGGGAGAAGCTAAAAAACTGTTCTCGAGGCTTTCCCTCAACTCTGCAATACTTGTGAACGTGTATTTTAGTATGTTTTCTGCTGCCGATCAGCAGATGTTTTTCTGCTTAATGTGCTTTTCTTAGCACAACCCAGATGGCCACTTTCTGCCAGGCAGAGTTTTGTCCAGAATGAATGCTTTCAGATCAGCTGTCCAAAGTGTATACATACTGTTAACTGCACAGTTATCTGGGAAACAGTATGATGCTCGCCGAGGCGACTTTCTCCAAGACAACAGGAGGGAAGCTTCTACGTGTCAATTCTCCTGCTAGCCGTTCTTCCCCCTTGGCCGCCAAGGGGTCACTTTCGGCGATCCACTCTTGCAGCTCTTCTGTTCCATATCCTCAGCACATCTCAGTGCTAAAGCTCAACTAGAAAAGCAACTGAAACAGCCAGCATCAGATAAAACTAAGGAATGTTAAAAAGGAGAAGATGAAGTCAGCATAACCACCGTTATCACATTACTCCACATGAGAATTTATATTATCGGACCCTGTCTAACTCAGCTCGTGAACGAATTATTTATCAAATATGAATGAAAAAGGATTAGCTGAACTGCTTGCAGCTTTTCACACTTGTCGATTTTTATCAAGGGCAACCTTACCACGGATACCATTTATTGAAGTAGTGAGTGGGTATTGTATTGACTTTAATTTTAATCTATTTTTATTTGCTCTAGAATGTGGCATTGGCACAATGATGGGAGCCCCATCTGCAAGAAATTGATCAAATTTGTCACAAACACTTATTTTGACAAAGAAAACTGTTACGTACCGCGCTATAAAAAGCTTTATAAATTATTCTTACTAAAGAATATGGGGTGCGCTCAGCCTCGTGATGCCAGTTGAGGAGCTACTCGACTGAATAGTAGCGGCTCCGGTCACAAAAAACCATCATAACGACCGGGAGAGCGGTGTGCTGACCACACGCCCCTCCTATCCGCATCCTCAGCTGAGGATGACACGGTGGTCGGATGGTCCCGATGGGCCACTTGTGGCCTGAAGACGAAGTGCTTTTTTTTACTAAAAATAATGGTATGCCCATTTTAATAAACAAAACACTGTCCGTAACAGGCTTATATTCGTTATTGCTAAGAGACAAACCGAGCCCGCGGGTGGACTTTGACGACATGCCGCTGTAGTGCAAGTTATTTACCGGACGATGGCGGCAGGTGTTGCCGGGGCGTAATGAGCACTGCAGTCAGCAGGCAGTGTCTTATGGCAGTGGTGTGGATTAGAGATGGGTCGTTCGCGAACTAACAGGTCCAAAGGAACGTTTCACCAATAGGAACGGAAGGAGCGAGGAACGAATTCTAAGGAACGGTCGTTCATAGTTCACTACGGTCGCGGCTTTCTACTTGTGGTTCCTGGGAGCGGGATACGGTCGGTCTCGTTCCCACAACGACACGTCGGCCGGTCTCGTTCCAAAGGAACGTTTCACCTATATGAACGGAAGGAGCGAGGAACGAATTCTAAGGAACGGTCGTTCATAGTTCACTATGGTCGCGGCTTTCTACTTGTGGTTTCTCGGAGCGGGAAACGGTCGGTCTCATTCCCACAACGACACGTCGACCGGTCTCGATCCAAAGGAACTTTTCAACAATATGAACGGAACGAGAGAGGAACGAATTCTAGGGAACGGTCGTTCATAGTTCGCTACGGTCGCGGCTTTCTGCTTGTGGTTCCTGGGAGCGGGAAACTATCGGTCTCGTTCCCACAACGACACGTCGGCCGGTCTCGTTCCAAAGGAACGTTTCACCTATATGAACGGAAGGAGCGAGGAACGAATTCTAAGGAACGGTCGTTCATAGTTCACTATGGTCGCGGCATTATACTTGTGGTTCCTGGGAGCGGGAAACGGTCGGTCTCGTTCCCACAACGACACGTCGGCCGGTCTCGTTCCAAAGGAACGTTTCACCTATATGAATGGAAGGAGAGAGGAACGAATTCTAAGGAACGGTCGTTCATAGTTCACTATGGTCGCGGCTTTCTACTTGTGGTTTCTCGGAGCGGGAAACGGTCGGTCTCGTTCCCACAACGACACGTCGACCGGTCTCGATCCAAAGGAACTTTTCACCAATATGAACGGAACGAGCGAGGAACGAATTCTAAGGAACGGTCGTTCATAGTTCGCTACGGTCGCGGCTTTCTGCTTGTGGTTCCTGGGAGCGGGAAACTGTCGGTCTCGTTCCCACAACGACACGTCGGCCGGTCTCGTTCGAAAGGAACGTTTCACCTATATGAACGGAAGGAGCGAGGAACGAATTCTAAGGAACGGTCGTTCATAGTTCACTATGGTCGCGGCATTATACTTGTGGTTCCTGGGAGCGGGAAACGGTCGGTATCGTTCCCACAACGACACGTCGGCCGGTCTCGTTCCAAAGGAACGTTTCACCTATATGAACGGAAGGAGAGAGGAACGAATTCTAAGGAACGGTCGTTCATAGTTCACTACGGTCGCGGCTTTCTACTTGTGGATCCTGGGAGCGGGAAACGGTCGGTCTCGTTCCCACAACGACACGTCGGCCGGTCTCGTTCCAAAGGAACGTTTCACCTACATGAACGGAAGGAGCGAGGAACGAATTCTAAGGAACGGTCGTTCATAGTTCACTACGGTCGCGGCTTTTTACTTGTGGTTCCTGGGAGTGGGGAACGGTCGGTCTCGTTCCCACAACGACACGTCGGCCGGTCTCGTTCCAAAGGAAAGTTTCACCTATATGAACGGAAGGAGCGAGGAAAGAATTCTAAGGAATGGTCGTTCATAGTTCACTACGGTCGCGGCTTTCTACTTGTGGTTCCTCGGAGCGGGAAACGGTGGGTCTCGTTTCCACAACGACACGTCGTCTGGCCTCGATCCATGGAACTTTTCACCAATATGAACGGACCGAGGGAGGAACGAATTCTAAGGAACAGTCGTTCATAGTTCACTATGGTCGCGGTTTTCTATTTGTGGTTCCTGGGAGCGGGAAACGGTCGGTCTCGTTCCCATAACGACACGTCGGCAGGTCTTGTTCCAAAGGAACGTTTCACCTATATGAACGTAAGGAGCGAGGAACGAATTCTAAGGAACGGTCGTTCATAGTTCACTATGGTCGCGGCTTTCTACTTGTGGTTTCTCGGAGCGGGAAACGGTCGGTCTCGTTCCCACAACGACATATCGACCAGTCTCGATCCAAAGGAACTTTTCACCAATATGAACGGAACGAGCGAGGAACGAATTCTAAGGATCGATCGTTCATAGTTCACTACGGTCGTGGCTTTCTACTTGTGGTTCCTGGGAGCGGGAAACGGTCGGTCTCGTTCCCACAACGACACGTCGTACGGTCTCGATCCAAAGGAACTTTTCACCAATATGAACGGAACGAGCTAGGAACAAATTCTAAGGAACGGTCGTTCATAGTTCACTACGGTCGTGGCTTTCTACTTGTGGTTTCTGGGAGCGGGAAATGGTCGGTCTCGTTCCCACAACGACACGTCGGCCGGTCTCGTTCCAAAGGAACGTTTCACCTATATGAACGGAAGGAGAGAGGAACGAATTCTAAGGAACGGTCGTTCATAGTTCACTACGGTCGCAGCTTTCTACTTGTGGATCCTGGGAGCGGGAAACGGTCGGTCTCGTTCCCACAACGACACGTCGGCCGGTCTCGTTCCAAAGGAACGTTTCACCTACATGAACGGAAGGAGCGAGGAACGAATTCTAAGGAACGGTCGTTCATAGTTCACTACGGTCGCGGCTTTTTACTTGTGGTTCCTGGGAGTGGGAAACGGTCGGTCTCGTTCCCACAACGACACGTCGGCCGGTCTCGTTCCAAAGGAAAGTTTCACCTATATGAACGGAAGGAGCGAGGAAAGAATTCTAAGGAACGGTCGTTCATAGTTCACTACGGTCTCGGCTTTCTACTTGTGGTTCCTCGGAGCGGGAAACGGTCGGTCTCGTTTCCACAACGACACGTCGTCCGGCCTCGATCCATGGAACTTTTCACCAATATGAACGGACCGAGGGAGGAACGAATTCTAAGGAACGGTCGTTCATAGTTCACTACGGTCGCGGTTTTCTATTTGTGGTTCCTGGGAGCGGGAAACGGTCGGTCTCGTTCCCATAACGACACGTCGGCAGGTCTTGTTCCAAAGGAACGTTTCACCTATATGAACGTAAGGAGCGAGGAACGAATTCTAAGGAACGGTCGTTCATAGTTCACTATGGTCGCGACTTTCTACTTGTGGTTTCTCGGAGCGGGAAACGGTCGGTCTCGTTCCCACAACGACATATCGACCAGTCTCGATCCAAAGGAACTTTTCACCAATATGAACGGAACGAGCGAGGAACGAATTCTAAGGATCGGTCGTTCATAGTTCACTACGGTCGCGGCTTTCTACTTGTGGTTCCTGGGAGCGGGAAACGGTCGGTCTCGTTCCCACAACGACACGTCGTCCGGTCTCGATCCAAAGGAACTTTTCACCAATATGAACGGAACGAGCTAGGAACGAATTCTAAGGAACGGTCGTTCATAGTTCACTACGGTCGTGGCTTTCTACTTGTGGTTTCTGGGAGCGGGAAATGGTCGGTCTCGTTCCCACAACGACACGTCGGCCGGTCTCGTTCCAAAGGAACGTTTCACCTATATGAACGGAAGGAGCGAGGAACGAATTCTAAGGAACGGTCGTTCATAGTTCACTACGGTCGCAGCTTTCTACTTGTGGTTCCTGGGAGCGAGAAATGGTCGGTCCCGTTCCCACAACGACACGTAGTCCGGTCTCGTTGCAAAGGAACGTTTCACCTATATGAACGTCAGGTGCGAGGAACGAATTCTAAGGAACGGTCGTTCATAGTTCACTACGGTCGCGGCTTTCTACTTGTGGTTCCTGGGAGCGGGAAACGGTCGGTCTCGTTCCCACAACGACACGTCGTCCGGTCTCGATCCAAAGGAACTTTTCACCAATATGAACGGAACGAGCTAGGAACGAATTCTAAGGAACGGTCGTTCATAGTTCACTACGGTCGTGGCTTTCTACTTGTGGTTTCTGGGAGCGGGAAATGGTCGGTCTCGTTCCCACAACGACACGTCGGCCGGTCTCGTTCCAAAGGAACGTTTCACCTATATGAACGGAAGGAGCGAGGAACGAATTCTAAGGAACGGTCGTTCATAGTTCACTACGGTCGCAGCTTTCTACTTGTGGTTCCTGGGAGCGAGAAATGGTCGGTCCCGTTCCCACAACGACACGTAGTCCGGTCTCGTTGCAAAGGAACGTTTCACCTATATGAACGTCAGGTGCGAGGAACGAATTCTAAGGAACGGTCGTTCATAGTTCACTACGGTCGCGGCTTTCTACTTGTGGTTCCTGGGAGCGGGAAACGGTCGGTCTCGTTCCCACAACGACACGTCGGCCGGTCTCGTTCCAAAGGAACGTTTGACCTATATGAACGGAAGGAGCGAGGAACAAATTCTAAGGAACGGTCGTTCATAGTTCACTATGGTCGCGGCTTTCTACTTGTGGTTCCTGGGAGCGGGAAACGGTCGGTCTCATTCCCACAACGACACGTCGGCCGGTCTCGTTCCAAAGGAACGTTTGACCAATATGAACGGAAGGAGCGAGGAACGAATTCTAAGGAACGGTCGTTCATAGTTCACTACGGTCGCGGCTTTCTACTTGTGGTTCCTGGGAGCGGGATACGGTCGGTCTCGTTCCCACAACGACACGTCGGCCGGTCTCGTTCGAAAGGAACGTTTCACCTACATGAACGGGAGGAGCGAGGAACGAATTCTAAGAAACGGTCGTTCCCAGTTCACTACGGTCACGGCTTTCTACTTGTGGTTCCTGGGAGCGGGAAACGGTCGGTCTCGTTCCCACAACGACACGTCGGACGGTCTCTTTCCAAAGGAACGTTTCACCTATATGAACGGAAGGAGCGAGGAACGAATTCAAAGGAACGGTCGTTCATAGTTCACTATGGTCGCGGCTTTCTACTTGTGGTTCCTGGGAGTGGGAAACTGTCGGTCTCGTTCCCACAACGACACGTCGGCCGGTCTCGTTCGAAACGAACGTTTCACCAATATGAACAGAAGGAGCGAGGAACGAATTCTAAGGAATGGTCGTTCATAGTTCACTACGGTCGCGGCTTTCTACTTGTGGTTCCTGGGAGCGGGAAACGGTCGGTCTCGTTCCCAGAACGACACGTCGGCCGGTCTCGTTCCAAAGGAACTTTTCACCAATATGAACGGAACGAGCTAGGAACGAATTCTAAGGAACGGTCGCTCATAGTTCACTAAGGTCGCGGCTTTCTACTTGTGGTTCCTGGGAGCGGGAAACGGTCGGTCTCGTTCCCACAACGACACGTCGGCCGGTGTCGTTCCAAAGGAACGTTTCACCTATATGAACGGAAGGAGCGAGGAACGAATTCTAAGGAATGGTCGTTCATAGTTCACTACGGTCGCGGCTTTCTACTTGTGGTTCCTGGGAGCGGGAAACGGTCGGTCTCGTTCCCACAACGACACGTCGGCCGGTCTCGTTCCAGCCTCGGTCCCCTTCCCGTCTGTCTCGGTCTTCCTCGGGCGGACTCGTCCTTCATCGCGTGGCCACTCGTCGAAGCTCCACTGCCGACTGCTCCTAGTTAGTTCAGTATCCAGTTGTTGTTCGTTTCATTGGCTGCGGACGCCCATTCTAGATCTGTTTCAAACCTTTTATGAACTCGGGACTTCTGGTTCTTTTATTATTATTCTGCGTCCAAAACCGGTAGCTAAAATGTATTTTATAATTATTTAAATTACATAAAAACTACGTGGTATGTAATACATACATCTTTTCAGGTAACAAATGGGTATATCAGCTTACTTCACTATATCGATAAACATCAGTAGAGATACTTATAAAAAGGCATGTTTTTATGTTATTACTCATGCAAAGGAAGTAGGCACGGTACACACGAGTTTCCATGTTTCGTTTTTTCTTTGATCCGAGGTAAAACAGCATGTTCATTGTTATGGAAGGCAGACCGACTTACAACCGAACTCCATAATCGAGTGTCTGGTGTCACACTTTGTAAAGAGAGTACGATAACTTCTACAACATTATTTCAGTGGTACAGGGTGGCGCATGAAAAATCGACTCCGAGTACTAGACTGCTCATTGACGACCACCAATCGTCATCTATTGTTTCTAAACTGTTGTTTAAATTAGCTTATTTGTTATTTCTTTACTGCCTAATTATTAAATGTTTATCTATTCTGCTGGTACCTGTCAAAAAATCTTGCGTAATTGGCGAACAGTCTGTACTCGGGGCCGGTTTTTCGTACGCCACCTTATATTATTTCACTGCGATCAGCCACATAACGCTACAGCTGTCTAAACTAAAGGCTTTGCAGATTCACGAAAACTACTTTTAGAAGTGTGTGAGAATTCTGTAATGAATAAAAACTCAGCACTCCACAGTGGAGGCAAGTGCCCCCTCTTGGCGCCTTCCATCTTCAGTCACTTATGCTATTAATTTTCAGTTTTTCATAACAACCATATACCATGCACATATGAACGGTGAACGAGTAAAAATGAACGGTTCCAAAAAAAAAACCGATCATCAGTGAACTAGTTCACAAAGATGAACGAGTTTGCCTGTCTCTACATCTACATCTACTACATCTACATTTATACTCCGCAAGCCACCCAACGGTGTGTGGCGGAGGGTACTTTACGTGCCACCGTCATTACCTCCCTTTTCTGTTCCAGTCGCGTATGGTTCGCAGGAAGAACGACTGTCTGAAAGCCTCCGTGCGCGCTCGAATCTCTCTAATTTTACATTCGTGGTCTCCTCGGGAGGTATAAGTAGGGGGAAGCAATATATCCGATACCTCATCAAGAAACGCACCCTCTCGAAACCTGGCGAGCAAGCTACACCGCGATGCAGAGCGCCTCTCTTGCAGAGTCTGCCACTTGAGTTTGCTAAACATCCCCGTAACGCTATCACGGTTACAAAATAACCCTGTGACGAAACGCGTCGCTGTTCTTTGGATCTTCTCTATCTCCTGCGTCAACCCGATCTGGTACGGATCCCACACTGTTGAGCAATACTCAAGTATAGGTCGAACGAGTATTTTGTAAGCAACCTTCTTTGTGGACGGACTACATTTTCTAAGGACTCTCCCAATGAATCTGAATCTGTTACCCGCCTTACCAACAATTAATTTTATATGATCATTCCACTTCAAATCGTTCCGCACGCATACTCCCAGAAATTTTACAGAAGTAACTGCTACCAGTGTTTGTTCCGCTATCATATAATCATAAAATAAAGGATCCTACTTTCTATGTATTCGCAATACATTACATTTGTCTACGTTAAGGGTCAGTTGCCACTCCCTGCACCAAGTGCCTATCCGCTGCAGATCTTCCTGCAACTTCTCTGTATACTACAGCATCATCCGCGAAAAGCCGCATGGAACTTTCGACACTATCTACTAGGTCATTTATATATATTGTGAAAAGCAATGGTCCCATAACACTCCCCTGTGGCACGCCAGAGGTTACTTTAACGTCTGTAGACAGCTCTCCATTGATAACAACATGCTGTGTTCTGTTTGCTAAAATCTCTTCAATCCAGCCACACAGCTGGTCTGATATTCCGTAGGCTCTTACTTTGTTTATCAGGCGACAGTGCGGAACTGTATCGAACGCCTTCCGGAAGTCAAGGAAAATAGCATCTACCTGGGAGCCTGTATCTAATATTTTCTTGGTCTCATGAACAAATAAAGCGAGTTGGGTCTCACACGATCGCTGTTTCCGGAATCCATGTTGATTCCTACACAGTAGATTCTGGGTTTCCAAAAACGACATCATACTCGAGCGAAAAACATGTTCTAAGACTCTACAACTTATCGACGTCAGTGATATAGGTCTATAGTTTTGGTCATCTGCTCGACGACCCTTCTTGAAGACTGGGACTACCTGTGCTCTTTTCCAATCATTTGGAACCTTCCGTTCCTCTAGAGACTTGCGGTACACGGCTGTCAGAAGGGGGGCAAGTTCTTTCGCGTACTCTGTGTAGAAACGAATTGGTATCCCGTCAGGTCCAGTGGACTTTCCTCTGTTGAGTGACTCCAGTTGCTTTTCTATTCCTTGGACACATATTTCGATGTCAGCCATTTTTTCGTTTGTGCGAGGATTTAGAGAAGGAACTGCAGTGCGGCCTTCCTCTGTGAAACTGCTTTGGAAAAAGATGTTTAGTATTTCAGCTTTACGCGTGTCATCCTCTGTTTCAATGCCATCATCATCCCGGAGTGTCTGGATATGCTGTTTGGAGCCACTTACTGATTTAATGTAAGACCAGAACTTCCTAGGATTTTCTGTTAAGTCGGTACATAGAATTTTACTTTCGAATTCACTGAACGCTTCACGCATTGCCCTCCTTACGCTAACTTTGACATCGTTTAGGTTCTGTTTGTCTGAGAGGTTTTGGCTGCGTTTAAACTTGGAGTGAAGCTCTCTTTGCTTTCGCAGTAGCTTCCTAACTTTGTTGTTGAACCACGGTGGGTTTTTCCGGTCCCTCACAGTTTTACTCGGCACGTACCTGTCTAAAACGCATTTTACGATTGCCTTAAACTTTTTCCATAAACATTCAACATTGTCAGTGTCGGAACAGAAATTTTCGTTTTGATCTGTTAGGTAGTCTGAAATCTGCCTTCTATTACTCTTGCTAAACAGATAAACTTTCCTCCCTTTTTTTATATTCCTTCCATATATATTATATAACTTCCATACTCAGGATGCTTCAAAGGCCTTATGATCACTGATTCCCTGTTCTGAACTTACAGAGTCGAAAAGTTCGGGTCTGTTTGTTATCAGTAGCTCCAAGATGTTATCTCCATGAGTCGGTTCTCTGTTTAATTGCTCGAGGTAATTTTCGGATAGTGCACTCAGTATAATGTCACTCGATGCTCTGTCCCTACCACCTGTCCTAAACATCTGAGTGTCCCAGTCTATATCTGGTAAATTGAAATCTCCACCTAAGACTATAACATGCTGAGGAAATTTATGTGAAATGTATTCCAAATTTTCTCTCAGTTGTTCTGCCACTAACGCTGCTGAGTCGGGAGGTCGGTAAAAGGAGCCAATTATTAACCCAGCTCGGTTGTTAAGTGTGACCTCCACCCATAATTATTCACAGGAACTATCCACTTCTACTACACTACAGGATTCACTACTACTAACAGCGACAAACACCGTCTGTGCCTTTGTAAAAATTTCGGCTGAATTTATCTCTGGCTTCAGCCAGCTTTCTGTACCTATAACGATTTCAGCTTCGGTGCTTTCTATCAGCGCTTGAATGTCCGGTACTTTACCAATGCAGCTTCGACAGTTTACAATTACAATACCGATTGCTGCTTGGTCCCCGCATGTCCTGACTTTGCCCCACACGCTTTGAGGCTGTTGCCCTTTCTGTACTTGCCCGAGGCCATCTAATCTAAAAAACCGCCTAGTCCACGCCACACAACCCCTGCTACCCGTGTAGCCGCTTACTGCGTGTAGTGGACTCCTGACCTATCCAGCGGAACCCGAAACCCGACCACACTATGGCGCAAGTCGAGGAATCTGCAGCCCACACGGTCGCAGAACCATCTCAGCCTCTGATTCAGACCCTCCACTCGGCTCTGTACCAAAGGTCCGCAGTCAGTCCTGTCGACGATGCTGCTGATGGTGAGATCTGCTTTCATCCCGCTAGCGAGACTGGCAGTCTTCACCAAATCAGATAGCCGCCGGAAGCCAGAGAGGATTTCCTCCGATCCATAGCGACACACACCATTGGTGCCGACATGAGCGACCACCTGCAGATGGGGGCACCCTGTACCCTTCATGGCATCTGGAAGGACCCTTTCCACATCTGGAATGACTCCCCCCGGTATGCACACGGAGTGCACATTGGTTTTCTTCCCCTCTCTTGCTGCCATATCCCTAAGGGGCCCCATTACGCGCCTGACGTTGGAGCTCCCAACGACTGTCTGGATCTTGCAGACTGAGGGGCAACCTCTGGAACAGGACAAGCAGCCATCACCAGCCGAACATCAGTATCAGCCGGAGACAGAGCCTGAAACCGGTTCGTCAGACAAACTGGAGAGTCCTTCAGTTCAGCCCTCTGGAATGTCTTTCGCCCCCTGCCACACCTCGAGATGACCTCCCACTCTACCACAGATGAGGGATCAGCCTCAATGTGGGCAGTATCCTGGGCAGCCACAGTCGTAGTCCGATCGGCGGATGCGTGGGACGAGCTGGCCGTCCCCGACAAACCCCATCCGGACCCCCACAGTGATGCCCATTGGCAATAGCCTCAAGCTGTGTGACCGAAGCCAACACTGCCTGAAGCTGGGAGCGAAGGGATGCCAACTCAGCCTGCATCCGAACACAGCAGTTGCAGTCCCTATCCATGCTAAAAACTGTTGTGCAAAGAACGTCTGAACTAATCTACAGAGAGCACAAACAAATCGACACAAAATTTAAACGGTTATTAAAATACAAGATTGCCTAGTAAATGCAGTAATGCTGCTACCTGCGCACTGCTGACACACTGCTTGGCGGCGGAAGGAGACTACGCGATTTTACACTATTCAGGTACTAAAACACGATGCTACAACTCTCAATTACTATAAGATTGAAGCGGAGTCTTATGGTGGTAGAAATCGTGGATCGGTCCAGATGTGTCCTCATGAACCACGGCTGTGAAGGAATCCGAGGTTGTAGCACTGCGTAATAACCGCCTTTTGTCTGTTGAGAAACGTTCCATATTTCCTGCCATTGTTGTCTTGCGTGATCCTTGACTTCACGTAAGTATTCTGTATAAGGAAGGTGCAGATCCAGGACGGTGCCTAAGGTTGCCGCTTGTTTGGCTAATACATCAACTTCATCATTATAGAGGATACCAGAGTGGGAAGGTACCCACAACAAATGGATCGTCAGGCCCGTGCGTGTGCTGCGAATATATTCAGATATCACATCCTAGATATAACTGTTGACTGTTTTGTTCCATCGACTGTACTGAATGTTTATAAGAACGCTTTGCGAGTCAGATACTATCAATATCTTGGGGAACGAAGTGCTAGAGACAAACTTAAGTGCTTCCAAAACTGCCACTGTCTCCGCCGTAAAAATATAAGTGCTCGTAGGCAGTTTGAAGGTTTTGCGGATCTGGATCTGAGGGCAGAAAAAAGCGCATCCTGTACACTCTTCTTGCGGAATTTTGGAGCCATCGGTATATACACGGAGAAAACCCGGCCAATGTGCTTGAACGAGACGATTGAAGCCAACGTTGACATTAGTACTGTCCAGCCAGGTCGTACTTAAATAATGGACTGGGATCTGGGAGCAGAGCGTTTGAAGATCATATTCAAAAACAGGTAGATGCGCTGAACGCGGTATAGAATGTATGACAGGTGACCAAGTGTCAAAGCTGGCTCAAACGACTGGCACTTTATTCCTTCTATGGGATGCAATCCACAGTCGATAAATGCAGTCTCTAATTTGATAGACGGAACTGTCCATAATGGCCATGCCTTAAATGTAGAATTTGTCCGATAACATTTGGCGCCTAATGCTCAAGGGCATCTCCCCTGCTTCTATTAAAAGGGCGTCGATCGCATGGCTCCAAGACAGGTACGAATAGCTCTATGTTGAAGAGTATCTAATTTGGAGAGATGAATCTTTGACGCAGTGTGGTAGAATTGACAGCCATAGTCTGATCGAGATCGAATTATCCCTCGGTACATGGTGAGTAAAACACTCTGGTGCGCTCCCCACCAGACACGAGTGAGTGATCTGATTACATTTAAACCTTCTCCACACTTGGTAACGGTGGATCGGATGTGGGGCGCCCAGCTTAACCGAGAGTCAAAAATCATCCCCAGAAATCGAACGTGAGATTTTATTTGGAAGGTGTACTTGCCACAGGTAATGTGTCTTCAGTGCGAGCTGTCGTCGACTTGGAGAAGGGAACGACTGCTGATTTCTCAGCCGAGATCTCCAGCCCTTTGATAGAGAGCCACTCATCGATGTGTGCGATGGTTGTGGTTAATGCCGTTTTGGCCTGAAGATATGAAGCAGCAGTAGAATAAACACATATATCATCAGCATACTGTAGGATTTTTGTGGGGGGAGTAAGTATGCGTTCTAGGTCGTGCGTATATAGAGTATACTGGAGTGGACTTAAAACTGCACCTTGCGGCAAGCCCTGGGAGACATAAAAATGTCCGATCATGGTACCTTTGAAACGGACGTAGATCCTTCTTTGAGTAATCAGGGTACTGATACCGTAGATCATCCGTGAAGGAATTCCGAATCTTGCCAGCTTGTCCAAGAGTATCGGTATTTGTACATGATAATATGCACCCTTTACGTCAAGAAAAGCTGCCACTACTGTCTCTTTCGTTTGAAAGGCTGACGTGATATCCATATTAAGCAAAAACAGGTTATCCATGGTCCCTTTGCCTTTTCTGAACCCGTATTGACTCCGAGGCAACAAATTACTTTTTTCAAGCCACCATTCTAGTCTCCTTTTTACCATTCGTTCCAGTGTTTTTGCAACACACGACGACAAGGCAATAGATCTATAACTAGTACCGACATTTGGATCTTTACCACTTTTGAGAATTGGAATTATTACTTGCGTCTTCCATGTTGATATGAGGTCTTTCTTCATCCAATACTGATTAAAAATGTTCAAGAGAAAGTCTTTCGCTTCTATAGGCAGGTGTGCAAGCACAGAGTAATGTATGTGATCAGTGCCAGGGCAACTGTCGCTCGATACTTTAATAACTTCGTTGAGTTCTTCATTAGAGAAAGGACGAAGGAGAACATGATAGCGGTCTTCTTCAGCAGGGAACCGATGGTTTAAAAATGGCACCGTGGGAGGAGCGATTGTATCTATGAATTGCTCTAACCAGGCCGTGGTAGCAGGAGGGGAGGAAGACAGTCTTCTTGTTCTAAAAGCTTTTATTTTATGCCAGATGCTTGCCATACTGGTTTCATTATTTAGGGGCAGGCAAAATTGTTTCCAACTGCCCTTCTTGGTTTTCTTCAGGAATTTGTTAACTCGCGCATTCACTTTTTGCACAGCCAAGAAATTGTCCAATGAAGGATTCTGACGATAGGTTTTCAAGGCGAGTCGTCGCTTCGCAATTTCCCGAGAGCATTCAGAATTCCACCAAGGAGGAGAACGGTGCTTCATTACTGTAAACTCTTTTTTCTTAGGGATGCTGATCCCAGCTGCGACGTTCATAGCATTGAGTAAAACTGGGTATGCATCTTCGTCCCGTAAGTCACGTCTCGTATTTGCGAATGCCCGCCGAACCGTTTCCTGATAAGAGGCTCATTTGGCTTCCGTGATTTTCCACGTACTATTAGAGTAACAGATGTGCGTAGTATCGACGTTGATGTTAATGTGAAACTCTATTGGGAGATGATCGGATCCCATTGAATCCTTTTTAACGCACCAATTAGATATTTCAGTAAAGCAGGAGGTACAAAGAGTTACATCAACTGCGGAGGGTCTACGGAGAGGTGAAGTTATCATAGTAGGAGAGCCATCGTTGAGTATCACTAGGTTATTATTTTCGATAACGCTTATCAAGGTCCTGCCGTTCCCGTCTGTCACGTCTCCTCCCCACGCTACATGGTGGGCATTCACGTCTCCAGCTACGATAAAGGGAGAACGAAGCTGACTTATTAATTGTCTCCAGTCATCTTCCACGATACTGTGGTGGGGAGCGTTATACAACGAGATAACTGTAAAGGTTTTGTGGGCAGTTCGTATCTCCACAGCAACTAATTGAAGGTTGGTGACAGGTACGTGTAACGTGTGTGGTCGATGCGGCAGCGAAGTTTTTACCAGTATAGCTACGCCGCCCCACCCATCCAGACGGTCTTCCCTTACTATAGAATAATTTTGAAAGCGAACAGTTCGTTCGAATTTGAACCAAGTTTCACATAACAGAACGATATCAGGCTGACTTACGAACAGTTCTCGTTGCAAGCTTTCTCTATTAGAATTAGCCGATCTCGCATTCCACTGCAATACTTTTAAAGCCGCCATAATTTAGGGAGAGAGAGATTGAAATATGCTAGTAACGAGGTGCCAGATTTCGGAATTGTTCATAGCACTATTTTGTCTCATGTTTTGCATGACAATATCAATCACATTTATTATCTTATCTATAAGTTCAGCATGACCTTGAGGTTGTCGTTGATTCGGCGCTTGTGGGGTTGCTAATCTGTGAGCAGCAGGCTGGTATGGATTTTGGCTGATAGGAGTGAATGAATGTTGCATGGGATATAACAGGCTGCGGTACTGAGACCACTCACGAACGTTACTTTGGTTGTTTACTTGCGCCTGCCGCCGGGGAGGCCGGTAAGCGGCGTGTGTCTGCTGGGGCACAGTTGCACACCGAGTTGCGTCCCCACTTCCGCGTTGTTGACTCTGCATGCTTGCGACGGGCAGCGGCGGGAAGAGTTGTGGGTTTTGAAAGTCTGGAGAGCTCAAATTTGGTGGAGCAGGAGTGATCGGAGCCGGCAAGTGATGATGTTGAACCCCGGTGACGGATGCATGGGTTGGCATACGAGCAATAGACAGCGCATCCCTGAAGTCAATGTTGTTGAACGTAGCTAATTCTTGAGCTCGTCGCCGTATATGGTATTCCGGGCAGGAACGGTCCGTGGATGCGTGTTGTCCCCCGCAATGAGCGCAAATAGTGACAGGTGAGACACAGGATTCAACATTATGTGGACCACTACATTTAATGCATCTCATCTGAGATCGACATTGTTTACTGATGTGCCCGTAAAGAAGACAATTAGAGCACTGCCTGACAGTTGGTACATAAAGATCTACGGGACATCTTGTTCCGTGAATAGACACGGCTTCCGGTAGGGTTTGAGAGTCGAAGGTTAACAAACAGGTCTGCAAATTTAACGATTTGGTCTTTACCATATCTCTTCGTAAACCTCCGAACGCCTACAACAGGGAAGGGAGATTGTAAGACTTCCAAAATCTCCGATTCTTCAAGGTTGGTGTCTACTTTCCTGATTACTCCCAGCTTATGGACAACAAAGGAAGGAATGTAAGCATCTATACTTTTAGACTTTAATACCTCACTGGTAACTAGGAAAGTAGCCTTGTCTGGGGTTTCCAGTTCCACCTTAACTTTTGTTTTTCCTGCTGAAGAGATGTTAAGTATAGAATTCTTCACTTCTGGCAAGGAAATATGTAAAATTTCCCTAGTGCCATAGGGTGCAAGCGGCCTAAGTTTTTGTCCAAACATTCCATGTAAACTAGGAATCGTCCCCTATTTGTACGTTTGTAAAAGCTGAGAGACCTCGGAGTAGGTGCAGGTCCCACAGGAGGGGTGTTAGTTGCAGCATTTTGGTTAGGAGTGAGCCCAGAAGCTGTTGCTAAAGGGGGTCAGCTACATTTGAAACGTCAGTTACAGGTAAGAGTTGATTAGAGTCTTCTATGAAGGTTTTGGAATTTCTTAAATCCAGACTGACCTCACTTTGTCGCTTGTTTCTCGTAGCGGAGACGCTGGAGGAATCCTGTTCCGATAAATCCATATGCTCTTCTGCCGGCTGTATTCCAGATTCTCCCCGAACAACTGCTAACGAGTGGCTGATCACAGCCGTCGTGTTGTCCAATGTAGTTCCTGGAGGAGCTGGTAAGGGTGCTGCATCTGGATGTAGCCGCTGGGCAGGTGGTGGTTGTTGATGTTGTCCCATAGGGGCGTCGAAGTCACCACCCCCTTCTCCATACACCCCACCATACATGGCGGGGCTTGCCGTCACCGATAGTAATGTCAGGTGTTAATGTGCCTAACAGAAAACCGTACCAAACGAAAGCTGTTACGCGTGTGCGCTAGTAGGTAAACACAAGCGTCACACGGAAGGGCGACCGCGTAGCACGTGTTAAGGGGCTCCGGAAAGGCTCAAAATCATGAGAAGTTCAATTTTTACTTTTTTGCGTTTTCTGAATCTGCAGACTATTACCTTTTAATAGATATATAATTTATTCAATTCCGAAGACTACAACTATTTTTAAATTTTTTCTGAAATGTATTCTACATGGGCGTGACCCACTGTGGCGCTGTTAAACTGCTGTCAAATGGTGTTATTATTAACGTCCGTGTTCATCAGGTACATTTTAGTGATGTGAGATAAAGTATGTGTTGTGGCTAACCTGTGATGGTTCAATATATATCGCTGGTGTGATTGTCAATTGTTTCATGTTTATTTACTCTGTCGTTATCTCGAAAATATTCGTAATTAATTCTGTTTCTTGAGTCTCTGTTCTGTTGAAGTATAATAATGAGTAAAAGTAAAGTTATTAGAAATCCTCTGAAGGCTTTTAAGAAAAGGAGAAATGTTGGAAAGCCAAAGGTATGTGTTATTACTGTAAACAATAAAGACGATGAAAATCCCCAACATAGCTTGTGTCCCAAAGAAGAAGACAATTGGTGTAAATATAACAAAGGATTGCTATATGGTGAAGTGTACACTCATAAGCATAGTCTGCCTCATGCAATAATGGAGGTGATAAAACCTATTTTCAGAGACTTAGCAGCACCTGAACTGTTGAAAAAGTGTATTCACGGAAAAACTCAAAACCCCAATGAAAGTGTAATGGTCGAGAATCCCCAAGACTGTATTTGTTGGAATAGAAGCACTTCACTTTGGTGTGTATGATGCTGTTGCGACTTTCAATGATGGCAACATTGTAATGTGCAAGGTATTTAGAAATATGGGAATGAAGATAGGTTCTAACATGGTACGAGCGATGCTTGCTTTAGACAAGGAACGCCTTCGGGCTGCAGACAGGGCTGTAAAGAGTCTAGAAACACAAGCAAGAGTAAACAGGAGGAGGAACAAGAGGAAGCTGGAGGAGGAGTTTGCAGAGGATGAAGATAATCCATCCTATGGACCTGTCGCTCGATTCCCAAAACTTTTATTTTCTCATACTAATTACATGTTTTCTAAGGACCTTCCAAACATATTTGTTTCAAACTTTCAGTAAATGTTACACAGTACCTTCTGCATAATTTAACACAGCCTTTTTCCAAAAAACTGTATATTTTTGAATATATAAATAAAAAATTGCAAAAAAATGTTGTGAATTTTCATTACAATTGAAAAAAAATCATCTTTAATAACTGAACTAAAATTTTGTAAAATCCCTGTGTTAAGCTGTAGCCCATATTCCAATAAATAATCTGTAAAAAGTTCAACTTCCTACCTCAAATACTTTGTGGGGAAAGATGTAATTTATAAGCGTTATTTTAACATTGCAAGTATAGGGCGTTCCGGAGCCCCTTAACACTTCCACGTCTGCAAGCGAACTGATTCCCTCGCTTGGAAAATTATGCGTCACCTATTCTTTACGTGGACTGTCCTGTGGGTGTGCCCCTTTGTCATCTCTTCGTTTACATCTGCAAATGTCTGCTTTAACTGCAGCCAGGGAGAGTGAGCTTGGGCCCGCGAGCGATGCAACACCTGTTCGGACATGAAGGTAGGCTTCTTGAACGGCCTGTGGCGTCCCTCGGCATGCAATTCCAAACTGCGCAGGTGTTTGCTGGCGTTGGTGTCACCCGGGCTAGCGGGGCGAAGGTCTCGTCTGGCCGACACATTACAACTTACTAGACAAATTTTGAACATTCGTTGCATCAACACAAGCCTGCATTGTGTGATGAATTTTCTTTGGGGCAGCCAAGCACATTACTTAAGTTCCATTAACAGTCCGTGCAGGGTTCTATTCTCAATACAGTAACCACCGTTAAGGCTTCGCGGTAACTGGAGCTGTAGAAGAGAGGCACCGGAACAGCCCAGTACCTGCCGCGTACCAAGGCTGCTTTCTGTTGATGACTTACCAAAACATTAAAGCATTACTTATCATTTAACCCTCATACGTATACTGCATACAGTATTTAAAAAGAGGATCCCATTATAGGAGATAGACTGGCGAAACTAAAAAAGAAAATGTCCTCTCCAAACACAAATCCAGAAGCAAGTATTTCTTGACACATGGAACACTCGTCGTTTGAAATTTCATACCAGATAAAACTGTGTGCCAAACTGTCGCTTCTCGCACGAAATTGCTCTACCGATTTAGCTTTACTCCTGCCAGTACTCTATCCCATACCTTCCACACTTTACAGAAGTTATCCTCCATACCTACAAGTCTTGCGTTCCTAGAAGAAAGGCTATTGAGGAAATACACTACTGGCCGCTAAAATTGCTACACCACGAAGATGACGTGTTACAGACGGAAAATTTAACTGACAGGAAGAAGATGCTGTGATATGCAAATTATTAGCTTTTCAGAGCATTCACACAACGTTGGCGCCGGTGGCGACACCTACAACGTGCTGACAGGAGGAAAGTTTCCAACCGATTTCTCATACACAAACAGCAGTTGACCGGCGTTGCCTGGTGAAACGTTGTTGTGATGCCTCGTGTAAGGAGGAGAAATGCGTACCATCACGTTTTCGATTTTGATAAAGGTCGGATTGTTGCCTATCGCGGTTGCGGTTTATCGTGCCGCGACATTGCTGCTTGCGTTGGTCGAGATCCAATGACTGTTAGCAGAATATGGAATCGGTGGGTTCAGGAAGGTAATATGGAACGCCATGCTGGATCCCAACGGCCTCGTATCACTAGAAGTCGAGATGACACACATCTTATCCGCACAGCTGTAACGGATCGTGCAGCCACGTCTGGATCCCTCAGTCAACAGATGGGGACGTTTGCAAGACAACAACCATCTGCGCAAACGGTTCGACGACGTTTGCAGCAGCATGGACTATCAACTCGGAGACCATGGTTGCAGTTACCCTTGACGCTGCATCACAGACAGTAGCGCCTGCGGTCATGTACTCATCGACGAACCTGGGTGCACGAATGGCAAAACGTAATTTTTTCGGATGAATCCAGGTTCTGAAACTTCCTGGCAGATTAAAACTGTGGGCCCGACCGAGACTCGAGTTCGAGTCTCGGTCGGGCCCACAGTTTTAATCTGCCAGGAAGTTTCATATCAGCGCACACTCCGTTGCAGAGTGAAAATCTCATTCTGGAATCCAGGTTCTGTTTACAGCATCATGATGGTCACATTCGTGTTTGGCGACATCGCGGTGAACGCACATTGGAAGCGTGCATTCGTCTTCACCATACTGGCGTATCACCCGGCGTGACGGTATGGTCTGCTATTGGTTACACGTCTCGGTCACTTCTTGTTCGCATTGACGGCACTTTGAACAGTGGACGCTACATTTCAGATGTGTTACGACCCGTGGCTCTACCCTTCATTCGATCTCTGCGAAATCCTACATTTCAGCAGGATAATGCACGACCACTTGTTGCAGGTTCTGTACGGGCCTTTCTGGATACAGAAAATGTTCAACTGCTGCCCTGGCCAGCACATTCTCCAGATCTCTTACCAACTGAAAACGTCTGGTCAATGGTGGCCGAGCAACTGGCTCGTCACAATACGCCAGTCACTACTCTTGATGAACTGTGGTATCGAGGTGAATCTGCATGGGTAGCTGTACCTGTACACGCCATCCAGGCTCTGTTTGACTCAATGCCTAGGCGTATAAAGGGCGTTATTACGGCCAGAGGTGGTTGTTCTAGGTACTGATTTCTCAGGGTCTATGCACCCAAATTGCGTGAAAATGTAATCACATGTCGGTTCTAGTTTAATATATTTGTCCAATGAATACCCGTTTATCATCTGCATTTCTTCTTGGTGTAGCAGTTTTAATGGCCAGTAGTGTATAATTTAGCCACAGCATGTGAGTTGCCATTTTCACTCTGCAGCGGAGTCTGTCCTCTTCTAAACATGAATCTGTTGATACAGCAGGAGCTGCTCACCTTGACTACGGTTAATGTTTTCCTTTCGGCTCACCTACTCCAAAGCACAAGAACTCGTTCGAATATATATAGCTTCTTTCATATTGGGCCACATACAGCAGGCACACGTTCCTGAAAAGTGTGCACATTCTCGATGGGGATGGAGTGCACTTCCTTTATATCAAAGGGACTAAGGTCTGCCAAATGGGCAGGCCATGCCATTGGACTTCATTACTCGTAAGCGTTTTTGTTACATAGTACCGTACGTAAGGTAGAAAATGAGATTATTCACAAGTGTACACCGATAGGCCAAAACATTATTAACACTGCCCATCGCAACGCTGGATGCCGCCTGGTGACCTTGCGGGCACGTGAGGCGGTAACAAAAGTTTGTAAGCAAAGCAGACAAGGACTGGGGTTCACCGTAGCGAACATATGGCCTCCAAATGGGAAAACCATTGAGATAAGCGACTTTGACACACGGAAGATTGTTATTACGCAGAGCCTGTGAACGAGTGTCTCGGAAACGGGGAATCTGGTCGAATGTTCGCGCGCTATAGCCGTGAGCATCTACGGAAAGAGGCAAAAGGACAGTGAAACTACCACTAGGCGCTAAATGTTTGGACGTCAACGACGCGTCACAGAACGTGGGATTCAGAGGCTTGTCTGCTCTGTAAAGTAGGATAGATGGTGATCTGTAGCATCTCTGCCGAATGAGCACAATGCTGGCAAACGCACGATTCATTTATTTAACTCCCTGTTTACATCACTCTTCAGGCGAGTTCAGTTTACCTAGTATATCAAAGACATCGTGTAGCGTATTATCTGGATAGACAACAAATGTAAGGATTTAGAAGCATATATCATCAGGAGCAAAACAGATACCGCGTACAGGAAAATTAAAGAGTTCTTTGGAGAAAAGAGAAGCAGCTGTATGAGTATCAAGAGGTCAAATGAAAAATAAGTGCTAAGTAAAGAAGGGAAAGTTGAAAGGTGGAAGAAGTATATAAAAAGGCTACACAAGAGAGGTGAACTTGAAGGCAATATTATAAAAAAGGAAAAGGACACAGATGTAGATGAGTTGGGAGTTGTGACACTGCGAGAAGAATTTGACAGAACACTGGAAGACTCAAGTCGAAACAAGGCCCCTGCAGTAGACGACGTTCCATCGGAACTACTCATTGTCCTGCGAGAGCTATCCTTGACAAAGTTATTCCATCTGGCACACAAGTTATAAGGCGAAATACCCTCAGAGTTCAAGAAAAATGTGATAACTCCAATTCCAAAGAACTCCGATGCTGACAGGTGTCAATATTACAGAGCTATTAGTTTCATAAGTTATGGCTGAGCTCCCAGTTGGTGCACATCGACAGCGCAGAAAGATACGTATATAGCTTCTTTTCTGTGTTTATTTCGTAGATTCTTACTTACACTGCGTGTGAGTTTCGTACAGGAGGTGTAATTTCGAGTTTTAGTTACTGTAACCGTAAATTCAGGCAGATTGTAGCGCAGTCGTTAGGCATTTGTACAGATTCATACATTCTTTGCGTGTTTCCTTTGCGTTATCTAGGCACGGACTCGTGTTTCAGTAACTGTTGTTCAACATCGATTAGAATGGACAGGGACTGTGATTACTGTGTTCGGATGAGGGCTGAGTTGGCATCCCTTTGCTCACAGCTGCAGGTGGCGCTGACTTTGGTCGCGCAGATTGAGGCTGTTGCCAATGGGCACCACTGTGGGGTATCACGGGGATATCAACCTCGTCCCATTTGACCCCAGATCGGTCTGCCGCTGTGGTTGCCACGGTTGCTGCCCGCAGTGGGGCTGAGCCCTCGCCTTTGGTTGATTGGGAGGTCGTTCCAAGGCATGGCAGGCAGCGAAAGACGTCCCCGGAGGCTGATCAGAAAGCCTCCCCGGTGAGTCTGACAAACAGGTTTCAGGTACTGCCTCTGGCTGAGCCAGATGCAGCTGCCTGCCGTGTTTCAAAGGGTGATTCTCAGCCTTCAAGGCTGGGGTTATTGGTAGTTGGGAGCTCCAATGTTAGGCGCGTAATGGGGCCCCTTAGGGATATGGAGGCTAAGGAGGGGAAGAAATCCAGTGTGCACTCCGTGTGCATTCCGGGTGGAGTCATTCCTGAGGCGGAAAGGGTCCTTCCGGATGCCATGAGGAGCACAGGGTGCACCCAGCTGCAGGTGGTGGCACATGTCGGCGCTAATGACGTGTGTCGCTCAGGATCTGAGAAAATTCGCTCTGGATTCCAGCAGCTATCTGATTTGGTGAAGGGTGCCGGTCTTGCTTACGAGATGAAGGCAGAGCTCACCATCTGCAGCATCGTTGACAGAACCGACTGCGGACCTTTGGTGCAGAGCCGGGTGGAGGGTCTGAATCAGAGGCTCAGACGGTTTTGCGACCGTGTTGGCTGCAGATTCCTTGACTTGCGCCATAGGGTAGTGGGGTTTCGGGTTCCGCTGAATAGGTCAGGAGTTCACTACACTCAGCTGGCGGCTACACGTGTAGCGGAGGCTGTGTGGCGTGGACTGGGCGGTTTTTTAGGTTAGAAGGCCTCGGGAAAGTACGGGTTGGGCTGCAATCACAAAGGGTGCATGGCTAATACAGGACGTGCTTGGATCAAGGAACAGTCGGAATTGTAGTTGTAAATTGTTGTAGTTGTGCTGGGAAAGTCCCCGAGCTTCAAGAGCTAATAGAAAACACAGAAGCTGAAATTGTTATAGGTACAGAAGGTGTTCAGGAAAGATAGATTAGGCAGAATTGGTGGTGGAGTGTTTGTGTCTGTCAGTAGTGATTTATCCTGTAGTGAAGTCGAAGTATATGCTCCCTGCGAATTGGTATGGGTAGAGGTTATACTTAAAAGCCGAACTAAGTTAATAATTGGCTCCTTCTATCGTCCCCCACACTCCGATGATATAGTTGCTGAACAGTTCAGAGAAAATTTGAGTCTCGTAACAAATAAATACCCCACTCATACGGCTATAGTTGGTGGGGACTTCAACGTTCCCTCGATATTTTAGCTAAAATACTTGTTCAAAACCGGTGGTATGCAGAAAACATCTTCCGAGATTGTCCTAAATGCTTTCTCCGAAAATTATTTCGAGCAGTTAGTTCACGAACCCACGCGAATTGTAAATGGTTGCGAAAACACACTTGACCTCTTAGCCACAAACAATCCAGTGCTAATAGAGAGCATCATGACTGATACAGGGATTAGTGATCACAAGGTCTTTGTAGCTAGGCTCAATACCGTTTCTTCCAAATCCACCAGAAACAAACGCAAAATAATTTTAATTAAAAAAGCGGATAAAGTGTCACTAGAAGCCTTCCTAAGAGACAATCTCCATTCCTTCCGAACTGACTATGCAAATGTAGATGACATGTGGCTCAAATTCAAAGATATAGTAGCAACAGCAATTGAGAGATTCATACCTCATAAATTGGTAAGAGATGAAACTGATCCCCCATGGTACACAAAACAGGTCCGAACGCTGTTGCAGAGGCAACGGAAAAAGCATGCGAAGTTCAGAAGAACGCGAAATTCCGAAGACTGGATAAAATTTACAGACGCGCGAAATTTGGCACGGACTTCAATGCGAGATGCCTTTAATAGGTTCCACAACGAAACATTGTCTCGAAATTTGGTAGAAAATCCGAAGAAATTCTTGTCATATGTACACAAGCGGCAAGACGCAGTCAATATCTTCGCTGCGCAGTGCCGATGGTACTGTTACCGACGACTGTGGCGCTAAAGCGGAGTTATTAAACGCACTTTTCCTAAATTCCTTCACCAGCGAAGACGAATGGAATATTCCAGAATTTGAAACACGAACAGCTGCCAGCATGAGTTTCTTGGACGTAGATACCTTAGGGGTTGCGAAGCATCTCAAATCGCTTGATACGGGCAAGTCTTCAGGCCCAGATTGTATACCGATTAGGTTCCTTTCAGATTACGCTGATACAATAGCTCCCTACTTAGCAATCATGTACAATCGCTCGCTCACCGATATATCAAGCTGCGGCCTATGGGGTATCGTCTCAGTTATGTGACTGGATTCGTGATTTCCTGTCAGGAAGTCGCAGTTCGTAGTAATAGACGGCAAATCATCGAGTAAAACTGAAGTGATAGCAGGTGTTCCCCAGGGAAGCGTCCTGGGACCTCTGCTGTTCCTGATCTTTATAAATGACCTGGGTGACAATCTGAGCAGTTCTCTTAGGTTGTTCGCAGATGATGCTGTAATTTACCGTCTAGTAAGGTCATCCGAAGACCAGTATTAGTTGCAAAGCGATTTAGAAAAGATTGCTATATGGTGTGGCAGGTGGCAGTTGACGCTAATTAACGAAAAGTGTGAGGTGATCCACATGAGTTCCAAAAGAAATCCGTTGGAATTTGATTACTCGATAAGTAGTACAATTCTCAAGGCTGTCAATTCAACTGAGTACCCGGGTGTTAAAATTACGAACAACTTCAGTTGGAAAGACCACATAGATAATATTGTGGGGAAGGCGAGCCAAAGGTTGCGTTTCATTGGCAGGACACTTAGAAGATGCAACAAGTCCACTAAAGAGACAGCTTACACTACACTCGTTCGTCCTCTGCGCGGTGTGGGATCCTTACCAGGTGGGATTGACGGAGGACATCGAAAGGGTGCAAAAAAGGGCAGCTCGTTTTGTACTATCGCGTAATAGGGGAGAGAGTGTGGCAGATATGATACGCGAGTTGGGATGGAAGTCATTAAAGCAAAGACGTTTTTCGTCGCGGCGAGATCTATTTACGAAATTTCGGTCACCAACTTTCTCTTCCGAATGCGAAAATATTTTGTTGAGCCCAACCTACATAGGTAAGAATGATCATCAAAATAAAATAAGAGAAATCAGAGCTCGAACAGAAAGGTTTAGGTGTTCGTTTTTCCCGCGCGCTATTCGGGAGTGGAATGGTAGAGAGATAGTATGATTGTGGTTCGATGAACCCTCTGCCCAGCATTTAAATGTAATTGCAGAGTAATCATGAAGATGTAGATACTAACACCAATTCCCTACAGAAGAGTGAAAAAACTGGTAGAAGTTCACCTCGGGGAACATCAGTTTGAATTCCGGGGAAATGTAGGAACACGCGAGGCAGTATTGACCCTACCACTTATCTTAGAAGATACGTTAAGGAATGGCAAACCTACTGAAACGTCCCCTTTGAACAATTATACACAACTGTGCTTCTTTAAACAATTATACAGGACTGTGCTTAACCTGACACACAATATTTTTTTAGCGCAACGCAATCTGACTTTCAACACACAATATTTTGTTAGCGCAACGCAATCTGACTTTCAAAATTCTCTACAAGAGAATGGCCCTGACTAACATTAAACTATACGTCTCACAAATCACTTATCTCACCAAAAATCTTCGCTGCTCAAGCTATTGCAATACAGCGAGCGCCACTACTGCCAGCTAAATAAAAGATTCAAACTATGGAAGGCACTAACTACTGATAGGGATAGTTAGCAAATGAAAGATATTAATAGAGAACAAACAATGTATTTACCTTGATATCATCATATATATATCAGTTCATGACAAATTACAAAACTCCGCCATCTCTCTCCCCACATCCATCACTGCTGGCGGCTCACCTCCAACTGCCCAGCGCTACGCGCTGTTCACAGCCAGCTGCCTAACACTACAATGGTTGAGTATTACAACAATGCAAAGCAGCCACAGACTGCACACGGCACAGCCGGTGATTTTCATACTGAGGTGGCGTTATCAATAAAAAAACCTAAACAGCCTACTTACATAGCCCCCATGCTCCCCACAAAAAAATTTTACAAATTTTGTTGGGCACTGGCCAATACATATTTGTTAAAATTTTTTTTCACAATTACAATAACAAAGAAATCAAATGCACACACTTATTGATACAATGTTGGTCAAAAGCTAAAATTTTCTCACAGTCCATAAAGACAGTCCTGATCATTCATCACATTGCAGTGTTTTTCTCAAAGTCTGAGCAGTAAAAGAAAATGCACACGGAAGTAGTGGATTTCCATGCAGTCTTGAAGAAGTATCGTTGTCCTTCCAACGGAAAGACAGTGCTGACTCTCGACATGCTGACAGGTAATGGGCCACAAGAGAGCAAACCCACAGCGGAGTCAGTCGAAGTTTTGAAGAGTATTGGTGGGTAGGTCATCACAGAGCAGACCCACTGTAGTCCTGGTAGAGATTACGGTATTGGTGGGCCACCAGAGGTGCAGACCCACTGCAGTCCTTGTAGAAATAATGGTATTGGTGAGTCATCAAAGGTGCAGACCCACTGCAGTCCTTGTAGAGATAATGGTACTGGTGGGTCACCAGAGGCGCAGACCCACTGTAGTCCTTGTAGAGATAACGGTACTGGTGGGCCACCAGAGGCGCAGACCCACTGTAGTCCTTGTAGAGATGGCCAGCAGCCATCTGTTGTGACTGTGCAGGTACACAATCACCATTGAAGAGTCTTGCGGATAATATAACAAGTCCATAACCACCACTTGTGCACTCACAAAGTTGTTGGAATTATCCTTAGAACAAGCAATGCTGTTATCCAGTCCCTTGCTGAATTATTAACACACGTGCAAACACTATCACTCCCTACTTCTCACATATTGTGCATATGCTATGACCAACAGAAATGTCTGCAGTCAAAATATACTTAATTTGAAGAACTGGTGTCTATACAATTATAAATTTACAACATAAGAACAAAATAACAAAGGTACAAAATACATCATTACAGAACATAACAATACAGATAACATTTGTAGTAAAACAGGCTTTACAAAAGAATAGAAATAGACATATACGTCAGTGTTACAGGAATTATGACATGAGTACATACATAAAAGATCAGAATAGCTTTTGAAACATCAACTTTACACATGAGCATTAAAACAAAACAGAACAAATACTGTACAAACATCTTTACAAAGTAAATAACATGGTATTAGAAAAATTCTACAACATAGGTCTTATCAGATAAACAACTAAAGACAGGAAGTACACAAATACACAAGGGAACACAAACACATAGTGGGATAACACAAGGAAAGGACAGGGTTTCTTTTACTGCAGTATGTTGCAAACAAAAACTTTCTTTACTTTTCGGAGATCTCCCTTCGTTCCTCACTATTTCCAAAAAGTCCTATCTATACCTCCTTCCTGTATTCTATTCATATTTCTTTCAAAATAATTATTTCTCAGTGCAAAATACTCATTTTTGCCATATCTGTTTCTTGTGGCTTCTCAATGCATTTCTTCCAATTCATCATAGTTAGTTTCTTATATAGTCTACCCCCTCTTAAGCTAACTTATATCTACTGAGCTCAGATGCTAAACTAAGGGACGAGGCAATGCAGCATCACATAAAACAATTAATATAAACAACAATAAAAAAAACGCAGATTTGCGAAGCAAGCAGCATTAAGGAATTAGCAAAGCAATTGTAATACTACAACTAATCTAAGCCAATGTGCAGCAAACAATAAAAATATAAAAATAAATCATTAGTAAAACTGGCTTAACAGAATAATACAAAATCAAATTCAATAACACTATGCCTGGCAAACAGCAGCAACTTATACCTAAACATGACATAGCTCAAGCAGAAAAAATAGTAGACTAAAGATAAAATGCAGATAAGGGAAATGTATAATCACATCTTAATGTCTAAGTAATTAAAGTGGTGCACCACAAAAACTAATTCTACAAAAATTACTAAGTACTAGAAAAGAAAATTATGTATGCAGTCCTGTTATTAGTCCCTTCTTATTGTTCTTTCCATTCCAAGAGCTCCTTTTTCGAAGAATGTGGGTCATAAAATAATTATTTAATAGATCTGTTGACAGAAAGTGTTCACATTAGCAAATGATTTTTTATTTATTTATTTTTTTAAATAAAACCCATGCTGCAACACAGCTGGAAACTATATATCAAATGAAATAAGCAACTATGAAAGGCAAAGCATAAAAATATCATTCAATAGTCATGTGACATTTCATAAGTTAGAAATTCTCTCAACTCTCGTAAAAAGACGCTTGTCATAATCAGGTGTGCAGATGTAAAAATCTTTCTGTCATTTCATTAGGCATTTCTGTCGCCATATGGCATTTCTCTCAACTAGCACGACAATAGCCGTGAACTGTTGCGATGCTTTCTACAAAGGAGCGTCAATAGCTCGGACAATGGCCTGCCCCCTTTTTTTTTTTTTTACCTGTGCCGCTGGAAGGCTAATGGCTTTTTTTTTTTTTTTCGGGCGGCTGTCGCCCAGCTGCGTGCCCACGACGCATTACGTGCAGGTGGTCACTGAACTTTCTTACCGAAATATTTACGACAGCAGTTTCCGCTACGACAGTCTCACATAAAAATATTTCACAGGTCAAGAATTAGCGTTGCAAATCTGTAGTAACAAAATCCTATGAATATAAGTGTCCAAGAAATTTTCTCCGTCATTGTGATACATTCACGCATTTACACACATTTCATAACTCATAAAGTACGATTCTTGGTTTCCAACATCCTTTTCCACAAATCAGAGTGCCCTAATCACTATTCATTACTCCTTACCTTATTACACATATACAAATTCGTCGACGCTTCTTCAATATTTCCTGTTAATAAATACATAACATAATCAAATAACTCATATAGCATCAGCTCCTTGACCATAAACATACCTCAGCAGCATAATACACATCGTCGTCATAACATCATAAAACCTCAGCCAAATCTCAAAATCGTCGTAGCTTCCTGAATATTTTAAAACCTAAAAAAAATTCTCTGCTCATTTCAAAAGTGTTATCTACCTCAAACGTACTTTAAAATCATGCTCCCATACCAAATACATCATTCAAAGCTCTCATAGTATCACAATGGTTCCGAAAAAATATGAACAGTTTACAAAGTACAGACAAAATACAATTTCATAAGTGTGAAGGTATACAACTGTGAAATTGCGTAAACATGTGTCACTGATGTATTAAAAAAAACTTATCTCTCAGTTAAATGATCAGATAGCTGTGTAATTTGTGTGTTAGAGAAATATGGTACCGATGTGTAAAGTTGTATAAGTAAATACCATATTAGCTAGGGCTCCTTGTGCGTGCCAAACACATGGTACACAAAGTAAGCGTGTACCCCCTGAGGATAAATGTAATTATACCCTCAGGTGTTACAGATTACAGCAATGGAATGAAATGTATCATGGAAAACTTTCTTTGCAATTCAAAAATCTTTAAAAATAAATGTTTTAAGTACAAAATTAATCACTCAAATACGTGTCCTGTAGCGCTAAACTGTGCGTCTTGTTGTAAGATAATCTCTGTGTAAGTGTCGTAGATATCGTCCTCCGAAAGCTGAGTTCCACAAAAGTCACTGTACTTACCTCATGATACACAAAAGTGAAATGCTTTGCGTATAGATATCTTAGTTATTACGCTTATTGCCGTGATGAGGAAAGTACTGTGCTGTAACGTATTGTTGTGCTACGGAAAAGGCAGTCTCATTATTGCTATACCACAAAAGTTACTACTAAAACATGTTTTACTTTCCAGAAGAATTCAGAAAAACTGTGCAGATATAAAACAGATACACCGCAAAAGCAACATTGTAAATTGTCACTCATTAGTAACGTCGTGATAAAATCCTGTAGCTGTCACATAAACTAACCACTGTGTCATCTAGTATCTCTCAGAAAGCACTTTAAATCCAGAATGTATTTTCAAATAAACCAAAATGTTGCATTAAAATCTCAAGTTAAAAAAGCACATTATCTCTCAATAAACGGTGTTACATGTGAAATGTGGTGTAAACCTTTGCTCTTCCTAGTACGCAGAGTTTCAACTTTAACGCAATTATCAAGTGGTATACGTCGGTAAAGAATACTGGAATTTTTCTCAAGGTTAGCGTCTGTGTTATTTTTCTCGGAGCCAGCGGGCGCACGCGGCTGCCTGCTGTGCGAGTCATTGTCTGTTTCTTTGCTGGCGCGCGTCGTTATTCGGATTAGGAGACCGAACTTCTACAAATTCGCCTTGCGAGAGGGCCCAGCTCTGTTAGAATCCCGCCAGTTCTGATGCAATTCAGGTCTGTCGTTACGATCATATCGTCTGTCGTCATGTCGGTAGATGCCATAGTTTCTTTCTTGTCGGTCACGAGGTGGAGAATTTCTCCCTGAATCGTAACTGCGCGCTGGACCGTTGCGTCTAAAGTTATTCTGTCTCCCGTGATAATAATAGTTCTGGTTGCCAAATTGTCTGTTTCTATGATTGTCTCTGTCATATTCATTACCGCGGAGAGGTGATCTTTCCCTGTAATTACTACTACTCTGCCAACGGTTGTTATACGGGTGGTGTCTGTTTTGGTCACGATTTACGTTATAAGAATAGCCTTGTCGTGTATTATTTCTTTCATCGCGGAATTGCGACGGATGTGATCTGTAATTGTTGTGCTCGTGCGTTCCGCGATTGTCAGTGTCAATTTCCAGTTCTTGTAAGAGTCCTTGAAATGCTTCAATGTCGTCTTTGCAACGTCCTGCCAAAATAATGTGTCGCAAATGTTCAGGCAGTTTGATTAAGCAAATGCGGATGAGTTCTGAGGGGCTGTATGGGTTTGACAGGTACTGATTCTTGTGCAACATGTCTTCAAAATATTTCACAAGACTGGAGAATTCAGATTGTTCGAAATGTTTCATCATTATGATGCCATGTTTTACTCGGTCTTGTGTGGCTTGAGACCAATATGCTGAGAGGAAGGCATGGTAAAATTCTCCTTCACTATGACAATCGTGAATGACCGATCGCATTCTTACAGCTGGTTCATTCTCTAAGTAGCCACACATAAATTCTAATCTGTGTTCTAACGACCAGTTGGGAGGAAAACAATGAGAGAATTGATGGAGCCACGCTTGTGGATGAATGTCGTTGGCAGAATTTTTAAACGTTTTGAATTTACGTGTAGTAATGAACAGCTTATAGTCAAAGTCATCATGTCGGCGAGTCGCATATCGGTCATTGTTACGTCGTGTCGGCGGTTCCATCTCAAAATTCGGTGTGCCTTGCCAATTTCTTTCATAATTTCCGAAGTGTCCTGTGTTATTATTTTGTGGTTGATCCGTATTTCTATGTCCCTCTTCCCGTATTGGGGCGCGAGTGTCCTCTGAAATTTGTAATTTTTGTATTACCTGTGTCAGCTGACCTTGTACTTCGCGGATTTCTCTTTGGTGTTGCGTATTAATTTGATTCAGATTTTGTTTCAGTTTCCTAATTTGTTCGCTCTCTTCTGTGTCATTAAAGACTACCGGTTTTGTGTCGTTCAGATTATCATCTACCTTCGTAGATAAGTTAGTGAACTGATCCGAAAGTTCGGCTACTTTCTCCGATAGTGAACACATTTCCTCAGTGTGTTTTTCTGAACCAAGTTTCAGATTGTCCATTTGTGTTGAAATCGAATCTACTGTGTCCTTCAAGTTTTCCTGAGTTTTTGCAAGTTGCGTAACCGAATCGGTAGATGCAACTGAGTCAAATTTAGCTTGTAAGGTCTCATGATTTTCATGAACAGTAGTTTGCAGTTCTTTTATGGCTGCTTCGTGATTCTGTAGTGCATTTTCATGACGCGAAAAAATAGGTTGGAAATGCTCACAAATTTGTGTTTTTACGTCGTTACAGACTGTTTGACATTTCGATTCGATTTCATGTAACTCAGTAGTCAAATCTTCACGTGTTTGTTCAAGTGTGGTGTCTAACTTTTTAAGATTTTGTTCCACTGTGTCTAACTTTTGAAGATTTTGTTCCATTGTGTCTAACTGTTGCTGTGTTTGTCTCTGGTATTGTTCCATTGTGTCTAATTTTTCAAGCTTTTGTTGTGTTTGTCCCATTTGTTGTATTAATTGTAATAACAATGCACTGGTGTCTGGAACATGTTCCTCAGTGCTTTTCGGCAGTGAATTTGCACCGGAAACATTCACATTTTGACAAGCAGAAAATGTGTCTTGACTTATTTGAGAAAACGGTGAGGATCCAAAACCTGAATCTACAGTATTTGCGAGATCGTGTCGTGTCATTTCGGATTCCTGAGCCGAGCTATTGCCGACCGATCGATCGATAATGCTTCCCTCTTCACTAATTGTTTCACTGTCCACGCCATTGTTTGCAACCCGCTCCATTTCCCTATGCGCAATTACCAAATTACTACTTTTAACATTAGTTAATTCATTATTCTGCGGCGCTAACATACTGCTTTCGTCTTCACTGTCATTTCTCAATTTAGTTTGGAGCCTAGTATTACGTTTTTCACACGCCATTATTGTCACAATATTTCACACGACAACACAGAAAAACACAATTTGAAGAGCAAAAATAAGAGAACACATTAACATAACACTGAAAATAATATCTAGTTAACTGCAGCTGCGAAATACTTGGTGCAAATCTACATGCATGCACAACTGTTTTACTGTACAACAATGAAAAACTACAACTACAATGGAAATTCTCTCTATAATTACGCGCTAGCAATAAACAAAATCTACACTAATTACACACACTATAAGAAAAAATCAGAAGATTCCAGTGAGGTATCCTAGGCTAAGGGTCGACATATGAAACGTCCCCTTTGAACAATTATACACAACTGTGCTTCTTTAAACAATTATACAGGACTGTGCTTAACCTGACACACAATATTTTTTTAGCGCAACGCAATCTGACTTTCAACACACAATATTTTGTTAGCGCAACGCAATCTGACTTTCAAAATTCTCTACAAGAGAATGGCCCTGACTAACATTAAACTATACGTCTCACAAATCACTTATCTCACCAAAAATCTTCGCTGCTCAAGCTATTGCAATACAGCGAGCGCCACTACTGCCAGCTAAATAAAAGATTCAAACTATGGAAGGCACTAACTACTGATAGGGATAGTTAGCAAATGAAAGATATTAATAGAGAACAAACAATGTATTTACCTTGATATCATCATATATATATCAGTTCATGACAAATTACAAAACTCCGCCATCTCTCTCCCCACATCCATCACTGCTGGCGGCTCACCTCCAACTGCCCAGCGCTACGCGCTGTTCACAGCCAGCTGCCTAACACTACAATGGTTGAGTATTACAACAATGCAAAGCAGCCACAGGCTGCACACGACACAGCCGGTGATTTTCATACTGAGGTGGCGTTGTCAATAAAAAAACCTAAACAGCCTACTTACACTACGTTTACAACATTTGTAGAAATGGAGAAATCTTTTGACACTGTTGACTGGAGTACTCTCTTTCAAAATTTGAAACCAACGGGGATAAAATACGGGGAGCGGGAGGCTATTTACAACTTGTACGGACACCAGACGCCATTTATAAGAGTCAATGGGCACGAAAGGGAAGCAGGAAGTTAGACAGGTTTTTAGCTTATCCCCGTAGTTATTCAGTATGTACATTGAGGAAGTAGTAAAGGAAACCAAATAAAAATTTGTAGTAAGTATTAAAGTTCAGGGAGAAGATATAAAAAACTTTCAGGTTTGCGCATACCAGCGTAATTTTGTCAGAGACAGCAAAGGACTTCAAGGAGCAGTGAAATGGAGTGGACAGTGTCTTGAAAGATGAATATCAACCAATGATAATGGAATGTAATCGAATTAAATCAGCTGATGCTGACAGTATCAAATTAGGAAACGGGACATTTAGAGTAATAGATATGTTTTGCTATTTGAGCAAAAAAAAAAACTGATAATGGACCTAGAGAGGAAATGAAATGTAGACTGGCAATGGCAAGAAAAGCATTTGTAAGCGAGAGAAATTTGTTAACATTGATTAGAAATTTAAGCTTTTCTGAGGCTATTTGTCTGGAGTGTAGGCACGTATGAAAATGAAATACGGACGATAAACAGTTTAGAAAAGAACAGAGTAGAGCCTTTTGAAATGTGGTCCTACAGAAGATGCCGAAAATTATATGGGTAGATCGCGTAACTAATGAGGAGGTACTGAATACAACTGGGGAGACAAGATATTTGTGCTACAAAATTGGCTAAAAAAAGGGATCGATTGGTAAGACACTTTCTGACAGATAAAAGGGATCACCATTTTAATGTGGGAGTGAAAATCGTAGAGGGAAAACAAGAGATGAATACAGTAAGCAGATTCCGAAGAATATAGGTTGCAGTAATTATTGGGGATGAAGACGTCTGAACAGAATAGAATAGCATGGAGAACTGCATCAAACACTTCTTGGGACTGAAGAACATAACAGCGTTATCAGGTTTTCATGCTGAAGGCACTGATTTCTTTAATCTTCCTTAGTGAATGGATTTTCAAGATATCGAAACTCGTGTTAAAAGCAGTACGCAGAGTATGGAGCTCCTCTGGCTACGTCTGAGTGCGGAACTTAACGCCACTTAGCGTCAATTATCATCTCATTCAGGAAGGAGTGTACATTTCGCAGGAGCTGCGAAGTAGCAAGGCGAGGCGCTATGGAATTGTGTTCAGTACCCGTGACGCAGCATACGACTCGGAAGTCGTGTTTTAAACTGCGGGGAAATTGAATCTCCGCAAAGAACCTGTTTTAATAACTGCTGCGTCCAACAAAGAGCTGCAGTTCAAGCAAACCACAACGAGAGTGTTAAGAGCAAGCCTATTGTAGCTCTCGCGAGAAATGCCATGATACGTTAGGAACTTCTACTAGGCCTCATCGTCTTCTCAAAAGGAAGGGAAAGTGTTGTGAAAACGTAGGATAGTTACGTGTTGTTTCATTTTTATGGCTAGGCGTTCAACACCTTTTGTCGTTTAAACAGAATGGCTTTGGACAGCAGAATATAAGCTTTAATAACACTTCATAATACAACACTCCGCATCTCAAACTCGGATTGTGAAAGGAGAAAATTGCGGTCTCGCACAAAGCTATAATCTGTCAAAAAATGTATGTCCGATCTTTTATTGTACTGAAGAACACGTTTAATTAACTAACTGAAACTGTTGTGCAACATTTCTGTCCATCTCAGCCTTTGTAATGAGAACAGTGAACATACACAAATAAAAAATTCATTTATTCCGCTAGAGTCGCAAATAATATCCATTCTTCAACAAACTAATTTAACTGCGTATTTCCGTAATTACTACCACACTGTTCTCAACTACATGTCCAAATAACCGTACACTACCAATAAAGTCTTGGCACTGACCACGAAAGACAACATGTCTACCCTCCAAGGTCACCCAGCCAGCTCCCACATTTACAAACTAGACATTGCAAATTAAGTCTTAACTGATACCGCGTCAGAAAACATGTCCACCCTCCGAGACTGCCGAACCAGCTCCGATCTTACAACAGGACCAGTTCGCCCGCCATCCAAGTTAGGCGCAATCCGAAGATCGCCGAAGTGCTTCGCTGGCCTTTTCGTTTAGCATTTGTTTATTATTCTGCTGGTTATTAATACTTGCGAAATAATGGAATGCTATCACGCTATAGAGACGCTTTATTGTGAAATGCTGTTTAATTTGTCTAATATTAATAACAGGAGATTCTAATTTTGGTGCGCAACTTCCGAATGTAGCAGTCAACTGCGGAAAAGGATCACAATACTCGTACCGAACAAACCATCTGTCATCGGTACCTCACACCAGATTACGTCATTTTGCCACTTCTGCCTTCTCATGTGCTGTAAGAAGAGCTTGTTGTACCCGAATGTAATGGCAGTAAAACCAGAAATATTACACGTGTAGAAGGAGAAGCAAAATCATTGGGAACAGAGGTCAGTAACACATGTAAAACATTGTGAGTAGGCTGTTTAGGTTTTTATGTTGGTAACGTCACGTAGCGCTCTGTATGAAAATCACTGACTGAGCTGTGTGCAGTCTGTGGCTGGTTGGCATTGTTGTAATATTCGCTATTGTAGTGTTGGGCAGTTGGATGTTAACAGCGCGTATCGTTGCGCAGTTAGAGGTGAGCTGCCAGCAGTGGTGGATGTGGGGAGTGATATGGTGGAGTTTTGAGAGCGGATGATCTGGACGTGTGTCTATCAGAGAGAGTAAATTTGTAAGACTGGATGTCATGAGCTGATATATATATATATATATATATATATATATATATATATATATATATATATATATATATATACACTCCTGGAAATGGAAAAAAGAACACATTGACACCGGCGTGTCAGACCCACCATACTTGCTCCGGACACTGCGAGAGGGCTGTACAAGCAATGATCACACGCACGGCACAGCGGACACACCAGGAACGCCCGTGTTGGCCGTCGAATGGCGCTAGCTGCGCAGCATTTGTGCACCGCCGCCGTCAGTGTCAGCCAGTTTGCCGTGGCATACGGAGCTCCATCGCAGTCTTTAACACTGGTAGCATGCCGCGACAGCGTGGACGTGAACCGTATGTGCAGTTGACGGACTTTGAGCGAGGGCGTATAGTGGGCATGCGGGAGGCCGGGTGGACGTACCGCCGAATTGCTCAACACGTGGGGCGTGAGGTCTCCACAGTACATCGATGTTGTCGCCAGTGGTCGGCAGAAGGTGCACGTGCCCGTCGACCTGGGACCGGACCGCAGCGACGCACGGATGCACGCCAAACCGTAGGATCCAACGCAGTGCCGTAGGGGACCGCACCGCCACTTCCCAGCAAATTAGGGACACTGTTGCTCCTGGGGTATCGGCGAGGACCATTCGCAACCGTCTCCATGAAGCTGGGCTACGGTCCCGCACACCGTTAGGCCGTATTCCGCTCACGCCCCAACATCGTGCAGCCCGCCTCCAGTGGTGTCGCGACAGGCGTGAATGGAGGGACGAATGGAGACGTGTCGTCTTCAGCGATGAGAGTCGCTTCTGCCTTGGTGCCAATGATGGTCGTATGCGTGTTTGGCGCCGTGCAGGTGAGCGCCACAATCAGGACTGCATACGACCGAGGCACACAGGGCCAACACCCGGCATCATGGTGTGGGGAGCGATCTCCTACACTGGCCGTACACCACTGGTGATCGTCGAGGGGACACTGAATAGTGCACGGTACATCCAAACCGTCATCGAACCCATCGTTCTACCATTCCTAGACCGGCAAGGGAACTTGCTGTTCCAACAGGACAATGCACGTCCGCATGTATCCCGTGCCACCCAACGTGCTCTAGAAGGTGTAAGTCAACTACCCTGGCCAGCAAGATCTCCGGATCTGTCCCCCATTGAGCATGTTTGGGACTGGATGAAGCGTCGTCTCACGTGGTCTGCACGTCCAGCACGAACGCTGGTCCAACTGAGGCGCCAGGTGGAAATGGCATGGCAAGCCGTTCCACAGGACTACATCCAGCATCTCTACGATCGTCTCCATGGGAGAATAGCAGCCTGCATTGCTGCGAAAGGTGGATATACACTGTACTAGTGCCGACATTGTGCATGCTCTGTTGCCTGTGTCTATGTGCCTGTGGTTCCGTCAGTGTGATCATGTGATGTATCTGACCCCAGGAATGTGTCAATAAAGTTTCCCCTTCCTGGGACAATGAATTCACGGTGTTCTTATTTCAATTTCCAGCAGTGTATATATATATATATATATATATATATATATATATATATATATAATGACTTTTGAACATTATTAAGGTAAATTCATTGTTTGTTCTCTATCAAAATCTTTCATTTGCTAACTATGCCTATCAGTAGTTAGTGCCTTCAGTAGTTAGAATCTTTTATTTAGCTGGCAGTATTGGCGCTCACTGTATTACAGTAGTTCGAGTAATGAAGATTTTTGTGAGGTAAGTGATTCATGAAAGGTATAGGTTATTGTTAGTCAGGGCCATTCTTTTGTAGGGATTATTGAAAGTCAGATTGCGTTGCGCTAAAAATATTGTGTGTCAGTTTAGTGTTGATCAGAATAAGTAAAGAGAGTAATGTCTGAGTACGTTCAGTTTTGCTCAGCTGTTTGAAAATCAAATAACGTAGAGGTTTATCAGCACAGTAATTCATTAATTTTTCTTAAGGGATGTTTTATAACATACAAAGAATTTGTTCAAGCATTCTTAACTCAAGACTAGTCTTGCAGCGCACAAAACAGAGAGAGAGAGAGGTGAAGTAACTGTGATCAGAGGGTTTGATGGTGAAAATGCCATTATAACACAAATGGATACAAGTAAGGTATTAGGAGGTCCAGCACCGATGTTCAGCGTTATCAAGATATCAACAAACATAGACTTGACAGCCGGCTTCTGTTAGAGGCCGCTAGATGTCTACTTCATTCGTCTATGGGAGATGATGTTAGTTCAGTAGTAAAAAGCATCACATGGGGTAGATTACATGGCTGGATTTGAGAAAATTGTGAATGAAGAGCCTCAGTCTACCACGGAAATACCGCCACAACAATTATTAGCTGAAATTTCAGTTACTGACAAGAAAATATGTAAGTAGGCTGTTTATGTTTTCTTATTGGCAACGTTACGTAGCGCTCTGTATGAAAATCACTGGCTGTGCTGTGTGCAGTCTGTGGCTAGTTTGCATTGTCTGAAACATGTTCCTCAGTGCTCTTCGGCAGTGAATTTGCACCGGCAACATTCACATTTTGACAAGCGGAAAATGTGTCTTGACTCATTTGAGAAAACGGTGAGAACCCAAAACCTGAGTCTACAGTGTGTGCAATAGTGTGTTCTGTCATTCCCGATTCCTGAGGCGAGCTGTTGCCGACCGATCGATCGATAATGCTTCCCTGTTCACTACCTGTTTCACTGTCTATACCATTATTTGACGCTCGCTGCATTTCCCTGTGCACAGTTACCAAATTAATACTTTGAATGTCTGCTAATTCATTACACAGTGGTGCTGATAAGCTACGCTCGTCGTCACTATTATTTCTCAGTTTACTTTGGAGCCTAGTGTTACGTTTTTCACACGCCATTATTGTCACAATATTTCACACGATAACACAGAAAATAAGAGAACACATTAACATAGCGCTGAAAATAATATCTAGTTAATTGCAAGCTGCGAAATACTTGGTGCAAATTTACATGCGTGCCACACCTGCTTTACTGTACAACAATGAAAGACTGCAACTACAAAGGAGATTCTCTCTACAATTACGCGCTAGCAATAAACAAAATCTACACTAATTACACAAACTACAAGAAAAAATCAGAAGATTCCAGTGAGGTATCCTGGGCTAAGGGTCGACATATGAAACGTCCCCTTTTGAAAAATTATATTCGACTGTGCTTAACCTGACACACAATATTTTTAGCGCAACGCAATCTGACTTTCAAAAATCCCTACAAAAGAATGGCCCTGACTAACATTAACCTATACCTTTCACAAATCACTTACCTCACCAAAAATCTTCGTTACTCGAACTACTGCAAAACAGCGAGCGCCACTACTGCCAGCTAAATAAAAGATTCAAACTACGGAAGGCACTAACTACTGATAGACATAGTTAGGAAATGAAAGATTTTAGTAGAGAACAAACAATGTATTTACCTCAATAGTGTTGAAAAATCATAATATACATAACAGATCATGACATCTAGTCTTACAAATTTCCAAACTCCGCCATCTCTCTCCCCACATCCACGACTGCTGGCGGCTCACCTCCAACTGCGCAACGCTACGCGCTGTTCACATCCAGCTGCCGCTGCCCAACACTACAATGGCAGACAACAATGCAAACTAGCCACAGACTGCACACAGCACAGCCAGTGATTTTCATACAGAGCGCTACGTAACGTTGCCAATAAGAAAACATAAACAGCCTACTTACAAATATATGAAAACTACTAACCTCATGGGCAATAACGTTCGTTTTGTTGCTGGGTAAGTGACGATTACAAGGTTCTCGAGTTAACCGACAGCATACTTAATTTTATTTTCTTGCTGTTAGTTCCTCCCCTTCTTTCATTCAGGACTATGTCTATCTTCTTTAAAATTCTTCACTATCATAGGTAAGATGAAAAAATTTTCTTACATTGAGTGTGGCAACAAAGGAACTAGTTATGACACGAACAAAGTAACACAGCAGAATAAACATCTGCATAGCACAGGCGAAAAGCAGACATTTGACGGAATGTGACAGGCCAGAATATACGAGATATAGGATTACAGATACACCACCAAGAGAACACAACATAATAGTTACAACAAGACACTAGTATCATATTAAAGCACATAACAATGAAAGACACGTTATAAAGTTTGTAGTGGAACAATTTTTAAATGTGTGCAACAACGATACATAAACTTTTAAGTTTGAAAATATTTTAAGAATAGGGAAGCAAAACGAGGGCTGTCAATAACACAGATGAAACAACACATAAAAATTAACTGAAGGCTGCAGAAGAAGACGCTAAACCAAGTAAGTGGATAGGACACCGTACAACAGCAGAAACTCTGGTGGCAAAAAGTAATGGAAGTAATTAAACGTTGACTTGAGGTGATGTACAGACTATGTCAACATAAGCATATGGTTACTAATTAGCATGATTTGAAACAGCAAAGTGGTCTCCACTGCAATGAGTTAGGATACACTGATAAGCTAGGAAGAGTCCTGTAAAAGAGTCTTACGGTTAATGGAGAGTTATGGTTATTAGGCGACAGAAAAGTCGCCCACTTGTTTACATAGAGAGAGAAAGGCGAAGTATTGTTATTAGCCAACAGAAAATTCGGTTGATAGTTTATGAACAGTGAGGGAAGAAAGCCAATGGACGACATGTAAGTTGCCGTTAAGTAGTATTTGCAGGTGAAGTGATTTCCGCCAACTATTTTATGAAGTACAAGGGAGTAGACATATTGCTGATATAAGACACAACAATGGTATTAACATCTCGTAAAAGACATAAACGTAGTGAATCAGGTTTAAACAGAAGGCCACGTAATATGAAGTATAGAGAATAATGACACACACTGGTTTTAAATATGAAAGGAATATATTCTAAAGGTCTGTCTAAGTTAATAATAACTAGCCCCTACACATTACAAAGTCACACAATGTTCGTGTATGAAAGTCAGCGGAAACTACCCAGTCATTACGTGAATAGTGTTCCATTAATATTTTTTCTAGTAACAATGACACTCAAATGCAGAAAGAATGATACCGCACACTGTGGAATGAAGTAACGATTTGGCAAACGAAGGTTTGTGCATTATGACTGAAGCAAGATTCTGAATTATTCTCTCAATGTAACCGTGAATCACAGTTGTAAGTCTCTATAGGTACGATTTAAAGAGCAGGTGAAGCCAGCTAGCGGCGTGAGTCATTAGCTAATCAGATCGTGCGAGGAAGCATGAAGTTCTTAAAGAATGCAAGGTGCAATTCCCCAGTTTATGTAGCTACATCTGTGACCAAAACAAAAACGTCAATGAACCAATGTCATAGTACGACGAAAACATTGGCTTTGTTTGTAAACATCCTAAATCAAAACAAAACATTACGTATTATGTGTTTATATTGTAACAGTGTATGTAAAAATGATTATCTAAAATCTATTTAAAATTGTTAGGAACGTAATTTAAGGTATTTTGTATTGTTTCATGCAATTGTACTGGAGCGGTATGTTGAGATTGGAGATGGGAGAAGGACTCATAGTTATTGAACTCAACACCACTTTTGAAAGTCTGGAGTTTCACAATGCAACACCACATCATGGACAACAGAATCATTAGTATGGGTTGCTGCTGTGCACTACTTGCGTATGTCCTGGTAAAAGGTGTGCGTGTAATGTTCTTCTGTTTCAACGTATTTGTGAAACGTTTAGATGTTGTCATTATTTTATTAGTAACCATTTGAAGTGTTCATCTTTATGATGCATTCAAATGTAAATAAGTGCAGAACTGCATGGTTTCGACATAATAGTGAGGGAAAGTGTAAAGACCATTTCATCGAATTGAAAGGACGGCAATACACCGATAGTAATTGTGTAGCAATGTAACTTCTCGAGAAATATTTTGTTGAATTTAATGGACGGCAATGCGTTGATAGTAGTGGTCAGCAGTTGGACTGTTTAAAGAATAGCAATGTGCCAAAAGTGAGTAACAAAGTACATTTTTCACGAGAGATATTTCGTTGACTTTAATGGACGACAGTACAGCTATAGTACAGGGTGAGGCAGTGAAACGGCACGATTTTGTAAAACCACCAAAGATTTATTTACAAGTAAAATCATAATAGTTGAACATGGATCTCAAGTACAAGAGTGGAAATTAAAGATTTAACTTAAAAACAATCATTTTTTAAATATGGTGTCAGTGAGGTGTCGTCCTTGGTTTTGCACACATTGTCTGAGCCTGAGATGAAATTGTCCCATGACGTTTCGTAGCATCTGTACTGGAATGTTGTTAATTTCCTGTCGAATTCGCTCCTTCAGGTCTTCTTTTGTTCTTGGTGGATTTTCCTGGAAGACTTTGCTCTTGAGGTAGCCCCAAAGAAAAAAGTCTGGTGCCGTCAGGTCTGGTGAACGGGCAGGCCAGGGGAAATCGCCATTCCTGCTGATTAGACGTCGTGGAAATGCAAGTCTGAGCAATTCCATTGAGACATTAGCAGTATGGCTTGTTGCACCATCTTGCTGGAAGAGTGTTTCAGCATCTGGATCATGTCGATCAATTCCAGGCAGACCAAAAATGGTCAACATGTCAGCATAACGTCCAGAGTTTACCGTCACTGTGTTGCCATCTTCATCTTCAAAAAAATAGGGCCCCACGATTCCACGAGATGACATTGCGCACCAGACTGTTACTTTTTCAGAATGGAGAGGTTTTTCATGAAGTTCGTGCGGGTTATCTGAGGACCAATATCTGAAGTTTTGCTTATTTACGTACCCACTAAGATGAACGTGGGTTTCATCACTCATCCATAAGTTATGCACTCTTTCATCATTTCGTTCAATAACGTTAAGCATTGACTGGCAAAAGCGTATACGGTTATTGTAGTCATTAGGTTTAAGGGCTTGCACTACCTGAATTTTGTATGGATGATAGTGAAGGTCACTCTTCAAAATCCGTCTTACTGATCGATTGCTGAGACCAAGTTCTGCACTGTGCCGTCTCGCGGATTTTCGCGGACTTCGTCCCAACGCTTCGCGCACACGATTAATGTTCTCGGGTGTCCGGATTGTTTTTGTGCTGCCGCCTCTTTTCTTTGTTGTGCTAGCAGTAGCTTCAAAGGTTTTAACCCAAAGGAGAATGGCTTTCCTTGATGGCACGGGAGCCCGTGGCGGCAGGTTGAATTCACGACGAAAGGCGCGTTGAGCACCAACCACACTATCCGCGTTTTTGTAATATGCCTTTACGGCATATGCACGTTGCGCACTCGACCAACGCTCCATGGCTACTGAAACTTCCACCACTCTAGACGCCCAAGGTCACTTCCCCCACTCTCGCAACCCCCCTCCGCGCCCGACAACCACTATCGAAATCGTGCCGTTTCACTGCCTCACCCTGTACCTTAACAGCTGTAGAGAATTTATGATTGGCTGAAAAGTGACTAGGAGACAGCGGACTGCTATAGAGTATTCTAGCAGAAATTACAGATTGTAAGTTAAAAAAAAAGAGACTATCAACAACATAAAGAAGCAGGATAATGTTGCTTTGAAAATCTTTACTATTAAAAGAATAATATAATTAGTATAGAAAGTGTTGCTGAAGATTAATGATTTTGGGATATAATGTGGTACACGAACTTATTGAGGATAACAGTTTTTCAAATCACAAAATAATTAAATCTATTATGATCATATAAATTATATTAATGTTGTGAGAGTGAAAAATTATGAAGTAGATTCAACTTTTGAAAAAACAATAACAAATTCGAAGTGTAGTGGAATGGTACGGCTCTTGAGAGACGATAACTGAAAAACTTGTACAAAATTTGAGGAGAAATTAGTTTATTTCCAAAATTGATTCTCGTCTGCTAGAACATCCCAATTTTAGTAAATCGCATAGGGATGGGGGTTCGTAATATTTCTGGTTGTACAGCCATCGTATTCAGGTACAAGAAGCTCTTATTAGAGCAGCTGAGAAGACAGCAGTGGCAAGATGACAGACGGTTTGCTCGGTATGGGTATCGTGAGGAAGACCGCTTAAATTCTGGTCCTTCTCCACGATTGGCTGCTGCGATCAAAAGTTGCGTGCCAAAATGTTAATCTTCTATTATTAATATTAGACAAAATAAACAGTGTATTTAGTTGCATTTTAAATTGAAGCACCACTGAATAGCGTGTTATCAGTCCATTATTTCACAAGTATTAATAACGAGCAGAATAATAAACGAATGCTAAGTGAAAAGGCAGACGAAGCTCTTCGGTGACCACCGGATCGCGCCTAACTTGGATGGTGGGCGAAGTGGTTCGGCTGTAAGATCAGAGCTGGTTAGTAGTGTCGGAGAACAGAGATGCTGTCTGCCGCCGCCTGTATTAGTGAAGACTGAAACAGCAATGCCTAGTTGGTAAATCAGAGCTGGTTCGGCAGTGTCGGAGGACAGACATGTTATCTGCTGCAGTCGGCATCAGGTTAAGACTTTATTAGCAATGTGTGGTTATGTGGGCATGTAGTTGAGAAGAGTGTGATAGTAATTACGGAAATACGCAGTTCATTATTTTATTGTAGAACGGAAATTATTTGTGACTCTAAAGTGGAATGTAATTGTGCAGTTTCTCGTGTTCTACCAGTAAAAAGCGAGTGGCACCCCATATAAATGAACCAATTGGAAATTTAATTAATCACATAAGATTAGTTCCTCGCCAAGTGTTTCTTACAGCCTCAGGATAACGGATTCACGACCTATGTTCTGTTTTTTGCACGGTGGACAACAACTATAGAAGACTGCAGGTTGGTGAACATTTATTAGAACTTTTGCATTCCACTCAGGGCGGTGGAAGTAGATAGGCACCTCGCGTGTACTGCAATCTTAGTACAAATGAGATCAGTGACACGTCATCTGTGGCAATACAGAGGAGGTATGAAGGAGAGAAATGGTTTTGAGAGAAGCGATTTATCATACGCACTTATATATCACCGCCTCTCTTCCCCACTCTCTGTTTTTCAACTTGCCGTACACTCCACATCTCAAATTCGGATTCCGAATGGAGAAAATACCGGTCTCGCACAAACCTGTAACTTGTCAAAAAATGTATGCCTGATCTTTTACTGTACTGAAGGACATGGTAAATTAATTAACTGAAACCGTTATACGACATTTCTCTCCATCGCAACCTTTGTAACGAGGACGGTAAACATGTACAAATAAGAGATTCATTTATTCCGACTTCTTTACCATATCATTTCTCCCTTGTCAAGGATTTTTCATTGGCTTCTGTATCAATCAGTAAAACAAAGTAAAACCGCTGCCTTAAGCCTTATTTTGATATCCAACACCTTTCCATTGAGGGAAGGAGGAAGCGTACGACGCGAGAAGTGGGGCATGAAGTATATAGCACCTCTAATATTGAGATATTTCCTTAAATAATAGTATCAGTTAATTAACTGCTCTCAAGGAAAGATAATCATAAATCGTAAACTTTAATTAGTTAATTACTTTAGATTCAATGAAACGTTCTGGCCGAGTTTTCATGTTTTATCTCATTGGATTGAGGAAAACTAATTGTCAGTAATGCCTCAGATACAAGAGTCCTGTACTTGATTCCACGTCGATGACATTAGTCGTTAATCACAAGACAGCTAATAATGACAAACAGCCGTTGCCTGCCGCCACGTGCAGTGGGTGACAAGTGGATGCAGTTCCAGCGATCCCTCCTAAGTACGGTGGGCGGTTGTAGGTGTTGACGCTAGCGGGTTGTTACCAAAAAATGGCTCCAAGCACTATGGGACTCAACATCTAAGGTCATCAGTCCCATAGAACTTAGAAACACTTAAACCTAACCAACCTAAGGACATCACACACATCCATGCCCGAGGCAGGATTCGAACCTGCGAGCGTAGCGGTCGTGAGGTTCCAGACTGAAGCGCCTAGAACCGCTCGGCCACAGCTGCCGGCGGTTGTTACCACGCAGACATGGAGAGTCTACTGATTTTTGAAACCAGAGGTAATAAAACTGCACGCGCTCCTTACATCACTCTCACTCTTTGGATGTGCTTTGTTCCAGCTACCACTTGGTCTTTTATAGGACAAAGAAGATGGACCATTAGCAGGACAGCCATGAGCCTAGGGAGTCTATCTTGGTCTGTTTCCATACTGATGCCGACGTGTTGCAAGTAGAAGAGGAAGTGAGACATTCCTCTACGCATTAAGCTATAATATACGGAAAGATAATTTTACCAATCATTTTGGGGTGTCTTTCGTAATTAATCACGCCATAGCTGCCGCACCGCTAGATACTGCGACCTACACTCTAGACATTGCTGGCAAGCTAAGTGAAGAACAAACGCCAGGAACCGTCTCCATGCGAATCATCATCCTAGCTGCAACTGTCCTTGCTCTTTCCAACCACTTATCAATACTTTCGGCTTGGGAACGAGTCCTTCACAGTGTCAGGTGTTTTTCGTTAGAGATAGCCTATGGGTTTTTAATCGCCTAGTACACATTTTTTTGTCGGTTGACGACATTGTTACGTAATATTTCGGTTTCCATCATTGGCTCAGACTGAATTTCTCGCATTTCTTCATTGTGTGTCTTACTATGAAGCCGTTTGCTATTGTGCAGCGTGTGCTAGTAGCGGAAACATTTTATCAGAATTAAGAAAGCTATGCAGCAACTGGCAAACATTTTCGTATGATTCTAAGGCGCAACGAAGCATCGAACGTAGGCCTCATTTCAGTGGAATGAACCTTCGGAAGTTATGGCTTCAGCAGTACAGCGCCAGAAATCATAATCCCCGCAAAACAACTGAGCTGCTCCATGAACGTTTCCTGATCACCTCATCTTGCGTAATGGTGACCAATAGCGGCCGCTAAGGTCATATCACTTAACCCCTTGCGATGCTTTCCTTTTGGGACGAGACATCCGCGAGTTAAAGGAGGAAGTCCGACTTGTTACTGGCGAAATGCAAATAGAGAAATGCACAGAGAATATCACGGACATAGTTTTTACATACCAGCGCAGTAAATGGAGAGACTATGTCGCAAGAGAATATAATACCCAAACTATAAATGAACCACCAACCAACATGAAAAATATCATTAGACAGATCAAGAAAGACGTGGAAAGACCGGAAAAGTGTTTAGCGTATTCAGTAGAGGCAAACAGGAGAACGTACATACAAAGAACTAAAACGAAATGAAAGAAAATTGTTTCGAATGTTACTAACAGGTCGTATCCGATAACTCGTCGCTGTTCAAAACTTCGCTCTCAAAACTCTGCCATCTCTCTCCCACATCCACCAGTGCTGGCGGCTCACCTCCAACTGCGCAACGCTACACGCTGTTCACATCCAACTGCCTGACACTACACAAGTGAATATTCCAACAATGAGTCCAACCAGCCACAGACTGCACACAGCACAGTCAGTGATTTTCGTACAGAGCACTACTTGGCGTTACGAACATAAAAACCTAAACAGCCTACTTACAATGCTTACTATCAAAGTGTCCCATAAATCCTAAAGAAGCAATGCCTCTTTTGTTCAGTTGGCTATGAAGTCAACATTTTGGCACAGACAACGAGCTGCAGACGAGCTTAAGAAATTGACGGAAAGGACAGGTGTCTACCTTTTTATATGACGACGGTATTGGGAAGTTGGTTCAACGTTACGACACATCTCTAAATAGGAGCGGCAACTATGCGGAGAAGCAGTTGGAACATGTAGTTAACTGTTGCGAATAAAACAGTTTTGATTTTCAATGTGGTTTCCATTCCGCGAGCGATTAGACCTTAATAAACGAACAACCCTCCTATAATACCCCCTCTTTAATGCAATAAGCGAGATAATGAAGAAAAAGTAATGCTGCAGTGATATGGTATTTCATTACTTAAATGTGATCCTTACCAGAAAGTTCGCACTTCGGGCTACCATTACCTATATAACTTTAGAATTGCTTCCCATGACATGCGCACATATGCTGTTGCAAAATAATTTCGTTAATTTTCTGTGTTACCAATGAGTTGTATGGACACAGTGAGAACAGGTATTTAGACACAGAATCCTTGGACGATGTTACACGCTGATGACATGTCCTTAACCAATAGAAGCCGCATAATTCTCGAATTGTGGACTCTGAACCGAAGATAACTACGAGTATTAAGCAATGCAGACTTGAGGATCAGTATCTAAGGAATTTGGACATTTGAATCGCAGCACCATCGTCACAAAAAATTAACTACTCTTCAAACGTACAGAGTTTAAAGGCCTCCAGTGTCAGATACATTCAGATGACGAGATGTTCACAGGCGCAAGAGTACGATTACATCCAGCCAGAAGAGAGTGACAGCCTGAAAGACTGATCTGGCAGGCTAATCAAAGCCAAGGTCTCACCTAGCAGACATGACGTTCTCGCGACCTGTTACTGGAAATTTTCACAACAGTTTATGCCTCAGGAACTATACCTAACAGAAAGAGAAAAACTCCAACAATGTAACAACGGAAAGGGAATACAGATGGCTAAGGAATGTAACTGACTGGAAGTACAAAATGGCAAAGCAACAATGGCCAGATCTGAAATGCAAGAATGTAAAAGCAAGCATCACTAGGGGTTAAGTAAATGCAGGCTATAGGAAAGTTAAAGGGAAATGAATTTGAAGCCAATAGTGTAGTAAGAGAAGAGAAAGTAGATCAAGGTGAGCTAGGAGACATGAAACTGCGAGAAGGATTTGGCAGAGCTCTGAAGTAGACGACATTCCCTCAGAGGTAATGAGGTAATGAGGTCTTCAGGCTCAAAACCGCATCAATAACAAGAGGACAGTGGAAGTAGCATCCATAACATATGCCACCGCTGCAAATGAGCGCATAGTATAAGCTGAGGGAAGAGGCTTCTGAGAAGATCTTATGGCTGCTGACATTTAGGCAGAATGAGGAACTGCAGTCAAAGATGAAGTGGGAGTTAAAAGTTTCAACGAAAGTAAATGGAGAGACTATGTCGCAAGATAATATAATGTCCAAACTATAAATGAACTACCAACCAACACGAAAAATATCATTAGACAGATCAAGAAAGACGTGGAAAGACCGGAAAAGTGTTTAGCGCATGCAGTAGAAGCAAATAGGAGAACGTACAGGCAAATAACTAAAACGTATTGAAAGCAAATTGTTTTGAATGTTATTAACATGTCGTATCCGATGACTCCTCGCTGTTCAACCGGAACTCTAAACTTCGGAACATCATAACTAGATGAAAATGTCTACAAAAAACCTTGCAATTATTATTTTTACAGTCTACTGTGCCCTTATCTGATTAATATTTATGAGACGAGTGTAAAACTTCGGCAAGGAGTACCTTCGTTTACTGCGCTTCTACATTATGATTCAGCTTAAATAACTTAATTAGCGACAGTGAGATTTTAATAGCATGTCACGTAATTATCTCATAAAAACCGTGTGTAATACATCAACTGTCTTCCTAATTTAAGCAATGACGCACCTATTAGCATGAGTTTCATTAACCAAATTTGCGTATGGACCGTACCTCACGAATTATGCATATTTTTTAATTACGCAAATGAACAGGATCAATCACCGGAAGACAACACTAACGGGGCTCTAGAAGCATTATGGAAAGCCGCAATATCAAATACATTAACGTGATTAATTTTGGACAGCTTATTTTATCGGACGATATTATATTTGCATCGCAATTCATTATCCTGATTTATTTTTTGTAGACGTGTTCCGGCTGTTGCTCTAAGCATTTAAATCGAGTCACTTGTGCATGCACGATAAAAACGTAATACGGAATTACAGCGACAGATTTCCCTACCGTGAACTGCACAGTTGACGCATTCAACCTCACGAATTGCTTTTCGAACGGTCCCCGCATAAATAACAGAAAAGTAATTGCGATTCAGTTTTTTGTAGCGACTTCCGTTACCGGGTTTAAGAATGATTGATTTTGCACTACTGATGCGGCCGAATTCGTCTGACGAAGATAGTTCAAATGTTCAAATGTGTGTGTATTCATAAGGGACCAAACTGCTGAGGTCATCGGTCCCTAGACTTACACACTGCTTAAACTAACTTAACGTTAAGGACAACACTCACAAACATACGCGAGGGAGGAGTCGAACCTCCGTCGGGAGGGGCCCCACGATTAGTGACATGGCGTCTCTGCCGGCCGGGGTGGCCGAGCTGTTCTAGGCGCCACAGTCTGCAACCGCGCGACCGCTACGGTCGTAGGGTCGAATCCTGCCTTGGGAATGGATGTGTGTGATGTCCTTAGGTTAGTTAGGTTTAAGTAGCTCTAATTTCTACAGGACTGATGACCTCAGAAGTTAAGTCCCATAGTGCTCAGAGACATTTGAACCATGGCGTCTCTAACCGCGCGGCCACTAAGTGCGGCGACGGAGATAGTGACTTTTTTAGTTTACGTAGGCTACTTCATAATCGACGCCTCCATCGAGAAATGTGACTGTTTAAGAAAGACAACTGTTAAACTTTCCATTTAGCATTTAATTTACGTATCTTCTTGTATCATATTAAATACCCAGTATGTATCTTTCTCATGGATTATACATCACATGTTGTTCGTGAGCCTTGTCATCTTCAATCACCGTGGTTCCGTGCGGCACAACCTGCAGAAGCCTAATATTGGATGTCGGAAACCGAATTTCGATGTCTTTTTTGGACATTAGGCCCGAATTTATTTCGCTAGCCCGACCCAGTACCTCTTTCCACAGCGTCAATAATTTTAAACGCAAAGGGCCAGTCAATCAGCCGTTCCAGTTTTTTCAGCAAAATGTTTAGCCCTACATTCGTAACAATTTAAATAAATATGGAGTTCGAAGTACTTGTGGCGCTCGATGAACTCTTGAGAAGGAGGAGTAAGTAGAGACAAAATATGTCTAAAAATTTTACACACACCTATTAATATTTGCGGAGCTGCTGCACACAGCTTGCTTAAGCGCGCTGCTGTAAAGGTCGAACCGATATGTGATCGAAAATTGTTTTCCTACAACGTCTTGGAGACTTGGAATGGGTAGAAAACTAGTTAATGAGTCCAGACACATACTTAGCCCTATACATCAAATTAGCGAATATATCAGTCATCGGTTTTGTTTGAAAGTCTGGCAGCGAAAGTGAGAAAGAGTATATCATTTTCAAAACAGTGCTGTTGCCAAGGATTTGGATTTTGCTAATTCAGTAAATTTACTAGCACTCAGACGGACGGTGTTATATTACTTTCCATGTCTGACGCGGGTACAAATCTTCTAAATAAGAATAAAGAGAGAAGACTTTAATGGCGCCGCACCTCATGGTCAGTTAATGAAAACCTTAAATATATTTTTAAATATTATTTATTGTACAGAAGTGGTAAAAAGCTGTATCACTTTTAAACATAATCGCCTCCACGCTCAATGCAAGTCCTCCAGCGCTTACAAAGTGCATAAATTCCTTTAGAAATAAATTTTTGGTAGTCCGCGCAAACACTCACGCACCGCATGGCGTACCTCTTTATCAGAACGGAACTTCTTTCCTCTCATTGCGTCATTGAGTGGTCCAAACATATGGAAATCACTTGGGGCAAGGTCTGATGAGTATGGTGGATGAGGAAGGCACGCAAAATGCAGGTCTGTGATTGTTGCAACTGTTGTACTGGCAGTGTGGGGCTTTGCATTGTTATGTTGCAAAAGGACACCTGCTGACAGCAACCCACGTCGTTTTGATTTGTTTGCAGGCCGCAGATGATTTTTTAGGAGATCTGTATACGATGCACTGGTGACAGTGGTCCCTCTAGGCATATAATGCTCCAAAATGACGCCTTTTTCGTCCCAAAAGAGAGCATAAACTTCCCTGCTGATGGTTCTGTTCGTAACTTCTTTGTTTTGGTGATGAGGAATGGCGCCATTCCTTGCTCGCTCTCTTCGTTTCCGGTTGTTAGAAGTGAACCCAGGTTTCGTCCCCATTAACGAATCTTGCAAGGAAGCCATCACATTCTCGTTCAAAGCGCCGAAGAAGTTCGTAACAAGCATCAACACGTTGTTCTCTAATTTCCGGAGTCAGCTGCTGTGGCACCCATCTTGCAGACACTTTGTGAAACTGGAGCACATCATCCACAATGTGGTGTGCTGACCGATGACTAATCTGTAAACATGCTGCAATGTCATTCAGTGTCACTCGGCGGTTTTCCTTCACTATGGCTTCAACTGCTGCAATGTTCTGTGGAGCATCTTCCACTGAAGTCACACCATTTGCGAACTTCCTACTCCATTCGTAGACTTGCTGCTGTGACAAACATGCATCACCGTACTGAATCTTCATTTGTCGATGAATTTCAATAGGTTTTGCAACTTCACTACGCAAAAACCGAGTAACAGAACGCTGTTCTTCCCTGGTGCAAGTCGCAATTGGGGTGGCCATCTTTATACCGATACTGCAACGATATTTGTGCATCAGAACTATGCTGCCACCTAAAGGGCATTCTGCACGCTGTTTGTAGCACGCTTACCAACTTACAGGATAACGGCGCGAAATATCGATTTTTTATTACAAATTTAATGTTTTCATTTGACTCACCCTCGCATAATTAGAGATCCTCCTAATAAAAGGTGCTGTGTTTCTTCAAACCCTGTGGAGACTTACGTCACGTCTAAACTACAGAGGGGTCTAGACAAATGTTTACTAGTTAATATGTTTGGAACAAAATGGAACACCGTTGCAACTTTGCGCGATAGCGTAGTCCAGTATTTTCTCAACAGATGTTGGCGAACGTTTTCCAAGAGATGACAGCGCAACAATGAATGAAGTAAGATTTCGTTCGAACAACCCAGTGCCGTATTGAAGTGATACTGGAAGTACGAAAACATGATGGAGATACAACGACAATGGCGTAATGTGGACAGAACTCAGCTACCAACACGTACAACAATTTATCACATTCGGAATAAATTCGAAGCGAACGGTACTGTTCAGGACGTGCATTAGAAAAGGTTCAGCGACCAAAAACTCCAACAAGTAAGTCTTCCTGAACTGCTGTGCGACAACATTTTACAAGGTCGCCTCAAAAATCTGTGAAGCGGGGTAAGACGATGAAGCATAGGACAAATGCTGAAGGCTGCGAAGTGGTTTGAAGGTATACTTCCCCAGGATGAACGGTTTGCGAGGATGGTTATCTGGTCTGACAAGGCGCAATTTAAACTGAACGGTACTGTAAACCCCCACAACTTCGTGTACTGGGCTCTTGAAAATCCTCACGTTCACGTGGACAAACATGGGTGTTAATGTGTGGTCTGGTCTGTCGTCGTTCGGTTTGACTGGCCCATTCTTCTTTAAAGGTACCGTAACTGGTGAGGTGTATCTTCATATGCAGTAAACCACTTCACTAACACAGAGATCTTGGGCCGGCCGGTGTGGCCGAGCGGTTCTAGGCGCTTCAATCTGGAACCGCGCGACCGCTACGGTCGCAGGTTTAAATCCTGCCTCGGGCATGGACGTGTGTGATGTCCTTAGGTTAGTTAGGTTTAAGTAGTTCTAAGTTCTATGGGACTGATGACCTCAGATGTTAAGTCCCATAGTGCTCAGAGCGAGTTGAACCACAGAGATGTCAGTGACTTCTTGGCTGAAAATATACCTGCACGATGGAAATGTCGAAGAGGAACTGTTGAGTACCCACTATGGGCTCCAGAACCTACACCTCCTGACTTCAACCTATGGTGGACCTTGAAAAACGAAGTTTATCGACAGAAGCCAGATACACCGAACGAGCTGTGAAAAACCATCGAGGGGTCCCGTGCGGCTATGTCGCCGGCAACACTAAAAGCCAACAGTTCAGCGGCATCGATACTGTTTGGCTGCTGATGGTGGTCACTTTGAACTCATAAAATAACCTTCCCCCTGCGTCCCCTACACATAAAGTAACCTTCCCCCTACTTCCCCCTATGCGGTATGTCATGTTGTTCCATTAATATTGACTATCAAAGCGTGTCTACATTTCTCTGGATCCCTATGTACATTGAACCTTTCAGTTCTGTTTAAGTAGATTCCTGTTTTCTTAAAAGTAAGTATCATGTTTAACCACGTTGTTTCTTTTGGTGTGGCCGAGCGGTTCTAGGCACTTCAGTCCGGAACCACGCTGCTGCTACGGTCGCAGGTTCGAATCCTGCCTGGGGCATGAATGTGTGTGATATCCTTAGGTTAGTTAGGTTTAAGTAGTTCTAAGTGTAGGGGACTGATGACTTCAGATGTTAAGTCCCATAGTGCTTAGAGCCATTTGAACCATTTTTTTCTCTTAGTTATGTTCAAGTTACTTCTGTTTCCTAAGGGTGAGATATCTCACGTTTGATTATCTAGTATCCCTGACTGAGTTTAAGTAAAATCTCGTCGTTGGGCCAATGATCTGTGCTAGAATGATTAGTGTTTTGGGTGAAGAGATCCTTTAATGGTATAATGAAAGTTGTTTACACCAAAGAAAACATACAAAAGGAAATTTTAAAAAATTGGAAATAATTTAAATAAAAATGTTGTTGTTATGTTGTTAATTGTTTATTTGTACCAGCTCCTTACTACTCCACTCACCCGCTGCCCTTCGCCGGCCGAAGTGGCCGTGCGGTTAAAGGCGCTGCAGTCTGGAACCGCAAGACCGCTACGGTCGCAGGTTCGAATCCTGCCTCGGGCATGGATGTGTGTGATGTCCTTAGGTTAGTTAGGTTTAATTAGTTCTAAGTTCTAGGGGACTAATGACCTCAGCAGTTGAGTCCCATAGTGCTCAGAGCCATTTGAACCATTTGAACCCGCTGCCCTTCCGTTTAAGAATAGTTGGTTCTTTATAATCATATGCCAGTAAACAAAACAGTTTATATTATTCTAATGCTTTCTTACTGACGTCTTGTCTCATTTGTCTTTATGGTGACAGAGGTTTTTTTTATTCTATTTGCAGAGAAAACCAGCACTTTCACGTGCTGTGCTTCAGGTCTAAATCCTAACACAAGAAAATGAAGGATTACTCACTAAGTACAATAGAAGTGAATATTTTTGGAGTATCTGCGGAACCAGTTATCTTTGTAAAGGGTAATGAGACAACAGATTGCAAAAAAAATTATTAGAGTAATAACTCTACTGTTCACAATTTATCTCCACTTAAGATAAAAGTCTCAAATACAGTTTATACGCCTACTGATTGTTAAACGTTTCCGAATGATGCCAAGTCTTTGGAGCGATAATTGAGAAAAAAAGACGTGAATATTCTTAAGTAAAATGTTTACAGATCTGTCTGTTCTCAGAATATAGGACAGCGAAAGATTGTTACATGTTGTGAATACCCACTGGAATGTACACCGAGAAGGACTACCAGAGTAAATCCCAAGTTGGAAATTGAACCAGGAAAAAGTGCTTTGTCTGGCAGACGGTTGGCTTATACATCAGCGCCGTTTATTGTGAACCTGAAATGGTAGATATTATGCCGAGGTCAGACACTGAAGAGCAGTCAGAAGAAGTGAAAATCTGTTAGCAATTACCAGCGAGTCCCTTACTGGGTAAACGGCTTATAATCAGCTTGCAAGTGAGTTCGAAGGGGCCAGAATGATCTGTTTCTGAGAAATGGATTTATAATACACTTTGGCTCGTAGACTATCATATGATTGTGGAACCAGCAGACAGATGATCTTACACAGCGACGGGAAGGTTATGTATCACATTATGTGTCCACGACACGTAATAAGGACCATCTAGTCTGTGTTGCCTTAATGGATATTGCAGCTTTGTCCACAGTACCGGCTCAACACTGGAGCCCTGCGACAAATGTGAAACTGTTTTCATCTACGGTTCTACGCCATGCGGCTGTTCTACTGGTACACATGCCATTTTATTGGTTGCGGTTTTCAACGACGGGAAATCATCTCTTTAGATAACAATATTGCTACGTGACCACCATCGCTAGCCACAGGAAGAAAGAGTAAGCTTAAACATTTCGCCAATGAGAAGGTCATTCGCGACGTAGCATAGGTTCATACTGGGGCCAGGGAGATCGGCTGCAGAATCATCCCATTTCTGTTAAGTGATTTAGGGAAGTCACAAAAATCGTGACTTTGGTTGGCTGCAGGGGTATTTCATTAATGATCGTCCTGAATTCTTCAACATATCTGGCACTTGCGGCCATGGTTACTTTATTATGAGGCAAACAAACTTCCTTGATGCAGCAGGCGGCTGACGTTATAAGATGAGAGATCTCTTCCTTAGGCCTTCCGTTGTGGCCGAGCGGTTCTAGGCGCTTCAGTCCGGAACCGCGCTGCTGCTACGGTCGCAGCCTCGAATCCTGCCTCGGGTATGAATGCGTGTGATGTCCTTAGGTTAATTAGGTTTAAGTGGTTCTAAGTCTTGGGGATTGATGACCTCAGATGTTAAGTCCCATAGTGCTCAGAGCCATTTGAACCTCTTCGTTAGGTGCGCGGGATAGCCGCGCTGTTTGGGGCGCTTTGCCACGGTTCGCGCGGCTCCCCCCGTAGGAGGTTCGAGTCCTCCCTCGGGCATGGATGTCTGTGTGTTGTCCTTAGCGTAAGTTAGTTTAAGTTAGAGTAAGTAATGTGGAAGCCTAGGGACAAATGACCTCAGCAATTTGGTCCCATTGTACCTTATCACAAATTTTAAAATTTACCTCTCTCTCCCCCCCCCCCCCCCCACCGCCACCACGCCCCTTGTCTTTTTCTCTGCTCTCAGTTCCCTGTGCCCTCATTTTATAATCCTAATATTTTATGCCATTTACAAAAAAAATGGCTCTGAGCACTATGGGACTTAATACCTGAGGTCATCAGTCCCCTAGACTTAGAACTACTTAAACCTAACTAACGTAAGGTCATCACACACGTCCATGCCAGAGGCAGGATTCGAACCGTAGCAGCAGCGCCGTTCCGGGATGAAGCACATAGAACCGCTCGGTCACAGCGTGCGACTGCCATTAACTATTTACGCATCCCCTGTTCTACAATATTAACATTTAAACAAGAATTTTTACATAATTATATCATTCATAAATTTAGCTAAGACACTCTCATGTTAACTCATGACATCCCTACCACTCCCCCGTCTATGCTTCTTTTCTCATCTCCCACTCACCCTCACTCCCTTTTCCCCTCCCTCCCTTCTGTCCCCTTTCCCCTTCCTTAATCCTACATAGTACTCTAATATACCAAACATAGTACTCTATGAGGTTCTTACGCAGACAAACCGGGTTGCTGTCGCAACTGACTAGGTAAATTCCACATTTATGCAGAATTCTTTCCTACTTGTTATAAAATTTTCTTTGTTTTAGATCTGACGATGATCCAATGCGATCGAAACATGTTATGTAATTAAAAGTATAAAAATGAGACTTAGGAATAAATCGGAGTTGTTTTAAATATCACTACTGTTGCTGATTCTCTCGGGACGACTGTGTAGGTTATGGTAAAACCTTGAATGGTGTAGATCGATGTATGTGAGCGTGAAACACAACACGCATCATTTACATACATTACCACTGTGTGATGGGCGCCTTTATGTAGCTGATGTAGCACCCGCACAGTAATCTTATACCCAGATGAGATTCTGCTCTGCTGAGTGCCCAACAAAACTTACATCTTCGTTACTTATTATCTGTTAAATAGATTTAAAATATTAATTTTTATAAGTATAAAAGGCCTCTCATCACTGTGGTTGTTAGGAAGTAGTAAGGAAAATCATCTGACAGTAATATTTAAATGATAAAAAAATTTATGAACATCTTTAATCGTTTTGTGCGTTGTAATGCTGTAATGCTGTGATTCGGTCTGGCCGTTAGATAGTCCAAGTCTTTACGGTAGCCAATAATGTTTAGTATTGGTGGGTTAGGCAGTCACTGAGGTCTTGTTAGCGTCTTGGATTAGTAAGGAAAACGTCGTGGACCTCTAGTTCTGTAAAGGAAACATCAGCAATGAGAGTAGAAGAGCAATGAGAGTAGAAGGTTTCTAGAGTAAGGAGTCACCTTGATTCGGTCAACGGCCTCGTCAAAGACAGCGGAGGAACGGAGAAAGGTTCAGAGCATTCACTTGACATTGAGTTTAGAACACCAATAATACGCTTCAAAGGCTGCACAATAGATAGCGTATTACGAACAGAGAGTAAAACAAATTCAATGTTGGTATTTGTGTATAATCCCGGAGCAGTTCTCAACCCGTGGTCATGTTTCAATCGCGCAGCGGCGAAGTCGATGCGGAATTCGTCCCCCCCCCCCCCCCCCTCCTCACTGGTACTGACAAGCGTGCCGAGGGGTAATATCCGGCTGTGGGCCGCCTCCCGCACTGCTGCCGACGACCGGCGACCGAAAATATTTTGCGCGACCCGCCAACACCGCGAACTGTGGTGCGGCGGCGGCGTTTCCGTGGCGACCGCCCGCCAGCCCACACGTAATTTCCAGCACATGGTCTGTCGAAACATATTTTCGTCAGACAGCTACAATACGGTGGTGAAGTTCTTCGGGAAATGTAATACTGATACTTGTTATTTCGAGGGAAAAATCGGCCAACCATTTATCCGATTCTTCTCGTAAAACAAGGAAATGAGATTAGTAGTCAGTGTTTCGGTGACGATGAAGCTATTAGAACCAGATCTCTCGAACTATTGAAATAGAACAGATGTAGGAACAGGGCCCACTCCAGGGGTTTGGCCGCCCCATGCGAAAATTCCAAGCGCCGCCCCCCATCCCCACAAAAGCCCTCCTTGCAGTTTGAGATCTAGTCAACCTTTTTACAGAATGTCATTCATCCATGTCCTTTTATTTTCACAAATGACACTTACTAATCAATGTTTTGAGGTCATTGAGTCTTTCAGACCAGAGCCAGGTACAGGACACCAGTCAGTGAAACAACGACAACTTTTACGATGTATAACAGTTACACACAAAAAAACAAGTGCATAGTTATTCACTGGGCCAGAACGAGTGTTCAGCGCAGTCCTGAGTAATGGCAGATAGCATACGTTGACGGAAGTTGCAAACGACACGAAACGTTCCCAATTACAAATGGTTCAAATGGGCCTGAGCACTATGGGACTTAACTTCTGAGGTCATCAGTCGCGTAGAACTTAGAACTACTTAAACCTAACTAACCTAAGGACATCACACACATCCGTGCCCGAGGCAGGATTGGAACCTGCGACCGTAGCGGTCGCACGGATACGGATTGAAACCCTAGAACCGCTCGGCCACAGCGACCGGCGTACCTCAGTTTGTTTAGTTGAGTAGCGCACTTCACAGGATGCCTCTACCGACACTAAAGTAATGGGATTGCTGCTGTCCCAGAGCTTAAATACGTCTGCGCCAAAGATGAACGATCAGTAGTTGTGAGTCGTGAAGTTCATCTGTCTCCGGTGACTGTAGACACATCAGTGTGGCCGTGGGCTTCGTTTATGTAAGTGCTGTTATTTTGTTTTGCCGGAAAAACAGTAAGTGTAATAATAGAGGTATGAACTGTCGTGAAGTTTCACGTAAAACTTGGAAAAACTGCTACTCAAACCTATCTTTTACTAAAATAAGAGCATGGCGAAGACTCTTTATCACGTACGAGAACTTTTGAGTCGTTCATGCGTTTCCTAGATGGCCGAGAAGGCTATGAGTAACGATTGCTGCCGGCCGAAGTGGCCGTGCGGTTAAAGGCGCTGCAGTCTGGAACCGCAAGACCGCTACGGTCGCAGGTTCGAATCCTGCCTCGGGCATGGATGTTTGTGATGTCCTTAGGTTAGTTAGGTTTAACTAGTTCTAAGTTCTAGGGGACTAATGACCTCAGCAGTTGAGTCCCATAGTGCTCAGAGCCATTTGAACCATTTTTTTAACGATTGCTGAGACTGTAGGACTTGATAAAGGGTGCGTAAGATAAATTTTACATGATCAATTTAATACGAGAAAAGTGTGTGCGAAACTGGTGCCGAAAATTCTCAAGATCGCGCAAAAAGAAGTTCGTGTAAATGTCTGTACTGAGAATTTGAATTCCACTAAAAATGTAAATGTTGTGTGACTAGGGCCTCCCGCCGGGTAGACCGTTCGCTCTGTTCAAGTCTTTCGATTTGACATACTTCGGTGACTTGCACGTCGATAAGGATGAAATGATGATGATGCAAGTCTTTCGATTTGACATACTTCGGCGACTTGAGCGTCGATAAGGATGAAATGATGATGATGCAAGTCTTTCGATTTGACATACTTCGGGGACTTGCGCGTCGATAAGGATGAAATGATGATGATGATAATTAGGACAACACCACACCCAGTCTCTGAGCGGAGAAAATCTCCGACCCAGCCGGGAATCGAACCCGGGCCCTAAGGAGTGACATTCTGTCGCGCTGAACAATCAGCTACCGGGGGCGGACCGAATTCCACTGAGAACGATCTTAATTTCTCGGAAAGAGTGATAACATGTGACGAATCTTAGTTTTTCACTTGCGATCGAGAAGCTAATCGCCCAACTTCACCGAGAGCGAAAAAAGCTCGAATCAGCAAATCAAGGGTCAGAGCGATGATGATTTTTTACGATATTCATTGAATTGTGAATTTTCACTGGGTTCCCGAAGGTCTAACTATTAATCAATATTACTGTCTTGAGGTTCTTGCTCAACTCCGTGAGAAAATAAGAAAAAGAGAATCGTATAGTGTGGAAAAAGGTCATGGGCTCTACATCAAGGCAACATCCCATTGCACGACGTATTGTTCTTTAATAAGTTTCTAGCGAAGTGCAGCATCCCAACATTAAACAACCCATCCTATTCACTTCATACGGCTCCGTATAACTTGTATCTATACCCCAAGGTCAAATCTGCATTACATGGAACTATATTTCCGTCCTTTGAACCAGTTAAGGTAAAAGCAGTATGTGTCATCAAGGAGCTCACAGAGAAAGACTTCCAACGCTGTACGAACTTACAGCATGCTTGAGTAGCTGTGGGTCAGCAACTTCTGTAATCAGTACAGCGCAAAACAAATAAGCAACAAATTTTCCTTTTTTATTCATCGATGACTAGCTTTGGGCAGAGACATAAACAATCCTGTCGGCGGAACGTGAGCAACTAAGCGTTATAGCAGGGGTTGAAACTGAAGCGTTAACCTCTATCATCGTAACAAAGTCGAAAACGGTATTTCGGAAAATGTGAAAACCATGTCAGAAATGTGCTACGAACAGTTATCTGTATGCGCTGTAACTGTTCGTTACACATTTTGGAGATGGTTTTCACATTTTTGGAATTCTAGTGGCTAGCGTTGCTGCCTCTGGATCACGGAGTCCCGGGTTCGATTCCCGACCGGGTTGGGGATTTCCTCTGCCCAGGGACTGGGTGTTGGTGTTGTCCTCATCATTTCATCATCATCATCATCATCATTCGTGACAGTGGCTCGGTTGAACTGTGGAAAAAATATGGACTGTGTAAAAATTGGGACTTGGTACGGGCGCTGTTGACCGCGCAGTTGAGAGCCCCAAGAAGCAAATATCATCATCATCATCATCATCATCACATTTATGGAAATACCATTTTGATTTGAAAATTGGTCTGGGCCCGGAACTAGTCATCTAGTGAATAAAAAAGTAAAATTTGCAACTTTGGACTGCTTTTTCGTTGTACTGTCTTCCAGCACTCTTTCCACCAATGGAAAATTGGTATGGAGGTTGTAGGTACAGAGGAGGGGAGCGTATTTAAGGGTGAAAGTACTAAATATGTTTGTTTTTGAAATAAAATGTTTACAGCAAGAGTCCCGTTATTTCATAGCACATCTTGCACTGCAGCAGTAACAAAACCACTCTTCCCTCTACGTGGTTGCCATCTTCTCCGGCAGCGGGTAAAGACACGTGCGCCCATGGGGTATGTGCTAGCTTCTAACAAACTGCTCTCCGCTCCCACTGGAGCCCGTTTTGACAACTTGGCCCACCAAGCTACAACCAAATTAGGTCCGTACATTGACTCACACCGACCCGGCGCTACCATACGACTTGTCCGCGTCTAGCTATTGTGGCTTTGATACCAATCATCGCAGTTGGCGTTTCCGCCCCGATTGGGCATGCAGCGGCGGTGCTGCACGTTAAGCGCCGCTGGCCGAACCCTCAGGCCAAGCTGCGAGTACCAGAATTGCACTAATGCGGCCGGCTTGGCGAGAGGGAAGTCAACCATGCAGCAAATTCAGTATCACGACCCAATACGAATGCTTGGCAGCAAGGGTGTCTGCAGCAGGCTAGTTTTACGTGTGGAGTCTGCGAGACTGGAAGCATATCATCAGGCGTTCGGAAAAGTATCTTCCATGGACTGCCGTATGGGCTCGGGCTTTTACACAGTCGGAATTGTGCCGTGTTCTGTCTGTAACGGCATGCTGGAATATATGAAACTAATGATGTCTGGCTGCGAGAGAGTCATGACAGTTGGCGGGAAAAGGAGATTTTAATTCGTCTGAGCGGGCCGAGTGAAGGCAATTGGAGTTGGATGGTAGGTAAGTTGTGAGTGAAAACAGCTGAGACAGCACGTGGCAGCGAGTGCAAGACGGAGGCAGTGAATGTTTATCCTTCCGACTGGGCAGTGCTGATGGCGGCAACGGAGGCTGGGTACTGTGCGGTCTGTTGTGGCTGTCAAGTTTGGCTTAAGGTCTGTTGAGCGGACGCACTGTGGATTCGTTCACGACTGTGCCTTCGGGTCAGCAACAAAATGGCTCAAATGGCTCTGAGCACTATTGGACTTAACATCTGAGATCATCAGTCCCCTAGAACTTAGAACTACTTAAACCTAACTAACCTAGGGACATCACACACATCCATGCCCGAGGCAGGATTCGAACCTGCGACCGTAGCGGTCGCACGGTTCCAGACTGAAGCGCCTAGAACCGCTCGGCCACACCCGCGGGCGTCAACAACAGATCTGTGAATTTTGTCGGTCTCTAATCAGTCAGTATTCTGTTCACCAGGTATCGTTATTGTGTACAAACACTGAATACAGAAGATGTATAGCCCTTAGTAACGTTTCAAGATTTATTAAAATGTTTTAATGTTTTGCTTTTATAAGATGCTCATAATTGTAGCGAGCTGTTATATTGTGTGCAAATGAGTGCAGCGATTATACCGTTTAGGACAGTCAGTTTCCAGTAGCTTTGCGTTGCTTCTTTCATGTGTGTAATCCAGGTCATGAGTTTCAGGCAGCCACAGTGTTAAGTTTCTGACCCATCAAAACCATGGCTGGTACAATTTGTGCTTCGACATCTGACTTTAACATTTGCTGTGGAGATCTTAAACGAATGATGTTTTTCATTGTACGTTTGCGGCTATTTATCTGTTACGAGTGTCGATATCTCGGAAGGTGAATGTTTTTGTACCGTTACTATATTTAATCCTTTGTGTTTAGTGTAGTCCTTGGGTAAGTTTTACATGACTAAACTGTGTGATCCTCAGAGGCTGTCTTCATATATAGGGGCCATACAATTATCATTAAAAAAATGATTCAAATGGCTCTGAGCACTATGGGACTTTACTTCTGAGGTCATCATTCCCGTAGAACTTAGAACTACTTAAACCTAACTAACCTAAGGACATCACACACATCCATGCCCGAGGCAGGATTCGAACCTGCGACCGTAGCGGTCGCGCGGTTCCAGACTGAAGCGCCTAGAACCGCTCGGCCACCCCGGCCAGCAATTATCATTATTATTATATTTCCCTTCTCAGACGTTATGTCGGGTTAAAAATGAATAGTGACGCGGAACTTGATCAAGCAAGCATGACTTCCTTTTAACTGTACGGTATATGTTACATTGCATTTAGGAACTTTCGGGTAATTGAAGATGTATCAATAATTACAGATTTCTGTAGTTATATATATACGTTTGGATGTAGCTGTATTGCGTTGATGTACTGGTGGATATTGTGTGGTACGACTCCTGTAGTTTGTAGTATAATTGGTATAATGTCAACTTTATCCTGATGCCACATGTCCTTGACTTCCTCAGCCAGTTGGATGTATTTTTCAATTTTTTCTCCTGTTATCTTCTGTATATTTTTTGTATTGGGTATAAATATTTCGATTAGTTGTGTAATTTTCTTCTTTTTATTGGTGAGTATGATGTCAGGTTTGTTATGTGGTGTTGTTTTATCTGTTATAATGGTTCTGTTCCAGTATAATTTGTATTCATCATTCTCCAGTACATTTTGTGGTGCATACTTGCATGTGGGAACGTGTTGTTTTATTAGTTTATGTTGTATGGCAAGTTGTTGATGTATCATTTTTGCTACATTATCATGTCTTCTGGTGTATTCTGTATTTGCTAGTATTATACATCCGCTTGTGACGTGATCTACTGTTTCTATTTTTGTTTGCAAAGTCTGCATTTATCTGTTGTGGTATTGGGATCTTTAATAATATGCTTGCTGTAATATCTGGTGTTTATTATTTGATCCTGTATTGCAATAATGAATCCTCACTGTATATATTGCCTTTTCTTAGCCATGTGTTGGATGCTTCTTGATCGATGTGTGGCTGTGTTAGATGATACGGGTGCTTGCCATGTAGTGTTTTCTCTTTCCAATTTCCTTTCTTCGTATCTGTTGATGTTATGTGATATAAAGAGTTGTAGAAGCCGGCCGCGGTGCTCTCGCGGTTAAGGCGCTCAGTCCGGAACCGCGCGACTGCTACGGTCGCAGGTTCGAATCCTGCCTCGGGCATGGATGTGTGTGATGTCCTTAGGTTAGTTAGGTTTAAGTAGTTCTAAGTTCTAGGGGACTGATGACCACAGATGTTAAGTCCCATAGTGCTCAGAGCCAAAGAGTTGTAGAAGTGGTTATGAAAATGCAATGGTGTAGCCGATGTATTTATATAAGTGATTGCTTTGTGTATTTTGTTAGTTTCTGCTCGTTCTATAAAGAATTTTCTTAATATGTCTACCTGTCCATAATGTAGGTTTTTTTATGTCGATAAATCCCCTTCCTCCTTCCTTTCCGCTTAATGTGAAATCTTTCTGTTGCTGAATGTATGTGATGTATTCTATATTTGTGGCATTGTAATCGTGTAACTTCAAAATGGCTCTGAGCACTATGCGACTTAACTTCTGAGGTCATCAGTCGCCTAGAACTTATAACTAATTAAACCTAACTAACGTAAGGACATCACACACATCCATGCCTGAGGCAGGATTCGAATTTGTGACCGTAGCGTGATCGTGTAAGTGTATTGAGTGCTTCTTGGTCTGTGTTACTCCATTTCACTACTCCAAATGAGGAGGTCAATATTGGTATAGCATAAGTATTTATAGCTTTTGTCTTGTTCCTTGCCGTCAATTCTGTTTTCAGTATTTTTGTTAGTCTTTGTCTATATTTTTCTTTTAGTTCTTCTTTAATATTTGTATTATCTATTCCTATTTCTTGTCTGTATCGTAGATATTTATAGGCATCTGTTTTTTCCATCGCTTCTATGCCGTCGCTGTGGTTATCCAATACGTAATCTTCTTTTTTAGTGTGTTTTCCCTTGACTGTGCTATTATTCTTACATCTGTCTGTTCCAAAAGCCATATTTATATCATTGTTGAATACTTCTGTTAGCTTCAGAATTGGTTGAGTTGTTGATTTGTTGTTTCCAGTAGTTTTAGATCATCCATGTATAGCAAATGCGTGATTTTGTGTTGGTATGTTCCAGTAATATTATATCCATAATTTGTATTATTTAGCATGTTGGATAGTGGGTTCAGAGCAAGGCAGAACCAGAAAGGACTTAATGAGTCTCCTTGGTATATTCCACTCTTAATCTTGAATTTGTTTGGATATTAAGTGTGGTTTTCCAATTTTTCATTACTATGTTTAGGAACTGTATCAATTTAGGATCTACTTTGTATATTTCCAATATTTGTAGTAACCATGAGTGGGGTACACTATCAAAAGCTTTTTGGTAATCAATGTATGCGTAGTGTAGCGACCTTTGTTTAGTTTTAGCTTGATATGTCACCTCTGCATCTATTATCAGTTGCTCTTTACATCCTCGTGCTCCTTTGCAGCAGACTTTTTGTTCTTCATTTATAATTTTGTTCTGTGTTGTATGTGTCATTAATTTCTGTGTAATGACTGAAGTTAATATTTTGTATACTGTTGGTAGGCATGTTATGGGGCGATATTTTGCTGGGTTTGCTGTGTCTGCTTGATCTTTAGGTTTCAGATGAGTTATTCCTTGTTTGTGTCAGGAACTGTGTATGGGTCTGCAATGTAACTGTTAAATAATTTAGTTAGATGTGAATGTGTTGAGGCAAACGTCTTTAGCCAGAGATTTGCTATTTTATCTTTTCCAGGGGCTTTCCAATTGTGCGTAGAATTAATTGCTCGGGTGACTTCATGTTGCAAAATTATCACTTCATGCATTTGTGGTATCATCTTGTACGTGTCGATTTCTGCGTGAATCCACCGTGTATGTCTGTTATGTTGTATCGGGTTTGACCATATGTCGCTCCAGAAGGGTTCCATGTCTGTTATGTTTGGTGAATTGTCTATTTTAATGTGTGTGTTGTCTATTGCATGGTGAAATTTCTTTTGGTTTTTGTTGAATGTTTGGTCTTGTTTCCTTCTGTTTTCACTTTTTTTGTATCTTCTAATTCGTTTGGCCAATGCTTGTAATTTCTGGTTCGTTTCATCTACTTGCTCTATCGCTTCTTGTTGTGAGATTTTACCTAACCTTTTTCGTTTTTTGTCTGATATCTCATTTTTTATAAATTGTGTTAGCTGTCCGATGTCTTTTCTCAGTTTTTCTATTCTGATCTATAGCCTGTGTTGCCATGCTGGTTTTGGGGGTTTCTTCTGTGTGTTGGTTGGTTCTGATCTCTGCCTAGTGTGTATATTTAGTGTAGTGAGTGCTCCTATATAAACCAGTAGTTGTAACTCTTCCATAGTTGTATTTTCATTTATTTTGTTGTGTATGATAGTGTTGATAGTTGTTATTGTTGGTTTGACTTTTGGGTTATTTGGTGGTCTATGCAAGAATTGTCTAATGTCTGTATTTGTATCTTTGTATTGTATAAATGTCAGCCGAAATTTTTCTTCTATATCTAACATGTGTGTCACTTATTTGTGCTTGTTCTGGTGGCTGTCTTAAGATTTCGTTTTCCTCAGATTGTTTAATTGATGCGTGTTATTCTTTGTTTGTTTGCTCTGGGATGTTTGAGTCCATTACTGTATTTTCTTATTCTTCTGATTGCACATTATTTTGTTCCAGTATTTGTTGTACTTGTTGTTTGATGTTTTCTAATTCTGACTGGGGTATCCTGTTATTTTTGATTATTACACGGATCTGATCAGCTAGTCGTTGTTCTGTCAATAATTTTAATTCTGGGTATCTCGTAATAAATGTTGTGTATACTTGTGATCTGTATCCAGTTGTGTTGGTTCTTAAGTTTGTTGCTTGGTAATAACAGAACATGAGGTGTCGGTTAGCTTCATCTGACCATCTCATCGCCGGCCGTAGTGGCCGTGTGGTTCTAGGCGCTGCAGTCTGGAACTGTGCGACCGCTACGGTCGCAGATTCGAATCCTGCCTCGGGCATGGATGTATGTGATGTCCTTAGGTTAGTTAGGTTTAATTAGTTCTAAGTTCTAGGCGACTGATGACCTCAGAAGTTACGTCGCATAGTGCTCAGAGCCATTTGAACCAATTTTTAACCATCTCATCCTCTGTCTTTGTTTTCCTTCTAGAGTGGTTGCAGGAAGCATATCCTGCAAAACACCTCTATTTGGATTTAAATCATTTTCCGTTTGGCTAGCAGTGTCGTTACCATTGTGGACGGGCATAGGGTTCAAGCGTCGTCCCCGACCATGACAGCGCTTGTCCGAGGCTTCATTAGTTCTGTCCTGAACCAACTAATCACGCTAAAAGGGGGGTTAGCCCTATTAGTGGTTTGTTGTTTTCGTCGCCTTTTACGACTGGCAGAACATACACACATACATACATTATTATTATTATTATTAATTGTGCTTGCTGTAGACATCATTATCTGCTTGCATTGAGGCACGTTTTCCTCTATACGACTTGTTCACGTACTATTGTACTCGTCTCATTTTAAAGGTTTTGGGCCGTAAATGAAGACTTAAATTTCATCACCTTGTTGTGGAGCGGTTATCTGCAGAAATCTGAGAGGCCGCGTCATTAGCAGTAAGCTGTTACTTCATGGCTCTAGCCGATTCTGTTGTTTCTTACGATATTGTGTCACTTATTTATCTCAATTTTTAAACAGTTCGCCGTTATTGCGAGGTAGGAGTTACATTATTCAAAACAGCGCCTGATATCCTGATATCCCTGTGCTTGAGCTTGCTGCCTCCAAAATTGAAATTCTGTACTGTTGCTTTAAATAAGGTACATAATTATAGCTTACTGACTGATTATTTACCTCCTTATAGAAAGCCCCCCTCCCCCCCCCCCCCCCATGAACCATGGACCTTGCCGTTGGTGGGGAGGCTTACGTGCCCCAACGATACAGATAGCCGTACGATAGGTGCAACCACAACGGAGGGGTATCTGTTGAGAGGTCAGACAAACGTGTGGTTCCTGAAAAGGGGCAGCAGCCTTTTCAGTAGTTGCAGGGCAACAGTATGGGTGATTCACTGATTTGGCATTGTAAAACTAACCAAAACGGCCTTGCTGTTGTGGTTCTGCAAACGGCTGAAAGCAAGGGGAATCTACAGCCGTAATTTTTCCCGACGGCATTGCAGCTTTTCTGTATGGTTAAATGATAATGGCGTCCTCTTGGGTAAAATATTCCGGAGGTAAAATAGTCCCCCATTCGGATCTCCGGGAGGGAACTGCTCAAGAGGACGTCGTTATCAGGAGAAAGAAAACTTGCATTCTACGGATCGGAGCGTGGAATGTCAGATCCCTTAATCGGGCAGGTAGGTTAGAAAATTTAAAAAGGGAAATGGATAGGTTAAAGTTAGATATAGTGGGAATTAGTGAAGTTCTGTGGCAGGAGGAACAAGACTTCTGGTCAGGTGAATACAGGGTTATAAATACAAAATCAAATAGGGGTAATGCAGGAGTAGGTTTAATAATGACTAAAAAAATAGGAGTACGGGTAAGCTACTACAAACAGCATAGTGCACGTATTATAGTGGCCAAGATAGACAAGAAGCCCATGCCTACTACAGTAGTACAAGTTTATATGCCAACTAGCTCTGCAGATGACGAAGAAATTGATGAAATGTATGATGAGATAAAAGAAATTATTCAGGTTGTGAAGGGAGACGAAAATTTAATAGTCATGGGTGACTGGAATTCGACAGTAGGAAAAGGGAGAGAAGGAAACATAGTAGGTGAATATGGATTGGGGCTAAGAAATGAAAGAGGAAGCCGTCTGGTATAATTTTGCACAGAGCATAACTTAATCATAGCTAACACTTGGTTCAAGAATCATAAAAGAAGGTTGTATACATGGAAGAACCCTGGAGATACTAGAAGGTATCAGATAGATTATATAATGGTAATACAGAGATTTAGGAACCAGGTTTTAAATTGTAGGACATTTCCAGGGGCAGATGTGGACTCTGACCACAATCTATTGGTTATGAACTATAGATTAAAACTGAAGAAATTGCAAAAAGGTGGGAATTTAAGGAGATGGGACCTGGATAAACAGACTAAACCAGAGGTTGTACAGAGTTTCAGGGACAGCATAAGGGAACAATTGACAGGAATGGGGGAAAGAAATACAGTAGAAGACGAATGGGTAGCTCTGAGGGATGAAGTAGTGAAGGCAGCAGAGGATCAAGTAGGTAAAAAGACAAGGGCTAGTAGAAATCCTTGGGTAACAGAATATATATTGAATTTAATTGATGAAAGGAGAAAATATAAAAATGCAGTAAATGAAGCAGGCAAAAAGGAATACAAAGGTATCAAAAATGAGATCGACAGGAAGTGCAAAATGGCTAAGCAGGCATGGCTAGAAGACAAATGTAAGGATGTAGAGGCTTATCTCACTAGGGGTAAGATAGATACTGCCTACAGGAAAATTAAAGAGATTTTGGAGAAAAGAGAGCCACTTGTATGAATATCAAGAGCTCAGATGGAAACGCAGTTCTAAGCAAAGAAGGGAAAGCAGAAAGATTGAAGGAGTATATAGAGGGTCTATACAGGGGCGATGTTCTTGAGAACAATATCATGGAAATGGAAGAGGATGTAGATGAAGATGAAATGGGAGATATGATACTGCGTGAAGAGTTTGACAGAGCACTGAAAGACCTGAGTCGGCACAAGGCCCCGGGAGTAGACAACATTCCATTAGAACTACTGACGGCCTTGGGAGAGCCAGTCCTGACAAAACTCTACCACCTGTTGAGCAAGATGTACGAGACAGGCGAAATACCCTCAGACTTCAAGAAGAATATAATAATTCCAATCCCAAAGAAAGCAGGTGTTAACAGATGTGAAAATTACCGAACTATCAGTTTAATAAGCCACAGCTGCAAAATACTAACGCAAATTCTTTACAGACGAATGGAGAAACTGGTAGAAGCCGACCTCGGGGAAGATCAGTTTGGATTCCGTAGAAATGTTGGAACGCGTGAGGCAATACTGACTTTACGACTTATCTTGGAAGAAAGATTAAGGAAAGGCAAACCTACGTTTCTAGCATTTTAGACTTAGAGAAAGCTTTTGACAATGTTGACTGGAATACTGTCTTTCAAATTCTAAAGGTGGAAGGGATAAAATACAGGGAGCGAAAGGCTATTTACAATTTGTACAGAAACCAGAGGGCAGTTATAAGAGTCGAGGGGCATGAAAGGGAAGCAGTAGTTGGGAAGGGAGTGAGACAGGGTTGTAGCCTCTCTCCGATGTTATTCAATCTGTATATTGAGCAAGCAGTAAAGGACACAAAAGAAAAATTTGGAGTAGGTATTAAAATCCAGGGAGAAGAAATAAAAACTTTGAGGTTAGCCGATGACATCATAATTCTGGCAGAGACAGCAAGGGACATGGAAGAACAGTTGAACGAAATGGACAGTGTCTCGAAAGGAGGATATAAGATGAACATCAACAAAAGTAAAACGAGGATAATGGAATGTAGTCGAATTAAGTCGGGTGATGCTGAGGGAATTAGATTAGGAAATGAGACACTTAAAGTAGTAAAGGAGTTTTGCTATTTGGGGAGCAAAATAAGTGATGATGGTCGAAGTAGATAGGATATAAAATGTAGACTTGCAATGGCAAGGATAGCGTTTCTGAAGAAGAGAAATTTGTTAACATCGAGTATAAATTTAAGTGTCAGGAAGTCGTTTCTGAAAGAATTTGTATGGATTGTAGCCATATATGGAAGTGAAACATGGACGATAAATAGTTTGGACGAGAATAGAAGAAGCCTTCGAAGTGTGGTGCTACAGAAAAATGTTGAAGATTAGGTGGTTAATCACGTAACTAATGAGGTGGTATTGAATAGAATTGGGGAGAAGAGAAGTATGGGGCACAACTTGACTAGAAGAAGGGATCGGTTGGTAGGACATGTCCTGAGGCTTCAAGGGATCACAAATTTAGCATTGGAGGGCAGCGTGGAGGGTAAAAATCGTAGAGGGAGACCAAGAGATGAATACACTAAGCAGATTCAGAAGGATGTAGGTTGCAGTAGGTACTGGTAGATGAAGGAGCTTGCACAGGATAGATTAGCATGGAGAGCTGCATCAAACCAGTCTCAGGACTGAAGACCACAACAACAACAACAACAATATAAAGGGCGGCTATGTCGTTGTTTCAAATGACTGTTATGCACAGCTACCTGGATATGCACTGATTGCTTGAAGTGGCTTGCGTCATGTTTAAAGCCTGGAAGTTCCTTCCGGTTCTGAAACGGGTCGCTGGCCGTTACTTGTGACTTGTCTAGTGCCGGCCGCTGGTGGCCGAGCGGTTCTGGCGCTACAGTCTGGAACCGCGCGACCGCCACGGTCGCAGGTTCGAATCCTGCCTCGGGCATGGATGTGTGTGTTGTCCTTAGGTTAGTTAGGTTTAAGTAGTTCTAAGTTCTAGGGGACTTATGACCTCAGCAGTTGAGTCCCATAGTGCTCAGAGCCATTTGAACCATTTTTTTTTTAAACTTGTCTAGTACTTGATTACTACGTAACTGAATTACTTAATTTTTTTATTTTATTACTGTGATACCTTTGACGCAGGCCGCGGGGCCGCGACAGCATCAATGTAGCTGCAGTATGGCGACTTAATTTTTTGCGTTAGCTTACATGTGTCAGGGTATTTATGGTACTTAAAACCGTCAAAGGTCAACCAGTTTAGGTACAGAGTTGTGTGACCGTGGCTGTTGGAGAAAAATTATTTACCTCAATATTGTAATTAACCTCTTTACAGTTTCAACATTTTGTAGACAGGGAACCAGAAATTATTTTAAACTTCATTAAACGCTTATTAACGAATCTGTCAAAAGTCTGACTGACCTGCTAAGGCTGTTCTGAAAGTGCCTGATCTTAGGACCTCAGCATGCCGGGTTTGAAAACGAACCTGTAATGTCTGAAACTAATCGCCAAATAAAAGTCCTGTAACAGTTGAGAAATTCGTTAATAAGCGTTTTATGAAAGTAACCTTTTGACTAATGAGGTATATAGTAATTGCTTCCAAGATTTTAATATTGATACAGGCTGCATATCAACTATTTTAAATTTTCCATCTTGAATAATCCTGTATTGTTTTGGGTCACTTGTTCTTTGATTAATGTTGTAAGACGCTGTCAATTTTCGTGGCCGGAGCCGCTACTTGTCGATCAATTACCTCCCCCCATTGGCCTCGCAAGGGCTGAGGGCACCCTGCTTGCCAAGAGCGCTCGGCAGACCAGGATGGTCACGCATCCAAGAGTTAGCTAAGCCCGACAGCGCTCAATTTCGGTGGTCAGACGGGGACCGCCGTTACCACTGCGACAAAGTCGTTGAAAGTGTTTTAATAAAGTGTGCTGAATTATGTTTTGGGGTTTAATGTTCCCAGCACCTTACCACTCACTCACCCCCTTCCTGCCGGATTAAGGGGCTCCGGAAAGGCTCAAAATCATGAAAAGTTCAATTTTTACTTTTTTGCGTTTTCTGAATCTGCAGACTATTACCTTTTAATAGATATATAATTTATTCAATTCCGAAGACTACAACTATTTTTAAATTTTTTTTGAAATGTGTTCTACATGGGCGTGACCCACTGTGGCGCTGTTAAACTGCTGTCAAATGGTGTTATTATTAACGTCCGTGTTCATCAGGTACATTTTAGTGATGTGAGATAAAGTATGTGTTGTGGCTAACCTGTGATGGTTCAATATATATCGCTGGTGTGATTGTCGATTGTTTCATGTTTATTTACTCTGTTGTTATCTCGAAAATATTCGTAATTAGTTCTGCTTCTTGAGTCTCTGTTTTGTTGAAGTATAATAATGAGTAAAAGTAAAGTTATTAGAAATCCTCTGAAGGCTTTTAAGAAAAGGAGAAATGTTGGAAAGCCAAAGGTATTTAGAAATATGGGAATGAAGATAGGTTCTAACATGGTACGAGCGACAGGGCTGTAAAGAGTCTAGAAATACAAGCAAGAGTAAACAGGAGGAGGAACAAGAGGAAGCTGGAGGAGGAGTTTGCAGAGGATGAAGATAATCCATCCTATGGACCTGGAATGCACTAAAAAGTTAATCCAATCTTTGTCGCTCGATTCCCAAAACTTTTATTTTCTCATACTAATTACATGTTTTCTAAGGATCTTCCAAACATATTTGTTTCAAACTTTCAGTAAATGTTACACAGTACCTTCTGCATAATTTAACACAGCCTTTTTCCAAAAAACTGTATATTTTTGAATATATAAATAAAAAATTGCAAAAATATGTTGTGAATTTTCATTACAATTGAAAAAAAAATCATCTTTAATAACTGAACTAAAATTTTGTAAAAATCCCTGTGTTAAGTTGTAGCGCATATTCCAATAAATAATCTGTAAAAACTTCAACTTCCTACCTCAAATACTTTGTGAGGAAAGATGTAATTTATAAGCGTTAACATTGCAAGTATAGGGCGTTCCGGAGCCCCTTAAGAATATCATCTCATGCATTCAAGTTTCTGAAAAGAATAATTCACTGAAGAATCAAAGGGAAAATTTGGGATTTGTTATATGAGCATCAGTTTGATTTAATGAAAGTACAGTCTCCGTAGAGATAGTTCTGACGTTGCGCTTGCTAATGGAAGTATAAGGAGAAAGACAGGTAATAAAAGAAAGGTTGAAAGCTGGGATTAAAATTTAGAGTGAAAGGTATCAGTGATAAAGTCATTTATGGCGTAGAGAGGACGTTACAAACCTTCTAAGCAATAGGACGAAGCGAGATGGAAATACTTCTGGGTAAAACCGAGATCGTCCAGTAACTACCGGTTCTCTTCAAGTGTATATCTTCGGTTGCAACTTCCTTCATTCCTACTTTTGGGTCTTATTATCAACTAAACGTTTTGTGACTGGACATTATATTTTTCCTTGAGGCAACCGATATCGTGTTATAATCTATTTACTGTATGGTATTCGTTTCAAGGAATATTTTTATCTCATGTGCGGCGCGATAGCGAGAAGGTGTACTAATAATTTTGGCGTGCAAAACTTCAGCAAATCATTATAGTCTTATATTTCAAGCAAAGTTGGAGTAGATAATGATCATTACGTGATTCTTTCGTATCCACAACCGCCTAGTAGTGATTTTTCACTTGCGTTTTTTAGTTACGACACTAAATTAAAATATTCCAAAATAATTATTTCATGTGGTACAGCTAATTTGGACACTAACAGAAAAAGGCCACCCGTACCGTTACAGTAAGTACAAAACAAAATTTTGCATCGATATCGACAAATAAACTATACTCATGGCGATACATTAAAGCATGTTCCATCTTCTTGTCACAGAGCCAACACCCAGCATTGTGCTAGAAATAGATATGTAACTTCCGGAATACCATATGAAGATCAACCTGAAAAAGTTCCAAAACCGGTTCATGGAATAATAAATAACTAATCAAAAAGTGGCTGCTTGCAGTTCTGTGTATTTATGTTCAATATATATAAATCCGAGTTATTGTAATAAGTATACAAAAAGGAAGACTTAGAAAAATATTATTATTATTTATCAACTCACAAAAATCATATATTGTTTTTATAGTACTTTACAAATAACTATTCAAAAAAAGTGTCTGGCTGCAGTTTCATGTTTTTACAATCAATTAAAAAAATCCAACTTTTTCTAACGCCAACGGCCTTGCCGGTTCCCGTCTGGTCACTGAAATTAAGTGCTGTCGGGCTGGGCTAGCACTTGGATGGGTGACCATCCGGTATGCCGAGCGCTGTTGGCAAGTGAGGAACACTCAGCCCTTGTGAGCCAAACTCAGGAGCTACTTGATTGACTACGGTCTCGTAAATTGACATACGGCCGGGAGAGCGGTGTGCTGACGACAAGCCTCTCCCCATCCGCATTCAGTGACGTCTGTGGACTGAGGATGACACGACGACCGGTCGGTTCCGTTCGGTCTTCGTGGCCTGTTCTGGCGGAGCTTAGTTTAGTTTTTTGAGTTATTTTAATCCGTATGTAAAGAGGAAGACGTAGAAAGAAAATTATTTGTATTTCTCAACTCACATAAATCAAATTGCTCTGTTTTTCTAAAATAGATTAGACCTTTGATTGGCTTTGTATAGAGTTTTGACGGGAAGTGTTGCGTCGAAAGTTGTACCTTGGCAAGCACCGTGTAAAGTTGTTTCTGAGCGAACAGAGTACGAGGGTGTTCTACAATGAAGTTATGCAATATTAACTGACCAAGAACTTAAGAATAAAGGGAACTATTTTTCCAAATCATATGTTGAAGTAAACTGAAACTCTCAGTTCCACAAGTTGCATTCAAAATACAGTGAATCGAGGCTTTTAATTGAGTGACTACAGTCAACGAGAACATCGATTCCAAAAGGTATGTTACATTTACCTTTGATTTGCTTTCTACTATTGGGTAAATTGCAGTTACAGTTAAAAATATGTGTAAGTTCGTTAGTTGAGAACGTTAGTGTGTCCAAGAAATACGATCCAGTTGCTTGATTATATTTTATTTTTGAGCAGTGCTGCCAAATGTGTGAACAGATTGTCCCCCTAACATTGAAGCTGTGCTTATCCACATATCTGCCATAATCATTTGAGGAAAGTGAACGACTGAAGATGTACACAGAGTTGTTAATGTACCTTTATTTGTAGTATCGGTGACGACAGCGATCCGTGTGTGACAGGGAACACACACACACACACACACACACACAAACACACGCACGCACAATCACACACACATTGAGAGGTTAATATCCGGACTCCGCCACAGCCTCCCCCTCAACCACCCCTCCTCCTCCATTTGATCCGACATATGAAAACATTTCGCCCTGCCTCTGCCTTCCATCGCGTTCCACCCTGTGGTATTTCCATATTAAAAAATTGCAACGTGCTTTTTGCCCTGTTACCCTTCCTGCGAGGTTGACGCTCCTTCCTTTCGTCTCTTCTCTTCTCCCCCCCCCCCCCCCTCTCTCTCTCTCTCTCATTTTCCCTATCTCCTTCGCTCTCTTTGTAGCCACTGCAGTGACTGCAGACGACAGCTGCGCCCGTGAAAAGGGTTTTTCAGGTTGCTTCTCCGTGCATTTTGTGAGGTAGATTGTGGCGGGGAGTTTTTTGGGGTGGGAAGTACGTCGTTTACATCTCGTCAATTCCACTTTTCGCCGGCTGGTTCTTTGCGCGGGGCGCCGCGATTGCTAGTGGGGGAAAGGAGAGAGAGAGGGGGTAGGAGGAGGAGGGAGGGAGGGAGGGAGGGAGGGAGAGGATATGAAAGGCAGTTTGTGGTTTTAAAGAATCTCGCAGCCACCTCGCGGCTTCAGGTGTGCCTCCCATCACCACATAAAGGGCCTGCGTTGCTCTCCTTTCGGCTTACGGGACTCGGTGTGGAGCTCGCGCAAGCCTGCACCGAGCAGCAAACCGTGTCTTTGCTCTACATTGCGCTTATGATTTACTCGACACAGTTTTCTGTCCGTTGCTACCGATGCCCTTTTCTGTGACCCTGTCTAATTGCAGCGAAAGAAAAAGAAGAATGAATCAGGCAGAGTAACAGCGGAGGGAAGGTTAGTAAAAGAAAATGTCCGCACATCTGTGCGCACTCAGCTTTGAAAACTTTTGATCTACAGAGCTTTGTGACAAATGTATCTCTGAGAAAATGAGTATAACACTGTGAGAGAGCGAGAGAGAGAGAGAGAGAGAGAGAGAGAGAGAGGGAGAGGGAGAGGGAGAGAGAGAGACAGAGAGAGAGAGAGAGAGAGAGAGAGAGAGAGAGAGACAGAGCGGGTGGGTGGGGTGGGGGGAGAAAAACAGTTTCAAGCGGATGAAAAAAAGTTAGCCAAGTAAAAGGAAATCCGCATTGTGGTACAAGGGTTGTCAACTGCAGCGAGGAAATTCGTAGAGCGCTGCCTTTAAACGCCAACGTTCGCCCTTCGAAAATTTAAAATTCGTACCGTGTCTTATCTGCTCGAATCAAAACTGCCGCCGCTCTCTCATTGTTTCGATTGTCGCGTGTATTAAAACGATACGGGGCCCAGCAGAGCTGGCAGCACAAAGTTTCTCGTTAGAGGAGTCACTTCGCTTGCAAATACGAGGCACAAAAGTACAACAGTAGCTTCTCGCCATACAAAATCAAAGTCGCCTTCTTTAAGCAACAATTCAAAGGGAAAAATCCGAGAATTTTTCTAATTACGCTGGCCAACAGCTTTCTCGTCACAAAGAATGCGAATGTTGTTCTTAGCTAACTCGTGGTTATTAAATTACAAAATATAATCCGTTTATGCCAATCGGGCTCAGTTTTCATGATACAGTATCCTTTAATTTGAAAATGCTGCGTTTTGGATACTTTGGAATTGCTTGCTTAATTTCATTTTATTTGTTTCTTGCGCATGTAGCACATTGAAGAACTAGAGATAGGACGTTCATATTCACAGGACGTGTACATTTGTCTGTTGTACAGAAATGATAAGCATTTCAGTCACCTCAGTTCAGTATGTGTCCTGTTGTCTAGGGGCACAGGGTCCGCCATGGGCCCTGTTAACTTGTTCCATGCGCGACTGCATCGAGGCTTGTAAGGCTCGCATGGCCTCCTGTGATATAGCCAGCCATGCTGCATTCACCTGGTTGCAAAGTTCCTCTGTGGTGGTTGGCACTGGGTCACAGTGCTGCACCCGTCGTTTCACCATATCCCACACATTTTCGACAGGCGACAAGTCTGGTGATCTGGCGGGCCAGTACAAACACCTAACATCCTGTAGCACCAAGAATGCACATACTCGTGCAGGAACATGTGATCGTCCATTGTCTTGCTGGAAAATGGTGTCTGGGGTGTTGTGAAGAAAGAGTGTGGCTACGGTTCGCAGGACGTCATTCACGTAGGTCACAGTTCCCTGGACACGCGCCTGGTGTGATTGTTGTGGTTGTCCCCAATAGCACCCCACACAATAAGGCCTTGAGCCGGCGCTGTATGTCTCGTGCAAATGCAGTCACTGTGATGACGCTACCCTGTCTGCAGCGAACCAAAATGCGGTCATCATTTTGAAACGAACAGAACCTGGATTCGTCCGGAAACACTGTCATTCCCGTCCCTAGTGACGTCGCTCCATACACCACTAGCATGTTTCTGCACATTCGTCAAAGGTAGGCAGAGAAGTGGACGGCCGCGCACGTAACCCATGCCTTAACAGACGGCGACTGATAGTGTCCCATGTGTTACACTCTTTCTCTGTTGCGGCAGAGCCGAGGAAAACGCAGATTTTTCCACCAATGCCATTTGGATGAGGTGTCGATCCTCTCGGGGAGTCTGGGTGGTGCATCCTGACCCATCTCTTCCTATTCTACGGCCTTCCGTGAACCAGTCTGCACACACCCGTTGCACTGCCGAAATACTTCGTCCCATAGGAGCAGCAATTTCCTGGATGGATGCATCACATTCTCTATGTCAATAACGCACTCTCTTTCAAAAACACTGATTTGACGGTACGGTTCGCTCATACGTCTGCGAGGCATCCTTCACATCTGCTCAAGTCACACTGATCCACTACCTGAGCACAATGGGAGCCGCAGGCACATTTTCCCGATAGGATACCTTGCCCATCGAAATCGTCGTTGACCTGGAACCCGCGGGCTGACATTGTTCAAACGCTAATCATTTCTGCAGCACATACTAATATACACTCCTGGAAATTGAAATAAGAACACCGTGAATTCATTGTCCCAGGAAGGGGAAACTTTATTGACACATTCCTGGGGTCACATACATCACATGATCACACTGACAGAACCACAGGCACATAGACACAGGCAACAGAGCATGCACAATGTCGGCACTAGTACAGTGTATATCCACCTTTCGCAGCAATGCAGGTTGCTATTCTCCCATGGAGACGATCGTAGAGATGCTGGATGTAGTCCTGTGGAACGGCTAGCCATGCCATTTCCACCTGGCGCCTCAGTTGGACCAGCGTTCGTGCTGGACGTGCAGACCGCGTGAGACGACGCTTCATCCAGTCCCGAACATGCTCAATGGGGGACAGATCCGGAGATCTTGCTGGCCAGGGTAGTTGACTTACACCTTCTAGAGCACGTTGGGTGGCACGGGATACATGCGGACGTGCATTGTCCTGTTGGAACAGCAAGTTCCCTTGCCGGTCTAGGAATGGTAGAACGATGGGTTCGATGACGGTTTGGATGTACCGTGCACTATTCAGTGTCCCCTCGACGATCACCAGTGGTGTACGGCCAGTGTAGGAGATCGCTCCCCACACCATGATGCCGGGTGTTGGCCCTATGTGCCTCGGTCGTATGCAGTCCTGATTGTGGCGCTCACCTGCACGGCGCCAAACACGCATACGACCATCATTGGCACCAAGGCAGAAGCGACTCTCATCGCTGAAGACGACACGTCTCCGTTCGTCCCTCCATTCACGCCTGTCGCGACACCACTGGAGGCGGGCTGCACGATGTTGGGGCGTGAGCGGAAGACGGCCTAACGGTGTGCGGGACCGTAGCCTAGCTTCATGGAGACGGTTGCGAATGGTCCTTGCCGATACCCCAGGAGCAACAGTGTCCCTAATTTGCTGGGAAGTGGCGGTGCGGTCCCCTATGGCACTGCGTAGGATCCTACGGTCTTGGCGTGCATCCGTGCGTCGCTGCGGTCCGGTCCCAGGTCGACGGGCACGTGCACCTTCCGCCGACCACTGGCGACAACATCGATGTACTGTGGAGACCTCACGCCCCACGTGTTGAGCAATTCGGCGGTACGTCCACCCGGCCTCCCGCATGCCCACTATACGCCCTCGCTCAAAGTCCGTCAACTGCTACCAGTGTTAAAGACTGCGATGGAGCTCCGTATGCCACGGCAAACTGGCTGACACTGACGGCGGCGGTGCACAAATGCTGCGCAGCTAGCGCCATTCGACGGCCAACACCGCGGTTCCTGGTGTGTCCACTGTGCCGTGCGTGTGATCATTGCTTGTACAGCCCTCTCGCAGTGTCCGGAGCAAGTATGGTGGGTCTGACACACCGGTGTCAATGTGTTCTTTTTTCCATTTCCAGGAGTGTATTCTGTATGTCCTGTGATTATGAACGTCCTATCTTTAGTCGTTCAAGGTGTTCTGTTTTTCTCTAACGCGATCCTCAGTTCCGTCATTCATCGTCAGAATACGAAGGAGGCCGATTAGTCATGCATCATTTTGCATCGCTTCACTCTGTGGCACAATTTCAATAGCGAGAAAGCTTCGACCTTGTGGAGTGATTTGCTGCAAGTTCGTGGAGGTTTGTTTGTTGTGTGAATAAAGAAGAAGAAATGCCTCTGACCTGTATAAATAACCCAAATTCTTTTTGTTCTATCTATGATGAGTTAACTACGCGTTCGCAGAAAGGAATACTTAATCCTCTGGTAGAAAAGAATGCTATGAACTTCTTGTCGACGAAGACCAAAAATCCCCCCCCCCCTGTTTCCCCACCCGGCATAGGCTGTCTCTCATGATTACACTCCTCACAGGAATCTCGTAACCTATCGTTTGGCGTCGCCATGATTTGGAGGGAATCAAGGGATCACACAACACGGCCTGTTATTTCTGTGTCATATGTGACAAAAATACCTGGGCACACCTTTAAAACAAAGAAAACTATGCAGTATCGTAATTTACCCCCTACTTTAAGACCTATATGTCACAGTGAAGTATTGCCGCTACCAGTGCCTCCTGAGAATGTGAAGATGAATACAGAGGCAAAAGCCTAGAAAACAGAGAAGGAGGTAAGCAGGTCAACCAAACATTTCACTCCCTGTGTGAATCAGATGAGACACATTTTTTTTCTAAAGGAGATGTCAATGAGTGTATTTGAGATTAGAATTGCAGAAGCAAGAGGCTGAGCTCCTAGCTTCACCACTAAAAGGAAGGAGTCTTCTTCTTCCTGATACGAAAGTGAGTGTTTATCATGACCGCCATTCTCTTTTTTCTGGATATCTCTCCAGTGAAACGGACACGGGTTTTTGTAATGACACAGAATATCTGTTATCGAGACTCCTGGCTATGATTTCAGTGCAAGTGATTGGCGCTTCTATCAAACTTAGTCTGAAAGCTGTACTTCTCCACAATGTGAACAAATTTCCTTCTGTTCCGATGGCTCATGCAGTTAACATGAGGGAGACATATGAGAACTTTAAACTGCTACTCACACATATCCAAAATAAGAAATACAGATGGCATACATGTGGAGGTTATTGCAATTCTGCTCGACTTGCAACTCGGGTACAAAAAGTAATGCTGCTTTATATGCGAGTGGGACAGCAGAGACAGAAAGCCTTGGACAAAACATCACATGGATTCATGCATTTCCGAGATAAGTTCCCAAGGATCGGTGAAGCAAAAATTAAGGAGGGAATATTTTTAATACCGCGTATATGAGCATAAATGGATGATGAACATTTCATTGATGTGTTGAATAATTTGAAAAACTGGCATAACTGTCTTGCTTAAGTGTTTTTAAGAACTTTATATGCGGCCATAATACAGAAACGCTTTTGACAATGTTGACTGGAATACTCTCTTTCAAATTCTAAAGGTGGCAGGGGTAAAATACAGGGAGCGAAAGGCTATTTACAATTTGTACAGAAACCAGATGGCAGTTATAAGAGTCGAGGGACATGAAACGGAAGCAGTGGTTGGTAAGGGAGTAAGACAGGGTTGTAGCCTCTCCCCGATGTTATTCAATCTGTATATTGCGCAAGCAATAAAGGAAACAAAAGAAAAATTCGGAGTAGGTATTAAAATCCATGGAGAAGAAAGAAAAACTTTGAGGTTCGCCGATGACATTGTAATTCTGTCAGAGACAGCAAAGGACTTGGCAGAGCAGTTGAACGGAATGGATGGTGTCTTGAAGGGAGGATATAAGATGAACATCAACAAAAGCAAAACGAAGATAATGGAATGTAGTCGAATTAAGTCGGGTGATGTTGAGGGTATTGGATTGGGAAATGAGACACTTAAAGTAGTAAAGGAGTTTTGCTATTTGGGGAGCAAAATAAGTGATGATGGTCGAAGTAGATAGGATATAAAATGTAGACTGGCAATGGCAAGGAAATCGTTTCTGAAGAAGAGAAATTTGTTAACATCGAGTATTGATTTAAGTGTCAGGAAGTCATTTCTGAAAGTATTTGTATGGAGTGTAGCCATGTATGGAAGTGAAACATGGACGGTAAATAGTCTGGACAAGAAGAGAATAGAAGCTTTCGAAATGTGGTGCTACAGAAGAATGCTGAAGATTAGATGGGTAGATCACATAACTAATGAGGAGGTACTGAATAGGATTGGGGAGAAGAGGAGTTTGTGGTACAACTTGACCAGAAGAAGGGATCGGTTGGTAGGACATGTTCTGAGGCATCAAGGGATCACCAATTTAGTATTGGAGGGCAGCGTGGAGGGTAAAAATCGTAGGGGGAGACCAAGAGATGAATACACTGAGCAGATTCAGAAGGATGTAGGTTGCAGTAGGTACTGGGAGATGAAGAAGCTTGCACAGGATAGAGTAGCATGGAGAGCTGCATCAAACCAGTCTCAGGACTGAAGACCACAACAACAACAACAAGACAGAAAACTACCGTGATATTGAACAAGAACTAGTGAGATCAAACAGACATACGGGATATAACATGTCACTTACGATGCATTACTTGAACGACCATTTGGACTTCCTCTCGGGTAGCATTGGTGGCATTAGTGACGAATATGGAGAATGCTTCCACCTGGACGTTTCTCAAATGGAAAAGCGTTATGAAAGCGGTTGGAGTACTCTAAAGTTGTCCGACAACTTCGAGACCTCACTAAGAGACGTACCTGGTGCAAAGTATCGAGGGAAATCAGGAAGAAAATATTATTACGTATCTTAAGTCACCTTTATTAAACTTGTGTTGCTGAATTCTTTGATTAATTTGTGTACTGACACTGAGTTCTCTGTTCTGCCTTTGAAAACACATGTAATGCTATAATACAGCACACAGACTGATGTAATCATTTATAGAAACCAATATCACATTGAAACAGAGGCCGAAGCAGAAATTATGATATTAGATCTGGATTTAGGGATGAATTATCGTCGAGAAACACCATGTTTTCTTTTTGTGAATGAATTATTTTTCTTGAGCAGTGTTATAGTTTTAACATGCACTGTTATTTTATGAAGAGGATTCGCGCTCGTCATTATCATCACCCTCGTTTTATAAGCTCAGTTCCAGATATTTCTTTATCGAGTTAGTTGGGAAGATGGTGAGACACAGGACTGAACTCGTAATTTGATTAATTTGATATCCAGCTCGTATTACCAATCAAATAACTGATTGCAATAATACCAAGAACACGTATCTTTTATGCAAACGTATACGGTTTTTAATGGAACGATGACAGTAATAAACTAAAAGTAGAATAAATTAGAATGTCGGTACTCTTCGTTACAGGGTTCTAGTGCGAGTCGTATTTTGAAAAGTTCCCAAACCGTCACTTTTTTGTGCAATTCGACCTGCGTAGTTGCTAGGTACGATGCCGTAAACTTTACTTACGGCGTGCTTGTGTATTCCTTGAGTGCATAGCGACTTGCTAGACAGTTAGTGTCTGAAAGTCTAAGCATTACGTGGTGAGTGGACGATGTGTTTTATCAATGCAGAAAAAGCTACCATGCTCATGGTTTATGGAGAGTGTAGGAAGAATGTAGTACTGTCCTATACGGTGTATGCGGCAAGATATCCGAATGGACGTCAACCATATAGGCAGTTATTTATCAACCTCTTCAAGCAGTTACGTTAAAGTGTTAGTGTAACATCTACATAACGTAACATAAGGAAACAAGTGACGACAGAAGAGAGGGAAATTAACGTTCTTGCTGCTGTTGCAGTTGATTCCTTACCTCCCACGCAATAGTACGATGAAATGGCATGAGTCAGGCAAGTGTCTTACGGACGCTCCATCGACATAGGTTCCACATCCCTCTCCAACAAGAGCTGCATGGAGGATCGCATTATCTTCTATACATGGGAATTAAGACAAGCTACTCCTCAAGATATATCTTGTTTAGCGCTGAAGACACTGACCAATCCTGGCGAGGTAAACTGCCGAAACATGCACTATTGCTCTGTTGAAAATTCCCGTTGGCTTTGTCAGTTGGAACATCAGCATCCACGTTGCTAAATGTGTGGTGTGGGATGTGAACCATCAGCTAATTACGTTTTTCAGACAGGACTCCGAATGCGCACAGACCACCTTCCACGAATGGTAGAAGACGTTCGTCTGCAGACTAAGAGGAACCTGTGGTACCAACATGATGGCAGTCCAGCCCATAGTGCACGAAGTACTACACTATGTCTTCACTAATTGTTTCCAAATCACTGGATTGGACACTGAGGGCCTGTACCTCGGCTGGCCTTTTCCCCTGATTTGATGCCTGTAGACTTTATTCTGTGGGGAAAGCTGGAAGGCGCTGTTTGTAAAGGCATAACAAATAAACCCGATGATATGCAACAAACGCAACCTGTAATGGTCGATTGTCTGGTTACCTGTACTGCTCAGAATCCACATAACTAGTGCGTGCACTCGTTCTTTCATATGTCTTACAACAAGTATTGTATAAGTGTCGGTTTGGTAATTTCTCAAAATAAGACATCTTCTAAAAGACACGCACTATAATCTCGAAAAACACACCACAGACATAGTACTTAACACTACTTTCGGTTTGTTAATGTCAATAGCCATTGTTCCATTTAAAAAAGTGTAATGTTTGCCCAAAAAAAGACATTATAAGTATTACTACAGTCTGTTGATCGGCTAACAATACAAGTCCCTGACTATCAACCGATTCTGTGAAAACTGCACATCCACAACACTTTTCCTTTTCGCAATATTTGCGGTGCAAGTTTTAGGTGATTCACTCTGTATATTTCCAAATATAGCAACTTGACATCTAGATCGTTTTTACTGTGTAGGCCAATTAGGCGTCCTACAATGATTTTGGGTAGAACTGGAGATACGCTCCAGAAACAGAACACATTAGTCTTGGTTTCATAAATCTCAATATCATATTGTTAACAAAGGTAATTCAGGGGTTTCAGTGCACGTTAGGCCGCCTTCTTTTCCTGTCAAAATCAAAACATCATCTACACCAAGTAGAACATTTAACAAGGTCTCTTCTGATGTTTTAATACTCTTTTGTATGTGTTGCCTCCAATTTAGGATAATAACTTTAATTACATATCGAAAAGAGTGGGAGATTTTGGGTACCCTTGTCCTATTGCTTTATTTACTAAAATTTCTTCTGTTCCTGTTTCAGAAGTACTTATTATAATTTTTGATTCTTTGTACAGACTTTTTATGGTGTTTATTAATTTTCTGGGATGTCCATTGCTTTCTATTAGAGCGCAAATTTTGTTGCTGTTCACATTGTGAAACACTTTACCTGAATCGATAAGCACTATGTGTGTTTTGAAGTTCCGTTTTCTTCTTTTCTCTTTTACTTATATCAGAGTACACACATTGTCTGTGCTTGATCTTAAACACCAGTCTGCTTTTCACTAATGACAATTTTAGAAACTGTTTTAAGTCTGCCTAGTTTATTCTGAACGTGACTTATATACTGAATTGAGAAGACTACTATAATTTTTTCAATCTATCCGGCCAACCCTCTTGAACTGAGATATTACTTCCACTGTTTTCTATAACAAGTATTTTACTTCTCTGTCAGCACTAGTTGAATTCTTAAAACGGCCTCGATATTATAGTAGCTCTGCTTTTATTTTATCCATTCTATTTGCTTTATTGTTTCTAATTCCTGTTAGGTATTTCTAAAGCTCTTCCACTGTAATAGGGTCAACTTCTTCATACTTGCGTCTTTTTCTTTTTCTTCTGATTTCTCTTCATTTTCTCTCTACTCATATCATTGGTCTTTGAAGGCAAATTAGTAAGAAAATCAGTAAATGAGGGAAAAATCTATAAAGTAAATGTATTCCTCGCAATATCGTACACGAAAAAGCTCCTGTGCATCTTTTCATTTATACGAATGGTATTTGAAATATAAGAAGTAGAACAGAATTCTGTTAACGTAATAGTTTGCGTTTTTTGATGCATGGAAAAGTATTTAAATGAAAAGTGTAATTAATTGTATGGAAATTATTCGTAGCCTATATATCTTCTACTTGATGATATTTCTTTTGCGATCAGTATTGTTGAAATCAGGAGTATGAGCCAACAATGAAAACGTCAAGTTCCCCTTCCCATTCACTCAGCGCTGCCCTACCATTTTTGTCGCTGCCGTTTCTACCTACCCAGTGTCGAGTTCAGTTGAGTTAATGTTGTGAACTGTCAAAGCAGTGCCAGATAGTTCTGTTTTTGTGACATTATTTATCAGTTTGTGGTGTTACGAAATGTTTCTACTTGGTATCATTTCTTTTGCCTGGACTGAAAAAACAATAATTGTGGACCCCACTACCTGTTTTATATTGTGGTCTAGGGGGTAGCGTCTTTGATTCATAATCAAAACGTCTTCGTCCCGGGTTCGATCCCTGCCACTGCCTAAATTTTGATAAATAATCAGCATTGGCGGCCGAAGACTTCCGGCGTAAGAAGTCAGCCTCATTCTGCCAACGGCCTTGTCAAAGAGGGCGGAGGAGCGGATAGAGGTTCAGGGCACTCTCTTGTCCTAGGGATGGGAAATTGCCCCTAAAGGCGGAAGAATCAGCAATGATCAACGACATGAGGATGCAGAAGGCAATGGAAACCACTGCATTAAAGACACGTAACGTGTATCCACAGGAGATGTGGCCTGTAATTGAAGAAGTATCATGATGATCTCTCCATTGGCAAAAGATTCCGGAATAGTCCCCCATTCGGATCTCCGGGAGGGGACTGCCAAGGGGGAGGTTACCATGAGAAAAAGATTGAATAATCAACGAAAGGATAACGTTCTACGAGTCGGGGCGTGGAATGTCAGAAGCTTGAACGTGGTAGGGAAACTAGAAAATGTGAAAAGGGAAATTCAAAGGCTCAATCTAGATATAGTAGGGGTCAGTGAAGTGAAGTGGAAGGAAGACAAGGATTTCTGGTCAGATGAGTATCGGGTAATATCAACAGCAGCAGAAAATGGTATAACAGGTGTAGGATTCGTTATGTATAGGAAGGTAGGGCAGAGGCTGTGTTACTGTGAACAGTTCAGTGACCGGGTTGTTCTAATCAGAATCGACAGCAGACCAACACCGACAACAATAGTTCAGGTATACATACCGACGTCGCAAGCTGAAGGTGAACAGACAGAGAAAGTGTAAGAGGATATTGAAAGGGTAATGCAGTATGTAAAGGGGGACGAAAATCTAATAGTCATGGGCGACTGGAATGCAGTTGTAGGGGAAGGAGTAGAAGAAAAGGTTACAGGAGAATATGGGCTTGGGACAAGGAATGAAAGAGGAGAAAGACTAATTGAGTTCTGCAACAAGTTTCAGCTAGTAATAGCGAATACCCTGTTCAAGAATCACAAGAGGAGGAGGTATACTTGGGAAAGGCCGGGAGATACGGGAAGATACTAGATTGTAAGGCGTACCCAGGAGCAGATATAGACTCAGATCACAATATAGTAGTGATGAAGAGTAGGCTGAAGTTCAAGACATTAGTCAGGAAGAATCAATACGCAAAGAAGTGGGATACGGAAGTACTAAGGAATGACGATATACGTTTGAAGTTCTCTAACGCTATAGATACAGCAATAAGGAATAGCGCAGGAGGCAGTACAGTTGAAGAGGAATGGACATCTCTAAAAAGGGCCATCACAGAAGTTGGGAAGGAAAACATAGGTACAAAGAAGGTAGCTGCGAAGAAACCGTGGGTAACAGAAGAAATACTTCAGTTGATTGATGAAAGGAGGAAGTACAAACATGTTCCGGGAAAATCAGGAATACAGAAATACAAGTCGCTGAGGAATGAAATAAATAGGAAGTGCAGGGAAGCTAAGACGAAATGGCTGCAGGAAAAATGTGAAGACATCGAAAAAGATATGATTGTCGGAAGGACAGACTCAGCATACAGGAAGTCAAAACAACCTTTGGTGACATTAAAAGCAACGGTGGTAACATTAAGAGTGCAACGGGAATTCTACTGTTAAATCGAAAGGAGAGAGCAGATAGGTGGTAAGAATACATTGAAAGCCTCTATGAGGGTGAAGATTTGTCTGATGTGATAGAAGAAGACACATGAGTTGATTTAGAAGAGATAGGGGATCCAGTATTAGAATCGGAATTTAAAAGAGCTTTGGAGGACTTACGGTCAAATAAGTCAGAAGGGATAGATAACATTCCATCAGAATTTCTAAACTCATTGGGGGAAGTGGCAACAAAATAACTATTCACGTTGGTGTGTAGAATATATGAGTCTGGCGATATACCATCTGACTTTCGGAAAAGCATCATCCACACAATTCCGAAGACGGCAAGAGTTGACAAGTGCGAGAATTATCGCACAATCAGCTTAAGAGCTCATGCATCGAAGCTGCTTACAAGAATAATATACAGAAGAATGGAAAAAAAAATTGAGAATGCGCTAGGTGACGATCAGTTTGGCTTTAGGAAAAGTAAAGGGACGAGAGAGGCAATTCTGACGTTACGGCTAATAATGGAAGCAATGCTAAAGAAAAATCAAGCCACTTTCATAAGATTTGTCGACCTGGAAAAAGCGTTCGACAATATAAAATGGTGCAAGCAGTTCGAGATTCTGAAAAAAGTAGGGGTAAGCTATAGGGAGAGACGGGTCATATACAATATGTACAACAACCAAGAGGGAATAATAAGAGTGGACGATCAAGATCGAAGTGCTCGTGTTAAGAAGGGTGTAAGACAATGCTGTAGCCTTTCGCCCCTACTCTTCAATCTGTGCATCGAGGAAGCAATGATGGAAATAAAAGAAAGGTTCAGGAGTGGAATTAAAATACAAGGTGAAAGGATATCAATGATACGATTCGCTGATGACATTGCTATCCAGAGTGAAAGTGAAGAAGAATTAAATGATCTGCTGAACGGAATGAACAGTCTAATGAGTACACAGTATGGTTTGAGAGTAAATCGGAGAAAGACGAAGGTAATGAGAAGTAGTAGAAATGAGAACAGCGAGAAACTTAACATCAGGATTGATGGTCACGAAGTCAATGAAGTTAAGGAATTCTGCTACCTAGGCAGTAAAATAACCAATGACGGACGGTGCAAGGAGGACATCAAAAGCAGACTCGCTATGGCAAAAAAGGCATTTCTGGCCAAGAGAAGTCTACTAATATCAAATACCGGCCTTAATTTGAAGAAGAAATTTCTGAGGATGTACGTCTGGAGTACAGCATTGTATGGTAGTGATGCATGGACTGTGGGAAAACCGGAACAGAAGAGAATCGAAGCATTTGAGATGTGGTACTATAGACGAATCTTAAAAATTAGGTGGACCGATAAGGTAAGGAATGAGGAGGTTCTACGCAGAATCGGAGAGGAAAGGAATATGTGGAAAACACTGAGGAGAAGGGACAGGATGATAGGACATCTGCTAAGACATGAGGGAATGACTTACATGGTACTAGAGGGAGCTGTAGAGGGCAAAAGCTGTAGAGGAAGACAGAGATTGGAATACGTCAAGCAAATAATTGAGGACGTAGGTTGCAAGTGCTACTCTGAGATGAAGAGGTTAGCACAGGAAAGGAATTCGTGGCGGGCCGCATCAAACCAGTAAGTAGACTGACGACAAAAAAAAAAAAAAATCTGTTTCGGAAGGAAAGACATCAGCAGTGACGAAGGGCTCGAAAATTCTGGTACGTGTAGGCAAGGAACGGAAGGATGGGCTCATAATCTTCTACAGAACGCTGGACTGATTGAAGAGCATAAGGTATGTCGACGTGAATATATTAAGGAACATAATATAAGGAACTAATTAATCAGAATGTTGCATAAACAGATGACAGAAGTTTGAGGTCCTCTTCCTCCTGTCCATTCAATTTCAAAAAAGACTCTTCCGTAAGTGCTGAAAATTGTGACATAGAGGCGGAAACAAAAAACCACTCCACAAACGCCATGCTGTGACGTTCGCTCTTTAACTGTGAAACATATGCTGCTTGATAAAGCGGAGAAACGCGATTGTGATTTCGGTAGAAAGGTTGCCGATCGCATCAACAGTTTTTTGTGTTTAGTAGCTGCAGAAGCCCGTCATCATCAAGATTACTTTGCCAAATGAGCGTCGAACCTCTCCTCTGTTCGAAAAAGAGGCCACCCTCAAGATTCCAACTTTGATCCGCTTTTAAGGATTATGCAGATTTATTGATAATTCAGAGGAATGTCAATTTTAGCTGCTCGATTTGTTGCAGAAAGTTAATGAATGTCTCTCAGAAGGAGAGACAATGCCTATAAAAACTGAAAAATAAACTGACAGAACACTTCGGTGATGGGGTATTGTTTGCCACAACGCCACAAAATCCCCCAGCTGTATGTTTTCGTGGCAGTGGTCACAAACTTTTGAATCATTTTTACAATGAACGAGCTGTTAACGAAGAAGATGAGAGAAATATCCAGATATCAATGACTTGACAGAGAATGCTGAAGTTATGGTTCCTGACACACTAAACGAATTTGTGAAGGGTGTGGTTTAGTCAGGAAAGAAAGGTAGTGAACAAGCCCCTTTAAAAGAATGTACAGCAATATCCCATGCGATTGTGTCAGCTACCAGGCCTCGTTCATTTATCTCCCCAGTGCAACTTGATCTTGCGATGTACTTGTTTCGTAACGTGGGATCAAAATGGGTTTCTGATCCTCATATAGCACTGTGGCTTTATTTGAGGCTTCTGCCGTTCTGTTCTGGAAACTAAATATTTCAAATGATTCGCTCTCACAATTCGTTTTCAATCATGCTGACTTCAGTATTGCAACATTGACAGGCAAAGGTACATCCCATGCTATAGGTGGAATCAGGTGTGTGACTCTAGGGAGAGCGATAGAACATCGGAAAGTAACAAAACTCTGTCATGCCGAGCTCTACTGAAACAGCAAGTGCCCAAAAAATTAGTCTGCTAACATTTCGAAGACAGAATAGAGTTCGAATTGAAAAAAATCGCTCTGGAAAATGTCTACTCAGAACAATTATTCACTAAAGCAACAGTGCCTATCAATGACGATTTTACTTGGATGATGGGAAAGTTTTTACAGCTTGTCTGCATGGCAAGGTTTTATGGAGAAAATCACAACTGGAGAACCTTATACGCAATCAAATGTATTAGCGCTTCCATTCATCAACAACCCGCCCACAGATTATAGCACTACTGTAGCTGATTTAACTTATGGCAAACATGAATCGTGACGTTTGGTCAACCACTCTACATGAAAGCTGAAGATAGTTGCAGCGGAAGCTAATGGAGCGAATGAGCTATTCACTAATATTGTTATTCGATTAGGAGGCTTTCACTTGATAATGTCTTCTCCAGGAGCAATAGGATTCTTATTGAGAGACATAGGACTCTCAACTTTTGGAGACTGTATTTGCTGCAGCTTCTGTTTCCCATATATTTCTGGTCGTGCATAAACTAGTGCAATTTAAGCTCTTTCTGCATTCATGTGTGCTCTTTCCATCATAATACTGGAGGATATTGCAGTCATAGAGAAGGAGAAGCAACATATTAAAGATTGTATTTCTGATATGAGTGGAAATGGTGCATCTTTCGGCGATTTGGAAAACTTTAAGTGACTGAAAAGCTCACAAATAAATTTGTCAACACAGTGGATGATATTAAGCAAAGAGGGAAAACTTCCCTGTTACGGATACAATACATTCAGCTTGTCTTCTTAGCATTGCATTTCATCCGAGCAGAGCGTATGGGAAATTGGGCCGGCCGAAGTGGCCGTGCGGTTAAAGGCGCTGCAGTCTGGAACCGCAAGAACGCTCCGGTCGCAGGTTCGAATCCTGCCTCGGGCATGGATGTTTGTGATGTCCTTAGGTCAGTTAGGTTTAACTAGTTCTAAGTTCTAGGAGACTAATGACCTCAGCAGTTGAGTCCCATAGTGCTCAGAGCCTTTTTTTTTTTTTTTTTTTTTTTTTTTTGGGAAATTGGGAGCTCCATATAGAATGTGAGAGAGCTATGCCCCCAATATTCTTAAAAAGTGTCATTTGTACCTCCAGGACATGGGAAAATTGAAAGAAAACCATGAAACCCGCTGAGTTCGATAGATTCACCAAGGACAGCTTTTTTAGTTTCGACGCTTTGATAAGTATTGACGTGGAGTATGGATCGACATGACGATAGAACAAACTCTTATGAAGAACCTGAAGAATGTTGTGTGTTTCACACGGAAGAGGTTTCACCGATAGTGTGTTGAACCGATGGATTTGCGGTATACCAATAGCCCATCACATATGTGAAGCTATGGAACAGCTCTGCAGTTTACATTCGGTTTCGAGTGTTCAACATGTAGAACTGAGGAGTGCCAGGATAGAAATTGACTAGAAAATTCGCAGAAAATTTCAGCTGTTGTTGAAACAACACACTCCATCTACCTGTAAGGAGCAATTGTATCCATTAGGATCTGGATTAGTAGCTTCTCGTTAAGTAAACTGCTAGAAAGCTGTGTCTGTTGGTGAGAGAGCTCTTAGAACAGTAGTTACTGGTTCTCTGAAGCCAGGATGGTTAGGACAATGTACATGTGAACTGTTAGGCTTCAAAGAAACAAAAACTGAAGCAGATACAACTGAGTTATTTCAGAGAATACTGTGCACATTTCATTCAATTGATGATTTAAAGGATTGCTTCACGTACGAATTATGGAGTGTACCATTGTCTCTGTTTGACAGCAGTAGACTGATGAGGAAAACAAAACAGTCGTCGCTGTAAAATCTTTTCAATCAAGTACCTGAAAGGAATATTGGCAATATTTGTTATAGATGGAGGGTTTCTTATCCACGAAGTCGTGTGGCACGAGAATGGAAATTTTGGTGACATTCATAAAACATTGTTTTTAAGAGACCTTATGAAGTTATGTTGCTGTTGTATTCGACGGATATTGGGAAAGCTCTCTGAACATAAAAACTATTGCACGGCAAAGACAAACGATGAAGCGGACCTCACGAGGAATTTTCTTTAATGAGGAGACGTTATGCGTTGAATCACAGTCTGCCTTTCGTAGTAGCCTCAGCAATAAGGGAATGTTTATTACACAGCTTGTGCAAAAACTAGACAGTTGTGGTACTGAAACCAGGATTGCGGATGACGACGCAGATGAAATTGTTGCAAAAGCAATAAATGCTTCCAAATTTTACCAGCCGGTGGATATAGTGGGTCAATATGTAGATCTTCTTGTGCTACTTATCACAGTCGTAATCCTGATGAAGGAAACTAAAGGTAGCATCAGAACAAGGTGTTACAGTTCTAAAGATATATGTAACTCCTCATTCGTTCATGAATGCAAGAATTTAATTGTGTCTTCATGCAGTAAGTGGATGCGACAGCACTTTAGCCTTGTTTGGGAAAGGAAAGCTGTAAGCTTTCCAGCTATTCAAGCGGTATCCCCAACTTCATAATATTCCACAGGCATTCAACGATCCTGTTTCCACTCCTAATACAATATCAAAAGCAGGAGAGAAATTTATACTCTCTCTGTACACAAAAACTGTAGAGTGTCCTGGCGTTATCTTAAATGCCACTCGATTGACGTACTTCTGGGTAAGGCAAACAATGCTGTCATTCTCTCTCGTTTGCTACCCACTACTTATGCAGAACGCCTCCACTGTTACCGAGGTTACCTACAAGTCCAGCTATGGCTGGGAAACAACTTTGATCCCAGAAACTGGGGCTGAGACACATGAAACGGCCACCTGCTCCAGAAAAAATACTGCTACTGATTTCATGCGGCTGCACTCAATGCTGTGGAAGAAAGTGCGGATGTGTGAAGGCACATTGCACAACAATGTGTGAAAACTGTCGTGGACAAAGCTGCATTAATGTGCCTCCTAGTGATTTGACAGAATAATTGGATAATGGTTTTATGTATAAAAAAATACAAGAATTTATTTGTTTGATAGATATTATGATATTTTCATTGTCTACTTGCTGTACACATGATTGTAAATATATTAGAACAAAAGTAATTGTTGAATAGTTATAGAGTAATTCTTAATTTTCATGAAAAATGATTTTCATTCCAATAATTTAAGTTGCATAAATCTAAAGTAAAAGAGTATAAATCAAAATTGTTCCATACAAATAAAAGCTTGTTTATAAATAAATTTCACTTTTTTTTACCTAAAAATTTCAGCACTCATAAACTAATTATCTTGCTTAAATATGCATTTGACCTTCTCTGAGTAGAATTTCACCACAAATATTTTCTGTTCGTTAAATGAACCGTTCTTCGTAAAGTTTGGAGAAAAGAAAATAAATTACGTTAAGGGGTGGGTGAAGGGAAAGCTCTCCCGATAGGAGAGGGAGCTTTTCTGTTTTTTACTTCTTCATTCCGTAAGATAGTTTTCCCAACGTTTCAAAACGTTATAAATTTTTCCCCAACTTTTCCTAATTTGCCTGGACTGTACTTTAAATGAAAGCAATCACGAAGTGTTTCGTCTGATTTCAGGTACAGGAGAATACAACTACATGACTGAATTAATATCATAACATTAACAAAATATCAAAGAGCATTAGTAAATCGATATCGGTATGAATCTTGGGAAGTTTTAAAAACAGATGAGCGAAGACACCATACCGTAGGGTATAATACTCCCTTGCTTAAGTTTCAAATAAAAGCCAGCCTTTGACTGTCGATAATGACGCTTAGGTAATGGAATCGTTAGGGATATTAAAGATATTACTGTTACACCACTATCTTAACTCGCCAATGGGTCAGATGGTCTGCAGAAATCAGCAAATGTATCTCGACTGTAGAGGGCAGATATCTGATAGAAATTAGTGGAATTGGTTACATTGAATCACGTTCGCCGTTGATTGTCCACAGCGCTAACAGGAGGCGTCACACGCTGGCTCCCTGTAGCTACAGGACTGGCTTTGTTCATTCAGTAGAAAACTTCATTACTTATGAAGTAGCTTCACGTGAACTATCACATTGCCTTGAGAAAATGGTATGATGTCGCGTCTCATTACCGTACACTTTCACTGATTTCCACCGGGAATATAGATTTAAATTTAATTTCCGTTCGTAATTGATGGGCGTGTGTACTTTAAATATGATCCTCGCTGCGACCAGAGATAATTTAATCCCAGAGGAAATTACGTAACGACTTCTTCTTACTGCTCCTGGCGTCACGATTTGCCGCGATAACAAGAAAATTGTACTTTGTTCCGCGCGAGCTGCACCAGAAGAATTTGAGGCAATTAACTCTTCTTATCGAAAGAATAATAAGAAGCAATAAGGAAATTCTTGTAGAACAGCCATTTAGCTTTAGACGCGACTAATGTGTCTCCATTTAGCTGTTAATTTTAAGGCAGAAATGACTCTTTACCATTCCGTCTATCGGCCTTTGGTGTACACGGTATACGCCAAGAAGCCAACAACGTATTACATAGTTGGCGTGTGGCTTTTGAGCTAAAGGAGCATCTAATGATTTTAAAGCATCTGCGTGATAATGAGGGAAGGAAGATTAGTCTTTTGTGTCCTGTCAATGAAGAGGTCGTTAGAGATGTAACACTTAGACTGGACAAGATTGGAGAGCATCCCACCATTCGCCTTAAGCAATTTAGGAAATCCCGAATGTCTTTAATTCGCTTCGAGTCCTGCCATCCTTCCCTCCCTCCCCTCCTGCCTTCCCATTCGAATACAAGTATGCTAATCACGTAACCACATCGCTGTGCATTAAGCTTCAGGATATGGCAAAGACTAACGGCAGCTAATTCAAAATGGTTCAAATGGCTCTAAGCACTATGGGACTTAACATCTGAGGTCGTCAGTCCCCTAGAACTTAGAACTGCTTAAACCTAACTAACCTAAGGACATCACACACATCCATGCCCGAGGCAGGATTCGAACCTGCGACCGTAGGAACAGCACGGTTCCGGACTGAAGCGCCTAGAATCGCTCGGCCACAGCGGCCGGTTCGGCAGCTAGTCTCTTCCGGCTGATATTAAGTAAGAAAAACCGATAAGTGAAAAGAAATATGAACATGCAGATGTGATCCAATGTGCAATTGTTATATAAATTTATTTGAACATGATATGGCCTTCATAGAGCTGAAAACTGAGCAAAGATGCCATAGCATTTACGCTGATCAGCCAGAACGTTATGACCAACGACCTGTTATCGATATATATCCATCCAGGCGATAGCAGCGTCACGTGGCGAGGAACGACTGCTAGTCAGACACCTCATGTAGTGTCAGTGAGCTTGCTGTCTATTTGTAGAATGGGGAAGGGGCGCTTTGCATCTGACTCTGACCGAGGGCAAATTCTGATGGCCCCGAGGCTCGGCCCGATCCTTTCAGAGACTGCACGACTTGTCGGGCGTTCAAGGAGTGCCGCAGAGAGTGTCTTGAACGCTTGGCGAAACCAAGGTAAAAACCCGTCCAGGCATATTAGTGTTGGGCGGCCACTGTCGGACGTCGTAGGCTGGGTAGACTAGTAAAACAGGTCAGATGGCGAACTGTGGCGGAACTAACATCAGACTGTAATGCTGGGTGGTGTAAAAGTGAGTAGGGGGGGACAAGGCCGGCATGAGCGCTGTTTTTAGTGCGGGTTGCCTGCATCAGGCGCAGGTAGGCACTCATGAGCAAACGTGTTGTTTTTCTTTGATTGAAAGGTCATTAACCTATTGTTCTCCTTTAATTAATAGATCTTTAACCTATTATTCTTATAAATGGATCTTTCGTTTTGATGGACAGGTACTTAACCTGTTGTTCCCCCGCCCCTTCCCCTCCCCCCCTTCCCCTCAGGAAACCCTCACTGTTACAGGTACACTTTTCGGTCTGTGTTATTCGAATACCCCCTCTAACTCTTATCAGTTTGATTAACTATTTAATAAAAGTCATCAATTGATTAATTCCTACTCCTCTTGTAAGCCCCCCCCCCCCCCTTTCCCAGAAATTCGTGGGAAGAAGATTCAGTTGATCAGTCATTTGGAGGGAATTCGATTGCAGTGTATGGAATATTGTTTAAACAATTTAGATAAAGTATTAAATGTTGTTTCATTATTTATGGCAGTGTATGGAGTATGGATTATTTATTTAGTTACAGAATTTGTCTAGAAATCGATTGCACTGTATGGAATTTTTAAACAATTTAGACAAAGTGTGGTATATTGTTGATTGAGAAGGATCACAAACAGTAGATGGTGTGCTGATTGAGGTCATAAGAAATGTATAAGGGGCTTTTCAGATCTCTAGTGTTACGCCATCCGGTAGAAATTATGTCTATGATTTGGAATCAAGTCTTTCCATTCAAACATATACCTGCATCGGATCCTATGGAGAAGTCCTATAATGATTACAGAAACTAGTGAATCATATTTCTGGAACTTTCATATCTCGAAACGAGTCACCTTTCTGGAACCTATCTGCTACAGTAAAATTCCAGCATGGTTTTAGGTAATCCCTATGCATCTTGCAAGTGCCCCTCAGACTTTGCTTTACCATCCCTGCAGCTTTGCACATGTGACCATTCCAAATTAAGTTGAAACTGAGTAGAAGTTGGAGAAAGCTATATCCTCCACCTTCTTCAACATGTCTTTAAAGCTTATCCCTTAAAGAATAAATAAGTTAATATTTATACTTAAAAATAAATAAAAACAATCAACTTTAAGAAATTAAGTTTTTTATTAAGAAATTAGATATCTTACAAAACAATTAACATTTCATTTCTATGAATAATTTAACAATAATTATGACACATTATCTATAAATTATTTATAAATCAACCCAAATAGAGACAAGTAACATTAATACTAAAATTTTGATAAACCCTGGTACAAAAGGTACAGCAAATAAAATCTACTTTAAAAAATTTAAAATAATATTTCATTAAATACTTAACTTACCAATACACTACACCAGTAATTTAAAAAAATCAGTTCCCTAAAATATACTAAGACAAAAAACAACAAAATTATTTATATTAAATAATTAAAAAACAAAAATGAATATAATAAAATCAATAATCAATATATCCCGATTTGCACAGAAAAATTTTCAGTGTAAGTGCAATATTTTAGTAATAAGTTATACCTTGAACCTCTTCCTAGATACACTTTTCAGTACATCTGTTATGTTTTGACTTATCTCATCTAAATTGAAGCTACCTTAAAATAATTTCAATAGAATAATCAGTAATGAGAGTGATGGGTGATGTGCACACACCTCAGAGCCAATATCATTAAATAAATCAAATTACTATCAAATCCACCTTCATCAACGGTATTTCCCCATCAAATCTGTTATAAAAAATCTATTGTAACCCACCTCCTCTTAACTATAAGCTGCACCTGGACCTGAAATATTTTATAATTATAAATCCTGAGAATTATAACTTTAAAAATTCTCTGGTAACAGATATATACAGACAAGTAAATTAAGTAGAATAAATCATATATTATCAATCACAGGGTAGGTTCCTCTAAATGGAATAAGATACTGGCAAACTATTTGGGTTTAAAACCTTACCTAACAGTACCCTGATAAGTATAATTAACATTTATAATAAGAGGGTATCTAATGCTAGTTTATTATTTAAATTTCACAGATTCATAACAAGAGCTACAAACAAATTTATCGTTTCATCTTACAAATTTATTTTAACCCAAATAGTATAAATAATTGTTTTAACCAATAACATTCACTTGTATCAATCGTATACCCTCAGCTGCTGGCACGAATTATGTCAATACTAAATCCAGATCACTTGATAATTAAATCAAATTACTGCAAAAAGAACATTTGGTTTAAGAAAAAAACATAAAAAATTAAATGTAACAAGAGATCAGAATAAATAGAAATATTTCAAGAAAATAAAAGCAAAAAAAAAAGAACTGTGCTCCTGTTCATGACCACAACAACTTCTCTGTTATATATAACTGAAGATAAATATGGAACCTGTATATCAATAAATGCATTATATTATATATTTCTATTTAACCTTTCTTTTTTCTAATAATAAAGAAAGATTAAATAATATAATAAATATAAATAGGATACAAGTATTTACATTATTGTAATATCTTATCAATATAAAATTAACGTTGTATTAAGTTAACTTAAATAGCTAAGATTTAAATAATCCATTCATCGATAATCAAATAATTATATTCTTATAATTAAAATAATTGATTATATTAAAATAATAATTTATATTAGATAACATAACTTACATATATCTAATTACACTAACATAAAATATTTAATTACATATGATTATATACTTTATAATATAATAACCTATTTTAAGCTAAAATATAAGTAGCTATAATCCTAGGTAAATATATAAATTAAAAAATAATTTAATATTAATAAAATAACCTTATAAGTACTTACTGACTTTGACCATTCGATGGAAAAGGGAACATGTTGTCATAGCTCGTCCAACTCCACCAACCGTGCATGATGTGTAAGGTCAGTGCCAAACGAAGCCCACTCCTGCAACACGAGGTAGTACAAAAGACATTATGGGAACTGGTAGAAGGATGAGGATTTTGCTACTGAATTGTGGTGCTTCTCCAAACTGCAGAGAGGTACAGCACTCTGAAGCATATTCATGTCCCTCAGGACCCATCCACATTTATCACCCCAACATTCTATCATCGTTATTCTGTACATCCAACAGAGAACAATTATGAACTATGAAAGCTCCACTAACTTCGTCCAATAGAGAACTCAATAAGATTTTTACCACTTCTCTCTCCATCCATCTATTGAAAACAAATACTGTATGCATGCTGACACCAAGCACATCTGACGATCTTATTAAATATACAGGTATTTATCCAATTCACATACCAGTTCATAGGTTCATCACTTCTACTGTAGGAGGATGACTGTATGCCACATACTATACTGTAAATCGCAAGAGAGACTCCTTGTGCCCCTGTGTCGATTTTTGAAACATTTCTTTTTTGTTTTTACTGTAACACCCTTTGTACACCGCGGTACATTTAGTTTTTCCATAAAAACTTCGAGGTCTGTGTCAGAAAACTAGACGTTGCACAGTGTAAATATGCTGTTACTGCTGCTGCCATAACACACCACACACACTGGATGATTTTAAATAAAAGACAGTCGCAACATAAGGAAGCTGTAAGAGTTTTGTGATGTTTTGGAGCATTTCCAAACTGCTGTCCGAAGGTGACTGACGAGGTCTACATTTAAACTCATCTGTGACAGTGACCGAGTAACTGATGGCACTGCCTTCCATATCGACTGATTCCTCATATTGCAGTAATGTACACAGCCAATGTTCGGTGCTAGCCATTCCCAAATGGTGTTGCCCCTCCACCAAAACTCTTTCTCCATCTCAAACAAACAATGTCAGTCAATCATTATATGCTAACCAGCAGGCTACCAGTGGGTGGATGGGATGGAAATGACACCGTCAGTGTAGTGTAATAATGTGCATCACAGTTGATAGTGCACACAAATTTAGCAATTTTACAGTAATTTCAACAACGACAACGATGCAGCATCATGTCACCCAATTTCAGTATCGTCACTAAACTGCCCATTCTTTACTTTGCGGGAACCACTGTGAATGTAGCTAGATGACTGTGCAGTATGTCCGTTCATTGTTAACATAGACACCATCAAAATATACTAGACAGTGCTCTTCATATTTCTATTATCTCGAGCATAGTGCATAATTTACGATCTATCGGTATGCAGATGGAAGTCACACAGCATTCTCGCAGTCTTAGCATAAAATTAGAGACCAAATAACACCCTCGATCGTCTTTGAACTTTAGATTAAGAATGAAGAAATTGCAGAAAAATAGGAAATTAAATAGATGGAACCTGGATAAGTCGAAAGAGCCAGGGGATGTTACGAATTTCAGAGGGAGCATTAGAGAACGCTTGACTAGAAGAGATGAAAGGGTTGAAGACGAATGGAAGAGAGGAAAGGAATAAAGTAGAAGACGAATGGACAGTTTTAAGAGATCTAATAGATGAAATACTGATGGCAGCAGAGGGTGAAATAGGTAAAAGGACGAGGCCTCGTAGAAGTCCTTGGATAACAAAGGGATATTGAATTTAACTCATGGAAGGGTAAAATTTAAAAATGCAGCAAATGAAGCAGGCGAAAGGCAATACAAACATTTTCAAATCAGGTTGACAAAAAGTGCAAAATGACTAAGCAGGGACAGCTAGAAGACAAATGTAAGGGTTTAGAAGCATATTTATCTAGGGGAAAGGCAGATACAGCCTACAGAAAAATTAAAGAGGCCTTTGGGGAAAAGAGAAGAAGCTGTATGAATTTCAACAGCTCAGATGGAAAACCAGTCCTAAGCCGAGAAGGGAAACCTGAAAACTGGGAAGAGTATATAGAGGGCCTAAACAAGAAGATGAAATTGAAAGCAATGTTGTAGAAAGGGAAGTGGACACAGATGAAGATGAAATGGGAGATATGATACTGCAGGAAGACTCTGACAGAGTTCTGAAAGATCTAAGTCGAAACAAGGCCATGGGAGTAGATGACATTCCGTCAGAAATACTGACAGCAAAGGAAGAACCAGCCATGACAAAACTCTTCCATCTGGCGTGCAAGGTGTATGAGATGGGCGAAATACCCTCAGCCTTCAAGAAGAATGTAGTAATTCCACTTCTGAAGAAAGCAGCTGCTGACACACGTGACAAACGCTGACTAGCAGTTATATAATTCATGGTTGCAAAATACTAACACGGATTCTTCACAGAAGAATGGAAAAACTCGTAGAAGCTGACTTCGGGGAAGATCAGTTTGGATTATAGAGAAATGTAGGAACATGCGAGGCAGTACTGATCCTACGACTTACCTTACAAGATAGGTTAAGGATAGACAAACCTACATTTATATCACTAGTAAACTTGGAGAAAGCTTTTGATAATACTGACTGGGATATTCTCTTTGAAACTCTGAAGGTAGCGGGGGAATAACTAAGGGATAAAAAGGCTATTCAGAACTTGTATAAATACCAGAAGGCACGTATAACAGTCAATGGACGTGAAAGGGAAGCAGTGGCTGAAGTTGTAACCCATCCTCAATGTTATTCAATATGTACATTGAACAAGCAGTGAAGGAAACAAATGAAAAATTTTGGGTAAGAAGTTCAGGGAGAAGAAATAAAAATTTTGAGGTTTGGCATTGACATTGTATTTCTAGCAGAGACAGTAAAGAAGTTGGAAGAGCAGTTGGACGGAATGGACAGTGTCTTGAAAGTAGCATATAAAGTGAACATCAACAGAAACAAAACAAGGGTAATGGAATGTTGTAGAATTAAATCAGGTGACTCTAAGGGAATCAGATTAGGAAATGAGGCACTTAAAGTAGTAGATGTGTTGTGTTACTTGAGCAGCAAAATAACTGATGATGGTCGAAGTAGAGAGGAAGGGAAATGTAGACTGGTAATGGCAATAAAAGCATTTCTGAAGAAGAAAAACTTATTAACATCGAATATAGATTTAAGTCTTGGGAAATTTTCCTGATGTTATTTGTCTGAAGTTCTGCCTCGAATGGGAGTGAAACATGGGCAATAAACAGTTTACACAAAACGAGGAAAGGACCTTTCGAAACATGGTGCTACAGAAGAATGTTGAAGATCATATGGATCGCTGACGTAACTGATGAGGAAGTACTGAACAGAACTGAGGAGACAAGAAATTTGTGGCACAACTTGACCAAAAGAAGTGATCAGTTGATAGGTTGATAGGACACATACTGCGATATCAAGGGATCATCAGCTTATTATTAGATGGAAGTGTGGGAGGTAAAAATCATAGACGGAGGTCAAGAGATAAACTACAGTAGGCAGATTCACAAAGATGTTGGTTTGCAGTAGTCATTCGGTGATGAAGAGGCTCGAACAGGTTAGAGTAGCTTGGACAGCTGCATCAAGTCAGTCTCCAGACTGAAGTCCGCAGCGACACCAACAAGTAATTTTTAAAGATATTTTCTACCTTTATTTCATATCCAGCCGAGAACCCAGCATTGTATGGGTGTATATTTATTCCAGTATTCTATTACTCTATCTCCGCCTTCCCCATCTCTCTTTCCATCTTTGCCTGCCTCTTTCTCTGTCCATATACTCCTGCAAGTCTCTCTGCTCATCTCCTCCTCAGCCTCCCTCTCTTAATCTGCACTTTCGCCCATTTTCCACCTCCTTCTCCCCTCTATAATTACATTTTCTCCTCTTCCCTCTCTCTACCCATCTTCTCCCCTTTCTCTGTCCATTTCCTCCTCACTCGCTGTCTGTCCTCCATCTCGTCCTCCTCCAATCTTTCTGCTTATTCCTCCTTCTATCTCTGTCCATCTTCTCCTTTTCCCTTTCACTCTCCAACTCTTCTACCCATTATCTGTTCATTTACCCCTCATCTGTCTCTTTCAACCTCCTCCTCCTCCTCCTGCCTATGTCTAACTCATCCTTACCCTTTCTAATCTGCCCATTGCTCATTATCGCTTCTCTACATTGACAACTCACCCCAAAAGGAGGATAGTCATTCTTACCCCTCTGGTATTTCTTTCCACATAGTAACTAATTTTGTTGTTCTGGTCATCAGTCCCAAGACTGGTTTGATCCAGCTCTCCATGCTACTCTATCCTGTGCAAGCTTCTTCATCTCCCAGTACCTACTGAAACCTACATCCTTCTGAATTGGCTTACTCTATTCATCTTTTAGTCTACCTCTACGATTTTTACCCTCCACGCTGCCCTCCAATGCTAAATTTGTGATCCCTTGATGCCTCAGAACATATCCTACCAACCGGTCCCTTCTTGTTGTCAAGTTAAGCCACAAACTCCTCTTCACCCCGATTCTATTCAATACCTTCCCATTAGTTATGTGATCTACCCACCTTATCTTCAGCAGTCTTCTGTAGCACCACATTTCGAAAGCTTCTATTCTCTTCTTGTCTAAACTATTTATCGTCCATGTTTCACTTCCATACATGGCTACACTCCATAAAAAAACTTTCAGAAACGACTTCCTCACACTTAAGTCTATACTCGATGTTAACAAATTTCTCTTCTTCAAAAACACTTACCTTCCCATTGCCTGTCTGCATTTTATATCCTCTCTACTTCGACCATCATAAGTTCTTTTGCTCCCCAAATAGCAAAACTCCTTTACTACTTTAAGTGTCTCATTTCCTAATGTAATTCCCTCAGCATCACTCAATTCGACTGCATTCCATTTTCCTCGTTTTGCTTTTGTTGATGTTCATCTAATGTCCTCCTTTCAAGACACTGTCCATTCTGTTCAACTGCTCTTCCAAGTCCTTTGCTGTCTCTGACAGAATTACAATGTCATCGGCGAACCTCAAAGTTTTTATATCTTCTCCATGGATTTTAATACCTACTCAGAATTTTTCTTTTGTTTCCTTCACTGCTTGCCCAATGTACAGATTGAATAACATCGGTGACAGGCTACAACCCGGTCTCACTCCCTTCCCAACCACTGCTTACCTTTCATTCCCCTCGACTCTCATAACTGCCCTCTGGTTTCTGTACAAAATGTAAAAAGGCTTTTGCTCCCTGTATTTTACCCTTGCCACCTTTAGAATTTGAAAGAGAGTATTCCAGTCAACATTGTCAAAAGATTTCTCTAAGTCTACAAATGCTAGGGACGTAGGTTTGCCTTTCCTTAACCTTTCTTCTAAGATAAGTCGTAAGGTCGGTATTGCCTCATGTGTTCCAATATTTCTACGGAATCCAAATTGATCTTCCCCGAGGTCGGTTTCTACCAGTTTTTCCATTAGTCTGTAAAGAATTAGCGTTAGTATTTTGCAGCTGTGACTTATTAAACTGATAGTTCGGTAATTTTCACATCTGTCAACACTTGCTTTCTTTGGAATTGGAGTCATTATATTCTTCTTGAAGTCTGAGGGTATTTCGCCGGTCTCATACATCTTGCTCGTCCAGATGGTAGAGTTTTGTCAGGACTGGCTCTCCCAATGCCGTTAGCAGTTCTAATGAAATATTGTCTACTCCCAGGGCCTTATTTCTACTCAGGTCTTTCAGTGCTCTGTCAAACTCATCACACAGTATCGTATCTTCCATTTCATCTTCATCTACATCCTCTTCCATTTCCATAATACTGTCCTCAAGTACATTACCCTTGTATAGACCCCCTATATTCTCCTTCCATCTTTCTGCTTTCCCTTCGTTGCTTAGAACTGGGTTTGCATCTGAGCTCTTGATATTCATACAAGTGGTTCTAATTTCTCCAAAGGTCTCTTTATTTTACCTGTAGGCAGTATCTATCTTACCCCTAGTGAGGTAAGCCTCAATATTCTTACATTTGTTCTCTAGCCATCCCTCCTTAGCCATTTTGCACTTCCTGTCGATCTCATTTTTGAGACGTTTGTATTCCTATTTGCTTGCTTCATTTATTGCATTTTTATATATTCTCCTTTCATCAATTAAATTCAATATTTCTTCTGTTACCCAAGGATTTCTACCAGCCCTCATCTTTTACCTACTTGATCCTCTGCTGCCTTCACTACTTCATCCCTCAAAGCTACCCATTCTTCTTCTACTGTATTTCTTTCCCCCATTCCTGTCAATTTTTCCATTATACTCTCCCTGAAACTCTGTACAATCCCTGGTTTAGTCAGTTTATCCAGGTCCCATCTCCTTAAATTGCCACATTTTTGCAGTTTCTTCAGTTTTAATCTACATTTCATAACCAATAGAGTCCACATCTGCCCCTGGAAATGTCTTACAATTTAAAACCTGGTTCCTAAATCTCTGTCTTACCATTATATAATCTATCTGATACCTTTTAGTATCTCTGGGGTTCTTCCATGTATACAACCTTCTTTCATGTGTTAGCTATGATTAAGTTATGCTCTGTGCAAAATTCTACCAGGCAGCTTCCTCTTTCATTTCTTCCCCCCAATCCATAATCACCTACTACGTTTCCTTCTCTTTCGTTTCCTACTACCGAATTCCAGTCACCCATGACTATTAAATTTTCGTCTCCCTTCACTATTTGAATAATTTCTTTTATCTCCTCATACATTTCTTCAATTTATTTGTCATCTGCAGAGCTAGTTGGCATATAAACTTGTACTACTGTAGTAGGCGTGGGCTTCGTGTCTACCTTGGCCACAATAATGCGTTCACTATGCTGTTTGTAGTAGTTTACCCGCACTCCTATTTTTTTATTCATTATGAAACCTACTCCTGCGTTACCCCTATTTGATTTTGTATTTATAACACTGTATTCACCTGACCAAAAGTCTTGTTCCTCTTGCCACCGAACTTCACTAATTCCCACTATATCTAACTTTAACCTATCCATTTCCCTTTTTAAATTTTCTAACCTACCTGCCCGATCCACGCTCCGATCCATAGAACGCCAGTTTTATTTCTCCTGATAACGATGTCCTCTTGAGTAGTCCCCGCCCGGAGATCCGAATGGGGGACTATTTTACCTGCGGAATATTTTACCCAGGAGGAAGCCATCATCGTTTAATCATACAGTAATGCTGCATGCCCTCGGGAAAAATTACGGCTGTAGTTTCCCCTTGCTTTCAGCAGTTCGCAGTACCAGCACATCAAGGCCGTTTTGGTTAGTGTTACAAGGCCAGATCAGTCAATCATCCAGACTGTTGCCCCTGCAACTACTGAAAAGGCTGCTGCCCCTCTTCAGGAACCACACGTTTGTCTGGCCTCTCAACAGATACCCCTCCGTTGTGGTTGCACCTACAGTACGGCCATCTGTATTGCTGAGGCACGCAAGCCTCCCCACCAACGTGAAGGTCCATGGTTCATGGATGGAGGAGTACACTTGATAGCAGTCCTTCCAGAGGTTTTGGATGAGGTTTTTACTCGTAGCTTTGCCCACATACGCAGTTGTCAAATATATTGCACATATATTTAACGAATTTCACGTATACAAATTTCTTCTGTGTGTTTAGCGGTTTTTGACCAACAGTTCCATTTTCACGCAGCTCAAGGTTTGTGACGTCGCATCTCCTGAACAATGTGCTGTACAATGATCTAATTTTGCAAGCACATCCAGGGGTATCGTGCTTACTGTCTGTGGAATGTGTCATGAATACAGTTTGTGGTTAAGAACTAATAAATTAAAATGTCATGTACGATGCAGTAGTTAGTCACGTATATCAGTGTTTATGATGTCATGTCTCGTGAACTGTTAGTCGTAAGTAGTAGGGAGTTGTTGGTGTCAGCACACTTTTGACGCCGAATTGATATGTAAATTAATTAAATCTATCAACTAATCACCCTCGCACCTGCCCACCCCGCCCACGATCCCTTATCATTCCGTTAATGTAGTACAGCTGCCAACATCTAGCGCAAATGCACTATTTGTCTGATCGGGAGGCGTAGTATAGCACTGTACTCGACTGCGTCCAGTCGCCTCCACCCACATATTCCATATTTGCAGCGTGTTTGCTCTGTTTTCTGTATGTCTGTGTATGTGCTTGTGTGGCGGATGGCTCCCAGACATACAAAAAACAGAGCAAACGTGCTGCAGCTGTAGAATATACGGTTGGGTGTGACTGGTTGCATTCAAGTACAGTGCTATACTTTGCCGCACGACCAGAAAAATAGTGCGTTTGGGTTAGGTTTTGTCAGCTTACTACATTTACAAGCAATTTTGGAACACGGAACGATAAGTGATGTCGTTATCGCATGAACACAAATAACATAAAGAAATCGATTAAATAATGGAAAATACGTATAAATTGAGGCAAAATACGCAGAAATGCTGAGAAAATTGAGGGAGTACTTGCATGTCTTCTGACTGGTGCAGAACAATCTTGTACATGAGACCGGGTTTACTACAGCAAGAGGAATGCGGGAAAACGGCGAGATGGAAGCACTGAGAACAGGGGATACAATCTTTTATTTTTCGTCGAGGCAGCATTCTACTGTATGCCTATTGAGGTAATCGCGACGCGCGCGAGTTGACTGCTGTCTTCGGTGCTTTTCTAGAAAAAAGACAATCATCTGCCTCTAAACTTACTTGCATATGAGTTAAAGAATGGCAGAGAGTGGATGAAGTGATAGGGTGAGGTGGAGCTGTAACGAGGGAGGACTTAATGGTAGATTAACGATACATTCTAGAAAGAGAGAGGGACATGTTGCTGCATGTCATTTGACCCTTTTTTCCGTTGCTCTGTCGGGATGCGTCACTTGTGTGACATAACCTGCGTTCGAATCGCATACAACTGCGTGTTCTGTGTGACGAAGAGCACTGTCTACTTGCGATCGTTAACAGCAAACCTCTCTGTCATCAGAGGACTTCCGTCCTGTTTCGACACATTCCTCTTGACGAACCAAGATTTACGCGACGTACGAGGGCTATCCACAAAGTACATTACGTTTTGGAATTAAAAATAAATAAAGTATTGTAATTTTTTTAATTATATACAGATGAAAGCCAAACTTAAATACTGCTTTTCTACATAGTTGCCATTTAAATTAAGGCACTTATCGTAGCGATGGACGAGCTTGGAAATTCCTTCGTCGTAAAATTCGGCCGCCTGCGCCTTCAACCACGTGGTTACCTCTTCTTGAAGCTGTGCGTCGTCATCAAAACGCTGCATAGCCAACCACTTCTTCATTGCTGGGAATAAGTGGAAACAACTCCCACTTAAAAGATTCGAGAACTTCACGAGTGGCATTTGCCGTGTGGGCCCGGGCGTTGTCGTGAATCAGTAAGATCTTTGAGCCCAACTTTCCCCTGCGCTTGTTTTGTATTGCTCTTCTGAGGTTGTGCAGAGTTTGGCAATACCTTTGAGAGTTTATTGTAGTGCCTCTTTCCAGGAATTCCACAAAAATCACACCTTTTCTGTCCCAAAAGACAGTCGCCATCACCTTCCTTGCCGAAATTGTCTGCATGCATTTCTTGGGTTTTTGGGGGGAATGTGTGCCCCCACTGCATTGACTGCAGTTTTGTCTCGCAGTTCACATGCTTAACCCATGTTTCGTCACCAGTAACGATGCGATCGAGTAATGAGTCGCCATCTTCCTCGTAAGCGTCCAAAAACGTTAACGCTGCAGCTATTCGCTGATTTTTGTGAATCTCTGTCAAGATTTTTGGTATCCATCTTGCACAAAACTTGTGGTAACCAAGCTTTTCGGTAATGATTTCGTGCAACAAACTTCGTGAAATTTGTGGAAAACTTATAGAGAGTTCCGTTATTGTGAAATTACGGTTTTCACGGACCGCGGCATCGACTTTTTCGACAAGTTAGGCAGTCACTATACTGGGTCTTCCACTTCGCTCTTCGTCGTGAACGTTAGTTCGGTCATTTTAAAATTTTATGACCCATTGACGCTCTCCACCTTCAGTGATTATGTTGTCCCCATACACTTCACAAAGCTGCCGATAGATTTCTATCGGTGTACAGTTTTTTGCAGTCAAAAACCTTATTACAGCACGCACTTCACACTTCGCGGCATTTTCAATTAACGCTGACATTTCAAACTGTCACAGCAACTCAACGGAGTACAGCACGAACCTCTCACTAGGACGGCAGGATGCCGACTGAGCGGCGGAATGCCATGACATCAAGATGGCCGCGCTAGCCCCGCCCCTAACGGACACAAACGAAAACGTAATGTACTTTGTGGATAGCCCTCGTACTTCACTCTCCTGCCGTATCTTGAGCATAAAATCGAGTCTTCAGTTTCATAACTAAGGTGATTCTAAGTTAGCGGATTTAGTGGCGGAATGACGTGTAATTTCACATGTCAAACAGCGCTCCTATGCGTTTGTCCCTTTCTTTGCAAGAGACATTCCCCGTTACTAACGATCATATTATATAGGACTGATGCGAGCATAGTATAATTGCCCAACCGTTATCGGATGTGAATAGGGTGGCTATACACCTCTGGAAAGCTATCGATGTTCTAAGGAAGCAGTATTTCATTTTACAGTTTATCGCCAAAGTTTATCGTAGAGAAACGTGAAAGGAGAATGTGCGTCATGCGCTGGAAATATATTTCTTACATGGAGATAGTAACAGCGTTGCACTCCATACGACTAATAGGTCGGAAACCGCAACGATCTAGCATTAGAGCGTGTTTTAAGTGCACAGCATTGTAGCCTTGGGAGTGCGTATTTTTATGTTCTCTCTTATCAGTACCTTCTTGGTACTGACTCCAGGCACTAGAACAATACTTTAGAATTGCAAGCGCAGTTGATTTACGTAAAACGCAGCAAACCCAGTCTGTCTGGGGCTCCATTATGCATAAAAACCACCCGTTTCTTGTTCTTCACCTTGTGTTATATCATCATAACAGTTTCATATGTACTGTACAGCGATAAGGGGTGCTAACCTCCTCGACATTCGCTCATCTGGAGATATCTTGTGCTCCTGAATTGGTGCGGAACAGCAGTTACAGACTCGGTTCGCAATGTTCCTATACGAAACGTGGAAGGTAGCGGTCTACTTCTGGTTAGCGGCATGAAGCGTTGGTCAAAGACAATGCGAGGAGATCTTTTGGTCTCTAACTTCATCCTAAGAACGCGAGAATGCCCTGTGACTCCCACCCATGTAGAGAACGATCGTAAGTTACGCACTATGATCGAAGTGCTAGAGATACATATTCGTTGTGTGGTATACTTTGGTGTATATGTTCGAGAATTAACAATGAATGAACATACTGCACAGTCATCTACTTACATTCGCGATGGTACTCACAAAGTAGTGGAGAGGCTGTTTAGCGATGATACAGAAATTGGTAAGCATGCTGCCGCTTCATTGGTCGTTGTTGAAATTACAATAAAATTGCTAAAATTGATCGCACTGAGCCATGTTTCCACTAGCATTGGTGCCGTTGGTAGGTTGGCATCATGTGATAGGGATAGTGGTGCTTATTTTCTTCTTGTATTTACTGGCGCCACTGGTCGGTGTTGAAATTACAATAAAATTGCTAAAATTGATCGCACTGAGCCATGTTTCCACTAGCATTGGTGCCATTGGTAGGTTGGCATCATGTAATAGGGATAGTGGTGCTTATTTTCTTCTTGTATTTACTGGCGCCACTATGTTTGCTAGCGTTGTCTGTTCGCGAGTGGCAGCAGCAGGTGTTCTCGATATCTAGTACCGTGGTACTCTCTTTGGAAGGACGTCAAGTGTTTTCCAGCTCGGAGTGTGTTGGACAGTTCGGTTGGGACGAAGCAGCAGTGAGGTCCGGCAGCCCGAGGACATGCCAGGACCATTGGTGGCACGCAGGGCTGAAGTTGCGAGGGCCACAACCTCGTTGTCCACAGGACTCAGGGCGTTTGAGTTGAGTGAACGTTAACCCAGTCGTGAAACCTCCACTATTTTGGGATCACGCCGTTTGATCGTGTGTTGCTGTTCACAGGGTCGGTGAGACGAAGAACAATAAGTGGAGTGTTTGGAGTTGGCGAAATTAGTTAGCCGTCCTCCAGTACTTATTATTAATCATTGAATTCCTTGTGTTTATTGATGAAGTTCAACCAGCGGTATTTTTCTGCCTAGTGGCCGCTAACGCCCCAGTGACCTGCCCTGGCGGTTAGCGTATTTTCGCGGCAGTGTACTTTCCCTCGCCTTGTCGCTGCTAGCCGGCCGAAGTGGCCGTGCGGTTAAAGGCGCTGCAGTCTGGAACCGCAGGTTCGAATCCTGCCTCGGGCATGGATGTTTGTAATGTCCGTAGGTTAGTTAGGTTTAACTAGTTCTAAGTTCTAGGGGACTAATGACCTCAGCAGTTGAGTCCCATAGTGCTCAGAGCCATTTGAACCATTTTGTCGCTGCTATCCTTGATTGTGGTCCGGATATTTGTTTCCTTTGGACTACTTTTGTCGTAGTGGTTCCTTCTGCTTCTGGATGTTCTAAACACCGGATTCTCAAGACGCAGTGCTGTCCGCCGGTTCCGCTTTGCCTTGGGTTATTCCATCGTTGTATTGGTTATCAGCCGTTAGGTCGATTCTGCAAAAGTGTTGGTCTGCATTTAAACCGTCACTAGTTTGAGTTGCATCCGGTTAAGTGAATACAACTCTTGGCTGCCTGGCTCATCGGTTACGAAGTTGAGCGACTTTCCCAGGCCTATCCTTGTAGTACTGTCTGAGGCCGCTTCTCTCTTGGTTTGATCAGGTTGTAATGGTTGCTTTTTTTAAAAAAAAGATGTTTTAATTTTGAGTTATTACTATTGAGGCTTTCAGCTGACAAATAATTTGAATTTCTGGTCAATGACGCCTTCACCCGTGAATGCAGTTTGTGTAAAGAATTTTTAATTAGATATTGTCTCTCAATAGTGAAATTTGGTGATTGTGTTTTTTTAAAAAATATTTTAGTATCTCTTAGAGAAGTTCAGCTGTTTTTAAGGATTTGCTATCCAGGCCTTCAACTGCCAAATTGTTTTTTAGTTATAACTATTGGGGCCTTCAGCCGACAGATAATTTGAATATCTGGTCAATAAGGCCTTCAGCTGTGAGTGCAACTTGCTTAAGAATTTTTTATTAGACATTGTGTCTTAACAGTCAAATTTGATAATTGTTCCTTATTGTCAACCTTATTTGAAATGGGTTCCAAATAAAGTGTACGTGATTACAAAAAAAAAAAAATCGAGCAACCAACGGTACCTGAGTAAGGCACCGTCCACACTGAATCCTGCGTTTCCCCAGGTCCCATGTTTCGTGCACTATCGACTGTGATACTCATTGTTGCAGTTCTTTTACATCCCAACAGTCCAGGTATACTCTTGATTACGACATAATGTAATTTACACTGTGCAATGTCTAGTTGCCTTGGGGAGTCAATGGACCAAACGTGTTAATGTCAGTTTAGAATCTGACACAGACGTTGAAGTCGTGGCGGAAAGAAATGTATGGCAGTGCACAAAGCTTGTTACAGCAGAAAAATCAAACAACGAAACAGGGTTCCTCTCCTGCGACTGATAACATGTGGGAGAAGGTTCTCGTACAGCACAAGCAATGAAACCTTACATCCACCTGTGCAAGTGACGTCGACCAGTGGCCACCTGCTACAATAGATAAATAACTGTATATTTAATAGGATCGCCGAATATGTTCGATGCGGGCACATAGACGGTATTCGTTGGAACAGAGGGATGCGAAAAAATCTATCGGATGACATTAATAGAGCTTTTACAGTTCGTAATTTTTCTCCGCTGGATGATACAGAATAACGATGATAGAATGTTTGGGTGATAGACATGAATGGATCCTGAGGGACGCAGATCTGCTTCGATGTTGAGACTTCCTAATTTTCCCAGCAAGAAACACCACCGTACTGTTAGTACTGTCATCGTGTTGCAGGAGCAGGCTTCGTTTGATGCTGACCTTACACATCGTACCCAGGTGGGGGAGCTACGATAACGTGTTCTCACTTCCACCGAGTGGTGAAAACCTTCTCCTGTGGCTAACTCGGCTCACTCTGTTTCTAAACAGGTTGAAGAATGTGGTGCATATTGCTCTCTCCGACTTGTGGGTAAAATTGCTAAAATTGATGTCGCTATCAACTGCAGTGTGTATTACAGTACATCGCTCCATATCAATGGCGTCTTTCCAATCATGACCGTCTACTGGGTACGCTGTTGATTACCGCATAATGATTGACTGATACCAATCCTGTACTCATTAATGCCCACAATTAGTTTTCGATTTACAACCAATACTATACAATACATAACACAAAATCATTGATATTTACGAAGTATAAAATTTTAAGATGCATTCACTAGTGAGGTCATTTACCTTTTACATTTATTATTGTTCTATTTGTATGATCAGTCAAGACTCTCACTTATTTATTAATATTATTTTACTCAAAATTTCATGTACAAAGTTAATGTTACTAACAAAAGAACACACCTCAACCTATGTACAGTAATTATTAAATATCTGTTGGCACCTGTATACCTAAAAAAATACGTGATTATTAGTTGTTCATACAACTGTAGCATTATACTCATCACCAGATCCAATGTTAATAATTGCAAACTACTTGTTAAACTATTTGTCACACTACTTGTTAACTACTGGCCAGTAGGATGTTTACATAAGTCTAACTACTATCCAATTCAAATTGCTACACTGTTATTGGGTATCGCACGATCGTCCGATTTCATTTCTCTTAGTTTAGTCGTGGATGTCGTCGTGAATATCTGTGAACAATAAAGTGCACGCCTGCGCACACAAACATACACAAATCAATGATTAGGTGGGCCTCTTCTTCATTTCATGCTTCGGCTTGTTTCCCGTGGTCAATTACAAACTACATAGCAAGTTTAGTATAAATTACTGCTAGCTTCTTTAGTCATATTTTTACGCACCTTTTCTCATGGTGTTACTCAGTACTACCTTCTCTGTCACTGTTCCCCTTTTTCGAATCTGCTGCTGTTACCTTTCTCTGGTGGTCTCTTCTTTTCATCTTAATAAACTTACATTTTATTTTACTAGTGGTACATGGAAATATGAAGATTTTAGTATCACTGCTCATTAACGCGACTGCCATGCCCTTATGTATTACCCTCAATGTCATGTGCTTTGAACTTACACCATTCTTGTTCTCCTTTATTAAATTTTACGTGTCTATATCCCATTTGCTACACTTCCATTCCACGTCGCTATAACTCTCAAACAATATTTCGGTGCGCTCATACGGAATTCCGCAGACTGGCTATCATGTACACCATTATTCCGTCTCTATGAACAGCAAACATACAACATTCCCATACAAATAACGGTACGCTCTCGCGTAGACACGTGTAGCTGGCCACCTATTGAACTCCCGTTTCTCTGAATGGAGACAAGTCATATTTGGACGACACACCTGCGTGTCAACGCAAACCCATGAGCAAGTCACTAATTTATAATCCCATTGTTAAAAAAGTAAAATAGACACTCATTTCTCAAATTTTAACTACTGACGTTCTCTCCTAATACGCTTCACATCAGTTGGTTAGCAAATTTTTTATCTATTCACACGTCTTTACAACATTTTTGCAGTACCACACGTTCCTCAATTTCACTTTATTTCTTCATGGACAGATAGCACATCTTAAACTATAAACACCTTCTAAAATTGTACGCTCAGCTTGCCTACACAAAGAAACATACTCTAATTTTCTTACCCACGACATCCTGCCCTTTTAAGTACTGTAGTACCTCTTTTAATATGATAATATTATAGGAAATTTGATAAATCTAGAGATCGCTTCAGTGAAATACTTAACTTGATTGCTAACTACATACAATATACTTTACTGTCGCCATACCAACACACTTTAATTCTTCCTACTTATTCTACGCTATTTTGCCGTATTCTCCCAGGTTTAGGTGGTCTAACGTCAACAGATTGTTCCCGATCCCTGTTGCTATTCATTCCACCCAATCCTTGGTCAGACCGTTGACTAGTTTCTCTTTTGTCGCCCCATGATGAACCATTATTTTGTGGCTCGCATCTCTGGTTATTTTGTTGCCTATATTCTCTGCCATAGTTCTTTCAATGTCCATTATTCCCACTATGATCTCTCTGGTCCCTGTTTTGGTGAGGCGGACGATTTACATAGTTTTGACAATTATGGCCTCTGTTATTCCCTCCGTTGTTCTCCCTTCTTTCACCTTGCACATCTCTCTGCCTACGTTTTTCTCGCACCTGCTGCTTGTTGAAAGCGAACTCTAACTCTCTTAGGATACCCTTGAATCCTTCTACATCACTTCGACATCGGCCGACGAGTGTTTGCTGGTAGGAAATTGGCAACTTCATGTAACATAATCTTATGATCTCAGCCGGTGTGCATGGGTCGTCCATATACTGATTTCTCTTGGTCAAGTTATGAAAACGTTCACCGGACTACGGAACTCTGAACTCTCCACGTCTCTGCTCATCATTATTTCCTGCTTGATCCTATCCTGTGTCTCCTTGGACCAGTATTTGTTTAAAAATGCGTCACGAAACTCTTCGTATGACGTGCACATTTTTGCAATGTTCCGCATTCATTCGGCCGTTGTTCCCTCGATATGTGAACATACGAAGTCCAGTGTGTACATCAGAGGCCAGTGAGGAGGTAACGATAAATCAAATTGACCGATAAAGGTTTTAGGGTGTAAAACATTACCCTCGTCTTTGTAATGCTGAAATTTTCGTACCGAGATAAAATGCTTAAAATCGAAAATTTCATTAGAGTTTCTTCCCGCTCGGCCTATCACATTCTCACTTGACGCTAACGTTTCCGGTCTACCATTACTTTGGGCATCCTCTCTTCTACTCCCTGTTACGTTCTCATCAGTGGAAAAATGTTTCGTGGTGCGTATTATTGGGTAACAATTTGCATATGAAATATTTCATTGCTGTTCTACGTATTCGCAATTTGCGACCCAGTTGTGCCCTGTGTAGACGCGGGACCCCTATCTCTAGCGATATTTCGTTGCTCTGCAGATACGCGTTCAGTCTGTAGTTAACGAGCAACTCTTACATTCGAGCACATTCTAATATTGTCTGGGCTTAGACATGATCGTGAAGAGTTTGAGCTGGCTCTTTCGGTTACTGTTGTTTCCAAGTCGCCTACTATTTCTTTTCTGAGAGGTGATTTTTGCCTTGGTTGCGACCTGACTTCCTGAGATAATTGCTTAATTTTGCTTTCTATGTTCTGTTTAAATGGTTCAAATGGCTCTGAGCTCTATGGGACTTAACATCTGTGGTCATCAGTCCCCTAGAACTTAGAACCACTTAAACCTAACTAACCTAAGGACATCACACACATCCATGCCCGAGGCAGGATTCGAACCTGCGACCGTAGCGGTCGCGCGGTTCCAGACTGAAGCGCCTAGAACGGCTCGGCCACTTCTGTTTAAACTGGGAGAACTCCGCGGTGAATGCCTTATTTAGTGCAATTTATGTGTTTTGTAGGTGAGATATTTTTTCTTGTTTCACGCGCCTCTGTACCTTCGTTAATGCGCCTCTACCTATCTTTGTCGTGTTTTGCGCCTTCTCTAACGTTTCAGGAGCAATCCGCTTTGCCCTCCTCGCTTGTAATAGCGCTCGTTCGCGATTCCTCTGACCTCCACAATGTCACGTTTCAGTTTTGTTCGGAGCATCACTACCTCATTTTGCACTTCCCTCGTTTCATATTTAATCGACTGAATCTCGACACTAAGGTTTTGAATTTTACTTCCTATTTCAGCACTACCTTTTTTAATTTTACTTCCCATTTCTGAGCGTATTTCATGATTCTCTCTTTTTATTTGATGTACCAATTCAGCACGTACTCCATCATGCCCCCTTTTTATTTGCTCTCCCAATTCTGAGCTGACCCCTTGAATTTTATTTCCCATTTCTTTTAGGTATGCAAGGATGTCCAACACACCTGCGTTATCTAACTCTTTTCTCCTATTGTGCCCTTCACTTTCTTCTAGGTGATCTTCTGCCCATTTCCCTTTCCATTTCATGGTATTCAAAAAAGTCTTCACAGCGTGCCCTTGATATGCTGCCTCGTGACGATGTCACTGACGGCGATCTACCACAATTCTTAGTTGTTCTGCGTTCACTTGGACTCCCTACACTATAGTCCCGTATCTTTACGATTGCCTCAGTGTGTCCCTGTTCCTCATCTTTGCTATCAGATTGCCCACCACGGGCTTGACTGTATCTATCAGCCTCACAAAATTCCCTTGGATCTGTATTCCCCTCACCAGTGCCTTGTGCTGCTAACATAGCTAACTCTTTCTCATCCCATAGCATTTCTTGACCACCCAGTGTATCTGCCATTTCTATATTGTTACAATTAGTACTCTGTTGTGCTACTATGCGCGCTTTCTCCCTAGTTAACATGGACTGATCCCTGATAACAGCTCTCTCTTAAAGGCACACTACCTACACTACTAACATTTATTATGTAACGGGCACGTAACATAAAAAATCTACAACAAAGAAGCTAAACTAATGGTAATTTCGTGAACGAGCAATGTCGTTACAATACAAGCAAAATACAATGAAAAATAACATTACAAAATTCAATAAATTGCAGCCTGCGGGCTTAAGCGCAACGCCTCTGAATGGAAATACATTAGAATACACGAAATATTATTTTTAATCTTATTGCGTGACTTTACCACTGCAAACTACACTCCTGGAAATGGAAAAAAGAACACATTGACACCGGTGTGTCAGACCCACCATACTTGCTCCGGACACTGCGAGAGGGCTGTACAAGCAATGATCACACGCACGGCACAGCGGACACACCAGGAACCGCGGTGTTGGCCGTCGAATGGCGCTAGCTGCGCAGCATTTGTGCACCGCCGCCGGCAGTGTCAGCCAGTTTGCCGTGGCATACGGAGCTCCATCGCAGTCTTTAACACTGGTAGCATGCCGCGACAGCGTGGACGTGAACCGTAAGTGCAGTTGACGGACTTTGAGCGAGGGCGTATAGTGGGCATGTGGGAGGCCGGGTGGACGTACCGCCGAATTGCTCAACACGTGGGGCGTGAGGTCTTCACAGTACATCGATGTTGTCGCCAGTGGTCGGCGGACGGTGCACGTGCCCGTCGACCTGGGACCGGACCGCAGCGACGCACGGATGCACGCCAAGACCGTAGGATCCTACGCAGTGCCGTAGGGGACCGCACCGCCACTTCCCAGCAAATTAGGGACACTGTTGCTCCTGGGGTATCGGCGAGGACCATTCGCAACCGTCTCCATGAAGCTGGGCTACGGTCCCGCACACCGTTAGGCCGTCTTCCGCTCACGCCCCAACATCGTGCAGCCCGCCTCCAGTGGTGTCGCGACAGGCGTGAATGGAGGGACGAATGGAGACGTGTCGTCTTCAGCGATGAGAGTCGCTTCTGCCTTGGTGCCAATGATGGTCGTATGCGTGTTTGGCGCCGTGCAGGTGAGCGCCACAATCAGGACTGCATACGACCGAGGCACACAGGGCCAACACCCGGCATCATGGTGTGGGGAGCGATCTCCTACACTGGCCGTACACCACTGGTGATCGTCGAGGGGACACTGAATAGTGCACGGTACATCCAAACCGTCATCGAACCCATCGTTCTACCATTCCTAGACCGGCAAGGGAACTTGCTGTTCCAACAGGACAATGCACGTCCGCATGTATCCCGTGCCACCCAACGTGCTCTAGAAGGTGTAAGTCAACTACCCTGGCCAGCAAGATCTCCGGATCTGTCCCCCACTGAGCATGTTTGGGACTGGATGAAGCGTCGTCTCACGCGGTCTGCACGTCCAGCACGAACGCTGGTCCAACTGAGGCGCCAGTTGGAAATGGCATGGCAAGCCGTTCCACAGGACTACATCCAGCATCTCTACGATCGTCTCCATGGAAGAATAGCAGCCTGCATTGCTGCGAAAGGTGGATATACACTGTACTAGTGCCGACATTGTGCATGCTCTGTTGCCTGTGTCTATGTGCCTGTGGTTCTGTCAGTGTGATCATGTGATGTATCTGACCCCAGGAATGTGTCAATAAAGTTTCCCCTTCCTGGGACAATGAATTCACGGTGTTCTTATTTCAATTTCCAGGAGTGTATATATGCAAGCTGGTGATGACTATCAATAACATCTAAACATTATAAATGGGGAAAATTTTTTGAAAATTTCCGAGGTTTCAAACCACTTTATGACTACTATCAGAAGATTCAAAGTAGGATCCTGGTGGGGTAGGCCATGTCCAAGATGCTACTCCTGGCGGGTGAAAACTGAGTGCACGCAACGGAAAATAATAAACGCTAAAATTATGATTTGACCCTGTCGGACTACCCCCTGAAGCAGATCTTAGTATCTCTTAATTCTATAAATTACAACCTAAACATAAATGAATGATAAAGGCAACTAATACTACTAAATAATGAACGTTGTTGCTCAATATAATTATTATAGATTAAATAAGCCATTTAAGTACAACTGTCTATTTTTCCTAACTAAAATCGCAGATCAATTTCCCACTCTGCCCCTTTTTATGGGCCACGCGATCTAACATAAATAACGCGAAATGACTGACATCATCTACGTACCAAACACTAGAAAACACTGCTTTCAATTATGATCTACGGTGGTGCGGAACCTCAGTGGAAATAAACTAACATGATCACAGCTTTTCAGCTTTATAGACGGTATGTACTGCGTCTGGTGCGTCGGCGTGCTGGTTCTCGTACACGTCTGCGTCGATTGAATAATCCAGCCACAAAATAATACTCTTTCAAAGACTAGGACGGGAGAAGGCAGTCCTCTGACAACTATACTTTAATACTGTCTTCTCCTCTCTGTGTTCTACAGATGAGAAATGCGAACTCCCATCCACAAGGGCAGAGTTCAGATAACGTCCTAACGTAAGTATAGGCGGAAAAAGTGCTCTCAATTACCGAACGCTGCATACTCAACAACGACTTCCTACCCGGAGGTAAAGTCCAGAATCGTATATTTTCGGAACTGTCCAGTGCCTAACTGTTCTAACTATAAACTCTCCTGAGAGCAAAGACAGCTAGTCCGTCTGTGCCAACAGAGCTGATACCGAGCGACCGTCACACACGGGCACTCACAACGGAAGACCTCATCTCTCCACTGCTGCCTTCCCAACAAGGCTCGGTTCCTCACCCTCGTAATTCCGAAAACGAATCATATTCCCGAAACCATAGAATATTCTCCCTCTCTACAGATTCTTCTTAACGCCGACCAACCATATTTTATTCTTTTGTCGTCCAACGCAGAAAGTTCGCGAGGAAAACCCTATACTCGTACAATGGCACGCTTCTGAGTAAAAATCCTTGGAAATAACCCAGCCTGAATGTTTCCGAGGTGGCACTTCTTCGTTCCTCTCAGCTGCGTCCAAGCTTTCCAGAGTTTGGAAGCATTATCCCGTTATCCTTCCGGCCCTACTACAATAGCGGCCGGCCGCCCCTGTTTTTGTCTTCTCGCTCAGGTGTCCAGACTGTTCGTCTTGGCACTTCCTGTGTGGAGCAGGACCACCACACCTGTGTGAGCCTTCCATCCAGGGCTTGAGTTCCACCTGCCGTTTCATTTCCACTGTCGTTCCAACCTCTACTAGTATAGGCAATCATTCATTACGTCATTCTGATAATAAAGACTTCCAGTCACCTTTCATGCAATAAGCGTTAACAATTATTTACAAGGCGTACTTGACAATGTCAGTCTCCTTTATACGAGGGCAGTTCAATAAGTAATGCAACACATTTTTTTTCTCGGCCAATTTTGGTTGAAAAAACCGGAAATTTCTTGTGGAATATTTTCAAACATTCCCGCTTCGTCTCGTATAGTTTCATTGACTTCGGACCGGTGACAGCGCTGTACGGAGCTGTTAAAATGGCGTCTGTAACGGATGTGCGTTGCAAACAACGGGCAGTGATCGAGTTTCTTTTGGCGGAAAACCAGGGCATCTCAGATATTCATAGGCGCTTGCAGAATGTCTACGGTGATCTGGCAGTGGACAAAAGCACGGTGAGTCGTTGGGCAAAGCGTGTGTCCTCATCGCCGCAAGATCAAGCAAGACTGTCTGATCTCCCGCGTGCGGGCCGGCCGTGCACAGCTGTGACTCCTGCAATGGCGGAGCGTGCGAACACACTCGTTCGAGATGATCGACGGATCACCATCAAACAACTCAGTGCTCAACTTGACATCTCTGTTGGTAGTGCTGTCACAATTGTTCACCAGTTGGGATATTCAAAGGTTTGTTCCCGCTGGGTCCCTCGTTGTCTAACCGAACACCATAAAGAGCAAAGGAGAACAATCTGTGCGGAATTGCTTGCTCGTCATGTGGCTGAGGGTGACAATTTCTTGTCAAAGATTGTTACAGGCGATGAAACATGGGTTCATCACTTCGAACCTGAAACAAAACGGCAATCAATGCAGTGGCGCCACACCCACTCCCCTACCAAGAAAAAGTTTAAAGCCATACCCTCAGCCGGTAAAGTCATGGTTACAGTCTTCTGGGACGCTGAAGGAGTTATTCTGTTCGATGTCCTTCCCCAAGGTCAAACGATCAACTCTGAAGTGTATTGTGCTACTCTTCAGAAATTGAAGAAACGACTTCAGCCTGTTCGTAGGGACAAAAATCAGAACGAAGTTCTCCTTCTTCATGACAACGCAAGACCTCACACAAGTCTTCGCACCCGAGAGGAGCTTACAAAACTTCAGTGGACTGTTCTTCCTCATGCACCCTACAGCCCCGATCTCGCACCGTCGGATTTCCATATGTTTGGCCCAATGAAGGACGCAATCCGTGGGACGCACTACGCGGATGATGAAGAAGTTATTGATGCAGTACGACGTTGGCTCCGACATCGACCAGTGGAATGGTACCGTGCAGGCACACAGGCCCTCATTTCAAGGTGGCGTAAGGCCGTAGCATTGAATGGAGATTACGTTGAAAAATAGTGTTGTGTAGCTAAAGGATTGGGGAATAACCTGGTGTATTTCAATGCTGAATAAAACAACCCCTGTTTCAGAAAAAAAATGTGTTGCATTACTTATTGAACTGCCCTCGTATATTCATATATGCGATGTACAACCTATAAAATGATACCTAATTGTGGTTGTAATTCACGGCAAAGTGTGTGGATGAGTGCTTGAAAGGTGCGAAATTACAGCCAACTTGCGAGGTGTAAAACAAAACATAGGCGTACAGGTAGAGAGTTGTTAAAAGAAACGCTTTTGGGTGTCAAGAGCGCAATGCGTGACCGCTTCAGTCACTACTGTAGCGGAATACTGTCATATGAATTTTTACAAAATCTGAAGAAGTTCTCGTCGTATATTAAGGTTCATATATTAAGGTTGTTATTGACTTCAAAGTTAGTGTCCACTCACTTGCGAATGAGACAGGAACCGAAATTGAGCGTAGCAAATCAGAAGCTGAAATGCTTAACTCCGTTTCAAAAAGTTCCATTATAGAGTAAAACTCAAGAAAATTGTTCCAGTTTAATACTCGTATCAGTGAAAAGATGAATGAAATAAGTATTAGTGTCAGTGATGTTGCGAAGCAGCTAAGATCGTTCAAATTGAAAAAAGCTTCAGGGCTCGATGGAATCTCTATCAGATTCTCTACTGAATTTGCGGATTAGTTATCCCCTCTTCTGGTTATAATCTATAGTAGGTCCTTCGAACAAAAACACGTGCGCAGTAACTGGCACAAAGCGCAGGTCACACCCGTTTACAAGAAGGGTAGTAGAAAAAATGGCTCTGAGCACTATGGGACTCAACATTTTGGGTCATAAGTCCCCTAGAACTTAGAACTACTTAAACCTAACCAACCTAAGGACATCACACACACCCATGCCCGAGGCAGGATTCGAACCTGCGACCGTAGCAGTCCCGCGGTTCCGGACTGCAGCGCCAGAACCGCACGGCCACCCTGGCCGGCAAGGGTAGTAGAAGGGATTCACAAAACTATCGCCCAATATCCATGAGATCGATTTGTTGTAGCTTGTTCAGAGCTCTAACTCAATGAGGTATCTCGAACAGAATGACCTGCTCCATGCCAATCAGCATGGATTAAAAAAACATCGATCATGCGAAATTCACCTCGCACTTTTCTCACATGACGTACTGAAAGCATGGGATCGGTGCAATCTGGTAAATGTAGTATTCCTTGATTTCCAAAAAGCGATTGAGTCAATTTCACATCTACGCTTACAACCAAAAATAGGATCATACGTGGTATCAAGCGAAATTTATGAATAATGGATTAAGGCTTTTTTGGCGCTACGTAAGGACCTTTGCTGTTCATGTTGTATATCAATGACCTTGAGGACAATATTAATAGTAACCTCAGAGTTTTTGCAGATGGCGCAGTTGTCTACAAATCAAGTACTGTCTGGGAGTAGTTGTATAAATATGCAGTCATATCTTGATAACATTTTAAAGTGGTGCAGATATAGGCAATTTGTTTTAAATGTTCAGACATTTAAAACTGTGCACTTAACAAAACGAAAAACGTATACCCTGTGATTATAATATGAGTCAAACATGGAATCAGCCAACTCCTGCAAATACCTTGGTGTAACACTTCGTGGGGATATGAAATGGAATGATCACACAGTCTCAGTCGTGGGTAAAACAGGCGGTAGACTTCAGTTCATTAGTAGAATACTGGGAGGAAGTGCTGGTGGTAAGTTCCTATGGGACCAAACTGCTGAGGTCATCGGTTCCTAGGCTTACGAACTACTTAATCTAACTTAAACTAACTTACGCTAAGAACAACACACACATACATACATGCACGAGGGAGGACTTGAACTTCCGACGGGGGAAGCCGCGCGAACCGTGGCAAGGCGCCCTCAGACCGTGCGGCTATCCAGCGTGGCAATACTGTGGAAACGCTATTAGTCTACAAAGGGAATTGCTTACAATTCACTCATGAGACCAGTTTTGGAATATTGCTCAAGTGTATGTGACCCGTATCAGATAGGACTAACAGGGGATACTGAAGTATACAGAGAAGGGCAGCACGAATGGTGACAGGTTTGTTTGGCCCATGAGAGAATGTCACAGAGATGCTGCAGAAACTGAACTGCAGACTCTTCAAAACAGGCGTAAACAATCCCCAGAAAGCCTACTTACAAAGTTTCAAGACTCGGCTTCAAATGATAAGTGTAGCAATATGCTAGACACACCTACTTACCGCTGACACAGTGATCGTAAGGACGTGATTAGATTAATTACTCCTACGACACACACAGAAGCATTTAAACAACCATTCTTCCTGCGCTCAATACGTGTATGGAACGGGAGGAAACGCTAATAACTGGTACATTGCGACGTACGTTCCCTGATGCACTTCACCGTGGTTTGCAGAGTATAACTGTTGTCGTAGATTTTGATATCATTGTGTCAAAGTTTACGGTCGACGTCAGCACTGTGTCTGCGTATGTGTAATCAGAATTAACAGCTCTGCAATGTGATCGCTTTATTAAGAAGAAGTTTAGAATGGCAAATGACATCGTTCAGTTTTATTCTTACCTGCCACGGGATAAATTTCCTCAGCTGTATGCGAAAGCGGCAACTAACGTAATTTGCATATTTAGTTCTACATATTTACAAGAACAACTTTTCTCAGTCTTAAAGTTTTGCATATATAAACCTCGATTGCAAATGACAAGTAGCCTTCTGAGCGTTGTTCTTCGAGTGCACACCACTAGGAGTATTTCCGCAGACATTATTTAGCTTACAGCAAAACATGTGACGTACACATTATAATATACGTAAATGGAAAATAACAGTGCCTGTATTTTTGTATGTAATGCAAATCAGTCATAAATAGATTTAACCTGCCACAGCTGAATCACTACCACGTTCACATATAAAAGATTACTCGCAATACCCTCCCGATAAGCTTTCTCACATCGTCTCTCTTCAATTTGACATATGCCTACTGGTAAGCCACTGGCCGCACACGACTGGTGTAAACCTGTAAACCTGCGCACAGCTGATAACCTCTGTTTTTCTTTTTCTTTTCTTTTTTTTTTTTTTTCACCAGTCATCTAACTGGTACGATGCAACCCGCCACGAATTCCTGCGCCAACCTCTTCATTTCAGAGTAGCGGTTGCATCCTGCTTCCTCAATTATTTGCTGGGTATATTGTAATCTCTTTCTTTCCTTACAGTTTTTAACCTCCACAGTTCCCTCTAGTACCAAAGAAATCGTTCCCTGAAGTCTTAACACATGCCCTATCATCCTGTCCCATCTTCTTGACAAGGTTTCCCATATATTCCTCTACTCGCCAACTATGTAGAGAATCTCCTCATTCCTTACCCTATCAGTCCAACTTAATTTTCAACATTTTTCTCTAGCAGCACATCTCAAATGCTTCGATTCTCTTCTGTTCCGGTTTTCCCATAGTCCGTGTTTCGCTACCATTCAATACTGTGCTCTAAAAGTACATTCTCAGAAATTTCTTCCTCAAATTAAGGCCTATGTTTCATACTAGTAGAATTCTCTTGGCCAGGAATGCCCTTTTTACCATTGCTAGCCTGCTTTTGATGTCGTCCTTGGTCCGTCCATCACTGATTATTTTGCTGCCTACATAGGAGAATTCCTTAACTTCATATATTTCGTGACCATGAATCCTGACGTTAAGTTTCTCACTGTTCTCAATCCTCATTACTTTCGTCTTTTCAATTTACTGTCAATCCACATTCTGTACCCGTTAGACTGTTCATTCCAATCAGCAGATCATGTAATTCTTCTTCACTTTCACTGAGGATACCAATGTCATCGGCGAATCGTATCACTGATATCCTTTTACCTTGAATTTTAATTCCACTCCTGAACATTTGTTTTATTCCCATAACTGCTTCTTCGATATACAGATTGAACGGCAGGGGTGAAAGATTACATCTCAGTCTTACATCCTTCTTAATAGGAGCACTTCGTTCTTCGTCGTCCACAGTTATTATTCCCTCTTGCCTCTTGTACATATTGTTCATTGCCCGTCTCGCCCCATAGCTTTCCCCTGTTTTCCTCAGAATTTCGAAAATCTTTCCCCGTTCTACATTGTGAAACGCCTTTTCTACGTCGCTAAATCCTATGAGTGATTCTTGATTTTTCCTCAGTCTTGCTTCCATTATCAAACGGACAGAACCGCCCCTCCGATGCCTTTACCTTGCCCAAAGCCAGTCTAATCGTCACCTGACAGATACTTAATTTCCTTTCCCATTCACTATATATTATTCTTGACAGGAACTTCGATTCCTGAGCTCTTAAGCTGACTCTGAGATAATTCTCGCACTTGTCTGCTCTTGCTATCTTCAAAGCTGTGTTGATGATCTTTCGCCTAAAGTCAGATGTTATAACGCCCGTTTCAAAAAGTTACACAAAAACTTGGATAAGAATTTGATTGCCACTCCCCCCCCCCTCAGGTCTTCCAGAGCTCTTTTATATCCTTACTCTGTTTCTGGATCCCGTATCTATTTCATATTGACTACAATTTGTTCTTATGTCACTTCCTCCGAAAAGTTCTCCACCTCATATAGGCCTTCAATGTTCTCTATCCACCTATCTGCTCTCTCCTCTGCGTTTAGCAGTAAAATTTTCATTCCATTCTTAATGTTACCACTCTTGCTTTCATGTCAACGAAGGTTCTTTTGAGTTTTCTATCCGCTAAGCCTGATTGAGTGGTGTATAAAGTTTCAGATTATTGCGCCCTGACTTTCACTCCACGGTGTGTCGTCTATTATTTACTAGATAACGCGTGGGGAGGGGGGCAGGGAAATCATGTGAGTCTTGTTTTTTTTTTACTTTAGGTACGTCTTTGGCTCCGTTTTTGGAATACTCTCTAAGATCCTAGAATGTAAAGACGTTAGTGCTGCATAAATAAGGGGATTAAAGTTGTTGGTTCACTTCTGATAAGTTTCTCTGGTATTATTCCATTTAGCAGCGATGCATGTAGAGAATACCTTCAAAGTAGGGTTGGAAGCTGCTTTCGCCGGGATCAATAACGCAGTGATATTTGTCCAACTCCCGCGGCAGCCAGCGGATGGTTTCATTACAAAGGCTGCTCAGGTAATACGCAAATCAGTTCGCGAAACCCGCCTCTGCCGTTTTGTTATGTTCCGCACGCCCTCGCTGTTTGCCGCAGAAGTTCTCCACTAGAGTAAAATTCGAACCAGCACGTCACGGGCTTCTGGTAATCATGCGCAGCACATCGCGCCGCGAAGTTACCTCATTACTGGCTTTTGCGGGGCATCGCCAACTTCTGATCCTTAAATATCAGTTTCTACTGTGGCTTCACCGTCGTTTATTCGTGGGGGGTCGATGACACCAGACTGGAAACCCAGAATGAGATGCTCCACGGGTGGGTAAAGTAAAGTACAATTCTTGTGGAAATGATTCGACTCTTTCGCGGTTGCATTTCATAGATGTACGCTGAAACAGTTCTGTTTTTTGCCCACAGGATATCAATCAAAAACAGCAACTGTAGTGATACTATGATCACAGTTGTCGTCTATGCTTGTGAGCACAGGTTTTATACCCATTCGTTCAGCAAATAAAATGTCGTAAATCCTGCCCTTGATGATCGTAAGATTTTTTATTTTTCAATTATTTTTATGCAGTTTAATCCATTCATTCAGTTTCACACGTAGATATGCCTTTGTACACAGATGTATCAAAGCAAACTTACGATAAACATCCGAACTATTAAGCTGAACAGACTCCTGAAATTTAAATAACCATATGTTTTTCACTCGTAATCCGCTTTTGATGAAATAAAGCCTACATGTTGTCCCAAGCTGCGCTTACGTTACCTGTCGAAACTCTATGAAAATTCGTTTAGTAATTTTGGAGATCAATGTTTTGAAACAGACAGACATGACGGTTTTAGATAAACTTTAATTTACGATATTTTCCATGATGCTTGGGGATTAGTGTATTGAGACCGACAGACACGACAGTTTTACAGATTTATGAATAGTATAGACAAACTGGCGTGTGTTTTGACTGACAGATGCTTACATTTTTCACACTGCCAAGGGGCTGTAGATTTTAGTATGTGGCCGAAATTTCATCTTGTTACCTCTACTTGTTCCTGGTAAAAACGGGTCATAACAGTCGGACGGTTCGACAGACAGGCGGAAAAGGTGATCCTATAATGGTTACGGTTTTACCCATTGAGGTATGGAATCCTAAAACAGTAAGGGCATTAATGGAAACAATATTGCAGCTTTAAATAATTACTATGACTATATTTATTTTTGCAATTCGTATGAAAGTCTAAACCTTTGCAAGTAACGTATAAAGACTTGTGGGAATGGCGTATGCATAGTGGGAAATAATAGAAGTTTTGATAGCAGGAAAAGTAAAAGCACAAGGGAGAGCGTTCTGCCGCCACACTTTGGAATGGAAGTAAAACATTCAAAGGATTAGTTGACATAGAAAAAGCGCCCAACAGTGTAAAGTGATGCAAGATGTTTTAAGCCCCAGATAAATAAGATTATGCTACCAGAAAAGACGGACAATGTACAATGTGTACAAGAAACAAGAAGGAACAATTAAAATGAAAATCTAACGGGAAAAGTTCTAGAATGGAAAATGGAAGATGTAATTCGGCTCCTCCGATGTTATTTAATATTTCTGATTATTTCGCCAGTCGGCGCAGTAATTTGGAAAATGGGTTAAATTATAAAGTTGCGTAATAATTCTCGCCGTGAAGCAGCGTTCGACAATAGCAGTACAGAAGACACAAGTGGAAACCAAGCCACAGAATATTAATAAAATACGAGTAATATAAAACACCAGATTGGCTGAAACAACGAGAAAAGGCGTGTACACTCGCGAGTCAGTGGTTTGCATTTGTACTGTGCCGTCGCGAAGATCGCCGCTACTACGAGGTGCATTCAAGTTCTAAGGCCTCCGATTTTTTTTCTCCGGACTGGAAAGACATAGAACCATGCGCACTGTTTTAAAATGAGGCCGCGTTCATTGTCAATACGTCCCAGAGATGGCAGCACCGTAAGGCAGATGGAATTTTACCGCCAGCGGCGAGAATGAGAACTGTTTTAAATACTTAAAATGGCGACGTTTTCCTTACTTGAACAGCGTGCAATCATTCGTTTTCTGAATTTGCGTGGTGTGAAACCAATTGAAATTCATCGACAGTTGAAGAGGACATGTGGGGATGGAGTTATGGATGTGTCGAAAGTTCGTTCGTGGGTGCGACAGTTTAATGAAAGCAGAACATCGTGTGACAACAAACCGAAACAACCTCGGGCTCACACAAGCCGGTCTGACGACATGATCGAGAAAGTGGGGAGAACTGTTTTGGGGGATCGCCGAATGTCTGTTGAACAGATCGCCTCCAGAGTTGGCATTTCTGTGGGTTCTGTGCACACAATCCTGCATGACGACCTGAAAATGCGAAAAGTGTCATCCAGGTGGGTGCCATGAATGCTGACGGACGACCACATGGCTGCCTGTGTGGCATGTTGCCAAGCAATGTTGACGCGCAACGACAGCACGAATGGGACTTTCTTTTCGTCGGTTGTGACAATGGATGAAACGTGGATGCCATTTTTCAATCCAGAAACAAAGCGCCAGTCAGCTCAATGGAAGCACACAGATTCACCGCCACCAACAAAATTTCGGGTAACCGCCAGTGCTGAAAAAATGATGGTGCCCATGTTCTGGGACAGCGAGGGCGTAATCCTTACCCATTGCGTTCCAAAGGGCACTACGGTAACAGGTGCATCCTACGAAAATGTTTTGAAGAACAAATTCCTTCCTGCACTGCAACAAAAACGTCTGGGAAGGGCTGCACCAAGACAACGCACCCGCACATTGAGCTAACGTTACGCAACAGTTTCTTCGTGATAACAACTTTGAAGTGATTCCTCATGCTCCCTACTCACCTGACCTGGCTCCTAGTGACTTTTGGCTTTTTCCAACAATGAAAGACACTCTCCGTGGCCGCACATTCACCAGCCGTGCTGCTATTGCCTCAGCGATTTTCCAGTGGTCAAAACAGATTCCTAAAGAAGCCTTCGCCACTGCCATGTAATCATGGCGTCAGCGTTGTGAAAAATGTGTACGTCTGCAGGCGATTACGTCGAGATGTAACGCCAGTTTCATCGATTTCGGGTGAGTAGTTAACTAGAAAAAAAATTGGAGGCCTTAAAGCTTGAATGCACCTCATATTTGTATCCATCTCGTATAAATAATAACAATATTAGTCCAAGAGGATGTGTTATTAGGCTTCCATAAATAATGATAAAAGCGGAGATTTCGTTTTGACTTAAACTGGTAATTATTCAAATAAACCAGGTTTCACATATACGTCTACATTTTATGAAGAGCAGGAAACGAACAGAAGACCACTACTAATAACTGAAGAGCGTAATTATGTCATTGTCTCTCAGAGTGTATCAGTGCTCTTACTTATCTTTGATTGGCCGATCGATATCTGTCAAATATCTTACATTTTGGTTTGTCAAGAAATATTGAAAAAGTATCTCCACAAGGACTAAGAGAGATGATTGGAAAGCTATAAATAATAAGATTCGTTGATACTATTGCTCCTCTCTGTGAGTGTGAGGAGGATTTACACGGGAAGAAAGTCTAACGCACAAATAATATGGATTCAGAATACACCAAAGAATGTCATCTGATTGCACTATCGCTAAGCACACATTGACACTCAGAATACCAGTCTTAAGTCCCTGGGTCTTAGGTACGTGACTAATTGCCAACAGAGACTCAGCTAGTAGCCGCCGAAGACATGGAATCATGTCTTCATAGAGCCACCACCACACCACGTAGGCCGGCTTTGCAATGCATGATGGCCTGCGTTAACGTGCACAGATGACCACAATCTATCTAAAGTGTTCTAGGCATTACGAAACTGGCTCAAAACACCGTGATATAAAACTCACAATGCATAATGTTAACAACATCTGTAGACTTTTTCATGTTTCTCCTATTCGAGAAAATATATTGCATGACATTCAGTGTGCTTTAGAAAAACTTGTTTTAAAAATACCATAAACTGTTGAAAACCTATCACACAGTTCATGCTATACTCTTCTGCTACAGTTCATTATGATGGAAACTGAACATATATAAAAAAAAGGTTTGCACACCTACGTTCCGAGAGTTCCGGAACCTGTTCAAAAGATTGAATAGAGGTCAACATAAACATCATTTCCTTCCTTCTTATTGTTAATAAAAACCACACATTGCATGTTGTACCAACATACAGCGAGACCTTCAGCGATGGTGGTCCAGATTTCTGTATACACCGGTACCTTTAATACCCAGTAGCTCGTCCTCTTGCATTGAGGCACTCCTGTATTCGTCGTGGCATACTATCCACAAGTTCATCAAAGTACTGTTGGTCCAGATTGTCCCATTCCTTAACGGCAATTCGGCGTAGATCGCTCAGAGTCGTTCATAAACTGTCCTTTTCAATTTATCCCAGACATGTTCGATAGGGTGCATGTCTGGAGAACATGCTGACCACTCCAGTCGAACGATGTAGTTTTGCTGAAGGAAGTCATTCACAAGATGTGCACGATGGGGGTGCGAATTGTCGTCCATGAAGAAGAATGCCTCACCAATATGCTGCATATATAGTTGCACTATCGGTCGGAGGATGGCATTTACGTATCGTACAGCCGTTACGGCGCATTCCATAACCACCAGCAATGTACGTCAGCCCCACATAATGCCACCTCAAAACATAGGGAACCTCCACCTTACTGCACTCACTGGACAGTGTATCTAAGGCGTTCAGCCTGACTGGCTTGCCTCCAAACATGTCTCAGACGATTGTCTGGTTGCGACACTCATCGGTGAAGAGAACATGATGCCAATCTGAGCTGTCCATTCGGCATCTTGTTGCGTTCATCTGTACACCGCTGCATGGTGTGATGGTTGCAAAGAAGGACCTCGCCATGGACGTTGGGAGTGAAGTTGCGCATCATGTAGCCTATTACGCACAGTTTGAGTCGTAACACGACGTCCTGTGGCTGCACGAAAAGCATTATTCATGTATTAGACTTGTAATTCTGGTTTCTATGTGCAATTATAGTATTTCTGGTTTTTCAATTAGTTCATTGTAAATGGTGTTTAAATTATCTCGTCGTATTGAGGAAGAACCGTGCCAGATACATATACGTTGAGTCACACTTCCACACACAGAACACTTACACTTGTGCTTTGTTGTTTCGTAGCTTTTATAGTTGCTGGGGACTTAATTAATCAATTGTGTTAACGGAAATTTCCTTTCATTCTTTATTGTTATTTTATGCAGTCAGATTGCGTACTAATACTAGTCAGGGCCAACCGGTTACGAGACTTCGTAACCGGACACACAGCTACTAAAATTATTTGCATTTTTAATTATTAAGCCCCGTGCACGAGATAAAGCATCAGCAATAACAGTTGAAGAACCCTGTATGTAAACAAATTCCTGTAGATACAGCCCCATCGTTACAATCCTATATGTGTTAATTTTGTTGACATAAGAAATTCCAGAGTTCGATGATCGGTGTAAACCTTAGTATTGAAAGTCTCTTCGGGTTTGCTGCCGGATCCTAAAATCAACTTAACTCGATATTTCGGCGATCCAATTGTTCGCCAACTTCAGGAAATGATGCTTCTGCTAATGAGTCCCGCTGAGAACTGACGCAAGATTGCAATTCGACGTCCTATATAGGCCACCGTTCAGTACAAGGCGCATGCGCCGCCCATCACGGTTTCTGCCTTCCAAAACAGGGACGTGGCGCCGCCCTTAGTGAATCACTGCTGGCAACGATACATCGCAATCAAGGCCGCACCGAAGAACGTTCAGTTTTGATGCGAGATAATAGAGGATTCCACGTTTTGCTAAGAGGAAACCCCTTGTCTCTGTTGATTAAATTATCAGCCAACCTAATTTCAATCGCCTCTTTATAGACACTATTCCAAAAACCGGAAATGTTGGCAATCACAACAGTTTCCTCAAATTTCATTTCGTGTCCCTCATTTAGGCAGTGTTCTGCTACGGCCGATTTTTCCGGCTGTTGTAGCCTCGTGTGACGGCGATGTTCCACACACCTGTCATTCACTGTGCGAATAGAACGGCCAACGTAAGCCTGTCCCAGTCCGAATGTCGATTATTGTCAAGTTCGCGCGCCTGGCGCTCTCTTGTTGCATCTCGTAAATGAAATAAATTATTTCCTTCAAAACTCGCTATTATCTGTGATTCTAAATTTCTTCTACTGTCTTTTCCTGCGAATGCGCTTTCAATTTCTTTAACTTGCTTTCGTAACGCCTCAAAATCCCTTTTAACGCGTTCATTAAATTTTCCCTGATTTTCAACATGTTTATTTATATTCTGGTACTCTTCTGTTTCTGCAAATGGCAATGGAGCTGTATTATCTGAATCCCTGTCCCCATTTCAACTAAGACTTCTCAATTTATCTAAAATCTCCTCAACTCTTTCCGATAAGTCACCTATTTGTTCTTTCTGTTTATTTACGTCTTCCGTTAGTGTCGCGACTCGGGTTTCAGTATTGACACATTTAGTACTTAACAGTTCATATTGTTGTGTTAGGTTATTTATTCTGTCATTTGGTACGGATTCCTCGATTATTTCAAATATTTCTTCCTTATCGTGTGCAGGTTGTAAATTTAACTCTGAAAACTTTTGTACTATCGAGCAATCTCTTTCTTCCTGTTCTCTAAATGGTTCAAATGGCTCTGAGCATTATGGGACTCAACTGCTGTGGTCATTAGTCCCCTAGAACTTAGAACTACTTAAACCTAACTATCCTAAGGACATCACACACATCCATGCCCGAGGCAGGATTCGAACCTGCGACCGTAGCAGTCGCACGGTTCCGGACTGCGCGCCTAGAACCGCGAGACCACCGCGGCCGGCTCCTGTTCTCTATCCTGTTCCTTTTGTCTAATTTCTATTGAAATTAATGTATTATTGTGAGCATTCAAAATCGGTTGCACTACTTCTCTAATTTCTTTCTTTAATTCATCTTTCATGTTTTTGAAACATGTCCCTATTCGTGAGTCTAACCGTGTTGCCAATGTTCCCATCTCTGTTTTTAATTCAGATCTTAACTGTGTTTCCATTGTTCCCATACCAGTTTTAATTGTTCCTATTCCGAGTCTAACCGTGTTGCCAATGTTCCCATCCGTGATCCCAAATTTAATATAGCATCCATCAACTGCTCTATATTAACTGGTTCAAAATTCTTTTCGCCCCTAACATTTCCCATAAAACTAACTTCCTTCATCATAGCTGTAAAGCTATCTTTGTTCGATACTATTTCACAACCTTCTATCGTTAATCTCATATTCTGAAAATTTTCCGATTGTGAAAAATTTTGAACTGGTTCCGGACTATTTTCTCGGCTTATTAAATTGTTTTCTACTTCATTATTCATCCTAGTGTTCTCCTGTGTTGGCGAGTTCACCATGTTAACAATTTCGTCATTCTGACTATCCATCATTTTTGCCTTTTTCATCGATCGCGTAATCATTTACAAAACACACAAAACTAGTCACTATACGAAAATTACACACAATATAACACTTTTTATCACCAACAATTCGACTCACGCGAAAGGCTTCCCGAGAAACACGCCTAACGAACAATTAAAACCTTCACAATTGCACAAAATTGTCAAATCCGTATACGAGACATCAAAAATTAAATTCTGCAAAACTACCATTAGAAGAATGACAAGACAACTACAAATGTTCAATTACCAAATCTACACATGCAATATGGACTACAATAACTAAACTACAAATTACTACAACAATACTACTACCTGCTATTTTTACTATCAAAAGAATTCCGAGGCACGATCCGAAGCAGCGGTCGCCACGTGCATGAGGGCTTAATAATTAAAAGTGCAAATAATTTTAGTAGCTGTGTGTACGGTTACGGTTCTAGGCGCTACAGTCTGGAACCGCGCGACCTCTACGGTCGAAGGTTCGAATCCTGCCTCGGGCATGGATGTGTGTGATGTCCTTAGGCTAGTTAGGTTTAAGTAGTTCTAAGTTTTAGGGGACTGATGACCTCAGAAGTTAAGTCCCATAGTGCTCAGAGCCATTTGAACCATTTTTTTTTGGTCCGGTTACGAAGTCTCGTAACCGGTTGGCCCTGACTAGTATTAGTACGCAATCTGACTGCATAAAATAACAATAAAGAATGAAAGGAAATTTCCGTTAACACAACTGATTAATTAAGTCCCCAGCAACTATAAAAGCTACGAAACAACAAAGCACAAGTGTAAGTGTTCTGTGTGTGGAAGTGTGATTCAACGTACATGTATCTGGCACGGTTCTTCCTCAATACGACGAGATAGTTTAAACACCATTTACAATGAACTAATTGAAAAACCAGAAATACTATAATTGCACATAGAAACCAGAATTACAAGTCTAATACATGAACACGAGCCAGATGCTTTGTTGACTGAACCTCTGACCAAGAGGCATTGTTATTTAGGAAATTTAAAATAAAAAGAATTTTGTTACCTCCATATATATTGACGAAAAATACACTGTAATCATTGCAACATCTTCCATATACACATTACACCAACCGAACAGCATCTACTCTCTCGCCCACCAGAACAATAACTGCACACGACATGGTTTCAACTAGTACTGCTCTCGACATCCTCTCAACAAGCACTCCCCACGGCAACCTCTGAACTACTACTGCCCTCAACATCCTCTGAACAACTACTGCGCCAGTGGAGGCGGCGGAACTCTTTGGCGCAATCTCTGGCGCTGTGACTCAGTGTAGCCGCCTTTCACTCCTTAATAATTTTTTGACAGACATTAATTACAATTTCCTGACCTGAGTCTTGCTTCTTGGGTGTGATTACTATACTTGTATCATCAGCAAAAAGAACTAACTTTGCATCTTCATGAATATAGAGTGGAAAGTCGTTAATATATATTGAGAACATTAAGGGACCCAAGACTGAACCCTGTGGGACACCATTCTTGATACTTCTCCAGTTACAGGACTCTGCTGGTTTTTGTAGACTATCTGTACTGTTAATTTCGACCTTCTACATGTTTCCAGTGAAGTATGAATTAAACAATTTGTGCAACGTCTCACTTATACCATACTACTTAATTTTATTTAGAAGAATTTCATGATTCACACAATCAAAAGCCTTTGAGAAATCACAAAATATCCCAATGGGCTATATTCGGTTATTCATTGCATTTAATATTTGATCAGTGAAAGCATACATAGCAAAATTGACATTTTGCTAGTACTTCATTTTCACAAATACACTCCTGGAAATGGAAAAAAGAACACATTGACACCGGTGTGTCAGACCCACCATACTTGCTCCGGACACTGCGAGAGGGCTGTACAAGCAATGATCACATGCACGGCACAGCGGACACACCAGGAACCGCGGTGTTTGGCCGCCGAATGGCGCTAGCTGCGCAACATTTGTGCACCGCCGCCGTCAGTGTCAGCCAGTTTGCCGTGGCATACGGAGCTCCATTGCAGTTTTTAACACTGGTAGCATGCCGCGACAGCGTGGACGTGAACCGTATGTGCAGTTGACGGACTTTGAGCGAGGGCGTATAGTGGTCATGCGGGAGGCCGGGTGGACGTACCGCCGAATTGCTCAACACGTGGGGCGTGAGGTCTCCACAGTACATCGATGTTGTCGCCAGTGGTCGGCGGAAGGTGCACGTGCCCGTCGACCTGGGACCGGACCGCAGCGATGCACGGATGCACGCCAAGACCGTAGGATCCTACGCAGTGCCGTAGGGGACCGCACCGCCACTTCCCAGCAAATTAGGGACACTGTTGCTCCTGGGGTATCGGCGAGGACCATTCGCAACCGTCTCCATGAAGCTGGGCTACGGTCCCGCACACCGTTAGGCCGTCTTCTGCTCACGCCCTAACATCGTGCAGCCCGCCTCCAGTGGTGTCGCGACAGGCGTGAATGGAGGGACGAATGGAGACGTGTCGTCTTCAGCGATGAGAGTCGCTTCTGCCTTGGTGCCAATGATGATCGTATGCGTGTTTGGCGCCGTGCAGGTGAGCGCCACAATCAGGACTGCATACGACCGAGGCACACAGGGCCAACACCCGGCATCATGGTGTGGGGAGCGATCTCCTACACTGGCCGTACACCACTGGTGATCGTCGAGGGGACACTGAATAGTGCACGGTACATCCAAACCGTCATCGAACCCATCGTTCTACCATTCCTAGACCGGCAAGGGAACTTGCTGTTCCAACAGGACAATGCACGTCCGCACGTATCCGTGCCACCCAACGTGCTCTAGAAGGTGTAAGTCAACTACCCTGGCCAGCAAGATCTCCGGATCTGTCCCCCATTGAGTATGTTTGGGACTGGATGAAGCGTTGTCTCACGCGGTCTGCACATCCAGCACGAACGCTGGTCCAACTGAGGCGCCAGGTGGAAATGGCATGGCAAGCCGTTCCACAGGACTACATCCAGCATCTCTATGATCGTCTCCATGGGAGAATAGCAGCCTGCATTGCTGCGAAAGGTGGATATATACTGTACTAGTGCCGACATTTTGCATGCTCTGTTGCCTGTGTCTATGTGCCTGTGGTTCTGTCAGTGTGATCATGTGATGTATCTGACCACAGGAATGTGTCAATAAAGTTTCCCCTTCCTGGGACAATGAATTCACGGTGTTCTTATTTCAATTTCCAGGAGTGTATGTGATGCTACTCTTGAATGTATTCCTGTTTCAAGAATTTTTGATAAAGCTGTCAGAAGTGAGATTGGGTGGTAGTTGTTAGCATCAGATCGATCCTCTTTTTTATGCAATGGTTTAACAATAGCATATTTCAGTGTATCTGGAAAAATTCCCTGTTTCAGTGAGCTACTACATATGTGGCTGAGAATCCTATTTATTTGTTGAGAACAAGCTCTTAGTACTCATTTGGAAATGCCATCAGTTCCATGTGAGATTTTATTTTTGAGTGAATTTATTATTTTCTTAATTTCAGTAGGAGAGGTGGATTGAATTCCAGTTTTATCAAACTGTGAAGGTACTGCCTCTTCCATATACTGCCTTGCATTTTCTAATGAATAGCTGGAACCTATTTTCTCTTAAACACTTAAAAAATGATCATCAAAAATGTTTTCTACTTCTCACTTCTTGCTAACAAACTTTTCATTGTGTTTGATAGAAATACAGTCTTCCTGTGCTCTCGGTTGCCCTGTTTCCCTTTTCACAATATTCCAAATTGTTTTAATTTTATTATCAGATGTACTAATCTCAGACAAAATGCACATACTTCTGGACTTTTTTATAACTTTTCTTAATACAGTGCAGTAGTTTTTATAATGTTTCATTGTTTTGGTATCATTATTCCTCCTAGCTATAAGATACATTTCCCTTTTCTGTTTACAAGATATTTTTATCCCTTTAGTAAGCCATGGCTTTTTACATGGTTTCTTACAATTATATTTCACTGTTTTCTTAGGGAAACTGTTTTCAAATATACTCACAAAGGTATCATGAAATAGGTTAAATTATAAATTAGCATCATGTTCCCTGTACACCTCATACCACCTCATCTGTACACCTCATCTGTTGCAAGCTTCCCCTAAAATTTTGAAGTGTTAAATCGTTAATGGAACACATTAATTTGGAGGACTGTTTTGCATTACTGTATGCAGACATAGCATACACTGTAACTAGCTGTGCACAATAGACCTATATCTCTGACGTCGATCTGTTGTAGAACCTTAGAACATGTTTTTTGCTCGAGTATCATGTCGTTTTTGGAAACCCAGAATCTACTCTGTAGGAATCAACATGGATTCCGGAAACAGCGATCGTGTGAGACCCAACTCGCTTTATTTGTTCATGAAACCCAGAAAATATTAGATACAGGCTCCCAGGTAGATGCTATTTTCCTTCACTTCCGGAAAGCGTACGATACAGTTCCGCACTGTCGCCTGATAAACAAAGTAAGAGCCTACGGAATATCAGACCAGGTGTGTGGCTGGATTGAAGAGTTGTTAGCAAACAGAACACAGCATGTTGTTATCAATGGAGGGACGTCTACAAATGTTAAAGTAACCTCTGGCGTGCCATAGGGGAGTGTTATGGGACCATTGCTTTTCACAATATATATAAATGACCTAGTAGACAGTGTCGGAAGTTCCATGCGGCTTTTCGCGGATGATGCTGTAGTATACAGAGAAGTTGCAGCATTAGAAAATTGTAGCGAAACGCAGGAAGATCTGCAGCGGATAGGCACTTGGTGCAGGGAGTTGCAACTGACCCTTAACGTAGACAAATGTAATGTATTGCGAATACATAGAAAGAAGGATCCTTTATTTTATGATTATATGATAGCGGAACAAACACTGGTAGCAGTTACTTCTGTAAAATATCTGGGAGTATGCGTGCGGAACGATTTGAAGTGGAATGATCATATAAAATTAATTGTTGGTAAGGCGGGTACCAGGTTGAGATTCATTGGGAGAGTCCTTAGAAAATGTAGTCCATCAACAAAGGAGGTGGCTTACAAAACACTCGTTCGACATATACTTGAGTATTGCTCAACAGTGTGGGATCCGTACCAGATCGGGTTGACGCAGGAGATAGAGAAGATCGAAAGAAGAGCGGCGCGTTTCTTCACAGGGTTATTTGGTAACCGTGATAGCGTTACGGAGATGTTTAGCAAACTCAAGTGGCAGATTCTGCAAGAGAGGCGCTCTGCATCGCGGTGTAGCTTGCTCGCTAGGTTTCGAGAGGGTGCGTTTCTGGATGAGGTATCGAATATATTGCTTCCCCCTACTTATACCTCCCGAGGAGATCACGAATGTAAAATTAGAGAGATTCGAGCGCCCACGGAGGCTTTCAGACAGTCGTTCTTCCCGCGAACCATACGCGACTGGAACAGAAAAGGGAGGTAATGACAGTGGCACGTAAAGTGCCCTCCGCCACACACCGTTGGGTGGCTTGCGGAGTATAAATGTAGATGTAGATGTAGATTATCAGACAGATCATTCTTAACGCGAAAAGTTTATATTTGATTAAATTTATCTTGGTCTATGAAAACGTTGTCTACCAGTGTGCTGCTTTCCTGTACCACCCGAGTAGGAAAATCAGTAACTGATGTCCAATTGAAAGAACCAAGTAATACTTCAAGGTCAAGCTTTATATCTGATTATTTCAGAAAATCAACGTTGAAATCCCCACAAGCAATAATTTTCTGTCCTTTGTCTGACAAGTAGCACAACAAAGAATCCAAGTCATCGACAGTTCCAGTCTCTCTGTGTCTCCTCCATGTCCGAACAACATCGCTTTGGGTCACTCCGACACGCCTGGACAGTTCCCTTGTTGAGAGCCCTGCCTGGCACAAAGTAACAACGCGGACGCGATCGAACAGCGGTTTTGACGGTGTAGGCATGGTTGAACTACAGACAACACAAGCCGTGTACCTCCTTCATGGTGGAATTACTGGAGCTGATCGGCTGTCGGACCCTCTCCGTCTAATAGGTTCTGCTCATACATTGTTGTTTACATCTTTTGGCGGGTTTACTGACATCACTGAACACTCAAAGGGACTGTGTCTGTGACACAATAGCCACAGTCAAGGTCTATCTTCAGGAGTTCTGGGAACCGGGATGATGCAAAACTTTTCTGATGTGTGTACATTAGAACAAGACGGATTTAGCGAGTTTGGCAGGAGGAATCTTGTTATAAAAGGTAAGTTAGAATTTCATTGTACGTTTAGTGATTTTGGACGATATACTAAATAACTTCTCAAACGTAAGTTAAGTTTGGCATGAACAATCACTCAAAATTTCACAACTCCCCATACTTATTTCTGGAACTCTGGAAAATTCAAGACACGTCGACTGCCTTTGTGATTGTGATGAACATAGTGTTGTTACAGGATAGTAAATATTATTAAAGAAATGCAAGTGGACACAGTAGAAGTTTAAAGTACAATATTCACAGAGGAGAAGAAACGAACTATGAAAACTGTAAGGAGGTTTGTGAAAAGGATGATTAATAAAACTAAACAGTGGTTTAGTTACTTTGAGTGTGAGTGTTCTAGAACTTAGTGCATATTTTGAAAGTTTTAAAACATTTCGAGAATTTAATGACAATGGCTGTAAATAACCGTGCTTCATGTTAGCACTTAAAAAATGTGACGCTATTATTGCAGCCTTCCGTTACTTTAGGTATGTTACCTTCAATAAATTGAGAGATTCGTCTTCTGATGTTGCTTGTTTTATCTTCAGGGGTGACATCGGCTATCGGCTGTGAAGCATTAAGGACGCTTGCTGAATGACTATTGTGCAATCGTCTTTCCACATCAAGTTTAGAAAGATCATTCACCAAAATGAATAGAGTTATGCAGAATTACGAGATAGGATGAGTCAGGATACGCTTCAATCTTGTGTGATAGTTAGAACAGAAGGAGATGAGAAACCCACAGAAACTTGCATTGATGATCTCGTGAGCAGCTGCGCTGTAGGAAAGCATCGACGCATTAGTTTGCCGTAAATGCAAGTTATTGCAGGCAAAAATATTATGTTATTAATCCTCATATTTTAATCTTTCAGATAATTAGTTAGCTATGATAATTCCTAATTAGTACTTACACATAATTTAATTAAATATCAGAGATTAAATGAAGTTTTTAAGTATTAGTAACGTTGCTACTTTTAGTATCATATCACCAAAATTTGAAGCATACGACATTCCCCGCTTCCCCCCGCCGTCAGGGTTAATATGCATGCCCCCCCCCCCCTTGCACTCATCATTGGATGGCGTTACTCCTCCCTTCTTTACGCGATTATTGAGGAATTCTAATCGTTTTTATACCTAAGAATGTAGTATACCTTACGTCCGTTTGAAATTTGTTGTATGCTACCTCCGGGACTGAAATGGCAGGGAGGATGAAGCAGGAATGGTAAGGTTCTGAACCTAAAATGAGAGACTTTTAACAACTCTTATTCGCCTCAGCAGAATTTAAACAACATTGACAAAAAACAATACTCCAAAACTGGCGTTTTAAGTACCACGATTAGATTATTCATAACTACCTCAATGAGAGTGACAATCCAAATTATTGAACACTTAAAGAAAATTTTAAACTTTGACACATGCCTGTTTTGAATATAATAAACAGTAGGAGAATCAATATTAACCAAATATGAACAGTGAAAACGTTGACAATATTAAATGACATTTCAAGGAGCTGAAACAAATACGTTTGATTATTGATCTGGTGTTGACACATTGATCATCTCAGCTTAACCCAGAAATCATTCAGTGCCTTCATCTAGCTGAGATTAGGTATTCTTAAACACACACACACACACACACACACACACACACACACACACACACACACACACACAGAATATAATTTAAAATGATATAGCCACAAAACGAGAACAACATAAATGAATTAAAGTTTGCATGAAAAAAAGTCCCTAAAGCCCTTTAAGGCTTTAGCGGTGACTCAGTAATTTCTAAGGTATTTGTAGCAATTTAACACATGACTATTTAAAAGAAAGCAAAACCTCTAAAAGAATAACCTCATAACAAGTTTTATATATGATCCCTTAAGAGAAGCACACATTAAAAATGTTTCTTTTGTAAATAAATGCGGTAATAAAACTTCCATAAAACAATCAAAATTATAATCTAAATTTGTTTGGTTTTAAATGTAGTCTTAGAATAACTTGGGCGTTAACTACTGACATATATTGATCAACAACAGGGAGTAAGTTCAATATGACGGTCACTAACCGAAGTCAGACATCATTACATACGAGAACTCAAATCTATAGAGAAAAGTCTCGCCCAAAATAAAAAGGGTTTTCGTGAATCACAAGCAGTACTTTTGTCACACCGAACAAAAATTGCTCATCCATTTCCTTTCAATTCTGGTCTTTGGCTGAATCGGAAATACTAGCAGCTCAGCAACCCAAACCAAAGCAGCAGAAATAAGCAACTTGCTGACTCTGAAGACGCAAGATAGTGACCACAAAGGCAGCGGGAAGTAATTCCTCGAATCTTGTAAGTACACAGTTACGGATCACAGTCCATGATAATACGAACCGGACCTCAGTCTTCACTGAGTAACCCAGGCTACCGTGCAGAACTGCAAGCGAACTTTGAGACCTCGAGAGTGTGTATGTGTGGTTAAGTCTGCTTGATGTGCAGCTACACTCCCTCTGGCGAGACGCCAGTGAATCCATCGCTATGATACGAAGTACAGATAAATGTAATGAGCAACAAGTACCGTTACTAACGCGTGCACGTTTCAGTGTTGTGGCAGTTTTATTGATTAACTTTGTACTGTAACTATTCGCTAGCACTTGTCTTTTTAATTCCTTTTCAACGTATTAATACAAAAATTTTAGCTCCAATGATGTACTGAAAATTTTTCTGAGTGATGAGATAAGGGCTACCAGTGGGAGAAATTCCTCACACTAATTATTTTTGGAAAATATTTTACATGTTCCTCACAAGCGTCTTCTAACCAAACTGCGCGACTATGGAATAGCGCCTCAGTTTTGCAACTGGATTCGTGATTTCCTGTCGGAAAGGTCACAGTTCGTAGTAATAGACGTAAAGTCATTGAGTAAAACCTAAGTAATATCCGGTGTTTCCCAAGGAAGTGTTATAGGCCCTCTATTGTTCCTGATCTATATTAACCGCAATCTGAGTAGCCGTCTTTGATTCTTTGCAGATGATGCCGTCATTTACCGTCTTGGAAAGTCATCAGATGACCAAAACGAATTGCAAAATGATTTAGATAAGATATCTGTATGGTGCGAAAAAGTGGTAACTGACCCTGAATAAAGAAAAGTGTAAAGTTATTCACATGAGTGCTGAAAGAAATAAGCAAAATTTCGATTACGCGATAAATCACACAAATCTGAAGGCTGCCAATTCAACTAATACTTAGGGATTACAATTACAAGTAACTCAAATTGGAACGATCACATAGATAATATTGTGAGTAGAGCAAACTAAAGACTACGATTCGTTGGCAGAACACTTAGAGGGTGCAACAGGTCTACTAAAGAGATTGCTGACAACACGCTTTTCCGCCCTATTCTGGAGTATTGCAGTGCGGTGTGGAATCCGCATTAGGTGGCACTGGCGTATGACATCGAAAAAGTACAAAGAAGGGCAGCTCCTTCGGTATTATCTCGAAACAGGGGAGATAGCGGCACAGACGTGATATGTGAATTGGAGTGGCAAACGTTAAAAAATAGGCGTTTTTCGTTGCGACGGGATATTTTCATGAAATTTCAATCACCAGTTTTCTCCTAGACTGCGAAAACATTCTGTAAGCGCGCTACATAGGGAGAAATGAGCATCACGATAAAATAAGAGAAATCAGGGCTCGACAGAAATATTTAAGTGCTCGTTTTTTCCCGCGCGCCCTTTGAGAGTGGAACTGTAGAGAGACAGCTTGAAGGTGGTTCACTGAACCCGCCGCCAGGCACTTTATTGTGAATAGCAGAGTAATCACGTAGATGTAGATGACTGAATCGCCACCCTAATGCACATCCAGGGAAATAAGCGTTTGGACGGAAGTTTCGTAAGTGGAACAAGTTGTCACGTAGTCTAAAAATTCTGTTGTCATACCTAAAGAATGTTTGATTCATATTAGTACCAGTCAGTCACTGTTTCATGCCCTTTTTCCCTTTCTGACCAGACTGAATTTTTATTGCAGTATACTGAAATATTTGTTTTTAGAGTTTGCTTTTCCTTTAAATATTATTAGCTAGCTATTATGAAAAGGCGGAGCGTGTATAAATGTTTTTGCAAAATATAAACAGAACTTGTTTGTTCAGAAGTTCACCTTTTTTCTTTTATATAATGAGAGTATACACAGGGGTGGAGATCAATATGGAAATTTACACGCATTACCATGAATTACGGTGTAGGAAAAATCTTTGAGACGTCTCGGAATGAATAAATAGTCCTGTTTGGTTTTCAAGGAACTCTTATACCATGCATCCTGCAAAATAGTGTCAAGTTCACGTAAAGATTATGGAGATGGACAGTCGTCACACCCTTTTCTCCAAAGAAGGCAAAAAAATAGTAATGAGTTTTGATTAATGTAATGACCAGGAGAAATGAGAAAATTCAACCTCATGCTCATAAAACCAGTCCCGGACGATGCGAGCTTTGTGGACAGGAGCCCTGTCGCCTTGGAACATATCACCACCATTGGGAACAAAGATTGTGCCATGCACTGGATCTGATTAGACAAAATGGTCACTTAGTCCTTGGAAATAATGCGACGTTGCACAGTAACCAAAGGGTGCTTGGAATCCTATGATCACCGGCCATGTTCTCTCTTGGGAGTAAACTCGGCCAAAAGTTGGAAACAGTATGAGAGAGATTGGTTACAAATGTAGCAATTATATTCAGAGCTAATATAAGTAGATCAACATTATCCGACAAAAGGACACTCTTCCATTGTTCCACACTCCAGGTTTTATATCTTCGGTGACACATTTTGCTATTACGAGATTTTGCATCACTGAATATTTTCTTCACTTTATTTGTTTAGTAAAATTTTTTAGGACAAATTAATAGAAGAGTTAAACTTATTTAAGCAAAGAAACCTATTCTTCATAAATTAGATTTATTCAGCAAGAAATTTAAAGACCAAACTTAAATTTATAATATTCTTACAATACTTTTTGTAGAAAAAAATCTGCATGAATGAATTCTAAATTCAGCACATTAATTTGTCATAATAGTAATCAATTAATATTAATCAATAACATAAAAAAATTTTATATATAAGAATAGTTATTTGTGGTTTAATGGCAACAAACTGATGAGATTGTGTAGGTTCACATTCTTTAATGGTTGATTTATGTTCTTCTGGTTTATTTTGTCTATCAAGTGTTATTTGGCATTACTGTAAAGAAAATTATTACGAATGCATGAGATGTAATAATGATATTATAGATCTGGTCATCTCTAAATGAAAGATCCAGGCTGTCCTAGATCAGCACGAATAAGTTTTCTGTTTTTAGCCATTGTAATTTTATTTAACCAAATAAGCTTTTTCTCTTTACAATTCCAACTTGTCCTGCAATTCCGTGCTCATAGAGACACATTCGTGTTCTTTTGGTGGTGACAGACTCCGAGCGCGATATTCAGTTCTGCTGTGACTTGTAGCAGTCGTGCCGTTAGTTTCCTCACAGTCCTCTTCAATGACAGCCTGTCACGAACACACAGCACACATTTTCGTCCGGTTTGTGACTTAACGGAAGATATTTTTCTGCTTTCCGTGTATGCGATACAAATCTTCGATACGGTGCCTCTTGAAACACGAAAAACATTTGGCTACCTTGGCTCTGGAAGCAACCACCACGTGAGTAGCAAAACTTTTCCCACTTTCGAATTCACTAAGGTTCGATATAATACATACATAACTAAACAGAACACTTTACGGGCCACGACTGAGGCTTGCAACGTACTGAGTCCATTGAACAGGTGCTGTTCATGGTGAAAGATATCAGCGCAACCAGCAGGCTAGTCTAGCAGCTGCGTTTATCTTCAACCAAAAGTTTCCCGCAGTGTTTCCACGTATTTGTCCACCCCGTGTATGTGACGGCGTCATACGTATTTTCAACTGAGTGCAGTGCTGTTTTCTTGTTGTTTAGTAATTGCTACGTGAAGTTGGGAAAGTATTTTGTCTTAGGTTTGCTGCAAAGTACTCTTTCCTTTATTAGACGTTCGGAGCGGCGGAACTTAGTGCCTTATTGTCGAAGGAAGTTAAACTATAAACACAAGGTTACCCCCAGTGTGACTTTTGTACTCGAACATTTAAAATAACAGAGGATTTTTATGTTATTCTCGTAACAGTGGTGTTTCACCTGAACACGCACTCTCACTCTCTCTCCCTCTCTCTTTCTCTCTCTCTCTCTCTCTCTCTCTCTCTCACACACACACACACACACACACAGATAAAACAAAAAAGTTAAACGTTTACTACAGGTATGGGGACTGATTGGTTGAGATTCTCTGAGTTACACAAAATCGTTCAATACAATAGCAGAGTCGCCCGAATATTTACTGATATAATCTTGTATTTAGCCTAGAAGCAGAAGACAGGGACATCTGTGGAATATACGTAGGTAATGTAGTAATTAACGATCTATTGCGCATGGTTTCCTCGATATTTTGTCCCATTGTCGCTTGACTGCCAGTCGAAACAAGTGGTTATTGTTCACCTGTTGGTCATTCAACTGTCAGAAATGTATGACGATAAAGGACAAAAGAAATATATGTTCAAACACAAATGTGCCTGACGATACTGGATCCATAGGCCGTAAATCGTCATTTATGATTTGGAGACTCAAGTGAAGAATGAAACAGTGAGAGAATTTTTTCATGAAGCTCAAAGAGCGCATGGGAGAGAAACGTTTTGTAAATGGTGAACAATAGTATTTATTCAATTTCTTGCTTATTTTTCCTACTGTAGGTCTGTTAATTTTGTGCAAGCTTAAAAACGGCAACGCACCAGTGAAGGTCCTAACTGCTAATAATGATAGCTCCAATGTTTATCAGTAGCTAAAGATTTCGCAGCTGCCTTGCTGTTCTGTAATATTACGGCTGCACTGTAACTTATGTGCAATAGTAAGGAAATAAACAAAATACTAAATAAATACTGTTGAGAATATGTTCTGCCTGTGTCTATGGGCAAAAGGGGAAAAAAATACTTGTGATTGATAATAGTAAATCCAAGTAAAAAATTGTAAAAATAACAAAAATTGCGTAAGAATTGCATGAACTGTGGCGACCATGACAGGATTTGTTTGGTGTGTTGTTGCTCTGTAGTATGATGCCTGTGCAACATTTGAATAAGTACGAAAGTAAAGAAATCAAAACAGTAAATAAATGCTAGTGTGAGAATTCTATGCTCACAGAATTTCACCGAAGTGCAGAATTCGTTGGACCAGCTAGCTTAATCGGGGAGTACGATAGAGGAATTCTATGGCTCGTGCGCAGATACACCACGCTCTTATATGATGATACTGTCCTCCAAACGGTTGGCCAACTGGAACTCCGACTTCTGTGTCATTTTTGGGCACTGCATTGGATATACTACAAATTTGGGCGAAATCGATGATGACGAGTAGGCGCGGACCACAACTACATTTACACTATATGCTCTCCAAGCCACCGTACGGTACGTGGCGGAGGGTACATTGCACCACCGCTAGTCATATCCCAAGCAAACAGAGTGAGGGAAAACGACAGCCTATATGCCTCCGTAAGAGCCCTAATTACTCTTATCCTACGTTCATGGTCCTAACGCGAAATGTGCGTTGGCGGCGGTAGGATCGTTCTGCAGTCAGCTGCAAATGCCGGTTCGCTAAATTTTTAGTAGCGTTCCTCGAAAAGAGCGTAGCATTCCCTCTAGGGATCCCCATTTGTAATCCCGAAGTATCTCCATAATAATTGCGTGTTGATGGAACCAACGAGGAACAAATCTAGCCGCCTGCTTCTGAGCTGCTTCGATGTCTTCTGTTAACCGGACCTTTTGGGGATCCCAACACTCGAACAGTACTCAAGAATGGGTTGTGCTAGTGTTATAAACGTGGTCTCCTTTACAGATGGACAATACTTTCTTAACATTCTCCGAATAAACCGTATTCGATCAATCGCCTTCTCCACTACAATCCTTACATGCTCGTTCCATCGAGCATCACTTCAAAACATTACGTCTAGGTATTTAATCGACCTGATTGTGTCAAGTAGCACACTACTAATGCTATGTTCAAACCTTAGGGGATTGTTTTCCTTGCTCGCCTGCATTAACGTACATTTTCATAAATTTATGTCTAGCTGTCATTCATCACACCAACTAGAAATTTTGTCTAAGTCGTTTTGAATCCTCCTACAGTCACTCAACGACGACACCTCCCCATACACCACAGCAACATCAGCACATAGCCGTAGATTACTGCTCACCTTGTCCATCAAATTATTTGTGTATACAAACAATAATAGTGGTCGTATCAGACTTCCCTGTGACACTCCGATGACACCCTTGCCTGTAATGAACACTCGCCGTAGAGGACAACTGACTGGGTCCTGTTACTTAGGCAACGTGCAAGACACTTACCACGAAAACTGTTCCGTAAGATCGTATCTTTGTTGACAGTGATGTGCGGCACCGTGTCAAATGCATTCCGGAAATCTAGAAATATGAATCTGTCTGTTGACCTCCATAGGATATCATGTGAGAAAAGGGCAAGCTGTGTTTCGCGTGAACGATGCTTTGTAAATCCTACTAATTTATAGACAGAAGTTTCTCCATCTCAATAAATTTTATTATATTCGATCTGAGAATATTTTAAGGAATTCTGCAGGAAACTAATGTTAAGGATTGAACCCCAAATCTGAGGGTCCATTCTTTTAGCCTTATATGCATAAGTCACCAGTCCTATTTTCCAGTCGCTTGGGACTCTGGACGAGAGATTCGTCATAAATGCAAGCTAAGTAAGGGTCCAATGCCGTAGAGTTTCCACGCGGACCTAGTGAAGTAACTGCTTTTTTTATTTTTTTTTATTGCTGCTCTGCGCTAGTGAAGCCTATTACTATGTCGTCCACACGATAGTCTCTGCGGTGGTCAAACGACGGTATGTAAGTGATCCTCGTGTGTGAACAATATCTTATACGTAAAATTTTAAACGTCAGCTTTCCTTTTGTTATCTTCTGAAAGCCTTTCTGAAAGCCATTTGTTGTGAAGTCTCAAAGCTTCCTGGCTGCAAAAATTATATGTACATATCTAATAAATACTGCATTCCTTTCTTAAGAGCATTGTGAGCAGTATGTATCTATTATAAAGTGGTACAGGGTCCCCAAAATAGGCCTGGACCGGGAAGCACGAGGGGCATTAAATAAGTAATGCAACACATTTTTCTCGGCCAATTCCGGTTTTAAAAAATGCGGAATTTGCCGTTGTACATAGCGGAATATTCACGCTGCAGCCTAGCCTTCAAAATGGCGTCGGTAACGGAGGTGTGTTCCAAGTAGAGAGCTGTCATTTTCGCGAAAAACCAAAGCGTCGCAGATATTCAAAGGTGCTTGCAGAATGTTTACTGAATCTGACAATCAACAGAAGCACAGTGAGTCGTTGAGTGAGCCGTCTGTCATCATCGCAACAAGGTCATGCAAACATTTTCTATCTGCCGCGTGCCTGCCGGCCCCACACAGGAGTGGCTGCTACAATACTGGGACATTCGGACACTCTCATTCCATGTGGTAGACGGATCACAACTAGACACCTCGCTGCTCAACTGGACATGTTTTTTGGTAATGCTGATAACACACCCATCAATTGAGGTGCTCACAGACGTTATCCCACTGGGCTGCCCGCCGCCTAACACAAGGCCCTAAACAGCAATGAAGGACCATATGTACGGAATTGCTAGCGCATTACGCGGCTGATCGTGATAATTCTTTGTCGAACATCGTCACAGGCGATGAAACTTGGGTTTATCACTTCTAACTGGAAACAAAACGCAATCTATGGAATGGCGCTACACTACCTCTCCTCCGAAAAAAAGTTCAGATCTGTACGGTCACTGGTAAAGTTATGGGTTGCACGCTTTGATGTCCTCCCTCATGGTACAGCGATCAGCTCTGAATTGTACTGTCCTACCTTCAGGAAACTGAAGAAACGACTTCAGCATGTTTGTCGCCACAAAAAATGCAAACGAACTTCTCCTTCTCCATGTCAAAGCAACGCCTCATACATGTCTGCGCACCCAAGAGGAGCTCACAAGAAGTTCGTTGGACTGTTCTTCCTCATCCAACCTACAGTACGGATATCGCACCTTTCGACTTCCGGCTGTTTGTCTCAGTGAAGGATGCCCTCTGCTGGGTGATTGGGAGGTTACTGATGCAGCAAGACATTGGCTCCGACGTCGCCAGTAGAATGTTACGTTGCGGGCACAAAAGCCCTCCCAGTAAGGTGGTGTACGGCCGTCGCATTGAACGGAGATCATGTTGATAAAGAGAAGTCCATAGCTAGAAGAGTTGGGAATAATATGGTGTGTCGGAGTCCTGAATAAAACCAACCTGCTTTCAGAAAAAGAATGTGTGGCATAACTCACTGAACACCCCTCGTATTTCATGCACCCTAACATAGACAAAAAGACGAAAGTAATGAGAAGTATCAGTAATGAGAACAGCGAGAAACTTAACATCACGATTGATGGTCACCAAGTAGATGAAGTTAAGGAAACCTGCTACCTAGGCAGTAAAATAACCAATGACGGACGGAGCAAGGAGGACATCAAAAGAGACTAGCAATGGCAAATAGGGCATTAATGTTCAAGAGAGGTCTACCAGAAACAAATATTAGCCCTAATTTGAGGAAGATATTTCTGAAAATGTACGTCTGGAGTATAGCATTGTATGGTAGGGAAACATGGACTGTGGGAAAACCGGAACATATGAGAAATGTTCAAATGTGTGTGAAATCTTATGGGACTTAACTGCTGAGGTCATCAGTCCCCAAACTTACACATTACTTAACCTAAAATATCCTAAGGACAAACACACACACCCATGCCCGAGGGAGGACTCGAACCTCCGCCGGGACCAGCCGCACAGCCCATGACTGCAGCGCCTTAGATCGCTCTGCTAGGAACAGAAGAGAATGTTGAAAATAATGTGGACTGGTAAGGTAAGAAACGAGAAGGTACTGCCCAGAATCGGAGAGGAAAGGAATATGCGGAAAACATTGATACGTAGAAGGGACAGGATGATAAGACATTTGTTAAGACGTAAGGGAATGACTTCCATGGTACTAGAGGGTGCTGTAGAGGGCAAAAACTGTAGAGGAAGCAGAGATTGGAATACATCCAGCATATAATTGAGGACGTAGATTGCAAGTGCTACTCTGAGATGAAGAGGTTGACACAGTAGAGGAACTCGTGGTGGGCCGCATCAAACCAGTCAGAATATTGGTGACACGAAAAAAAAAAAAAAAAAAAAGAGATGAACAACCTTAGTTACATCGTCTGCTCACGCTGTACATCGTGATAAACACACGCAGTTTTTCAGTAGTTTTGTTTTATTTTATAAGAAATTTGTGCTTCGTTTCCCCCATACTCGACAACGTCAGTGCGAGTATCCCTTCCCACTGTCGAGTTCAGATGCCGGATACGCCCTTGTATGAAAATAAATACGTGAACATGCTGCATCAGGATGGACAAAAGCACTATTTAAAGTGGCTACTCGTGTGCACGAATTTGCCCTGTTTCAGTCACTACAAACAGCGCGCTTCACAGCTAAAATAATTTCATACTCCACGTTCTCCCTCTTCGCTTGCAACATCTGAGGTACGTGAGCTCTGGCATATATCTGAGGACTACATATCCGACATGAGGGCCAGTACCTGCTGTTGCTGACAGGTTTGCAATGTTGCGCGTTGCGCTGTCGAAACAGGTGAACCTGCTGACTAGCCAGGGCGCAGCGCGCCTGGCTCTTGCTTGATGGCTGTCGGTGGCCTGGACAGCTGCCAGCAGCGTTCTCTCCCACTCTGGACAAGTAGGGCTAGCTGCGTTCCCTTGTGTGTGTGTATGTGTGTGTGTCTGCAGGAGAACAGACAGCCGTCTCCGCAACGCCGCTGCCCTTCCTGCGCCCTTGTAAATAGCGGCCGCTCTGCGCCCCAGTTGGCTGCTTTTCCACTTTGATTATGGGCAGCTTTGTAACTGCGTGCGGCTGCTGGTCCGCCAGCGCGCGCGAGACAAACTCGCCTTAGCCCGCGCGTGACCGCCGCAGTTCGCAATACCGGGCCCAACTCCCTCCCTCCCTCCCTCACGGACAGACACCGGAGCGGGCGAGATTGTGTTGCGCGCTGCTGCGGAATACTAAACGCTTTGTACTGCCTCGTCCTTTGATTTATTCAATCCGAGAGCAGTCTTTCGCGAATAAAATCGTTCGGAAATCCGACGCTTTTGTTCTTGGCGGCGAAATCTCCACGCCGTTGTTCCTATAGTCCGGCCGAGCGAACGGGCGGAGTGTTGTCTTCTATTCTTCTTTTTTGGATGCTTTGTTTTTATTTTTGCGTATTTTTTAAGCGTTCGGCAGAACTGATAACGCTTGCGTCGTCGTGTCTAACCGAGCCTGAATAAAACTGGTCTGTTGCAACCACTGATGCGAACTACTTGAGCGACAGCAAATCGTACGATACAAATGAAACTTCACCGATGCAACGCAGTGTAGCATCGCACTTTGGAAAAACACCGTTCAGCTCCGTAGTTTGTATCCCCATTCCGTTGTTTCACATCTGTCCATTTGTCTATACAATGAGCTATCGACGTATACATAACCACTCCAGTATTCACACTCAGCATAGAAACTCTCGATAGACTCCTGCGAAGTAGTGTTTCACGCACCAGTCAGGGTATTTGTTTTAAATGGGAACAACTAACTGTCTCAAAAAACTGGCATCATACGAAAAAAATGCTTCAGATGAAAATTTAATATTTTCGAACGGTACATCTGTTTGTGCCAAAACTGGTCAAAACCGAAACCCCCTCCCCAGCCCCCCCCCCATACCCCAGGCCCCACTTGGAAGTCAACTTCATATTTTCTAATGCGAATTTAGGTTTTAATGAAAACGTATTTTTTTAAACGTGATAAATGGCACTGTAATCGAAAAAATTCGGTTTTTCTGGTTATTGCAATTGAGGAATGACGCATTTTATTCTACATTTCATTTACGATAAAAATGTAAACTTCCTTGTTAAAAACAGTTGATATTTTCGCTTTGCCGGCCGGTGTGGCCGTGCGGTTCTAGTCGCTTCAGTCTGGAACCGCGTGACCGCTACGGTCGCAGGTTCGAATCCTGCCTCCGGCATGGATGTGTGTGATGTCCTTACGTTAGTTAGGTTTAAGTAGTTCTAAGTTCTAGGGGACTGATGACCACAGATGTTAAGTCCCATAGTGCTCAGGGCCATTGGAACCAGCCATTTTCGCTTTGCAAATTTGACTACGCAGCAAAACTTTTGCAGTTACGTATTTAAACACTGGCAAACACACTAATTTCAGTGTAACATAGTTTTCTCTTCCATTCATGTTTGGTTCAAATGGCTCTGAGCACTATGGGACTTAACATCTGAGGTCATCAGTCCCCTAGACTTAGAAATACTTAAACCTAGCTAACCTAACGGCATCACACACATCCATGCCCGAGGTAGGATTCGAACCTGTGACCGTAGCAGCAGCGCGGTTCCGGATTGAAGCGTCTAGAACCACTCTGCCCCAGCGGCCGGGATTCAGGTGTGTTTTTGGTTTCCTACACCATCAGAATGCTAGATTCCGGTGAATCGCTTCGAATGTCACCATCAGCGTGGTTCAACCGTCGTAAAACACTGCCGGCAGAATGCAGTCTGTTGTGACCACACGAAACTACAATCGTCCAGCTGTAGCTGTGAGTTCTTTGATTGCTCTGCGAGAAGGCTCATCCAACGAGAGCACGTGAAATATTAGTTCACTTTATAGTGTAAATGAATAAAAAATCTACTTATCCTTGACACACGTCTTTGCCACAGCAGTAGTCGATAATTTACAACTGTTATTGACTACCAGTGCGTCACTTGGTGCACTAATTAACAAACTATTCTCTTGGGGTATAATACTCAGCCTTTATTAAAGTACATATTCAATAGAAACTTTAACAACTCGTTGGTTCTACACCTCTCTCAGATGAGGTCACGATCGGAGGCAGAGCTCTTGCAAGCCCGGCTCTATATTGACCTCAGTGCGAGGGCGCTGCATTTCTGGGGGAGAATTGTGGACTTCAGGTGCGCCTCCATAAGTCGTTGTGGATTGCAGTCAGCCCTCGCTAATGTCTGTGGTATTGACATGCGTCGCCGACTGTGCCGTGGCACCACGATCTCTGGACGACACCGCACAATCTACAACCATAGAAGGAAAGTAGTGATAGGCGTACCTGGCACTACGGATACACACGTACCGAGTGAACACTAACAAACTCGCCCCACCGCTCACTCACCCATTACGCGACACGCGCACCGCAGCGGCGCTTATAAGCACGAACACCGGACGACTCGACACCATTTTACTCCAGTGCTGTTTCTGGTACATTCTAGCTAACGGATGTTTTTCTGACTCACCGAGTTCAAGCTTCCCAATGATAACAGATGAAAAGTCTCTCTGATATCAAACACCCAAATGGTCTGAGGCAAGGTGCTCACCGAAATCAAGGACATCAGTGGTGAGAGGAATCAGCGAAATCAAGCACCCCGATGCGAACAGAAAACGATTACCTCCACGTCGTCGTTCCTGGATCACGCTAAAAGTAGTTTATTAATCAGACGTGAGCCGTGCGTGGCTCGTGTTCGTGCCATCTCTTATTTAACATCCTGTCTTTGCCGTACTGCCTCCTCGTTATGATAGTCTCAATTACTTGCGTCACTGAGTAGCTGCTTTGCCTGCCTGTGAGCGGCAGCAGCAGCGCTTATCAGTATAAGCCCTGCCGCATTATCTATGCGGCACTGCTATTACTGCCCGGTCGTCGTGTGTCGTGACGTCAGTTGGAACGCACCAGCAGTGGGTTTCAGACCTGGCAGTCGGGCAGTTGGGACGCGGCAGAAGTTCGGTCGAGTGGGAGCGGCGGTGAGGTTCGGATAGCCATGACTCGGCCGACCGTTGCCTGAGTGGAGACGGTCTTGATTGATCGTGGGTTGGTCGTCTTACCGGACGACGTGTATTTGCTCAGAAAATGGTTCAAATGGCTCTGAGCACTATGGGACTTAACATCTGAGGTCATCAGTCCCCTAGACCTAGAACAACTTAAACCTAACTAACCTAAGGACAGCACACACACCCATGCCCGAGGCAGGATTCGAACTTGCGACCGTAGCAGTAGCGCGGTTCCGGACTGAAGCGCCTAGAACCGCTCGGCCACAACGGCCGGCTGTATTTGCTCGCCGATCGCGTATGGGTTGGCGGTGTGTGTCTCAACTCGTGGTTCGTCCGTGTGATTGCAAAGTCACTGCTTTTAGCATTGGTCGCGTTCTTTGTGTAAGTGTTTGTGAAATTGTGTGTAGCCTGTGATGTCGAATGCCCAGTTATTTTAGTTCTGTCTCCGTGCTGATGTGCAACAGTCGGTCGGTTGGCGTGGAGCAGTGAGGAATTCTCGGCGGGGCGTAGTTTGGCCGGGGCCCGCTGGCGGTCTCTACACGGTGTTGGAGAGTGTGGCGCTGTTCCCATTGCTACGAGGTCCGTGGCTCACTGACCCTGGACACGAAAGTTGAGTTTTGATTTAAACTACCAGCAAGTCAAGACTGTTCACATTGTGTCGTTTGGAGTTCGTTGGCGGCTGTTGGGATATTCTCGCGAGCAACAACGTGGTTTTCAAGTTGGAAAATTCTAGCCACCCTGCGGTGGAGTTTCACTGTATTTGGCTATTTGAACTGAAGTGCACCAGCAGAATCTTCTGTCCTGTTGCCGTTAACGTTCCGGTTACCTGCCCTGGCCGTTGACGTAAATTTCAGGCAGTGTAGTTTCCTCATCGTGTTGTTGCTGTCCAGCACGGTGTGTAGTTTGACAGCTCCATGTATGATTGGTTGTGGGTACCAATATCTTCTACGTTGTTCCGTTGAACTCCCTGTGGTGCCCTGGTCGGTTGAACTGGAAGTTGTCTTGTCGGTGGGTCCGCTAACTGTCGGTTGGGTTGTCGTCAGATCGTGAATGGTTGGCCCGACTGCCTGTCTCACGTAAGTGAGCGTTAGTGTTTGAATTACAGGGCGACTCTCCAACATCTGAACCCCCTTGTGTGTACTGCCCTATTTGTTTTAATTTGGTCTTGTTGTTTGTACTTGTATGGCTTCTAGCCGATTTCTTAAAAAATTAGAGTTGTTTTGGTCTTAAGGCCATCCGCCTAGATTAAAATACTGTTTCACGTGAGCCCTTTGGCATTTTAAAAATTTTAATGTTGATGAATTTTCTGGTCTTGGGCCTTGAGCAGATTTTAAACTTGAGTTGTTGTGCTCTTAAGGCCTTCATCCTAGTCCAAAGAACTGTCACGTAAGGCCTTTGCCGTTTTAAAAATTTAAATGTTGTTGAATTTTAAGTCTTGGGCCCTCAGCCGATTTTGAGTTTGAGTTGTTTGCCCTAAGGCCTTCAGCCTAAATTAAAGAACGGTTTCACGTAAGACCTTTGGTATTAAAAAAAAATTTTATGTTATGGAATTTTAAGTGTTAGGCCTTCAGCCGATTTGAATTTAACTTGTTACTTCAGCCTAACTAAATAACTGTTTTAAGATAAGGCTTGCCTTTTAGATTTCTGATTAGCTTGCGTTTTAAGTTATTGGCCTTCAGCCATTTTTTAAATCTAAGTGGCTTTCAGTAATTATGTCCCAAAGATTTAAGCTGTCTGTTTTAAAAAATAATTTTAGACGCTTGTAATGTTTCATCAAATAATAAAGTTTTATGTTCGAGTTAACTGACAGCCCCTTATTTTGGCCCCTTCCCACAATCTAACTGTCTATCCTGTCCTGCAGGTTTAGCACTGCGTCTCAAGACGTTTGAATGTCTAAAGGTAAAATTTTTACCATACAATCAAATTTCCAAAAGTAAATTAAATTTAAAACAATATCATCTATTTGGGGCAAAAAAAGCTAACACTTTTATGGCAAATGTAACGTAGAATCAAATGCGTCGGCGGACGCTGATGACCGTGCAGTTGAGCGCCCCACAAACCAAACGTCATCATGATCATCATCATCAAATGCGTCGGTTCGTAAATGCAATAACCGAAAAAATTGAATATTGTTGATTACCAGCGGAACAAAATGTTCGCCGGCTTCGGTGGCCGAGCGGTTCTAGGCGCTTCAGTCCGGAAACGCGCGACTGCTACGGTCGCAGGTTCGAATCCTGCCTCGGGCATGGATGTGTGTGGTGTCCTTAGGTTAGTTAGGTTTAAGTAGTTCTAAGTTGTAGGGGACTGATAATAATAATGCCGTGTGGCTGGGGCTTCCCGTCGGGTAGACCGTTCGCTTGGTGCAGGTCTTCCGCATTGACGTCACTTAGGCGACCTGCGCGTCGATGGGGATGAAATGATGATGATTAGGACAACACAACACCCAGTCCCTGAGCGGAGAAAATCTCCGACCCAGCCGGGAATCGAACCCGGGCCCTTACGATTGACATTCTGTCACGCTGACCACTCATCTACCGGGGGCGGACAGGGGACTGATGACAGATGTTAAGTTCCATAGTGCTCAGAGCCATTTGAAACATTTTTGAACAAAATGTTCCCGGTAAACCCTACCGCGTTTTTCTGCAATAAACATTGGGGAGAGGGGGGAGGAGGATTTCAATTTGAAAAGAAAAAGTTAAGCCCCCCTCCCCCCCCCCCCCAAATGCGCAGGGACTGGAGTTTCGTACGACGCCTATTTTTGGAGTTATGTAATTGTTCCAAGTTAGAACAAATACCCTCTATTGTAATGATGAAGTTGGCGACGACTTGTAGCATGATCTCAGTAAGACATCGAACATACGCACAACCATCGTAACAGGATCAGCGCGGATTCGAGAGAAAATTGTTTAACTTATTCATTCACGATACCTTGCAAATTGGTAGGTGTAAATAAGGCGGAACATTCGGTCTTCCTAAATTTCCGAGAGCATTCCGACACTGTACTACACCGTCGACTGATAGACGTAACGCCTTCGCAGATACGTGATTGGTCCGATGGATATCTGACTAACGGCACCCGGTGTGTTAAGATCGATGGAAATGTTAATGTGTGACTTGCTCAGTGAATCTATGTCGCTAAACGGCTAAAACAATCGTCCGTTCCAAGTTGCACTTTGCGTGTCTAATGACTTCCAGAGGCTAGCAAAATTTGATTTTAAGTATTTCGTATAAACATTGGCTGAACTTCCCACAATCATTTTAGAAATTCGGTAGGACTGTTATCAATACCTTCTGCCTTATTTCATCACAGGGCCTCCAAAGCTCGCTAAATTCTAACACTGTATCCCTTCTGCCCACCATATCGACTTCCATTTCTTCGTTTATCCATCAACAGACGCTTTCTCCAGTTTGCCTAACTGAACTTTTTCCGCCTGTCTGTTCTCTCCAACGGGTTTAGAGGTGGAATTCACACTGCACTCTTGATGTTAATTCCCTTGCTATTAATTTCACCCAATGTTATTTTAACCTTTCTTCAAGCTGATTCTGTCCTTCCGATGACCATTTGTTTTTCGATTTCTTCACATTTTTACTGCAGCTGTTCGTCTTAGCTTTCCGTCACTTCCTATTTACGTCATTCTTAAGTGACCTATAATGCTATACTCCTGTCTTTTCCTGAATTTTTTTTTTACTTCCTTCTTTCATCATTCCAAGTTGAAGTATTCCTTCTGTTACACGAAGTGCCTTCGCAGTTACCGTCTTTTTGCCCAGTTTTGTCCAACCACATGAGAATATCTCCACCACCAGCCTGAATGATGCCAAATTCGCAAAGAACATATATTGTTTCATGTGGTTTTTTTAGGCTCCCCTGTATCTTCTTATAACAAAGAGCACCGTTTATTATCAGTTTAGTAGACCGATTTTACCCGGCCACGGTGGCCGAGCGGTTCTAGGCGCTTCAGTCCGGAACCGCGCTGTTACTACGGTTGCAGGTTCGAATCCTGCCTCGGGCATCGATGTGTGTCAAGTCCTTAGGTTAGTTAGGTTTAAGTAGTTCTAAGTCTAGGGGACTGATGACCTCAGATGTTAAGTCCGATAGTGCTTAGAGCCATTTTACTCATTTTTAGTAGACCGTTTTCCATGCTTCGAATGCACGGTAAGTCTATTTCTCCACGTTTGCTACGCTGCTCTATGACGAAAGGCCGAAGTGCAAGTGTGGAGCGGTGATTCCTGTACCAACAGCGAAAAAATGGTAGTGGATAGTATTGCTGCTTACCGGTTGTTCATGTCCAGCATCGAATTCACGTGTGATTTGCTGTAGGGTAGCCTGCCTGTCCACTGTTATAATATAATCGGTCGATGCTGATGACAGTCCTCAAAACCATTTTGCGAGTCTAGTTGAAAACAGCAGATGCTGTTTCCCCAGAAGGTACTCACGCTATTCAGGGTGAACCTGAATATTGTGGAGGTTCTTCAGGAATCATACAATGAAGGCTTTCACGAACTGTTGTCTTAGCTGATGGTGACTCTTCTGCGTTGTAGGACCGTGGCCCACTAAACATTTTTGTCCCTAATGTTTCGTCTGGATCTGCTTTGGACATCCTCAGAGACTTTCCTGTCCGCAGCTCGTGGTCGTGCGGTAGCGTTCTCGCTTCCCGCGCCCGGGTTCCCAGATTCGATTCCCGGCGTGGTCAGGGATTTTCTCTGCCTCGTGATGCCTGGGTGTTGTGTGATGTCCTTAGGTTAGTTAGGTTTAAGTAGTTCTAAGTTCTAGGGGACTGATGACCATAGATGTTAAGTCCCATAGTGCTCAGAGCCATTTGAATAGAGTTTCCTGGATTTGTTGAACCGCGAAGACTCAACAGAATCAGGAGCACCTCTGGGGATCCATCACAGCCCTGGAAAAAACCTTGGGAATAAAAAAGTTTCATCTACTAGGACAATATATGCGAAAGATTCATGGCAACTGTTCTGGGATTTTTCTTGAGCATTTTAGTAAAAGCATTTTGGTATAGGGGACATTTTAATATGATAGACCAGTGGTTCCCGGTGCCTCGTTACTTAATGATTGGCTTTCGTATGTCTGTGTTTTCACCATTTATCTCTGATTCAGCGCAATCGTGCAAATTCGAACTGTATACGCTGTAAATCCTGTGTGGAAACAAACTTACTTCATTCACTTAAAGCACGTGACGGTGACAACAGCACTGCTCCCTGTATTCATTGTCCTGAAGCCAGCGTTCACTCTGAGGTTTGGTTCTTCCGACAATGTTAGTTGTCTGATAACATTGCTGCCTGTACAGCGCAAAGCGCAGTGCGGTAGCTTGGGAAAATAGAGGAGAGCCAGACTGAGCGCGGCGAATTAACCATGGACTGGTGCACCAGCCAATCATACAATTGTTTCCAGGCGGTTTCTGTCGCTCGTTTAGGTAAATGCTGGGCTGGTCCCAAAATTCCGCCTCATACATTGCAATACACAAACAATTAAACTGCGACAACACGCAGAAAAATGTCTACACAATTTCCCGGTATATGGCGTTCACCAGTTCTGTCTCTTTGGTTGCTTTGACGACTGTGACGTCAGGTAGGGCGCCCGGACACAAATTATAATAAAGCTTGTCAAGTTTTAGAAAAGTGGATCCCGAACCGGACGAAATAAACGCAAGAGAAATCAGGAAAAAGTCAACTGCACGTAATGCCACACAGCAGTATGGATATGTTTACTTGTAAAGAGTTTGTGAATGTGTCTGTGCGTATGATTTCACTGAATGTAGTGGAAGGACTGAAAAATTCCAGCAGCAACTGCAATCACATCACATTACTTTTGCGTCTAGACGTAAATGTGTACGAAAGCCCGGAGCCTGTTAGAATGATATCATATTAGTAGTATTTTCAGTATTTTGAAAATGGTTTCACAGAAGGAAACGTAGTTCGGGTACCAGAACAAATAAATCGTATTTACATTACTATTCTGTAAAAAACTAACGTAGCATGCTGTTACCTTACAGCAAAATACTCAGAAAATATTACTCAACATTCTGCGAAACTCTATCGATGGATTTCGTGTTCACACTGCGTATACACCATCGTCTACATTCTCAAGATATTTTATTGTGTGTCGCTATTGATAACACCATCATTTCTTGGTAAGAATGACTGCCTGTCGATATTTCGTAAAATGGACGCTACCTGATCAAACTTCTCCTATTAGTGGCCATCAATATGTGATGTTCTCATCTTTCGCCTTTATGGTGGCTTGAACTCTGCTGGAGACTCAGTCAGTTGTCTGAATGTCTATGGTGGAACGAGAGCTCTGTCTTCCTCAAGAGAAACCAACGAAGATAGTGATGTAGGAAGAACGGGTCTGGAGCGAAGTAGACGTTCTGATTCACTCCAAACGTCTTCCACTTGGTTTAGGTCGGCACTTTGTGCAGGTCATTCCATTATAAGAATATTATCGTCCACAAAGTATCAATTCAAAAATGTTGCTTTATAACAGATGTATTGTCATGCTAGTACGAACAATCACCGTCCCCGAATTGTTCCCATACTGTGCACAGTATACAATCCTGTAAAACGTATTCATGTCCTGGCCATGATATGAGGTTATGACACAAACACGACGGCTTGCTGTCGCAACTACATCGCTCTGAAGATGATCTGGATAGATCGAAACATGCCTTGTGTTTAAAAATGTGCGTCTGAGACCGAAAAATAAATGAGAATTGCTTTAAACAACCTATACTGCTAACGTCCAAGATCTCGAGAATGGAATGAAAGTATAGCCCTATACGGAGATGATACTAAATATTGATGTCGCGCCGTTCCAAGACGCGAAAGAACTGACGAGAAGACCAACACATAAATAAATGGAATGTTGACTAGACAAGTGGAGGATAAAACTTAACCCCATAAAAATCAGTTCATATTGTTCCGACGCCGAAATCTCACTGGTCTGCAAGTATGGAAATCACAAAAACGTCAAATTCGACTCTGGGAAAAGAAATCAGCCCACAAGTACACGTGAAATACTTTGGAATTCACTCAGACGACCCATTAAACCGGAAAAAAGCATGAAGTACATTACTCTTATTACGAATTGTGAAATATTGAAGCCGTGACACGGAATTACCAGTATCGCTGCTACCACACAAAATTTTTGTCCCCCCCCCCCCCCCCCCCATACTCCAACATGAATGCAAGCATGGGTAATGATATCCAGTCAAGGTAAGAACATCATATCTACGGACAGAAGGATGCTACGAATAGCTGGAGACCTTGAATACGTCTCCCCTACCGCCCTATTAAATGTAACTCTCAATACAAAGAAATTACAGGACAGACTCAAAGATCAATGCGCCAGACATGGACTCAACAGATTAACGCACGCTGGATCTACGGAATCTCACCTACCTCAAGAACCTAGACATTTCAACTTCAAGTTCATACACCCCCACTCACGTCATTTAGACTCATTTCAGCTGTCACTCTGCAACAATGACAAAATAAACGCCGTACTTCTTAGATCAACTACGCGTAATAGAATATGGGGTGATCTATCTTTAAAAATTATGGAGCAGTTCCCGCAGCGACGACAACCACATGTATACAGAGGCGTCTACGGATCCTTCTGTGTTAGACTGGTAGCTTGACAACACGCTTTATTAATAGTGCACTAGGCTAAAGAAAATAATAAGATGCAAAACGCCATGACTCAAGTCAAACAGTACCGCTAAGTTTTTTTTTTTTTTTTCTATACGGAGGTTCTTCCCCAGCCGTAAGGGGAATTCCGAGTTTAAGTAATAAGTATATGGACGTTCTCGTCCCTTCAACCTGCATTATTTCATCCAAACTATGTAAGTACGAAAATTCAAAAATAGAATATGCCAACACAGCATCGCAATAGATGGCAGAAAAAGGCTCCACCACAACGCGGTCCCGAATCTCTCTGAGATGAAACGAAATATTTAAATATAAAGTAGTTGAAAACTGCGTTTCTACTTCAGCTATAAGAGGCAGCCAAGTGAAAACGAGACAGATGGAAAAAGTAAGGAAACTCTTTGTCCTTTAAAGAGTAATCGCCATGAATGTTCATAAATTTATCCCTCCATGTGACAAGGCAGTCAATGGCTTCATAGAAAAAACTTTCGGTTGTCTATGGAACAATGGCTATACCCACGCGTGCACCTCTTCGTCCGAAGCAGATCAATGGCCAGGAAAGTCTTTCTTCAATGCTCCAGAAATATGGAAATTGCATGGTAAGCATTGCTGTGTGAAGCATGTATAAGGGCATCCCGCGAAACTTTTGCAGCGTAGTCGAAACAGCCTTGGCAACATACCCTGATTTGTGTCGAATGACTTCCAAAAGCTAAGGAATATGGCATTAACCCGAATGCTCTTATCTACCATCATCTGGATGTCAGAGCAAGCCGAATCTTACAAGACTTACGCTTACGGAATATATGCTTACTCCTATATCGGAGGTTTCGTTCTCTTGATAGGACCATAACTACACTACTTAGCCAGAACATTATTACAACCTACTGGTGTTTGCGTCCACCTCTGGCATGGACAACAGCGGCGACGCGACCTGACATGAAGCAATGAGGCCTTGGTAGGTAGCTTGAGGAAGCTGGCACCACATCTGCACACACAAGTCACCAAATTCCCGATAAGCTCTGACGTCATGTTCAATCACGACCCGGATGTGTTCGATCGGGTACAAATCTGGCGAGTTGGGGGATCAGCACATCAATTGGAACTCGCCACTGTATTCCTCGAACCACTCCATTGCATTCCTGGCGTGTTTGCTGAAAAATGCCTCTGCCTTTGAAAAACATTACCGTCAACCAGTGTACGATACTCTTCGGCCGTTATAGTGCCTTGCACAAGCTGCGCTGAACCCGTGGGTGATGGATGTTACCCAGACCATAATGGAGCCGCCGCACAGCTTGTCTCCGTCCCGCAGTGTAGGTGTCAACGAGCTGTTTCCCTGGAAGAACACGTATTCGGGCCCTCCCATTGGCATAATGAAGAAGGTATTTGGATGCATCAGACCATGCAACGTTCTGCCACTGCGCCAATGTCCATTGTCGATGGTCACGTGTCCATTCCAGTCGTAGTTGCCGATGTCGTAGTATTAACATTGACACTTGCGTTGGTCGTCCGCTGCAGAGGCCCATCGTTAGGAGTGTTTGGTGTACTGTGTGTTCAGACACACTTGTACTCTGCTCAGCATTAACGTCTGATGTTGGTTCCGCCCCAGTTCGCTGCCTGTCCTGTTTTACCAGTCTGCAGAGGTTACGACGTCTGCCATCTTTAATGTGGCCCAACTACACAACATCTGGAGGAGGTTTCACCTTGGTTGCGCCACGTGTTGAAGGCACTCATCATAGCGCTCCCCGAACACCTGAAAAGTCATGCAGTTTCCGAAAAGGTCGCGCCGAGCCTCCGGATCATCACAGTCTGCCCTCGGTCAGACTCAGCTAGATCGCTCGCCTTCTCCATTCTACACACGGACAGCACACTCACTGATACTAAATGCACCGTACGTGTATCTGACTAGCAGTCATTCCTCCCCATGTGACGCTGCTGTCTCCTGGACGAGTTATACCGGTAGTAGGTCGATGGTAATATTGTTCTGGTTCATCAGTGTATGGATATTTCATAAACAGTTATGGAAATAGGAATGACCTATGCCTTTACAATCACTTCGAACACTTCGTTGCTCTAGCGACCTATGATAAACTGCTGCTACAGGGAAACAATTTCCTCTGAAAAGTCTCCATAGAATCGCCTAGGTGCTTTGGCGTCCATATGCTTTTCTCTCTCGAGCGTTTGTAGCCACTTTTCTATTTTATAGTCACTCAAAAGGAGGCAGCGAATCACGGACAGTCAAAAAGAAAAAATAGTTTTGATACACTGTTGTGAAGAAGAACGCAAGAACTGAAATGAACTGACAGAATAAAAATGAAAAAAATATTTCTAATACTAGGTGTGCCAATTATGAGTGGACAAAATAAAATTGATCCAGAAAATATTTCATGCACCTTAAGGTAGGCATCCCAACTTACAACATCCACAACTGGGTAAGTTGGGTTGCCTGTCTTAAAGTGCATGAAATATATTTGGCCAGTTGTATTTTGCCAACCCTGCGTAACTAGTGTAAATAGTGTAATAGAATGAGAAAATCATCTTGGCTGAGTCGTATTTAGTGAAGGAATTGTCTACAATGAAGAGTAACTGAAGAAAACATTGCAGGGAAGGGAGGAAGAGGAAGATGAGGATTCGGAATACTGGGTGGCACTGAAAATGGAAGAAGTTGGCAGCAAATTAAGTAAGACGAACAGGACAGCCGAATGTGGATAGCGCCCAGTCGACGTATGATGCAAGATATACGAAAGAAGGACGACAGTTCTGCTGTTATCGGACAGCAGTCAACTGTCAATAGCACTTCCAACCCATGCTTAGCCCAGCAGCAATTTTTTTCCATTTATAGGATGGTCAAAATAACTCTGGTCTGTAAAATGTTGCATGAACCTTGAAAAGGAGCAATACAATCCATTTTGTACGTGCTAAGTGCCCCTGGTGCTTTAGCGTGCTGTCAGTGTAAGTCTATAGCCATTTCACACTGCCACAGCAATGGGTAGCCTCTGGAGAAAAACATTGCATGTATGTTTATTTACTTTCCTTTGCACAGTCCGCTATCTTTTCCATATTACCCACGTGAATAGTAAAATCGAGAATGGAAGTATTTTGAAGTTTTCTCCAGTATGACCTGAGTTATCACAGGGGTGTGAAACAGTAGTACCAATTCGACTTGTTGATGGGAAAAGTCCGCATCTCGTGGTCGTGCGGTAGCGTTCTCGCTTCCCACGCCCGGGTTCCCGGGTTCGATTCCCGGCCGGGTCAGGGATTTTCTCTGCCTCGTGATGGCTGGGTGTTGTGTGCTGTCCTTAGGTTAGTTAGGTTTAAGTAGTTCTAAGTTCTAGGGGACTGATAACCACAGCAGTTGAGTCCCATAGTGCTCAGAGCCATTTGAACCATTTTTTTGTTGTGTGATGTCCTTAGGTTAGTTAGGTTTAAGTAGTTCTAAGTTCTAGGGGACTGATGACCATAGATATTAAGTCCCATAGTGCTCAGAGCCATTTGAACCATTATTGATGGGAAAAGCTGGAACCAGAGAGGTTGGTCAGTGGACTGCGGCGGAAGTTTATTTTTTCATGGCTTAGATAGATAGTTGGTAACGCAAACCTCCCTCCCCCCCCCCCCCCCAATCTCTACCGCCAAACTGCCTGCTGAATGGTCGCGCTCAGACAAGAAACTTTCGGCGTTCTCCCAGTGACCTTGGTAAATTATGTACACTTCATTCAAAGCAATCCACTGGTATCACGATTTAGTTTAAACAGTGGTTAGAATTAATTCCTTTCATTTATTTGCAGAGATCAACCAAATGTTTCACGATTCCTTATTCATTTTCTTGTGTAAATCCACGTGGTTAATGTAACTTTGTATTATCCTCCTGGCGTCATTGAGGAAACAGAGGCCGGCCGCTGTGGCCGAGTGGTTCTAGGCGCTTTAGTCTGGAACCATGCGACTGCTACGGTCGCAGGTTCGAATCCTGCCTCGGGCGTGGATGTGTGTGATGTCCTTAGGTTAGTTAGGTTTAAGTAGTTCTAAGTTCTAGGGGACTGATGACCTCAGATAAGTCCCATAGTGCTCACAGCCATTTGAACCACTTTTGAGGAAGCCGATAAACATGTGCTCTTGGAGTGTAATGTTAAAATATTACGAGCAGCTCTACTTACAGTTTGTTGCTATCGTTCTGCTATTCATGTCCACAGTTCTAAACAGTATATTTTCACGGATTTTGATGGGTTTCATTTGTGATTGTTTAACTAATTCTGGTTTTCAGACAATTATGTGCCCTCTACTTAAAGATTCTTTACCTGTGGCCTAGCTTAAGAGACTGAACTTAGTGCCCTGAGTGCAGTGAATACTCACATGCATTTGTTTCACAGATCAGAATTCATTTGACTTTGACTTAAGCCTGGTCTTGGCCGTATCGTGTGGCCTTTACACAAAAATGCTTGACCTGTGGCCTATTTTATACGACAGAGCTCAAAGCCCTGAGTTTGACAAACACCTTCACGCAGAATGAATTCCTAATTTCATTGGAGGTAGCCTAAATTTCGGCCCTCAGTAGGCCACCTACATTGAACTTGATCACCGCTACAGCATAATACAAGTAGTGTCTTGCCTACAGATACTGAAAGTTCCTTTTGGTTACCGATTTCTATATATTTGTCATTTCTATATATTTGTCCCATTCTCTGCGACGGTCATAGACAGACCTCGCCTAGAAAGACGCATGCCACTGGTAGTTCAACTCATTCTCTAAGTCTCAGTAAGCTTGTGTACATATAACTGGTGTTTTGTGGATCCTGCGTGCGTCAGTACATGAATAAGTGAAGATTCTCCATTCTTACCTCCCATACTGACTCACTATTCTAAAACGACGGACTGTGTTGGATAATGATAGTCTTCGTGTTCTTTCTATTTCATAAACTGTCGTTCACTGAAAGATGATATTAGATTAGTATTTTTTTATTGCGTCCATATGTGGTGGGATAATAACCCATGATTCTTTTCATTTTGTGATGAATGATAACAGGTAAATAAAGGTCATCTCGTACCTAATGAATCAGCAGGTAATTTATACAGTTAATCGAAACCCTCTCGGCCAAATCCGTACTATTTGAGACCTTGAAGTACAAGTATAAGGATGAGATTAGATGTGACTCGAGGTAAATAACGGGTGGTTTCTTTAGTGAAAGGAAATTTGATAAGCAAATGAAGTATTGCACATCTCATGCCATCTTCCTTCCCCCTCCCGTGTATTCACAAGGGACTCATCGCAGTAATCCATTGCGCTTAAAATACGTTGAATATAAGCTGAGTTGTTGGACCAGTTTCGTTGTTAGCGCGTAACCTATTCGACGAGCATACAGGGAATAATTATGGCCCTAGTGAAGAACTGGTACTGGTTCAAAAACCACAATGTAAAGCAGTCGTCAAATACAAGTTTCGTCTTTTCATATTTCACCTGTCAGCAAAGGACTTGGAAGAGCAGCTGATCGGAATGGATAGTGTCTTGAAATGGGGACATAAGCTGAACATCAACAGAAGCAAAACGAGGATAATGGAATCTATTCAAAATAAATCGGGTGATGCTGCGGGAATTAGATTAGGAAATGACAGGCTTAAAGTAGTAAACGAGTTTCGCTATTTGGGGAGAAAAATAACTGATGATGGTCGAAATAGAGAGGATATAAAATGTAGACTGGCAATGGCAAGGAAAGCGTTTCTGAAGAAGAGAAATTTGTTAACATCGAGTATAGATTTAAATGTCAGGAAGTCGTTTCTGAAAGTATTCGTATGGAGTGTAGCCATGTATGGAAATGAAACGTGGACGATAAATAGTTTCGACAAGAAGAGAATAGAAGCTTTCGAAATGTGGTGCTACAGAAGAATGCTGAAGATTAGATGGGTAGATCACATAACTAATGAGGAGGTATTGAATAGAATAGGGGAGAAGAGGAGTTTGTGGCACAACTTGACTAGAAGAAGGGATCGGTTGGTAGGACACGTTCTGAGGCATCAAGGGATCACCAATTTAGTACTGGAGGGCAGCGTGGAGGGTAAAAATCGTAGAGGGAGACCAGGAGATGAATACACTAAGCAGATTCAGAAGGATGTAGGCTGCCGTAGGTACTGGGAGATGAAGCAGCTTGCACAGGAATAGAGTAGCATGGAGAGCTGCATCAAACCAGTCGCAGGACTGAAGACCACAACAACAACAACAGCCTTAAAATTGGCAATCCTGCTTACATCATCCGCAACCGCCAGTGTTCTGGATCGGCACCACCGACAAGACGTTTTCATTGCCGATATTAGGAGTACGTATTCGCATAGCTAAATCATATATTTCGCACATTGTTTCACCGACGGCTGCAGACGTTAATTTCCACTTTCCGAACGGGCATGATACTTTAAAAGAGGAGACCATCGTCTTCAGACTTCCGATTAAAACGGCAAAACCTCTGGACTCGATCTCGAGAGCACTGCACGAGGCGCGCAGAGATTAGGCGAATGAGCTTCCTCGACAACAGTAGTTAACTTTCAGAAACAAAACTGAATTCAATCTTCTGATGATCTTCGCTTCAGCATTAGAGGCAAACTTTGCAGTATGAAGTGCCCACTTCTGCCAGTACCTCGTCTCCTACCTTCCAAACTTTACAGAAGCTCTCCTGCGAGCATTGCAGAACTAGCACTCCTGAAAGAAAGGTCCCGAGTTCGAGTCTCGGTCCGGCACACAGTTTTAATCTGCCAGGAAGTTTCATATCAGCGCACACTCCGCTGCAGGGTGAAAATCTCATTCTGCTTCTCATTTGTTTCAAGTATGTGCATTCTCATAGCCAAATGCATAGAAACAACGTGGTTATAGTACAATTACAAGAATTATACACGGACCAGTCACATTAATGTGATCAGCACCTGTGTCTAACGTCAACGAGCTATAATCACCCGGAGATGGCAGGTATGAGAACTAACAGTGGAGGATCGCCTCTATAAAGCGTGTCTGGCGGACGCAGAAAAGCAGTGCACTCTTCGTAATGCGGAAGCGGAGCAATTTATCTGATGTCCAAATGAACATGATCACTGGCATTCTGGCCAAGGGTGGAAGCATTTCCGAAACGGATAAGTTTGTAAACTGTTTGCTTCCCGCCGTAGTTAAGATACAGCGTGCATGGCAAAGTTGCACTATTCAGAACCTGCGCAGTGGCAAACGTCTACATCTACATCTACATACATACTCCGCAGTCCACCATACGGTGCGTGGCGGAGGTTATCTCGTACCACGACTAGAATCTTCTCTCCCTGTTCCACTCCCAAACAGAACGAGGGAAAAATGACTGCCTATATGCATCTGTACGAGCCCTAATCTCTCTTATCTTATCTTTGTGAGCTTTCCACGAAATGTAAGTTGGCGGCAGAAGAATTGTACTGCAGTCAGCCTCAAATGCTGGTTCGCTTCATTTCCTCAGTAGCGATTCACGAAAAGAACGCCTCCTTTCCTCTAGAGACTCCCACCCGAGTTCCTGATGCTTTTCCGTAACACTCGCGTGATGATCAAACCTACCAGTAACAAATCTAGCAGCCCGCCTCTGAATTGCTTCTATGTCCTCCCTCAATCCGACCTGATAGGGATCCCAAACGCTCGAGCAGTACTCAAGAATAGGTCGTATTAGTGTTTTATAAGCGGTCTCCTTTACAGATGAACCACATCTTCCCAAAATTCTACCAATGAACCGAAGACGACTATCCGCCTTCCCCACAACTGCCATTACATGCTTGTCCCAATTCATATCGCTCTGCAATGTTACGCCCAAATATTTAATCGACGTGACTGTGTCAAGCGCTACACTACTGACGGAGTATTCAAAGATTACAGGATTCTTTTTCCTATTCATCTGCATTAATTTACATTTATCTATACTTAGAGTTAGCTGCCATTCTTTACACCAATCACAAACCTTTCCAGGTCATCTTGTATACTCCTACAGTCACTCAACGACGACACCTTCACGTACACCACAGCATCATCAGCAAACAGCCGCACATTGCTATCCATCCTATCCAAAAGATCATTTATGTAGATAGAAAACGACAGCGGACCTACCACATTTCCCTGGGGCACCCCAGATGATACCCTCACCTCCGATGAACACTCACCATCGAGGACAACGTACTGGGTTCTATTACTTAAGAAGTCGTCGAGCCACTCACATACTTGGGAACAAATCCCATATGCTCGTACCTTAGTTAGGAGTCTGCAGAGGGGCACCGAGTCAAACGCTTTCCGAAAGTCAAGGAATATGGCATCCGTCTGATACCCTTCATCCATGGTTCGCAAGATATCATGTGAAAAAAGGGCGACATGCGTTTCACAGGAGCGATGCTTTCTAAAGCCGTGCTGATGCATGGACAGCAACTTCTCTGTCTGAAGGAAATTCATTATATTCGAACTGGTGCACCATGGGCCATAGATGACAGGGGAAATGTGTACAAACAAACATATTTGCAACTTTTGAATAAATGACCGCTCAGAATGAACCAATGGGCTACCAACAGCGTCTCCTCAACTACCGTTCAATGAGCTTTGTTGCTTATGGACCACCACATAAGGCACCTGTTTCATGCACCCATGGTGACAGCTGTTCATTGGCGACGAAAGCTGGAATATGCAAGCCAGTGCCGCAACTGGACGTCCACTGAGTGGTGACAGGTGGCCTTTTCAGATGAATCACCATTTATGTTCCACGGGACTGATGGCCGTTGACGTGTATGGCGTGAAACGTCTGACAGGAAACACTTTGCAACAATCGTCGGATGGGTTCAGACCGGAGAAGGGAGCATTATAGTCGGAGAAATGTTTTTGTGGCATTCCGTGGTTGATCTTGTCATTATGGAAGGCACATCAGATCAACACAGGTATGCATCTATCCTTGGAGACCAGGTCCACCTCTACATGCAGTTGGTTTCTTCTTGGCTCTATGGCATCTAACAGGAGGACAACGCAGTGTGGTTCGAAGAGAACCGTGCTCCTCTGGCCACCAAACTCTCAGGGTTTAAACCCAATGGAAAATATGTGGGACCACATCGATTGTACCGTTCGCACCACGGTTTCCCAACCGAACAACCTAGTGAAGCGGTACTGAAGTCAGCATGGTTCAACATCCCTGTCGGTACCTTCCAGAACCTCACTGATTCCCTGCCTGCATGTCTCGAGATGAAAAACATGGTTATTGAGGCTTTTCATAGGTGGTCACATTAATGTAACGAAAGTGTAACTTAAAATCCGCAATCAACCACAAGTAAAGGGCACTATTGTACACACATCAAAAAAAGTGTTGCATCACCTTGGTTCCGAGAGTTCCGGAACCTGTACACAAAATTTGTACCTCTAATACCCAGTAGGGCAACGGCCTTGCCGCAGTGGATACACCGGTTCCCGTGAGATCACCGAAGTTAAGCGCTGTCGGGCGTGGCCGGCACTTGGATGGGTGACCATCCAGCCGCCATGTGCTGTTGCCAGTTTTCGGGGTGCACTCAGCCTCGTGATGCCAGTTGAGGAGCTACTCGACCGAATAGTAGCGGCTGCGGTCAAAGAAAACCATCATAACGACCGGGTGAGCGGTGTGCTGACCGCACGCCCCTCCTATCCGCATCCTAATCTGAGGATGACACGGCGGTCGGATGGTCCCGATGGGCCACTTGTGGCCTGAAGACTGAGTGATTAGTGAATACCCAGTAGCAAGTCCTCTTGCATTGATGCATGCCTGTATTCGTCGTGGCATACTATCGACAAGTTCATCAAGGCACTGTTGGTCCAGATTGTCACACTCCTCAACGGCGATTAGGCGTAGATCCATCAGAGTGGTTGGTGGGTCACGTCGTCCTTAAACAGCCCTTTTCAGTCTATCCCAGGCATGTTCGATAGAGTTCATGTCTGTAGAACATCCTGGCCACTCTAGTCGAGCGGTGTCGTTATCCTGAAGGAAGTCATTCACAAGCTGTGCACTGTGGGGGCGTGAATTGTCGTCCATGAAGACTTATGCCTCGCCATTATGCTGCCGATATAGTTGCACAATCGCTCGGAGGATGGCATTCACGTGTCGTACAGTCGTTACGGAGACTTCCATGATCACCAGCAGCGTACGTCGGTCCCACATAATGCCACCCCAAACAGCAGGCAACCTCTACCTTGCTGCACTCGTTGGCCAGTGTGTCTAAGGCGTTCATCCTGATCAAGTTGCCTTCAAACACGTCTCAGACGATTGTCTGGTCGAAGGTATATGCGACACTCTTCAGTGAAGAGAACGTGATGCCAATCCTGAGCGGTCCATTCGGCTTGTTGTTGGGCCCAACATTGGTCTGCTTTAGCGGTAAACGTAAGCAGGAAGAGGTCGCAAGTCCTTAGACGGGTCCACCCGTTTCTTGTATTGGTATACAGTAGCTGTAGGAAAACCTTTTCCTCCGATTTCTCTAGTCAGTATATCGGACGTAACTTGCGGCGGAAGACCTTTCAAGCCAAACTTTAACCGCTTTTCCTCAGGAGGCTGGTGAGTGTAAAAATCAGATTTAAGCTGCTGAAAACAGGGGATCGCTTTCCGTCGGCTGGTAAATGTACTAAAATGATACTTGGCTCTTTGACAGACAGCCTTGAAAGCCCTTCCAAATGCGCTTTCAACATCGCACTTAATTCAAGATATTTCCCAGTAGAATAAGTGGTAACAAATAGTACTTCCTTCAGGTGTTTCGGAGCAGCAGTCGCTACAGGTTCTTGGGATGCCGAGCAGGTTTTCTGTTGAGGGACCGACGACTCGTCGTCCTGATTCTGCAGCAGCGCATGGAGCAGTTAGAAACGATTGCACGTTTCTAAAGTCTTCAGCCGCCGTTTCCGAGGGTTGCAGTCAAGTGGCGGCGAGCCAGATTTGTGGTGACATTTAGATTTCACCATGGCAAAATCTTCGTAGTCGGTGCATACCTGTGCCGGAGTGTCAGTTGTGAGGTCTACATTTTCGTGTTGCATCGTCTCAATCAATCCACATTCATCGTCATAGTAAGGAACAGCACCAACGTCAGGGAGGCTAACCGCTGCTAGGTGAGAGCTGGTGCCCGTGACGTAGGCTGCGCAGCAAGCAGCGGTCGGTCGAGCGATAGTTGTGGTCTGACGTTCCGTTTCTTCAGGTCGAAAATTTTCTTGAACAGGTTCTCATGGGCTGGCAAAAGCGGAAAATTGCGTAGTAGTCAATCCTAGTTTGTGTTTCTGTTTCCGTCGGGGCTCCTTCTTAAATGGTGTTTCGATTGCAATCTTTAGCGGTTGAATATACCCCTTTTGGTCGTCGTTCGTGGTTTCGTCCTGGTAGTCTTATCCTGACGCTGCCCTACACGCATCATCCATCTCTTTTTTTTTTTTTGGGGGGGGGGGGGGGGGGGGGAGTTATCGGTCTTCTGGCTAGTTTGATGCGGCCCGCCACGAATTCCTCTGTATCAACCTATTCACCTCAGAGTAGCACTTTGCAACCTAGGTCTTCAATTATTTGTTGGATGTATTCCACTCTCTGTCCTCCTCAACAGTTTTTGCTCTCTGCGGCTCCCTCTAGTAAAATGGAAGTTGCTACCTGATGTCTTAACAGGTGTCCTATCGTCCTGTCCCTTCCCTTGTCAGTGTTTTCCACAAATTCCTTTCCTCTCCGATTCTTCACAGAACCTCTCCATTCCTTACCTTATCAGTCCACCTAATTTGCAACATTCGCCTGTAGCATCACATCTCAAATGCTTCGATTCTCTCCTGCTCCAGTTTTGTCTCAGTCCATGTTTCAGTGCCATACAATACTGTGCTGAAAACGAACATTATCAGAAATTTCTTCCTAAAATTAAGGCCTGTGTTTGATACTAGTAGACTTTTCTTGGCCGGAAATGCCCTTTTTGCCAGAGATAGTCTGCTTTTGATGTCCTCCTTGCTCCGTCCGTCATTTGTTATTTTGCTGGCCAGGTAGCAAAATTCCTTAACTTTGTCTACTTCGTGACGATCAATCCTGATGTGAAGTTTGTCGCTGTTCTCATTTCTGCTACTTCTCATTACTTTCGCCTTTCTTCGATTTACTGCAAATCCATTTTCTGTACTCATCAGATTGTTCTTTCCATTCATCATATCATTCTTCTTCACTTTCACTCGGGATAGCAATGTCATCATTGTCATCATTGTCATCATTGATATCCTTTCACCCTGAATTTTTATTCCACTCCTGTACCTTTCTAGCTAGCCAAATTCGATCACAAGGCGCTCCAGCGGCAGTTCTGGGATGTTTCTTAGTCGTAAATCACGAAATGGGCGCCCGTATAATTCCTGCTTTAGCTCTGTGAAAATGCACATTCGCAATATTGTCCATATGCTAGTCACGTTGTTCTCTCTGTAATACACAGGGTGGTCCATTGATAGTGACGGGGCCAAATATCTCACGAAATAATCATCAAACGAAAAAACTACAAAGAACGAAACTCATCTAGTTTGAAGGGGGAAACAAGTTGGCGCTATGGTTGGCCCGCTGGATGGCGCTGCCATAGGTAAAACGGGTATCAACTGCGTTTTTTTTAATAGCAACGCCCACTTTTTATTATATATTCGTGTAGTACGTAAAGAAATATGAATGTTTTAGTTGGACCACTTTTTTCGCTTGGTGATAAATGGCGCTGTAATAGTCACAAATGTATAAATACGTGGTATCACGTAACATTCCGCCGGTGCGGACGGTATTTGCTTCGTGATACATTACCCGTGTTAAAATGGACCGTTTACCAATTGTGGAAAAGATCGAGTTCATGTTGATGTATGGCTATTGTGATCAAAATGCCCAACGGGCGTGTGCTATGTATGCTGCTCGGTACCCTGGACGACATCATCCAAGTGTCCGGACCGTTCGCCGGAAAGTTACGTTATTTAAGAAAACAGGAAGTATTCAGCCACATGTGAAACGTCAACCACGACCTGCAACAAATGATGATACCCAAGTAGGTGTTTTAGCTGCTGTCGCGGCTAATCCACACATCAGTAGCAGACAAATTGAGCGAGAATCAGGAATCTCAAAAACGTCGGTGTTGAGAATGCTACATCAACATCGATTGCACCCGTACCATATTTCTATGCATCAGGAATTGTATGGTGACGACTTTGAATGTCGTGTACAGCTCTGCCACTGGGCATAAGAGAAATTACGGGACGATGACAGATATTTTGCATGCGTTTTGTTTAGCGACGAAGCGTCATTATCCAACAGCGGTAACGCAAACCGGCATAATATGCACTATTGGGCAACGGAAAATCCACGATGGCTGCGACAAGTGGAACATCAGCGACCTTAGTGGGTTAATGTATGGTGCGGCATTATGGGAGGAAGGATAATTGGCCCCCATTTTATCGATGGCAATCTAAATGGTGCAATGTATGCAGATTTCCTACGTATGTTCTACCGATGTTACTATTACTTCCAACATGATGGATGTCCGGCACATAGCTCGCGTGCGGTGGAAGCGGTATTGAAGATCATATTTCATGATAGGTGGATTGGTGGTCGAAGCACCACACCATGGCCCGCACGTTCACCGGATCTGACGTCCCCGGATTTCTTTCTGTGGAGAAAGTTGAAGGATATTTCCTATCGTGATCCACCGCCAACGCCTGACAACATGCGTCAGCGCATTGTCCATGCATGTGCGAACATTACGGAAGGCGAACTACTTGCCATTGAGAAGAATGTCGTTACACGTCTTGCCAAATGCATTGAGGTTAACGGACATCATTTTGGGCATTTATTGCATTAATGTGGTATTTACAGGTAATCACACCGTAACAGTATGCGTTCTCAGAAATGATAAGTTCACAAGGGTACATGTATCATATTGGAACAACCGAAATAAAATGTTCAAACGTATTTTTTTTTACTTTATTGTTATTTTAACACCTGAACAATCAGGTAGGCTGGCAGCGGCATGCTACGCCGCTCTTCAGCCTTAGTGGTGACAATAATAGTACAAGAACGGAGAATTAAAATGAAAAGAGTGATGGGCAAAAAAGAGTGGTCACAGATACACAAAAAACACGGAGCCGGTCACACGCGACGATAACGACACTGAAAACACGTTGACACGGCGCACATAACACTGATGTATCCGACGGCACAAGTGAACGTAGAAGCGGGACGGCGGACACTAAAAACACAAAACGACGTCACACACACGAGACACAGATGGACACTAAAAACACAAAACGACGTCACACACACGAGACACAGATGGCGATGATCTCCCACGTGCGAAAGTCCACGTAGCATGTGCGAGTCCGGGGACCTGCCAAGAGGGGAAGAAGGGTGAGGGCGGGTGGAGAGGGGAGAACATAGATGCCAATGGCTGAGGAGATGGGAGGAGGAGTAGAAGGACAGGGGAGGGGAGGCCAGGGGGAGGAGTGGGGAGAAGGGGAGAAGGGGAGGAGGGATGGAGGGTGCCCAAAGGAACAGATACAGGAAGAGGGAGGGAGGATCAAAGTTGGTAGGAGGGGTAGATGGAGGGGAGGAGGACATCATCAGGGAGGGGGAGCTGGCGGAAGCCACCTTGGGAGAGGGTAAGGAGGATGGAGAGATGGAGACCGGGTGGGACATGGGAATACAGGCGCGGCAGCGGGCGGGGGTGGGAGAGGATCGGGGAGACGAGCGGGTGAGTAGGATCGAGTTTGCAGGAGGTGTACAGGGTCCGTATCCTTTCAAGGAAAAGGAGGAGGTGGGGGAAGGGGATGAGATCATACAGGATCCGCGTAGCGGAGGGGAGACGGATGCGATAGGCGAGGCGGAGAGCATGGCGTTCAAGGATTTGGAGGGATTTGTAAAAAGTAGGGGGGGGGGCGGAGATCCAAGCCGGATGGGCATAACAAAGGATAGGGCGGATGAGGGATTTATAGGTGTGGAGAATGGTGGAGGGGTCCAGACCCCACGTACGGCCAGAGAGGAGCTTGAGGAGACTGAGTCGGGAGCATTCCTTGGCTTGGATTGTCCGGAGGTGGGGCGTCCAGGAGAGGCGATGGTCGAGGGTGACGCCAAGGTACTTAAGGGTGGGAGTGAGGGCGATAGGACGGCCATAGATGGTGATATAGAAATCAAGGAGGCGGAAGGAAGGGGTGGTTTTGCCTACAATGATCGCTTGGGTTTTGGAAGGATTGACCTTGAGCAACCACTGGTTGCACCAAGCGGTGAACCGGTCAAGATGGGATTGGAGAAGGTGTTGGGAGCGCTGTAGGGTGGAGGCAAGGGCAAAGAAGGCGGTGTCATCGGCAAACTGGAGAAGGTGGACGGGGGCTGACGGCGGCGGCATGTCCGCCGTGTACAAAAGGTACAGAAGGGGGGAGAGGACGGAGCCTTGGGGCACACCGGCGGAGGGGAAAAAGGTGTAGGAATCTGTGTTATGGATGGGTTCAAACGTACTTATGTTCTGTATTTTAATTTAAAAAACCTACCTGTTACCAACTGTTCGTCTAAAATTGTGAGCCATGTGTTTGTGACTATTACAGCGCCATCTATCAAAAAGCGAAAAATGTGGTCCAACCAAAACATTCATATTTCTTTACGTACTACACGAATATGTAATAAAAAATGGGGGTTCGTATTTAAAAAAAAAACGCAGTTGATATCCGTTTTACCTGTGGCAGCGCCATCTAGTGGGCTAAACATAGCGCCATCTGGTTTCCCCCTTCAAGCTAGACATGTTTCGTTCTTTGCAGTTTTTTCGTTTGACGCTTATTTCGTGAGATATTTGGCCCGGTCACGATCAATGGACCACCCTGTACATGCATGAATAAAAACTTCAATATCGATGGACATGTTTTAAGGCAAAAAGGAAAGTGTCACTTCCAGTCAATAAGGACATCGGCTTTTGATTTTGCTAACGCGCTCTACAAATAGTGGGATACAAGTTTACAATAGTTGTCCACATACGATAAGAGTTATTTCATCAATCTCGGTTTTTAGTAAAATCCTAAGGTCATTCTTACTTGATTACTGTTCCTATTCAGTAGTAGAATCTTTACAATATGTCAATTACGAAACTTGACAATTAACGACAGGTTTTCGAGAGATTCTCAATTTTCTGATGCTCAGAAGTAGCACGTATACATATAGGCTTCAACTAAACGTCAATATGGCGCCTCACAGCTCTGTACTGATGGGAGATGGCGTGCATGTGACGTAGGTAGCGTTCTGCCCTTCATTGGTCAACATTTAGACCCACGTTCAGTGTATCTGAGATGCTATACCACTGCATGACGTCAGAAACTCGGCACGTTCGAAGCTCAACGATCGGACGCGCGTTCCGCGTGCGGATGGCTTAAACGCAAACCCGCGCGTGACTACGTTATACCTCTCTGAATTCCGACCAAGAAGTGTGTACATCGTGTATTTCGAATGCAGCTTTCAGAGAAATATTTCGACTCTCAGGTATAGACTTTGAGACTCAGAGCACGTGCTCTAAGTTGAGTGGAGAAATGAAAACAATAAATCGAAAGACAGTGCTTTTAGAAAGAAAATAAATTACAACAGCTGTGTGTATTATGTATGCACAATAAAATATGTAATTCAAAATCTGATCAGGCAGAAAAAACGTGAAATACACACAAATTTCACATTAATCAGTTGACCTTACACAGAATGATCGCTGACGACTTTTTGTACATGTGAGGGAGAAAACGGAATGCACATTAATGAATAAAAAGAGTTATGTAAAAGGCTCTACATTTTTTTGTATAAATATGAGCAACATGCATTGCACAACCAAAGCAGGAGACGTATGAATGAATACAGCATTAACTGTTCGAACTGGGCAACATTACGTGCATTTAAATGCAGATAAAACCTTCTGGAACTTTCATTTCAGGCTTTAATGGCAGGTATTTGCAGCGTTGATGTTTTTTGTTACATTGAGTCTATGCCGGGGTCTACTGTCTTTGGCTAAGACATCATCAGAGGCTATAAAAGACTCAAATAGCAGTTTCGAACTCAAACAAACTCGGCAAGTCTGTTTATACACGTCAATCGGGTCGGGACGTCATCAGTCCACTTTCTAAGATCGTGGAGTCACGCCGACGTTCATTATCGAGATAATAGGATGAAAGAGTTAGTGCCGTTTCCTTTCAGCACTGACGCTCACGAACTCTCTAATTATAATCTTTCCCGTTTTTCATCAGTTCTTTTAGTGGTCTTGAATTTATATAGTTTCGTTGCACAGTCATGCTCAAAAGTATCCGAACGACCTTAGTTGCATTTCGCCTGATTCGCATACAACCCACATAACGCAGCTGTCTAGCAGGTCCTCTAATCGTTCCTTGGTACAGTCGTTTGACTATTGAAAATGGTTCCAACAAGTCACCACTAGAAAACACTACTCTGTATCGCAATAACTCTAGATATAAAGTAATACTACGATACTACAAATATCAGGGAACACCTTATCACAGGTAAAACTGTCCTTAAGGCTTGTAAGCTCACATTTATTACTAGAAATGACATGCCTGAAATGTTACCACTCTCATTATTACGTCAGATAGGTAATGCACGTAGTAAGTTCGTCGTATTCACGATTTCCTCTTCAAAGTTACATACCGTACTTATTATTTAACACAAAATGACATTAGAAATTTAAGTTATTCACTAGCAGCTAGTTGAGAATATATATGAACTTCAAATGACACGACGAACCGTCTCGTTCTGCATATGGATTCAAACCCAGGTCATGCAGACTAAGATAAGATTTCGTGACTGACGGAAACTTACAGTCATTCCTGATTAGGCATACAGATAGTGATATACCTCGATTTTAGACAGTATCAATTAGCAAATACCAACTTTAAATTACATAACGCAAACATTTTTAACGGACCCGAATTCCTACCCAGCTCCTATTGTCCCTGTTAACGAACTACGAGAGATGTTAAATATTGCATCTTAACAAGTAACTTATTTGAAATACCGTGAGGTAAAGCTTTGTGTTGGGCAGGGATTCGAACCCAGAACCTAATCGGATAGATATCGAAGTACAATCAACTGTGACATATCGCATTTTCTCGGCAGTAGCTAGATGTTTTAACTGAAATGACAAGACGAAACATTAATTTTTTCCTTCCCAGGACTCCAACCCGGCACCTATCGCTGTTATATTCTAGAGAAAACGAACGTTAAATATGGGTTTGTTGCACCAGCAGCGACATGTGAGCATGTTTGAACTAGAAATAATATGACGAAGAGTTCAGTGCTGACTGGGAATAGAGCCCCACACGTATCGTTGTTGACTACACACAGAGAGACGTTAGCTACCGAATTTTTCTCCACCAGCAGCTCGGAATAACATCTTGTTGAACTTACAGTGATCTCGCAAATAGTTCTGTGTCTCACTGGGAGCCAAAACGTCAAATATCGTTAGTGTTGACAACGAATGAAAATACATTAAAAATCGAAATTATTATCCACCAGCAGATCGGTGTTCTCATTCTAGATCTTGATAATACATAATGAAATCTTTAGTGCCGGGCCAGGATTCGAACCCATTTACACGCAATATGTGGAGTTGTTGAGGAATCTGCAGTTTTGAACAAACAACAAATTGTAGCCGAGCTGTATTGTCACGAAGGGAACAAATTCCGCGTTAAGGGCGGTCTGAGTTGCATTTCCAGTTCAGAACCAATTTTATCGACAAAGAGAAGCTCAGATAAAAGATGGAATAAGTGTCTTGTGAGTCTAAATAGCATTTGTTTCGTCACTAGAAGTAAATAATTAGTATAAGAAAGGTTACTGGTGATAGATTTTCTACAAGTCGCGACTCCAGACTTTATTGTGGCTCAACCTAACGTCTACTTGGTAGAGAAGGAATATCGTAGCTGAAGGAATTTAGTTTCGTCTTAAATCGTCTCAATCAGCAATGTTCATAGACATCTGAAATAGGAAAAAGCTCATTATCCAGGTACGAAGGTTGTAAAACAAACTTCCCATAGTTTGTGTCAGGTTGATCTTTTCGTCTTATAGCACTGCGTAAGTATTTGGTCTATGAGGTATCACAAGTAGTGTTCTTGTAGCTGCAGGACTCAGTGGTTGAAAACTAGTTAACACCAATGGGTACAGTCCTGCTAAATATTCTAAATGAGTACCAACCTAAGTCTGAGTTCATCCGCAAACTGAGGCGAATTTGTAATATCGAAGCTAGACTGCCGGCCGCGGTAGTCGTGCGGTTCTAGGCGCTCCAGTCCGGAGCCGCGCTGCTGCTACGGTCGCAGGTTCGAATCCTGCCTCGGGCATGGGTGTGTGTGATGTCCTTAGGTTAGTTATGTTTAAGTAGTTCTAAGTTCTAGGGGACTAATGACCAAAGCAGTTGAGTCCCATAGTGCTCAGAGCCATTTGAACCATTTGAAGCTAGACTATGTATCCTTGTCTTCCTTGAGTGGGCATTGGAAGGCGTTTACACACACGTATACAATACTATGAATACTTCGAACGCTATAGTTAACGTTGCTCTCATAAACTACTTTTGTTTTTTAATTCTTCTGGGTCTTCAGCGTGCAATATGTGTTGTAGATACAGTCTTAGAGCAAAAAACTGACCGCCGAGTCCTTCAAGTAAGGTGGGCAATACAGTCGTGCTCCTCTCAGAATCCTATGTCCGGCTATATGCTCGATCTGACAACGTTGTGGACTGCGGCACTTCCCAGAGGAAGTCTGGACTTCAGACTTAGTACTTTATTCTTGACTACGACCGTAGTCTTGAGGTAAAACGCGAATCTGGCTAATACGACGTCTGGTAACTATAAGCACACGTCGACAAAGGTTTTATCGCCCCTTTCCTCTCGGTGCTGAAGCTAAGAGTGTAATTCAAGCGAATCTACAATAGATTTCTCTTTCTGTCATACTGGTAATAACAGTTTGGTCCAACAATGTTTTAGCGAAAGATTTCTTTGCCGACCGACTGCCTCTGAACCCCGCATGCGTCTGAGTTCTCTGGGACCCGTTTGCTGCCTAACGGCGGGGGCTGAGACACTGCATTGTCTCGCCTTCTGCCAACAACGTCTGCTCCACTCCGCACTCTCGACCATGTAAAATGCTTTCATGTTGTTGAGTGGTGACCCATAAAATCTGTCTACTTGTTCAAATGGCTCTGAGCAATATGGGTCTTAACATCTGTGGTCATCAGTCCCCTAGAACTTAGAACTACGTAACCTAACTAACCAAGGCAGGATTCGAACCTGTGACCGTAGCGGTCACGCTGTTCCAGACTGAAGCGCCTACGATTTGTGTTTCACTCTTGATAGCAAAGGAGGCACAAAACCGTTTTTACTTGATGATTATTTTATTACACTATAATGCAATACATCAATGCGGCACAGAATTAATTTCGTTGTTTCTGATCCAGTGCACTACAATTAAAGCGTCACATTCTCTTCTTTTTCCTTTCACGGGAGGTTCCGCAAATAATTTATTATTGTCATGGATTCATATGTGTTAGTCAAGGCACAGAGAGTAAATGCAATGTAATGTGTTTGATTTCTTTCTTTGATTCTCTATGGCAAATAGATGCAAAAGATTGTGTCAGTACCTATCAGAATCTGCTCTATAGCCACTCTGGTAAATTGCTTATTTTGTGGTTTTGAGGTCTATGCCTTAATTAATGGAGAAGTGAACGCTGTTCACAAATGATATTTAAAATATTCAATTGGATTTAAGGCGACAAAATTGCCCATATTTGAAGCTACCCAGAGAAAAAGTAAGTTGCTAGAGCCGCTGTTAGCAAATGTCTGCAGGGAGTTCCTAATTGCTTCTGTGGAAATTTAGCATAGAGGCCCTATAGTAATCAAGAACAATACTGAAATTCGTATCGCTAATGGTTGATTCGAATTTCTTCAGAGACGCTGGTATTGCGAAGCAGCTTGGCAGTCAGAAAGCCAAGATCTATGACCATTAACACAACATACTGAGTCGAGCTACCAAGAGGATTTGATGTCTAAAGGTTTCCTTCCGATTTCGATACAGAATTTTTTCTGTAAATTCGCAGCTCCATAAAAATTATCAGAAAAAAAATGCTTGCATACGCTAGCCGCTACCACGGTTACAACTGACGACTGATTGAGCCGTTCTGACCCGAAACACGGACGGTACCACCGGGATACGGACACACTGCTGCCTGTACGCCACTATCATCATGGTATTTGTCGCTCAGCCTCATAACGCATCGTGAAAGATAATAAAAGTTGTCACTTATGTGAAGAATAGTATTTGTTTAGGCAAAAAATTGAATTTTCTTTCATAGTGTCTTAGTTTACATGAGGATTATATAGCACGAGTCATTCAAATGGAAAGGGAATATCAAGTGAATTTAGTGATTCAATTCAGTACCATACGCGGAAGTGATTGCACTGTCACAGTGTTGCCTAATATTTGTGACGATGTTGCCAATTCTCAGCTGTGCTAGGAACAGCTCTGTAGCGGTATGCGAGGAAAATCCCGTGCTCGTATCATAGTAGGACATGGAGAGAAGGCGCGGGGTTTGGTTAACATGCAGAGTTTTCTCCTACCAGTTGTGTCAAACATTCAGGTGTATACTCTTCCATCACGATTACATTTTCCTACAAAATATATACGGATAAAACACTTACCTTGTTACTTTGTGACAAAATATTATTCCAGTACAATAAAAAGTCTTTGGAAATCACTTATGCCCACCAGTCACAAAATAAGATAACAAACAATTTGCTCCTCAAAACCGACTGCACCTATGTACAGTCTTGTGACGTTTAAATAAATCGTCTTAACGGCACTAAATCGTGGTTTTCGGAATCATTTACCGGCCGAACTCTGCCGCATTTCACTGGTTGGAAGGCAAAAAGCTTACTAACAAATTTCACAGAAGGAAAAGGGGGACGAAATGTCTCCCACTGGAAGGTCATGTTGTTTTATTTGAATGATTGCAAAACACGGTAAAACGAACAATCAGGTTGTCAGTATAAGCACATTACTGTTATCAGTATGATGTTGCGCTGCCCAGGGCCTGTAATGATAAAGGGCCCGTTTAGGTCAGGCATATTGTATTCAGAAGTGGAAGAGAGAGCACCAATAAATTCTAATCCGTATGCATTGCATACACACAGAAATTACTGTTACAGTGTACTTAGGGAGCCCAATGAGTGAATTGCGTATTTTCCGGTGAGAAGGAGCACTCGCAAACAGTCTTCGCTACATTAGGTTACTTAATCTGGTGTCACTCTGAGCTAGAATTTATGGTCAGCGACTAAGTGTAAGGTCAATGAGTCGGATGCGAGTTTTGCAACTATGAAATACTTTCCTACATTATAGAAGCGAATACTAAATTTGAACTAATACTGTGAAAATTTTGTACTAGGATACTTAGAATGAAAACCTTTCTGTTTATTGCAAAGGAAAACAATTGATTTTCCAAAACATTGTCTGTCATACACAAGTTGAAACAGGTCATGTCGACCAAATCATATGGAAGAACTGACAGCGACGTACATCTACATCTACATCTATATTTATACTCCGCAAGCCACCCAACGGTGTGTGGTGGAGGGCATTTTACGTGCCACTGTCATTACCTCCCTTTCCTGTTCCAGTCGCGTATGGTTCGCGGGAAGAACGACTGTCTGAAAGCCTCCGTGCGCGCTCTAATCTCTCTAATTTTACATTCGTGATCTCCTCGGGAGGTATAAGTAGGGGCAAGCAATATATTCGATACCTCATCCAGAAACGCACCCTCTCGAAACCTGGCGAGCAAGCTACACCACGATGCAGAGCGCCTCTCTTGCAGAGTCTGCCACTTGAGTTTATTAAACATCTCCGTAACGCTATCACGGTTACCAAATAACCCTGTGACGAAACGCGCCGCTCTTCTTTGGATCTTCTCTATCTCCTCCGTCAACCCGATCTGTTACGGATCCCACACTGATGAGCAATACTCAAGTATAGGTCGAACGAGTGTATTGTAAGCCACCTCCTTTGTTGATGGACTACATTTTCTAAGCACTCTCCCAATGAATCTCAACCTGGTACCCGCCTTACCAACAATTAATTTTATATGATCATTCCACTACAAATCGTTCCGCACGCATACTCCCAGATATTTTACAGAAGTAATTGCTACCAGTGTTTGTTCCGCTATCATATAATCATACAATAAAGTATCCTTCTTTCTATGTATTCACAATACATTACATTTGTCTATGTTAAGGGACAGTTGCCACTCCCTGCACCAAGTGCCTATCCGCTGCAGATCTTCCTGCGTTTCGCTACAATTTTCTAATGCTGCAACTTCTCTGTATACTACAGCATCATCCGCGAAAAGCCGCATGGAACTTCCGACACTACCTACTAGGTCATTTATATATATTGTGAAAAGCAATGGTCCCATAACACTCCCCTGTGGCACGCCAGAGGTTACTTTAACGTCTGTAGACGTCTCTCCATTGATAACAACATGCTGTGTTCTGTTTGCTAAAAAGTCTTCAATCCAGCCACACAGCTGGTCTGATATTCCGTAGGCTCTTACTTTGTTTATCAGGCGACAGTGCGGAACTGTATCGAACGCCTTCCGGAAGTCAAGAAAAATAGCATCTACCTGGGGGCCTGTATCTAATATTTTCTGGGTCTCATGAACAAATAAAGCGAGTTGGGTCTCACACGATCGCTGTTTCCGGAATCCATGTTGATTCCTACAGAGTAGATTCTGGGTTTCCAAAAACGACATGATACTCGAGCAAAAAACATGTTCTAAAATTGTACAACAGATCGGCGTCAGAGATATAGGTCTATAGTTTTGCGCATCTGCTCGACGACCCTTCTTGAAGACTGGGACTACCTGTGCTCTTTTCCAATCATTTGGATCCCTCCGTTCCTCTAGAGACTTGCGGTACACGGCCTTTAGAAGGGGGGCAAGTTCTTTCGCGTACTCTGTGTATAATCGAACTGGTATCCCGTCAGGTCCAGTGGACTTTCCTCTGTTGAGTGATTCCAGTTGCTTTTCTATTCCTTGGACACTTATTTCGATGTCAGCCATTTTTTCGTTTGTGCTAGAATTTAGAGAAGGAACTGCAGTGCGGTCTTCCTCTGTGAAACAGCTTTGGAAAAAGGTGTTTAGTATTTCAGCTTTACGCGTGTCATCCCCTGTTTCAATGCCATCATCATCCCGGAGTGTCTGGATATGCTGTTTCGAGCCACTTACTGATTTAACGTAAGACCAGAACTTCCTAGGATTTTCTGTCAAGTCTGTACATAGAATTTTACTTTCGAATTCACTGAACGCTTCTCGCATAGCCCTCCTTACGCTAACTTTGACATCGCTTAGCTTCTGTTTGTCTGAGAGGTTTTGGCTGCGTTTAAACTTGGAGTGAAGCTCTCTTTGCTTTCGCAGTAGTTTCCTAACTTTGTTGTTGTACCACGGTGGGTTTTTCCCGTCCCTCACAGTTTTACTCGGCACGTACCTGTCTAAAACGCATTTTACGAGTGCCTTGAACTTTTTCCATAAACACTCAACATTGTCAGTGTCGGAACAGATATTTTTGTTTTGATCTGTTAGGTAGTCTGAAATCTGCCTTCTATTACTCTTGCTAAACAGATAAACCTTCCTCCCTTTTTTTATATTCCTATTAACTTCCATATTCAGGGATGCTGCAACGGCCTTATGATCACTGATTACCTGTTCTGCACATACAGAGTCGAAAAGTTCGGGTCTGTTTGTTATCAGTAGGTCCAAGATGTTATCTCCATGAGTCGGTTCTCTGTTTAATTGCTCGAGGTAATTTTCGGATAGTGCACTCAGTATAATGTCACTCGATGCTCTGTCCCTACCACCCGTCCTAAACATCTGAGTGTCCCAGTCTATATCTGGTAAATTGAAATCTCCACCTAAGACTATAACATGCTGAGAAAATTTATGTGAAATGTATTCCAAATTTTCTCTCAGTTGTTCTGCCACTAATGCTGCTGATTCGGGAGGTCGGTAAAAGGAGCCAATTATTAACCTAGCTCGGTTGTTGAGTGTAACCTCCACCCATAATAATTCACAGGAACTATCCACTTCTACTTCACTACAGGATAAACTACTACTAACAGCGACGAACACTCCACCACCGGTTGCATACAATCTATCCTTTCTAAACACCGTCTGTACCTTTGTAAAAATTTAGGCAGAATTTATCTCTGGCTTAAGCCAGCTTTCTGTAACTATAACGATTTCAGCTTCGGTGCTTTCTATCAGCGCTTGAAGTTCCGGTACTTTACCAACGCAGCTTCGATAGTTGACAATTACAATACCGATTGCTGCTTGGTCCCCGCATGTCCTGACTTTGCCCCGCACCCATTGAGGCTGTTGCCCTTTCTGTACTTGCCCAAGGCCATCTAACCTAAAAAACCGCCCAGCCCACGCCACACAACGCCTGCTACCCGTGTAGCCGCTTGTTGCGTGTAGTGGACTCCTGACCTATCCAGCGGAACCCGAAACCCGACCACCCTATGGCGCAAGTCGAGGAATCTGCAGCCCACACGGTCGCAGAACCGTCTCAGCCTCTGATTCAGACCCTCCACTCGGCTCTGTACCAAAGGTCCGCAGTCAGTCCTGTCGACGATGCTGCAGATGGTGAGCTCTGCTTTCATCCCGCTAGCGAGACTGGCAGTCTTCACCAAATCAGATAGCCGCCGGAAGCCAGAGAGGATTTCCTCCGATCCATAGCGACACACATCATTGGTGCCGACATGAGCGACCACCTGCAGATGGGTGCACCCTGTACCCTTCATGGCATCCGGAAGGACCCTTTCCACATCTGGAATGATTCCCCCCGGTATGCACACGGAGTGCACACTGGTTTTCTTCCCCTCTCTTGCTGCCATTTCCCAAAGGGGCCCCATTACGCGCCTGACGTTGGAGCTCCCAACTACCAGTAAGCCCACCCTCTGCGACCGCCCGCATCTTGCAGACTGAGGGGCAACCTCTGGAACAGGACAAGCAGCCATGTCAGGCCGAAGATCAGTATCAGCCTGAGACAGAGCCTGAAACCGGTTCGTCAGACAAACTGGAGACGGCTTCCGTTCAGCCCTCCGGAATGTCTTTCGCCCCCTGCCACACCTTGAGACGACTTCCCACTCTACCACAGGTGAGGGATCAGCCTCAATGCGGGCAGTATCCCGGGCAACCACAGTCGTAGTCCGATCGGGGGATGCGTGGGACGAGCTGGCCGTCCCCGACAAACCTCCATCCGGACCCCCACAGTGATGCCCATTGGCAACAGCCTCAAGCTGTGTGACCGAAGCCAACACTGCCTGAAGCTGGGAGCGAAGGGATGCCAACTCAGCCTGCATCCGAACACAGCAGTTGGGAAATGTGGCCACAATGGTCTGGCGGAACGAACTACCACAGGTGTAATGCGTGGGTTCAGGCATTTACGTTTAAGAGGCACGTATATCGGAAGGCAGTAAAATCTCTTGCCTTTGGGTTTGGCAGTACTCCATAGCCATTTCTAGGCGCAAGTAAATGACGAAAGGCAGCGCGTTTTTGTTATCAAGTAACGTCTTCATCAATTACTTTAGTTTTAATGCAATCTACGAGTAATTACTAATGTTTGATACTAACATAAAAAGGATTCCGTAAACAGGGAAAGAACCTGTTCTTGGGAAACTACTTCTATAGTGACCAAAAGACATCACATGATCTTCAAGTACAGTATTCCAGCAGCGGTATGCAGAAAATGATAGTAATAATGATGGTAATAATCGAATTATCCGGTAACTTCACACTTCCCAGTGAATTTTCTCGAACTAAGAAATTTGATGAATTTGTGAAAATTTCAAAATGCCTAGAAGAGTCTTTACATCCTGCTGATATGGGAATAGCATAATCTCCGCTTCAGAAGCTTGCTTCTACTTAACCATTTAATAGACTCGCGTTTTTTCCACCGTGACTAATTTCGTAAGTTAAGCAAATCATCTGTTACAGCACACTCCTGGGGCTGGGAAATGTGGCCACAATGGTCTGGCGGAACGAACTACCACAGGTGTAAAGCGTGGGTTCAGGCATTTACGTTTAAGAGGCACAAACAGATTTACTTTACCCCTGGTAACATCAAGAGAAAGACGTTATAATCTAAAATCCGCATTAAACATCACGTTCCTTCATTACCAACTGGGCAGAGCCGGTTTACGTTGGGAAATGACATAGCGGAAGTCATGGTAACCAGAAATATAGTCGCCAGTAAACTTATTTACATCAGAAAATTTTATTTTATTTGATGAACCGATAGCCATTTAAAAGAACAGGGCTCTTACTTTACTTGTACTTGATTCAACTAGAGACGTTGAAAAATTTGGTGCTGGACTGTGATTCGAATTCGTATCTCCTCTTTCGAGGATCTAAATCTCTGAACAGTATAGTTCAAACATTTCGTTCCTTTTCTCAAGACTGCAGTCTTCTCAAGGGTCTCCTCCATAGGTAAGTATGTGGGTCCGAATCCCGATCCAGTACAAAAATATTCGTAATTTCATATCAAGCCCTATCACGTGCACACCGGCCTGTTAGTGAAAATTAACGTACATTTTTAATGTCTGTTCATGTGTTGGCAACAATCGCAAAAGGTGTCGTTATTTCTGGTCGAACACGCACACATCTTACTATTGGTGAGTAAACAACTGATACTTAAGCTATATTCGTGGATGCACGGTAGGTGTGCAGTTCGATTGTCGTTTAGGCACAAAAGGTTGTATCCTTATTTTAGATTCAAACACCTAGCAGCTGGTAAGAAAAACCGATACGAAACATTTGATTTTACTTAGTTAACAATCCGATTACATGTTGCGTTCGTATCTCCGTCACAGAACTTCACATCATGCACTTCATCTTTAAATGCATGCACACTTTATTACTTCAGAATAGAGGTGTATCAGACATCTTTCGTGGTTAGTCAACAGGAATGAAAGGGTTTTGATAAAAGTCCCGGTTTATTACAAAAATTGTCGTCTTTTATTTTCAAGTTTAGATTTGGTTACTGGTATTAGCAAAAATTTCGGTAATTCATTACTCTTCATGGCTAGTCATCAATATGATATAATTAGATGAGATTACATTAAATTAATTCTTGTTTCATAGATCATGAATACGATATTTCGTAATGATGTGGAACGTGTCATTTTAATGGATGATTTCTTTACATATCATGATCCAATTTCTTTACAATTTATTAGTCTCTCTCTCTGATTCTTTTTGATTTTTATCTCTCTCTCTCTCCCTCTCTCTCTCTCTCTCTCTCTCTCTCTCTCTCTCTGTCACACACACACACACACACACACACACACACACACACATACATTCATTTTTAATTTTTATTTATTTGTTTTCTCGACTATCGGCGAGGCACGAAAACGTCTGTGAATGAGTTTCTTAGTTTTGAGTACACTTACGAAAGAAATATAAAAACAACTATGAAAGTTACTGATTTATGATGCTTAGTTTGCAGTCAGTTTTGAGTATTATTAGTAACTATGCTCCAGTCCCTAAACCTAGCTACAGAAATGCGAATCAGACGCATTACGTATTCCAGGCCATAGCAGCCGCGACTTGGAGACACCAGCTATAGTCACTTCCCAGCCCGCTGTAGGATCACATCGGTTCGTCTTCTTGCTGCTGGTACTGTAACTGAGATTTGGCAACAAGGCAATGTATGTTTGGCAACGCTGTGATCGACGAGTTACTTCCTGGTGTGCACGGAATTAAGCCTCAAAGTTCACTTGATTTTTCTTGTTATTTCCATTGAATAATCTGAGTTGTTATCGCTTGAGGTGTAACAAAAGATTGTAAATTTACGGTTTTCAGCCCAGGAAAGTCGTTGCACTTGGAAATCGCACATAATCTCGTCCTTCAAATAGCGGTTTACGAGTTCTAGCCACTATTGGTCTCGTAAGAGGAGAATAAGACACGTACTTCTTCGCCAGCTCTTTGGTAACGTGCTGACCTGTGAAACAGCGTCTGTTATGGTTCACAGCTCTAGTCTCACTGAGTGTAGCGTTTTTATCCCTTCTACGAAAGAGCTACAAACAGTCCGATCAAACATCGATAAGGAAATCGCAAGAAAATACTTTCGGCTCATAGTGCAATGGTGAATGCTGCACAACAGGTAACGCCTCGTTCCGCTGCTGACAAGCAAATTTTGGGTCTCTAGGAATACATAACTTTATTTATGAATGCCACGTTCGCATACCTGTTGAGTATGAAACAGCATACCAATTAAACACAAACCCAATGAAAATCTAAGTGAGTAGTTATTTACCAATTCGTGTCGATAGAGGCACGCTTGTGTACAGATACTCAGTTTTATTAAAACAGACTTTCGTCGTAAGGTTATTGTGGGTAGTTTTATTTCACTTTTTATAATACAGTTCACAATTTTCGTAAGGTTTCCTTTAATGTTGTTAAAACAATAGTAAACATAAGACAGAAATTAATCATCAACGATATATGCGTATTCTCTGATGTTATCTATAACAGTCTGAAAATGCACATGCAGTTTATTGACTACATGCATGTAGGAAACTTGTTCTGAGTTAAAGCTCTCAAACAATGTTTGAAGAAGAATAAAATGCCACTACCAGACGACAGCTAATATAGAAAATAGTTTTCCGACGTATTTTGGCACGATGCGCTCTACCCATACATAATACAAAAGTTTCGAGATGCATCTACTGTCTGGCTGTCTGTTAAACCTGAAATGAACAAAATGTCGCAAAAGTTAGCCCTTTTTCCACATACGACTATTTTGGGTTAGGAAGAGAAGGGAATTATGTTACAAGTTCCATTAGACTGATAACTTTAGCAGACAGCAGAACTGCGTTTTAAAAAAATATAGCAGTGAATGTACTCGAACTCGCGACATCTTACCTGCCCTGCGCGATACTCACCATTACGCTACTAGCCGACACAGAGCTATAACAGCTCCAGAAGTCAAAAACAATTCCCCCAGAACTTCTGCCTTCCACAGCGGTGCGGGATAATGCATATGGCCAGGTCAATACTTATGAGAGACAAACAGTTATACCTTTTCCTTTGCACTGCACGACGTTTTCAACAAACAGAAAGCGCAGTAGAGTAGCTCAAGTGGAAAGGAACACTTCCTATTTAAATTTCTGCATCCTACACTGTTGGCAGTTCTGTGTTGGTGGCAGTTACGTGATTTTATTTTGGTGATTACATAATAAAGTTGAATGTATGCACTTGGTAGCCGAGGCAGCTAGTTCATGGTGATTCGGTCAACCAAGTAAATGAATTTACTGAACATGCTGCAAATTGATACAGGGAGCCTGTGTGTCAGAATTCTCAGCCAGTATGGCACAACGGCGCTATGATAGAAACAAGAGCCACTGAGACGATGGTTTGGTGGTCTGTTGGGCTGATGAGAGGTTCATATATCTATGGTCTGGGTTCGATTCGCCCGCATCTCGTGGTCGTGAGGTAGCGTTCTCGCTTCCCACGCCCGGGTTCCCGGGTTCGATTCCCGGCGGGGTCAGGGATTTTCTCTGCCTCGTGATGGCTGGGTGTTGTGTGATGTCCTTAGGTTAGTTAGGTTTAAGTAGCTCTAAGTTCTAGGGGACTGATGACCATAGATGTTAAGTCCCATAGTGCTCAGAACCATTTGAACCATTTTTTGGGTTCGATCCCAACTTCGGTCAGCGATTTTAGATAGGGAGAGACAGATTCCGTTCTCTTCTCGCTACACCAAGTGAAGAAGATATAATGGCATTGTGGTCTGAAATTCACATTAAAAATGATATTCCTTCTCTACCAAGTAGACGTTATGTTGAGCCACAATAAAGTCTGGAGTCGCGACTTGTAGAAACTCTGTCACCAGTAACCTTCCTTATACTAGTTATTTATTTCTAGTGACGAAACAAATGCTATGTAGGCTCACAGGACACTTATTCCATCTTTCATCTGAGCTTCTGTATGTCGATAAAATTGGTTCTGAAATGGAAATGCAACTCAGACCGCCCTTAACGCGGAATTTGTTCCCTTCGTGACAATACAGCTCGGCTACAATTTGTTGTTTGTTCAAAACTGCAGATTCCTCAACATCTTCACATATTGTGCGTGAATGGGTTCGAATCCTGGCCCGGCACTAAAGATTTCATTATGTATTATCAAGATCTAGAATGAGAACACCGATCTGCTGGTGGATAATAATTTCGATTTTTAATGTATTTTCATTCGTTGTCAACACTAACGATATTTGACGTTTTGGCTCCCAGTGAGACACAGAACTATTTGCGAGATCACTGTAAGTTCAACAAGATGTTATTCCGAGCTGCTGGCGGAGAAAAATTCGGTAGCTGACGTCTCTCTGCGTGTAGACAACAACGATATGTGAGGGGCTCTATTCCCAGTCAGCACTGAACTCTTCGTCATATTATTTCTAGTTCAAACATGCTCACATGTCGCTGCTGGTGCAACAAACCCATATTTAACGTTCGTTTTCTCTAGACTATAACAGCGATAGGTGCCGGGTTGCAGTCCTGGGAAGGAAGAAATTAATGTTTCGTCTCGTCATTTCAGTTAAAACATCTAGCTACTGCTGAGAAAATGCGATATGTCACAGTTGATTGTGCTTCGATATCTATCCGATTAGGTTCTGGGTTCGAATCCCTGCCCAACACAAAGCTTTACCTCACGGCATTTCAAATAAGTTATTTGTTAAGAAGCAATATTTAACATCTCTCGTAGTTCGTTAACAGGGACAATAGGAGCTGGGTAGGAATTCGGGTCCGTTAAAAATGTTTGCGTTATGTAACTTAAAGTTGGTATTTGCTAATTGATACTGTCTAAAATCGAGGTATATCACTCTCTGTATGCCTAATCAGGAATGACTGTAAGTTTCCGTCAGTCACGAAATCTTATCTTAGTCTGCATGACCTGGGTTTGAATCCATATGCAGAACGAGACGGTTCGTCGTGTCATTTGAAGTTCATATATATTCTCAACTAGCTGCTAGTGAATAACTTAAATTTCTAATGTCATTTTGTGTTAAATAATAAGTACGGTATGTAACTTTGAAGAGGAAATCGTGAATACGACGAACTTACTACGTGCATTACCTATCTGACGTAATAATGAGAGTGGTAACATTTCAGGCATGTCATTTCTAGTAATAAATGTGAGCTTACAAGCCTTAAGGACAGTTTTACCTGTGATAAGGTGTTCCCTGATATTTGTAGTATCATAGTATTACTTTATATCTAGAGTTATTGCGATACAGAGTAGTGTTTTCTAGTGGTGACTTGTTGGAACCATTTTCAATAGTCAAACGACTGTACCAAGGAACGATTAGAGGACCTGCTAGACAGCTGCGTTATGTGGGTTGTATGCGAATCAGGCGAAATGCAACTAAGGTCGTTCGGATACTTTTGAGCACGACTGTACATCCTACCATAGCAGTTACGCAGAAACGACTTTGATTGTTCCCTGCTGTCAGTGCATGATTTGCCATTGCCAACTTACCCCCACTGCCGAGGTAGTAAGAGATCTGATGACCTGATTATCAGACCCTTTAGTGGATACACAGAAACAGTTCGTCTTGCGTAGCTTGTTTGTGTTTGAAACTACTTTGTGTGACTATAAGTTCTGCTGATATCTCCAGCATTAAGAGATGAAACGACAAGTACACGTACATTTCTTAGACCACGGCCTAAAGCCCAACAAAAACAACTTACTGAATAATGTGCATGATAATGTACGCACATTCTGTACAACACTAGCTTTCACATCTTCCACAATACCAAATGATATAGGAAGCACGTCGACTTTCAAAAAAAATGGTTCAAATGGCTCTGAGCACTATGGGACTTAACATCTTAGGTCATCAGTCCCCTAGAACTTAGAACTACTTAAACCTAACTAACCTAAGGACACCACACACATCCATGCCCGAGGCAGGATTCGAACCTGCGACCGTAGCAGCCCCGCGGTTCCGGACTGCAGCGCCAGAACCGCACTGCCACCGCGGCCGGCACGACGACTTTCACATTCACGTTACTATGATGACGGTGTGAGGGATGGAATATATTTTGTAATTGTCTTGCCCTGGCATTTTTGTCTTTTTCATGTCATCAGATGGTGCTAGTGGCATTGCTGTTTATCGCACACCATTCTGATTTCATAAAACGGGTAGTCTCGCTCAGCTGCCTACTTCCATTATAGGTGACACAGTTAAAGGTGTCATGCTCGGTTATTATTAGGATTCGGTGCACATGAGTTTTTCGCTTTCATTAAAAAGGTTATTCATCGCCGGCGTCTGGAGAAACCGGAACAGACGCCTCCAGACAACATGACACTGTAATAATATTAGTGCATAACCTCTACAAGTATGTTAGACGTGTCACGGTATTATAGTTTAAGAACAAAAAAGTCATTTATCATACACGGGTTATTTTAAGAAGAAAAAAATGGTTCAAATGGCTCTGAGCACTATGGGACTCAACTGCTGTGGTCATAAGTCCCCTAGAACTTAGAACTACTTAAACCTAACTAACCTAAGGACAGCACACAACACCCAGCCATCACGAGGCAGAGAAAATCCCTGACCCCGCCGGGAATCGAACCCGGGAACCCGGGCGTGGGAAGCGAGAACGCTGCCGCACGACCACGAGATGCGGGCTTAAGAAGAAAAGTAAACATTTATAGTAACATAATAACAAACTTCATTCACTGACGAAAAAAAAACATCGCAACACAAAGAAGGGGTTGAGTGACATAAAGGAAAGCTCGTATTTTTACATCTGAACAAATTTCGTGTCAGCCGCATAAGAGAGGCGCTACTAGCTCCACCATGAGGATGGAAATCAGATTTGCTTTAAATACACGCTGTAACGATGATCAGCGTTAGTTATCTTTGAATTTGGACGTACTGAGCTTATGTTAGTGAAGACACCATTACAAACACCTCACTGAATCTGAAGGAGGTCGTGTAATAGAGTTACGAAAAGCTGGATGTTCTGCGATATTGTAGAAAGACTTGGCAGACATGTAGTCATTCTACATGATTTTTGGGAGCTGTGGTCACACGAATGTACGATCGCAAGAAGACCGGGTTACGGACTGCCATTTGGACCTACCGAGAAAGAAGAACATCGTTTTCAGCACGTGGCTCTGACGCATCATACTGCATCTGCAGCAGCTACTTGAATAGCAGATAGCACCACAGTGAGACAACTGTTACAAATTGGTTACTTTACCCAAAATTCCGCAGGAAGAGTATACTGGATATGCATATCTCTGCCCTCAGATTGAGATCCGGGCGGTGGAGGTACGTAAACTCGGCTCTTAATATATCCCGCAAAGGAAAAAGTCACAAGGCGCTAGATCAGCCGACCTTGGGGGCCAAGGTCCACCTCTGGCCCTTACGAAAGTAGTTATTCGTCTAGGTATTGACACAACGCCCAATCCAGTGACCCCAAAGTTCGCCACTTAGCTAACGGCGATGGCCCATTGAGGAGGTGATCCTTATTGTTGGAAAATGAAATTCACGCAATCAGCAGTCGCTTGTGGATACAACCGCAACTGCAACACACCAAGGTAAGAGGTACCCATTACAATCTTACACAGAAAAAAAAGGTCGCACACAACAGCGTCAGTGATACTGCACAGAAAACATTAATATTCGAACTGTTGTGACCATTTTGTCAAGGCAGTACGCTCGTATACCACCCCCTTGTAAACTCAGTGAATTTAAGGTTCTGTTCATGCATAGTCACACAAGAATAGGACGGAAAAAGGTAAATGAGAAACACATGCTGTGGTGTGCGTACTGTAAGACCTTCGGTACACACACCATCAGATTATTTGACTTGTCGCTCTATCAAAGTAGGCGAGTGTCAGCAATGTGTCTCATGGTCTTATCGTGGCGTGTTTATCTTCTGCCGTTAGGTCAGATGATAGAAATGCCACTTGCATGTTTAGAGTAGGAGATTGACGGTGACCAACTTTAAACAGAACTTTATTAATTTTCACACACATTTATTAAAATAATAAAAAGCATACATTACATAACTTGATTATGGATGCTATTTACAATTGACAATCTGAAGTTCCTTTGGTCTTGATACGTTAACCTTATTCTCACATATCTCTGATACTTGACAAAGTGTCTATACATTTCTCTTCATGGCTATGTGCAGGAATATGATAATCTTATTAGGTGCAGACTGAAACTTGACTATAGACTGGTAAAGACTAATGCAGACTGATACAGACTAATGCAGACTAGTGCAGACAAATGCAGACTGACTAATCGGAGGTCTGTACACTCGTTATAATACCTCGTGGGTTCATGTATCACTGCGCGAGTGTGAACTGCGAGAAGAAAAGGTTCTACGTTAGCAGCGATCTCATTGGCTGCGTTACATATTAATACGCGGATCGGCAGAAGCAGAATTTGGTCCGTCTCTAAGGCAGCGCCATCTCGTAGTGCGGAGACGGACGAGCACTGCGCCTTCGCTGTTGTGCTTAGCGGGGCGCGCAATAGTGGGAAAGTTGTGTACGCGCTGACGACGCAGAACTATGTACACATGCACAGGTAAAAAATTGATTAAGATATCAGACATACTGGATAATTTATTCAAAAGAAATAACTTCATAAACTGAAGGCATTAACGCGTTAGTCCACCTCTGGCCCTTACGAAAGTAGTTATTCGTCTAGGTATTGATTGACAGAATTTTTGTATTTTGTACTTTCAACATTGCAGCACAGTCAGAAATCGTGATAATCTGATATATAAGAAACTATCAGCGTCGATTGTGGTAATGAAACCAATCTTTACCTGGGTTTACTCTAAGTCGTATCTGTTTCGTATAGACCTGTGACGGTTATTGACGTATCAATTCATGACAGTCAAAACGGCGAACAATTTAGTTTTGTTATTATGACCTAATAACCTAATCGTTCACCCTGTTTAGTTTTCGATGCTAACCGCCGCAGTACTGCTGCGTAAGGCGAAGCACCTCTTTCAGTGAGCCGTCTCTTTCTATAAAGACGTTACCTGTCTCAGAAGTTTTTTTTATCATCTTTCCTTTCCGAAATACTCTCGCGTTTCGATGCCGAAAGGAAGACTCGGAGCCCGTAGGAAGGCCTGGCGGAAAAGCCAGCCATCGTCAGCTATGCACAAAGGTCGCCACCGACCGCCGGATGTCGGCGGCAGGCACGTTTTTAATCTCGGCGCCTGCGCGGATCTTGCTGCGGCTCCCTGTAAACAGCGGGTCGTCAATTTTTAATTGCAATTTGCGTCGCACTGCGGGGCCGCGCAACGTAATACCACTCCGCTCTGGCTGCTACGGAGGAAGCTCTCGAGAGGTCGCGATAATCCCGGACCGAGACAATCACCTCATCGTCTGGGGAAGCGAGGGGGGAAGCTGCATGGAGGGGGGGGAGAAGGTGGGGAAGGGGTGGAGGGGGAAAAATCTTTGCATTGTTTGGATTCGTTAGCGACGCCTGTCCTCCAAGCTTTCTCCTGGAAACAACAAGGAGAAATTTTAACCGATAAGCCCCTCTATAGGCGATCAGATTTCTAATTAAAATTTCGAACCTATAAAACTCATTATTATTAAGCTCCTCAACTGGCTTGTCCTACCTTTCTGAGCGTTAATGAAGTCAGTAGGCGACACATTCATTCTTCCCTCCATCTGTAAGAACCTACCGCAGCAAAGAGGGTCGCGTTCAGACAGTAAAGTAATGTATACATCTTAAATGAGAAACACGGTTTTAGATGGAGAGATGAAGAAACGTCGATCATATGCAGTATATATCACAGTTTACGAAAGGTAAAGACAACAGAGTGGCAATTCCGACGTTATGCTTGGTAGTGGAAGCAAGAGTTAAGAAAAATTAAAAAATGTACATTCCATTTAATTCGATATAAATTCACCAAATGCGTATAACTTGGTCTCATCTCTGTTAGATGTAGGCGTGCTACCTATTGCTGACATATGAAAATTTGTGCCGGACGGGAACTTATCGCGAGCGGCCGTCTTAGCCACTTACGCTATCCGTGCATACCTCCCAGGCCGTCCCAAATTTCCATATGTCACACTGCCTACGTCCCTATACCATTGTCTCCTACATTCGTCAACAAATGCTCGTAGCCTTATTCTGCACTCCCGCATAAACATATGGATGTTTGGGTCTGGTCGTGAACCATGCATGGATAGTTTAAATGACAAACGGGAAATCCGGGTTCGAGGCTCGGTCCGACACAAATTTTCATATGCCATCAGTTGATAGTGCAACTATACCTAATACAGGCGAGGCACAATTATTCGCATTCAGCGACTGTACTCTGTCATTATCAATGTATATTCATCCAGACATACAAGTAAATAATGCATGCCGAGGCGTGCAAAAAACCGAAAACATCATAGTTCTCGCTCAATAATAGCCTCATTCTCACTGGTGCGGAAATACAGGGTAAAGTTGCGAGCGTTTAGCAATGAATGTAGGAAACTATGATATAGGGATGTAGACAATGTGACATATGGAAGTTTGAATAGGTCCAGGAGGCGTGTACGGATGCCTACGTGCTTAAGACGAGGGTTCGCCTTAAGCGGGAAATCCGGTTTGACTCCCGGCCCGTCACAAATTTCAAAATGTCGCCAACAGATAGAATATCTATATCTAACATCGCTCATGCCAAGTTAGTCATCCCGATAGAGCTGTAAAAATATGTATAAAGCATATTTGTGCCATCAACTGTACGTTTTACGTTTATTCTTTACCGGTTTCGGTATTACAATCATTTTCAAGGAGAAAAGCATGGTGCATCAATGAATCAACCACACATTTCCATCGTGTATAAGCCATACAGAACATATATAATTGCCATAATAGTCTTTCTTAATACCATACGAACACGCAGTGACTTTGCACTATTATATATACACTCATGCTGATAAATTAAGGATAATGCTGATACATGGTGAAACAACGCTCTAGTGGGCGGTTTGCGGGTTTAAATCACCTCGGGGTATGAGCATGCAGTGCATTTGACGTGCGGTCGTCGCACGGTGGTGCTGGCAGCAGTCCACACGTTCAGAGGTGCGTTGGTGCATGTCAGAGTACGGTGCAGCGAGTAAGTGTGTAGACGTTTTCAGACGAGCTGATGGTGACTGTGTGTTGAAACCGGCTCAAAGAACACGACTGGAGGCTGGTCAAACACAGCAAGTCGTAGCACAGGCCCTCCGTGTGCTACAAAGTGTGATCTCAGGATTATGGCAACGATTGCAGCAGACAGGAAATGGTCCAGGCGCTACAGTACGGGACTTCCACAGTGTACAACACCACAAGAAGACCGATATCTCACCATCAGTGCCCGCAGACGGCCACGGAGTATTGCAGGTAGCCTTGCTCGGGATCTTACCGCAGCCACTGGAACAGTTGTCTCCAGACGCACAGTCTACAGACAACTGAACAGACATGGTTTATTCACCCGGAGACCTGCAAGGTGCATTCCACTGACCCCTGGTCACAAGAGAGCCAGTAAAGCCTGGTGTCAAGAACACAGTACATTTTCATTGGAACAGTGGTCCCAGGTTATGTTAACGGACGAGTCCAGGTATAGTCTGAACAGTGATTCTCGGCGGGTTTTCATCTGGCGTGAAGCAGGAACCAGCCACCCACCCCTTAATGTCCTTGAAAGGGATCTGTATGGAGGTCGTCGTTTGATGGCGTGGGGTGGGATTATGATTGGTGCACGTACACCCCTGCATGCCTTTTACAGAGGAACTGTAACGGATCAGGTGTATGGGACGTCATTTTGCACCAGAATGTTCGCCTTTTCGGGGGTGCAGTGGGTCCCACTTTCCTCCTGATGGATGATAACGTGCGGCCCCACCTAGCTTCCATCGTGGAGGAGTACCTTGAAACAGAAGATATCAGGCGAATGGAGTGGCCTGCCTGTTCTCCAGACCTAAACCCTATCGAGCACGTTTGGGATGCTCTCGGTCGACGTATCGCTGCACGTCTTCAAACCCCTACGACAGGCACTGGTGCAAGAATGGGAGGCTACACCCCAGCAGCTGCTCGACCATCTGATCCAGAGTATGCCAACCCGTTGTGCGGTCTGTGTACGTATGCATGGTGATCATATCCCATATTGATGTCGGGGTACACGCGCAATAAACAGTGGCGTTTTGTAGCACATGTGTTTCGGGACGGTTTTCTCAACTTATCACCAATACTGTGGACTTACAGATCTGTGTCATGTGTGTTCCCTATGTGCCTATGCTATTAGCGTCTGTTTTGTATGGTGCCATGTTGTGTAGCACTACATTCTGCAATTATCCTTAATTTATGAGCATGAGTGTAGTAACGAACATCTTGTGATAACTAAAACTTAATAACTGACACATTATAACTGTCGCACTGAGCGATTTTTTAATTTAGAACGACTGTCCATTGTCATCAGAGTCTGTTCATTCACACATGCAAGTAAACATTAATTAGATTTGTCGCAGAATGTACAATGATGTTAGTAGTTCAAATCCTCAGGACAATAGGCTGAAGCTTTAGGTAAAGACGGATAATATACAATCTATTCAAAAATTAAGAGGAAAAAATAGTAGAAGACCATTAACGAAGTTTTCGGATTAAGAAGTATTTAAGACAGGGATGCAATCGTTCTTCCATATTGTTCAGTTATCACGACGAATAAGCAATGACGGAAATAATGGAAAGGTTTAAGGGTGGGATCAAAATTCAGGGTAAATGGAAATGAATGATAATATTAACTGATGACATCGCTACAATTAGTGAAAGTGAGGAAGAATTACAGGACCTGGTGAATGGAATGAAAAGTCTAATAGCACACACTATGGATTGTGAGTAAACCGTAGGAAGGCTAAGGTAATGAGAAATTGCAGAAATGAAAACAGGGGAAAGCTTGGCATAAAAATTAAGGACCACGAAGGAGACGAAGTTAAGTGATTCTGGAACTCTTCAAGCAAAATAATATATTACGGGCGAAGCAAAAAGGATATAAGAAAACGATATAAGAAGCTGACTAGCACGGGCAAACACAACGTTACTCGCGAAAACACGTCCATTAGTACAAAATATATCACTTAAATTGAAGAAGAAGTTTCTGAGAATGTATTTTTGGCGTACAGTATAGTACGGAAGTGGTCAAACTGGAAAAGAAGAGAGTCGAAGCATCTGAGATGTAGTGCTATTTGGCAGGAAACAGTTTCTGTAAGTAAACCGTTATTATGAATATATCATAGTATGACAAAGTGCTACTTGTAGACTCGTTCTTGGTGGCCTAGAATGTCACCCCTACTTGGTGGTGATGCAACTCGCGATTATGTTTTGCTCATCTTGCAGTACTGACATCATGACTCTTCGATTTAATATGCTGATAATCATAAGTTTCACATGTATCACTCCGTGGTTTTTGAAATGATGGGCTTGGAAAATTCTTGAACAATACTGCTCAGAAATACTTTTGTGACTTCTGGTGATTGTAGTGGCTCTCTTTACGAGAAAAGCTGTTAATATGTTCTTTGACAATAGTTCTGTCATTCCTCACACCAGGACGATTGACCTTGAAGGTTGAACCCTTTGAGGGTTTATGTCAAAAATTTCCATAAACTTGTTTTTAAGCACCTTCTTATGTTTTTTCTCCATCTGCGACCGTATAGCTCACAATGCATTGTCTTCTGCTCTCTGATGGCTCATCGTAGCTCCTGTGACGATGTCGTTGTACAGGCAAAATGTGCATTAGACCCCTGAGGTAACTTTCTTGTTCGTCTGCTTGCAATCTGTTTTAAATAGCTTCACCTTCATAGCTGCTACATCTTTACAGGCAAATTTACATTTGCACCTCACCTGACACAATAGGAATATCCACTTTACTAGTAACATTTCAGTCACATTAGCAATATGCAAGAAAGGAAGGAAGTGTTATTTTTTGTGATAAATTACTGATGTTTAGTTACATGAAATAGAAAATGAGCAAAAACAGTCAAGTGAAAAACATAAACATTGAAACAGTTCGTGTTCAGTAAGTTACTACATGCTAACCTCACTGGATGGCTGTCTTTAAGTGTTTTATCCGTTACATATCGCATGGGCTTATTGGTAGCTGGGAGCTCCAATGTTAGGCGCGTAATGGGGCCCCTTAGGGATATGGCGGCTAAGGAGGGGATGAAATCCAGTGTGCACTCCGTGTGCATTCCGGGTGGAGTCATTCCTGATGTGGAAAGGGTCCTTCCGGATGCCATGAAGAGCACAGGGTGCAGCCAGCTGCAGGTGGTGGCACATGTCGGCACTAATGACGTGTGTCGCTTTGGATCTGAGGAAATTCTCTATGGATTTCAGCGGCTATCTGATTGGTGAAGGCTGCCGGTCTTGCTTACGAGATGAAGGCAGAGCTCACCATCTGCAGCATCGTTGACAGAACCGACTGCGGACCTTTGGTGCAGAGCCGGGTGGAGGGTCTGGATCAGAGGCTCAGACGGTTTTGCGACCGTGTTGGCTGCAGATTCCTTGACTTGCGCCATAGGGTGGTGGAGTTTCGGGTTCCGCTGAATAGGTCAGGAGTTCACTACACTCAGCTGGCGGCTACACGGGTAGCGGAGGCTGTGTGGCGTGTACTGGGCGGTTTTCTAGGTTAGAAGGCCTCGGGAAAGTACGGGGTGGGCTGCAATCTCAAAGGGTGCATGGCAAATACAGGACGTGCTTGGATCAAGGAACAGTCGGAATTGTAGTTGTAAATTGTTGTAGTTGTGCTAGGAAAGTCCCTGAGCTACAAGCGCTAATAGAAAGAACAGAAGCTGAAATCGTTATAGGTACAGAAAGCTGGCTAAAGCCCGAAATAAGTTCTGCAGAAATTTTTACGAAGTCTCAGACGGTCTTCAGGAAAGATAGATTAGGCAGAATTGGTGGTGGAGTGTTTGTGTCTGTCAGTAGTGGTTTATCTTGTAGTGAAGTCGAAGTAGATACGCAGTGCGAATTGGTATGGGTGGAGGTTATACTTAACAGCCGAACTAAGTTAATAATTCCAGAATGAGAAGTTAATAATTGGCTCCTTCTATCGACCCCCAGACTCCGATGATATAGTTGCGGAACAGTTCAGCGAAAATTTGAGTCTCGTAACAAATAAATACCCCACTCATACGGTTATAGTTGGTGGGGACTTCAACCTTCCCTCGATATGTTGGCAAAAATTCTCATTCAAAACCGGTGGTAGGCAGAACACATCTTCCGAGATTGTTCTAAATGCTTTCTCCGAAAATTATTTCGAGCAGTTAGTCCACGAACCCACGCGAATTGTAAATGGTTGCGAAAACACACTTGACCTCTTAGCCACAAACAATCCAGAGCTAATAGAGAGCATCATGACTGATACAGGGATTAGTGATCACAAGGTCGTTGTAGCTAGGCTCAATACCGTTTCTTCCAAATCCACCAGAAACAAACGCAAAATAATTTTATTTAAAAAAGCGGATAAAGTGTCACTAGAAGCCTTCCTAAGAGACAATCTCCATTCCTTCCGAACTGACTATGCAAATGTAGACGAGATGTGGCTCAAATTCAAAGATATAGTAGCAACAGCAATTGAGAGATTCATACCTCATAAATTGGTAAGAGATGGAACTGATCCCTCATGGTACACAAAACAGGTCCGAACGCTGTTGCAGAGGCAGCGGAAAAAGCATGCGAAGTTCAGAAGAACGCGAAATGCCGAAGATTGGCTAAAATTTACAGACGCGTGAAATTTGGCACGAACTTCAATGTTAGATGCCTTTAATAGGTTCCACAACGAAATATTGTCTCGAAATTTGGTAGAAAATCCAAAGAAATTCTGGTCTTATGTAAAGTACACAAGCGGCAAGACGCAGGCAATACGTTCGCTCCGCAGTGCCGATGGTACTGTCACCGACGACTGTGCCCTTAAAGCGGAGTTATTGAACGCAGTTTTCCGAAATTCCTTCACCAGGGAAGACGAATGGAATATTCCAGAATTTGAAACACGGACAGCTGCTAGCACGAGTTTCTTAGAAGTATATACCTTAGGGGTTGCGAAGCAACACAAATAGCTTGATACGGGCAAGTCTTCAGGTCCAGATTGTATACCGATTAGGTTCCTTTCAGATTACGCTGATACAATAGCTCCCTATTTAGCAATCATATACAACCGCTCGCTCACCGATAGATCTGTACCTACAGATTGGAAAATTGCGCAGGTCGCACCAGTGTTTAAGAAGGGTAGTAGGAGTAATCCATCGAACTACAGACCTATATCATTGACATCGGTTTGCAGTAGGGTTTTGGAGCATATACTGTATTCAAACATTATGAATCACCTCGAAGGGAACGATCTATTGATACGTAATCAGCATGGTTTCAGAAAACATCGTTCTTGTGCAACGCAGCTAGCTCTTTATTCGCACGAAGTAATGGCCGCTATCGACAGGGTATCTCAGGTTGATTCCGTATTTCTGGATTTCCGGAAAGCTTTTGACACCGTTCCTCACAAGCGACTTCTAATCAAGCTGCGGGACTGTGGGGTATCGTCTCAGTTGTGCGACTGGATTCGTGATTTCCTGTCAGGAAAGTTGCAGTTCGTAGTAATAGACGGCAAATCATCGAGTAAAACTGAAGTGATATCAGGTGTTCCCCAGGGAAGCGTCCTGGGACCTCTGCTGTTCCTGATCTATATAAATAACCTGGGTGACAATCTGAGCAGTTCTCTTAGGTTGTTCGCAGATGATGCTGTAATTTACCGTCTAGTAAGGTCATCCGAAGACCAGTATCAGTTGCAAAGCGATTTAGAAAAGATTGCTATATGGTGTGGCAGGTGGCAGTTGACGCTAAATAACGAAAAGTGTGAGGTGATCCACGTGAATTCCAAAAGAAATCCGTTGGAATTCGATTACTCGATAAATAGTACAATTCTCATGGCTGTCAATTCAACTAAGTACCTGGGTGTTAAAATCACGAACAACTTCAGTTAGAAAGACCACATAGATAATATTGTGGGGAAGGCGAGCCAAAGGTTGCGTTTCATTGGCAGGACACTTAGAAGATGCAACAAGTCCACTCAAGAGACAGCTTACACTACACTCGTTCGTCCTCTGTTAGAATATTGCTGCGCGGTGTGGGATCCTTACCAGGTGGGATTGACGGAGGACATCGAAAGGCTGCAAGAAAGGGCAGCTCGTTTTGTATTATCACGTAATAGGGGAGAGAGTGTGGCAGATATGATACGCGAGTTGGGATGGAAGTCATTAAAGCAAAGACGTTTTTCGTCGCGGTGATATCTATTTACGAAAGTTCAGTCACCAACTTTCTCTTCCGAATGCGAAAATATTTTGTTGAGCCCAACCTACATAGGTAGGAATGATCATCAAAATAAAATAAGAGAAATCAGAGCTCGAACAGAAAGGTTTAGGTGTTCGTTTTTCCCGCGAGCTTTTCGGGAGTGGAATGGTAGAGAGATAGTATGATTGTGGTTCGATGAACCCTCTGCCAAGCACTTAAATGTGAATTGCAGAGTAGTCATGTAGATGTAGATGTAGATGTAATGCTGGGCCCACAGCTCACACAGCCATAATGTTGTCAGTCTGTGTTATGTAACTGACGACAGTCAGCACACATTTCCATTTATGCTATATTGCACAAAAAAACGGAAATGTTGTGGCCCATTTCTTACAGTAGTGGGTGCAAGCTGTTCGTGATTCGGGCCTTTAAAAAGGCACGCTTCAATTGAGCCAATTACCGGACAAGTTGATAGAGGGGCAAATGGGGGACCCCAATTGGGAATAGATAGGCAGGGCTTACCAGTCCCAGCGTAAGACTTACAACCATGGGAAACCTTCCGAAAGCCTTGGTCGGAGACGAGGGTCAGGAATCATATTAATTCATTTCTGGGTAGATTGGGGATCCCTATTGGGAATAGATGAGATGGGCTTATCAGTTCCTGCATATCTTGCATATGCCTTTCAACCAAGGGAAACATACTGAAAGCCTTGGTCGGAACCGGGGGATTGGAACCATATTAGTTCATTTCTAGGACAATGTCGTTCAATGGAACGCCGGAGGCCACTGTAGGCAGCAGCTGACAAGTAATGAGACTGCGCTGGAACCTCTTACAGAGCACTGGATAGACTTGTTTCATACGGCTGGGCTGGTCAACGGAGAGATTTCAATATGATAGAAGAAAAGCTTTGCTCAAGATAGGCTCTCTTTTCTCGCCAGTGGGCACGTGTGGCATCGATAGAGCGGAGAAACCAAGCCTAGTGGGTGGTAGCATAACACAGCAGCTGGCAGTTGAAAACAAGGCTCTGAATTGCTAGCACCATCTCCCGCATCTCTTGGTCGTGCGGTAGCGTTCTCGCTTCCCACGCCCGGGTTCCCGGGTTCGATTCCCGGCGGGGTCAGGGATTTTCTCTGCCTCGTGATGGCTGGGTGTTGCGTGCTGTCCTTAGGTTAGTTAGGTTTAAGTAGTTCTAAGTTATAGGGGACTGATGACCATAGATGTTAAGTCCCATAGTGCTCAGAGCCATTTGAACCAATTTGCTAACACCATCCGGAAGCGAGCACTACGATCACAGTGTGGAATGTCTGACAGTTCTGTGGTGAATCACCGTTGGCCAGGCTTTAGTACTATAGCCAAGGTTGCTTGAAATCGGCAGGCTGCTCCAGGATTTGTTGGGTCACAGTGACTTGAAATTATGGGCCTGAAGCTGCGACATGGACTCAAGCCAACACCGGGGGCAACAGATGATACGTAGTGGGGCGACACTGAGGCCCTATTTGGTGCACTAGCTGGACTCCTTTGATTTGGCTTGGCTAGCCCAACGAGTCGTTACTGAATGCAATTTAATGTGGAGAGGGCTGAGAGTTTGTTGACAGCCACCAGACCCTAGAAAAGCAGAAGGCCATAGAGCCTAGAGCAGCAGCTGGGAATCAACTGTATTGAAATGCAGTGGTCAGTGTGGGGCTTTGCCAGCAGTAATGTGGACATCGTGAAGCTGGGGAATAAGATGGGCACCTCATAGTCAGCAAGGAAGAACCGTGGAAAATTCTGGGAATCTGATTCAGAGCCTGACTCAGAGCAATGCATAATTTGATGGGTACTCAGTGTGTGTGTGTGTGTGTGTGTGTGTGTGTGTGTGTGTGTGTGTGTGTTTGTGTGCCATAGTTGTTGTTGGCAAGTATTGGTAGTTGTCAGTGTTTTAACCACCCAGGTTACTGCGTGGCAATGTGCATCAGGACAAGTGTTGCCAGCTTGATATACACTCCTGGAAATTGAAATAAGAACACCGTGAATTCATTGTCCCAGGAAGGGGAAACTTTATTGACACATTCCTGGGGTCAGATACATCACATGATCACACTGACAGAACCACAGGCACATAGACACAGGCAACAGAGCATGCACAATGTCGGCACTAGTACAGTGTATATCCACCTTTCGCAGCAATGCAGGCTGCTATTCTCCCATGGAGACGATCGTAGAGATGCTGGATGTAGTCCTGTGGAACGGCTTGCCATGCCATTTCCACCTGGCGCCTCAGTTGGACCAGCGTTCGTGCTGGACGTGCAGACCGCGTGAGACGACGCTTCATCCAGTCCCAGACATGCTCAATGGGAGATCTTGCTGGCCAGGGTACTTGACTTACACCTTCTAGAGCACGTTGGGTGGCACGGGATACATGCGGACGTGCATTGTCCTGTTGGAACAGCAAGTTCCCTTGCCGGTCTAGGAATGGTAGAACGATGGGTTCGATGACGGTTTGGATGTACCGTGCACTATTCAGTGTCCCCTCGACGATCACCAGTGGTGTACGGCCAGTGTAGGAGATCGCTCCCCACACCATGATGCCGGGTGTTGGCCCTGTGTGCCTCGGTCGTATGCAGTCCTGATTGTGGCGCTCACCTGCACGGCGCCAAACACGTATACGACCATCATTGGCACCAAGGCAGAAGCGACTCTCATCGCTGAAGACGACACGTCTCCATTCGTCCCTCCATTCACGCCTGTCGCGACACCACTGGAGGCGGGCTGCACGATGTTGGGGCGTGAGCGGAAGACGGCCTAACGGTGTGCGGGACCGTAGCCCAGCTTCATGGAGACGGTTGCGAATGGTCCTCTCCGATACCCCAGGAGCAACAGTGTCCCTAATTTGCTGGGAAGTGGCGGTGCGGTCCCCTACGGCACTGCGTAGGATCCTACGGTCTTGGCGTGCATCCGTGCGTCGCTGCGGTCCGGTCCCAGGTCGACGGGCACGTGCACCTTCCGCCGACCACTGGCGACAACATCGATGTACTGTGGAGACCTCACGCCCCACGTGTTGAGCAATTCGGCGGTACGTCCACCCGGCCTCCCGCATGCCCACTATACGCCCTCGCTCAAAGTCCGTCAACTGCACATACGGTTCACGTCCACGCTGTCGTGGCATGCTACCAGTGTTAAAATACTGCGATGGAGCTCCGTATGCCACGGCAAACTGGCTGACACTGACGGCGGCGGTGCACAAATGCTGCGCAGCTAGCGCCATTCGACGGCCAACACCGCGGTTCCTGGTGTGTCCGCTGTGCCGTGCGTGTGATCATTGCTTGTACAGCCCTCTCGCAGTGTCCGGAGCAAGTATGGTGGGTCTGAGACACCGGTGTCAATGTGTTCTTTTTTCCATTTCCAGGAGTGTATTTGCTGTTGTGAGGAAGAGCAAAGCTGTGAGATATCTGATAGCTCTAAAACCGTTTTAGACATTTGCAGGATATGCCTATGGTACTATATGAGTGTGTAATTACTCTTGTATATTTGAACACATGGAGGGGCGGTTTTCCGATATTTGAAATGTCATCTCAAAACATAGAGATAAATAAAAACTAGTTAACTCCAACATACAACGCAGTTTCATTATTACAGAGAGGTTACTCTGACAACAGAGTAACAACTTGTGCACCAGCTTTTCTGTACATCCACAGGATGGTCCACTGATACTGACTGGGCCAATATCTCACGAAATAAGCATCAAACGAAATAACTACAAAGAACGAAACTCGTCTAGCTTGAAGAGGGAAACCAAATGGCGCTATGGTTGGCCCGCTAGATGGCGCTGCCATAGGTCAAACGGATATCAACTGCGTTGTTTTAAAATAGGAACCCCCATTTTTATTACATATTCGAGTAGTACGTAAAGAAATATGAATATTTCAGTTGGACCACTTTTTTCACTTTGTGACAGATGGCGCTGTAATAGTCACAAACGTATTAATACGTAGTACCACGTAACATTCCGCCAGTGCGGACAATATTTTCTTCGTGATACATTACCCATGTTAAAATGGACCGTTTACCATTTGCGGAAAAGGTCGATATCGTGTTGATGTATGGCTATTGTGATCAAAATGCCCAACGGGCGTGTGCTATGTATGCTGCTCGGTATCCTGGACGACATCATCCAAGTATCCGGATCGTTCGCCGGATAGTTACGTTATTTAAGGAAACAGGAAATGTTCAGCCACATGTGAAACGTCAACCACGACCTGCAACAAATGATGATGCCCACGCAGGTGTTTTAGCTGGTGTCGCGGCTAATCCGCACATCAGTAGCAGACAAACTGCGCAAGAATCGGGAATCTCAAAAACGTCGGTGTTGAGAATGCTACATCAACATCGATTGCACCCGTACCATATTTCTATGCACCAGGAATTGCATGGCGACGACTTTGAACGTCGTGTACAGTTCTGCCAGTGGGCACAAGAGAAATTACGGGACGATGACAGAATTTTTGCACGCGTTCCATTTAACGACGAAGCGTGATTCACCAACAGCGCTAACGTAAACCGGCATAATATACACTATTGGGCAACGGAAAATCCACGATGGCTGCGACAAGTGGAACATCAGCGACCTTGGCGGGTTAATAATGTATGGTGCGGCATTATGGGAGGAAGGATAATTGGCCCACATTTTATCGATGACAATCTAAAATGTGCAATGTATGCTGATTTCCTGCGTAATGTTCTACCGATGTTACTACAAGATGTTTCACTGCATGACAGAATGGCGATATACTTCCAACATGTCCGGCACATAGCACGCCTGAAGTTGAAGCGGTATTGAATAGCATATTTCATGACAGGTGCAGTGGTCGTCGAAGCACCATACCATGGCTCGCACATTCACCGGATCTGACGTCCCGGGATTTCTTTCTGTGCGGAAAGGTGAAGGTTATTTGCTATCGTGATCCACCGACAACGCCTGACAATATGAGTCAGCGCATTGTCAATGCATGTGCGAACATTACGGAAGGCGAACAACTCGCTGTTGAGAGGAATGTCGTTACACGTATTGCCAAATGCAATGAGTTTGACGGACATCATTTTGAACATTTATTGCATTAATGTGGTATTTACAGGTAATCACGCTGTAACAGCAAGCGTTCTCAGAAATGATAAGTTCACAAAGGTACATGTATAACATTAGAACAACCGAAATAAAATGTTGAAACGTACCTAAGTTCTGTATTTTAATTTAAAAAACCTACTGTTCGTCTAAAATTGTGAGCCATATGTTTGTGACTGTTACAGCGCCATCTATCACAAAGCGAAAAAAGTGGTCCAACTAAAACATTCAAATTTCTTTACGTACTACACGAATATGTAATAAAAAATGGGGGTTCCTATTTTAAAAAACGCAGTTGACATGCGTTTGACCTATGGCAGCGCCATCTAGCGCGATAACCATAGCGCCGTCTGCTTTCCCCCTTCAAGCTAGACAAGTTTCGTTCTTTCTAGTTTTTTCGTTTGACGCTTATTTCGTGAGATATTTGGCCCAGTCACGATCAATGGACCACCCTGTATATTTATAAAGATGTTACGCAGTAACCTGAAAGAGTGTTGATAGCCAGTTCATGTTGTGATGTTGTCTCATAAGTCAATAGACACACACACACACAGAAATAAAGACACAGAAATGAAGAAAGAGAGAGAGAGAGACTATCAGCTGACATCAAGTCCATGACAATACTTAAGCCTTTGACTCAAATTTTCAGTATCTTCCCATCAGCCTGCTTGAAAATTCGAGCCACCATTTCTCCACATATGAACAAAATGGTCATCTCAGTAATATAGAAAGAAGTTAGTATACACTCCTGGAAATGGAAAAAAGAACACATTGACACCGGTGTGTCAGACCCACCATACTTGCTCCGGACACTGCGAGAGGGCTGTACAGGCAATGATCACACGCACGGCACAGCGGACACACCAGGAACCGCGGTGTTGGCCGTCGAATGGCGCTAGCTGCGCAGCATTTGTGCACCGCCGCCGTCAGTGTCAGCCAGTTTGCCGTGGCATACGGAGCTCCATCGCAGTCTTTTAACACTGGTAGCATGCCGCGACAGCGTGGACGTGAACCGTATGTGCAGTTGACGGACTTTGAGCGAGGGCGTATAGTGGGCATGCGGGAGGCCGGGTGGACGTACCGCCGAATTGCTCAACACGTGGGGCGTGAGGTCTCCACAGTACATCGATGTTGTCGCCAGTGGTCGGCGGAAGGTGCACGTGCCCGTCGACCTGGGACCGGACCGCAGCGACGCACGGATGCACGCCAAGACCGTAGGATCCTACGCAGTGCCGTAGGGGACCGCACCGCCACTTCCCAGCAAATTAGGGACACTGTTGCTCCTGGGGTATCGGAGAGGACCATTCGCAACCGTCTCCATGAAGCTGGGCTACGGTCCCGCACACCGTTAGGCCGTCTTCCGCTCACGCCCCAACATCGTGCAGCCCGCCTCCAGTGGTGTCGCGACAGGCGTGAATGGAGGGACGAATGGAGACGTGTCGTCTTCAGCGATGAGAGTCGCTTCTGCCTTGGTGCCAATGATGGTCGTATACGTGTTTGGCGCCGTGCAGGTGAGCGCCACAATCAGGACTGCATACGACCGAGGCCCACAGGGCCAACACCCGGCATCATGGTGTGGGGAGCGATCTCCTACACTGGCCATACACCACTGGTGATCGTCGAGGGGACACTGAATAGTGCACGGTACATCCAAACCGTCATCGAACCCATCGTTCTACCATTCCTAGACCGGCAAGGGAACTTGCTGTTCCAACAGGACAATGCACGTCCGCATGTATCCCGTGCCACCCAACGTGCTCTAGAAGGTGTAAGTCAAGTACCCTGGCCAGCAAGATCTCCCATTGAGCATGTCTGGGACTGGATGAAGCGTCGTCTCACGCGGTCTGCACGTCCAGCACGAACGCTGGTCCAACTGAGGCGCCAGGTGGAAATGGCATGGCAAGCCGTTCCACAGGACTACATCCAGCATCTCTACGATCGTCTCCATGGGAGAATAGCAGCCTGCATTGCTGCGAAAGGTGGATATACACTGTACTAGTGCCGACATTGTGCATGCTCTGTTGCCTGTGTCTATGTGCCTGTGGTTCTGTCAGTGTGATCATGTGATGTATCTGACCCCAGGAATGTGTCAATAAAGTTTCCCCTTCCTGGGACAATGAATTCACGGTGTTCTTATTTCAATTTCCAGGAGTGTATATGTATCATGTATCACACATCTTAGATATAACATTTGACAGTAAGATGCACCATATTTTGAATGTATATTGTTGTACAGCAGACTAACGTTACAGTGCAGACATAAAACTTTTGTCAGTGTTTTAACAAGCGAGCTCATAACGTTAGAGCTGAAATGATGTGCCAGTCATTATTCAACATGGCGTACTGCCAATACAACAGACCTCATAATCGTACAGACAGAAGAGCAAGCGCTGTTGTACTACTTACTGAGGCACTGTGAGGTAACATTATGTAACTCTATGTCCGAGCACCACTACGAAGTCAAAAGCCAACAGGAATACCGAGCTCCAGTCCTAGAATCATTACTCAGATTCCCACAGTCAGGTAAGGAGCGCTGACAGGTCCGATAAATGGAGACAGATACGTCGCGTTCTCAGAGCCACCTTATTGCAGCTGGGGGTTTGGGCTCTGTAAGTAACATAGTTTTCGGAGTGAAAGTCTTACTCCGTCATGCTGTCATTCTATCCATGTTGACGAAAAGAGAAACTGACAGCCTAATGAATTTCAACGAAACCACAATTAGCTATTCATTGATGGCCAGCCTGCTGTATTCTTGCTGACTTCAACATCGAGGCAACCAAACCTGATGCATACCACAGCTGCGCCTGTTGTTGTTGGCCTACTGGCTCACTACAGATCAGAAGACTGGTGAGCAACCAGCCCTCCCCCTCCACCGGGTTACCGCAGCCATCTTCATACCACCCAGGCGAGGCATGTCGGCGCAGCCTCCTGGCTGACTCGTGAACATTTGCTGCAGTCTTGGTCGTCCCATGACGGGTGACTAGGGCCTCTCTACAAGACAACCGGCTTCCTGGACCACTGTCGGCAGACTCTACTTGAGCGCAGGACAGAGTTGTCTTCGACAGCCGTAGTCACTGCAGTACGCCTGTCTTACTCGCTACCGCTGCCAGTATCGCACGCAGCCGAAGCGCTGATCTATGGCACCGACGTCACGACGAACTAACGTGTGACTGTGACTGGCCGCCGCCTGCAACTTTAAAGAAGCTAAAACTTTGTAAGCTTACAGATAATGCTGTATCACAGCCGAGTCTGGCGTGCACTGATCCACTCACCATCACACTTTGCTCGATCTCTTTATTACAGTGCGACCCCAGGCTCCGATACGTTACATTGGTGCCATGAAGGGGTTCTGTGTCGCTAAAATACTGTGCAAAGACAGTGTTGTTTGGACTTCTTTTTTTACAGGTAACATTTAAGCCACTCAGTTAGCTTTGCGCTTTCTCCGATACTTCTTAATGTTTTCACGTTTTCTTTCCTCTCCTCTTGTGTCGATTCTATTCTATCTTCTTAGACCTGTTTTGTCCTGGAAACCTTTTCACCTCTAAATTTTGTTTCCACATTTTATTCTGTCTTCAGTTGCTGGCGTAAAGCCAGGTTTTTGAAGTTTTTCATACATTTTCCTGACACCTTCAACCTTTCAGAACGCTGTACAAGTTTTCTTGTTCATGTGTTAGGACTCACTCTTAGTGTGTGCCCATACTACATTAGTCTTGTTTTTCTAGTTTCATCTGTATTTTTTCTGCAGGACTGTATACTTCTATGGGACTTGTTAATTCAATAATTCTACTGTTGCATTTAGTTATACTTTCCTCATGATCTTTATTTCACTGTTCCTTTTCCTTTATTTAGCCTAAAATTAGTGTTGGTGATCCCTATGTGCGTTCTGGACGATTTAATGTCTCGCACTAATGTATTTTTGGCATTCTTAGATAATTTTTATTTCAATTATATATCTTTTTTTAAGTAAAATAGTGAAGCCATCTTCCTTCATCTTGCTCAGGCGGCTTATTTTTCCCTCTAATAGGCTGGATGACTTTACTATAAATAATCTTGGCTGAGTAATACGTATTGGCCGGCCGGGGCGGCCGAGCGGTTGTAGGTGCTACAGTCTGGAACCGCGCGACCGCTACGGCCGCAGGTTCGAATCCTGCCTCGGGCATGGATGTGTGTGATGTCCTTAGATTAGTTAGGTTTCAGTAGTTCGAAGTTCTAGGGGACTGATGACCTCAGAAGTTAAGTCCCATGGTGCTCAGAGCCATTTGAGCCAATACGTATAGTTTCAGAGGCATGCCCTGAATGAATAATATTTGGATTAAAGTTGTCTCTCTAATTTCTTTGGGCAATTCATTATACAATTTTATTCCTTGTTAGAAAATGGTGTTTTTTTTCTTTTTTTTTAAATCAGGAAATAAAGATTAGGTCTGTATGTTGTCCCACAACTATGAATGCTACCATTCGTGTAATAATTACTCATTTTCTACTAAACGTGTGTAAACGGTTTGTAGGTGTACTCCGACTGCGCAGTTAGGATGTACAGCTGCTTAAATCGATATATTACGATCATACACAGATTGAAGCCTGCATGGGTCCGGGTGTTTGTTTTTCATTATCCGCTAGGATATTAAGGACGCCCTAATGGCGACTCTTCGGAAACTGTTGTTAGTTTAGAAAGAGCAAACAGAAGGCAGCTGAACAGTAATTTGTGTGGACACTGTTATGCGAAGTGACTTGCCACGAAAAAGTAGTTTGTTGTTCTATCGGTGTAAGGTAGTTAGCGGAAAGTTGTATTCAAAGATTGAAACACGAAGCAGACGTAGACCGTTTCATGTCTACAAACACAAATCGGTTCAGTCAGTGGATAGAGGCTATTTACGAATAATACTTGTCTGAAATTGAGTTTTAGATACACGTAAATACACTTGCGAAGATCAAATTTAATTCTTAAAGCTACAAAAATATATGCTCCTGGGAAAATATTTATTCTCCATTCAGGAATCAGTAAAATAATTTGTTGCATCTCTCTACTAATTTCTTGCTTTCTTTTTCTTTCGTTAACTGTTTTGTTATTAAGTTCGTTTACAAACGTTATTTGAATCCATGCTGGGTACAGCTTGCAGCGGCAAACACAATTGGCTGGAACATTCGGTGTTACGATGACATCAAAGTAATTAAAATGTAAAGATATAGCTACGAGTACTTAGCGATTCTGTACCGAAGAACGCAGAGCGATAGGAAACGTTTCTTTTCATCACTTCTATCCTTCTAGTGAACGCCTAGCTTCTCTGCAATTTTTATTAGGCTTTACTTTCAGAACGCTTTCTCGCACAAAAATTTAATTCTTTAAAATTTTTCATCTTATATATTTGAGATTTACGAGTTACCAAAATTACACTGCCACATAGTTAACTGTAGCCATCAGCTCCAAAAAGCAGAGCGCAGATATGCTAACTCCCTGAGCGCCTTTCCAGGCCTGTTCACTTGATGAATTGCTATGGTTGTGGCGACAGGTCTGATTTGTAACTTAGATTCCTGTCCCTCTTCCACTTTATCTTTAAAGACCACCATGTACAGTGGTTGGAAACACCGAGAGAAGTGCACGCTTGGCCATAATTGCAGATGGTATCGAAGCCTGCAAGTTGATACGTTCTATTTGAGCACGAACGAAACCCGTGCAATCTCCTCCATACGCTGCAAGTGTCAGACATGGTCATAGCAGTGTATTGTGTAGTGACTGAGTGCATTACGTCGGAGCTCAGTGCATTCGAATGTGTGCTAATTGATGGTCCTTGTATCGTGGGTCCTTCCGTAACCAAGGTAGCAAAAGTGTGTTGTATTTCAAGAGGCATCCTATCGTTTACCGCTTACAGGAAAAGTTGAAAAACATCATCCGTTAAGTCACAATGCGGGCAATTAATAGTAACAGAGGATCATGGAAGAGTATTGTGACGAAAAAGAGACTGCGACAGCTGCAAAAGTTAGAGCAGAATTGAATGTCACGCTCTTGAACCCTATCAGCAACTAAATAACACGAAGGGAGCTCCACGAGCAGGTATTATAGGGCGAGATGGAATCCAATAATAAGTGATAATAATACCCGTAAAAGGAAACGTGATACCGAAGCGATAAAACCTGGACTGGGGGCAAAGAAAGAAAGCCACTCGGTCGTATGTGTCTTGTTTTACACAGTTTCCAACTTCTGGCCGAGTTAACGTCCCAAGTGTGAAAGAAGGCGGGGGTTCGGTATGTGTGCCCAAGCATATCTTGGCATTCCACCTGCACCATGGTCCTATTACCGCCAAGGACTATATGACTATTTTGGTTGATCAGGGCAATCCCACGTCACAACGTATCTTCCCCAATAGTGACACTGTGTTCCAAGGCGACAGGACTCTTGTTCACGCAGCTCGCACCTTGCAGAATTGGTTTTGTGAGTACGAGGATGAATTTTCGCGTCTCCTCTGGCCACCACAATCACAATATCTGAGTATTATTGAGCCTCTGTGCTTCAGTTTTCATGGTTTGGGGGAAAGAGTTACCTGAATTTGCCTGCATTTTGCATGAAGAATTGTTTAAGATTCCCATGAAGACCATATAAGATATGCATTTTCCATTCCGAGATGACTGGAAGCTAATTTCAGTGCTAACAGTTTTTCTACACTCTATTAGATATGGTCATGTGCTGTGTTTGTGCTGTTTCTATTTTTATCCATAGATTGTGTTAATCGCTTACGAGGTCTCATTTCAAAGCGGTAGGTGGATCAAAACAAAATGTCCAGACACTCTGTGACCAAAATGGTAATGGAACAGAGGAAAACAGACTAAAGACCGAAATGTTAAATATCTTTTTCCAAAGCTTTTTCACAGAAAAAGACTGCACTGTAGTTCCTTGTCTAGATTGTCGCACAGTTGACAAAATGGCAGATATCGAAATAGATGACAGAGGGATAAAGAAACAATTAAAATCGCTCAAAAGAGGAAAGGCCGCTTGACCTGACGGGATACCAATTCGATTTTACACAGAGTACGCGAAGGAACTTGCTCCCCTTCTTGCAGCGGTGTACCGTAGGTCTCTAGAAGAGCGTAGCGTTCCAAAAGATTGGAAAAGGGCAGAGGTCATCCCCGTTTTCAAGAAGGGACGTCGAACAGATGTCAATCAGTTGTAGAATTTTGGAACACGTACTATGTTCGAGTATTATGACTTTTCTGGAGACCAGAAATCTACTCTGTAGGAATCAGCATGGGTTTCGAAAAGGACGATCGTGTGAAAATCCGGCTCGCGCTATTCGTCCACAAGACTCAGAGGGCCATAGACACGGGTTCCCAGGTAGATGCCCTGTTTCTTGACTTCCGCAAGGCGTTTGATACAGTTCCCCACAGTCGTTTAATGAACAAAGTAAGAGCGAATGGACTGTCAGACCAACTGTGTGATTGGATTGAAGACTTCCTAGCTAACAGAACGCAGCATGTCATTCTCAATGGCGAGAAGTATTCCGAAGTAAGAGTGATTTCAGGTGTGCTGCAGGGGAGTGTCGTAGCACCGTTGCTATTCACAATGTACATAAATGACCTTGTCGATAACATCGGAAGTTCACTGAGGCTTTTTGCGGATGATGCTGTAGTATATCGAGAGGTTGTAACAATGGAAAATTGTACTGAAATGCAGGATGATCTGCAACGAATTGACGCATGGTGCAGGGAATGGCAATTGAATCTCAATGTAGACAAGTGTAATGTGCTGCGAATACATAATAAGAAAGATCCTTTATCATTTAGCTATAATATAGAAGGTCAGCAACTGGAAGCAGTTAATTCAAATAGCTGGCTCTAAGCACTATGGGGCATAACATCTGGGGTCTATAGCGTCCCCAGTGCCATATTACGAAAAGACTTTAAATTATTTATAAAGAAGACATTCATAATTTGTAAGAGATTTTTTTTTCATGTAGCCGTAAAATAATAATTTCTCTGTCCAAGTTTCAAATGCAAAGAAATAATGTATGACAAAATGAACTGAGAGACGACAAGATACGCTCTTTTGTTAATTTTTTAGTCGTCTTCATTACTTCTTCTCTTGTCTTTATTGTGTGTCGACGGACACGTTGCGAGTGCTGGCAAATGTAAGCATATTTGTATGAGTTAAGCATATAATATACTGATTTAATATTATTGTGCACTTTTAATTTCTAAGAGGTGATCCCGATTTCATGTCCGCCTTCCTTGAATTAACCTGCATTCAAGTAATTTACAGCTCAACAATCGCAGCGGCCGATGCAGCCAACGACGCCATTACGTGGCGATATTAACTTATGGAAAATTAGCGGAAGCGGAAAACTCGCCCGCTATTAACATAGTATTAATTTTTTCTCCACAGCCGCCCGACGTTGCAGAAAATACTTAGCTTTAAGATTCTTATTTTCAGTACCATAGCCTAGACCCAGAGCCAGGACTCTGACTACAATACAATGGTTAACGGAGGTAATAAAAATACTCTCGCGCGTGTGTGGGCCGCAATTTTAATTAATAACTAAAGATTTCTTGCTTTAAAGTGAACTGACTAGCAGAGGAAATTAATGTGAAAAGTTTATTACATTGTTCGACTTAAATATCATTTTTATTAAGGCCCACCACGTAAGTCGGCAACAATCAAAAAATAATAATAACAATAATAATAATATATTAAATTACGACGGCCGACGGACGCGAGAGGTCATCAGTCCCCTAGACTTAGAACTACTTAAATCTAACTAACCTAAGGACATCACACACATCCATGCCCAAGGCAGGATTCGAACCTGTGACCGCAGCAGCAGCGCAGTTCCTCACTGAAGCACCTAGAACCGCTCGGCTACATGGGCGGCGCAGTTAATTCCATAAATTATCTGGGAGTAGGCATTATGAGTGATTTAAAATGGAATGACCATATAAAATTAACCGTCGGTAATGCAGATGCCAAACTGAGATTCATTGGAAGAATCCTACGGAAATGCAGTCCGAAAACAAAGGAAGTAGGTTACAGTACCCTTGTTCGCCCACTGCTTGAATACTGCCCATCGGTGTGGGATCCGTACCAGATAGGGTTGATAGAAGAGATAGAGAAGATCCAATGGAGAGCAGCGTGCTTCGTTACAGGATCATTTAGTAATCGCGAAAGCGTTACGGGGATGATAGATAAACTCCAGTGGAAGACTCTGCAAGAGAGACGCTCAGTAGCTCGGTACGGGCTTTTTTTGAAGTTTCGAGAACATACCTTTACTGAGGAGTCAAGCAGTATATTGCTCCCTCCTACGTATATCTCGCGAAGAGGCCATGAGGATAAAATCAGAGAGATTAGAGCCCACACAGAGGCATACCGACAAACTTTCTTTCCACTAACAATACGAGTCTGGAATAGACGGGAGAACCGATAGAGATACTCAAGGTACCCTTCGCCACACACCGTCAGGTGGCTTGCGGAGTATGGATGTAGATGTAGATGTAGAGGCAATAGAGAAGTTAGGCAGGGTTACGCATACGAAGACATATCCTCGAAAGATATGGTCACTCATATATCCAGGCACCTACAACTTTTGGAAAGATCCATGTATAGTATCCAGGGGAACCCCTATAACCCCATAATATGATGTGCCATAAATCATATAAGTATTTCATCTCGTATCTTAATGTGTATTACATTAAATATGGAAACCAATACCTGTTAACCCTTTAACTACTCTGGACGTGTTAACTCGCGCGCCTTTGTACCTGTCCCTGTGTGCAATGAACGTGTTTACGCGCAGACAGGTTCAGAGTACCAGGTAGAAGGACTGGTGGCGCGCGTAAATACGTTCATTGCACAAAGGGACAGATACAAAGGCGCGCGCGTTAACACGCCCAGAGCTGTTAAAGGGTTAAGATACGGGTCGTTTTAACTGTGACGAGTCTTCACGTTATTTACAAATGAGGCAGGATTCACAAGAGATGGCATTTTAAATTAACATAACATATACGTGTAGGCAGATGCAAATCCTCGTGCGGTCATGGAGCATCAGGATCGCTTAAGTATCGATGTACACCCAGGAATTATCTGTGACTGACTCATAGGTCCATACACTTCGCCAAGGGATGCTTCTTATCATCTATTTCTGCGTGATCAATGATTAGCGCTTGAAGTTATCTAAGGATGTAGATACTGCCACGAGGAATAGCTCAATAGTCAGTTCATTTGAAGAGGAATGGACATCTCTAAAAAGAGCCATCACAGAAGTTGGATAGAAAAACATTCGTACAAAGAAGATAAATGCGAAGAAACCATGGGTAACAGAAGTAAGACTTTAGCTGATCGATAAAAGAAGGAAGTACAAAATTGTTCCGGGATATTTAGAAATACAGATATACAAGTTGCTGAGGAATGAAATAAATAGTAAGTGCAGGGAAACTAAGGCGAAATTGCTGCATGAAAAATGTGAAGAAATTGAAAAGGAAATGCTGTCGAAAGAACTGACTCAGCATATAGAAAATTGAAAACAACTTTCGGTGAAACACGATGGGTGGAAAGAATAGATTGAATGCCTCTATAAAGGGGAAGATTTGTCTGACGTGATACAACAAGAAACAGGAGTCACAAGAGATAGCGGATCCAATATCAGAATGAGAATTTAACAGCCGTTTGGAAGACTTAAGATCAAATAATGTGGAAGGAATAGATATCATTCCTTTAGACTTCCTATAATCACTGGGGGAAGTAGCAACAAAACGACTGTTCATGTTGGTGTGTATAATGGGTGAGTCTGGCGATATACCATCTGTCTTTTGGAAAAGCATCATCCACACAATTCTGAAGACTGCAAGAGCTGACAAGTCCGAGAATTATCGCACAATCAGCTTAACAGCTCATGCATCCAAGTTGCTGACAAGAATAATATACAGAAGATTCGAAAAGAAAATTGAGGATCTGTTAGATGACTATCAGTTTGCTTTAGGAAAGGTAAAGATATCGGAGAGACAATTCTGACGTTGTGGTTGATAATGGAAGTAAGACTAAAGAAAATCAAGACACGTTCGCAGAATCTGTAGACCTGGAAAAAGCGTTCGACAGTGTGAAGTGGTGCAAGATTTTAGACATTCTGAGGGGGTGGGGGTTTAAGGGCGCTCAACTACTGAGGTCATTAGCGAGACATTCTGAGGAAAATAAGGATCATCTATAGCGAGATACAAGTAATATACAACATGCACAAGAATCAAGAGGTTATTATAAGAGTGGAAGACCAGGAACGAAGAACTCGGATTGAAAGGGTGTAAGACAGCAGTGTAGTCTTTCGACCCTACAGTTCAATCTTTACATCACAGACGCAATGATGGAAATTAAGCTTCAAGACCGGAATTAAAATTTAAGGTGAAAAGATATCTATGATGAGATTCACTGATGACATTGCATTTCACAAGTGAAGAAGAGTTACAGGATCTGCTGAATGGAATGAACAGTCTAACGAGTACAAAATATGAACTGAGAGTAAATCTACGAAAGACGAAAGTAATGGGAAGTAGCAGAACAGAGAACAACGAGAAGCTCAGCATCAGGATTGGTGGTCAGGAAGTAGATGAATTTGAGGAATTTTACTACCTCGGAAGCAAATTAACCAATGTGTGTCGGAGCAAGGAGGGCATCAAAATCAGACTAGCAGTTTCAAAAAGGGCTTTCCTGGCCAAGATAAGTCTATTAGAATCAAACATAGGCCTTAATTTGAGGAACAAACTTATGAGAATATACGTTTGGAACATAGCATTGTATAGTAATGAAACATGCACGGTGAGAAAACCGGAACAAAAGAGAATTGACACAGTTGAAATGTGGTTCTACAGGCAAAGGTTGATAATTAGGTGGTCTGATAAGGTGAGGACTGAGGCGGTTCTGCTCAGAATCAGAGAGGAAAGGAATATGTGGAAAACACTGACAGGAATAATGGACAGTATTGTAGGACATCTGTTAAGACATCGGGGAATAATTTCCATGATACTAGAGAAAGCTGCAGAGGGTAAAAACTGTAAAGGAAGACAGAGATTGGACTTAGCTTGCAAGCGCTGATCTGAGATGAAGACGTTGGCACACTAGAGGAATTCAAAAAGGTTTATAATGCCTCGCTGACACTTTAAAATCCATCGAGCGATTGTGCGGTAGGACACTATTGATAGAAATCTCTAGTTTCCAACAAGTAAAGAACCTCCAGAACGCTAAATACCTCTGGGAATGTGCAGTCGGAAAGGAGCTACATAACACTTGGATTACAGTAAGGTGTGGTGTCATTTACAGATCTTTTGGAAGTTGAATGGGCTGCGGAACGTGACGGGGTCTTGCAAAAGATCACAAAAAGGGTGGATGGAGAGTTCGTAAAATCCGCCACTTTTGTGCTTACCTGCATTAGCATGCAACTTCGAGGACGTGTCAAGTCAGGTTTTCTTCGCTTAAACGTGCTGCACAATGTCCCTAGCCCAATATACGGTTTTAAATGCCACCGCTTTGAGTGCACCATTCTACAATAAAACGGAGAAACCACATGTGGTAAATGTGGTTGGTTGGTTGTTTCGGGGAAGGAGACCAGACAGCGAGGTCATCGGTCTCATCGGATTAGGGAAGGACGGGGAAGGAAGTCGGCCGTGCCCTTTGAAAGGAAACATCCCGGCATTTGCCTGGAGCGATTTAGGGAAATCACGGAAAACCTAAATCAGGATGGCCGGACGCGGGATTGAACCGTCGTCCTCCCGAATGCGAGTCCAGTGTCTAACCACTGCGCCACCTAGCTCGGTGGTAAATGTGTTAAAGCTGCCTGCGAAGTAGCCGGCTGTTTATCTGCTCCCATGACAGTAACTTCATCTGTGATCTCCCCGTATGACGTAGGAACTGCAATGTCTTGCTTGAGGAAAGGAGGATAGAAAAGATTAAAACACCAAAGCGCGTCCCCTAAGGTGAGACAAAAAGATCTATAAGGTAATATGGTCCACCCAAATCTGCTGTTTCCTTTGCTTCGGTTCTTAAACAGTCAGTTCAGAAAACCGATGCTGCTACACAAACGGAAGTTGCTAGAGTCAGCACTAGTTCCTGGATTTGTCAATGTACTTTTTTCGAAGCCTGTATCTCTCCATAAGATCATCAGAAAAAGCCATAGCTGCCGATGTTGTGGAGTGCCCTTCCCCTCCAAAGATTCAGGCCAGTTTAGTGCATTGCTACTATCAATGCTGCGGTTGTGTCCCCAGGTCTCCCAAAAAAAAAAACCAATGGCAAAGCATCAACGGCCGATGGAGACGGGTAGTAAGCAGTCAAATGATGTCGACGTCACTTACGTCATGTCTCTTATGATTCGTCTTCAGAGTTAATGGACTTTGATGTCAGCCGGAGAACTCGTGTTGCCCCGACACTGAGGCTCCACCCTCTGCGGGCTCGCCGAGCCATGGAAAGACAGGATGAGTGGTGGTGGTGGTTAGTGTTTAACGTCCCGTCGACAACGAGGTCATTAGAGACGGAGCGCAAGCTCGGGTTAGGGAAGGATTGGGAAGGAAATCGGCCGTGCCCTTTCAAAGGAACCATCCCGGCATTTGCCTGTAACGATTTAGGGAAATCACGGAAAACCTAAATCAGGATGGCCGGAGACGGGATTGAACCGTCGTCCTCCCGAATGCGAGTCCAGTGTGCTAACCACTGCGCCACCTCGCTCGGTAGACAGGATGAAAATGCTACCTCCGTGCTAAATGGCTTCCATACTACAGTGGAACATTAATGGGTCGAGGACACATGGGTGAAACTGAAACTCCTACCACAGAACCCCTCCCCCCCCCCCCCATCCCCCCGCGCCGATTGTGTTTCCAAGAAACGCATTTTATCGTGTGTGATGCCACTGTACTGTAGGGCATTATTGACAAGACCGACCCCTCTCTTGGCCCTTTTCCAGTCAGACCATCCATCGCAAGGGGCAAGAGGTGTCGTTCTGCTGAGTACTGGGGTACGTGGGTGTCACGGGAAACGTAGTGGCGAATGTAGCAGCCAAGGAGGCGCGTCGTGATGCTCATTTGGTTCAGTGTCCCATCCCCATACATCCTATCACTTCGCTTTTGAAGTCGATAGAAAAAGACGAGTGGCTTGAAGTGATAGACAATAAGCTGCGTCTAGTCGAGTCCATAAAGCGGCCACTCGTCTTTGGTCCATAACGAGGCCACTCGTCTTCGCATAGGCACGGTTCTATGACGCATAGCTTCTCGTTCCGGCGAGAGGACCCTCCAAAGGGTGGGGCTTGTGGCGTACGGATCACTGTGCGCTACATTTACTAGACTGTGTCTCATTTTCAGATCAGAGGCCAGCGGCAGATTTGCTGACAGATCTGCCCTCAATTTTACGTGACATTCAAAGGAACGTGTTTAGAGTTTAATGGTTTTGTGATGTGAGCAACCTGTTTCCTCAAATTTTACGGAGATGTTCTTAATGTGTTACAAGGTGACTGGCTCACCATTTTCGTTAAATGGTCAGCCAGCCATATTTCCTTATGCTGTTGTTTTAGCTCTTCTCTCGAATTTCTTAGTTTACTTTCAGTTGTAACACCTTCATGATATTTTACAGACTGCCTCAATTTGTATGTTGTAATCCCAGGTATAGCACCTTTCGCCTTTCCACCCCTTCAACGTTGTGTGAGACGGAATGACTGTTGGGTCAACCAGAGTGAGGTGGGACTGAGTGAGTGATTGTCGTAGGTTTACTTCTCACCGTGCGACAAAAACATGGTTCAAATTGCTCTAAGCACTATGGGACTTAACTTCTGTGGTCATCAGTCCCCTAGAACTTAGAACTACTTAAACCTAACTAACATAAGGACAGCACACACATCCATGCCCGAGGCAGGATTCGAACCTGCGACCGTAGCAGTCGCGCGGTTCCGGACTGTAGCGCCTAGAATGTGTTTCCTACCTCATACTAATTATGTAAGGTCGTAGTTTATGAACCTTTTCAGTTATCGATATTTCATAATTTAAAAAATTTACAAGCTAACTAATTAGATCGCTGCAACTATATAAGCACGTAGTGTGTAATGAGCAATGAAATTTAATGGGGCTAAGCTTATTTATGAAACTGAAATTGCTATGCACTCACTGACTACTAGACACATCATCATATTGTCATTTAAAAACATTTAGTCAGAAAAACATAGCAGATGAGACTGGATACTCAACTTGCTTCGTCTCAAGTTCCACAGAGTCCTCAACAATGGACAACGTGTTAGCAGCAGTGGAAGGATTACAGATACAGACGAAAGTTCTCATCCCTGCTTTTGATAACGATTAGGTAATTAATGCCGATCAAACAGGCTAACAGTACCAACCGACGCACAGTAGATCCCTTGGGGAACAAGGATCCAAAATCAATTTGAACACTGCACAATACACTACAACTGCGTCAGCAAAGACATTCCCTCACGTTGTCTTATGTATGCAAATGATTCAAATGGCTCTGAGCACTATGAGACCTAACTTCTGAGGTCATCAGTCCCCTAGAACGTAGAACTACTTAGACCTAACTAACCTAAGGATCACACACATCCATGCCCGAGGCAGGATTCGAACCTGCAACCGTAGCGGTCGCGCAGTTCCAGACTGTAGCACCTAGAACCGCTCGGCCACCCCGGTCGGCTCTTATGTATGCAAGAAACACCCGTGAAATTTGGTCGGGTTTTTTAATAAAAGAGTTGCCGACTTGTTTCATAAATTAAAGAACGTAATTGCATCGAGCACGAAATCAGGAATGTTCACAAAGGTGCTAAACGAAGAATTTTTGTAACTTGTCATTCTCCTGTCTGTAGGACAATAAATTTATTTTACGTTATTGATTCGTGGGGACGGTAGACTGATAATTTCTTTGAAGATAAAAGACAACGACGTACCTGCACCTTAAAAATTATCCCACCAACATGTAGTCCACTTCAATTCTGTGATCTTTATTTTTACAGGCAGGTTAAAATTTTCCCGAAAACATTTCAAAATGCTCCCGACTTGCTAAAGACTTTAGTTCTTCTGTCCACACTTATTTCTTTTAATATTTGTAAGGGTGCTTAAAACCTCGTTGTTGAGTGCCCTAAACTATAAACACACATACCCTTTCCAGAAAGCCTTCCTATATATAGTTTCATCTATGCTGATTGACGGAATTACAACATTCGTTCAATTTTGCGTAGAATACGTCTATTCGCAAGACAGAGGTTTAAATTTCTAGAGTATATTACATAGTTCTTCATATTGCGCAATGTGTTTATAAGCTTAATTCGAAGGCCTAGGTTGTTGATGCAAGATGATGGTAAAGTTTTTTCCGAACATACTGGTAGATGACATCAGAGTGCACGGAAATATGAAAATTTTCTGGGCACTGAAGATCAATTTCTAGAATATAGCCCACATTTTATTCGTCAGATACACTCATTACATCAAAACCCTCGACTTTCATTCATGTAAACGCAGAGTCTGATAGGTTTCGCATCATGGCCTAGATGCACTGACCATTATCATCGAGGTATATAAGAGTGATCCTTATTTTCATCATAGTCAGCCATGAAAAAGTTGTTTGCTACTTATTTCCGATGTTGAGCAAATACAGTTTGTTGAGTGCTGCATCAGAGATGGTATTGTTCATTGCTCACGTAGAAATGCTGTTGCTTGGAATATGTATATGGCTGATTGAGATGAAAATCAGTATGAGTCGTATATTATAAACCCTCAAGCGCTTATCTCTCTAATACTGTGCTGAGTGCGGAGAACATGTAACGGCAGTTTTATTTCTAAAGTGAGGTGAAGTACAAATAAAGCCAATGCAGTATAAGAAAAAGGGCTTTCATACACGGCAATTAACTGTCATGTGTAAATGCACAATAAAGATTCTTTTGACCTCAACCTCTTCTAAAAACGGATGAAAAGCCAGTGGTTGTAGAATATGTGAACAAGAGGCAAATACACCTATAACCACAGTAGATACTTTGAAAATAAAAGCTAAACTCATGTTGTGTAAAATTCTCTTTAATTAATTGCAGTAAATTTAAGACAGAGAAAGTACCTGTAACTGAAAATTGTTTTCATATTTTGAAGCCACTTATAGAGGACGCGGTCAAGTAGAGAGAGCAGTGGGAGTTAGGTTGGTGCAGCTAAAATGACGTACAGGAATGTGCAATGTGCATGCATACTCCTAGTCTTTTACATAATGCGACAATACATGATGATCCAAACCACCAGTTTAGTATTGGGCAGAAGTTTGTGTGTGTGTGTGTGCTGGGGGTGGGGGGGGGAGGGGGAGGAGGGAGAAGGGGGATGTAAAATATCGTAGACGGAGACCAAGAGATGAATACTGTAAGCAGATTCAAAAGGTTGTAGGTTTCTATAGTAACTCGGAGACGAAAAGCCTTGCACAGGATGGAGTAGCCTGGAAAGCTGCATCAACCCAGTCTACATCTACACGGATCCTACACAAGCCACCATACGGTGCGTGGCGGTGGGTACCCTGCACCACTACTAATCGTTTCCTTTCCTGTTCCACTCGCAAACAGAGCGAGAGACTGTCCGTATGCCTCGGTATGAGCCCTCATTTCTCGAATCTTTTCTTCTCGGTCCTCACGCGGCATGTATGTTTGCGGCAGTGGAATCGTTCGGCGGTCAGCTTCAAATGCTGATTCTGTAAATTTTCTCAACTGCATTTCTCGAAAAGAACTTCGCCTTCCCCCCAGGGATTCCCATTTGAGTTCCCGAAGTGTCTCTGTAACACACGCATTGTTCGAACCAATCAGTAATAAATCTAGCAGCCCGCCTCTGAATTGCTTCGACGTCTTCCTTTAATCCGACCTGGTACGGATCCCAAACACTCAAGGAGTACTCAAGAATAGATCGCACCAGCGTCCTAAATGCCGTCTCCTTTACATGTGAACCACTCCTTCCTAAAATTCTCCCTGTAAACCGAAGTCGACCATTCGCCATCCCCACCACAGTTCTCACGTGGTGGTTCCATTTCATATCGCTTTGCAACGTTACGCCCAGATATTTAAACGATTTGGCTGTGTCAAGATGGACACTAGTAACACTATAACCGAATATTATAGGTTTGTTCTTCCAACTCATCCGCATTAACTTATATTTTTCCACATTTAGAGCCAACTGCCGCTTATCACAGCAGCTAGAAATTTTGTGTAAGTCGTCTTGTAACTTCCTACAGTCAATCAACTTCGACACCTCACCGTGCACCACAATGTCATCAGCTAACAAACGTAGATTGATGCCCGCCCTGTCTGACAAATCGTTTATTTATATGGAGACCAACAGCAGTCCTATCTCATTGCCCTGGGGCACTCCAGGCGATACTCATGTCTCTGATGAACACTCGCCGTCGAGGACAACATTCTGGGTTCTATTACTTAAGAAGTCTTCGAGCTAGTCACATATCTATGAACCTATATCATATCCTCGTACCTTCGTTAACAGCCTGACTGAAGTCAACAACAACAACATGAAGATACATGGGCATGGACCAATTTTACGTTTATTTTAATGTAGACCTTGTCAAATAGAAAGCTTACGTTTTTTTTTTAAATTTCGAAATTTTGATTTTGTTTTTATGTTTTCCTCTATATTTTCTGAAGATCCGGTCGTAAATAAATACAGGGTGTTTGTAAACATCGGCGTTTTAGCGCTTTATAATATTTACTACAATAAACTTACAGGTATAAATGTTTTGTCAAATGGAAGAGCAAGTCAAACAGTTTTACCAAGAACCTTATAAATGTTCAGTGTGAGCACTATTTATCACACGGCACACATCAAGTCTTCACTGTACCCAAGCTCTGGATAGGCCGCAAGGGACCCAATGACAGGGCTTTCTTTGCATGGCCTCCACGTCCACCCGACCTAACGCCACGCGATTTTTTCCTTTGGGGTTTCATCAAGGATAGTGTGTACGTGCCTGCGCTACCAGCAGACCTACCTGAATTAAGAAACCGGACTGAAGCAGCTGTTACTACAATCAATGAAGACACTCTTACCAACGTTTGGGACGAACTCGGCTATAGACTTGATGTGTGCCGAGTGACAAATGGTGCTCACATTGAACATTTATAAGGATCTTGGTAAAACTGTTTGAGTTGCTCTTTCATTTGACATATCATTTATAACTGTAAGTTTAATGTAATAAATATTATAAAGCGTTAAAACCCCAATGTTCATTTATAAACCCCCTGTATTGTGTAATTGCATCAGGTGGAAATAAAACAAGTTATTATCACTTCTTATTGTAAAAAATTGGGCAGTCCAGTTCTTTTTCGAGCAATGTCCTGCCCTCTTCATCAGACACCAAGTAAGAGCCCACGGCTCTCCCTTCTTATGGGCTGGCCAAGTTGGAGAGTTCATACGAGGGGTGGGGGGCGGGATTAGTGGATTTTGTTCTCGAGTTTTTCTGGATGCTAATTTCGCTGGACGCAGTCTAAAGGACACCGTCCTTATCACCAACAGAATTTGACTACGCAGTTCACTGGGACGCTCGCCGTTCCGGTGAAACCGTCAGGCGGGAGAAGACCTGAAACAAAAAGTGTAGTGGCGGAGGCGCTTCTGCCAGCCGAGAACGCGGAATTCGAAACGTGACGGAGGAGTTTTCGAGCGCGAATTTCTTTTCGTGAAGAGTGGAACTTGCCACGGTAGTGGCATCAATTTGCTGTGATGACGCTGCACCGAAAAGCAGACTCCGTGTCTGGCAGAGCGGGGCAACTGCAGCAGTTACCGCACACAACTGACTGCACCGCTGCGCATGTATGCGGAAATCAGGGCTGAATAGGAAGTCCTCTTCGCTTCCACCTATTCTCTCACCGCCTGGTACATCACAGCTGACTACCGATGGCTCCTCGTGAACCGAAATGTAATGGTGCCTCAAAATTTTGTTAAGCGTGTTTCATGTCGAGTCGACCCCGTGAATATTCGAAATTAATTAAAGAACTTACAGGGGATAGGCAAAATAATGTGAACATTGCTACTAATGGGATGGTGGTGTTTGACAGCCAACAACGCAGGTAAGGCACGTGTCGCTCTGGATGTTCAGTACTGGCTAGGCATCAGTGCAGGTTGTTTACGAGTAGTAAACACTTCATATTTGCATTCAGAGGCCGACGTCGACGAGCAATAAAGACCTAACAGAGTTCCTAAGAAGGCAGATTGTGGGGGCCCGATTTGTTGGAGCATCAGTAACCAAGACAGACAGCTTATTCAATGTTTCAAAATGGTTCAAATGGCTCTGAGCACTAAGGGACTTAACATCTGAGGTCATCAGTCCCCTAGAACTTAGAACCACTTAAACCTAACTAACCTAAGGACATCACACACATCCATGCCCCAGGCAGGATTCGAACCTGCGACCGTAGCAGTCGCGCGGTTCCGGACTGAAGCGCCTAGAACCGCTCGGCCGCAACAGCCGGCGAATGTTTCAAGAGCAACGGTTTCAACAGTCATGACACGCCTACACAGAACATGGAAAGACATCATCGTGTAAACGTAGTAGTGGGCGCAAATCAAAACTAAATGCCAGAGATCGTCGTACGCTAACAAGAAATGCGTCAAAACAACACAAAACTACGGCGGCTAAAGTGACTGTAGAGCTGAATAGCCATCTTCGAGACCCTGTATCTATCGACACTGTCCACCGAGATCTCCATACAGCGAATATTCATAGTCGAGCTGCTATACTGAAACCATTACTGATGGAAACCAACGCAAATAAGAGTAAAACATGCTGCCAGGAGCATAAATCCTGGATGGCTGATCAATGGAAGTACGTTATATGGTTGACGAGTCAACGTTTTCGTTATTTCCATCATTGGGCCCAGTTTACGTCTGGAGAACGCCAAAAGAAGATTATACTCCTGATTGCTTGACTCCAGCGGTTAAGCATGGAGGTGGAAGTGTGATGGTGTGGGCAGCCTTATCATGGTATTCTGCTGCTTCCATCATTACTCTCAAAGGCCGTGTTACAGTCAGTGACTATGAGAACATTTTAGGTGATTCAGGAGCAACCGATGTTTCAAATGTTGTTCCCCAACGATGATGCCATATTTAAGGACAATAATGCTCCCATTCACACAGCCAGGACTGCAGAATCGTGGTATAAGGAGCGTCCAAGTGAACTGCAGTATCTTCCCTGGCCAGCACAGTCCCAAACTTGAACATTATCGAACCTTTGTGGGCGGTATTGGAGCGCAGACTCGAAGGCAAATCTACGTCTCCCTCGTCACTACAGGAGTTGTAAAATGGTTCAAATGGCTCTGAGCACTATGGGACTTAACATCTGAGGTCATCAGTCCCCTAGAACTTAGAGCTACCTAAACCCAACCAACCTAAGGACATCACACACATCCATGCCCGAGGCAGGATTCGAACCTGCGACCGTAGCAGTTCCGGACTAAAGTGCCTAGAACCGCTCAGCCACAACGGCCAGCACAGGAGTTATAAGAGGTTCTGATTGAAGAGCGGCATAACATTCCACTGGAGATTATACAATCGTTATACGAGGGCGGTTCAGAAAGTAACCTCCGATTGGTCACAGTGCGGGTTGTGGGGGGAGTAGCGACGCCATCTGTGCGTTCACGCACTCAACAGGTCAGTCGGCATCAAGCCGTGGTCGAGTGAACGTCGTACCTGCGCTAGTTTAGTTTTTGTGGCAGTTTGAAATGTGTGCTGCAATAGAAAACCCCGCCAAATGTGAAGTGCGTGCTGTCATAAGGTTTTTTACAGCCAAAGGATATTCTGCAGCAGCTATTCATCGTGAGCTTTGTGCCGTGTACGGACCAAGAGTTATGAGTGAAGGAGTTGTCCGTGAATGGGTACGTTTATTTAAAAGTGGACGAGAAAACGTTCATGATGAAGAGAGGAGTGGTAGACCATCATTAGTGACTGACGAACTCGTTCAGACAGTTGATGCAAAAGTTCGTGAAAATCGACGTTTCTCAATGTCGGAGTTGTCTACTGGTTTTCCACAGATTTCTAAGACTCTCTTGTACGAGATAGTGACAGCAAGATTGGGTTACCGTAAGTTCTGTGCACGATGGGTGCCCAAAATTCTTACCGACCACCACAAAACTCAAAGAATGGCCTCTGCATTAGACTTTCTGTCACGTAATGAGGACGAAGGAGAACCATTGTTAAACAGAATCGTGACCGGTGACGAAACCTGGATTAAGTACGTGAACCCTGAGACAAAAGAACAATCAAAGATGTGGGCACATTCAAATTCGCCTACCAAACCAAGAAAAGCCTCGCAAGATTTTTCTGCCAGAAAACTGATGGCAACGGTGTTTTGGGATGCCAAAGGGGTGTTGTTGGTTGAATTCATGGAACGTGGTACGACCATTAATCAAGACGTGTACTGTGAAACAATAAAAAAGTTACGACGGGCTATACAGAACAAACGCCGTGGTATGCTGACTTCCGGTATCGTTTTTTTGCACGATAACGCCCGTCCTCACTCTGCTCGCAGAACAACGGCCCTTCTTGAGTCCTTCAAGTGGGACGTTATCAACCATCCACCTTACAGCCCAGACCTGGCGCCAAGTGATTATCACCTCTTCATGCATTTGAAGAAATGGCTCGGGTCACAGCGGTTTGATGACGACGAAGAGCTCAAAGATGCGGTCACAGGCTGGCTCCAGGCACAAGCGGGTGATTTTTATGCAGAAGGAAATGGTTCAAATGGCTCTGAGCACTATGGGACTCAACTGCTGAGGTTATTAGTCCCCTAGAACTTAGAACTAGTTAAACCTAACTAACCTAAGGACATCACAAACATCCATGCCCGAGGCAGGATTCGAACCTGCGACCGTAGCGGTCTTGCGGTTCCAGACTGCAGCGCCTTTAACCGCACGGCCACTTCGGCCAGCTATGCAGAAGGAATTTCAAAGCTTGTGAAGAGATACGATAAGTGCCTCAATCGCTATGGAGACTATGTAGAAAAATAGTGCAAAGATGTAGTTGTAAGATGTATATATTAAAATATTTTTATTTAACTTGGTGTATTTTTTTTAAATCAACTGGAGGTTACTTTCTGAACGGCCCTCGTATTTAAGTAAGAACCACTGTGAGCCGTGCATGGCTCATGTTCCCGCCATCATGTATTTTACATCCTCTATTAATTTAAATTACTACTGTCACTGAGATGCTGCTTTGCCTGACCGGGAGCGGCGTTAGCAGCGCGTATCGATATATCCCCTCTTTTAGTTTTTTTGAATTACTGCTTTTACTTCCCGGTTGTTATCTGTCGTAGGGGAGTTAGTCGTCAGTTCGCGTCGGGAGTTCGTGGCGATTAGGTCGCAGTTCGGGTTGCGAGTTCGGGTCTGCCAGTCAGTTGGAACTCGTGTGCAGCGCAGTCCGGACCTGCCTGTCGGAGAGTTGCAATTCGGCACTTGGGCAGTGGGGTTGCAGCAGCAGTGAGGTCTGCGTTGACACTGCTCTCCCGACCATTACCGCCACGCATCACTTGAGCCGAGCCGCGGTCTTGGTGGATCGTCGGTCGGTCGTCCTATCGGACTACGCGTTTTGGCTCTCCGATTGTTCATGAGTCGGCTGTGTGTGTGCGCATCGGCTCCCGATATGCTTTGTGCATGCTTAGTTACTGTTAGGTATCGTTCAGGTCTTCGTGCAAGTATATATGACGGTAGTATCTGTTCCCGAAAGAACAGTTACCGTGGATGACCATGCAGCTTTGCTAGAAATGAAAAGATAAGTAAATGGACACCCTAGCTGAAAACAGGCGTTGATGTACTTCATTGGGGACATGTTGAAAATGTGTGCCCCGACCGGGACTCGAACCCGGGATCTCCTGCTTACATGGCAGACGCTCTATCCATCTGGGCCACCGCGGGCACAGAGGATAGTGCGTCTGCAGGGACTTATCCCTTGCACGCTCCCCGTGAGATCCACATTCCCAACATGTCCACACCACTACATTCGTAGTGCGCCTAATAGACGTTTGCCCATCATACTCATCACTCGTGGCAGATTAATCATTTCATTTCTGGCAAAGCTGCATGGTCATCCACGGTAATTGTTCTTTCGGGAACAGATACTACCGTCATATATAGTTAAAATATGGCTTCCCGGCCATTGACCTTCTTGTGCGAACGCACACGCTATGCCCGAACTCGTACGGGACTTGTTAGATTAACCTGCCACGAGTAATGAGTATGATGGACAAACATCTATTAGGCGCACTACGAATATAGTGGTGTGGACATGTTGGGAATGTGGATCTCACGGGGAGCGTGAATGGGATAATTCCCTGCAGACGCACTGTCCTCTGTGCCCACGGTGGCCCAGATGGATAGAGCGTCTGCCGTGTAAGCAGGAGATCCGGGGTTCGAGTCCCGGTCGGGGCACACATTTTCAACATGTCCCCAATGAAGTACATCAACGCCTGTTTGCAGCTAGGGTTTCCATTTAATTATCATTTCAATTCGTGCAAGTGTTTGTCAGGTTGTGTGTGTAGTTGGCGTGATTTCCTTGACAAGTTATTTTAAATATTGTCGGCGTACTGCCTCTGGGAGATCGGTCGTCTCATCGGACGACGTGTAACTGGTTCTCCGAGCGCGCTTCTGGGCCCCTTCAATTAGCATCTTGTGGACTTGTGTCGGTCCTTTCCTTGTGCAGGGATGTCGTTTAGTCAGTGGGCGTGTTTCCTCTGCATGGTTGGGTCCGAGCCAGTATTTCCGCCGTCGTGTGTCTGGAAGTGAGTCGGAGACGCACCAGCAGTGCAGTCGCGACGGAGCAGCAGTCGCGGACGGATCAGCGGGCAGTCGGTCGGTTGGTGCGGACCAGGGAGGACATCTCCGTGCGGTGCAATCGCCTGCGTCCGCTGCCGGGCCCTGCGCAGTGTCGTAGCGTGTGTGGAGCTGTCCGATCGCTGCGAGCTTCGTGGTTCACCGACCCAGTTGAATGTAGTTTTGACAGCTAATACATTCTCCATTGTGGATTATCACATTTGTAACACTGCCGGTTTGAGTTCTCATGTACTGATTGGTGGCAAGCAAGTCGTTGTGTCGGTCGGTCCGTGGCTCTCCCCTGGTTGTGTTCCGACGGATCAACTGTAGTTGGACTCACCACCTGTCTCACCTAAGTGAACGAGGGTAGACCTACCTCCCTGGAGGCCTTCTGAGTGTCACCGGTGTTTTACTATCTGTTGTCAGCTATTTAAATTTTAGGCTTGTGGTTATTTGTTTGTTTTCTTAAAATTTTGCAAAATTAATATTTAAATTTACCTTTCAAGCTTAAACACTGTGACCTTCTGCCTTTAAAGATTATTATAATATATTTTGAAATTTTGAATTTTAATTGTGGCCCTCAGCCATTGGTATTGCACCTTGCATATGCTCCTTCTTTAAATTATTTTATTGCTATCTCAATTGGATTTTTATCTTGTTGATTTTAAGATTTCTTGTTGTTAAATATGCTGGCCTTCTGCCTTTAATCGTCTATGATAACATATTCTAAAATTTTGGAAATTAATTGTGGCCCTCAGCCATTTGTATTGCACCTTGTGTATGTTGTTTTTGAATTATTTTATTGCTATCTTAATTGGATTTTTATCTTGTAAAGATTTCTTGTTGGAGGCCTTCAGCCGTGAAAGGGTTGCTAAATTACAGTAAATGACAAAAAAAAAAGAAACTGACCTCAACCCTTGGCCCTTTCCACAATCCTATTACCTGTTCTACCAGCGGGTTTAGCGGTCGTCTCACACAGCTGTGTTACGGGCAGATGGGGGTCCAACCTCTTATTAATAAACCATTCCCAAGTACTACAGGTGTTCACATTATTTTGCCTATTCCCTGTATCTCACAAGGTATCAATAAGATTCGTTGATAACCTTGCTAACCTCAGTGAAAGTGAGTAAGAATTACAGGAGATGTTACAGGAGATGTTGAGCAGAAAAATTACAGATTATGAACTGAGAGTAAACCAAGGAAAGGCGAAAATAATGGGGCGTAGCAGAAATGAAATTAGCGATAAACGTAACATCAGAATTGAGAACCACGATGTAGACAAACATAAGGAACTCTACTACCTTGGCAGAAAAATAATACTTGACGGATGAAGAAAGATGGACATAGAAATCGGGTTAGCATAAGTAAGGAGGCCATTCCTGGCCGAGAGAAATCTGCTATTATCAAACATCACCCTTACTGCCAGGTTGTTATTCAAAATGGTCGAAAATTCGAATTTTTTGCGAGTGCGTTTTTTGAAAGATGTATAAGTCTAGACTGTTTGGACGAAAAGGTTTTTCAGTCTATGCGTTACAAAAGTTTCTACAGTCCATTGTTCTAAGCAGTGTCACGGCCGCCATGGGACGCTCTCAGCCTGAGACGCCAGGCTCAGGTGGAAAACTTATCGTGCTGCGACGCACGTTCACAAAATGTTTTATATTGGAGCATGCATGCAAAATTCGCCGAAAAGCTGACGAGCAACGCGTGCAGGCTGCCGAACGTAGAATATCAAGCTCGCCCAGGTCGACTTTTCTCGCCAAGAAAACCGAAAGAACGAGGGAATTGCTCTTCATGAACCATTCGAGTTAGAGAGAGGGCTGATATACGGTTCTGGAATTGCAGACTAAACGTAAGTAGCCAAAATTTTTTTGTTGGTGAAATTATGCTCAAAATTAGTCTGAAAATGGTTCGCTTTGTTGATTAGCTATTTTGAATTTTGAAAATCTAACTTCAGATTCGTGTTCAAAGACACTGAAAATATAAAATGAAATGTAATTTAATGTAATTGAACTAATAATACATATAAAAGTTTAGGGAAAACTTTAAACGTGTTTCTCTCAAGACACGATTTTTCAAAATTGCTTGAAGCAGAAAATAAACTTCCACCTCTGGCCCCTAAAACCAAACATATTTCTTGGTAGCTTATACCTATTATATATGAAATTTGTTATTATTAACTATTTTTGTACACCCATAAAGAGTCTAACATACCCCCAAAAATCGAACTCTAAATTCGAGTTAGCACCATGTCGTTAAATTTAAGATTATTTCATCGTGGTTAGGTACAAGGTCCCACAAATTGAACGTAGTATCGACCGATGTTACCCATTTTTTATTTCAGACTACTCCTCGATAGGGTAATCCTGCACGCAGCCTGCGCACTTGAAACTCGCCGTTCCTTGTTAAATCATAATTACGGGTGCCATTTTGTTTTTGTTTTTGTGTTGAAAAGTATGGTCAATCATAACCCTCAAATAGCTTCAAAAAAATTTCCAAACTTTACCATTTTATTGCTCATTCGAGTGAGAACCTGGCCTGTATTTGAGGACGACAATTCTCAGAATGTACCTTTGGGGCACAGCGCTGGTTGGAAATGAATCGTGGACTGCGGTAAAATAGAAAAAGAGCAGAATGTAAGCGTCTGAGATGTGGCGCTGTAGAAGGATGTTAAAAATTAGATGGACTGATAAGGAATTAGGAGGTTTTCCGCAGAAACGGCAAAGAAAGCTACATAGAGAAAGCACAAGAATGGACGTGATGGAAGGACATGTGTTAAGACATAGGAAATAACTTTCATGGTACGTGAAAGAGCTGTAAATGGTAAAAACTGAAGGGGAAGGCAGAGTGGAATACATCAACAAATGACTGAGGACGTAGAGGGCAAGCACTACTCTAAGGTGAAGACGTTTACGCAAGAGAGGAATTCATGACGAGCGGCATAGAACCTGTCAGAAGATCGATAACGCAAAAAAGTCATACATACGGAAAAGACCAGTTTATAGAACGTTCGGACGCTCATACTGTCTCTTCACAAGTTTCACCGTATTTTACGAACTATAAGACGCACTTTTTTTTCCAAAAATTGCCTCCAAAATTCAGGTGCCTCTTATACTCGAAATTAATATAAAAATGTCCAGTGTTTGATTTAAAATTCCCGCCAGTATTAAAATGTCCATATATTCGATGCCAAGGGAAACCTGTCTCTATCTTTCAGCATTGGATTCAACTGGCAGCAGCATTACATCGATGCGACGGACATGAGTTGCGGGGATTCATAAGCTTGTTAACACTGGCTCACTCCCGCCCCGCCATCGCAAATCCAGAACACTGTCCAGCCTATGATGGTTCATTGCAGTCTACAGTGTCAGTGAACTTGAATTAAAAGCGATTTGTGTTCTCGGTAACAGTACAATATTATCATTAGTAGCTCATTTTGCAACAGAAAAGAATAAAAGGTATTCATGTGATGGAGGCCAAAAATTGAAAGTAACAGTGTGGTGTCACCGCTAGACACCACACTTGCTAGGTGGTAACTTAAATCGGCCGCGGTCCTGTAGTACATGTCGGACCCGCGTGTCGCCACTGTGTAATCGCAATCCTAGCGCCACCACATGGCAGGTCACAATACACGGACTAGACCTCGCCCCAGTTGTACGGACGACATAGCTTGCGACCAGACCTACCAAGTCTTCCTCTCATTTGCCGAGAGACTGATAGGATAGCCTTCAGCTTAGTCCATAGCTACTACCTAGCAAGGCGCCATTTGTATCAGTGCTTATAGCTTACTACTATTCAAGAGATGTATTCCAACAAGAGAATAAAGTTAAGTATCTTATTCCAGCTACGTACTTTTCTTCTTATTCATTAATAAGTCTCATGTTCCAGTACTTCGCGCCCGTCTGCGTTAGTTTAGCGTGCACTTTCAGCCACTTCGATCTACAAGGTGTTGGCCCAGCTGCCGACACATCACATGGCGACGAGAGAAAGTGTTTTTTCTGCTTTGGACTGATTTGTTCTTTTTCCCTTTTTGTGCTCTGATTTGCTTGTGTCATGGCTTCGCCACAATCTCCAGATGTACTGTCCGAATTTTTTCGCTTGCAGAATCAGCAGACGCAGGCGTTATTGGAAGCCCTTGGACAGCTCGTCCAGGGTCAACGTGCGCTGCAAACCGATGCGGCAGCCGCCGCTTCATCGCTACCGCAGCCACACAACGCTGTCGCACCGCCATTTAGGCCCTTTGAGGCCACGTGCGAAACCTGGACTGAGTGGGCCAGCCAGTTCCAGTTTCATCTCGCGGCATACAGAATTCAAGGTAAAGAGCGGCAGCCGTTTTTGCTTTCTTGTGTCGGTGTGTCTACCTACCGTGTGATAGTGAAATTGTTTCCCCGACGCGACGTAGCAACTCTGACCTACGAGGAAATTTTGTCGGCTTTAGATGCCTATTTCAAAGAAACAGTAAATGTAGTTGCAAAACGGTATACGTTCTTTCGTACAAAACGTACGGCCGGTCAGACTAATAGGGAGTGGGTTGCAACTTTGCAAGGCCTTACTAGAGACTGCGCGTTTGCCTGTGAATGTGGCCTCCCATATTCCGATACAATGGTGCGTGATGCAATAGCACAGAACGTTTCTGATGTTCGCATACGGGAACAGATTTTGAAACTCGTAAATCCCTCCCTTCAACAAGTGATAGACATATTGGATAGGCAAGACACACTTGACTTTGCTCAGGACTCATTTGAAACTTCGCCAGCAGTGTGTCACATTAATCGGCCCGCCGGGCCCGCTGCACGGGACGCTAAGCGGCCCTCGCGCCCGTCGCAACCTACCTTGCAAACACGTGCGCCACGTAAGCAAGCAACTGCAGTGAAATCATGCCCGCGGTGTGCAACTAGACATTCGCGTGAAAATTGCCCGTCACGCCAAGCTATTTGCTTTTACTGTCAAAAGAAAGGACATGTTCAAAGTGTTTGCCAGAAAAAGCTTAGATCAGACAATCGCAATAATTCCAGGCCTTTTGCTTCGCGCCGGAATCGAACCCAGGACAATCAGGCTCGTGGACCTTCACCCATGGACATTCATGTAGTTCATTCCCACCCGTCCAGTGACACTTTAGCTAACGGTGACTGTGTTCGTCCCACCAAAAGTGTGTGTCGACGTCGCAGGAAATCCCGTAAAGTCGCAAGTGCTTCTGTACCTGTATCAGTTCAAATTGCACGTGACAGTCGCTCTTGTCGTCAGCAGGACAATAAACTTTTTGTGGACTTAGACTTTGACGGCAAAGTGATACCATTCCAGCTCGATACCGGAGCTGCAGTTTCATTGCTTAATCACGACACGTACAAACAACTGGGCCAACCGCCATTGCGTGCCGCAAATGTTAAGTTACATAGTTACTCAGGACAGCATATACCTGTGTTAGGACAGTGCAGCCTTCTTGCAACATACAAGGGACAAACAAAACTTGTGTCATTTTACGTTCTTCGTTCTTCTAGTGCAGTGAACTTGTTTGGTTTAGATTTGTTTCAATTGTTTAATTTGTCTATAGTAAATCAGGTCCTATCAGTGAATCAGACTGTGCCTTCCGCCAGTGTTTCTAGTCTTTGTGAAGAATTTGCAGACATTTTTGCACCGGGCCTTGGTTGCGCTAAGAACTATGCTGCACATTTGGAATTGAAAGACAACGCGCAACCGAAATTTTTCAGAGCGCGCAATGTTCCCCACGCATTGCGTGATGAGGTCGCAAGAACATTGGCCGAGTTAGAATCTCAAGGTGTAATTGAACGTGTGCAGGCTTCTCTCTGGGCCTCACCCTTAGTAATTTTGCCAAAACCTTCCGGAAAATTGAGACTTTGTGTGGACTTCAAGGCCACTGTGAATCCACAACTTGTGACTGCTACTTTTCCTTTGCCCCGCCCGGAAGATCTTTTTGACAAACTGTGCCCGGGAAAATATTTTTCAAAATTGGACCTAGCAGATGCGTACTTGCAGATACCTGTGGACGAAGACTCCCAGCGCGTCTTGGTGGTAAACACGCATCTTGGCTTGTATCGCTTCAAAAGACTGCCATTCGGGTGTGCATCCGCCCCTGCATTGTTTCAGCAATATTTACAAACTATTTGTGCGTCGGTCCATACTGCTGCGAACTATCTGGACGATATTGTGATCTCAGGACAGACAGAAGCAGAACATTTGCAAAATCTCCGAACATTATTTCAGGTCTTGCGTCAGAATGGTCTTCGCTTGAGAAAGGACAAATGTGTGTTTTTTGCTCGGGACTTACCCTACCTGGGGCATGTCATAAATGCCCAAGGTATACATCCGAGTCCAGAGCACATCCGTGCCATACAGGACTTACCTGCTCCGCAGAATTTGAAACAGCTACAGAGTGTGTTGGGTAAAATAAATTATTATCATAAATTTTTGCGCAATGCTTCTTCCATTTCAGCTCCGCTTCATCGCTTACGCCGTAAAGGTGTTCCGTTCGTCTGGACGACGGAATGCGAACGCGCCTTTCGCCAGTTGAAATCGGCGTTACTTTCAAATACTTGCCTTACGCCATTCGATCCCCGAAAACCCCTTTTGTTGATGGTTGATGCATCGGATTTCGGGATCGGTGCTGTGCTTGCGCACAAAGATGGCTCGCATGATCGCCCTATTGCCTTTGCGTCAAAATTGCTCTCATCTGCGCAAAGAAATTATTCACAAATAGAGAAAGAAGCTTTAGCTCTCGTGTTTGGTGTTACCAAGTTCCATGACTTCTTGTATGGTCGTCACTTTACAATCATCACGGACCACAAACCTTTGACATCGCTTTTTCATCCGAGCAAGCCTGTACCTCCAGGTACAGCGCAGAAATTCATTCGCTGGTCACTTTTTCTCTCGCAGTACCGCTACGATATCTTGTATCGGTCCACTGCTAAACACGGCAACGCTGATGCGTTGTCCCGTTTGCCTGTTGCTGAGGATAAAGCATTCGATTCTTCCGAACTTGCTTGCATGTTCATTGATTCGGAAGCCGATGACGTGGTCGCATCGTTTCCGATTGATTTTCGTCGTGTAGCTACAGCCACAGCTGCTGACCCTGTCCTTGCTACTGTTTTGCGTTTTGTTGCTACGCAATGGCCCTTGTCAAAGTCACGGATCGAGGATCCTTTGGTTCGCCGTTTTTTTGCTCACAAGGAGAGACTTTTTGTACGACGTGGTGTTTTGTTGTTGCGTTCTGATAATGATCAATCCCGAGTCGTGGTCCCACGTTCGTTGCAGTCCTCTGTCTTAAAGCTTCTTCACCAAGGACATTGGGGTATAGTGCGTACGAAACAACTTGCTCGTCAGCACTGTACTTGGTTCGGAATCGATGCTGCGATTACGAATATGTGCTCCTCTTGCGTGGCGTGTGCCGAACAACAATCCGCACCGCCGCGTAAATTCTTTGCATGGCCGAACGCCACTTCCCCTTGGCAACGCTTGCACATCGATTTTGCTGGTCCATTCTGGAATGCTCGATGGTTGGTTGTGGTCGATGCTTTCAGTAATTTTCCTTTTGTTGTCCGGATGTCTTCCACGACGTCTTCTGCCACAATCCAAGCCTTGTCTGCTATCTTTTGCATTGAAGGTCTTCCGCAGACTCTTGTTTCCGACAATGGCCCACAATTCATGTCCGCAGAATTTCAGTCATTCTGCAAGGCCAATGGTATTAAACATCTGACGTCCGCGCCGTTTTCGCCTCAGTCAAACGGTGCCGCTGAACGATTGGTCCGGACTTTCAAGTCCCAGATGTTGAAATTGAAAGAGTCGCATTCTCGGGAGGACGCTTTGTTGCTCTTTTTGTCTTCGTATCGCTCTCAGCCCCGCGATGGTCGCTCGCCGGCTGAATTGCTCCATGGTCGATCTCATCGCACCCTGATGTCTTTGCTACATCCGCCGCATCAGGTTCCTGTGCAGCGGCAGGCTCCTGCTTTTGCTCTTGGCGACGTTGTCTATTATCGCAATTATCGCGGTTCACGGCGTTGGCTCGCAGGGCGCATTCTTCGCTGCCTCGGCCGCGCGATGTATTTGGTTTTGGGGGCCTCTGGTGAGGTGCGTCGGCATCTCAATCAGCTGCGCCTCTGTCGTCGCCTGGGTTCTGCCGCTCCCCGTCTGCTTTCAGCGACGGAGCCGTTAGGTCAGCGCCTTGGGGACCCATCTACTGGCTCGCCTCATCCCCAGGTGTTGCCGACGCTGCCTTCCATTTTGCCCCATGGCGTCGCGCCGCCGCCGCAGCCGCCGCCGGCGCCGCCCGCAGTGGACGCGTCGCTGCAACCGCCTGGCGCCTCCCTGGGTCACGCGCCGCCGCTCGCTTCCCGTGACCAGCCGTCCTCCGCCATGGACCTCTTGCCCGCTCCGGACCAGATGTCGTCTTCGCCCGTCGGGTGCTCCGACCACATGGAGGTCGACCCTTCTGTCTCATTACGTGCGCATACACCTCATGTTGACGTGCACCCTGGACTAGGTTTGCAGGCGTTTCCTAGCTCCCCTCGGACCGAATGGCCGGGTGCGGGTGGCACAGCCTCGCCTGTTGTTAGGCTCCCCACCTCATCGCATACGTCAACATGGGGTCCTCCCCACGGCGGGCGGAAGCCTTATCTCACGACCGTTCGCCGATTTGCGGGGGAGGAATGTGGTGTCACCGCTAGACACCACACTTGCTAGGTGGTAACTTAAATCGGCCGCGGTCCTGTAGTACATGTCGGACCCGCGTGTCGCCACTGTGTAATCGCAATCCTAGCGCCACCACATGGCAGGTCACAATACACGGACTAGACCTCGCCCCAGTTGTACGGACGACATAGCTTGCGACCAGACCTACCAAGTCTTCCTCTCATTTGCCGAGAGACTGATAGGATAGCCTTCAGCTTAGTCCATAGCTACTACCTAGCAAGGCGCCATTTGTATCAGTGCTTATAGCTTACTACTATTCAAGAGATGTATTCCAACAAGAGAATAAAGTTAAGTATCTTATTCCAGCTACGTACTTTTCTTCTTATTCATTAATAAGTCTCATGTTCCAGTACTTCGCGCCCGTCTGCGTTAGTTTAGCGTGCACTTTCAGCCACTTCGATCTACAAGGTGTTGGCCCAGCTGCCGACACATCAAACAGCATATGCAGAAGAACATGGAAACAGAGCAGATGAGCAGCATTTCGGCCCTGCAGCAACATAAAAGACCATTCACGACTTGTGAGCTAGTAAAGAAGAACTGAAAAAAAAGTGAGGAAGACTAAATGTGCAAATAGCGGACTCAATGCAAAATGGCCAAAACCAGTAGATGACGTACTGAAACGTATTCAAGGACACTGTCAAAATGGCACTGGAATTAATACAAAAAGGGTTCACTTACACCCTGCAGTGGAACTAAACAGACTTTAGAGGTCATGGACTTAGCATGCGAACCAAAACCAAAATATCTCAGAAAATGCCACAAGAATATGAAGAGAATATATTATCTTTCCGTCGCTTTATTATTCAACATCGAAAGAAAACGAGTGTGGAACTAAGTCAGATGTGAATATGGACGAAACTCATCTGGCATTTGATGTGCCGTGTAACAGAACTGTTGCCCTGAATGGTGCTAAAATTGTAACTACACTGTTGTCCCTTCATGTTGTACTGACGGTACTAAACTTAATCCAATGATCATATTCAAGCGCAAAATAATTCCAAAACCTTCTGGAATACAGACAGGTGTCGTTGTTCACGTACATGGCAAGGGTTAGATGGACGAGGCTGGTATGAAGTTATACAGGGTGTTACAAAAAGGTACGGCCAAACTTTAAGGAAACATTCCTCACACACAAATAAAGAAAAGATGTTATGTGGACATGTGTCCGCAAACGCTTAATTTCCATGTTAGAGCTCATTTTAGTTTCGTCAGTATGTAATGTACTTCCTCGATTCACCGTCAGTTGGCCCAATTGAAGGAAGGTAATGTTGAGTTCGGGGCTTGTGTTGACATGCGACTCATTGCTCAACAGTACTAGCATCAAGCACATCAATACGTAGCATCAACAGGTTAGTGTTCATCACGAACGTGGTTTTGCAGTCAGTGCAATGTTTACAAATGCGGAGTTGAAAGACGCCCCTTTGATGTATGGATTAGCACGGGGCAATAGCCGTGGCGCGGTACGTTTGTATTGAGACAGAGTTCCAGAACGAAGGTGTCCCGACAGGAAGACGTTCGAAGCAATTGATCGGCGTCTTAGGGAGCACGGAACATTCCAGCCTATGACTCGCGACTGGGGAAGACCTAGAACGACGAGGACACCTGCAATGGACGAGGCAATTCTTCGTGCAGTTGACGATAACCCTAATGTCAGCGTCAGAGAAGTAGCTGCTGTACAAGGTAACGTTGACCTCGTCACTGTACGAGGTGCATTCAAGTTCTAAGGCCTCCGATTTTTTTTCTCCGGACTGGAAAGAGATAGAAACATGCGCATAGTTTTAAAATGAGGCCGCGTTCATTGTCAATACGTCCCAGAGATGGCAGCACCGTACGGCAGATGGAATTTTACCGCCAGCGGCGAGAATGAGAACTGTTTTAAATACTTAAAATGGCGACATTTTCCTTACTTGAACAGCGTGCAATCATTCGTTTTCTGAATTTGCGTGGTGTGAAACCAATTGAAATTCATCGACAGTTGAAGGAGACATGTGGTGATGGAGTTATGGATGTGTCGAAAGTGCGTTAGTGGGTGCGACAGTTTAATGAAGGCAGAACATCGTGTGACAACAAACCGAAACAACCTCGGGCTCGCACAAGCCGGTCTGACGGCATGATCGAGAAAGTGGAGAGAACTGTTTTGGGGGATCGCCGGATGACTGTTGAACAGATCGCCACCAGAGTTGGCATTTCTGTGGGTTCTGTGGACACAATCCTGCATGACGACCTGAAAATGCGAAAAGTGTCATCCAGGTGGGTGCCACGAATGCTGACGGACGACCACATGGCTGCCCATGTGGCATGTTGCCAAGCAATGTTGACGCGCAACGACAGCATGAATGGGACTTTCTTTTCGTCGGTTCTGACAATGGATGAGACGTGGATGCCATTTTTCAATCCAGAAACAAAGCGCCAGTCAGCTCAATGGAAGCACACAGATTCACCACCACCAAAAAACTTTCGGGTAACCGCCAGTGCTGAAAAAATGATGGTGTCCATGTTCTGGGACACCGAGGGCGTAATCCTTACCCATTGCGTTCCAAAGGGCACCTCGGTAACAGGTGCATCCTACGAAAATGTTTTGAAGAACAAATTCCTTCCTGCACTGCAACAAAAACGTCCGGGAAGGGCTGTGCGTGTGCTGTTTCACCAAGACAACGCACCCGCACATCGAGCTAACGTTACGCTTCGTAATAACAACTTTGAAGTGATTCCTCATGCTCCCTACTCACCTGTCCTGGCCCCTAGTGACTTTTGGCTTTTTCCAACAATGAAAGACACTCTCTGTAGCCGCACATTCACCAGCCGTGCTGCTATTGCCTCAGCGATTTTCCAGTGGTCAAAACAGACTCCTAAACAAGCCTTCGCCGCTGCCATGGAATCATGGCGTCAGCGTTGTGAAAAATGTGTACATCTGCAGAGCGATTACGTCGAGAAGTAACGCCAGTTTCATCGATTTCGGGTGAGTAGTTAATTAGAAATAAATCTGAGGCCTTAGAACTTGAATGCACATCGTATGGAGAGTGCTACGGGAGAACCAGTTGTTTCCGTACCATGTACAGCATGTGCAGCAGCTGATTGGCCTCCACGGGTACACTTCTGCGAATGGTTCATCCAACAATGTGTCAATTCTCATTTCAGTGCAAATGTTCTCTTTACGGATGAGGCTTCATTCCAACGTGATCAAATTGTAAATTTTCACAATCAACATGTGTGGGCTGACGAGAATCCGCACGCAATTGTGCATTCACTTCATCAACACAGATTTTCTGTGAACGTTTGGGCAGGCATTGTTGGTGATGTCTTGATTGGGCCCCATGTTCTTCCACCTACGCTCAATGGAGCACGTTATCATGATTTCATACGGGATACTCTACCTGTGCTGCTAGGACATGTGTCTTTACAAGTACGACACATGTGGTTCATGCACGATGGAGCTCCTGCACATTTCAGTCGAAGTGTTCGTACGCTTCTCAACAACAGATTCGGTGACCGATGGATTGGTAGAGGCGGACTAATTCCATGGCCTCCACGCTCTCCTGACCTCAACCCTCTTGACTTTCATTTTTGGAGACATTTGAAAGGTCTTGTCTACGCAACCCTGGTACCAAATGTAGAGACTCTTCGTGCTCATTGTGGACGGCTGTGATACAATACGCCATTCTCCAAGGCTGCATCAGCGCATCAGGGATGCCATGCGACGAAGGGTGGAAGCATGTATCCTCGCTAACGGAGGACAATTTGAACATTTCCTGTAACAAACTGAACAAAGTGTTTGAAGTCACGCTGGTACGTTTTGTTGATGTGTGTTTCCATTCCATGATTAATTTGATTTGAAAAGAAGTAATAAAATGAGCTCTAACATGGAAAGTAAGCGTTTCCGGACACATGTCCACATAACATATTTTCTTTCTTTGTGTGTGAGGAATGTTTCCTGAAACTTTGGCCGTACCTTTTTGTAACACCCTGTAGATTAACAGGGTGTGGAAGAAAAGGGAAGATGCTTTATTGAGGAAGAGTTCTCTTCTTTTGCTAGACCTGTTTAACACTCATTCGAAAACATCTGTGAAAGAGAAACTGAGACAGGGAAATACAGAGCTTGCTGTTATGCCGGGAGGACTTATGTCACAAGTTGTTCCGGGAGAACTTACTTCATAACTGCAACCTCTTCATGTCTCGATAAATAAACCGTGAGAGAGGAATGGAACAAATGGATGATGGACGAAACCCAACATGAATTCACGCCGAATGGAGCTTTAAAACGACCTGCAATGAAACAAGTGTGTCAGTGAATAAAACAGACGTGTGGTCTAGAGTGAGAGAAGACATTATTGTTAAATCTTTCAAAAATTTCGGCATGAGTAACGCTCTCGATGGCATGAAGACCATCTTAAATATGAAGAGGACGATGATGAAGATGTAGAGGAAGAAGAAGAAGAAATTTCAGATGACGATTTTCAGGGATTTTAAAGCATATAAGATTTATAAACTAAGAATTTTCTTCTTAGTCTGGCTTTGGAATCTAATAATAGAAATGTTAAAAATGTTATTGTTTTAACCAATGCTCAAAAATTAAGGTACGTCTTATTGTCCGTAAAATACGATATTATCTCTAATTAGTCTGTGTGCAGCAATAAACAGAGGAACGCGGACTCCACCGACAAATTTCGCAGATTGTTGAGAGACATTCGATTTTTCTGAGTATTTTAGTGTAAAGGGCATGGGCTCTGGAAGCCTATTCCAGAGTAATTGCATTTCTTTTTAATTCTTAGCCCCCTTTTTCATTTTATATCTCACAACAGTTCAAATGTCGACGGTATGTGAAGTGTATCTTCTGTCTTGTCTGGAAACAAATCTGCTCCATTCTCTCACACCACTTGCCGATTACAACGGTAATGCCTACTTTAGTCTTCGCCCTCAAGCTTGTGTTCAGTACTGCTCGGTTCAATTTAGGTTTTGGTTCTCTGGCAGTGTTAATTGTACGTTAACGGTGACACAGAGCAGTACTCGTAGGTTTAATGAGGAATAATTGACGATATGGATCACGCGTGCGGTTTTACTGAATGCAGTGCAAGTATGGAACAACGGCGTTATGGTGCCCACTTCTCGCAGCGACGGCAACCATGTAACACTTCTTTTGCAACAGTAGATAGGATTTTGGTGTTCTACTTTTCAGTGATAGCATACTACAGGCGTTTTCACTGCTTTAAAGGTATTTTGACACAAAAAGTAACTGGGTTAACAAACCAATTAAATCATAATTTACACTACAAGTAACGAACTAAGTTAGTACGATCATTAAAGCACTTGAAAAGGTCTGAAGATATATACAATATGCCTACTACAATTGTGATCTTATTGTTCATCATAGGCTGAACTTTCCGATATGTTAAACCACTTCACGAATGGTAAACTGGAAAGATGGATGTTCTCGTGTACTTTAGTTTCGGTGCAGAAATGTTTCTTCCTTTCCGAAACTACGACGTTAGCCCAGTAATATCACTACATTTAACTTTTATTATTCTGATTCTTTCAAACTTGTAGTAGCACTTAGTTCCATTTCGTAGTTACCTGATGGTCAGCTGCATGCTTTCTAATGTTTGAATATTCTTTCACTAATGTATTTAACGAGACATTAAATGAGTTTAAAATTATATTAAAATCAAGAAATTGTAACGTTCTATGTACACCTGCATATCATACAGTTGAAAATAAATATTTTTAAAATATAGTTATTCAAGGTTTTTCTGGGTTTCTTCGAGCTCATAACTTGCCAGAATACTAGAAATTAATTAAAGAAGTGTGACTGGTAGAACAGGGTAAGTACTTACTTATAGCCGGTCGAGCGGTTCTAGGCGCTTCAATCTGGAACCGCGCGGCCGCTTCGGTCGCAGGTTCGAATCTTGCCTCAGGCATTGATGTGCGTGATGTCCTTAGGTTAGTTAGGTTTAAGTAGTTCTAAGTTCTAGGGGACTGATGACCTCAGAAGTTAAGTCCCATAGTGCTCAGAGCCATTTAAGCCAAGTACTTACATATACAAGGGCAAAAACAACGATCACTGACTGATATTTGTCCTGGTCGATCAGAAAAAAAACAGGCGGTACACAGATTTTGGTAAAGTTTTTAGTTCATGTATTTAGGTGACGGACAGTGTGTTAGAGGACAGTACAAAGCAGACATTACTCTCTGACTTCTATGACTTTTTGATGAGAGTTTTGCTAAGAGCATAGAAAATTACCTTCACTATCACAAGCAGTAATACCGGTGTCTTTTGTACAGCCTTTACTTGGAAACGCTAGGAGCTGCTGCGCATTTTGACTAGTAAATGTGATCACTGAATACTGTGGGAATATTTTGAGTATGGACAGGCTGACAAGGGGACCATCAGACCTGCTGATCACGGATTAGTTATGTTTTGAGGTATGTACCTAGTATGTGACTTTTCATGCGACGGGCTCAATATGCCGATAAAATCTATGTTAAATTTTTATACACACCGCCTATATCCGTAACGTTACATCTGTTTCAACGAAGAGCGCATAGCGCAGGAGTTGAGATTCACAAACCTCACCCTGGTGATTCGAGTTCAGGCCCTATCCCACGTTTTTTTGTTTTTCTTTTTTTCATTTTCATCGTACAGAATGTCATTAAATAATATATGTCACGCAAAATTAATCAAACCTAGTCGTTTTCGCTGTATCAGTATCAGTAATAAATCGACAATTGCAGGAAAATTTCTTCAAACGTTTATGCTGTCTGCGGTTCATAGTTAAAATTGCAAATATTTGGAGAGCTTGGAACAAACCTGTTTCCTTCTGCATAAATCTCTTCTTCTCAGTAGCTGCACTGGCTCCAAAACTCTCCGAAAGATGTAGTCCTACCAACAGTCTATAGAAATATTGTGGTAGATGCCAGAGGTGTATTTAAGACGCTTTAATTACACTCTTGGTGTAAGGTATTCACTGACGTGGTCGATTTCGGGACTCACATACAGTTCGAATTAAAGGCAAGCGGATTGTTGCCTACTACACTAGTTCATAGATCGTTAAACTGTCCCAGTCCAGTTATCACACAGTACAGTGCAGTGAATCAAAATGATTCACATATGACAAAAATTTGACGTATTAGTTCACCGCATCACTGTCCTGATACACATTTAAGGAACTCGAAACAGTTAAGTTAGTGCTCAAAAATAATCACTAAATCACTGCCCTGCTAACCAGTCATTGTTCATAGGAGTCAATAACCACTGCGTTCTCTAATAAGTTCCCACTTGGAATTAACTAGTAATTACTGTCACAAAAGTCACGAATTAAACCCGCAAGTAAAGAAAACAAACTGCGCGCAGTACAGGCGAATATTTCAGAATGTTAGTTACCGGACTGTGACACACTGCTCACGACAAGAGATATAGGTGTTGCTCCCTTTACTCTCAGACGCAGACTGCCTCACCTCAGATGTGCTACATCAGTACGTAGTTTCGCCTATGATGTAATATGTTTTACATTACCCATTATTTGCGGCAGCCATCTCAAACAATATATTTCATACCCTCAAAATATCGAACGTTTTAATTAGTGAGTTCACAAATGCTGCAAGTCAAATCGAACATAAAAAACATGTCAACAAAGTTATAATGCCAAAGTTCAGAATATAACAGCAATTTTTACATATTTTGCAACTGAAGTTAGCAATGGTGTAAAGCTTTAATGATAATTAATTCGGAAGATAATTAGTTTTAGACAATTTTAGGTACCCAACGGAAAAGCTGTAGATATGTACTTTCAAATGATAGGCGTTAACATGCCAAAATGTGTTTCCTACCTCATACTAATTATGTAAGGTCGTAGTTTATGAACCTTTTCAGTTATCGATATTTCATAATTTAAAAAATTTCCAAGCTAACTAATTAGATCGCTGCAACTATATAAGCACGTAGTGTGTAATGAGCAATGAAATTTAATGGGGCTAAGCTTATTTATGAAACTGAAATTGCTATGCACTCACTGAGTACTAGATACATCATCATATTGTCATTTAAAAACATTTAGAATATCCTGGAAGTCAGAAAAACATAGCAGATGAGACTGGATACTCAACTTGCTTCGTCTCAAATTCCACAGAGTCCTCAACAATGGACAACGTGTTAGCAGCAGTGGAAGGATAACAGATACATACGAAAGTTCTCATCCCTGCTTTTGATAACGATTAGGTAATTAATGCCGATCAAACAGGCTAACAGTACCAACCGACGCACAGTAGATCCCTTGCGGAACAAGGATCCAAAATCAATTTGAACACTGCACAGTACACTACAACTGCGTCAGCAAAGACATTCCCTCACGTTGTCTTATGTATGCAAATGATTCAAATGGCTCTGAGCACTATGAGACCTAACTTCTGAGGTCATCAGTCCCCTAGAACGTAGAACTATTTAGACCTAACTAACCTAAGAACATCACACACATCCATGCCCTAGGCAGGATTCGAACCTGCAACCGTAGCGGTCGCGCAGTTCCGGACTGTAGCGCCTAGAACCGCTCGGCCACCCCGGCCGGCTCTCATGTATGCAAGAAACACCCGTGAAATTTGGTCGGGTTTTTTAATAAAAGAGTTGCCGACTTGTTTCATAAATTAAAGAACGTAATTGCATCGAGCACGAAATCAGGAATGTTCACAAAGGTGCTAAACGAAGAATTTTTCTAACTTGTCATTCTCCTGTCTGTAGGACAATAAATTTGTTTTTACGTTATTGATTGGTGGGGACGGTAGACTGATAATTTCTTTGAAGATAAAAGACAACGACGTAACTGCACCTTAATAATTATCCCACCAACATGTAGTCCACTTCAATTCTGTGATCTTTATTTTTACAGGCAGGTTAAAATTTTCCCGAAAACATTTCAAAATGCTCCCGACTTGCTAAAGACTAATAGAGAAAGGTTTTCGAGGGAAGATTCCATATGATAATGATGATGAAGTCCCATACTCCGTAACAGCGTAGGAGACGATGCGGGAGACACGTGCTGCCGTACTAGGCAAGGTCCTAGTGGAGGTGGTTTGCCATTACCTTCCTCCGACCGCAATGGGGATGAATGATGATGATGAAGACGACACAACAACACCCAGTCATCTCGAGGCAGGTGAAAATCCCGTGCCGGGAATCGAACCTGGGACCCCGTGCTCGGGAAGCAAGAACGCTACCGCGAGATCATGAGCTTCGGACGAAGATTCCATAAAAATACGTTATTTAATATAAAACGCGTGGTTCGAATCGGTTTCAGTTTTAACGAACCGTGTTTCCCAACATCGCTCGTGAAAAATCCGTGTGCCCGCAAGGCAGTAACTTTCACTAAATGTTTCGGTTTATTCTATGACAAATACCATCCGGATTTCTCTTCTAGCATTACAAGCGATGCAAGCTATATCGAGTGAGACGATGCCATGATCTATTGGGTAACAAATTTAGTACCCATTTGAAGAAAGTTCGCTGTAATGATTGATTTATTAATGAAATTGCTACTGCGAAAAGGAGTATGGCTGAATTATTTTGTATGGCTATTATACTATTTAATGAAAAAACAAAACTAAAAACAAAAAAATAGAAAATAGCTACACGGGCAGCTTTGAACCCTTGCCGCCACCAGGGTAGGTGTGTACCTTAGTCCCTGCACTACCCTTGCTCGTTCGACAAATGTAGGAGGTATTCATGAAATTTCGACATTGATATTCTCGGTACGTAGGCGTCATCGCATGAAAAGCAGCTAGCGAGGTACTCGGTACAGGTTCCTCAACAATATACCTAAGGCTCATGCATGATTAGCAGGTGTGATGATCCCCTTGTGAGTTTAGTAGTTGTATCTATCCAGAAAGTCATTGATTCGTTATGGATACTGTCCTAAATTATCCTAAGGACAAACACACACACCCATGGCCGAGGGAGGACTCGAACCTCCGCCGGGACCAGCCACACAGTCCATGAGTACACGAGAATTTAGTGTATAATATTAGACGGTTATTTTACAGATGATGACTTACGCATGCTGGCGTGATATTCATCGACAAAACACCGGAAGCAGTAATTTTCTCTGCGTCTTGCACGCATTATGAAAAACCGCATTTTTACAATTTTACAATATAAAAAGAAACTTGGTTTAAAATAATGCCTCCCGGCACAGTTTGGCTGTAAAGATTATGCGAAGAAACTTCCTCCTCTTCTAGCAGTAATTTATGATAGGTCGCTTTAGCAACGTAGGATATCTAGCGACTGGAAAAAAAACAGAGGTCACTCCCGTTTTTAAGAAGACCGTAGGATAGACGGACACAATTATAGACCTATATCGTTAACGTCAGTCCGTTGCAGGATTATGGAATAAGTTTTACGCTCAAGAATTATGTTCTTGGAGAAGTAAAATCTCCTCTATAAAAATTAACATGGATTCCGTAAAGAGAGATTTTGTGAAACTCAGCTCGCTCTGTTCCTCCACGAGATTCGCAGCGCCGTAGACACTGGCGCTCAACTTGATGCAGTGTTCTTTGACTTCAGGAAGGCATTGTACACCCTCCCGCACTGCCGTTTTGTGAAAAAAATACGTGCTTATCGAGTACTCCGACTGGATTCAAGATTTCCTTGTAGACAAACTTAACACGTCGCTCTTAACGGAACAAAAACGACAGATGTAAAGGTAATTTCATGTGTACCCCAAGGAAGCGTGACAGGATCGCTACTGTTTACAATATACAGAAATAATCTAGTAGAAAGCGTCGGATGCTCTCTAAGACTCTCCGCAGATGATGTTGTTGTCTATAACAGAGTAGAAACACCGAAAGATAGTAACGATTTGAAAAATGACCTCCAGAGAAAGGATGAATGGCGCAGGCTCTGACAGTTGACCCTGCATGTAAATAAATGTAACATATTGCGCATGCATGGTAAAAGAAATCCACATTTGTAGCTACACTATTGATGACAAACCGCTGGAAACAGTACCTACCGTAAAATATCTAGGAGTAACTTTCCAGAGCGACTTTAAGTGGAATAACTCGCACATAAAACAAATAGTGGGAAAAGCAGATCCACACTCAGTCATAGGAAGAATCTTAAGGAAATGAAAGCCACCAATGGAGGAAGTGGCTAATAAGGCGCTTGTTCGACATATTCTTGAGTATTGTTCATCTGTCTGGGATACCTACCAGACAAAACTGGTAGAAGAGATAGAGAAGATCCAACGAACAGTGCCACGTTTCGTCACAGGATAGTATAGTCGGTACGAGAGCTTTACAGAGAAGCTCAGCAAACCCTATCGGCAGACATTACAAGGGAGGGATTGTGCGTCATGGAGCGATTTACTATTGAAATTTCGAGAGAGGACTTTCCGGAACGAATGGGACAAGATATTACTTCCCCCTCACATATGTCTCGCGTAAGACCATGAGGAGAAAATTCGAGAAATTAGAGCCGATACAGAGGCTTGCCGACGATCATTCCATCCACGCGCTGTTCGCTAGTGGAACACGGTTGGAGGGCTCACTTAGTGGTAAAAGAAGATACCCTCCACCATACGCCTTTAGGTGGCTTGCGGAGTATGATGTAGATGTGGATGAAACTACGCGTAAGGCATCATTTCCCCAAATACTTGCTCTAGCTGATGGTGTAATATGGAACGTATTTTAATGCAGTCTTTTCGGTATGTGATTTCTTTTTCTCTCTCAGCGAGATGAGAGCAGTCATGAAACTTTTTGATTAACTTCTTTGCCTGACAATAAAAACAGGCATCACCGGCGTGCACTAGCGGAGTGCGTTTGGGGAGAATCGCATTAATACTGCACGCTTCAAGCTGAAAAAACTCGTAGTGTTATTGTGGGTTTCTTTGCCTCCACGAGTCAATTAACAGAAGAAACTTGTTATCCTGCACCTATAGCTTCATCACGTTAGTTAAAAAGTTCTTGTATAAGGCTGCCATACGTTTCCCAGATTTTGATGAAGTAATGATATTCTTTTATTTTTCTACGCACTCATCCACCGTTCTTTGACTCTTCGGTTTAAATGAGAACCAGAAATCTATTGTTCGCTTGCAGCTGCCATGGGCTGCTCCAAGATCAAAATGAAACTAAATGTATATGAAATCCTGTACGCTCTAACTACAATCTGTTCTTGGAACGTCCTCGTGAACTCTGGAAGTACAATCGTTTCCAGGAAATTTTTTTGGCATCGCAAATTTTCCTTTGCCTTTCCTTTCAATGCTTTGTATGAAAATATTAAAAAGTAATACAATTTGAGAGTTATTTACGTTTATTTGCAGCGTAAGTAATGTAAAAATGGGTAAAAATGGAAAAGGCATATGCATTACTCTACGACCCTCGGTTTACCGTTCTGTACACTTTCCGTTACGCCAATCGCTGGAGAGATTCTACATTCACGTAATAGCTGATGCTCCGTTCGACCCTCGCCGGAAATGCAATTTTTCTTCTGAACGCTTGGTCAAATGGAGCTCCCAATCCCGTCACTTTCGTTTCTGGTCAAGTCTTCCACATGCCACAAATCTGGAAGAAATAGGTGATAACTATCGTACGCGGTTCCCTGCAAATACCGAGCCAGTTGGCGCAGTTGGTAGCGCAATAAACTCGCATCCTTGAAGACGACGGTTCAAACCCGCGTCCGGCTGTTCTGATTTATTTTTTCCATAGTTTCCGTAAATTGCGTAAGATAAATGCCGGAGTAATTCCTTTGACAAGAGCGCGGCCCAATTCCTTCCCATCATTTCCTAATTCGAGCTTGTGCTCCGTCTCTAATGACCCCGTTGTCGTCGTGACGTTAAACACAAATCACCCCTTCCTCCCCCTTGTAAGCTGCACTGTATCTCATTCCATACCAGGCGCCATCGCGGGTAAACCACGTTCACATATACAAACAATGAGGCTCCTATTTACTTCCGATGAATAAGACATGGTTCGAATAAAAGTTCATCGTGTCATTATTTCATCTTTACAATTTCTGTTCACGCAGGTCACACGCAATACTCGCGGAAATCTCTCCTTGCAATTCCCTAGGACCTAGACCAATGAGTGCGTGGAGTAAGCGCTTATTGACAAATTTGAGCGGGAGCAAGAGCTGTCCAGGGTTTTCATTCCAGCTAGTTATCGTCGAACAGTACATCTGATCCTGACTGTACGCCACTTATGAATATTATTAGACTGGACGTTCTCGTGGCTAATGAAGTTTTCTCAGTTCGTTGGCTTCGACTCTGAATATGGATAGTGTGTATTAAAGATCTGGCAGCGTTTCCCTATGTTTACAATTATTTTCCATGTTTAGAGTTTCTGTATCCTTTTGCCACAGACTGGGTACCGTGTTTGCTTCAGTTCAACAAATTCAACTTTAGCAGCACTCTAGCTGTCCCAACTGTCGCCTTCCAAACCACCTGTGAGATGTTGTCAATATAGTACAACTGACATACTTGAGACGCCTCCAAAGCAAAGGTTACTGTGCCCGTCACATAAATAATCGGCACAGGTTGCTGGGAACAAACATTTTGCAGCAATTAGGGTGTTAACATGCTAAGGGAAGGCTGAATTCAAGTGTCAAGTGGTGATCACTATAGTCATAGAAAGTGACAACAGAATTATTTTTATTACATGCCATATGCGACGAATCCCTGGGAGCAATTTAAAGTCAGCGACAACTAGCGAAGGCGGAGTGACAACGAAAAGAAGCAATGGAGTGTGCTTCCGAGATATTTAACTTTTGTAGGATAACTGTGTATTATATGAAACAAAGACTACCACAAAGTTGAATGGAATTCGGATATTTTTTGTGGAAAGGAAGCACAAAATTTATAAAAAGCATTCATGACCAAGCTCCTTCTTCTCATATATAAATCACGTCATTTTTCAGCAGCAGAGATGCCTCTTGTGGAAGATTACCATACTCCAACCACAATTCAGCAATTACGCTTTCTATTTTAATGGCCTGTTCGACTGTGTCTCTTATCACAACTGTCGTCAGTAAACAACGTAGGAGAATCTTGTGTGTCATCTACAAATCGAGGGAACTTTACTCTGCATGTTACAAGGAGAATTTTAAAAGCAATTTTCTAGAGAATTTTTGAGAGATGCATCGAACTGCTTTTAGCGACTGATAGTTGAGTTCGAAACTTCACGTGCCATAAATATAAAAAATTTACAAAAATACTATTAGTGTGTGATCTCCTTGTTATTTCACTGATGAACATGGCGTACAACACGTATGAATACTTAAGATTTGCTCCATTGTCATGTTACAGTTCTAAGTAAATGCTTTAGGGAGTACGGAAGTGGTTAAAGTAAGGGAAGTATTGTATTGTTAACCAGGTTCAGTTATCTTGATTATGGTTTTATCTGTAATAGACAATTATGAAAAACTGTCCAGTGAACTCAGTACTTTTCTTCACTATTGTTACGAGCTCATTAACGAGCGTTGACAAATGTATATTTATATCAGTTTTACATTAAATAGGAAAAAAGAATCAAATCGAGGTGTGATATGTTACCAGATATATCATCAGTCAGCCTAGCGACGTAGAAGAAGGTGAATTTGATATGCAGGTAATTTTTTTTTAGTTATGTTTAGATATTAATCCCTTTCCACCCTAAAGCACACTGCCAGGGATGAAATGGATTCATGACTTTCACTCTTGCTAATCTGACTGGTGACAGTCCCGAAAACAAAACTAATTTCATTAACATAATTGCCTTGCTGAAGAAGCCGAAGCTGTTTGTGTAATGTATAAGCTAAGATTAGTGGAATAATGTTTTCAATCGATTTGCAACGGAGAAAGTAACACTACTATGCTTCATAATTAATTGGAGATAGTGTGTGTGAACAATGCTAGACGTTAGGTCTCTAGCACAGTTTAATACGTCCCGAATCGTAAAGTGCTTTTTTGCCATATTAGTGTAATAATCGTCTCATATTCGTGTTTCAGTGCTCTGCTCTTCTTAGAGGCATCCTTTTTAGACGATACGTTACCATTAATAAATAAATATATAATAAAAACCATGCTCTGGTACACTGATTTTCGTTCAGTGGCAATCAGTATTAATAATGAGACATTATATTGTTAATATTTGTCTCCAGTCTTGCTAATTCAATAACGTTTATGCAGTAAATAAACTGTTGCCTGTTTTTCCAACAGAACTGTATTTCTTTCTTAAACAAACGAGTTTTATCTGCTTATTTTCACCGGAGTGCAGAGGAAGAAACTATTTTCATAACTACAAATACTTTGTTTATAATTATTTGGCTTTACATGCAATTTTTCCCTCCAACACTTTCCGATTATCTCAATAGTTTGATTAGTTATAAATAAAATACATAGAGTGAGAAGTTACTTCTATCCACCCCCCCGCCCCCCCCCCCCCCCATACTTTGTGTATTAACTGTATCTTCTGTTAGAGCGTCTGGTGTGTGTCACAGTAGCAATCGTCAATATTTATGTATATGACAGGAACGATCATTCGAAGCAAAAAAAAGCCCAGTAAATTTTGGTTCCTAAAATGCATACCTAAAGAGGAATGAGCACTTCTTCATCTTCGATACTGCAAGCTCGTGGCTTTCCATATGTTGAGAAGTGGTAGTACATAGGGGACCAAAACAAGAAGAAGAATTTCCAGTCATCAAGATCTCTAGGTGCTTATCTAAAGCGTTATGACACTTGTTCATCTTCGATACTGTGAAACACGTTTCCTCTACTGAAAGAAACACTCATAGCTCTTAATATATAAACTTTAGTGTTCATGTTTACTTTACGTTCTTCGTTCCTATCACATCCCCATATATTGACCACTCCTCCTGTGACACCCTGTCTAGAGACATGGTGCATAATAAATTACTAGACTCGCATCCAGAAGGACATTGGTTCAAATACCTGTTATGACATCCGGAATTCGGTTTTCCGTGGTTCCTATACCTCGCTTAAATCAAGTTCCAGTGTGAGTCCTCTGAAACGGCCGATATTCTTTCCTATCCCCCCCACCCACTCCTAGCAATATGAACTAGTTTTGCGTCTCTAAAGTACTTGTTGACCGGACGTTAAACCCTAAACTTCGTTCATTCTCATCTACTTCTCTATTTAGTTTTCTTCTGTTGTAAACGGTGCATTAACGGAGATATTATTCTTCTGTTGGGTCTGATAGAAACAAGAGGTTAACCTCTAAGTGCTTCCTTGCAACTCTACATATTTTTGAGGTTTCAGTCAGTAGACTGTTCTGATACAGCTGTCCATTCTACGTATTATATGCTGTACGAGCTTTTCATCTCTGCGCAACTATTGCAGCCTGTATCCGTTGGGATCTGCTTACTGTATTCAAGCCTTGGTCTCCCTCTGCAATCCCCACCACCACTCTTCCTTCCATTACCAAACTGAAGATTGCTTGTTGCGTCAGGATGTGACGTATCAACAGACGCCTTCTTTTACTCGAAGTTGTACACGTGGAAGAGACCTGGAGACACCGGAACGTTCTAGTTTGATTGTGTATTAGTACGACAGAGATTTCGGAATCAGATTTGCAGATGAAGACTCTGACCACATTTACTGATTATGAACTGTATATTAAAACTGAAGAAATTGCAAGGGATTAGGATATTGAAGAGATGGGACCTGGATAAGTTCAAAGAACCAGAGGTTGTTGCGTCTTTCAGAAGGAGCATTACGCACGGTTGTTTAGAACAGGCGAAAGGAATGCAGTAGAATACGAATGGGTAGATATAAGAGCAGGAGTAATGAAGCAGCAGAAGATCAAATAAGTAAAGAGACAAGGTCTCGTAGAAATCCATGGATAACACAGGTGATACTGAATTTAACTGATGAAAGAAGAAATTATAAAAATGCAGTAAATAAAGCAGGGAAAAGGGAATGCAAACGTCTAAATAAGAGATTTCCAGGAAACGCAAAATGCCTCAACAGGAATGGCTAGAGAACAAATGTGAAGAGTTAGAACAATATACCACAAGGGGAAGGATAGACAATGCCAGAGGAAAATTAAAAAGATCTTTTCCAGAAAAGGGAAGCATCCTTTGAATAGTAAGAGCCAACCAGTCCTATATGGACGGTCAATGCAAGGGAGATGAATTTGAGGACAATGTTGTAGCAATGGAAGAGGACGTAGATTAAGAGGAGGTGAAGACACGATATTGTGAGAAGAACTGACAGAGCACGGAAAATCCTTATTCGAAAGAAAGTACCGGGAGTAGACGATACTCCGTCAGAACTACTGCTACCCTTGCGAGAGCCAGTCATGAGAAAAGATTGGTGTCCAAGATATGTGAGATGTGTAGTATGCCCTCAGACTTTAAGAAGAATATAATAATTCTAATTCCAAAGAAAGCAGGTACTGACAGGTGTGAACCTTACCGAACTATCAGTTTAATAAGTCACGGTTGCGAAATGCTAACACAAATTCTTTACAGACGAATGGAAAAACTGGCAGACACCGACCTCGGGGAGGATCAGTTTGGATTCCTTAGAAATGTAGGAACACGCGAGTCAATACTGGCCCTACGACTTATCTTAGAAGATAGGTTAATGGAAGGCAAAACTACGTTTATATCATTGGTGGACTTAGAGAAAGCTTTTGACAATGTTGACTGGGATACATTCATTCAAATTCTGAAGTTGGCAGGGGTAAAATACAGGGAGCGAAAGTCTATTTACAGTTCGTACGGAATCAGATGGCAGTTATAAGAGTCGAGAGGCATGAAAGGGAAGCAATGGTTGAGAAGGGAGTGAGACAGGGTTGTAGCCTCTCCCCGATGTTGTTCAATCTGAATACTGAGCAAGCATTAAAAGAAACAAAAGAAAAATTGGGAGTAGAAATTAAAATCCATGGAGAAGGAATAAAAACTTTGAGGTTTGCCAACGACATCGAAATTCTGTCAGAGACAGCAAAGAACCTGGAAGAGCATCTGAACGGATTGGACATTGTCTTGAAAGGAAGATATAAGATGAACGCCAACAAAAGCAAAACTGTGATAATGGAATGTAGTCGAACTAAGTCGGGTGATGCTGAGGGAATTAGATTAGGAAATGAGACACCTAAAGTAGTAAATGAGTTTGGCTATTTGGGGAGTAAAATAACTGACGATGGTCGACGTAGAGAGGATATAGAATGTAGACTGGCTCTGGCAAGAAAAGCGTTTCTGAAACAGAGAAATTTGTTAACATCGAGTATAGATTTAAGTGTTAGGAAGTCTTTTCTGAAAGTATTTGTCTGGAGTGTAGCCATGTGTGGAAGTGAAACATGGTCGATAAATAGTTTAGACAAGAATAGAATAAAAACTTTCGAAATGTGGTGAAGATTTGATGGGTAGATCGCGTAACTAATGAGGAGGTACTGAACAGAATTGGAGAGAAGAGGAATTTATGGCACAAAATGACTAGAGGAAGAGATCGCTTGATAAGATACGTTCTGAGGCACCAAGCGATCACCAATTTAGCATGGGAGGAAAACGTGGTGGGTAAAAATCGTAGAGGGAGACCAAGAGATGAATACACTAAGCAGATTCAGAAGGATGTAGGATGCAGTAGTTATTCGGAGTCGAAAAGGCTTGCACAGGATAGAGTAGCATGGAGAGCTGCATCAAACCAGTCTCCGGACTGAAGACCACAACAATAACATTCTTTTTCCATCGTGAACCTATTTGTGTATAGTGTTTATATCTGCATGCAACTGGTCAATTTTTTGCTGGAGATTTATCAATTAAATGAAGGATATCATCCGTGTGCCTTATTTTTCATCTAGAAGACAAACCGCAATGATAAATGTATGAAACATTTGCTCTGTAACTTTCTTAGCTGACTGAGACACGCAGAAAAAATAGAGGGAGGTGCTTAAAAATGTATGAAAGACTTACCGCTTTTCGTGTTCGCTTTGTGGAGAGCGAAGCCAGCGACCGACTTTCTGTGTGACTGGCCGATGAGGCAGCTCGTCGTCGTTCTATCGGTGCGTAAGAAAATGAGGACAGGGCTTGGTACGGGAGACCGTGCCTTTGGCATCTCAAGCGTGGCTGTTACTGCCTGTTGCAGGTAATTTCCGGGAAGCGGGAAGACTTTGCGCCTCGCTTTTGGAGGACTCTCGGCTGAAGGCGCCGATATTATGGGACGATGGGGGTGGGGGAGGAGAGGTGAGGGAGGAGGGAAGGTTGCTACCGTCGGCTCACCGCTACGATGCAGCGTCTCGCATGATATATATTCCCGTGGCGCCAGTTATTGCGTGGGAGGAGCGGGAGAAGCGAGACGAGGAAAAAGTGTCCTCTAACGAAGCAATAAATTAGAGTCGTCGCAGCCTAGGAATAAGTTTCTTGGCGGAGCCTTGTGTGATCACCGCTTGCCGTCCCGAGGACGGCCGTTAATGTCCGAAACTCAAGCTGTCTGCGGAGCTTAACTTTCGCCGGCTAATTATTAATTAATTAATTACGGTGTCCGGGTGACTGCTCCTTTTGAAGCGTCCCGCAGCGACGCTAAAGGCGCGGCGGCGTCAGCGACACGGCAGGTGCTGCGCTGGGCGGAATTACATTCGCGTCGCCTGTAAGCCTGTAGACAGGTAGGCGGGCACCTAAGCTGCTGAAGCGACGCGCTGTGGAACACACTGACGAGGAGACCACAACCCTGGAAGTTACGCCTACCTACGCAGCTACGCAAATCTAGGAAGGGTGATATTGAAGAACTGCTCTGCCTGTTCATGGCGGAATTGCGTCCGTAGTATCTCAAAAGTGGGAGCCTGCTTGGTAGCTTCTGTTCGAACAGTGATACCTACTGGCAATTAAAATTACACTACTGGCCATTAAAATTGCTACACCACGAAGATGACGTGCTACAGGCGCGAAATTTAACCGACTGGAAAAAGATGCTGTGAGATGCAAATGATTAGCTTTTCACTGCATTCACACAAGGTTGGCGCCGGTGGCGACACCTACAACGTGCTGACATGAGGAAAATTTCCAACCGATTTCTCATACACAAACAGTAGTTGACCGGCGTAGCCTGGTGAAACGTTGTTGCCAGTAGGAGTGGCCGAGCGGTTCTAGGCGCTTCAGTCTGGAACCGTGCGACCGATACGGTCGCAGGTTCGAATCCTGCCACGGGCGTGGATGTGTGTGATGTCCTTAGGTTAGTTAGGTTTAAGTAGTTCTCAGCTCTAGGGGACTGATGACCTCAGATGTTAAGTCCCATAGTGCTCAGAGACATTTGAACCATTTGAAAAGTTGTGATACCTCGTGTTAGGAGGAGAAATGCGTACCATCACGTTTCCGACATTAATAAAGGTCGGATTGTAGCCTATGGCGATTGCGGTTCATCGAATAGCGACATTGCTGCTCGCGTTGGTCGAGATCCAATGATTGTTAGCAGAATACGGAATCGGTGGATTCAGAAGGGTAATACGGAACGCCGTGCAGGATCCCCAGGGCCTCGTATCACTAGCAGTCGTGATGACAGGCACCTTATCCGCATGGCTATAACGGATCGTGCAGCCACGTCTCGATCCCTGAGTCAACAGATGGGGACGTTCGCAAGACAACAACCATCTGCATGAACAGTTCGATGACGTTTGCAGCAGCATGGACTATCAGCTCGGAGTCCATGGCTGCGGTTACCCTTGACGCTGCATCACAGACAGGAGCGCCTGCGATGGTGTACTCAACGACGAAACTGGGTGCACGAATGGCAAAACGTCATTTTTTGGGATGAATCCAGGTTCTGTTTACAGCATCATGATGGTCGCATCCGTGTTTGGTGACATCGCGGTGAACGCACATTGGAAGCGTGTATTCGTCATCGCCATACTGGCGTATCACTCGGCGTGATGGTATGGGGTGCCATTGGTTACACGTCTCGGTCACCTCTTGTTCGTATTGACGGCACTTTGAACAGTGGACGTTACATTTCAGATGTGTTACGACCCGTGGCTCTACCCTTATTCGATCCCTGCGAAACCCTACATTGCAGCAGGATAACGCACGACTGCATATTGCAGGTCCTATACGGGCCTTTCTGGATACAGAAAATGTTCGACTGCTGCCCTGGCCAGCACATTCTCGAGATCTCTCACCAATTAAAAACGTCTATTCAATGGTGACCGAGCAACTGGCTCGTCACAATATTCCAGTCACTACTCATGATGAACTGTGGTATCGTGCTGAAGCTGCATGGGCGGCTGTACCTGTACACGCCATCCAAGCCGTGTTTGACTCAATGCCCAGGCGTATCAAGGCCGTTATTACGGCCATAGGTGGTTATTCTGGGTACTGATTTCTCAGGATCTATGCACCCAAATTGCGTGAAAATGTAATCACGTGTCAGTTCTAGTGTAATATATTTGTGCAATGAATACCCGTTTATCATCTGCATTTCTTCTTTGTGTAGCAATTTTAATGTCCAGTAGTATAGGTCCATTCTTTTTGCTCCGTCACATTTGACTTTACTACATATACAAGGCGTAAAAGATGTTTGTAACGTACCACCGTGATGTAGGGGAGGTCGGCACTAACAATTTGATATAGGGCACTTGCGCTCTGTTAAACCAGGAAACAACCTCATATCCGCCTACAAAAACCACCCAAGCTGCAGTTTGTGAAGTGCGAGATTTTCCATGATTTTCTAAGCAATAATTCTGACGGATGTACTGGAATTATCTGAAAATAACGCACTGTTGTAGCACACCTCTGAGGTGTCAAAACTTATGGGATACCTCCTAATAACGTGTCAGTGCTCCATTTTCCAGGCTTAGTGCAGCAGCCCGACGTGGCATCAACTTAAAAAGTCACTGGAAGTCCCCAACAGAAATACTGAGCCATGCTGCACTGTCCTAATGGATACGTTCGTTGCACGTCCATCATTGATTTCTGCGGTTATATCACGCAGTGTTGCTTGTCTGTTGACACTGACAACTCCGACACTAATGCCGCTGCTCTCGGGGGTTAATTGAAGGCAGTCAGCCACTGGGTTATCCGTGGTGAGAGGTAATACCTCAAATTTGGTACTCTCGGTAAAGTCTTGCCACATTGGATCTCGGAATATTGAATTCCCTAACGATTTCAGCAATGGAACGTCCGATTCGTGTAGATCCAGCTACCACTCCGCACCGACTCAAAACGTTATTGTAAGTACTCTGCAGAAATATTGAGCCATGCTGCCTCTTTAAGCTTTTCATAATTGCGGAGGTGTTGCCGGTGCAGGGTTTTGTGCACGAACTGACCACTAAGTTGTGTCCCGTAAATGTTCGATGGGATTCACGTCGGTAGATCTGGGAGGCTAAATCGTTCCCTAGAATTGTCAAGAATGTTTCTCAGGCCAACCGCGAACGATTGTGGCCCGTTGACATGGCGCATTGTCTTCTTTAAAAATTCCATCGTTGCTGGGGAGATGAAGCCCGCGAATGGTTACAAATGGTCTTCAAGTAGCCGAACATAAGCATTTCCATCAATAATCGCTTCACTTGGACCAGAGGACTCAGTGCGTTTCACGTAAACCGAGTTCACAATTTGCAACAACAAAAAAGAAAAAGTTCAAATGGCTCTGAGCACTATGGGACTTAACATATGAGGTCATCAGTCCCCTAGAACTTAGAACTGCTTAAACCTAACTAATCTAAGGACATCACACACATCCATGCCCGAGGCAGGGTTCGAACCTGCGACCGTAGCGGTAGCGCGGTTCCAGACTGAAGCGCCTAGAACCGCTCGGTCACACCTGCCGGCTCACAATCTGCATAGTTCCTTGTTGACAACTTGAGCCCATGGCTGCGTGCGGTCTGCGCCACACTCGAAACCTCCCATCAGCTCTTGCCAGTCCGTCCCCGGTAGCTGAGTGGTCAGCGCGACAGAACGCCAATCCTAAGGGCCCGGGTTCGATTTCCGGCTGGGTCGGAGATTTTCCCCGCTCCGGGACTGTGTGTTATGTTCTCTCAATCATCATCATTTCATCCCCATCGTCACGCAAGTCGCCGAAATGGCGTCAAATCGAAAGACTTGCACCCGGCGAAAGGTCTAGCCGACGGGAGGCCCTTTTCACACGACATCACACACAGTTCTTACCAACTGAAATCGGGACTCATCTGACCAGGCTGTGGTTTGCCGTCGTCTAGGTGCAACCGCCATGGTCACAAGCCCAGGAGGGACGCTGCTGGCGATGTCGTGCTGTTAGCAGAGGCACTCGCTTCGGCCGCCTACTGCCACATCCCACTATCCTAATAAAGTTCGTCGTATGTCCCACATTGATTTCTGAGATTATTTCACCCAGTGTTGCTGGTCTGTTGGCACTGACAACTCTTACGCAAACGCTGCTGCTCTCGGGCGTTAAAGTGAAGGAAACACTGCGTTGTCAGTGGTGAGAGGTAATACCTGAAATTTGGTAGTCTTGGCAAACTCTTTCCATTGTGGATTTTGGAATATTGAATTCCCTAACGATTTCAGAAGTGAATCATCCCATTCGTCCAGCCCCAACTTTCACTCCGCGTTCAGCCTCTTGATTCCGTCGTTCGGCCATAATCACTTCGGAAAACCTTTCCACGTGAACCACCCGAGTACAAATGATGGCTCCGTCAGTGCACTGCTCATTTATGCCTTGTGTATGGGATACGATCGCCATCTGTATATGAGCATATCGATATCCCGTGACTTTCGTCATCACAGACTATATTCTGCTATTGGCTAAGTTTTGTTAAAAATGGGGACTTGCTTCAGAACTTATCCTCGAAGTGATACCAGAGTATCGTATTTCTTTTCCTACTGGCAACTGAAATTGGTTCAAATGGCTCTGAGCACTATGGGACTCAACTGCTGAGGTCATTAGTCCCCTAGAACTTAGAACTAGTTAAACCTAACTAACCTAAGGACATCACAAACATCCATGCCCGAGGCAGGATTCGAACCTGCGACCGTAGCGGTCTTGCGGTTCCAGACTGCAGCGCCTTTAACCGCACGGCCACTTCGGCCGGCAACTGAAATTAGTTGCAGTCTTTGCGCCCACTCATACTTCATGTTAGTAGATTTAAAAGGTGTAAATTATGTTTGCAACGTACCATGGTTTTGTAGGGGAAGTCGGGTCGAATAATTTGATGCAGGTTACCTGCGCTCTGTTAAATCATGAAACAACCTCAAATTCGCCTATAAAAACCACCCAAACTACTGTGTGTGAGGGTACAAGGTTTTTCCATGAGTTTATAAGAAATAACTCTGAGGGATGTAGTGGACTGGAGAGAAAATCGCGTACTGTAGTAGCATACACTGAGGTGACAAAAGTCATTGGATAGCTCTCAGTATCGTGTCGTCCGGCCCCTACCACTCGACTCTGAAACGTCAGTTACAAAGTAATTTTAATCGGAGAATAATGAGTTGAGACTAAACAGAAACGAGAAGAGTGAAAAGTAAAAGAAGGGACTGGTTAACAGGACACATCCTGAGGGAAGTGTGGGGCGTAAATAACTGTGGTGGGAGACCAAGGGATTAGTACAGCTAGCAGGTCCATGCGGCGACGGTAGTTATGCGGTGATGCAGAGATCGGCGCGGGGTAAACTACGTGGAGAGCTGAATCAAAGCAGTCTTCGAACTAAAGACCACAACAACACAAAACTAGAGCCATGTATGATATAAAATATTTGACAAAAATAGGGAATCACCAAGATGGGACTGGGTGAATTGAGAAATGAAAAATGATGGGAGGGAGAGGGAGAGAGAAGGAGATGGAGAGGGAGAGAGAGGAAAAGGGAGAGAGGGGCAAAGGGAGAGAGAGAGAGAGGAAGAGAGAAACAGAGAGGGAGATAATTCGATGAGTATTGCCTGTACGCATATTGATCTTCCTGGAAATATTCACTAAATCGTTAAAGATGAAGTTAAATTTTCGAAGAGAAACAACGTGCGTGGTTTCGTGAGACATCCGGATATTATAGTCTGTTAAATAATATCGTTGACACATGCTTCAGAATGAATTTTGCTTACGCTTGACGCTGTGTTGAAAATGGGTTTTCTGCAAAAAGGGTAATTATCATACATTTTTTCTATTTTTGGAGTCGCTTTCCCGACTGAGCCAATTTCTTGAAGTTCATCCACGTTTTTAACGAATTTGTAGCATGTTACCCACTTTTGCCGAAATTACTTTGACTTCTCCGTATATTTACATGCCGCTAAATGTCGGGTTTTCGGACCTTCTGAGGTGGCTAAAGAGAAACACAGCCTCAAAACGCGATCCGCACCCTGCACTTCTGTCTCTTCTTGTGTATTTCAGTCAAGAATTCAAAGTAAACTAACGTTTTATGGACACTGCACGAATAACGTTCCCTCTATTTGGTAGTGAAAGAAATGAAAGGCGATATCTTTTACCATTAGTGTGTAATGCCAACCACGCTCTTAGTTAATAGTACACTACTGGCTATTAAAATTGCTACACTACGAAGACGACGAGCGACAGACGCGAAATTTAACCGACATGAAGAAGATCTTGTGATAGGCAAATGATTAGCTTTTCAGAGCATTCACAAAAGGTTGGCGCCGGTGGCGACACCTACAACGTGCTGACTTAAGGAAAGTTTCCAACCGATTTCTCATACACAAACAGCAGTTGACCGGCGTTGCCTGGTGAACCGTAGTTCTGATGCCACGTGTAAGGAGGAGTAATGCGTACCATCACGTTTCCGACTTTGATAAAGGTCGGATTGTAGCCTATCGCGATTGCGGTTTATCGTATTGCGACATTGCTGCTCGCGTTGGTCGAGATCCAATGACTGTTAGCAGAATATGGAATCGGTGGGTTCAGTAGGGTAATACTGAACGCCGTGCTAGATCCCAACGGCCTCGTATCACTAGCAGTCGCGATGACAGGCATCTTATCCACATGGCTGTAACGGATCGTGCAGCCACGTATCGATCCCTGAGTCAACAGAAGTGGACGTTTACAAGGCAAACAACCATCTGCACGAACAGTTCAACTACGTCTGCAGCAGCATGGACTATCAGCTCGATGACCATGACTGCGGTTACCCTTGACGCTGCATCACAGACAGGAGCGCCTGCGATGGTGTACTCAACGACGAACCTGGGTGCACGAATGGCAAAACGTCATTATTTGGGATGAATCCAGGTTCTGTTTACAGCATCATGATGGTCGCATCCGTGTTTGGCGACATCGCGGTGAACGCACTCTTGATGCGTGTATTCGTCGTCGCCATACTGGCGTATCACACGGCGTGATGGTATGGGGTGCCAGTGATTACTCGGCTCGCTCACCTCTTGTTCGCACTGACGGCACTTTGAACAGTGGACGTTACATTTCAGATTTGTTACGACCGGTGGCTCTACCCTTCATTCGATCCCTACGAAACCCTACGTTTCAGCAGGATAATGCACGACCGCATGTTGCAGGCCCTGTACGGGCCTTTCTGGATACAGAAAATGTTCGAATTCTGCCCTGGCCAGCACATTCTCCAGATCTCTCACCAACTGAAAACGTCTGGTCAATGGTGGCCGAGCAACTGGCTCGTCACAATACGCCAGTCACTACTCTTGATGAACTGTGGTATCGTGTTGAAGCTGCATGGGCAGCTGTACCTGTACACGCCATCCAAGCTCTGTTTGACTCAATGCCCAGGCTCATGTCAGTTCTAGTATAATATATTTGTCCAATGAATACCCGTTTATCATCTGCATTTCTTCCTGGTGTAGCAATTTTAATGGCCAGTAGTGTATGTAAAACACGAGTATGTAAATGCCCACTACCTTCAGACTTCACCTCTACCGGTAAAAATAAAGCTATAGTCTCGAAGTAGAAGCAGTGAGGATAAAAAAATGCTTCTTGTCCTATAGGGCGATAGAAACTAAGCATTAAAATAACTGAACTTGCACGGCGTATGTCTGTCAAAGCTGGTCAGAGCCTTTCTGACGGAAGCCATCCAAGGTGTGGGATATTTTATAAAATATTTTATAAAATGTCATTATCAGCCCCTGATGTAACTACAAAGACCAATCTTGTCATTTAGATTTTTGTTGATGATTTTCAGCAACTGTTTTTGAAGAATACCTATGAAAAGAAATAGTACGCAAGTTGCGTTAAAATTTGTTTCTTAACGCAACTGGAGTGCTATTTCTTCAAGTCGGAGTCTTATTTAATTCATACCGCCCAGTGCAACCGGACTTAATTGACACAGTCAAAAAGAGATTGGACGTGATAAAAGCTCAAAAAGTAATAAGTACCTTCACACAGTTAAAGTAAAATTATGTTCTACTACTATTTCAAAATAGCAGTCTCAAATATTTACCGAAAATTGCGAAAAAAATATAATATGAAATAAAAATATCGGCACTCGATATTTCCATTTCGGTTCAGATATATCGATAGATCGGAAAAATAAATACGGCCGATATGTGTCGCCATTTGTGGTATGATATCGATACATCGATTTCCAGCAGGCCTTGTCCAGTGTCACACGACCTGACTGGCTAATGTTTACAATCGTAAATCTCGTTTGTGCGATATGCCGCGTCAGCACGTGAAGAGAGTTCCATTCAGGTGTTCTGAGGCGCAATAATTGGACGGGTAGCGTAGCGGAGAAGACGGCCAATTACGCAAGTCGGTCAAGGTCGAAAGCTCGCCTGCAAGACGGGACTACTGCAGCTGTTCGCTGCGGGCTGCGTTTTCTCCCCCGCGTCACAGTCAAGGTTAGCCGCTGTGTGCCGGTGCGACCACACTCCAGGTTCCCTGACCGCCAACTTTCGCTGTTGGTAAATAGCACTACCGTCTACAGTTCCTTACCATAAACTTAACAGTCAAATAGATGGAGATGGTTCGTAAATTACAGTTACGCGGAAACTGTGTCAGAGACGACACCGATATATCGAAGGTTATATATACAGGGTGTTACAAAAAGGTACGGCCAAACTTTCAGGAAACATTCATCACACACAAAGAAAGAAAATATGTTATGTGGACATGTGTACGGAAACGCTTACTTTCCATGTTAGAGCTCATTTTATTATTTCTCTTCAAATCACATTAATCATGGAATGGAAACACACAGCAACAGAACGTACCAGTGTGACTTCAAACACTTTGTTACAGGAAATGTTCAAAATGTCCTCCGCTAGCGAGGATACATGCATCCACCCTCCGTCGTATGGAATCCCTGATGCGCTGATGCAGCCCTGGAGAATGGCGTATTGTATCACAGCCGTCCACAATACGAGCACGAAGAGTCTCTACATTTGGTACCGGGGTTGCGTAGACAAGAGCTTTCAAATGCCCCCATAAATGAAAGTCAAGAGGGTTGAGGTCAGGAGAGCGTGGAGGCCTGGAAATTGGTCCGCCTCTACCAATCCATCGGTCACCGAATCTGTTGTTGAGAAGCGTACGAACACTTCGACTGAAATGTGCAGGAGCTCCATCGTGCATGAACCACATGTGTCGTACTTGTAAAGGCACATGTTCTAGCAGCACAGGTAGAGTATCCCGTATGAAATCAGGATAACGTGCTCCATTGAGCGTAGGTGGAAGAACATGGGCCCAATGAAGACATCACCAACAATTCCTGCCCAAACGTTCACAGAAAATCTGTGTTGATGACGTGATTGCACAATTGCGTGCGGATTCTCGTCAGCCCACACATGTTGATTGTGAAAATTTACAATTCGATCACGTTGGAATGAAGCCTCATCCGTAAAGAGAACATTTGCACTGAAATGAGGATTGACACATTGTTGGATGAACCATTCGCAGAAGTGTACCCTTGGAAGCCAATCAGCTGCTGACAGTGCCTGCACACGCTGTACATGGTACGGAAACAACTGGTTCTCCCGTAGTACTCTCCATACAGTGACGTGGTCAACGGTACCTTGTACGGCAGCTACTTCTCTGACGCTGACATTAGGGTTATCGTCAACTGCACGAAGAATTGCCTCGTCCATTGCAGGTGTCCTCGTCGTTCTAGGTCTTCCCCAGTCGCGAGTCATACCCTGGAATGTTCGGTGCTCCCTAAGACGCCGATCAATTGCTTCGAACGTCTTCCTGTCGGGACACCTTCGTTCTGTAACTCTGTCTCGATACAAACGTACCGCGCCACGGCTATTGCCCCGTGCTAATCCATACATCAAATGGGCATCTTCCAACTCCGCATTTGTAAACATTGCACTGACTGCAAAACCACGTTCGTGATGAACACTAACCTGTTGATGCTACGTACTGATGTGCTTGATGCTAGTACTGTAGAGCAATGAGTCGCATGTCAACACAAGCACCGACGTCAACATTACCTTCCTTCAATTGGGCCAACTGGCGGTGAATCGAGGAAGTATAGTACATACTGACGAAACCAAAATGAGCTCTAACATGGAAATTAAGCTTTTCCGGACACGTGTCCACATAACATCTTTTCTTTATTTGTGTGTGAGGAATGTTTCCTGAAAGTTTGGGCGTACCTTTTTGGAACACCACCCGAAAAAAAAAAACAGTATGAGAGATTTATAATTCACTCAAGTGTTATTCTCGGAACAGTGCATACGGAGTATATTTACAGTACACATCAGTAGCACAAGCGGTTGTGAGATACCAGGTATCGATCCATGCTGAAACGTCTGTATTAGTACGTGGTGTATCCTTCAAGGGTGACAATGCAGGCGCTGACTCTCGCATCCAGATGGCGAATACTGTCCTGCGATACATTACGTTAGGCCTGCCCAACCTGTTCGCGTAGTTCTGTACAATTTGTTGGCTGAGTCGCACTGGTCGTTTCCCGTCCCATCATGTCCCACATGTGCTCGGTTGGAGACAAGTTCAGATATCGTGCTGGCCAGTGAAGTTGCTGCACGCCTTGCAGTCACAGGCAGTGTGTGGGCCAGCACTATCTTGATGGCACGATCGTCACCTTCCTGCTGCAAGAACGGCAAAAGAATGGGTCGAAAAACATTCTGCACCCACCAAGCTCTGATTAGCGTCCCGTCCAAAAGCACCAAAGGTGAACGAGAGTTTTAACTTATCGCACCCCAAACCATAAGGCATGGGATGGGGCCAGTGTGTCTAGGACGAATGCACTCTACGAGACAGCGCTCACCAGGTTTACATAGTACGCGTAAATGACCATTTCTGTTGGGGACTTCCAGTGACTTTTTAAGTTGATGCCACGTCGGGCTGCTGCACTAAGCCTGAAAAATGGAGCACTGACACGTTATTAGGAGGTATCCCATAAGTTTTGACACCTCAGAGATGTGCTACAACAGTGCGTTATTTTCAGATAATTCCACTACATCCGTCAGAATTATTGCTTAGACAATCATGGAAAATCTCGCACTTCACACACTGCAGCTTGGGTGGTTTTAGTGGGCGAATATGAGGTTGTTTCCTGGTTTAACAGAGCGCAAGTGCCCTATGTGAAATTGTTAGTGCCGACCTCCCCTAAATCACGGTGGTACGTTACAAACATCTTTTACGCCTTGTATATGTAGTAAAGTCAAATGTGACGGAGCAAAAAGAATGGACCTACACTACTGGACATTAAAATTGCTACACAAAGAAGAAATGCAGATGAAAACGGGTATTCATTGGACAAATATATTACACTAGAACTGACATGTGATTACATTTTCACGCAATTTGGGTGCATAGATCCTGAGAAATCAGTACCCAGAACAACCACCTATGGCCGTAATAACGGCCTTGATACGCCTGGGCATTGAGTCAAACAGAGCTTGGATGGCGTGTACAGGTACAGCCGCCCATGCAGCTTCAGCACGATACCACAGTTCATCATGAGTAGTGACTGGAATATTGTGACGAGCCAGTTGCTCGGTCACCATTGAACAGACGTTTTTAATTGGTGAGAGATCTCGAGAATGTGCTGGCCAGGGCAGCAATCGAACATTTTATGTATCCAGAAAGGCCCGTATAGGACCTGCAACATGCAGTCGTGCGTTATCCTGCTGAAATGTAGGGTTTCGCAGGGATCGAATAAGGGTAGAGCCACGGGTGAATCTGCTTTCATCACCCAAGATCACGGCGTACCATTCCATCCTCCAAGTCATAATCAGTTCGCAACAGTTCGTGTTGCCACGTGTGGGCTCACAAGCCATGGTATGTGTGCTGTGGTAGTTGTACGATCCGCCAGTGCTGCCCATATACTACGACGACCCTGGCGGGCATCGACTGCAGTGGCCGAGCGGTTCTAGGCGCTTCAGTCTGGAACCGCACGACCGCTACGGTCGCAGGTTCGAATCCTGCCTGGGGCGTAGATGTGTGTGATGTCCTTATGTTAGTTAGGTTTAAGTAGTCCTAAGTTCTAGGGGACTGATGACCTCAGATGTTAAATCCAATAGTGCTCAGAGCCATTTTTTGAACCGCTGATGCCAGCATCGTTGCGCAACTGACGCAGCACGTCCAGCGTGTGTGGCAGTTCTCCGAAAGGACCATCCCGCCACTCAGAAGGTCACAATTTGACGCCTTTCTGTCTGTAGGAAGCACGAATTTGTCGCCATGGCATGGTCGCCTCCTTGCTTCACACGTTTACCCCACTCTGAGTCTTCTGGCCATGAGGATTCCCTGTTAAAGGATGGACACAGATGTCGCTCTCGCAGCTAGGGCACTACGCTACTGGTGGACGACTTTGAAACCACCGTCATCACATCTACTGTCATTTGCCGTCATCGGATCACAATAGACCTTATCAGCACACCTAGTGTCCCCTAGGCGTCATATTAAAACAGACATCTTCTTTCCAGGTTTACTAATTTTTTTTTCCTGCAGTATACGTATTTGTAGAAACAATTTCGATATTAGTGTAGTCGTGAAATTCAGACGGAAGACTGGCTTGATGCAACTGTCCACCCTAGTTTATCCTGTGCAACCCGCTTCATCTCTGCATAACTATTGCGATAGACACCCACTTGATTCTGCTTACTGCAGTCAAGTTTGAAACTAATGTCTTTACTATTGGTAAGGAGCGCCTGGTCCCCGGCACGAATCCACCCGGCGGACTTCTGTCGAGGTCCGGTGAGCCGGCCAGTCTGTGGATGGTTTTTAGACGGTTTTCCATCTGCCTCGGCGAATGTGGGCTGGTTCCCCTTATTCTGCCTTAGCTACGAGTCGTCGATTCTTGCGCAAACAAGTTCTCCACGTACGAGTACACCACCGTTACTCTACCACACAAACATAGCGGTTACACTCGTCTGGTGTGAGACGTTCCCTTGGGGGGGGGGGGGGGGGGTCCACCGGGGGCCGAACCGCACAATAACCCTGAAAGAGTGGTTCGGTGTGTGGGGGTGAAGTGGACTGCGGTAGTCGTCTTGGGTTTGTGGACGACTGCGGCTGCGGCGGGGACGGAGCCTCTCCGTCGTTTCTAGGCTCCCGGTTAACGTATAATACAACACAATGTCTTTACTTATTTTTATCTTTTAATCACTGACCTACAGAATCTTCCCTAACAAAGACAACTCAGGCTTAACCTATTCATTTATTACCCACAATATGCAAGCCGAACGCAGTCTGACTGCTATACAGTGACAACATGGCTTCCAATAATCAACACAAAAGAATGACCCTGAGCTGCAAGAAATCCTAACGATGATAAAGGTCCAAAAAATATGAAATTAAAGAAATATGAAACTACTTCCAACTCTGTTAATTTCCTAAACTCATTTCAGTCACGAAAACTAATTCCAGTTTTTGTAAGACACTTACCACACAGAAAATCTTCAAAACACGAACTACAGCAATTACAGCAAGCAGCAACTTCAGCCAGCTAAATAAAAATGTTCTAACTACTATAGACTGTAACTACTAGCAAGCATATGGTTAGCAAAAGAAAGATTTTCTTGAAGAGCAAACAATGTATTTAGAAAATTTTACCTTATTCATGTCACATCCAGTTCTAAAAATTGAATAGTTGTCAACAGTTCCACAAGCCAATCATTACGAATAATATCCACCCTCATTTTACATTTCCTTGCGTCTCACTTTACAATGCATGTCCTACCAACACAGTGTCTCCACTAAGAAAAGACATGTCCATACACTTCTCTGTCCACTCGCTAACTGCTGGTTCGTCCAATCACAGAATCTCTTGCCGAACGCGCAAAGCGATGTCAGCTATGTTAACACAATCTATAGCGCTGCTAACATACAAACAAGCTACTTACAAGTTTTAGTCTTCCTCTACTATTTTCATGTTCCACACTTCCCTCCACTACCAAACTGACGATTCTTTGACGTCATGGGATGCGTACTATCAGCAGATCCCTTGTTTTAGGCTAGTTGTATGTCGTAAATGTTTCTCCGCAGTTCAATATCACTTCATTGTTATCTACTTTTCAGTATTCTTCGGTAGCACCATATTTCGAAAACTTGTATTATCTTCTTGTCTCGACTTTTTATCTTCCATGTTTTACCTCCTTAGAAGGATACATTCCAAACAAATATTTTCGGAAGAGACACCATAAACTACAATTTATACTAAATATTCAAAATATTGTTATTTTTTCGAAAATGCTTTCCTTGCTATTACAATTCTGCATTTTTAAGTCTTCTCTTTATTTGTCTATGATCCTATGTTCTGGTTTTCGTTTGTTCATGTTCATCTGAAAATCTCTTTTGAAGACACTATCCATTCCACTGAACTGCTGTTTCAAATTGTTTGCCATCTCTGTTAGAATTACGGTATCACTGACAAACTTTTGTTTTTTATTTCTTATCCCTGTACTTTAATTCTCTTCAAAAATTCATCTTCGATTTCCTTTAATGCTTGCTCAGTGTACAGGTCGAGTAACATGACGTGTAGTCTACAACATAACATCGCCCTCTTCTCGGCTAGTACTTCCATTCGTGTGCTTAGATTACTATATCTGGCGTCTGGTTTCTATATAAGCTGTACATATGTGTGACAAAACGGGCACTGTAACAACATTTGATTAGTGTTTAACGTTGCCAATTTACATAATCAACTAAGATTTTCACTTTAGGATTTTATTTAACTACTGCGACTAAGATAAAAAAAAGTTCCACTATGTGTAATGAGTGTCACACACTGAACATTTCAGCATGATCCAAAGATGGCTCGATAGTGAGCCGAAACCGGTAATTAGTAAAGAAAATTTTCAATCTTGGCGTAGGATTTTTACCCACACGTGTTTTATGTGAATGTGTATTTAAGTTTTCTTTCAAATCACTCCCTTTCCTATTCAGACAATGTTGTGTTACTTGCACCTAGCAGTCAACATACGATCACTTGATGCGAAACGCGCTCCTTGCCTTTAGAATTATGAATTTCGTGCTGCAACTAATGTTAAAACTATTAAGTTACAGTAAATAATACAGATCTTGTACCGTGCATGACTTTTCTGCATGAAAGTAAAGTGTTCGTATCGACGCACCAGGCAGAGCCGCTATTTATACTACAAAGTGTTTATTGAATGCCGTGTATTTGTAATCTCTTATAACAGACTGGATCCACATTCAAATGGCAAAGCACGGAACTGTAAGCCACATTGCAGCACATACTTTCATGCTCAGTGAGATATGAGCTACGGTTACTCAGATTCACGTAAATTTTTTCCCTGTGCCCATTAAAATTCGTTGTGCAAAGTAAGCGTTTTCTGTCTAGTTAATATTCAACAATATTTATGCCATCTAATCATTTTACTAGTTTCTTTCGCGGTCTAAACGTCACCTAGAGAGGGAATTTTTCTTAATTCAGGATATTAACTTAGCAGGAACCTTACAACTTTAAACCTTAGTCTCCATTTGTTTTTCCTTCCAACGAACTTTTGTCAATAAAAGGCTTGTGACACTTACATGTTAGTGAAAATATTTTTATTTTTATTTTTTTACCATCGTTCCGATTTCCCAGTACATCTGTAACAGTTTCAAACTTCCAAGACTGCATTAAATCAAAGGCACACTACATTTCACTGCAATTAGAAAAACACTGCCAGATTTATGTCTCTGCTAGTATCCTAGCAATTCTTACTTTGAGAATTTCTCATAGAAAAACTTCTTCATAAGAAGGGATGTTGCAATTGCAGAATATAGTGTCAAGATAGATAATGTTGAGAACCACAGTACGATGGGACTGATGATAGCAAAAAAGGTATGAGAAAAATTAGCTGACACAAGGAATCTGTGCCACCTGGTGGTCTTTGTCTGACATGACGAAAGATGTTTTGCGAGAGATGCGCTTAAGGCGTAAAAACATCTCCATACGAACATGTGTATACAAATTCAGTTACGAAAAATCGTAACTGTGCTCTCATTGTTAGCACACAAGGCTCACGTGGAAATTTAATAATTTAATAAACTCGTGCTTTTTAAGTGGCCACCGAAATACCCATTGCTTCCGCTAACCATCCATAACTTGCATATATCGCTGACGATATTCTGATATCCTTAATGAGAGAACTGGTAGTTAATTATTACACAGAAAGTTGAAATTAAACACTGGGGTACGATTCGATTGATTGACTGCATATTGCTCTGCTCACGATGATCAGTGGTACTGTAAGCTTTCTTGTAATTTATCTACGTATGAAACGCTGAATACTCTTTATTACAAATATTTCATCCTCGTGTAACGTGTGCTTTATATATCGTATTCAATTTATGTGCAAAATTGACAATTGGTTAGCCCTATGTTGCACATGTGAACAGTGTCGTGAAAAAAAAACTTAGATACTGAATTTGAAATAACGAAAATGAATCTAATTAAATGTCTAAAGAAAATAATTATGTCCTGAGTGAAAACTATTTAACTGAAACTCAACACCGAAGAACGTTATGAAAGTTACGTAACATGAAATGAAAAGTCTGAGTTGAAATATCCACAAATTAAAATACTGCTCATCACCTGAAAATTCTGACGACGTACTGTTTGCTCACAAGGATCAAAGTGATATCTCCCTTGAATGAAAAGTAACTTACTTCTTGCTCAGCACGCTATTTTGAACTAATCAAATGCAGTAGGTAAAGAAAAATAATAAAATATAATCTAAATTTTTACTTTGCTTGTCAGAAAGAATCTGTGGCTGCGTGCAGCGTAAGATGCAAAGCACACACGACAAATTATTTTAAACTTTATTAAGAATGATGGAGAAGGGTTTTACGGGAAAGAAAAGCGTTCATGAAAAATTAAACTCTGATTATTGTCAGAAAAGGGTGGGCAACAGAAGAAGACCAACAATTACGAAATCCTCTTGTCACAAAAATTACACACAATTCAACCAATTACGTAATTTGTGACATAACGAAAACAGAGACCAAATTAATACAGGTCATGAATATTATTAGTTATCTAAAAGACAATGATTTCCTTCAATTGAGAGTTCTGTCAAATGTTTCATTCTTTCCCGTGCAAGGGTTACCTTGAAATATTCCTCCAAAAGTCTTTTCCATCAATGCAATCAATAAAATAGCTTTATAAACAAGTTTTCATCTCCATAATAAAGTATTCCAGATAGTTTCCCCCAGATTCACAAATGTCGTATCTCCTTCTCTGTAACTCAACCGCTACTACTACGCCTCGAATAAGAATGTCCCAGCCTCGTACAACTGACTGGCGACCAAGTGCACCATAGACTGATGCTGTGTCCCGAGAGGGAGCGAGAAGGACACGTTGTAGTTACAAGGGCATACCACCATCGATTTAATCGATGGGCAAATTCGCATAGGCAGCTTGCAGAAATTTACCCTGTAAAGAATCTACAAGCTAAAGAGGGTGTACAGCACAAGGAAACTCAAGTCTAATCAAACTCAGACTAATAAAGTTCATTGGAAGTTCACTTCTGCCACTACTGACCTCAGCCTCTATTCAATGCACCATGTTACGATATATGGCTTCACGTAACTCTAAGTGTCAGCTGCCTTCTATCTTCTCAGTATTATCTCCATCCTGATGTGACTCTAAATATTCTAAGTCTTCAGACCGGCGACGCCCGACACAGGGGTAGCGTCCCAGACTACTACCAACTGTGCTCTCCCTTTGGTTGGGCCGGGTCCCCTTTTTATAACTCTCGTTGAGTTTCTAGAACATTCCCTCTGACGCACAGCACCAACGAGGGGTGTACATTACCATATTTGAGCAACTCAAGAGGCACTTGTGTCACTGTCATGAGATGCTATCCGGGACCTCGCTCACATGCTGGCTCACCAGAGGCTGTTTCCATGTGAACATAGCCTGTGTACCGACCGTCGCCAGTCTGTCACTGTTTGAATACCCGATTGCGTCAACTCCTCCGTAGTCTTCCCAAGCAGTGTCTCGCTTATAACTTTGAATTTAATGCCGTATTCCGCATCTTAATAGTGGATTTCACGACATCGAGTCAAGGAACTTAACCGCTACTTGTGCAGCGCGTCCAAGAGCAATAAAGGTGAATTATTTGCAATGATAAAAAACTCGACAGAACTATCCAAGCATCTTTTATTTTGCACACGCGGCGCCATTTAGAAACGTATGTTAAACATCCATGCAGATGGGTACCTGCATTTCTATTCCATTTGTCATCTACAGCTAAGTCATCTTGCTGTAATCGCTCCACTTTTAAACCGCACTTTAAGAAAATCAGAGAAGAAGAACGTCTGCAAAAAGAAACGCCAGAGGAGCTGCATCCCGCAGGGTTTCGAACCGGCTCAACTTGTTTTCACTCGCGCCACTCGTGCCGTAAGTGGTCAGTTTATGACACGTCAGAATTCAAGTAGGTCGCGAACGAAGCTCATGTTTCAACATGGAATGTATTCAACCTGCTGACTAGCAGAGGCGCTAACAGCGCTTGCAAAAGCACATCGGTTACCTTTAGACAGCAATGAAATTTTAAAAAAATTGTGCCTAAGAAGATCTATTTTCATTTCCCCCAGTTTCCAGCCAACAAGACTGAATTTTGGAGTTTTAAAGTTTGAAATACATACGATTGCAACCAGTTTTTCATTTGATGTGGGGCTACCACGGGTTTTGTGTTACACTGCCGAGAACGCTACTTGCCTTGACCTTCGTCAACAAGATAGGGGAGGGGCGATGCTGCATTACATTATAACCTCATTTACACTGGATAACTGGAGCACATTAGAAATACATTAAATGGTTGCAAAGCAGATTGACAGATACTCAGAGCACACATGTATTATCATAGTTTTAAGTTACACGTGAGGTGAACTTGGTTACAACGGTAATTACGGAAAGTCAAGAAACAGAATATGTGGTAACGGTCCGTATCAGAGCATTAAAACGCACAAGACCTATACTGCATAGTTGCAATACTGACATACAAATATTCAATGTACGCATTTGGTATAGAAGCATTACTTGAAACTTCCTTGCATAGCTACAGCAGGAATCACAAAAAGTTAATACATACAGGAAAGATCCGTATCAGAGCATTAGAACATGGAAATCTATATGTATTGCTAAGGTACATTGCTGCGTTTTTCTGTATGAACGTGAAGGCTAATCTCGTAACTCAAGTAGGGATTTTGATACAGTTTTAATTATTATCCTGATTGACGAGGAATGTTTGTCTATGCAGTTTATTAAAACTACGCGAGACAAGTCGTCCGGCTGTAGATATTTATACTGCCCGTGCAAAGTGGCTACTGCAAATTACATATCATATAAAATAGAAGCCAACCAAACCCAGTGCTAATACCCAGAGCTCATGCTACATGCTCTCTATCAATCTAAATATTAAAAAAAAAGTAAAACAAAGTGTTGTCAACCGCCTCCATTGTTTCGACATCAGTTATACGACTTGAATAGAAGAATTCATTAACCAAGTACGCTTCACTGATTATTTATGTCTCCTTCATTGATAAAATGTGGCCGTAATCCTTCTCTTTATAACGTACACGCAATGCCAAATCATCCAGCTTACTAAGTTTAGAAAATTATTACTGAAGAAAGATTAGATCTGAAAATGGAAACAATAAAATGAACAATGTGAATCAGCTTTCTGCGTGATACTTGTCCGCTCAGAGCTCTTCACGGTGGCTGATGCATATTCTACTGCGTAAATGAATATCATCAAGTAATATTTTCACATTTTTCCTTGGAGCTTACAGTGGAAGCCACAACGAAAGATTACCTTAGTACCGCTTTGCGTTCTCGCTTCAAAGAATTTAGTTCACCACTGATTTACTTTCCACAACCACAGAGCGGATGAAATTTGTCGAGTTTCAGTTTGTACATGATGGAGACATGATGCGAGACGTGATAAAAGGAGAGAAAGTGAAACAGAGCCCCGAAGTCGGCGGTAAGGTTAATCAGGGACGATTTCGCTAAAGTTCACATATTTTGAATTACTGTCAACAAGTATGAGTAGATTTCTTTCTCAGAATTTCGTACAAAAACTGATGACCCTCATTTTCTTTTAGTTTGGAACGCTAGAAGCATACGATTGTCATAAACTGGGGATAGTTCTGAATAAAACCCGAAAACATAATGCAATTAATATGATAGCTGCACATTAGAGCTGCATAATACCACTACGTCGAAACTATGGCTTGTTACACGACTACGATTGTCATAATCAACCATTTACCATGAATGGTTTTACCACACTTGTTTTCGTACTGATGCTTTGAGCACACTGTTGTTTATGAAATTTTTGGTACATAAATGCACAATATTTTAAATAGATTTGTCATGGAATGTTTGTGTGCCTATGCACAATCATCTAAAACAATTTTTCAACGACTATCGGTAAGATTTTGTGATAACCGTACGCTTCAGACAGGGCACTATTTTCTTAGAATTCTTGCAGCTAGATTTCTATATGAATTCTTGCAGTCGAATTTTGACACCAATAATTAAGAATTATTATCAGCTTTACGATCTGATATAAAAACACCCGTGGTTTAGGGGACGGTCAGAGGATTAGCAGCCGTAGCTAAAAAAAATTGAATTAATGGAGCTAGCTACGATGAACTTGAACAAGCGTCATGGGACGTCCGTCCGGTCTTTGATTCATAATCAAAACGTCTACGGCCTGGGATCGAATCCCACCGTTGCTTAAATTTTGATTAATAATCAGCACTGGCGGCCAAAAACTTCCGGCATAAGAAGTCACCCTCATTCTGTCAACGGCCTTGTCAAAGAGGGCGGAGGAGAGGACAGAGGTTCAGGGCACTCTCTTGTCCTAGGAGTGGGAAACTACCCCTAAAGGCGGAAGAATCAGCAATGATCAACGGCGTGAGGATGCAGAAGGCAATGGAAACCACTGCATTAAAGACACGTAACGTGTATCCACAGGACATGTACCCTGTAGTTGAAGAAGTGTCATGATGATCTCTCCATTGGCAAAAGATTCCGGAATAGTCCCCCATTCGGATGTCCGGGAGGAGGCTGCCAAGGGGGATGTTACCATGAGTAAAAGATTGAATAATCATTGAAAGGATAACGTTCTACGATTTGGGGCGTGGAATGTCAGAAGCTTGAACGTGATAGGGAAACTAGAAAATCTGAAAAGGGAAATGCAAAGGCTCAATCTAAATATAGTAGGGGGTCGGTGAAGTGAAGTGGTAAGAAGACAAGGATTTCTGGTCGGTTGAGTATATGGTAATATCAACAGCAGCAAAAAATGGTATAACGGGAGTAGGATTCGCTATGAATAGTAAGGTAGGGCAGAGAGTGTGTTACCGTGAACAGTTCAGTTGTAGGGTTGTTCTTATCAGAATCGACAGCAAACTTACACCGATAACCATAGTTCAGGTATACATTCTGATGTCGCAAGCTGCAGGTGAAGAGGCAGAGAAAGTGTATAAGGATATTGAAAGGAGGTGAAGCGGCAGAGAAGGTGTATAAGGATATTGAAAGGGTAATACAGTACGTAAAGGGATATGTAAGTCTAATAGTCATGGCAGACTGGAATGCACTTGTAGGGGAAGGAGTAGAAGAAAAGGTTACAGGAGAATATGGGCCTGGGACAAGGAAAGTGAGAGGATACATACTAATTGAGTTCTGGGAAGTTTCAGCTGGTAACAGCGAATACTCTGTTCAAGAATCATAAGACGAGGTGTACTTGGAAGAGGCCAGGTGATACGGGAAGATTTCAGTTAGATTACATCACAGTCAGACAGAGATTCCGAAATCACGTACTGGATTGTAAGGCTTACGAGGGAGCAGACATAGACTCAGATCACAATACAGTAGTTATGCAGAGTAGGCTGAAGTATAAGACGTTAGTCAGGAAGAATCAATATGCAAAGGAAGTGGGATACGGAAGTACTAAGGAATGACGATACGGTTGAAGTTCTCTAAGGCTATAGATACAGCAATACGGAATAGCTCAGTAGGCAGCAAAGTTGAAGAGGAATAAACATCTCTAAAAATGACCATAACAGAAGTTGGGAAGGAAAACATAGGTACAAAGAAGGTAACTGCGAGAAGCAATGGGAAACAAAAGAAATACTTCAATTGATCGATGAAAGGAGGAGGTACAAAACTGTTCCTGGAAACTCAGGAATAGAGAAATACATGTCACTGACGAGTGAAATAAATAGTAAGTGCAGGGAAGACGAAACAGTTGCAGGAAAAATGTGAAGACATCGAAAAAGAAATGATTGTCGGAAGGACAGACTCAGCACACAGGACAGTCAAAAGCAAGGGTGATAACATTAAGAGTGCAACGGGAATTCTACTGTTAAATGCAGAGGAGAGAGCGGAAAGTTGGAAAGAATACATTCAAAGCCTGTATGAGGGGGCACATTTGTGTAATGTGATCGAAGAAGAAACAGGAGTGGATTTAGAAGAGATAGGGGATCCAGTATTAGAATCAGAATTTAAAAGAGCTTTGGAGGACTTAAGATCAAATAAGGCATAAGGGATAGATAACATTCCATCAGAATTTCCAAAATCATTCGGGGAAATGCCAATGCAACGACTATTAACGTTGGTGTGTAGAATGTATGAGTCTGGCGATATACCATCTGACTTTCGGAAACGCATCAACCACACAATTCCGAAGACGGTAAGAGCAGACAAGTGCGAGAATTACCGCAAAATCAGTTTAGCAGCTGATTGCCACGTTGCTTGCAAGATTAATATACAGAAGATTGGAAAAGAAAGTTGAGGATGCGCAAGATGCCGATCATTTTGGCTTTAGGAGAGGTAAAGGCACGAGAGAGGCAATTCTGTCCTTCCGGTTGATAGTGAAAACAAGACTAAAGAAAAATCAGGACACGTTCATAGGATTTGTCGATCTGGAAAAAATGTTCGACGCTGTAAAATGGTGAAAAATGTTCGAAATTCTGAGAAAAGTAGGGGTAAGTTGTAGGGTGAGACGGGTCATATACAATATGTACAACAGCCAAGAGGGAATAATAACAGTGGACGACCAACAACGAAGTGCTCGTATTAAAAAGGGTGTAAGACAAGAATGGTGCCTTTCGCCCCTACTGTTCAATCTGTATATCGAGGAAGCAATGATGGAAATAAAAGAAAGTTTGGGAGGTGGAATTAAAATTCAAGGTGAAAGGATATCAACGATACAATTCGCTGTTGACATTGCTATCCAAAGTGAAAATGAAGGAGAATTATTTGATCTGCTGAACGGAATGTACAGTCTAATGACTACAGTGTACGGGCTGAGAGTAAATCGAAGAAAGACGAAGGTAATGAGAAATTGTAGAAATGAGAACAGCGAGAAACTTAACATCACGATTAATGGTCACGAAGTAGATGAAGTTATACATTTCTGGTATCTAGGCAGTAAAATAACCAATGACGGACGGAGCAAGGAGGACATCAAAGACAGACTAGCAAAGGCAGAAAGGTCATTCCTGGCCAAGAGAAGTCTACTAATATCAAATTTCGGCGTTAATTTGAGGAAGAAATTTCTGAAAATGTACGTCTGAAGTACAGCATATTATGATAGTGAAACATGGACTGTGGGAAAAACGGAACAGAAGAGAATCGAAGCATTTGACATGTGGTGCTTCAGACGAATGTTGAAAATTAGGTGGACTGATGAGGTAAGGAATGAGGAGGTTCTGTGCAGAATCGGAGAGAAAAGGAATATGAGGAAAACACTGATAAGGAGAAGGGACAGGATGATAGGACATCTGTTAAGACTTGAGGAAATGATTTCCATGGTACTAGAGGGAGCTGTAGAAGGCAAAAACTGTAGAGGAAGACAGTGATTGGTATACATCCAGCAAATAATTTAGGATGTAGGTTGCAAGTGCTGCTCTGAGATGAAGGGGTTAGCACAGGAGACGAATTCGTGGCATGCCGCATCAAAATGACCAAAATATAAAAAAAATAAAATCACAATCAACATTACAAATCAACTTTTACTCAAATAAATTTAAACAGATAACTCTCAGTGAGTTTGTATACCCACTGAGGTAAAAAAAAAATATCTCGATTACACACCATTTATAGGGTCATTTTGGAGTAATTAAGCGTGCCAGGAAGGTTGGGGTATAATGCTCCTTCAACATTATAACCTGAATGTGCAGTAGATGAAAAGTTGTCTGCTTTGCTAGAAGCAAAACTTCCAAACATATGTATCTATTCTGTCTGCAAGACTGCTACAGAAAGTAGATATGGATATTTGTGGGGCACTGCCTAGGAGTAGGACAGGAGTGAAGTTTGGAATAGACTTATATATTTTCTCTAAATATGTAAAATTTTGTAGAACATGTACTATTACCAATGGAGCAGTTATAAAAAAGAATCAGAATGATCACATGTCTATGTTTGATCAGCCATAATCAGACCTTTCTTAAAATGGTGTTCATTCAACTAGTAATACAAGGAAGAACTTTCTATACGAAAAGAGGTGAACTCTAATATTTAAACATCACCCTGGGGCCAAACCTTCAGTGATGTTGATTAAATAATAAAATCATTCTATCAAAACCTACTTCCACAATAAAGAGAGTATGCGATTCCAGCGTTTAAGTCCGTTTGAGGATATAATGATTCATTTACTTCACACTTCCACAAACAGCATACCACAAGAACTTATTCTGTAATAAGTGGTGCTCACAGATTCTGAAACTACCATAATGAATCAGTGTGGGAATAGAACGTTACACAAGTTGTCTTCAACCTGTCATTACTCTTCCCTTAAAGACAGAGCAACACAAACAATATTTTGACACTAAACTACAACAGGCTCAAACATATCAACCTGTAGATCAAGTACTCATACGCCGGCACCCTAAGTCTTCTTTACTGAATATATGTAATAAAAAGTTGCACCTGTTGTATTCTTGTCCATTTTTTGCAGCCAGAATTCATAATCCTGGATGCTACTTGTTATTGTACACACATTCTGGTAAAATTAAGGGCTGTACCCTTACCAGGATATAAAGGAATTCCAAGTTAGTGTGTGAACTAATGTAATTGTAGTCACATGGCAAAAATGGAGTATTGAAATACGTATGAATCAACACTATCACTATTATTGAGTAAGACAATAAGTGTACTAAGTACATTAAACAGTTTTCATGCCTTGTTAGTATAAAAAACAATTTTTTGTCAGTCTGTGCAGGTCATTTTATGGTAGCTGGAAGGATGTTCTATTTCGTGTGAGTTGACTTAAAAGAGGGAATCGTGTAACCACAGTTTGTTGATGATAAGTGCTGATGATGAATACTGTGTTACAATGTTCTTTAATGGTATTTCAAATGTGAGCTAGTTGTGACAGAGAGACAAACTTGTTTTACTTTTGAAAGAGTAGTAAATGATTTTTTTTAACAAGCTTGTAGGTGCTATGATTGTGCCTACATCAGTTACACCTGTTCACAACACCCTCCTGTTTCTATGACAAAATTTTCATATTCCTATATATATGTATTCCAGAAAATCTGTGCGATAAATAGATACACTTATTTTATTTCTGACAGAGTATTAGACGATTATGGGTGGCAATATTTTTTTACAGGTTAGTAGGTGCTACAAATTTGCCTACACAAGTCACTCATCCGTTTACACCACTCTCCTGTTTGTATGACACAAAATTTTCGTACGCTTTTTCATATGTATTTCGGAAAATGTATGCTGGCTCCTAGCAGAAATTAAGGCGTATTGATGAGTAGGGAAATAAAGGTCTTAAAAAGAAAATTGATCCAGGAATCGTGATTGATACAAGAGTATAGGTTAAAGCAACTATGGTGGACATATATAATTTTACATAATAGCATTTTTTATGACAGAGCTGTACATTTTAATGTAGATAATTAAATTAGCTTCAGATCTGATCGTAGTTTACTTGTTTAATTTGAGTTATTTATGTGTAGAGATGCACAGTTTCTTCACTAAAAACTAATAGAAATGTGTATAAAAAGCGGATGTATTGTAATAAGCGGTTCAAGACGTATTAGCTCTAAACAATTATTGTAACTAATTGAACTAATCGTGCTATAGCTGACGCAGAGGCACACTTGGAAACACTGCTGTGCCCAAAAAGGAACAATAAGCAGCACTTACCACATTTAAACTTTCTATGTCAGGACAAAAGGTGGGTGGAGTGAATGTAGAGGCAGTCACCCAAGAAGAACACTGTATTACATTTTCTCTTCAAGAAACACTTATCTCGTGCATCAAGTGGAACAACGAAACATATCAACAGCTGGGCTGCATCCACAACATTGGAGTTTGAAGTCGGTGCACCGCCTACATTGTATTTATAAGAAAATGCTGTGGGAACTATAAATGTTGTTTGTAGTCCATAGAGTGTACTGTCATAGCGATCACAGGCAACGATATTATGAATGACATGACTTCAGGGACTTTATCGACGCACAAGTCGCCGAGGTGGCGTCAAATCGAAAGACTTGCACGAGGCGAACGGTCTACCAGACGGGAGGCCCTCGTCACATGACATTTCATTACATTTCATCTAAGTTACGTGTGACAGATATAAATGAGGTATTGTTTGGACAGACAACTTTTTGAGAACCAGCATATTATTTTCTCTAGATGCTGAGAGAACAAAGTTGCACAGATTTCGATGAATATGTATACGTGTATATTGCGATGTTTTAAATATCTCTGCCTTCTTATTAATGATCGAGAAACCCAGACAGATTACCTTACCTGGTCATATCATTTCCATGAAGAACTGTGTCTGTTTGATAATGCTAATCCTAGTATGATTTTTCGTTTTATCTGAAATATCTTGCCAAAATACCATTCAGAAGTTTGGCCTCTGACCACACCACAGCTGATTAACTTCATTGCTGTTGTTCATGATGCATTTCCTGGCTTTTCTTCCTGGTTATGTAGTGAAGTTAATACAAAAATATAGAAGTATGGGTAATAAAATCCCAGAGTGGAATGGCCAGTCCAGTTTTCTCCCTGGTTTTCTGTACACTATAGAAAAATGTCAGGGCGTGAGCCAGTTTGGTGCATTTCGGAGGCTGCCTCTGCAAAGGCAATATTGTTTAACACATCTTGTTGATCACTTCTGAAAGAAACTTGAATTTTAAAACTTATGTTCAACCCCATTAATGATGAAAAGGCAATCCAACACCCACATTTTAGAAGTTAAAAATGCTTAGCTGTTTAGTTGAACGAATAATATGTTATACATCATCTCTTGCGACGGTAATAAAAGTCTTATTTACGTCACACACTCATCTCAGGTGGTCACTGTTACAGTTTGGTTTTCCTTACAAGTCTGTGTTTCAATTTTTTACATTATTGTCATTAAAAGGTATTAAAATGCAATTATTACTCACGATTTTTGCTTCCTACTCCATCCCCTGAGTTCCTCCACACATAGGTGCTCGATTTCTAAAACATTGCACTTTGCTGGGGCTGAGTATATTTACGTTTTCGTATTATGCAAATGCACTTACACCGAGTGCATTTATTTTGATGTTGCGAGAGACGAGAGTCGTTTGTTTTATTTTCTATGGCTTTGGAAACGTCTGCTATTCCTCTGTGTGTGTGAGTTTTTATTTTCGAAGTGTATGTGTGTGTGTGTAGGGTATAAATATGTCCTAACTTCTGTTTGCACGAAATATTACTTCGTTGAAGTTGCTTTACTACAGCACTAAGATACGTTACTACAGTACTGACGTGGGTGAGTGATCATGTGAGGATGTGTAGGCTTTTTTATGTGGAACTACTTTGAGTGGTGGTTAGAGCGATTGTTATTTATTTACTATGTCTGTTATTAGTTTAAATTACGTTTGGTTGCTGAAGTTTGTTTGGTAGTTATTGTGGTTAGCTTTTCTGTGGTTGCCTTTAAATTTGAAAGTTTTCTTGTAGCGTTAAGCGATGTCTCTTGTTGTTGAGTCTAATGACTTTCACATCCATTTCTGTTCTGGACGACCACACAAACGTTAGCAACAACTGGTTCAAATGGTTCAAATGGCTCTAAGCACTATGAGACGTAACATCTGAGGTCATCAGTCCCCTAGACTTAGATCTATTTAAATCTAACTAACCTAAGGACGCCACGCACATCCATGTCCGAGGTAGGATTCGAACCTGCGACCGTAGCAGCAGCGCGGTTCCGGACTGAAGCGCCTAGAACCTCTTGGCCACAGTGGCCGGCAAACATTAGCAACCAATCCAGTGTAAATGAAGAGCAATGTTCTAAGACTCGAGCACCTGTCTGTGGAAGGACGTTGAGAATGAAGTACGAAACAAAAAGTCACCAGTAATAATTGTTATTTAACTCAGTTTAATAGTGTTAAGGCAAAAACATGAGAACTGTTTGCAATCTTGACAGACACATTTATACGAAAAACCTATTTGTTACAGTGACACTGAAATGAAGCGAAACACGTATGTTCTAAATAAGACTTTTATTACAGTCGCAAAAGACGGAGTAAAACAGGTATTACTTTTATATCTGAGACTACGGAAAAAAGACAACATGTTCAGTTAAATGTTTACAGTAGCAATGATGTTTTTGTCAAGAAATATTTTTTTGTTGATTTCGAGTCAATATGGTTCTGCTGTGAACCTATGTATGGTTATAAACACTGAACCACTTATTGAATTAGGCAAATTTTGTTATAAATATGTATTAAATTTAAAACAAGAAGTCGTGATTCACTGGAACTTGCTTTTCCACTTGTTAGTCCCGGTTTTAGAAAACGAAATGCTCCTAATTTCCACTTTAGCTTTCTCAAATATTTACCAATGTGTAAGTAGGCTGTTTAGGTTTTCTTGTTGGTAACGCCACCTCTGTATGAAAATCACTGGCTGTGCTGTGTGCAGTCTGTGGCTGCTTTGCATTGTTGTAATACTCGCCATTGTAGTGTTAGGCAGCTGGCTGTGAACAGCGCGTAGCGTTGCGCAGTTGGAGGTGAGCCGCCAGCAGTGGTGGATGTGGGGAGAGAGATGGCGGAGTTTTGTAATTTGTCATGAACTGCTATATACACTCCTGGAAATTGAAATAAGAACACCGTGAATTCATTGTCCCAGGAAGGGGAAACTTTATTGACACATTCCTGGGGTCAGATACATCACATGATCACAGACAGAACCACAGGCACATAGACACAGGCAACAGAGCATGCACAATGTCGGCACTAGTACAGTGTATATCCACCTTTCGCAGCAATGCAGGCTGCTATTCTCCCATGGAGACGATCGAAGAGATGCTGGATGTAGTCCTGTGGAACGGCTTGCCATGCCATTTCCACCTGGCGCCTCAGTTGGACCAGCGTTCGTGCTGGACGTGCAGACCGCGTGAGACGACGCTTCATCCAGTCCCAAACATGCTCAATGGGGGACAGATCCGGAGATCTTGCTGGCCAGGGTAGTTGACTTACACCTTCTAGAGCACGTTGGGTGGCACGGGATACATGCGGACGTGCATTGTCCTGTTGGAACAGCAAGTTCCCTTGCCGGTCTAGGAATGGTAGAACGATGGGTTCGATGACGGTTTGGATGTACCGTGCACTATTCAGTGTCCCCTCGACGATCACCAGTGGTGTACGGCCAGTGTAGGAGATCGCTCCCCACACCATGATGCCGGGTGTTGGCCCTGTGTGCCTCGGTCGTATGCAGTCCTGATTGTGGCGCTCACCTGCACGGCGCCAAACACGCATACGACCATCATTGGCACCAAGGCAGAAGCGACTCTCATCGCTGAAGACGACACGTCTCCATTCGTCCCTCCATTCACGCCTGTCGCGACACCACTGGAGGCGGGCTGCACGATGTTGGGGTGTGAGCGGAAGACGGCTTAACGGTGTGCGGGACCGTAGCCCAGCTTCATGGAGACGGTTGCGAATGGTCCTCGCCGATAACCCAGGAGCAACAGTGTCCCTAATTTGCTGGGAAGTGGCGGTGCGGTCCCCTACGGCACTGCGTAGGATCCTACGGTCTTGGCGTGCATCCGTGCGTCGTTGCGGTCCGGTCCCAGGTCGACGGGCACGTGCACCTTCCGCCGACCACTGGCGACAACATCGATGTACTGTGGAGACCTCACGCCCCACGTGTTGAGCAATTCGGCGGTACGTCCACCCGGCCTCCCGCATGCCCACTATACGCCCTAGCTCAAAGTCCGTCAACAGCACATACGGTTCACGTCCACGCTGTCGCGGCATGCTACCAGTGTTAAAGACTGCGATGGAGCTCCGTATGCCACGGCAAACTGGCTGACACTGACGGCGGCGGTGCACAAATGCTGCGCAGCTAGCGCCATTCGACGGCCAACACCGCGGTTCCTGGTGTGTCCGCTGTGCCGTGCGTGTGATCATTGCTTGTACAGCCCTCTCGCAGTGTCCGGAGCAAGTATGGTGGGTCTGACACACCGGTGTCAATGTGTTCTTTTTTCCATTTCCAGGAGTGTATATTATGACTATTAAGGTAAATACAGTGTTTGTTCTCTATTAATATCTTTCATTTGCTAACTATCCCTATCAGTAGTTAGTGCCTTCCATAGTTTGAATCTTTTATTTAGCTGGCAGTAGTGGCGCCTGCCGTATTGCAGTAGTTCGAGTAACCAAGATTTTTGCGAGGTAAGCGATTTGTGAAACGCATAGGTTAATGTTAGTCAGGGCCATTCTTTCGTAGGGATTTTTTGAAGTCAAATTGCGTTGCGCTAAAAATATTGTGTGTCAGTTTAAACACAGTCGTGTATAATTTTTCTAAGGGGACGTTTCAAATGGTAATTTTTGTATACACACCTTCTACGACCTGTAAAAGTAGAATGGAACTAAATAAGTTTATGAAAACAGTTACCCGTACAAATTCTACTTTTTAGCTTCTGAGGCTCATCCCACAAAAGTTTGAAGGGATTAAAGAACAGTCGGACTTTCTGGAGTCTATTCTAAAAGTTTTTTGCTCAAGTCTAGTTTGACATACACTACGTGATCAAAAGTATCCAGACACCTGGCTAAAAATGACTTAAAATTTCGTGGCGCCCTACACCGGCAATGCTGGAATTCAGTATGGTGTTAGCTCACCCTTAACCTTGATGACATCTTCCACTGTCGCAGGCATACGTTCAATCAGATGCTGGAAGGTTTCTTGGGGGAATGGCAGCCCATTCTTCGAGTGCTGCACTGAGGAGAGGTATCTATGTCGGTTGGTGAGGCCGGGCACGAAGTTAGCGTTCCGAAACATCCCAAAGGTGTTCTATAGGATTCAGGTCACGACTCTGTGCAGGCCAGTCCATTACAGGGATGTTATTGTCGTGTAACCACTCAGCCACAGGCACTATGAACAGGTACTCGATCGTGTTGAAATATACAATCGCCATCCCCAAATTGCTCTTCAACAGTGGGAAGCAAGAAAGTGCTTAAAACATCAATGTAGGCCTGTGATGTGATGGTGCCATGCAAACCAACAAGGGGTGCAAGCCCCCTCCATGAAAACACGACCATACGATAACACCACCGCCTCCGAAATTTCTGTTGTCACTACACCCGCTGGCAGGTGACGTTCGCCGGGCATTCGCCTTATCCACACCCTGCCATCGGATCGCCACATTGTGCACCGTGATTCCTCACTCCACACAACGTTTTCCCACTGTTCAATCGTCCAATGTTTACGCTCCTTACACCAAGCGAGGTGTCGTTTGGCATTTACCGGCGTGATGAGCAGCAGCCCGACCATGAAATCCAAGTTTTCTCACCTCTTCCTTAACTGTCATAGTACTTGCAGTGGATGCTGATGCAGTTTGGAATTCCTGTGTGATGGTCTGGATAGATGTCTGCCTATTACTCACTACGATCATCTTCAACTGTCGGCGGTATCTGTCAGTCAACAGAGGAGGTCGGCTTGTACGCTCTTGTGCTGTACGTGTCCCTTCACTTTTCCACTTCATTATCACAACGGAAACAGTGGACCTAGGGATTTTTAGGAGTGTAGAAATCTCGTGTTCAGGTGTATGATACAAGTGACACTAAATCACCTGACTAAGTTCGAAGTCCGTGAAATCGACGGGGCGCCCCATTCTGCTCTCTCACGATGTCTAATGATTACCGAGGTCGCTGATATTGAGTACCTGGCAGTAGGTGGCAGCACAATGCACATAATACGAAAAACGTATGTTTTTGGGGGTGTCCGGATACTTTTGATCACATTGTGTGTATTCGACATTTATCCAAATGTTTCAGTTTTTAATGGGTACTTCTTTATTCCTTAAACACACTTGTCTCAATTGGCACGGTGTACGTGCAAGAGCAAAAAATTTTTCGTTTGAAGTGTCTTATGAATTTAATGCTTTTTAATAAAAGTGTTAATTTTTATCCATGGGGAGATACCGCTACGGAAAAAATAACCAAAACAAAACGAACTGCCAACAGATGTAGCAGCTCAGTATCAGACCGAAGTAAGGAGGCACATTTAATGGATACTGACCAGCAACAAGCGTATAAGCAGATATGACCTGAAGATATATCCCCAGGATATGAAACCGGTCGTCATACAGGGATAAACTCAATAGAGAGCTATTGCTGATTTTGACTTACACTCAGTTTAATATAGACTGTTTTACAGTCTCTTATTTTAAATTGTTTGATTGTTCATGACATTGCGTATGTAGAACCTCTTGTTCTGGAATTTCAAAAGAATTTAGCGATCCACCGGGAAACGCGAAAGTAATATGAGTCCCTCCTCCCTCCACAGGTCAGACGGTAGGTACAATCTTGTTGTTGGGTTCAATGCTTCTAATTCTCCATTTCGACTTTCTTTTCAGACTATACAAAGGAAACAAAAAAGCTCCACGTTCTAGACAATGAGAACCATTCGATACCGATCGATCACCATGTCATCCTCTGCCAGTGTCATTATTTGGATACGTATGGAGAGGCTTGGGGTCATTACACGATCTCTCGGTCGTTGTCGTCTTTCAGGATCTTGACTCCCTTGTGGTCGTCCCACCAAGGAAATCGCACCTGGAAAGTCGAACCTGGGTCCTTTGCATAGCAACCAGACATTGTGACCACTGAGATACGGAGTGGGACAAAAACTACACAGCAGAGTTTCTCAGAATGTGTTCCGCAGAACACTGGTGTGCAGTGGGAGGTGAAAAGCTCTAATTAACATGGCGGCTTATGCGACATTTTGACGATACTGATTCATTTTTTTAAAAAAATTATTACGATTTCTATATTATTATCTACGGTTTAAAATTGAGTTAATCACTGACTAAAACAAGTTTTCTCATTTTTCAATAATTTTATTCGCCTTTAAAATAACGAAGTACCAGGATTCTCTACGTGTTCGGTCAGGAGAGAAATTTGGGAACCACATAATTTGATGATGAAACGGAACGGTTGAACGAAGGAAAATGAATCGATCCTAAAGTTGAAAGAGTCTATTTCGTTACATTACTCATCTTTCGCACAGAGATAGTCGATGACTAAAATACTTACTGCGTAAATCAGTGGTTCCAGACCTTTCTTAGACCATTACCCCTGAGTGCAATCAGACACTACCTAGTAACCCCGCCCATCCCCCCTCCACTGTTGTCTGTTGCTCCCCCTCCCCACGTTAACTTTAGCACCTAACCAAACTACGGAATGAAAGAGTTTTTGTGGAATAATTTCATTTTTAAAATGATGAAAGATGAATGATGTGTAGATTGTGTGTGTGTGTGTGTGTGTGTGTGTGTGTGTGTGTGGTGTGTGTGTGAGTTAGAATGAATGACGAAGGAATTCGTGGTGCACTGCAAGTGCTTCCCACAGTTCCTTCTCAGATAAGAAAGCTAACTATCCATAGTGAGAGTAGACACTACTTGCAAAACACACTTGTCCTGCATTACTCCACTCCACTGTGGCTCTTACTTGACCTGCACACTAAAACGCCATTCAAAATCAACCAAGTTAAAATACGTACACTACACTTACTGTTCGTAAATAACTCGATTGCTCCATACTTCTGAACTGGCGAAATTGGAAGGCTGTTAATGCTTTGCGTCGGACAGCAGCCTAATAGCAATAGTAATAATAAGATAATAATAATAATAGTTATTATTATTACTGTGTACAGCGCTACAGTGGGCCTTATGTAGTTACTACTGTATCGTGCTGTCGATTAATTTTTTTCCCTGTTTCGAAGCGAGAAATGAAGCAGTGTCTGGACTACTGCTAGTACTATCTGCCACTTGGAGATTACATTTTCCAGAGATATTTACCATTTGTTACGTATATGCCCCACTTTTGTCATCAGCAATGTACGGAACAAAGCACAACTTTTGTGTGTAGTGGGTGGACTATGTGAGGAACCTGTAACATCCATTGCATTAATGCTACGAACTGAGAAAAGTCTTGTAAAATACCAAACAAAAAAATAGTACCGCGGTACTATCTTTGGAAGGACGCCAAGTGTTTTCCGGGTAGGAGTGTGTCGGAGACTTCGGTTGGGATGGAGCAGCAGTGAGGTCCGGCAGCGCGGGGACATGCCTGGACCGTAGGCGAGACGCAGGCACTGCCGGGTAGAGGCGCTGTAGTTCCGAGGGCCACGACCTCGTTCTCCACCGGACCCAGGACGTTTAAGTTGAGTTAACCTCCACTATTTTGAGATCACGCCGTTTGTTCATGCTTTGCTACTCGCAGGGTCACTGAGACGAAGAGCAACGAGTGGAGTTGGCGAAATTAAATGGGCGTCTTACACCTTTTATTAACCATTGAATTCCTTGTGTTTATTCATGAAGTTCAACCAATGTTCTTTTTCTGTATAGTGGCCGCTAACGCCCCAGTTACCTGCCCTGGAGGTTAGCGCATTTTCGCGGCAGTGTACCTTTCCTCGCCTTGCCACTGCTGTCCAGTAAGGCGTGTAGTTCCACAGCCTCCTTGATTGTGGTCCGGATATTTGTTTCTTTTGGTCTACTATCGTCGCAGAGGTTCCTTCTACTTTTGGATGTTCTAAACACCGGATTCTGAAGACGCAGTGCTGTCCAGCGGCTCCACTTTGCCTGGGTTATTCCATCGTTTTATTGGTTATCAGACGTTAGGTAGATTTTGCAAGAGTGTTGGCCTGAGTTGAAACTGTCACTATTTTGAGTTGCCATCGGGTTAAGTGAATACAACTCTTGGCTGCCTGTCTCATCCTTTACAGTGCCTTTCCCATGCCGATCCCAGGAGCACTGTCTGAGGTCCGCTTCTTTCTTGATTTGGTCAGATTGTGATGATTGTCAATAAGGCCTTCAGCCATGAATACAATTTAAGAATTTTTAATTAAGTATTGTCTCTTAATATTATTGCCCTTTATTTGAAATATTTTAGTAAGAATTTACTATCTAGACCTTCAGCCGTCAAATTGTTTCTGAGTAATTACTATTGGGGCCTTCAGCCGAGAAATAATTTGAATTTCTTGTCAGTAAAGCCTTTAGCCGTGAATGCAACTTGTATATTAGAATTTTTCATTAAATATTGTCTGTTAATACGAGTATCCTTTTTCTTTTTTATAATATATTAGTAAGAATTTGCTATCTGGGCCTTCATTGGTCAAATTGTTTTGACTATGGGGTCTTTCAGCTGACAAATTATTTGTATTTCTGGCTTCAGTTGTGAATGCAATTTGTCTAAAGAATTTTTAATTACATATTGTCATAACAGTCAAAATTGATAATTCTTCCTTATTGTCAACCTTATATGGTTCCAAATAAAGTGCAGTGATTTAAAAAAAAAAAAAAAAACACTGAGCAACCAACGGTAACTGAGTAAGGCCCCGCCCACACCGAAATCTGCCTTTCCCTAAATCCCACATTTCGAATTTAGTTTCGTGACTGAAACAGAATCAGATCATTTACTTTTTACCACTCTGAAAATTTCATTTTACCCTCATTTTACCCCCATCCCGGTTGGGAACCACTGGTCTTAAACCTGTGTGTGTGACCAGAAAGCTGTCTGGCGAAATGTGGGAGAGGGGTGCGTGAGATCAGTCGATGTCGGCTGGAGGCGGCAGTGTACTGCGGAATGGGGAGAGCGATTATCGCGAAATCCCTGTCGACAAGGCGCGCCGTGGCGGTACAAGCCGTGCAGTGGACGGCTGCTTGTCGGCGTGTGATCTGTGCTGCGCCGAGCCGCGGCAGCCGCTTCAGAGCGAACAGAGGCCGGACATGAGCTCCGAGCGGCCGCAGCGGCAGAGGTTGACAGCTGCGCCTCTGCCGGCTCGTTAACGGCGGAGCGGAGAGCGGGCGGCGCCGCAGGGCAGAGCCGCTTTGTGCGCGGCCGGCGTTAGCAGGTGGCGCCGCTGTACCTCTGCTTAGTGGCCGCGGCTGACGCGTCCGCCACTGCCTGCCGGGATGTGCGCACTGCGCACAGAGCTCTAGCGGCGCGGACATCCCCCGCCTGTGCTGACAGCGGCCGGGGGCGGCGCAGCTGGCTCCGCTGCTGGCGAGACGCCGGAGCGAGCGCCGCTCGCAGTTCCCGTACTGGGTAAGGTTGCGGCATTCACCGACGAAACCTACGGTTTCAGTGCCACCTAAAAAATTTACTGGCTGGGTCTTCTAACAATACCACCACTCGCGACGTAGGTTAGAAATCAGATTAATAATGTTGCTCACGCAGCATATTTTCGCTTTATCGGGCAACAACAAAGTTATTGACTATGGATGGTATCGTCAAAATGGAAATAATGAACTCACTGTAAAAAAGTCGTTAATATTGGCACTTATCCTGAATGGATTCCCACGTACATTTCGTCGAAGTTGTTATGGCTCATCTTGTTGATTCTAGGGTGATTCCACTTTCACTGCTAGAAGGTCCAGATCTGTATTTTAGCAGTATTTGAAGACCAATCAAATGCGTTTTTCAGGAAATTCTTAATGATCAAACAATCCCAGATCAGAACAATGGTATAGTAGAAATAATTTTTGACTTGGTGTTCACGATCCGCCATCATCATCATCATCATTTAAGACTGATTATGCCTTTCAGCGTTCAGTATGGAGAATACCCCTCCTTATAAAATTCCTCCATGATCCCTTATTCAGTGCTAACATTGGTGCCTCTTCTGATGTTAAACCTATTACTTCAAAATCATTCTTAACCGAATCCAGGTACCTTCTCCTTGGTCTGCCCTGACTCCTCCTACCCTCTACTGCTGAACCCATGAGTCTCTTCGGTACCCTTGCTTCTCCCATGCATGTAACATGACCCCACCATCCGATCCTGTTCGCCCTGACTGCTACATCTATAGAGTTCATTCCCAGTTTTTCTTCGATTTATTTATTGTGGACACCCTCCTGACATTGTTCCCATCTACTAGTACCTCCAATCATCCTAGCTACTTTCATATCCGTAACCTCAACCTTGTTGATAAGGTAACCTGAATCCACCCACCTTTCGCTCCCATACAACAAAGTTGGTCGAAAGATTGAACGGTGCACAGATAACTTAGTCTTGGTACTGACTTCCTTCTTGCAGAAGAGAGTAGATCGTAGCTGAGCGCTCACTGCATTAGCTTTCCTACACCTCGCTTCTAGTTCTTTCACTATGTTGCCATCCTGTGAGAATATGCATCCTAAGTACTTGAAACCGTCCACCTGTTCTAACTTTGTTCCTCCTATTTGGCACTCAATCCGTTTATATCTCTTTCCCACTGACATTACTTTCGTTTTGGAGATGCTAATCTTCATACCATAGTCCTTACATTTCTGATCTAGCTCTGAAATATTACTTTGCAAACTTTCAATCGAATCTGCCATCACAACTTAGTCATCCGCATATGCGAGACTGCTTATTTTGTGTTCACATATCTTAATCTCACCCAGCAGGTCTATTGTTTTCAACATATGATCCATAAATAATATGAACAACAGTGGAGACAGGTTGCAGCCTTGTCTTACCCCTGAAACTACTCTGAACCATGAACTCGGTTTACCGTCAACTCTAACTGCTGCCTGACTAGCCATGTAAAGACCTTTAATTGCTTGCAAAAGCTTGCCTACTATTCCATAATCTCGTAGAACATACAATAACTTACTCCTAGGAACCCGGTCATATGCCTTTTCTAGATCTATAAAGCATAGATACAATTCCCTGTTCCACTCATAACACTTCTCCATTATTTGCCGTAAGCTAAAGATCTGGTTCTGACAACCTCTAAGAGGCCTAAACCCACGCTGATTTTCATCCGATTGGTCCTCAACTAATACTCGCACTTCCCTTTCAACAATACCTGAGAAGATTTTACTCACAAAGCTGATTAAAGAGATACTTCTGTAGTTGTTACAATCTTTTCTGTTTCGATGTTTAAAGATTGGTGTGATTACTGCTTTTGTCCAGTCTGATGGAACCTGTCCCGACTCCCAGGCCAATTCAGTTATCCTGTGTAGCCATTTAAGACCTGACATTTCACTGTATTTGATGAGTTCCGACTTGATTTCATCCACCCCAGCTGCTTTATTGCACTGCAATCTATTGACCATTTTTTCCACTTCCTCAAATGTGATCCTATTTCCATCATCATTCCTATCCCATACTACCTCGAAATCTGAAACATAGCTGATCGTATTTTCACCTACATTGAGCAACTCTTCAAAATATTACCTCCATCTGCCCAAGGCATCCACAGAATTCACCAGCAGTTTTCCTGACCTGTCCAAAATACTTGTCATTTCCTTCATACCTCCCTTTCGAAGACTGCTAATTACACTCCAGAATGGTTTTCCAGAAGCTTGACCCAAAGTCTCCAACCTGTTTCCAAAGTCTTCCCAAGATTTCTTCTTGGATGCTGCAATTATCTGTTTGGCTTTGTTTCTTTCTTCAACATAACTTTCTCTGTCTACCTGAGTTCTAGTATGTAGCCATTCTTGATACGCCTTCTTTTTCCTTTTACAGGCTGCCTTGACTGTGTCATTCCACCAAGCTGTTTGCTTCATCCTACCTTTACACACTACTGTTCCAAGACATTCTTTAGCCACTTCTAGTACTGCGTCCCTGTACCTTGTCCATTCCTTTTCCAATGACTGTAATTGACTACATTCAACTAACTGGTACCTTTCTGAGATCAATGTTATGTACTTGTGCCTGATTTCCTTATCCTGAAGTTTCTCCACTCTTATCCTCCTACATATGGACCTGACCTCCTGCACTTTCGGCCTCACAATCCCAATTTCACTGCAGATTAAATAATGATCAGTGTCATCAAAGAATCCCCTGAATACACGTGTGTCCCTCACAGCCTTCCTGAATTCCTGATCTGTTATTATATAGTCAATGACAGATCTGGTTCTCCTGCCTTCCCAAGTATACCGGTGAATGTTCTTATGTTTAAAAAAGGAGTTTGTGGTCACTAAGCCCATACTGGCACAGAAATCCAAGAGTTGTTTCGCGTTCCTGTTGGCCTCCATATCCTCTCCAAATTTACCCATAACCTTTTCATACCCTTCTGCTCGTTTTCCAATCCTGGCGTTAAAATCACCCATGAGCAGAACACTGTCCTTGTCCTTTACTCTAGCAACTACATCACTGAGTGCGTCATAAGAACTATCCAATTTATTTTGATCTGTCCCTACACAATGCGAATATACTGTCACAATCCAATTTTTCTTGCTAGACACTGTCAAATCTATCCATATCAGTCGTTCATTTACATACCTCATTGCAACTACGCGGGTTCCATTTCTTTCCTGATGTAAAGCCCTACACCCCATTGTGGTATTCCTGCTTTGACTCCTGACAAGTAGACCTTGTATTCTCCCACATCCTCTTCTTTCTCACCCCTTACCCGAATGTCACTAACAGCTAAAACGTCCAGCCCCATCTTACTTGCAGCCTCTGCCAGCTGTACGTTCTTCCTAGAGTAGCCCCCACTGATGTTAATAGCTCCCCATCTCATTACCATTTGTTTGCCAAGTCGTATCTTAGGAGTCCCTGGTTTGTCAGTTAGAGTTGGGACTCCGTCACCTCCAAAGGTCCGAGGCATTTTGCTCTGATTGTTGCCAGCATCATATGTAAAGTACCAGGGAAGCAGGTTGCTAGCCTTACTTGCCCCGAGTCCCATTGGGTTTTACCCCTAACGGCTGAGGGACTAACCAGTGAATTTGGTAGTCTTTGCCATATGAACACAAAGGTGGCCACGAGATTCACTTTTTTATTAAACTTCTTGTAAATTCACATGTACTTCTTGTTGTGTACATAGTTCCACGTAGTCAGCACGTACACAACTTTCCCACTTGAGCGCGCCCCGGTAAGCACAACAGCGCAGGCGCAGCGCTCGTCTGTCTCCGCACTACGAGATGGCGCTGCCTTAGAGACGGACCAAATTCTGCTTCCACCGATCCGCGTATTAATATGTAACGCAGCCATTGAGATTGCTACTAACATAGAACCTTTTCTCCTCGCGGATCACACTTGCGCAGTGATACCTGAACGCGAGAGGTATTATAACGAGTCTACAGACCTCCGATTAATCAGTCTGCATTAGCCTGTACCAGTCTATAGTCAAGTTTCAGTCTGCACCTAAGAAGATAATCATATTCCTGTACATAGCCATGAATATAAATGTATAGACACTTTGCCAAGTGTCAGAGATATGAGAGAATAACATTAATGTACCAAGACCAAAGGAACTTCAGATTGTCAATTGTAAACTGCATCCAGAATCAAGTTACGTAATGTCTATGCTTTTTGTTATTTTAATAAACATGAGTGAAAATTAATCAAGTTCTGTTTAAAGTTGGTCACCATCAATCTGCTACTCTAAGCGTGCAAGTGGCATTTCTATCGTCTGACCTAACGGCAGAAGATAAACACGCCACGATAAGACCACGAGACATATTGCTGCCACTCGGCTACTTCGGTAGAGCGACAAGTCAAATAATCTGATGGTGTGTGTACTGAAGGTCTTACAGTACGCACACCACACTTCTTCTTAATTGTCACATCATCAAGAAAACAGTTTTGTATCAATCTTCATATATTTAATTTCCACTTTAACCAAACACAAGACATGACTGTTCTTTTACAAAGCGAAATAACAACTTCTGCAAAGCGGAACAAAGACTGCTCTGTGTGCATTCGCGCCAAAACGGTTACAAGTAAGTCAAAGATTATGCCAGTCTCGCAGAAATGAATACACACAAGAACCATATCACTCTAATATATCGATACATCGGAGTACCTATACATTAATAAAACCAAATGTGAATATTGTCACAAAAATATGCCTGTTACTTCGCGGAAAAGTAGTACGATATTACTGGTATCGAGAACTCGGGTTGGAGTGCCGTGATGGTCACGTAAACAAAGAACCATTACAATCTCCACTCCTTTTCCGAAACAGCCGACGAAAAACGTTAAAAGCGAACTCCAAGACGAGATCTGCATTGCGAAGCACAAAGGCTCACTTTTTAGAAATTATTCTCAAAAGTGCCTCAGGCCTTCCTTTGTAATGTGCATAGCGACGTTTCAAACAGTAAGGTATCGACACATCCGAGGAAAGGTCGGAGCTCAGGAGTACATGTGAGGTATAAGGTGGGTTAATGATGTGCTGGTACTGCGAACGGCTGAAAGAAAGGGGAAACTACAGCCGTAATTTTTCCCGAGGGCATGCAGCTTTACTGTATGACCAGATGGCAGTTATAAGAGTGGAGGGGCATGAAAGCGAAGCAGTGGTTGGGAAGGGAGTGAGACAGGGTTGTAGCCTATCCCCGATGTTATGCAATCCGTATATTGAGCAAGCAGTAAAGGAAACAAAAGAAAAATTTGGAGTAGGTATTAAAATCCATGGAGAGCAGAGAAATATGTGGCACAGCTTCACTAGAAGAAGGGATCGGTTGGTAGGGCATATTCTGAGGCATCAAGGGATCACCAATTTAGTATTGGAGGGCAGCGTGGAGGGTAAAATCGTAGAGGGAGACCAAGAGATGAAACAGATTCAGTATGATGTAGGTTGCAGTAGGTAGTGGGAGATGAAGCACAGGATAGAGTAGCATGGAGAGCTGCATCAAACTAGTCTCTGGACTGAAGACCACAACAACAACATTTTGTTGTCAATGTCCGTTTGATTCCAATAGTTCATAATACGTCCCAGGTAACTGGAGTGATTAACTTGTTTTGTTTTCTATCGTTATCTTTGTATGAGTGGTTTTGTCCGTTTGAAAGCCACGACGTCATTGTCCATAAATTTCGTGAAGTCTGTAGATGGGTCTTTGTATCGAAGTTTCGGTATCCTCTATGATTGCAAGGACTTCTACAAAATCGGTTGTATTTTACAAAAATTCATTTATAATATGAAGCCTGGATCAATTTGTTGTGTCCATGTCAGTCAAACCGCCAAAGTACACAACGCAATAGAATTAAAGGATCAACTTTCAGAAATCCCGTAGTTCCCAACCATTGCGATGCTTAAGTTCAAATGGTGCAAAAGTGTGGATCGCTGCAACGTCACCCTCGGGATCGACGGCCCTTCAGACAAAATGATGTCGCACTTGCGAAAAAAAAAGGCCACAGCCGATAAGTTCATGTGTCGTGTAAGATGAGTTAATGATGTAACATTGGCGCCAAATTTCACCACAGTTCTGCCCATTGCTATCGAGAACGAGTCAGACGACCGAAAGGTCGTCACGCTCCCTTTTTCCACATTTCATTCCGTTTGTTCCGTGATGTACAGACAGAACCCGCGAGAAGATTACCAGGCGCCTGCAGGCAGACTACGCTGCTGCTCTTGCGTCGCTACGTTGCTGCTCTTGCGCCTGACAGCAGACCATTCGGAATCGAAGAGTGTCGAAGCGCCTGTCTACGCACCCGTATTGTCAAAATTCTCAATATTGGTGGACGGGTGCCACCGAGGGTTTTGCCGAAAAAGGAGTCTTAGAGGGGCCCTTTTGCCGTTTTATTCACGAATGTGTCAATGTCGCATGCTCCTCCGTGACGCATTCTGGCCCGTGATCACGCAACAGGAGGACACAAAATAGGAGGGCTGAAAAAGCAAAACCATCGCTAGATGATTCAGTTCACGTTCAAATTTCGTAGAATGGTTTTGCACGGTCCTCAGTGGTTCCAATCCGCGCAGGAGAGCAAAGATTGCGGTCGTTCTGCGCTCCAAACGGGTACGATCACATTCGATGCGTATGCAACTCTTATAGAACGGTTGAACGCACGAGGGTATCAGAAATGTAAAAGGTTGTGAAGAATTTTTTCCTCTTGCTCAAGGCGCTGGGACGACCGTGAAATGTGTGGGACTCAACATCCTAGGGAAAGGAGTGGTTCCATTGACGCCCTTTATGCCACGGCCTGCGGCTTTTTCATGCCGATCCTGGCCATTCATAATAAAACCGCGTGATTTCAGTACTGGACCTCGAGATATTGACCTCCGTCGCAAAGGCGTCAAAAGAATGGCTGACATGTGGGTAAGAGGAGGTGTGACGACATTCACATCACGTGACTCGTCTACGGTAGCGTTTGACAGAATTACAGCTATATTTGGTGGCAATATGACATCTTTAACCAGACGTATACGTCACATGAATTACTTAGCAGTGGCCTTTCTTCGCATGTGTCAGCACCTTGCTGTTTGAAGCGGCGTTGGCGTTGAGCCGGAGGTTGACGTATCAGGGCGCCACGCTTTTGCAGCGTTATGGAGGAATATCGTTCGCACATTAGACCGAAATTTCAAACATTACCATCGCAATGGGTAGGATCTACGGGGTTCTGCAAAACTGATCTTTTAATTCTGTTGCGCAGCGTTTATATTAAAATATGTGCGTCGTAAGCTACGCCCTTGTCGGACTCCTTGGTTTATAGGTAAGTGTTCTGATACAGCATGCTTGGTCTTCGTAATAAATTAAAATACCTCACCTTGTCAAAGACCAAATTATACTCTGTATATCTATCGATGTTTAGCAATCGTTGCTGTAATTTCGTTTTTAAAGTTTTTGAAATAACTGAGGCACTGGAAATCTCCTCGCTATTGCCTTTTGTCTTATTCCGTCTTCATGTAAGGACGCATTTCTTTGTTACTCGTAATTTTGCCAATAATAGTGATGATATCTAAGTTCAGTTATGCTTTTATTTAGCAGCTATTTGGTCAAAATCCCTTTACTAATGATGTATTCAGAATTTGTTTTTCGTACAGCTATTTAATGACGCTGGGAAGCCATTGGTTTAGTCTCGTGTCGATTTCACACCATCAGCGCGCCATCATACGCACATCTGCGTTTGCTATGAGCCGAAGATTGATTACTGTTTCTGTGTTACGCAAACATTTAAGTGCATTGTCTTCCATATTATCACGATCTGCTGTCACCAAGCTATTCTGCTCCCCAATGACGTCTCTGCACCTGACACTAAAAGAAAACCCAAAAAATTCAGTTAAAGGAGCCATCCCTGACAAAGTGGGAGATATAATATTACTTAATAGTGAAATTCTAATTACTCAAGTTCTTCAGTGTACTCCTGGTGTGGTAACTGTGATATGTACCACTTCCTAAGGGTTAGTTTCCGGAAGATTTAGGATTTTGTATCTTTACATACGATTACTATCAACGTTATTATTTGCTCAGGATATCCCTTTTGGTCTAATATGTTTCATAACATTTTTCTATCTAGTTGGTCAAAGATATTCTCCAATTCTATAAATGCTACGTCTGATTTCTTATTGAAATCTTTTTTGTTTCTTTATGAATTGTGTAAGTGTGAGAATATTATCAGTACACCATCTCGCTTTTCTGAAAGTATGTTGTCTTTCAGACAACAGAATTTCAGAAACAATTTGTCGACGTTGATTTAGTACCTTGACGTAAGTCGTATACGCTGTGTCCGCTAATCTTATATCACAGTAATTACTGCATTCATTTCACTTAACTTTTTCAAAGACCGACATGACACCTGCAACTGTCCATGGTTTTGGGATAAGGCGTATTTTCCAACACATGTTGTATAAATGAACAGGGAGATAGGGCAGAAACTAAGGTACTGTAAACAATTCAGTGAAAGGGTTGTTCTCATCAGAATCGGCAGCAAACCAAAACCGGCAATAATACAGGTATACAAAAAATACTAAGATAGAGAAAGTATATGAGGATACTGAACGAGTAATTCAGTACGTAAATGGAGATGAAAACCTAATAACGATGGGGGACAGAAATGCGAATGTTGGGCAAGGAGCAGACAAAGGAGTACAAGAGAATATGGGCTTGGTAATAAGAATGAGAGAGGAGAAACGCTGAGTTCTGCAATGAATTTCAGCTATCAGTAGCGAATAACCCGTGAAACAATCACAGGAGGAGAAGGTATACTTGGAAAAGACCCATACATGAAAAACCAAGATTCGTCACACGTTATCACTCATTCCAAGCATTATTTTCGGTGGTATTAAAAGGGACGGTATAAACATTTTCATTAGATTGTGAGAATTTTCGGCACCAGTTTCAAAAAAAATTAAATGGCTCTAAGCCAGTCCCCTAGACTTATAACTACGTAAATCTAACTAACCTAAGAACATGACACACATCATTGCACGAGGCAGGGTTCGAACCTGCGATCGTAGCCGTCGTGCGGTTCCGGACTGAAGCGGCTAGAACCGCTCGTCCACCGAGGCCGGCTCTGTTCCAAATTCTGCGCCCCAATACCGCCCACAAGGGTTCGATAATGTGTTAGTCCGGGGACTGTGCTGGCCAGGGAAGCCGCTGCAGTTCATTTGCACGCTCCTCATACCACGACTCTACTATCCTGGCAGTTTTGAATGGGTGCATTATCGTCCTGAAATATGGCATCATTGTTGTGGAACAACATTTGAACCATGGGGTGCACCTTAACACCTAAAATGTTCACATAATCGTTGACCTATGAAAGTAATGATCGGACCAGCAGAATACCATGATATGGCTGCCCACATCATCACACTTCCACCTGCATGCTTAATTGCTGGAATCAAGGAATTAGGGCTGTAAGCTTCTTTTGACGTTCTCCAGACGTAAAACCAGCCCGAAGTTGGAAACAACGAAAATGTTGACTCACCGGACCATATGACGCGTTTCCAGTGATCAGCCGTCCAGGATTTATGTTCTGGGCCCCATTTTTCACTCTTCTTTCCGTTACTGTCGTCACTGATGATTTCGGTACACCAGCTTGTCCATGAATATTCGCTTTATGGAGCTCTCGGCGGACAGTGTCGACAGATACGAGGCCCCCAAACTGGCTATTTAGCTCTGCAGTCCCTTTAGCCACCGTAGTATTGTGTTTTGTTTTTTTTTTGACACAGTTGGCTGTCTTGGTTACTGATGTTCCAGCTAATCTGGTCCCCACAATCAGCCCTCTTTGGAACTCTGTTAGGTCTTTCACTGCACGTTGACTTGTGACTCTGAATCCAAATATGAAGTGTGCACTATCCGTAAACAACCTGCACTGACGCCTAGTCCATACTGGATATGCACAGTCCAGCACGACACGTGCCTTACTTGCTTTGTTGACCGTAAAACACAATCATCCCATTAATACCATTGTGCACATTATTTTGCCTATCCCCTGTATTTCGCGCCACTGTTCGATGTACGTCCACTCATTGATTTCTGCGGTTATTTCAAGCAGCGTTGTTCACATGAGTACAAATGACAGTCCCGCCAATGCACTACCAATTTATACCTTGTGTACGCGATGCTAGCACCATCTCTATGTGTGCATATCGTTATTCCATCACTTTTGTCACCTCACTGTACAGCCACACGTTGTAAGTGATACACTGAGGTGAATAGCTTGGCGCACGGTATCAAGCCAGAAGACTGATGCAAAGAAAGGGTGGGGGTGGCTGGCCGTTTACTATACCCACACGAACTACAGTAGCAGTACAAATGAGACCAATGGCATGGACACAGTTGTAGGAGAAAGACTACTATGAACTAAAATACACTACTGGCCATTAAAATTGCTACACCAAGAAGAAATGCAGATGATAAACGGGTATTCATTGGACAAATATATTATACTAGAACTGACATGCGATTATATTTTCACGCAATTTGGGTGCATAGATCCTGAGAGATCAGTACCCAGAACAGCCACCTCTGGCCGTAATAACGGCTTAGATACACCTGGGCATTGAGTCAAACAGAGCTTCGGTGGCGAGCACAGGTACAGCTGCCCATACAGCTTCAACACGATACCACAGTTCATCAAGAGTAGTGACTGGCGTATTGTGACGAGCCAGTTGCTCGGCCACCATTGACCAGAAGTTTCCAATTGCTGAAAGATCTGGAGAATATGCTGGCCAGGGCAGCAGTCGAACATTTTCTGTATCGAGAAAGGACCGTACAGGACCTGCAACATGCGGTCGTACATTATCCTGCTGAAATGTAGGGTTTCGCAGGGATCGAATGAATGGTAGAGCCACGGGTCGTAACACATTTGAAATGTAACGTCCACTGTTCAAAGTGCCGTCAATGCGAACAACAGGTGACCGAGACGTGTAACCAATGGCACCCCATACCATCACGCCGGGTGATACGCCAGTATGGCGATGACGAATGCACGCTTCCAATGTGCGTTCACCGCGATGTCACCAAACATGGATGCGACCATCATGATTGTGTAAACAGAAGGTGGATTCATCCTAAAAAATGACGTTTCGCAATTCGTGCACCCAGGTCCGTCGTTGAGTACACCATCGCAGGTGCTCCTGTCTGTGATGCAGCGTCAAGGGTAACCGCAGCCATGGTCTCCGAGCTGATAGTCCACGCTACTGCAAACGTCGTCGAACTGTTCGTGCAGATGGTGGTTGTCTTGCAAACGTCCCCATCTTTTGACTCAGGGATCGATTTGTGGCTGCACGATCCATTATAGCCATGCGGATAAGATGCCTGTCATCTCGAGGTGGTACGAGGCCGTTGGATCCAGCACGGCGTTCCGTATTACCCTCCTGAACACACCGATTCCGTATTCTGCTAACAGTCATTGGATCTCGACCAACGTGAGCAGCATTGTCGCGATACGACAAACCGCAATCGCAATAGACTACGACCCGATCTTTATCAAAGTCGGAAACGTGATGGTACGCATTTCTCCTCCTTACACGAGGAATCCCAACAACGTTTCACCAGGCAAGCCGGTCAACTGTTGTTTGTGTATGAGAAATCGGTTGGTAACTTTCCTCATATCAGCACATTGTAGGTGTCGCCACCGGCGCCAACCTGGCGTGAATGCTCAGAAAAGCTAATTATTTTCATATCACAGCGTCTTCTTCCTGACGGTTAAATTTCGCGTCTTTAGTACGTCATCTTCGTGGTGTAGCAATTTTAATGGCCAATAGTGTATATAAGAAATTATGAAACTGTCGTATTAGCAATATTGTCCGGCTCATCAAGACGTACTGGTTCTAAATGTTCAAATGTGTGTGAATTCCTAAGGGACCAAATTGCTGAGGTCATCGGTCCGTAGACTTACACACTACTTAAACTAACTTAATCCAACTTACGCTGAGGACACATCCATGCCCGAGGGAGTCGAACTTCCGGCGGCGGCGGGAGGAGCCGCACGATTCGTGACACTCGCCGCGGCACGTACTGGTACATTGTTGTACCTAGTATAACAGATATACAGTTGCAAGCTTCAGATACTGGGAAAGAAACAACTAACCCGAGATTTACGGGGACATTCGACGTCAAACGCAGCACGGTGCGCCGCTGGTCTGCCCTGGGCAGCGGCCCCTGCTTATGCATTCGGCCCGATGCCAGGACGCTGGTCGTCCGTGTCCGGCAGTAGCTGCGCTGTGGTGTGGTGTGGTGTGGCCAGCCGGCAGACCCGTAAATCTCGCGCCAGCTGAAAATGGAGCCGAGGCGAGGGCCGGAAGACGGCGCAGTTTTTCAGCGGTGGCGGCAGGGGCAGGGGTGGCGCCAGCAATTACTGCGCCATGATTTGTGGCGCGCGCGACAACAGGTAGCTGGACACCTACAGGCCCTGCCACCTCCGGCAATTTTATATCTACTGCCCTGCCCCGAGGCACACCCGCCTCCGGGACGGCTCTCGCTAAATCGCCGCAGCGCGCTCGATCCGCACATACACTGACATGTTATACCAGTGTGGACATCACCCGACGCTTATAACTGCATAGGCTTCGCGGACAGTTAACAACAAAATTTCTGGGCGTGTTGCCACGTCATATTGTGAAACACTTTCACTGAACGTAACTAACGTTTCGTCCCTATTGCAGTGCCCATTCTCTGGGTACACTACCTTACTTTGCCTATCAGGGTTCGTTATATTTCGCAACTACTCCACTAAACACAATTTAAAAAACGTTAGTATTACTAGTCTCCTGTGCTGGAAGAAGTGAGATATATTACTGGAACTGTTTTCATGCGGTGGAAAGAAAGGTGGTTGAGCCGTGGCTGGCTCATGTTATGCGTTGGATTAAACCTTGGTTGCTATTTTGTGTTTAGTCTCCCGTGGTTATCGCGATTATACTGTTATCTTCTCTTTCCGCGGGTAGCAGCAGCGGCGTGTATCGATATTCGCACCTTGTACCATCTTTGCCCTGGCGCTTATACTTTCCGGCTGTGCTGTGTACGACCAGTTGGTCGGATGGCGTGGAGCAGTGAGGAAATCTCCGCGGCGCGTAGTTTGGCCGAGGCAGCTGGCAGGGTCTACGTGCGGTCGGAGTGTGTGGTGCTGTTCCCTTTGCTATGATGTCCGTGGCTCACAGATCCTTGTCATAAAAGTTGAGTTTGGACTTAACCTACCAGCAAGTCACGACTGTTCACATTTTGTCGTTTGGATTTCGTTGTCGGCTGTTGGGACATTCCAGCAAGCAACAACGTGTGTTTTCAAGTTGGCAAATTTTAGCCACCCTCCGGTGGAGTTTAACTGGCAACAACCAGAGCAAAATGCCTAGCACCTTTGGAGGTGACGGAGTCCCAACTCTAACTGACAAACCAGGGACTCCTAAGATACGACTTAGCAAACAAATGGTAATGAGATGGGGAGCTATTAATATCAATGGGGGCTACTCTGGGAAGAAGGTAGAGCTGGCAGAGGCTGCAACTAAGATGGGGCTGGACGTTTTAGCTGTTAGTGACATTCGGGTAAGGGGTGAGAAAGAAGAGCAGTGGGAGAATACAAGGTCTACCTGTCAAGAGTCAAAGCAGGAATAGCACAATGGGGTGTAGGGTTTACATCAGGAAAGAAATGGAACCCAGCGTAGTTGCAATAAGGTATGTAAACGAACGACTGATGTGGATAGATTTGACAGTGTCTAACAAGAAAATTAGGATTGTGTCAGTATATTAGCAATGTGAAGGGACAGATCAAGATAAGACGGATAGTTGTTATGAGGCACTCAGTGATGTAGTTGTTAGAGTAAAGGACAAGGACAGTGTTCTGCTCATGGGTGATTTTAATGCCAGGATTGGAAATCGAACAGAAGGGTATGAAAAGGTTATGAGTAAATTTGGAGAGGATATGGAGGCCAACAGGAACGCGAAACAACTCTTGGATTTCTGTGCCAGTATGGGCTTAGTAATCACAAACTCCTTTTTTAAACATAAGAACATTCACCGGTATACTTGGGAAGGCAGGGGAACCAGATCTGTCATTGACTATATAATAACAGATCAGGAATTCAGGAAGGCTGTGAGGGACACACGTGTATTCAGGGGATTCTTTGATGACACTGATCACTATTTAATCTGCAGTGAAATTGGGATTGTGAGGCCGAAAGTGCAGGAGGTCAGGTCCATATGTAGAAGGATAAGAGTGGAGAAACTTCAGGATAAGGAAATCAGGCACAAGTACATAACATTGATCTCAGAAAGTTACCAGTTAGTTGAATGTAGTCAATTACAGTCATTGGAAAATGAATGGACAAGGTACAGGGACGCAGTACTAGAAGTGGCTAAAGAATGTCTTGGAACAGTAGTGTGTAAAGGTAGGATGAAGCAAACAGCTTGGTGGAATGACACAGTCAAGGCAGCCTGTAAAAGGAAAAAGAAGGCGTATCAAAAATGGCTATATATTAAAACTCTGGTAGACAGAGAAAGTTATGTTGAAGAAAGAAACAAAGCCATTCTGGAGTGTAATTAGCAGTCTTCGAAAGGGAGGTAAGAAGGAAATAAGTATTTCGAACATGTCAGGAAAACTGGTGGTGAATCCTGTGGATTCCTTGGGCAGATGGAGGGAATATTTTGAAGAGTTGCTCAATGTAGGTGAAAATACGATCAGTAATGTTTCAGATTTCGAGGTAGTATGGGATAGGAATGATGATGGAAATAGGATCACATTTGCGGAAGTGGAGAAAATGGTCAATAGATTGCAGTGCAATAAAGCAGCTGGGGTGAATGAAATTAATTCGGAACTCATCAAATACAGTGGAATGCCAGGTCTTAAATCGCTACACAGGATAATTGAATTGGCATGGGAGTCGGGACAGGTTCCATCAGACTGGACAAAAGCAGTAATCACACCAATCTTTAAACATCGAAACAGAAAAGTTTGTAACAACTACAGAGGTATCTCTTTAATCAGCGTTGTGGGTAAAATCTTCTCAGGTATTGTTGAAAGGAAAGTGCGAGCATTAGTTGAGAACCAATTGGATGAAAATCAGTGTGGGTTTAGGCCTCTTAGCGGCTGTCAGGACCAGATCTTTAGCTTACGGCATATAATGGAGAAGTGTTATGAGTGGAACAGGGAATTGTATCTATGCTTTATAGATCTAGAAAAGGCATATGACCGGGTTCCTAGGAGGAAGTTATTGTATGTTCTACGAGATTATGGAATAGGTGGCAAACTTTTGCAAGCAATTAAAGGTCTTTACATGGCTAGTCAGGCAGCAGTTAGAGTTGACGGTAAATTGAGTTCATGGTTCAGAGTAGTTTCAGGGGTAAGACAAGGCTGCAACCAGTCTCCACTGTTGTTCATATTATTTATGGATGATATGTTGAAAACAATAGACTGGCTGGGTGAGATTAAGATATGTGAACACAAAATAAGCAGTCTTGCATATGCGGATGACTTAGTTGTGATGGCAGATTCCATTGAAAGTTTGCAAAGTAATATTTCAGAGCTAGATCAGAAATGTAAGGACTATTGTATGAAGATTAGCATCTCCAAAACGAAAGTATTGTCGGTGGGAAAGAGATATAAACGGATTGAGTGCCAAATAGGAGGAACAAAGTTAGGACAGGTGGACGGTTTCAGATAGTTAGGATGCATATTCTCACAGGATGGCAACATAGTGAAAGAACTGGAAGCGAGGTGTAGCAAAGCTAATGCAGTGAGCGCTCAGCTACGATCTACTTTCTTCTTCAAGAAGGAAGTCAGTACCAATACTAAGTTATCTGTGCACCGTGCAACTTTGTTGTATGGGAGCGAAAGCTGGGTGGATTCAGGTTACCTTATCAACAAGGTTGAGGTTACGCATATGAAAGTAGCTAGGATGATTGCAGGTACTAGTAGATGGGAACAATGGCAGGAGGGTGTCCACAATGAAGAAATCAAAGAAAAACTGGGAATGAACTCTATAGATGTAGCAGTCAGGGCGAACAGGCTTAGATGGTGGGGTCATGTCACACGCATGGGAGAAGCAAGGTTATCCAAGAGACTCATGGGTTCAGCAGTAGAGGGTGGGAGGAGTCGGGGCAGACCAAGGTGAAGGTACCTGGATTCGGTTAAGAATGATTTTGAAGTAATAGGCTTAACATGTTAGCACTGAATAGGGGATCATGGAGGAATTTTAAGGGGGACTATGCTCCAGACTGAACGCTGAAAGGCATAATCAGTCTTAAATGATGATGACGATGATGATGATGGTTATTTTGAGCTGAAGTGCAACAGCGGAATCTTCTGCCTTGTAGCCGTTAACGTTCCGGTTAACTGCCATGGCCGTTGACGTAAATTCAGGCAGTGTATTTTTCTCGTCGTGTTGTCACTGTCCAGCACGGTGTGTAGTTTGACAGCTCAATGTATAATTGGTTGTGGGCGCCAATACTTTCTACGCTGTTCCGTTGAACCCCATGTTGTGTGCTGGTCGAGTGGAGCGGAAGTTATCTTGTTGGTGGGTCCGTTGATTGTGTGTCGGTTGGGTTGTCGTCGGATCGAGAATGGCTGGGCCGACTGCCTGTCTGACCTAAGGGTTTGAATTCCAGGCCGACCCTCAGAAACTCCTGAGCGCCGTTGGGTCGACTGCCTTTTCTTATTTGTTCTTGTTGTTTGTATTTGTACGGCTTCTAGCCGATTTTTAAATTATGGTTGTTTTGCCCTTAAGGCGTAAAATTGTTTGGGCCTTCAGCCTAATTAAAGAACTGTTTTAAGATAAGGCCTTTTGCCTTTTAAAAATTCTGATTTTGGTTTGAGTCTTAAGTTATTGGCTTTCAGCCGATTTTAAATTAAAATGGTCTTGCCGTTAAGGCATGAGACTGTATGGCGTATTCAGCCGGTTATTAAGTTCCAAAAACTAATGCTGTGTTTTTTTTTTATTTTCTTGGCTCTTGTAGTGTTTGGTCAAAGAAATGAAGTTGTATGTTCGTATGTAACTTAGAGCCGCTTATTTTGGCCCCTTTCCACAATTGATACTACCTGTCCTGCCCTGCGGGCTTAGCAGGGCGTCTCAGTGGTCTGCTATGACATGTAGCATATAACGTTAATCTACCTACACTTGTTTCCATCCCATGTCCCCTCCTCTGAACACCTCAACTCAATAAACGGAGGTGGCACAGGATGAACCAGAGCTCCACTTTCAGACATGGTAGTATGAACCAACACAAGAAAAAATGTGCAGTGTACGAGGGCTGTAAAATGCGTATCTAAACAGCTATGAGCATGTATTCAGCTTCATTATTGTGAAACACATCTCTTGCACTCAAGAAGAGCTCATATCCCTTAAGATATACATCTTAGACCATATGTTTACTGCACATTTATTTCTTGCTTTGGTTCGTAGTATTTACTCTCACAACATGTAAAGCAAAGAACTTGCGGTAAAACAAATGTGTTTCACATCACAAAGAAGAAGAAGTGCTCATAGCTTTTAAGGTATCCGGTTTATAGCGCCGGCCGCGGTGGTCTCGCGGTTCTAGGCGCGCAGTCCGGAACCGCGCGACTGCTACGGTCGCAGGTTCGAATCCTGCCTCGGGCATGGTTGTGTGTGATGTCCTTAGGTTAGTTAGGTTTAAGTAGTTCTAAGTTCTAGGGGACTAATGACCACAGCAGTTGAGTCCCATAGTGCTCAGAGCCATTTGAACCGGTTTATAGCCACTGGTTTTTATTCATTCGTATTTATTTATTTTTAATGTAGCACACCATGAGTTCCTCTCTGGTGTCAACCCCTTCATTTCCGAGAAGCACTTGCGACCTACGACCTCAGTCATTTGCTGGATGTATTTCAATCTCTCTCTTCTTCTACAGTTTTCACTCTCTACACCTCTCTCTAGTACGAGGGCATTTATTCCCTGGTTCCTTAAAAGGTGTCCTACAAATTTGTCCCTCCTTCTTGTCCTTGTTTTCCACATATCCCTTCCCTCGTCAATTCTGCGGAGAATCTTCTCAATTCTTAACAGCCCATCTAATTTTCAAAATCCTTCTGGAGCACCACATCTCAAATGCTTCGATTCTCTTCAATTACAATTTTTCCACAGTCCATGTTTCACTAGCATAAAATGATACTGCAAGACTGCAGGAACTCTGGCCTCTTCATACACTTATTAAGATCCATCAAACCATACTATCTTACATTTATAAAATCTCAATTTGCATACATGCAAATTAGTGTCATTTCGTTACCGTATGACAAAGTGGGTAGTCGGATGCTGTTTACCGGTATCTCGTATATGATCAGGAGTAGGATGTTTGTATAATTCTGTGTATTTCACACTGGAGATGAGGGGGAACTTCTGGGCTGTGAGGATGCCAGTTACTCACAGTAGCAGCGAACGAAGTCGTAGGGAGCATCCGGTCACTGCGAATTGAGAATGGACTCCATGTCTGGCAGATTTCTATTTTGATATCGAGACTCAGGGGGCAGAGTGACGGACTCTCGCTATTTTTCCAATGGCTATAGTAACAGCTTCGTGTTTTGGGGTAGGATCGCGCCAGCGCGGCGCCACGGCTGTGCTATTATCTGAGATGTTTCGGAGAACCCTAATTATCGTATTACACTGGCGCCTGCCGTCAGAAAACTTTCCGCGCAAAATCGTGGCGGAGGCTGTGATAGGCTGCTCGACTGATACGTCAGCAGATGGTTGCAATTACCATCAGGAAATGGTGGGAAGGAATGGTATTGGCGCGTAGGCTGTTGGAGCATGGTCGCGACAGTCTAGTCGAATTTGTTGTAAGGGCATATTTGGCGAAAGCTTTATTTATCGGCGACGATTGGCCGAGTTTTGGAACAGTGGAACGGTTGCTCTCTGGGCGCGGGGCGGAAGAGAATTTAGTACTGCTGGCTCCTGGCTACCGCAGGAGTATGTCAAGTACTTTGCTGCCCTTGCTGCAGAGTAATTTCTCTGGCAGTTTCACTTGTCTGGGTACCCAGACAAACAGTTTCTTCGCACTCGCGCTTCGATCGGTCTCCAAGACGATGCACATATCTATGCAGCGTAGCAGACCACGAATAGCAGCCATCATTAGCACGCCAAATTGCCGTACTGTCAGTAATATACGCAGCTCCGGCCTGTAGCATTTTAGTTGATTTCTCAGCCGCTCACTATTCAAAGTTTCCTAGCGGTGGCATCCGTAGAACCACTTTGTCTCCTTAGGTGATATCGTGCTACTTCATCGGATTACTCACTTGTTTGTCGATATTATACATTTCACTTGTTCGCTTTGCTCTCTCTTCTCGTCGTAGAGTAGCACTCTAGATTTCTTGCAGTGTCGCTTGTACTAAGTTGTGGCCAACATCTTTATCAAATGAGGACTGTTTATATGTTTGGTTTACGCTAATACACGTGATTGCTCCTTGTACAATTTCCTAGTCAATTTTGTGTTCCATTTAAAGGCAATAAATGAAACTGTAAATTTTTAGGACGGCATTTATCCGTTATACAGTCAAACTCACCAGAAGCCTTTCCCATCGTCATTTTTTGAGGAGAACTTTGAGCATTCATGAATAAACTGAGAGGCTAGCCACCCAAGGTAGGATTTATATTAGGTCAATTATAAGACTGAGTCTCTGACAATCCATCACGGTAAGAGGGACTGCAGCCGGACACGTAGTACTTGTATAATGATAACACAACCAGCGGCTGTATTTGAATATGACGTCGTTTATTCATTTTTTGATGAGAACTTTGAGCATTCATGAATAAACTGAGAGGCTAGCCACCCAAGGTAGGATTTATATTAGGTCAATTATAAGACTGAGTCTCTGACAATCCATCACGGTAAGAGGGACTGCAGCCGGACACGTAGTACTTGTATAATGATAACACAACCAGCGGCTGTATTTGAATATGACGTCGTTTATTCATTTTACGACATGTTACCAGTTTCAGCAGCACATATTGTCACCTTCAGACCCCCGCGTATACATAATGCCTATGCATAATGGTAACATATGCAGGAGTCTGAAGATGATACCATGTGCTGTCGAAACTGGTATCATTTGGTAAAATAAATAAACGACGTTAGGTTGAAGTACAGCCGTTGGTTTTGTTATCATTATTCAAGTATTATAAGACTGTGCAGATTCAACATAAATCCACCTGAGTGTGATTTGTATAGCATCGTGATTCTGCCCCTTTACTTGCACATCAGTTAAGGGTCCTACGATAGCAAACGTGCAGCTGGTTGCCAATACTATAAGACTTCTCCTGGCTAGGAGTGCCTTTTTTTGCCAATGCTAGACTGTTTTTTAACGTCTTCCTTGCTCCCTGTATCCTTTCACCTTGAATTTTAATCCCACTCTTGAACCTTTCTTTTATTTGTGTCTCTGTTTCTTCGATGTATAGACTGAATGAGAGGGGCGAAAGACTACGCCCTTTTTAGTCCGAGCACTTCTTTATTGCTCTTCGGTTCTTATTTTTCCCTCTTGGTCCTCGTACATATTATATGTTCCGTCTGTCGCTACAGCTTACTCCTACCTTTCTCAAAGTTCGAACATGTTGCACCATTTGACATCCCTGATCACTTTTTCCATGTTGACAAAGCAAAAGAATGTTTCTTAATTTTGCTTGAGTCTTCGTTCCATTGTCAATCTCAACGTCCGAACAGGCCTTCTGGTCGCCTTACCTTCACTGAAGCCAAACTGATGGTTATCTAACAGATTCTAAATTTTCTTATCAATTCTTGAGTGTATTAATCTTGTCAAAAACTTTGAAGCATGAGACATTAAGCTGATTACGCGGTTATTCTCACACTTATATGCCATTACTGTCTTTGGGATTGGATGGCTGACATTTTTCTGAAAGTCGAATGGTATGTCTCCATACTTACAGATTATACTCAACAACATGAATAGTAGCATGTTTTTCACCTCTCTCAATTATTTCAGAAATTCCGAATCTGTCCCTTCTGCCTTATTTGACCGCAAGTCGTTCACAGCTGTTAAACTCTGACTACAATTTTCATCCCGTCGACTTTCATTTCATTCTCAATCACATCAGGCAAGTTCTCCTCCTCGCAGAGAATTTCGACGTACTCTTTCCTTTATCCGCTCTCTTCTCTGCATATAACACTATAATTCCCACAACACCCTTAACGTCAACGCCATTGCTTTTAATTTCACCATATGTTGATTTGACTTTTCTACACGCTGAATCAGCCCTTCCGATGACAATTTCCTTATTCAGTTTCTTCATACCTTTCATAGAGCCATTTCGCCTTCTCTATCCTGTACTTACTATTTATTCCATTCTAAAGAGACTTATATTTTTGTGTTCCTGCTTTTGACGATCAACTGAAGTATTTCTGCTGATACCCACAGTTTCTTCGCATTTACATTCCTTGTGGCTATGTGTCTATTCCACATCAGTGACCGCCATTTCCAGAGATACCTATTCCTCTTCAACTCAACCGCCCACTCTTTGAGACTTCGAACACCTCTCATCAATCCAGAACTTCAGAATCCCCCTTCTTTTCCCACTGATTCTTCTGGATGATTCTCTTGAACTTCAGTCTTTCTTCCATCCTAACTAAATTAGATACGCCTTACAATTCGATATCTGATTTTGAATCTCTGTCTGACGATGATGTAATCCAGTAATTCTTCAGTATCTCCGGTCGTTGTCGAAGTATACGTGTTCTCTTACGATTTTGACCAGTTTACTCGCTACTACTAAGTGAAACATTGCAGAACTCATTTTGTTTTTCACCTCTTCAAGCTGCTTATTCCACATTTTCCTGAACCGTATCTTCTATTCCTTCCCTTACCTCTGCGTTCCAGTCCCACATGGACGTACCGAATTACCCGTTCAATATTGTCATATACTTTCTACATATCTTCACCCTCTGCTTTTGTGTTGCAGATACTCCTGAATTATTGTTGGACGCATTGGTTTGCCGTCAATTCCGATGGGAACAACACCATAGCCGAAGTGTTCACAGTAAGTCACTCTCTGTCCTACCTTCCTATTCACAATGAAAACATCTCTCGTTACAGCAATTTACTGCTACTTTTGATATTACCAGGTATTCACGAGAACAGAAATATTTACCTGCTTTCCTTTTCATTTCGCTATCCTCACTGCATCTCGATTGAACCTATGTGTTTCTCTTTTCACATTTTCTAGCTTCCTTACCACAATCAGTCTTTGAAACACGTAAAATATTATACCTTCGTTGCTTATTCAATATATTTCCAATAGTCACTTCTCCCTCCCGCATTTGTGATTTGGGGGCCAATCAGGAACTTTTGCCAGTGCAGAAGTCATCTTGACATTTTTTCAATTACGGGTCACAGATCCTGTTTATGTAATTTATGTATTCAAAATGGTTCAGATGGCTCTGAGCACTATGGGACTGAGGTCATCAGTCCCCTAGAACTTAGAACTACTTAAACCTAACTAACCTAAGGACATCATACACATCCATGCCCGACGCAGGATTCGAACCTGCGAACGTAGCGGTCGCGCGGTTCTAGACTGTAGCGCCTAGAACCGCTCGGTCACTACGGCCGGCTCCTCTGACTGACTGTAAGACATTGGAGGGCTCGTTGTCAATGAAAAGTAACTGTTACGCTAACACATGCAGTCTGTATCTCTATTCCACACTTTAATTACCATATTATCAAGGCCTTAGCGACATAATTGCCTGAGAGCAAAGTTGGAGTACTGTTTTACAATTCCACTAATGAAATGCTAAGGCACCTGTACGAGTGGAATATTGCTAGGCGCTTCTGTATGAGAACGCTGTAGCTTCACAAACGAATCGTACACATCTTATTTGTAAAGAAATGATTGGCAAAAACCACGAATGGATCATCTCACTAATCGAATGAAGGTGTAGTCAGGTTTACCTTGAAACAGAAATCTCCCGATTACCGCAACAGCTCCGTAGAGAATCATACTATCTTCCAGCCTTTGGTTTGAAAGGAGCGGAACTGTTGTTTCTCTGAGAAATTATACAAAAGTAAACTGAAATAAGTTGGAGTGAACAGCAAAACAATTTAGAGGAAATATGTAAAATGGAACAAGAACTCCAAAGTGATCCTTCGATTGGTGACTTGCGTGAAGTTTTTGCGCACATCTGGAAAGAAATCGTATTTGTCTCACTTCGAACATGGTTTGTATGAAGCTTAGTAAAAAGTAATGCTCCCGAATACTTTATGTGAAAACTCTTAAACCTTTTTAAATAAAACAAACTTTATTAACGTACAATATATTTATGTCTCAACACAGCCACTCTGGTGGCGAACACATTTCTCCCAACGGGAGACGGGTTTGTTGAACCATCAGAGTAGAACTTTGACTTTGTTAACGGAGCCACATCATCACCTCTGCTTGCACCGCTTCATCACTATCAAAGTGGAGACCTCTAGGAAAACTAATAAAAGTCGGATGGGGCGTAGTCAGTACTGTATGGAGGATGATCGATTACTGTGAACACACGGGGTCGGATATCGCAGCACTCGTGTATGGTGGGGTATTGTCATAATGAAGGAGAGGGTGCTGCATTGTGCATGCACTCTTTGGATTCGTATTTTCAGTTTTCTTGGGGATTAAAACACGCTGTTTGCATGCACCGACACAGTTACGTTACACACCACCCTGTTTGCTAAAGTTCAGAGCCCTTTAGCGGCAGAGGGTTGCAAATTGCGTCAGCTAAGCGAGAAAGGTGACTCACTAATATGCATGATACGTAATACACTCCTGGAAATGGAAAAAAGAACACATTGACACCGGTGTGTCAGACCCACCATACTTGCTCCGGACACTGCGAGAGGGCTGTACAAGCAATGATCACACGCACGGCACAGCGGACACACCAGGAACCGCGGTGTTGGCCGTCGAATGGCGCTAGCTGCGCAGCATTTGTGCACCGCTGCCGTCAGTGTCAGCCAGTTTGCCGTGGCATACGGAGCTCCATCGCAGTCTTTAACACTGGTAGCATGCCGCGACAGCGTGGACGTGAACCGTATGTGCAGTTGACGGACTTTGAGCGAGGGCGTATAGTGGGCATGCGGGAGGCCGGGTGGACGTACCGCCGAATTGCTCAACACGTGGGGCGTGAGGTCTCCACAGTACATCGATGTTGTCGCCAGTGGTCGGCGGAAGGTGCACGTGGCCGTCGACCTGGGACCGGACCGCAGCGACGCACGGATGCACGCCAAGACCGTAGGATCCTACGCAGTGCCGTAGGGGACCGCACCGCCACTTCCCAGCAAATTAGGGACACTGTTGCTCCTGGGGTATCGGCGAGGACCATTCGCAACCGTCTCCATGAAGCTGGGCTACGGTCCCGCACACCGTTAGGCCGTCTTCCGCTCACGCCCCAACACCGTGCAGCCCGCCTCCAGTGGTGTCGCGACAGGCGTGAATGGAGGGACGAATGAAGACGTGTCGTCTTCAGCGATGAGAGTCGCTTCTGCCTTGGTGCCAATGATGGTCGTATGCGTGTTTGGCGCCGTGCAGGTGAGCGCCACAATCAGGACTGCATACGACCGAGGCACACAGGGCCAACACCCGGCATCATGGTGTGGGGAGCGATCTCCTACACTGGCCGTACACCACTGGTGATCATCGAGGGGACACTGAATAGTGCACGGTACATCCAAACCGTCATCGAACCCATCGTTCTACTATTCCTAGACCGGCAAGGGAACTTGCTGTTCCAACAGGACAATGCACGTCCGCATGTATCCCGTGCCACCCAACGTGCTCTAGAAGGTGTAAGTCAACTACCCTGGCCAGCAAGATCTCCGGATCTGTCCCCCATTGAGCATGTTTGGGACTGGATGAAGCGTCGTCTCACGCGGTCTGCACGTCCAGCACGAACGCTGGTCCAACTGAGGCGCCAGGTGGAAATGGCATGGCAAGCCGTTCCACAGGACTACATCCAGCATCTCTACGATCGTCTCCATGGGAGAATAGCAGCCTGCATTGCTGCGAAAGGTGGATATACACTGTACTAGTGCCGACATTGTGCATGCTCTGTTGCCTGTGTCTATGTGCCTGTGGTTCTGTCAGTGTGATCATGTGATGTATCTGACCCCAGGAATGTGTCAATAAAGTTTCCCCTTCCTGGGACAATGAATTCACGGTGTTCTTATTTCAATTTCCAGGAGTGTACTTTTATGGAGAACATAATAAAAACTTGGGAAGCATTACTTTCAGCACGCTCTCGTGCATTCCTCGCCACATGTCGCCAGCCATTCTCCTGCTGAAGTTAAGCAATTGGAATTGCCAGAAGTAGGAATGGTACCTCGGACTCTGAAGCGTACCAGATGTAACGCACGTTGTTTAGATTGCCTTATCTACTAGCTGAGATTCCTTGCTGCTTTCTAATGTGTCCCAAACCGTCATACGAAAGCTATTCCTAATGTAAGGAACGATAGATCGCGAAATAGAAACCACAGTGAAAATCAAAACTGTTTTACTGGCAACAGGTAGCTACAAATTCCAGCTAGTTATCTCCATAGTCGCCTATCTGACTTAGACGTTTGTCGTAGCGTTGTAACAACTTTCCAATACCCTCGTTATAGAAGGCAGCCGCCAGTGCTTTCCGCCACTTCTCTACGCTGGCCTACAGCTCGTTGTCTGTGCCAAAATGTTGTCTTCATAGCCAGCGGTTCATGTGAGCAGAGATGAAACTCAGAGGGAGACAATTACGGGCTGTATTGTGGGTAATTAAACATTTCCAATTGAAAACGATGCACGAGCATCTTCATTGCCCCTGCAGAATGCGGCTGAGAATTGTTTTGAAGAGGAAAACGCACAGTTATGTAATGTTGGTTGCATAGCTTGAGGCGAAATTTCTCACCAGGCCCTCGTACTTGGCAGGAGACACTGTTGTTCTAGTATCTTTATGTGCCCTCTGTGTGCTCAGAACTTAAAAGAGCGACGTAACGGGATCGATGGGCATACTAGAGACACTGCCCAACACATCTGTGCAAAACTTCATCAGATTTTCACTGCGGCTTCCATTTCGCCACCGATGGTTCCTTACTTTCCGAATAACCCTCGTATTTTTCAACTATACAATGGGCGGCTACACATTGTAGACCGTCATAAAACTTCGTATAGGGGAAGTAAGGTCATCCTTTTCACTATACAGTTCATCATTGGCGGAATTCATGTGACATGAGGCTTCCGGCGATTTTTGACCTTACAGTTGTATGTTTGACGCGGTAAGTATAATGAAGTGACAAATGTTCCGTGTAGAATAATTCCACGGTGCTGGGATTTCAGCTAGACTTTCAGAGGCCCTAGGAGAGGGAAACTATATATCAATCCTATTGAAGGGAGAGGTGCAGTAAGATAAGATCGTTTCATTTGGCAGTTATAGTGAAATTCTTGGAGACTGCTGCATACATTTCAGTCTCATTTCCTTACGATTAGTGTGTCACTCAGAGAAAAAAGAACGTACCACACGTGCAAAACTAATCTGAAGAATTCAGTCGATTCTTTGAGTACTCGGTAACTGACGACTGTTTCTATACCATGTTAAGCAATGTCACAACGCATATACGAACTACAATTCATTATATTTTAGTATTTGGAGTATTACCAGAATGTAGCAGTAATGTTATCGTACCAAGAGATTTATTGTAGGCATCACAAACAAATATAGATTGTGGAAGAATGCAACTCTACCTCATTTAACGATTGCTACCACCGAAGGAACACTTACCTCATTGTCATCAAGGAGATACACTTTAAACAACAGACTGGACACTCAAATTGTGATTCTCTAGTGTGGTGCAAGAAGGTGCTCATACATATAAAAGAAATTTATAATTCAAAGACTATCAGAGCTTCAAATGGACAAAAGAGCTCTGGGTCACTAACTGCCATCCAAAGCCGCAGATCTTACCGAAAGGTATGTGCATGGGAATAGCTGAACTAGTGCAAGAAGGTAAGTTAAGAACTATCCATGGAGAGTTGTACTACTGTTATTGACTATGCGTCGGAAGCATCTCCTATCCAGGAGTCGTATTGTGCGACGAACAACGTCGGCGAGTGCCGACAATTTTGAGTTAAAATCTGGAGAGGCGACAAGGCGCACCACATGACTCATAGTGAAATAACTGATCAACACTCGGGTTCATATCCCGTCATATAGGGTGCCTCCAGCTGAAAAGCACATAATTCAGAACGAAGTGTAGAAGATGCCACAGCACAACATCATTCACCTGAGTGACCTTCGTGGAGGGGAAGAAAGCACGGTGTTTGTGTGCTGGATACACACGACTTGACAATGTATTTGTAGTATAACTATTGGCAGATGGAGACTGACAAGGCTAACTGGCTAAATACTCCTTCCATAGCACTCGATGATCTCTGTGGGTTCAAAGTTATGCCGTTTCACCTGTGCAGCGCGCCAGTCATTTCTGGACGCATGATAGACAACGTGTTTCATCTACAATATTCCATTTTCACCAGCTGCGACATAGTCGCGTAGCCAGTTGCAAAAATGACTGTGTGGACGATGTGGACTATTCTACACCTTATTTTATATTTATGTAACGACGCTGTGCTGAGCATATTTATATGTTTTGACGATGCCATTATGACCTTATTACTTTAGGACATGGTGTAGAAAAGATATGATGGTCATTACTGACTGAAACCGGTCATCGTCAAAAGAACTGATATTCTGATCAAAGGCTGGAATAAAAAACCTTTATAATATTCCATAACATTTGCCAAATTTCTGTAGAAAGACTGAACAAAAATAAGACGATTACTGGAGAAGTGGCATCATCTTCTGGTTCTACTTTTAACATTTGATTATCAGTCAGACATTCGACGTTCATGCATTTATCTGAATGGGAGAGACGTATCGTTATTTCTTTAGATTTCTTGGCTCAACGCTTTCTTATACGGTTCGATGCGTTGAGACGGCGGCTAGCTGTCTCTTGGATGCCCGACTTGCGGCGGCCGTAAACAGACTGCAGCCGAATGGCTGTGGGCGGGCGGCTGCCAAGTTGTGTTTCGCTACACGGCGCCTCTGCCTCCCCCAGTTGGCACCGCTTCCAGGATCCCCAGGGCAATGTATTTCCGCACCGAGCACTACCGTTTGTTCTTCCTGCGGACCTACTTCTCCTCATCCGCTCTGATTTTATTGCGCTCGTGGTCAGTACGCTAGAGCAAGTAGCACAGGAGAATCTGAGGCGATACCTGAGTAACAGTCTAATACACTCTCTTCATAGAACTGTGGCATCAAAAAATGGCTCTGAGCACTATGGGACTTAACATCTGTGGTCATCAGTCCCCTAGAACTTAGAACTACTTAAACCTAACTAACCTAAGGAGATCACACACATCCATGCCCGAGGCAGGATTCGAACCTGCGACCGTAGCAGTCGCGCGGTTCGTGACTGAGCGCTAGAACCGCTAGACCACCGCGGCCGGCTAACTGTGGCATCAGTAAGTTGAACGAATGTCGGGGAAAAATAAACGCACTCATCCTTTGATCAAGTCGGAATGCCGTAAAGCACGACAGTTTTTCTTGATAACTATTCAAATGTTGAGGCATATTCCTTTATTTTTAATTAATTGCCTGCAAACACAATATTTTTAGCGCAATAATCCCTACAAAAGAATGGCCCTGACTAACATTAACCTATACCTTTCACAAATCACTTACCTCACAAAAATATTCGTTACTCGAACTACTGCAATACAGCGAGCCCCACTACTGCCAGCTAAATAAAAGATTCAAACTACTGAAGGCACTAACTACTGAAAGGCATAGTTAGCAAATGAAAGATTTTGATAGAGAACAAACAATGTATTTACCTTAATAGTGTTCAAAAGTCATAATATATATAGCAGTTCATGACATCCAGTCTTACAAATGTACTGTCTCTGATGGACACACGTCCAGATCATTCGCTCTCAAAACTCCGCCATTTCTCTCCCCACATGCACCACTGCTGGTGGCTCACCTCCAACTGCGCAACGCTACGCGCTGTTAACAGCCAACAGCCCAACACTACAATAGCAAACAACAATGCAAACCAGCCACAGACTGCACACAGCACAGCCAGTGATTTTCATACAGAGCGCTACGTGGCGTTACCAATATAAAAACCTAAACAGCCTACTTACATAGCACCCATGCTCCCCACAAAAAAATTTTACAAATTGTTTTGGGCAGTGGCCAATACAGATTTGAATAAATTTTTCATAATTACAAAAACAAAGAAATCGAATGCACACGCTTATTGATACAATGTTGGTCAAAAGCTAAAATTTTCTCACACTCCATAAAGACAGTCCTGATCACTCATCACAGTAAAATTGCAGTGTTTGTCTTTTCTCAGAGTCTGAGCAGTAAAAGAGAATGCACACGGAAGTAGTGGATTTCCATGCAGTCTTGAAGAATTAGTGTTGTCCTTCCAACGGAAAGACAATGCTGACTCTTGACATGCAGACAGGTAATGAGCCACAACAGAGCAAACCCACAGCAGAGGCAGTCGAAGTTGAAGAATGTTGGTAGGTAGGTCATCACAGAGCAGACCCACTGTAGTCCTGGTAGAGAGTATGGTATTGGTGGGCCACCAGAGGTGCAGACCCACTGCAGTCCTTGTAGAGATGGCCAGTAGCCATCTGTTGCGACTGTGCAGGTGCACAATCGCCATCGAAGAGTCTTGTGGACAATATAGCAAGTCCATAAACCACCACTTCAGCACTGACAAACTTTTTGGTGTGTCCTTAGAACCAGCAATGCTGTTAACCAGTCCCGTGCTGAATTATCAACACACGTGCGAGCACTAACAGTCCTTTTTTTTTTACACCATTAAAGAACATAATAGTATAGATAACATTTGTAATAGTACGGGCTTTACAAAAGAATAGAAAGAGACATATACATCAGTGTTACAGGAATTATGACATAAGTAAATATATAAAATAATGAGAATAGTTTTCGAAACATTAATTTCACGCTTGAGCATTAAAACAGAACAGAATAAATAATGTCTAAACATCTTTACAAAGTAAATAACATAGTATTAATGCAAATTATATTTGAGGATAACAGTATTTCTCATCATAGTGACACGTAGCTTAGTATTAGGAAAGAAAAAAATTCTATGAAACAGTACACAGAGACAGGAAGAACACAAATACACAAGGGTACACAAACACATAGCAGGATAACACAAAAGGAATGGACAGGGTTTGTTTTACTGCGGTAGTTGTAATATTTGATTTGCAAATAAAATTTTCTTGGAGATCTCCCTTAGTTCTTCATTATTCCCAAAAGGTCCTATCTATACCCGTTGTCCCTAAACCCTACTGTTTTGTTCATATTCTCTTTCTAAATAAATTTTTCTCGTTGTACAATACTCATTTTTGCCCAAATATTTTTCATATAACTTCTCAATGCATTCTTTCCCTATTCTCCATAGTCAGTTTCTTATATAGTCTACCCCCTCTTAAGCTAACTTAAATCTACTGGGCTCAGATATATATACTAAGGGATGAGGCAATGCAGCAGTACAAAACAATTAACACAAACAGCAATGACAAAAATGCAAATTGGCAAAGCAAGCAACAGTAAATCTAAATTAGTAGAGCAAATGCAACATTACAACTAATATGAGCCAATGTGCAGCAACAAGAAAAATAAATCACTAGTAAAACTGGCTTAACAGAGTAATACAAAGTGAAATTTAGTAGCCCTATGCCTAGCAAACAGCAGCAGCAAATGGAATAACTTATATCTAAACATGACATAGCTCAAGCAGAAAAAAATAGTACACTAAAGACAACAATGCAGATAAGGGAAATGTCTATTCACATCTTAATATCTATGTCATTAAAGTGGTGCACCACAAGAAGTTATTCTACCGTAAAAATTACCAAGTAGTTGAATAGAAAATTATGTGCCCCTTTTTCGAAGAATGTGGATCATAAAATTATGATTTAATAGATCTGTTGACAGAAAGTGTTCACATTAGCAAATGCATTTTATTTTATTTTATAAAAGCAATGCTGCAACACAGCTGGAAACCAGATATCAAATGAAATAAGCAACTATGAAAAGCAAAGCATAAAAATATCATTCAGTAGTCAAGTGGCATTTCATAAGTTAGTAGAAATTCTCTCAACTCTCGTAGAAAGACACTCGTCATAATCAGGTGTGGAGATGTAAGAATATTTCCCATCAGTTTATAAGCATTTCAGAAAGTAGCACAAAGTACGCGCTCCACAATATAGTCATATGTTTCCAAGTAATGAGTGTGTCGTATTTGCGATGCTTTCTACAAAGGAATATCAATAGCGAGGTTAATGGTCTCTCTTTTTTTCTCCACCTAATGGCTTTTTCTTCAGGCAGGTGGCACAGCTGGGCGTCCACGACGCATTACGTGAGGGTCATTTAACTTTCTTAGCGAAATATTTACGACAGCAGTGAGTCTCATATAAAAAAAATTTCACAGGTCGAGAATTTGGGTTACGAATGTGTAGAAACAAAATCCTATAAATATAACAGCGTCCAAAAAATTTTTGCTGGCATTGTGATACATTACGCATATACACACATTTCATAACTCTTAAAGTACGATTCCTGGTTTCCAACATCCTTTTTCACAAACCAGAGTCCCTAACCACTACTCATTATTCCTTACCTTATTACACATATACATATTCGGCGACACTTCTTCAATATTTCATCATAATAAATACATATCATAATAAACATTCCTCAACAGCATAATACACATCATCGTCGTAATAATAACATCATAACACCTCAGTCAAATCTCAAAAACGTCGTAGCTTTCTGCAATAATTTCAAAACCTAAAAAAAAAAATCTCTGCTCATTTAAATAGTGTCATCTACCTCAAACGTACTTTAAAAATCATGATCCCATACCAAATACATCATTCAAAGCTCTCATAGTATCACAATAGTTCCAAAAAAATATGAACAGTTCACACAGTACAGACAAAATACACTTTCATAAGTATGAAGTTATCCAACTGTGTATTTGTGTAAACATGTGTCACTGATGTAGTAAAAAAAATGTTTATCTCTCAGTTAAATGATCAGATAGCTGTGTAATTTATGTGTTAGAGAAACATGGTACCGATGTGTAAGGTTCTATAAGCAAATACCATATTAGCTAGGCCTCCTTTTGCTTGCAAACATATGCCACACAGAGTAGGCGTGTACCCTCCTGAGGATTAATGTAATTATACCCTCGGGTGTTACAGATTACAGAAAGGGAATGAAATGTATCACGGAAAACCTTAGTATCTTTGTAATTCAAAAATCTTTAAAAATAAACGTTTTAAGTACAAAATTAATCACTCAAATGCGTGTCCTGTAGCGCTAAATTGTGCGTCTTGTTGTAACATAATCTCTGTCATTACTTAAGGGTAAAAATGGGCCAAGTGTCGTAATTATCGTCGTCCATAAGCAACGTTCTGTGGAAGTCAATGTACTTACCTCGTAATAAACGAAAGTGAAATGCTATGCGTATAGATATCGTAGTTATTACGTACAGTACCGTGATCAAGAAAGTACTACACTGTAACGTATTGTTGTGCTACAAAAAAGGCTGTCTTACTGTAGCTATACCACAAAGTTACTACTAAAACATGTTTTACTTTCCAGAAGAATTCAGAAAAACTGTGCAGATATAAAGCAAATACGGCTCAAAAGCAACAATGTAAATTTTGTCACACATTAGTAGCGTCGTGATATAATCGTGTAGCTGTCAAAGAAACCAAATGCTAAGTCATCTTTAATCCCACAGAAAGTACTTCAAATAAAGAATGTCTTTTCAAGTAAACCAAAATGTTGCATGAAAATCTCATTAGCAGTGCCGGTATATGTTCTAAATATGTGAGCCTTATAGTCGTTACGTGATCGTGCAACTAACAAGCAAGAATGTACAAATAACAACACTGTGTCGTCTGCTCACTATAACAATGCGTTCGTAATTTCTGTTTAAATAAGTTCTCTTGGTTCTTGACTGTATATTTAACTTCAAATATTGCAGATTATCTTTCAATAAATGGTTTTACATGTGAAATGTGGTGTAAACCTTTACTCTTCCTAGTACGCAGAGTTTCAACTTCAACGCAATTATCATGTGGTATACGTCGGATTCTGTAAGGTCCATTGTAAACTAGAAAGAATTGGTGACTCAAGTGTTTCTTCTTATGTGACAATGAATGAGCTTTAATGAGAACTTTCTGACCAATATATAATTTCTTTGCATTTGCTTTACCGTGTATTTTTCTCCTTTTATCTGCTGCAGATTTTATATTTTTAATAGCCAAATCAATTATGACTTTGTGTCGAAGTTTACGTGTATTCGGAAAAGGTACAAGCTCTCTGATTCTGTTCGGTGGTTCTTCATTCTTTAGTACAAGAATAGGTGGTAAAGCAGTGGAGCCATGCGGCATTTCATTCAGCACGTTTTGAAATAAGTGTAAATATCTGTCCCAATGCTGATGCTTTCTGTGACAATAAAGTCTGCAAAGCTTATTGATTTCTTTCATAATCCGTTCAGACGGGTTACAGTGTGGTGAGTACAATGAAATAAAAATAGGTTTGATTTTATGATTCCGAAGCATGCGTGACCAAACAGCAGACCTGAATTGTGGTCCGTTATCTGAAATGACTTTACTAACGTGTCCAACTTCACGTAAGAAGTTTTTAACATCGGCGTTGGATACAGACTGTCCAGTGGCTTTACGTAACGGAGTGAAAGAAACAAATTTTGAAGTAAGTTCAACAGCGACTAGAACATACGAAAATCCATTCGATGTTCTGATATGGGGTCCTAAGAGATCAACAGCAGCAAATTCTTTTAATTTAGAAGGAATGATAGGAAACAACGAAGCACGATGTGAGATAGTAGATGGTTTCGCCTTTTGACAAAGTTTACAAATAGACAAGACTTTTCGAATTCTCTTTTCCATATTGCTAAAATAACAAGTCGTTCGAAGAATATGATAACATTTTCGTGGACCAAAATGTGCGTAGCTGAAATGAATGTACCAAATGAGCTTATTAACAAAATCATCAGGAATGCAAAGTACCCATAGCTTGTCATCAACAGTGCAGCGTTTGAAGAGTATGTTGTTTCTAACCAGATAATAATGCCGAATCTGAGTGTGTGTCTTTTCATGCCATTTACTTTTGATGTCCTTCCAAATGCGATCTTTATCTTGTTCATGAGCAATGTCCTTTAAAGATGTGGTGATGAAGTTTTCAAAGGCGACTTTCTGAATGTAAAGAATACTGAAATTTTTCTCGAGGTTGCCTTCTGTGTTACTTTTCTCAAGCCCAGCCGGTGCGCGTGACAGTGCGTCCACAACAATGTTCTCCTTGCCGGGAATGTAGACTATTGTAAAGTGGAATTCTTGCAGAAGCAATGCCCAACGTTTAAACCTGTCATGATTTAATTTTGAAGACATAAGAAATTGTAATGCACGATGATCACTGTATACTTTTACGTGCTTACCAGAAAGAAAGAAACGGAATTTGTTAAATGCCCAAACGATAGCTAAAGCTTCTAATTCAGTAACGGAATAATTTTTTTCAGATTTTGTTAGCACTCGGCTAGCAAAATCAATGGTTTTCTGAACAGTAGTGTCATTTTCTGTGGCTTCTTGAAATAAATGGGCACCAAGACAGACTTTAGAAGAATCTGTGCTAGGGCAGTAATGTTGTGACAGATCTGGATGAGCTAGTATTGGCGTGTTAAGTAGCGATTCTTCCAAAGAACTGAATTCCAACTGTGCTTGTTCGTCCCAGTTCCAAATAGTATTTTTTCCAGTGAGAGAACAAAGTTTTGGTGTCACTAGAATTTGCATATTCAGAAAACGACGGTAAAAATTTACGAGACCTAAAAAACTACGGACTTGTTTTTTGTGGATGGAACTGGAATGGCTCTGATTGCTTCTGAATTTTCAGGATCCAGCTGAATGCCTTCAGAAGAAATAATATGTCCCAAAAACCTCACCTTTGACCTACCGAATTCAGACTTTTCCAAGTTAACTGTAATTCCAGATTCTGCAAAAATACATAACAAACTGTTGAGGATGCGATTATGTTGTTCCCATGAGGCTTCTGCTATTAGAATATCATCCACATATAAGGTGATGTGACGTTTTAAGAAATCAGGTAATATGGAATTTAGCCCGCGAATGAATGCTGCCGAAGAAATGTTCAAAGCAAAAGGAAGTTTCCGAAATTGATAACAAACGCGGAAACAAAGGAAAGCTGTGTATTTTCTACATTCTGGATGAAGTTCGATCTGATAAAAGCTGATCTTAGATCAATATGCGGTAGCGTTCTCGCTTCCCACGCCCGGGTTCCCGGGTTCGATTCCCGGCGGGGTCAGGGATTTTCTCTGCCTCGTGATGGCTGGGTGTTGTGTGCTGTCCTTAGGTTAGTTAGGTTTAAGTAGTTCTAAGTTCTAGGGGACTGATGACCATAGATGTTAAGTCCCATAGTGCTCAGAGCCATTTGAACCATTTGAATCAATAGAAGACAACAATTTTACACCATTAAAATTTTGAAGAAGCCCTTCCATCGTTTGCGGCCTGTCTGTTTCAGGAATGATGATAGTATTGAGTTGTCTCGAATCTAAGACAAGTCTGATCGATCCATTTTTCTTCTCAACAACATGTAATGGATTGTTGTATGAGCTTACTGCAGGCTCAATAATGCCCTCGTCAAGCATAGATTGTAGTTCTGTTCTAACACGGTCCCTATAATGTGCTGGAATTACGTATGGTCTAACACAAAATTTAGTATGCTCACGAACACGAAATTGGTATTGAAATCCGTTGATTGTTCCTGTTTTGTGAGTAAAAACTGTGGAATGTGCTTGTTAAATCTCAAAAAGGTCCTGCCTATCAGTGTCATTACAATTCTCAATTCTTTGAATTTTATTCTGAATTACTCATTAGTATTAAATACGCCGTTGATATCATCCCTGTCAGTACTTGCAGAGTGACTGTTAGTGTCAAGCTCCGTCGAAAATTCCGAACTGTTGTCTAACAGAAGGTAAAGCCGATTAATTTCCTCGTCATGGTTTGAGAGCCAATCTTCAAATTTCAAAGCAATTGACTTCTTTCTCTAAACTTATTTCAGCATCGTGAAAGTTTAAGATTGCTTTGTATTCATTCAAAAAGTCTACTCCCAATATAATTTCCGTCGACAATAATGGAACAATAAGAAAGTTCATAGAGAAGCTGTGGCTTTGGCAAAAGGGTTCTAATTTGTTTTGTTGGCGTACATCTACACTTTTTCCAAAGATTGCACCTTGTAATTTAATCTTACGTAATGGAAGTGTGGGGCAATCGTTCGATTTGTTGCATTTGCTAAAAGGCTGTTTCATTAATTACTGAAATGGCACTGCCAGAGTCAAATACTGCCGTAAATTTTACGTTATTTACTGTAATGTGAATCACAGGATAAGCAATGTTGTTATGTTTTACGTCGTGTTCCTGGAGTAAGATGTCCCTAATGTCTTCCATTTTTACATAATTACTAGCCACAGTAGCTACATCGTCAGCTTCATAAGTACATATTGTGGCTGCCAGCGGTGTGAGTCATTGCCTGCTGTCTCTTTGTTGGCGCGCAACGTTATTGGAATTAGGAGGCCTAACTTCTACAAATTCACCTTGTCGAGAGGGCTCTGCCCTGTTTGAATCCCGCCAGTTCTGATGCAATTCAGGTCTGTCGTTACGATCATATCGTCTGTCGTCATGTCGGTAGATTCCATAGTTTCTTTCTTGTCGGTCACGTGGTGGAGAATTTCTCCCTGAATCGTAACTGCGCGCTGGACCATTGTGTCTGAAGTTATGCTGTCTCCCTTGATAATAATTATTTTGGTTCCCATATTGTCTGTTTCTCTGATTGTCTCTGTGATAGTTATTATTGCGGAGAGGTGATCTTTCCCTATAATTATTACTACTCTGCCAACGGTTGTCATACGGGCAGTGTCTGTTTTGGTCACGATTTACGTTGTAAGAATAGCCTTGTCGTATCCATTTATTATTTCTGTCATCGCGGAATTGTGACGGATGTGACCTGTAATTGTTGTGCTCCTGTTTTCGCGTTCCGCGATTGTCAGTGTCATTTTCCAATTCTTGTAACAGTCCCTGAAAAGCTTCAATGTCGTCTTTGCAACGTCCTGTCAAAATAATATGTCGTTAATGTTCAGGCAATTTGATTAAGCAAATGCGGATGAGTTCTGAGGGGCTCTAAGGGTTTGACAGGTACTGATTCTTGTGCAACATGTCTTCACAATATTTCACAAGACTGGAAAATTCAGATTGTTCGAAATGTTTCATCATTATGATGCTATGTTTTACTCGGTCTTGTGTAATTGAGACCAATATGCTGAGAGGAAGGCATGATAAAATTCTCCTTCACTGTGACAATCGTAAATGACCGATCGCATTCTTACAGCTGGTTCATTCTCTAAGTAGCCACACATAAATTCTAATCTGTGCTCCAATGACCAGTTGGGAGGAAAACAATGAGAGAATTGATGAAGCCACGGTTGTGGATGAATGTCGTTGCCAGAATTCTTAAATGTTTTGAATTTACGTGTAGTAATGAACTGCTTATAGTCAAAATCATCGTGTCGGCGAGTCGTATATCGGTCATTGTTACGTCTTGTCGGCAGTTCCATCTCAAAATTCGGTGCACCTTGCCAATTTCTTTCATAATTTCCGAAATGCCCTGTGTTATTATTTTGCGGCTTTTCCGTATTTCTAAGTCCCTCTTCCCGTGTTGGAGCACGAGTGTCCTCTGAAATATGTAATTCTTGTATTACCTGTGTCAACTGATCTTGTACTTCCCGGATTCCTCTTTTGTGTTGCGTATTAATTTGATTCTGATTTTGGTTGAATTTCTTAATTTGTTCATACTCTTCTGTGTCAGTGATGGCTACAGGTCTTGTGTCATTCAGATCATCATCTACCTTTGTAGAGAAGTTAGTGAACTGATGCGAAAGTTCGGCTACTTTCTCAGATAGTGTACTTATTTCCTCAGTGTGTTTTTCTGAACCAAGTTTCAGAATGTCCATTTGTGTTGAAATCGTATATACTGTGTCCTTTAAGTTTTCCTGAGTTTTTGCAAGTTGCGTAACCGAATCGGTGGATGCAACTGAGTCAATTTTAGCTTGCAAGGTCTCATGAACAATAGTTTGCAGTTCTTTTATGGCTGCTTCGTGATTCTGTAATTTATTTTCATGCCGCGAAAAAATAGGTTGGAAATGCTCACAAATTTGTGTTTTTACGTCATTACAGACTTTTTAACATTCCGATTCGATTTTATGTAACTCAGTAGTCAAATCTTCACGTGTTTGTTCAAGCGTGGTGTGAAGATTTTGTTCCATTGCGTCTAACTGTTGCTGTGTTTGTCTCTGGTGTTGTTCCATTGTGTCTAACTCTGGAAGATTTTGTTCAATTGTGTCTAACTTTTAAAGATTTTGTCCCATTTGTTTCTGATTTTGTTCAAGCGTTGTGTCTAACTTTTGTAGCCTTTGTGCCATTTGTTGCATTAACTGTAATAACAATGCACTGGTGCCCGAAACATGTTCCTCAGTACTATTCGGCAGCGCATTTGAACCGGCAATATTCGCGTTTTGAAAAGCAGAAAACGTGTCTTGACTTATTTGAGAAAACGGTGAGGACACAAAACCTGAATCTACAGTGTTTTCAAGATTGTGTCCTGTCATTTTGGATTCCTGAGGCGAGCTGTTGCCGACCGATCGATCGATAATGCTTCCATGTTCACTATTTGTTTCACTGTCTACGCCATTATTTGACGCCCGCCCATTTCCCTATGCACAGTTACCAAATTACTACTTTGAACATTAGTTAATTCATTACACAGTGGTGCTGATAAGCTACGATCGTCGTCACTATTATTTCTCAGTTTACTTTGGAGCCTTTTTCACACGCCATAATTATGACGTATTTCAGACGATAACACAGAAAAGCACAATTTGAAGAGCAAAATAAGAAAACACATTAACATAGCACTGAAATTAATATCTAGTTAATTGCAAGCGCAGCTGCGAAATACTTGGTGCAAATCTACATGCATGCCACAACTGTTTCACTGTACAACAATGAAAAACTACAACTATAAAGGAAATTCTCTCTATAATTACGCGCTAGCAATAAACAAAAGCTACACTAATTACAGAAACTACAAGAAAAAATCAGAAGATTCCAGTGAGGTATCATCGGCTAAGGGTCGACATATGAAACGTCCCCTTAGAAAAATTTATGAATTACTGTGCTGGTTATCCCCTTACGTTATTTGAACGTACTCAGACATTTCGCTCTTTACTTATTCTGATCAACACTAAACTTACACACAATATTTTTAGCTCAACGCAATCTGACTTTCAATAATCCCTACAAAAGAATGGCCCTGACTAACATTAACCTATACCTTTCACAAATCACTTACCTCACAAAAATGTTCGTTACTCGAACTACTGCAATACAGCGAGCGCCACTACTGCCAGCTAAATAAAAGATTCAAACTACTGAAGGCACTAACTACTGATAGGTATAGTTAGCAAATGAAAGCCTTTGATAGAGAACAAACAATGTGTTTACCTTAATAGTGTTCAAAAGTCATAATATATATAGCAGTTCATGACATCCAGTCTTACAAATGTACTGTCTCTGATGGACACACGTCCAGATCATCCGCTCTCAAAACTCCGCCATTTCTCTCCCCACATCCACCACTGCTGGCGGCTCACCTCCAACTGCGCAACGCTACGCGCTGTTAACAGCCAACAGCCCAACACTACAATAGCAAACAACAATGCAAACCAGCCACAGACTACACACAGCACAGCCAGTGATTTTCATACAGAGCGCAACGTGGCGTTACCAATATAAAAACCTAAACAGTCTACTTACAAACGAACGCTTTGTATATTGCATTACTTACATACACTACTGGCCATTAAAATTGCTACACCACGAAGATGACGTGCTACAGTGGCGAAATTTAAGCGACAGAAATAAGTTGATGTGATATGCAAATGATTAGCTTTTTAGAGCAATCACACAAGGTTGGCGCCGGTGGCGACACCTACATCGTGCTGACATGAGGAAAGTTTCCAACCGATTTCTCATACAGAAACAGCAGTGGACCGGCATTGCCTGGTGAAACGTTGTTGTGATGCCTCGCGTAAGGAGGAGAAATGTGTACCATCACGTTTCCGACCTTGATAAAGGTCGGATTGTAGCCTATCGCGATTGCGTATTATCGTATCGCTACATTGCTGCTCGCGTTGGTCGAGATCCAAGACTGTTAGCAGAATATGGAATCGGTGGGTTCAAGAGGGTAATACGGAACGCCGTGCTGGATCCCAACGGCCTCGTATCACTAGCAGTCGAGATGACAGGCATCTTATCCGCATGTCTGTAACGGATCGTGCAGCCACGTCTCGATCCCTCAGTCAACAGATGGGGACGTTTGCAACACAACAACCATCTGCACGGGCAGTTCGACGGCGTTTGCAGCAGCATGGACTATCGGCTCGGAGACCATGGCTGCCGTTATCCTTGACACTGGATCACAGACAGGAGCGCCTGCGATGGTGTACTCAGCGACGAACCTAGGTGCACGAATGGCAAAACGTCATTTTTTCGGATGAATCCAGGTTCTGTTTACAGCATCATGATGGTCGCATCCGTGTTTGGCGACATCGCGGTGAATGCACATTGGAAGTGTACATTCGTCATCGGCATACTGGCGTATCACCCGGCGTGATCATATGGGGTGCCATCGGTTACACCTCTCAGTCACCTCTTGTTCGCATTGACGGCACTTTGAACAGTGGACGTTACATTTCAGATGTGTTACGACCCGTGGCTCGACCCTTCATTCGATCCCTGCGAAACTATACAATTCAGCAGGGTAAAGCACGACCGCATGTTGCAGGTCCTGTACGGGCCTTTCTGGATACAGAAAATTTTCGAGTGCTGCCCTGGCCAGCACATTCTCCAGATCTCTCACCAACTGAAAACGTCTGGTCAATGGTGGCCGAGCAACTGGCTCGTCACAATACGCCAGTCACTACTCTTGATGAACTGTGGTATCGTGTTGAAGCTGCATGGGCAGCTGTACCTGTACACGACGTCCAAGCTCTGTTTGACTCAATATCCAGGCATATCAAGGCCGTTATTACGGCTAGAGGTGGTTGTTCTGGGTACTGATTTCTCAGGATCTGTGCACCCAAATTGCGTGAAAACGTAATCACATGTGAGTCCTAGTATAATATATTTGTTCAATGAATACCCGTTTATCTTCTGCATTTCTTCTTGATGTAGCAATTTTAATGGCCAGTAGTGTATAAAAACTGAGTATCCATCGTAACACGGAGATAAAAGCGCCTCCATGTCCTCCTTCGTATTTTGCCTCATCTCAGGAGTTATTCTTGGATATTCCGCCTTACGCAAGACACTGTCTGAAATCGTTATAATAGAATTACATCTGAATTTCAACCCAAAGTAATTTACACAGGGTGATTCAGTTATTCTACCGATCTGTTTTATGCAAACCACCATACGTCTGTATCAGGAACGGTATCCAGACAGGCGACAGCCCAGCCACGTAATCAATGTAAGTTCATTCTCAGCGCTTTGTGCGATTATGTACAAACGGAATCATAACGTGAAAAATATAAGAAGGACTGGCTATGAGTTAAATGGTATTTTCTGGACCAATATATGCAACACTTCTAACACATTTATCCAGGTGTCTCCAATATCTCTTTGTGCAGTAAGCGAAGTAGTAAATACAGATTTTAAATGTCCCCGAAAGTCTATTCCGTTTATAGTACTTAGTCTTCGCAAATAGTTACCTTTTAAAGGGTGTATCATCATCGGAAACAACGAAATCAACAGAAGATATCAAAGTGGGAAGACGTGGAAACAACAACTTTCTGGTATGTAACGCAATGTAAAGATTAATATACGATTCACTACATTAATGTGCTAAAGTAATTTCATAAACAAACATTGTACAATAGCTCTAGAATGTCTTCGTGTAGCCGGTCGAAGTGGCCGTGCGGTTAAAGGCGCTGCAGTCTGGAACCGCAAGACCGCTACGGTCGCAGGTTCGAATCCTGCCTCGGGCATGGATGTTTGTGATGTCCTTAGGTTAGTTAGGTTTAACTAGTTCTAAGTTCTAGGGGACTGATGACCACAGATGTTAAGTCCCATAGTGCTCAGAGCCATTTTGAAGAGTCACAGCTTACATCGAGATTTGGTCCTACCTCTTCATAGATGGCAATCTTTCCAAATTGTTCGAATACTCAAACGTATGAAAAATAAATGTAGACGAAGGGAGCCGTTTATAATTTACCAGAATTGTATTTTTTAAATACATTCCTGTTTCTTGGTTACTAAAGGACTGTGTATTTGAGAACACGTTTTCCACGTGCAGGTTCTATATCGAAATTCCCTCTTTACTAGCAGTAACACGGCAGCTATAGCATTTAGCAAACTGAGAAGTATTTCATCTGGAGAAATTTTGTCTAGTGAATGTAAGGAAGCTGTTGCTGGGTAAACATTTGATTTTTGGAAGAGACATAAGGAGTTTATCCACGATCAACAAAAGAGAACACATAATTATTCAGTAGAGGTGCCTTTGTCCCTATCGGATGCGGTGATCCCTCTGAAATGCAGTCTTATAGAAGAATGTGAGTACATGAAGACAAGTTTTCCTAGGTTGTACAAACATAGAGGAATTCATTTACTCATTAATTGTAGCGTCCTGTGAGCATCCGTTCTTGCCAATTGAGGCTACATATATCTAACAGATAAATCAGCATTCGGGAAAACACATAAAAAAGTTAATATTTTTTGGAAACGTACTCCAACATGACTTCTCTAAGAAAAAAGTTTTGCTTGTAATAATTCCACGTTTCTGTGGAATTAATTTAACTTCAGGAGCTACAATTTTTTTTTTTTTTTTTTTTGAAACATTTATCCGTTATTGCTTACATTTTTGTTTGATTTTGTACTCAAGTTGCTTCATATAAACCCTACCAGAAAAGTAAAATTTTTCCGTTTATTTTAAATGAGTACTTTTGCGTTCGAAGGCCATACAGACCAGATTCGGCGTGCCAACCAGACAGAACCATCGTGAGCATTGGAGCAGTCATCCCACGGACACGCCACACCGAAGTTACCCGTTTGCCAAAGAACCGTATCCTGCTGCATCAAGAAGTCTGTAACTGTCCGCTGCTGCACATCGTCGTCCGAGACGAATGGTCGATCCTTTAAGGCCTTTTTTTAGGACCAGAGGCGTGATAATCGCATGGGGAGGGATCACCATTATAGTGTCTCCAATTCGAGTTGGCGTAACTTCCGCCTAACAACCAAGTCGACCGGCGTTTCTTGTGTCGAGTAGCTACTAGCATTTACCACACGCACGTCGAAAAGACACGAATGCCACATGAAACCCCTACCTATATGTCGGTGCTTACATACTAGCATCGGAGTCGCACTACGTTGCGTATACGCTGCAGCAACGCCCCCAAATAGAAACTTTTTTACCACCCCTTATACATTAAGAACAATCATTACCTTGCAATACTGTCTGTTTTGAAAACTTTTAACACTGTAGCACGTCAGCAATAGTGAATAATTTAATGATTATAAAGAATCAGCCACGACTGCAAATAAAAACCGGTAGTTGACCTAGGTTTCGGCGCGGATAACCACGCCTTCTTTGGAACACACTAAAACTACAAACTGCCTAAAGAAGCATGGTCCAACATTAATACAGAACGCCCAAAAGGGCAAAAGACTCGCATAAAATGTAAAATAAACGAGACGTGTGTACCATGGCAATAGCTGTACTTAGCTCAAACGTCAGAAGCGTGCTTCCTCACCCCAGCCAACGTTCGGTGGGCCGAGGGCCCTCAGGTAAACTGCCTCTTTAGGCAGTTTGTAGTTTTAGTGTGTTCCGAAAAAGGTGTGGTTATCTGCGCCGAAACCTAGGTCAACATCCGGTTTCTGTTTGCAGTCGAGGCGGATTCTTTATAATCACTATCTGTTTTGATACTTTAGTTCCGATAACATGGAGGTGTGTATAGAGTTTTAGGTGTGTCAAATTTGGTACTGGAGCGTTCCTATTACAAACAACATTCCCGACGTATTTTGCATTGGCAAAAAAAAAAAATATGTGTGAAGTCTTATGGGACTTAACTGCTAAGTTCCCAGTGCCTTAGACCGTCTGCATTGGCGTATGTGTGCGACGTTTCCTGTGATTGCAAATGTGTGTCTATCTACAACGTGTCCGCGGTTTATCATTTTTAACGGATTACCTCTGAGTTAAAAAGGAGATACTTAACTCTTGACCTGCACAGTTATTATTCATAACGTGGGCTTAAAGATGGGCCACAGATTCACACTATTCTGACAATGTGTATTGACAACCACGTTTCAACACATTGGTCGCAGAATACCAGACGCCGTTAACGCGAGAACTTCACGCTCTTGAACCTAAATCGTTCTGCAGTATCTAGCTAGTATTTGGTACCTCGTAGGAAAATGAATTCTTTTAAGATTTGTTGCTTCAGCCTATCCATTTTCCTTTCTAAATTACCTAACCTAACTACACGATTGAAGGATCTAACATTCTACGCTCCGACTCATAGGATGCCTGTTTTTCCTGATGACGACATCTTTCTGAGTAGTCCCCGCCATCAGATCCGAATCCCCGAATATTTTTCCGCCGGGATATTTTAGCGAAGAGTCAGTACAATTTCTTTACAGATTACGGTTAGCAAACGAACGCACATAGAGGGAGGAGCAACAGAGTATATGTACTAAGAAATTAAAAAGTGCGTACAAGAACCAGCATTTAAAGTTCTGGGACAGCAGTAAGGAGAAGGAATATAGCTTCATGTATGTTATTAAATATGATGGTTATTATTAAACTGTCCAGCCACATTAATGTGACCATCTGTCGAAAGCCTGACTAACCACTTTTCACAGTGTGAACCACTGCGAGACATTCCGGAAGAGAGTCAGTGAGGTTCTGGAACGTACTAACGGGGATGTGGAGCCAGTGCCTTGACCAGCAATACTAGAACTCTTGGTTTAGGATCCACGCTATAAACAGACTGATCGACGCAGTCCCTCTGATTCTCGATTGGGTTCAAATCCCTGGAGTTTGGTGGCCGGGGAAGTAAGATAAACTAATCCTAGTGCACTTCGAGCATCGCATGTACAGTGCCAGCTGTGTGACACGTTGAATTGTCTTGCTGATAGATGCCATCGTGCATGTAAGTGTGGACATGGTCCCCAATGATACATCCGTTGTGTCCTCCAAAATGACAATGTTACGAATATATTTCCCGTGCCAAGACGCTCCCTGCTCCCTTTGGGACCCTTCCGACGATTGTTGGAATGCGTTTGCTTCCAGACGTTCCACGTCGCACACGCCAACAGCCGATGCTCCGATGGAGCATGAAACGTGAATGATCGGAAAAGTCCACCTGTCGCCATTCAGTGGACGTTGAGTTGTGGTACCGCGAACACCAGTTAGCAAGGGTGCCTGTATCAGCCGCCTATAGTACAGTCCCATATGCAGCAACAGTCGTCGAACCGTCGTTCAGGAGACGTTGTTGTAGACCCGTGGTTCATCTGGATGTATACATTTCCTCAGCTGTCGTTCACTGCTATCATTTATGGTCTGTGGTGAACCACAGTTACCTTTGCCATACACGGTATACTTTAACCAGGATGGGACGCGAACAGTTTACAGACAGCCGTTTTGGAAATGCTACCACTGCTGGCCCGAAAGGCAATTTACTTTCAAAACTTTTCTTAAGAATTTACTTTATTTCCTAGCGATTCATCAAGAACATTAACACATTTAATCACACTATGTGAGCGTGGAAGTAGTTGCCAGTGGGTAACTGTTGAAAACAAATCAAATTTCTTTCAACAAATGGAAATTTTATTCCTAAAAGCCCCCCCCCCCTTTTTTTTAAGAAACAGATTTAAAATTACAATCAGAAAGCACCCTCTAAATATCAAGTTACAATTTATTCAGAGGCAGAAAGAACAAATTTTTGACAGTATGAGCTTTCGGACTGAGAAAGTTGCCACTCCCTTTTGACACGGCCGTAGTCACGACCGCTCACAACAACCTCTGAAAGACTACACTGGTGCAAACCTGCAACACACCAGATTACTTTAAACTAAAAATTTTAACAACTCACACAAGCACATAAACTATGCACCCCGCAGGAGGGGTGGAAACAGTACAAAACACTAACGTTAAAAGATTAACTTGCCACCGAAGGTGCAACTTGATAAAAAAAACTCTTACGCTGTAAGGGTGGCAACTTTATATACTAAAATAACCATTTAAATAAAAACCCATGAACTGCAGTCTTACATAAAATATACAAGGTTAGCCAAACATGTTCTACATTACACGTATACCGCCTCTCAAGAGGATAGGCAAGATAAAAACATACTTCAGGAATTCGGCCATTAAATTTCAAGCAATAAATTCGTTAACACCGAATCCGACAAACATGACAGAGGCAGCTATTAATGTATGGCAGATTGACAGGCAGATTACTGAACAACCCGAACCGCAGGTTGCTCTACCCCGCCCCTACTCCACAAGGGAAAAACGGACCACCCAATTCATAAATAACCACCTTCCGCAGGTGGGCAAACGGAGAAGAATGGTGGGACGACCCCAAAACAAAGCGGCTGGTGACCTCACCAAGAAAATAAGTAGAATTTAACAATTAAATGAAACAACATATCCCCAATCACTTAACTTCTAATAAACTGCTATTTCTGGCGAAGACCTGGCGCAGCACCACCAACGCTCTCCCGAACCGTCCGCTGCCAGCTGCTTCAACGGACGCAGGAAGGTGCGCCGATCTTCCGTCACACGGCGTCGCAGCTCGCAGCGGCCAGACCGATGTCGTGGGTTGACTCGTGTTGCTCTCGTGTCGGCCGCAAAGCCGCTATCCCTCGCTATACGGCTCGGCCCACTGGACTCACGTGGCGACCCCACATGCGCCGACGCTCAAGGCGGACAGGTCATCTTGCGTCTCAGTGCGCGACCGACCAACCGATCGATGCAACCGCCAATGACCGTTACCCGAGCAACTCGAGCAGACTGGCGGCCTAACGCGCAGACTCAGATGCGACCGGGCGACCACTAACTGAATTCTGTTACTGGCGGAGTGGCAAGACTCTCATTTTGCCGGCTTTAAAGTTTGATCCAAACGACAGACATACTAGCAATCCGAACGACAGACAGACACTAACTGCCGCACAAATGCGAACGAGCGACAGACCAGCAACTGGTGACGAGTGACTGACCCAGACTCACTCCGACTGACCAACTGCCCCTGGCGAGATTATAGCGCCCCTTAAATGCACGTGAACAGGCAACCTTTCCCCTTTTCCACCAGAGGGAGACACCAAAGCTGCGATTGCCACAGCGGCGCCACCGCCAGAAACGGAGGGCGACTACTTCACACAACGCCCTGCGGTGCGCTCTTCAAAACAGCAATTTTTTCCACGGCTCAGCAATAATCATGCCCTTTTGGACCTCAGGTAAATCGCCCCGTTTCCTCAACACGACGGCTGCACCATTTTCCGCATCCCTCAAGATGCTTCGTACATCCTCCACAGCTAGTGCTGGCACCTAAAAAAAAATAAACTAAAGTCCTCCCGAACAGGCCATGAAAGCCCAACGGTACCGACCGGCCGCCGTGTCATCCTCAGCCCACAGGCGTCACTGGCTGTAGATATGGAGGGGCATGTGGTCAGCACACCGCTCTCCTGCCCGTATGTCACTTCCCGAGACTGGAGCCGCTACTTCTCAATCAAGTAGCTCCTCAGTTTGATTCACAAGGGTAGAGTGCACCCTGCTTGCCAACAGCAACCGGCAGACCGGATGGTCACCCAACCAAGTGCTAGCGCGGCCCGACTGCGCTTAACTTCGGTGATCTGACGGGAACCGGTGTTACCACTGCGGTAAGGCCGTTGGCACCTGCCTTTTGTTAGTGGTTACTGCACGTTAACGTCGAACAGACGCAGTGGTCACATTAATGTGATTGCAGTATAGGTTATTATTTAATTATCACAATTAACTTTCAAAAATAGAACGAATGAAAAAATGCACTAATTTCACCAACATGATGAGATGTTAATTTCTGCGAGCACGAAGTGTTCTAAGAGGCGTAAATGCAATAAGTAAAATTAAAATATTAAAGAATATTAATCAAAGATATGTTTTCTTTTTTTTTTTTTTGTTAGTAATCTGCAGGAATTGCTGAAGTTTTTTTGTAATTAAAAATGAAATTTTGGAATCTGGCCCCTTTATGCATAAATGTCTACGGACGACTCTGTTTAGAGTAGCTCAAAGCTGAATGAATTTTTATTTATTTATTTATTTATTTTTATTGATGATCGGTTACCTCACCTCAGTCGTTCGTTTCACAGGACGCCGCCTACTGACACTGTTGCCAACTTCGCCGCAGAAGCTGCACCAGCAAGGTGGCAGAGTCGCCCGGGGGGGGGGGGGGGGGGGGCTCCATTCCATTGCGCAGGCGTGGCGTGGTGCCCCTGCAGCTGCCTGTGTGGCCGCCGCCGCCGCCGTCTCCGGCGTTGTTTACGACCCTCCATCACTCGCTATCGCCGCCACGTGGGCCCGTGGGCGCGCCCGCAATTTCACACCCGCTCCTCTATCTAATGACTTCCGAGCTATTAATTTTGTCGGCCCGTGTCCGTGCCGTTTGTTACCGATTTGCGGGCCCCCTGGTCGCGCCACGCCTCGAGCCGTTTCTTTTCGCCTCGCTTCGACGCGGCAAGTCACTGCACCGGAAAATATATATATATATATATATATATATATATATATATATATATATATAAGAGTCCTAAATAAACTGCCGACTGGGGATTACTGGCCTCTGCAGAAAACCACGGCTGCAGGTGGGTGCTGTGCCGTTAGCCGAGATCCCTGCACTGCCAAGTCTACACCAGAACTACGACTTGTAGCCACAATCCCTGGATATATCACCGAACAAAATATCTGCGACGTTAACCATTCGCCATGGCGTGGAAAAACCAAAAATCTGTATTTCTTTCGAAGTCAATAGAGTAAACTGACGTCTTTACAAAAAACCAGTATGTTACAATGTAATAATACTAATTATCAGATAGCTAAATAGCTTAATCCATTAATTTTAAGAGTTTCTGTGAAGGTATTCAACAATGAAGTAGAAGAAGTTGTTCATCAGAAAGTTTTTTAATCTCGTCATGGACTCCACCACATTACCTGTTTTACGTTTAGTATGTTGTATGCCAACGTGAAATCGTGTATGTTAACTTCTTGAAGTCCTTATAAAGGTTGTTTTTAACTAACGTGTTATGTTAATGTGTATAACTATTTTTTTAGAAAGAAATGTACAAAATACTGAAGGACAGTAATGAACATATGTATATTGCAGAGCTGTTGTCAAAATACCTTATTTTTAAGGGTTCCATGCAGCAATTTCTGTAACCAACGCCAGATGTAATTCTTCTAATGCCGTTCTGTCCTGTGAAATTATGAACACGGGAAGTCGTGTTTCTCCAAAAATTATTCCCAATTGGATTTTAATCATCCATGGCAATAATCACGTACATTACAAACGAGACGTTCCCTTGACTTTAAGCAGTGGGTAAACAGTCAAGGTTGTGGTGTACAAAAAGTTAATATTTTTCATTTATTTTTATTTTAAGGAGGCGATGATTTACATCTTTCAGGAAATGCTGAAAACTCATAATGTAGCAGTGTTACACCAAATTTTATTACACGATAAATTTCAGTTGTTGACCATAACCTGGTGTAATCTGAAATCGTGATCAGTTGTGATACAACTTTGTGACCCATAATGATTTATGATACTTACGACTTGTATCCCATGTGATTATGATTTCTACATAACGTGATCTGTTAACGACTGAAAGGGTTCGTATAATAATTTCTGAAGTACTACAGCTGTATGCAGTCATCTTCAGGATGTACGATGATTATCAGTTATATCACATGCGATTACGATTTCGCAGAAGAAGATCCGTTAAGAACTGAAACCGTTAGTGTAAAAAATCTGGAGTAATACAATTGTATGCAATCATCAGATGATTTATGATGTTTATGAGTTGCACCATATACCATTCTGATTTCACCAGAAGATGTTCTGTTAACGACTGAAACAGTTTGTCTAGTAAATTCTGGAGTAACACAGTAGTATGCAATCATCTTGACGATCTATACAAAGGCTGAAACCGGTTCTGTAATAAATTCTCGAGTAATACATCTGTATGCAATAATGAGTTTTCAATGTTTTATATTTTTAATACACTGTCTGAGAAGACTATTTTTATAACTTGCAGAAGGCAGTGGTAAGTACTGATGAGTACACCATGTGTTCAATGGAAATTCATGTGCCTTATTTGAGATTTCCATATATTTTGTTAACTACCTTTTCTCTCGGGCGACTGATATGGCATTTCATTCCTATACTTGTGTTATCTGCAAAAAGAAGAAAATTTACGTCTACTGAAACAATGGAAGGTCAAAGTACAGAGGACCCAAAATAGACCCCTGTGGTATGGCTTGCCTGCTACCAGTTCTGAGCACCTCTTGTTATATGATAGACACAGTGATGACGTACACTGTATAAGCTAGGTAAGGACGGATGCCTAAAGCCATAATCACAGATGCTCTTTCCGTTAGTATGACCGGCAGAAATAATTGAATGTGGTGAAATTTATCAAGGGTATATTTGTTGGTGTTCGTTGTTTGTCGACAATAGAAACAACATTGGAAAGAAACGATTTGTTGTTAAGTAAATAAATGTTAGAATATAATGTTGGTGGGATATAACCAGAATACATACGTCTGTAGCCGGCCGAAGTGGCCGTGCGGTTAAAGGCGCTGCAGTCTGGAACCGCAAGACCGCTACGGTCGCAGGTTCGAATCCTGCCTCGGGCATGGATGTTTGTGATGTCCTTAGGTTAGTTAGGTTTAACTAGTTCTAAGTTCTAGGGGACTAATGACCTCAGCAGTTGAGTCCCATAGTTCTCAGAGCCATTTGAACCATTTGAACCATACGTCTGTACTAAAACTGATAAAAATTTATTTTATTTCTAGTCTAAAAAATTAATTTTGCATGGCTGTAAATAAATGCAAATTATGAAAACATTTCTGCCTTAAGCACAGTAAAATAAGAATATTCAATAAATTATACATTATTCTATCAAGTCAACAGCCCGCATCTCGTGGTCGTGCGGTAGCGTTTTCGCTTCCAACGCCCGGGTTCCCGGGTTCGATTCCCGGCGGGGTCAGGGATTTTCTCTGCCTCGTGATGGCTGGGTGTTGTGTGATGTCCTTAGGTTAGTTAGGTTTAAGTAGTTCTAAGTTCTAGGGGACTGATGACCATAGCTGTTAAGAGCCATTTTTTTTATCAAGTCAACAGCATGTGTAGCGAAATTCTGAATGTGATTACATAAACTAAACTACCACACTCCTGGACTGCATCGAAAACAGGTCCACAACCCCTGGACGAAAGAGACCTAGTAGCAGAGGATCCAATTCCAAAAGTCTTTTCTCCAGACCGGGGATAAGCCCTTAAAATAGGCCAACCGTTATGAACTGTTCCTCATGCCGCACATTCCTTACATTTATTACATGGAAAACCTATAATTTAATAAAATGTCACTCAGGCACACTTTCTGCCACAAAAACAAAACATGGAACTGCTGGTGAAATCTATACAAGCATGGTCTCAGAGACTTCTTTGGTTCAAATGGCTCTGAGCACTATGGGACTCAACTTCTGAGGTTATCAGTCCCCTAGAACTTAGAACTAGTTAAACCTAGCTAACCTAAGGACATCACACACATCCATGCCCGAGGCAGGATTCGAACCTGCGACCGTAGCGGCCTCGCGGTTCCAGACTGCAGCGCCTACAACCGCACGGCCACTTCGGCCGGCAGACTTCTTTTTATCTTTGCCAAGACTAGCAGTTTAATACATAAATAGTAATTAAAACATCTTCTTCTAAGTAAAACTAGTTATCAGAATCGAGGTAATTTGAACTTCTGCTTTGATTGAAACACATAATCACTTCCAAACGCTGCTCCATATAGGTATCAGAATTATAACGAGTAATTTTCTCATGTCGGGCTTGGGGGACTTGTCGATGATGGAGGCCATCCCCAAGAAAACCTATCATGTTATTACAAATAAAAGGTAGTTACAGTTTTTGAAACAAGTTATCAAAGCTTGATATAAGTTTCCAAAAGACAAATCAAATACAAATACTTGAACTACACAAAAGTAGCTGACAAAGAAAATAAAAGTAAAGAAGACTGAAGGTCGTGTGTTATAGAAACCTTCTCTCAGAGAACATAGGTGGGAATTCAATTGCCACTACCGATGGGAGTTATACAATCTGCAACACCTTTAAGTTCCAAACGCAAGATTTTCGTATTCTCTCGCTCGCTACGCGCAAAGAATTAATCGTACAGATCTTTCTTAGGGAAATTAAAAGTAATTAAATTTTATTTTTTCATACAAGAAAAATGTGGAAAAGTTATCTTCAAACGCGTATTCCTTGGACAAGTCGAAAACTGTCGCCTCCAGCAAAACGGTTCTTAGTATAATATCTAAACAGATTAAATTTCCTACAAAAAGGTCCTGTTCATTTTTTCTGTCGACTGATAGTTTGCACATAGGGTCTGACAGACTATCTTTGGTTCTTGAAGGGATTTCTTGTTGCATTAAACCTATCGGTAGGGGCAGCTGAATCATCCTATATATTCAGTCTTCTGTCTGCTCAAGTAGCTTCACTTTTGTCTGTGAGCCACAAATACGTATCTTGAGGACGTTGCACAAACTCTGAGACTAATCATAGCGCAGAGATTGGTTACTAAGGTCCCATTCTCCACTTTCGTGTTCGTTGGAAGTGCCGAACTATTGGGTTACAGACGCTATCTTGTGATACTGGATTGGACAAACTGAAACAATATTGTCCAACGTGGTGGTGAGATGGTTGATTCCTTGCACAGCATTGGCTTAGTTATATGTTACATGATTTTTCAGTTTTATTAACGCTAAATACTCTTGAACTGTATTTTCCTGTCAGTGACGTTACGAGGGTCGTTCAATAAGTAATGCCCCAATTATTTTTTTTAAGTTATAAATATACATAGACAAATGGCTTTGTCGGTGCTTCACATTTGATGTTTGTTCTGTGCGCCGGTGAAGTTTCGAAACGTTCTGGCAGACGGCAGAGCCGTAGTACAGCCTCAGAATGGCGTTTACATGCGATTCACGTTCCAAGCAGCGTGCTGTTATTGAATTCTTGTGTGCAGTAAAACAAAACCGTGGTGAACATCCATAACCGTTTCTTCGCAGTGTATGGCGATGCTGTAGTTGATAGGAGTACAGTTGGGCGGTGTGTAAAGAAAGTTACAGCGGCTGGAAATGCAGAAACATGATCAGCCACGCTCGGGACATCCTGGTGCAGCCACTGCTCCAGACATCTGAATCGTGCGTATGCCAGCATTCGTGCCAAATGGCGCATCACAACTCGACAAGTGGCTCTACTGTTGTCGGTTAGCATTGCAAGTGCGTGTCCAGTTATTGAGACTCTCGGATATTTAAAGAGGTGCTGACGATGGGTTCCACGAATGCTCACAGCGGATCACAAGATTCAAGGAAAGGCATCTCCATTTGAATTGTTAGAGCGTTTTGAGAGCGACGGAGAGCCGTTTTTGTCACGGATCGTTACGGGGGAAGAAATCTTGGTGCACCACTTAGCGCCGGAAACAAAAAGGCAGTCCATGGAGTGGCATCATCCTCATTCACCACAAAAGAAGAAAATTGCGGAAAAGTCTTGATGATAGTCTTCTGGAATTGTGATGGCGTCATTCTCGTGGATGTGATGCCAAGAGGCATACGTGAAGACTACGAATAAACTCAAGAATCGTTTCGGACGTGTTCGATCGGACAAGAATCCAGCATAATTCTTGCTGCAACACGATAATGCACGCCCACACAAGTCTGAGAACCCGGGAACCAATCACCAAATTGGGTTGGACGTCATTGCCTGATCTACGCTACAGCGCAGACCTGGCACCCTCCGACTTCCATCTCTTTGGGCCGCTTAAAGATTCTCTACGGGGAACACACTTTGTAGATGAGAGTGTCCATTATGCAGTGACAACATGGCTACGCCTACAGGACAAGAGCTTTTACCATCAGGGAATACATCCTCTTCCACAAAAAAAATGGTTCAAATGGCTTTGAGAACTATGGGACTTAACATCGGAGGTCATCAGTCCCATAGAACTTAGAACTACTTAAACCTAACTAACCTAAGGACATCACACACATCCATGCCCGAGGCAGGATTCGAACCTGCGACAGTAGCAGTCGCGCGGGTCCCGACTGAAGTGCCTAGAACCACCTCTTCCACAACGTTGGCGTACGGCTATAGAGCTTGGTGGAGACTGCGTAGAAAAATAGGACACGGAAAAGACATGTTCATGTATATTGTCACCAAATTCTGATTCTTAACAATAAATACGTTCTGAGAAAAAAAAGGGGCATTACTTATTGAACGACCCTCGTACTTTCTTTGTTCGGTTTCACAAATTGTTTGGAATACATGGGAATCAATATACACTTTCTATTAATTGATCCGAATCTGGGAGCAGCTTACTCCACTGCTTTTCAAAAATGGTTCAAATGGTTCTGAGCACTATGGGACTCAACTGCTGAGGTCATTAGTCCCCTAGAACTTAGAACTAGTTAAACCTAACTAACCTAAGGACATCGCAAACATCCATGCCCGAGGCAGGATTCGAACCTGTGACCGTAGCGGTCTTGCGGTTCCAGACTGCAGCGCCTTTAACCGCACGGCCACTTCGGCCGGCCACTGCTTTTCCATTCACTAAATAATGATATGGACGTTACTATGAACAGACGATCGTTTTTCTGGATTTTGTAAATGTGTTATCATGTACGCCACGTAGCCTTTAGAAAGGCACTTGTATATAAGACTTGACGCCTTGTATTCTTTTCCTGATTAATAAAACTGTTATTAACTTTTCACATAATCTGAGACTCTTAAGAAGTCATTTTGCACTCCTTTAATCATGTTTGAGTCCTTTCATGTGTTCCCTCGGGACCTCGTATCGAAGTGCATTACATTTCACGGAAAAAGTGAGTGATCCACCTTTAGCAGAGAGATTGTTTTATGTTCCAATGCAGTTTTCAGCGAAGAAGGTAAGTGTGTTTCGCACTGTAACTGCGAGGCACGAGTATGCAGTGACGATGACGTCAATGTAAGAGTTCATTTCAGTTTACTAGATCTTGTAGGGTACCTTGTGCAACGCCATTTGCACTGCACGAATTTCGTCTACAAGCAAGGAATCAACAACAAAAATGGGAAGTTGATAGATGAAATTTGCTGAAGAGGTTATGGTGTCAAGTTATCTTGTTGCACCCTTTCACTGTTCCTGGTCACTACACTATATAAGATGAAAGTTAGTCAGATTAAGTTGTTGTTAACGTACGGGTCAGATTTCATTTAAAAAGGGACATATTTCATAACATTAAAACTGGGGTCATAATGAGATTTTCACTCTGCAGCGGATTGTGCACTGTTATGAAACTTCCTGGCAGAATAAAACTGTGTGCCCGACCGAGACTTGAACTCGGGACCTTTGCCTTTGGCGGGCAAGTGCTCCTACCATTTTATTTATTTATTTATTTTTACTTTTTCCTACGGGGCACCGCCACTTGTGTCCCCGCCAAACAAAAATGGGGGAAGGATGTTTCTAGTAGGGTGAGGAAAGTTTTTTTTATTTTTTATTGTTTTTTTTAATTTTTGTATTTATATAGACATCAATGTGCGAACAGTCATAGTTAATCAATCACGAAAAAAAAGCTACCACTTCGTAGTTAGGCTTCCCAGCTACTGCGCCCACTGATATAGTTCAATGTATGATCGTTTGCAGTTCGTTCTGACCTCATCTTCCACTGGCTGGAACATTCCAGCTACACGGCGGGTTGTGAAAGGCACTCCACAGCTAATTTGCGAAGCACTGTCGATATCTGGTAAGCCCGGCAATAGCATGATGGCTTTCTTGCAAATAGAGCCAGAAGTCAAGTAAATTCTTGCGTCCGTCACAATAGAGGTAATGGACCGCATGTCCACGTATCCAGGTGACGGAGTTGGTCCGAGTCTTGGGGTAAAATGTTTCATCCGGAAAAAATAACTTGCGTGCAGATATAGGCTCCGGCCTAACTCGCAAAAGATAAGCCAGCATCTGTCGCACGAGGTGCCAAACCGGCTCCGCCTCTCCACAGCTGAGGCGATGCTCGTCAGAATCTACTGTATTACAACCCACACAATTGGGAGATTCTGCCATGTGAATATTGTAGAGACGTTCTTGAGTCACCAGCTTCCCATTAACGCCTACATACCTTTGGGAAACAACATCATAATCAAGTATGGCATCGTGTACAGTCTTCCACACCACGCGCCATCGTACAACAGGATATTTTAGTTCGACCACATTTAGGGGGCGGCGTTGCAGCATGTCGTGATATAGCCGTCGAGTTGTGGCCATTCTTGGCGTCGTGAGCGCTACACTGGAATAACTTTGTTCTAAATAGAAATGTCCTATATAAAAGAGGGGCGCTGGGATGTCCTGTAGCGGCACCGGCGCTCTTAGTGAAGCAGGTCGTAGCGATGTCAGAAGCAAACTGGTGAGGCTTGTAGGACAACGGCGCAGCAGACATAAATGTGAGCTAACATAGAGGGCAATGGCCCTGTCATAGAGGTTAACTAGCCCGAGACCACCTTTTTCTTGGGGAGGATAGGAGATACGTATCTGATCTTCAGTGACATACCAGCGCTGACGAAGTATCCCATCGCTGCCATAATGATACGCGCCAAGGGGTTCGGAATGGGAAGCGTTTGGGCGACATGCAGTATGCGGGACGCAAGGTATACATTGGCATAATGCGCCCGCTGAGCGATGTTGAGGGATCGCAAGCGCTGATTTGCATTTCCGGCCCGAATTTGGTTAAGAGGGCGTCGATTATTGAGCGTCGTCGCGCGTCGCATGTCGTTCATGAAATCTAAGCCCAAGCAGCGGACAGTATCACTGAAGCGTAAGGAGGCAATGTGTTCCTGCGGTAGCTCAATCCCGATGCTCAAGGCGACGGACTTTTCAACGTTGATTTGGATACCAGAAGCTATACTGCAGGTTGCAATCCAGTCCAAAGCAACCGCCATATCGTCAGCTCCACGTATGACCATCATCAAATCATTCGCGTATGCGGTGCAGCGATAGATGGAGCCGCCAAATTGTATCCCAGTGAGCCTGTCTCGGAGACCACACAACAAAGGTTCTAAGGCCAATGCAAATAACAATGTAGATAATGGACATCCCTGTCGTACTAATCGGCGGATCGGCATGGGTGCCGTCAGTCTTCCATTAACAAGAAATCGAGAAGTAGCACCACGCAGAAGGCGTGTCAACACTGTGATTAATGGGTCGGGGTATCCCATGCGCCGTAGAACGGCCATGAGGAAAGTGTGGCCAACACTGTCAAAGGCCTGGCTAAAGTCGATAGACGCCAGGTCTGCCGACAACGTCTCACCCGTGCGAGGGAGATGAGATCTCTGTAACGACATAACGCAGTTCTGATGTTGTTGGGTCCCCCCAAGGACGTCTGATCGCTGGACAGGACGTGCAATAGTGTGCCGCGAATACGTTCTGATAGCAGCCTCGAAAAGATCTTGAAGTCGCTGTTCAATAACGTTAAGGGGCGATAATCGCGGACATTATTCCGTCCCTTCGGCTTATGGATGGGGACAATCAGTCCTTCCAAGAACGGTGCAGGCAATGTTATACCCAGGAACATCAATTCCTGACAAATTTCAATCAAACTCGGTGCCAACAGTTGTTTAAAGACTCGATAGAACTCTATTAGTAATCCGTCGATTCCTGGTGATTTATGGGGAGCACCTATACCAATGGCGTCGAGCACTTCCTCTTCTGTCACTTCACCCAGTAAAATCGGTACCATGTCTTGTGGAACTGTACCGTGGACATGTGCTGAAACGGTGTCTAACGTCGCCATATGAGGGAGCACTGCTGAATTAAAGGTGCCCATAGAAGGCTTCTGCTATATCTGCTTGTTCTACCACGTGTCGACCGTTGTCCGTTATGATGCCGGTTACCAGCGCCCTACGGTGCCTCCTGCACTCTAAGAGCACGTGGTGCATAGATGGCCTTTCTGCTTGTATCATGTCTGGAGCACACTACCGTATAACAGCGCCCTGTAAATGATGGAGACGAGCTGCGCTTTCGCGCAACTGACAATGATCTGCCTATCAGGTGAGGGCACCATAGGAAGACATTCCCGTAGGACGGTGTAATAAAAGTTTTCCGTGCTCCTCCTCCATGCTGCCGCTTCACGGTCTTAAGCCATGAACGTGCGCCTAAGAGCAGGCTTCGCACATTCAGTCCACCAACTGATCCTCAGCAGGCGCAGCATCCATGGCGTCTGACGAGATGACACCTTCTTGACCGGCCGTGTGTAGGAGGCAATCGTCAAAAGGGGTCCGCCGACGTCGCTTGCGTCGTCGAGGCGAACGTTGCTTTCGAACATGGATATCCCTTTCCGAATGTGGGAGGCAATCCAGCGTCGTATCACCTTCCGCTAGGGAAGCCGCGGTCGGGACAATGTTTGCGTCCACGTCCATCTCGTTATGTTGTGTCTGGATTCCGTGGGACTGCTGCTGCTGTTGTTGCTGTGGAGGGGGCGACATCTGGGTTGGCATCGGAGGTCCTTCCTCTTCTTGCCTTGGTCCTTCTAACGTGCCCGATCGCCCGTTTCGTCTTCATCTATGGTGCGCATCATCGTCTGAGCGTACGTGAGGGGAAGGATTGCCGTCCCCGTCGGGGAAACGGAGTCTCTCACTGGTGTCTGCGTAATTCTACGTTGTAAGCAGCCCGATCGAACACGGCCTTCAAAAAAAAAAAAAAAAATGGTTCAAATGGCTCTGAGCACTATGGGACTCAACTGCTGTGGTCAGAAGTCCCCTAGAACTTAGAACTACTTAAACCTAACTAACCTAAGGACATCACACACATCCATGCCCGAGGCAGGATTCGAACCTGCGACCGTAGCGGTCGTGCGGTTCCAGACGAACACGGCCTTCCTGTCCACATCCGGAACAGGTACGCGGTTGACCGTCGTACATTATGATTGCACGACAGCTAACGATGTTAAAATAGGACGGCACATGTTTCTTGAGCTCAAGTTTAATTTGGCGCACACCATTTTAGACCTTATACGTCGAAAAAGTTTGCCACATTTTTGGTCGGAAGGCGTCCTTGACAACTTCCTATGGGACCTCGAAGGGTAGCTCATAAACCCTTACAGACCTCAGGCCCATGCCTGCATAATCAACCGTCACTGCACCGATATGCCTGTCAGAATGTTTGAATCGGAGTGAGTTCGCGTATTTAGTCACCACTGTCGCGCAGACCTCTGCACTGGTCATTTTAACATAAACCACACAAAATGTATTCCGACGACAGTCGCCGGATCTAAACGTAGATCGTCGCGTATGAACTGTTCTATTTCATAGGCTCGAGGACATGCGTGGTCTGGTTGGAAGGTAATTCTGCTCGTATTGTGGCGCCATGTGTGTGCCATACTCGCACTGAACTTGGAACAAATACAGCTCGCGCCCTGAGAAGGTAAACACAAGCAAGCGCTCACGGTCACGCACGGCGGTGAGCAGCGGACGTCCTCGCCCCACCGCAGCCGAAAGCAGACTGTCCATCTGAGCTACCCAAGCACGACTCACGACCCGTCCTTTCTTCCAGGAGTGCTAGTTCTGCAAAAGTTCTCAGAAGAGCTGCTGTGAAGTTTGGAAAGTAGGAGACGAGGTACTGGCAGAATTGAAGCTGTGAGGGCGGGTCGTGAGTTGTACTTGGGTAGCTCAGATGGTAGATCACTTGCCCGCGAAAGGCAATGGTCCCGAGCTCGAGTCTCGGTCCGGCACACAGTTTTAACCTGCCAGGAAGTTGGAGTCATAATGTCTTATCAACCCTCGCGTTAAAGTTTAAAACAGTCACCGGCTTTTAATGTTGATATGGAAAAGGACGAATAATTTGAAACATTTCTATTTAGCGGCCGAAACTGCCTGTTATGTTACATGAGAAACAACTTCTAGTACTGAGTCATCACAAAGTCCCATTACCCCCATGTATTACATAGATGTTAAGGACATGTATCTAATTGTTACAGGTGCTAATATAAATCAAAATGAGGGCTGAGGAGACCACTTACACCGCGAAGGAAATGATCGTAATGAGCACTCGGGCTCACGAACGACCCCGCATATGACAAGCAGTGAGATTTCACTGTAAGGTTTCAGAAACTAACAATTGGGCGAATGCTCGGTATCTTTACAGCTTTTCCTGCAAAGAAGAAAGTATTTTTCTCGGGTAAATGTGCAGTACATCGCAGCGCAGTGCAAAAGAGAGAAAATTCATTTCTGGTGTGAAGAAGTCCCACATTTTTATGAAGAAATTGAATACAACCCACCACATGTCATGATCCGGGCTGCAATGTCTGCAGTCCACTTGGAAGCTCCATATTTCTTTGATGCTGCTGTGAAAGACATTACGTATCTCAGTATGATACGTCACTGTTTTTGTTCCACATTTGCAAGACTGTGGGCTATTCGCTGGCGTGGTTCCAGCAGGATGGAGCATCAGCCAATTATGCTATTTCCGTTAGAAAATATCTCAATGAGGTATTTCCTGATTATGGGATTAGACACGGATCTGTTCATTTGACTGTATCTTTGGAGTGGCCACCCTAAGGTTCTAATCTGTCATCTTGAGACAATGCTTTATGGGACGTCATGAAACAGAAGGTTGCTGCCACACATTAGGAGGTAGTTGAAGAGAATTTCATATCGTACACGGAGGAGAATCATACTCTGTTGTGAAAACGACGTTGTACACACAGACACTCAGGAATAAATAACAAGCATAAGGTGAGGTTCAACAGCCATAAAGTATTTTATAAAAACCTTCAGCTGTTTATTTGTCCCTTTAGCCTTCTACCGGTTTCGATTATTAATCATTATCCAGGATATAGGGTACAACAGATTAGTTAAAAGCATCCTATATTCCTTTGAAGCTGAAAAATATCGAAATTATCCAGTGAAATTGTACAAACACGTGACACAATTTGCCTTAGAATACTGACAGTCATATCTAATGTCAAATAGACAGACATCGCAGGAAAAACAAGACGAAAAGTGGTTAAAATGTTCAAATGTGTGTGAGGTCTTAAGGGACCAAACTGCAGAGGTCATCGGTCCCTAGACTTACACACTACTTAAACTAACTTAAACTAACCTATGCTTAGAACAACACACACACTCATGCCCGAGGGAGGACTCGAACCTCCGGCGGGAGGTGCCGCGAAATCAGTGACATGGCGCCTCTAACCGCGCGGCCACTCCGCGCGGCGAACATTGGTTAAATTGCATTTTGCAAAATACTTGAAAGTTGTCCTCTGCCATAGTCCCACATTAACACAATGCGACCTTCTATGCATTTGTGGACTGGCGATATGGGATAGTGGGAATTTGTGATTACGTTGTACACAGAATATAATGATATGGTTTACAAAGCAGTTTTCACCTTAAGAAATCGATTTGGAACAGCTCTAGTGGTAGCAATATAGCTCAGATTTGTGAAAACAGCGGCGAATTCAATCTAATTACATCACAATTGCTGCTTCGTTAAGCGGCGACCACATATCTGGTTTGCCTGTCCTGTCCACATTGTATTCTTAGTACATAGTAAGATGACACTTGGTTATTGATGAATCTTCTCCCGCATGATACAATACAACCTTCTCAGACTGTAGGCCGTAGCCTGAGACATCTCTGTAGTTTTCTCGTAGTTTCTATCAAAGGCGATACGTTTCATTTATTTAGCATTACACTTATTGTGAAACAATTTTCGGTATAGTACTTTCACATTCGAGGAATTAAATCTCACCGTACCACACATTAAATGCCTGTGTGCCGGTTTCTGCGATGACTAACGATCCGGTTTTGAAAATTTTTTATCAGATACTGCTGTTGTTGTTGTTATTAAGACAGCTGCGTACTTTAGGTAGAGGCAAGGCTTCAAAAATTTTAGTCTTTCTAATATTGCGGACAATGAGGAGTATATTTTCCCCCTATTTCAAATTGAAGTCATACATTAGGTTCTTACCTACAACCATCCAAATTTTTCTTCTGTCTGGTTATTAATTACTGATATATTTACGATTTAGCTAAAATAGAAATTCTGTGGTTACCCCACTATATGGAGTAAAGTTTCACATTGCTGGCCTCTGCCTATTTGAGATTATGGATAAAAATGGATGACTGCATAGTAAAAACGCATGAAATAACCCTTTGTCACATTGTAAGAATGGAAAAGAAAATTGAGGATCAGTTAGACGACAATCAATTTGGTTTTAAGAAAGGAAAAGGCACCAGCGAGGCACTTCTGACTTCGCAGTTGATAACACTGGGCAACAATGAAAATGTTTCGGGCTTAAAAATAGTAAATTTACATGTATTACCATCTGCTAAATTCAAAAATCACCATAAAAATGACAGATTAACTCTTGTTTTGAACATAAAGTGACATTTCATTTTTAGAGTGAAGATTTTAAATTTGGGGGAATTTTTTTTGGGAGTTGGCACACCTGTCAAATAACAAAACACAAATGCTCTTCAGCTGTTTGTAAGTCATAAACGTAGATACTGTTGCTGTGACTGTGGATTACATGTAGTTTCTACTCAAATTAATGCAAAATTTCTGGTTTGCGAGTGCTTTTTTAGTGTAAAATTTGTAAAAATTCCACGAACATGTGTAAATATGATGAATAACTTTTGTTATATTTGTGGTGAAATAACATTTTCCTCACAGAAACGCAATCTGACGCCTCTTGTAAAGACTGCCTATCAGTATTATTTCGGTATGAAAGTAGGGGACCAGTATAAGTCTTGGGCTCCACATATATGCTGCAACGCATGTTCAGTTACACTGCGAGAATGGCTGAAAAAGAAGAAACGATCTGTGGCTTTCGCTGTACCTACGATTTGGCGGGAGCCTACAAACCATGCAGATGACTTCTATTTATGCCTGACTCCACGTATAAAGGCAGGATTGTCTATGAAGAAAAGAAGACAGTTCAGTACCCGAATCTCCCATCTGCTATTCGACCCATTCCACATTCGGATAGTTTACCAGTTCCTTCTCCACCCGAAAATTGTGTGTTTGAAGTAGAAAATGAAGACAGTGTGGAACAAGAAGAACCAAACAAGCCTTCCACATCCCATGACCCTGATTTTAAAGGAAAAGATGATAAACCACACAGATTTGAGTCAAGCGGAATTGAGTGATCTCATTAGAGAGCTTGGCCTGTCAAAGGAGAATTCAGAAATTCTTGGGTCTCGACTACAGCAATGGAATCTTCTCCAAAGTGATGTGAGAATCTCACAGTACAGAAAACGTCACATGGAACTGCTTCCCTTTTTTGAGAAGAAAAATAATCTTGTTGTTTGCTGCGACATTAATGGCTTGATGAAACCTTTGAATCTGAACCATGATCCAACTGAATGGAGGCTGTTGATAGACTCCTCCAAGCTTAGTTTCAAAGCTGTGTTACTTCACAACGGGAACCTTCTTTCATCTATTCCTGTTGGTCATGCTGTTCACATGAAGGAGACATTTGCAAATATGACAGCTCTCTTGGACTCAATTAAATATCATGAACACAAATGGAAAATCTATGGTGATCTAAAAGTCATTGCCATACTCTTAGGAATGCAACTGGGCTACACAAAGCATTTCTGCTTCTTATGTATGTGTGACAGTAGAGATAGGAAATTGCATTATATTAAAGAAGACGGGCCTGCAAGAAATCTTCACCCTAGCGAGAAAAATGTCGTTGCCAAGCCTCTTGTGGACCCAAAAGACGTTCTTCTTCCACCCCTGCATATCAAGCTGGGTTTGATGAAAAACTTTGTCAAAGCTATGAACCGAGAAGGACGGGTCTTTAAGTGCATAAGAGAAAAATTTTAGAAATTAAGTGATGCAAAGTTAAGGAAGGCATTTTTGTCTGACCACAAATAAGAGAACTTGTAGAGGATCCTGCATTTGACCAAGTTTTGGAGGGGAAAGAAAAGGAAGCTTGGGAAGCCTTCAAGGGTGTTGTTCATGGATTTTTTGGCAACAAAAGAGATGACAACTACAAGCATTTGGTGACAGCGCTCCTGCAGAAATACCGTAACCTTGGATGCAACATGTCCCTTAAGATCCATTTTCTCCACTCCCACCAAGACTTTTTCCCTCCTAGTTGTGGGGCTGTTAGTGATGAACATGGTGAGAGATTCCATCAGGATATTTCTATTATGGAACAAAGATATCAGGGCCGTTGGAATGAAGTAATGCTTTCGGATTACTGTTGGTCTTTGTGTAGGGATTCTGCGGAACTCCATTATAAGAGGCAAGCTAAAAGACGACGAAGTCAATAGGCCACCTCTTGATTCTCTTCAGACACGACCATCTGCGAAGTATTTTTCCAGCAATTTAGAACTCTTAGTATGTAATTACCAGTTAAAAAAATCAAACGCACTTCCATTGTTGTTAGCATGTATTAAATTAAAATGTATCCTTTTTTCTCAATCCGTTGATATGTAATACTTCTACCTTGTGTGTATCATAGAAACTAGAGCTAATAAAAATTTTTCATTGTCATATTTGTTTTTCTCAACCCAAAATTAGTAGAAATTGTCTCATGAAGTGCACGAAACATTCAAAAAAAATTTTTTGTTGCCCAGTGTAATGGAAGCAAGACTCAAGATAAATTAATACACTTTCGTATGATTTATCCACTGGAAAAAACGTTCGATAATGTAACATAGTGCAAGATATTCGAAATCCTGAGAAGAACAGGGAAAGACGTATTGTATACGCTATGTCATTATGTACAAGAACCAAGAGGGAGGAATAACACTGGAAGACCAAGAACGAAGTGCTCTGATTAAATGGGGTATGAGATCGAGATGTAGTCTTTTGCCGCTACTTTTCAATCTGTACATCGAAAAAAGAATGAATGAAATAAAAGAAAGGTTCAAGAGTGCTGTTAGAATTCAGGACGAAAGGCTATCAATGACGAGATTATCTGATGACGTTGCTGTCCTCACTGAAAATTAAGAAGAATAACATGAATGGCATGAACACCCTAATTAGTACAGATACGGGTTGAGAAATAAATCGAAGGAAGAAAAAAGCAATTAGAAGTATCAGAAATGAGAACAGCGAGAAACTTACCGTGAGAATTGGGATCACGCAGTAGCCGAAGTTAAGGAATACTGCTACCTACGTAGCAAAACAACTCATGATGAACGGAGCAAGAAGGACAAAAAAGCAGACCTTTTATTATTGAATCATCAGTCTTCTCACTGGTTTTATGTGGCCGGCACGAATTCCTCTCCTATACCAACCTCTTCATCCCAGAGTAGCGCTTAAACCTACATCCTCAATAATTTGCTGAATATATTTCGATCTCTGTCTTCCATTACAGTGATTGCCCTCTACGGCTGCCTCTAGTACGATGGCAGTCAGTCCCTGATGTCTTAACAGATGTCCTATCTTCCTGTCTCTTCTCCTTGTCGGAGTTTTCCACATATTCCTTTCCTCTCCGATTCTGCGCAGAACCTTGTTATTCTATACTTTATCAGTCCACTTCATTTTCAATATTCTCCTGCAGCACCACATCTCAATTGCTTCGATTCTCTTCTGTTCAGGTTTTCCCACAGTACATGTTTCACTACCATACAATGCTGTGCTCCAGACGTACGTTCTCAGAAATTTTTTCCTCAAATGAAGGCCTATGGTTCATACTAGTAGACCTCTCTTGGCCGGTAATGATCTTTTGGCCAGTGCTAGTCTGCTTTTGATATCCTCCTTGCTCCTTCCGTAACTAGTTATTTTACTGCCTAGGTAGCAGAATTCCTTAACTTAATCTACTTTTTTGACCATCAGTCTTGATCTTCAGTTTCTCGCTGTTCTCACTTCTGCTACCTCTCATTACTTCCGTGTTTCTTCGATTTACTCTTAGTACATATTCTGCACTCATTAGATGGTTCATTCCACTCATCAGATCATTCAGTTCTTCCTCACTTTCACTCAGGATAGCAATGTCATCAGCGAATCGTGTCATTTCACCTTGAATTCTAATTCCATCCCTGAACTTGTCTTTTATTTCCATTATTGATTCATCATTGTACAGATCGAACAGTAGGGGCAAATGACCATTCCTGTCCTACACCCTTCTTAATCCGAGCACTTCGTTCTTGGTCGTCCACTCGTATTGTTTCCTCTTGGCTCTCGTACATATTGTATATTACCCGTCTCTCCCTAAAGCTTACCCCTACTTTTCTCAGCATTTCGAACATCTTGCACCATTTTACATTGTCGACCGGTTTTTTCAGCTCTAAAAATCCTATGAAAGTGTCTTTACTTTTCTTCAGTCATGTTACCATTATCAAACGTAACGTCCGAATTGCGTCTCTGGTGCCTTTACCTTTCCTAAAGCCAAACTGATCGTCATTTAACACATCCTCAATTTTCTTTTCCATTCTTCTATATATTTTTCTCGTCAGCAGCTTCGATGCATGAGTTGTTCAGCAAATTGTGCAATAATTTTCGCACTTGTCAGCTTATTCAGTCTTCGCGATTGTGTGGATGACATTTTCTCGAAAGTCAGATTGTATATCGCAAAACCCATACGTTCTAGTCACCAACGTGAATAATAGTTTTGTTGCCACTTTTAGAAATTCCGATGGAATGTCACCAATCCCTTATGCCTTATTTGATCTAAAATCCCCCAAAGCTTCTAATACTGGAGCCCCTATCTCTTCTAAATCGACTCCTGTTTCTTCTTCTATCACATCAGACAAATCACCCCCTCATTGAGGACTGCAGTGTACTCCTTCCCCCTATCGCTTTCTCCTCTGCATTTAACAGCGGAATTCAGTTTTCACTCTTAATGTTACCAAACTTGCTTGTAATTTCACCAAAGATTATTTTCACCTTCCTACATTCTGAGTCAGTCCTTCTAACAATTGTTTCTTTTTCGATTTCTTCACATTTTCCATGCAGCCATTTCGTCTTAGTTCCCCTGCACTTCTTATTTATTTCATTCCTCAGCGACTTGCATTCATGTATTCCTGAATTGCCCTGAAATTTTTTGCACTTCCTTCTTTCACCGATCAACTGAATTATTTCATTCTGTTACCCATGGTTTCTTCGCAGTTACCTTCTTCCTACCCACGTTTTTCTTTCCTGCTTCTGTGATTGCCCTTTTAAGAGATGTCCATTCCTCTTCAACTGTACTGCCTACTGGGCTATTCCTTATTGCAGCATCTATAGCCTTAGAGAACTCAAGCGTATCTCGTTATTCTTTAGTACTTCCGTATCTCACTTAATCTCTTAAACTTAAGCCTCCTCTTCATCACTGCTGTCTTGTGATGTGATTCTATATCTGTTCCTGGGTACGCCTTAAAATCCAGTATGTGATTGCGGAATCTCTGTCTGAGCATGATGTAATCTAACTGCAATCTTGCCGTATCATCCGGCTTTTTCCAAGTATACCTCCTCCTCTTGTGATTTTTGAACAGAGTATTCGCTATTATTACCTGAAATTTATTATAGAACTCGATTAGTCTTTCTCCTCTCTCATTCCTTGCCTCCAGTCCATATTCTCTTGTAACCTTTTGTTCTGCTCCTCCCCCTACAACTGCATTCAGTCCCTCATGACTATAAGATTTTCTTCTCCCTTTACGTACTGTATTATCCTTTCAGTATCCTCATACATGTTTCTTACCTTTGGCAGTGCTGTCCTGGAGATCCTAATGGGAGGCTATTACCGAATCTTCTGCCAATGAAGAGATCATCATGACACTTTTCCAGTTACAGACCACATATCCTGTGGATACACGTTATTTGTCTTTTATTCAGTTATTTCCATTGCCTTCTGCATCACCATGATGTTGATCATTGCTGTTTCTTCCGCTTTAGCGGTAGTTTCGTACCCAAAGGACAAGAGAGTGCCCTGAACCTCTGTCCGCTCCTCCACTTCTTCATTTGGCAGAATGAGGTTGACTTCTTAGGCCAGTAGTCTTCGGCCGCCAATGCTGCTTGTTAATCAAAATTTAAGCGGTGGCGGGTTTTGAAGCCGGGACGATGGTGGTTTTGAATATGAATCAAAGGCACACCCCGTCCCCCCTTTTTTAATCTCATTTTGTTTGTTGCATTTGTACAGGCTAGATGTCCCATGACACGCGTTCAAGATCATCGTTGATCAGTCCACTCAGTTTATTATTACAGCGAGCAGCTAACCTCCTGACTGAATTCCCTGAGCTACTGCGCCGGTGACCGCTAGACCACGGATTAAGCCTAGCACTAGCAAAAAAGCGAGTTCCTGGCCAAGAGTAGTCTATTAGTATCAAACACAGGCATTAATTTAATGAATAAATTTCCGGGTGTGGACGTTTGCAGCACAGGATTGTAGGATAGTGAAACTCAGACTGTGGGAAAACCGAAATAGAAGAGAATCGAAGCAATTGAGATGTAGTGCTACAGAAGAATGTTGAAAATTGGGTGAACGGATGAGGTAGGGAATGACGAGATTCTCCGCAAAATTGGCAAAGAAAGGAATTTGTGGAAAACATTGACAATAAAAAGGGACAGGATGAAAGTATATGTGTTAAGACATCATGGAATAACTTACCTGGTAGTAAAGGGAACTGTAGACGGTAAATACTGTCGAAGAAGACAGAGATTGGAATATGTCCAGCAAATAATTGAGAACGGCACAGAAGAGAAATTCGTTAGGGGCGGCATGACACCAGCCAGAAGACTGAGTATTGGTCCATTGATATCGACCGGGCCAAATAACTCACGAAATAAGCATTAAACGAAAAAAACTACAAAGAACGAAACTCGTCTAGCTTGAAGGGGGAAACCAGATGTCGCTATGGTTGGCCCGGTAGAAGGCGTTGCCATAGGTCAAACGGATATCAACTCTGGTTTTTTTTATAGGAACCCCCATTTTTATTACATATTTGTGTAGTACGTAAAGAAATATGAATGTTTTAGTTGGACCACATTTTTTTGCTTTGTGATAGATGGCGCTGTAATAGTCACAAACGTATTAGTACGTGGTATCACGTAACATTCCGCCAGTGCGGACGGTATTTGCTTCGTGATACATTACCCGTGTTAAAATGGACCGTTTACCTATTGCAGGAAAGGTCGATATCGTGTTGATGTACGGCTATTGTGCTCAAAATGCCCAACGGGCGTGTGCTATGTATGCTCCTCGGTATCCTGGTCGACATCATCCAAGTGTCGGACCGTTCGCCGGATAGTTACGTAATTTAAGGAAACAGGAAGTGTTCAGCCACATGTGAAACGTCAACCACGACCAGCAACATATGATGATGCGCACGCAGGTGTTTTAGCTGCTGTCGCGGCTAATCCGCACATCAGTAGCAGACAAATTGCGCGAGAATCGGGAATCTCAGAAACGTCGGTGTTGAGAATGTTACATCAACATCGATTGCACCCGTACCATATTTCTATGAACCAGAAATTGCATGGCGACGACTTTAAACGTTATTTAGCGACGAAGCGTCATTCACTAACAGCGGTAACGTAAACTGGCATTAATAAGCACTACTGGGCAACGGAAAATCCACGATGGCTGCGACAAGTGGAACATCAGCGACCTTGGCGGGTTAATGTATGGTGCGGCATTATGGAAGGAAGGATACTTCGCCCCCATTTTATAGATGGCAATCTAAATGGTGAAATGTATGCTGATTTCCTACGTTATTTTCTACTATAAGATGTTTCACTGCATGGCAAAATGACGATGTACTTTCAACATGATGGATGTCCGGCACATAGCTCGCGTGCGGTTGAAGCGGTATTGAATAGCATATGTCATGACAGGTGGATTGGTCGTCGAAGCACCATACCATGGCACGCACATTCACCGGATCTGACGTCCCCGGATTTCTTTGTGTGGGGGAAGTTGAAGGATATTTACTATCGCGATCCACCGACAACGCCTGACAACATGCGTCAGCGCATTGTCAATGCATGTGCGAACATTACGGAAGGCGAACTACTCGCTGTCGAGAGGAATGTCATTACACGTATTGCCAAATGCACTGAGTTTGACGGATATCATTTTGAGCATTTATTGCATTAATGTGGTATTTACAGGTAATCACGATCTAACAGCATGCGTTCTCATAAATGATAAGTTCACGAAGGTACATGTATCACATTGGAACAACCGAAATAAAATGTTCAAACGTACCTACGTTCTGTGTTTTAATTTAAAAAATCTACCTGTTAGCAACTGTTAGTCTAAAATTGTGAGCCATATATTTGTGACTATTACAGCGCCATCTATGACAAAGTGAAAAAAGTGGTCCAACTAAAACATTCATATTTCTTTACGTACTAGACGAATATGTAATAAAAAAACAGGGGTTCCTAAAACTTCCTGGCAGATTAAAACTGTGTGCCGGACCGAGACTCGAACTCGGGGCCTTGGCCTTTCGCGGGCAAGTGCTCTACCAACTGAGCTACTCAAGCACGACTCACGCTCTGTCCTCACAGCTTTACGTCTCCCAGTACCTCGTCTCCTACCTTCCAAACTTTACAGAAGCTCTCCTGCTCGTGCTTGGGTAGCTCAGTTGGTAGAGCACCTGCCCGCAAAAGGCCAAGGTCCCGAGTTCGAGTCTCGCTCCGGCACACAGTTTTAATCTGCCAGGAAGTTTCATATCAGCGCACACTCCGCTGCAGAGTGAAAATCTCATTCTTGAAATAAGGGTTCGTATTTAAAAAAACACAGTTGATATCCGTTTGACCTATGGCAGCGCCATCTAGCGGGCCAACCATAGCGCCATCTGGTTTCCCCCTTCAAGCTAGACAAGTTTCATTCTTTGTAGTTTTTTCGTTTGACGCTTATTTCGTGAGACATATAGGTGTTTCCGACCGCAGCGCGGTTTTCTGCCTGTTTACATATCTCTGTATTTGAATACGCAAACCTATGCCAGTCTCTTTGGCGCTTCAGTGTATAAATTTTACAATTTCGGAGAGGCCACAAGGCTCTAATCGTAACTGAGAGGCTAGGTTTCTCTCACACCACCAAAAAGTGCAAGAGCATTACAAGGCGGTCACAAAGCATGGATTGAGGGTGAAGGAAATGAAATATCTCAGCTTCCAAAATAGTAATCTTCATTCATTTCAAGTTCAGCCTGAGATACCAAAAGTAAATACCGAAGAAAATAAAATCTTGCTTGTAGAGGCATGTGCGAAAAATCCACAGCTCCATTTTAAGGATCGTGACGACACAAATGCAATGCATGTCCGAAAGAACAGACACCACGTGGAATCCGCAGCTGTGATACATTATTTGTAAACTGATGTTGGAGAGGGGAGAAAGGAAAGGGGAGGGATTACTGATGTCACCTGCATGGGGACACTAGTGAAATCAACGGCGATGAGTGAAAATGTGTATGGGATTCGAATTCGGGATATCCTGCTTACGTGACAGGTGTGTTAACCACCTCCCCCCTCCCCCCACTCCCCAGTGCCACCTACCAGTGTAATGTCCCGATGCAGCTGATATCAATAATCCCTTCCCTTTCCTCCCTCCCCCCACCTCCACCTTCAATTTACATATTACTTCACAAACTCTCTCACCAGACCCCGTTTTCCCTCCACCTACCCAGCCTTTCGTGAGTCTCCACACCTCGCTCCCCGAGCGCCACCTGCCTACCTCGCATGACTGCTGCGGCTCAGGAATAACAATGTGCGAGCATGAGGGGGTGTGGACAGTGTGGTATATGGAAGTTTGGTTCAATCTGGGGATCGTACACGGGTAGCCGAAGTGATTAAGGCGACCGCTCGCTAGAAACGGGAAATGCGGATTCCAGTTCCCGTCCGGTAAAAATGCTCATGTGTCACGAACAGAACTGTATATCTATATCTGGTACAGCTGACATCAAGCGACTTCAGCTGAAGTCAAATGAATTCAAAATCTGTGTGTAAGTTTCGTGATAGTATTAAGTACGTCGCACAAGTCTTAGTAATATTTTGCCTTGTAAATCTTGAAGAACGTATCTGATGCTCCCCAGGGGTCAATATGATCGTAGTGCATTGCAATGATAGTTTCCTAAGAACCTGAAATTCCATCATAATTAAAAATACAATTGTCACGTGTTAATCACTGAATCCCACTACGATAAATCACTCGGATTTTTTATTACTTCTCTGTCGCAATTCGCCGAGTGCAATGCGTTCTCGTACTAACCAAAATAATCAAAACTCTTTTTAGTAAAGGTTAATACGCTATAGCTTTAAGGTGAATAATTTCTGATCTGACTTTGGGTATCAATAATTTTTAATGTGACACTAGCTGTGCAAGAACCCGAACACTGTTTTTGGAGTGTAATTGTTTGTGCAAAATACCAACAACTGCCAAAAACATAAATCCTTTCAATTCATACACATTTCAAAAAGTTTTGTATCACCCAGATTCCCAGAAACCCTGAAGATAGACGTTAACTATTGATATTGTATCACAGACACAGTCTCTTTGACTGTTCGGAGATGTCACTAAATCCGCCCAAAGATGTAAACAACCATGCACGAGCAGCTTCTATTACACGAAGGGGGTCAGACAGTCAATCAGTTCCAATCACTCCACCAGGAAGAAGGAACACGGCTCGTGTTGTCTGTAGTTCAACCATGCCTAGACGCTCAATACCGCAATTCGATCGCGTCCGCATTGTTACTTTGTGCAGGGAAGGGCTCTCAACAAGCGAAGCGTCCAGGCGTCTCGGAGTGAACCAAAGCGATGTGGTTTGGAAATGAAGGAGTTACAGAGAGACAGGAACTGTCGATGACATGCCTCGCTCAGGCCGCCCAAGGGCTACTACTGCAATGGATGACCGCTACCTACGGATTATGGCTCGGAGGAACCCTGACATCACCGCCACCATGTTGAATAATCCTTTTCGCGCAGCCACAAGACGTCGTGCTGCGACTCAAAACTGTGCGCAATAGGCTGCATGATGTGCGACTTCACTCCCGACGTCCATGACTAGGTCCGTGTTTGCCACCACGACACCATGCAGCACGGTACTTGCGGTCCTAGCAACATGCCGAATGGACCGCTCAGGACTCGCATCACGTTCTCTTCACCGATGAGAGTCGCATATGCCTTCATCCAGATAATCGTTGACGTGTTTGGAGGCACCCCGGTCAGGATGAACGCCTTAGACATACTGTCCAGCGAGTGCAGCAAGGTGGAGGTGCCCTGCTGGTTTGGGGTGGCATTATGTGGTGCCAACGTACGCCGCTGGTGGTCATGGAAGGTGCCGTAATGGCTGTACAATACGTGAATGCTATCATCCAAGCAATAGTGCAACCATATCAACCATATTGGCAGCATATTGGGGAGGCATTCGTCTTCATGGACGACAGTTCGCGGCCCCATCGTGCACATCTTGTGAATGACTTCCTCCAGGATAACAACATCGCTCGACTAGAGTTGCCAGCATGTTCTCCAGAGATGAACCCTATCGAACATCCCTGGGATAGATTGTAAATGGCTGTTTATGTACGACGTGACCCACCAACCACTCTGAGGGATCAAAGCCGAATCGCCGTTGAGGAGTGGGACAATCTGGACGAATAGCGCCTTGATGAACTTGTGGATAGTATGCCACGACGAATACGGGCATGCATCAGTGCAAGAGGAGGTGCTACTGGGTATTAGAGGTACCAGTGTGTACAGCAATCTGGAACACCACCTCTGAATGTCTCGCTCTATGGTGGTACAACACGCAATGTGTGGTTTTTAGGAGCAATAAAAAGTGCAGAAATGATGTTTATGTTGTTCTCTATTTCAATTTTCTGTACAGGTTCCGGAACCCTCGGAACCGTGGTGATGCGAAACTTGATGTGTGTATTTTAAAACTGACTCGGAGCTGACTACTCTGGATTACTGATGTTGCTTGGCCACATATGAATTAAACTTTTGCCACATTCGAAGAAATACTTCGACGTCAAAATTACAGGAGTAGTGAACAATATAAGTTTCTCATCCGAGCCTAGCTATTTAGTGGGAGTGGATTTACTTTCGTCTGACATTGGTCGGATTTCTAACATTTAGTTACTGATTAACATTTACTAATAATTCACCTCTTTGAAATTCAGATACAGTATTAACACACTTGGATCTAGAATAATGTTCGTTTTACTTATGAGAATTACTAGTTTGGTTGGCGCGCTACTGGGTCATAAAAAATGTGTTAAAATCCTGAGAGGTGGCATGAGCCCCCTCTCATATTTTTATCTTAGTCTGAGTAATTCGATCTTCCTCTCTAATTGCATGCGGGTGAAAGTCGCTATTCCTTCTCACGCAGACTTCCCACGCTACGTCTCTCGTCACCCGGGTGGTCCGGTGACAGGCGGGCTCTGTTGATCTTGAAAGGGTTAAGCCGACGGATGTGAGGGAGTCGAGTGAACGCTTTCCAGACGCCGACATAGTCACAAGAGCGGCGGAGACACGCCCGCACGGGCCTGAATGAGCGGCTGGGCTAGAGATTCCGTTACTTCGCAGAAACTTTGCGAAAACACTTTCTGGCGGGCTACCAGCGAGGCTTGACTTGTCTTCCCAGGCAGTTTTGGCGGGCAAATTCCCGAGTTTTTTCTGCAAAATCGTGACTTTGATTGGCTTGCTCAGGGCATAGCTCCGTGACGTAGCAAAATCGGCGCAGAAATTGGCGCCAAGAATCTCCATTGGTAGAATGGTAGTGCTTCGGCAATAGAGTGGAATTTTCCTCCAGTTTTCGAGTTGCTGATTGGAACGTTTAACCACGCCCACCGTCGAGGGGGTAGGAATGTTCTGTATTCGGTTTGTACAGGTGCTCTTGTGGGAGTCGGCTCTCGCCTTTTGGTCAGAGTAGGTTACAAGACTGAGCTCTCGCTGCTCTGGACAGCCTGCCTTCCATTGGCTGTCTAATATACTTTTATTTAATTGTAACTGTTTGACGAAGTTGCTGAAGTTTCGCCTTCAATGTAACTTTCCCAGTACAGTTGGGAATTGAGCGTTCTGTGTACAAGCGGCCTATGTTGACTGTCTTGAGCAGTTTTGGCTAAAGTTGACCGTATCGGAGTTACTGTGTGACTTCACTTGTTAAAATCAATCACTGTACCGTCAGTGATTGTGTGGCGAGCCTTCTTGGCCTCCCTCAGAGGCGCATTTGCATTGCTAGGAAGTCTTTAGTCTGGAACAACCAGACCAGGATAATTTGTTTTGGGCTATACTCGCGACATTATCATCATCACGACGGGATGTCGAAGCAACCAGCCATCGCCTCCGGTACGCCAGATCGTGTCCTTGCAGTCAAGAAGATAGCTTGGTAATGTATGTCCGCAGCACCGGCAAAGCAGGCAATTTTGCTGGGTGATAATCAGAGCTCAGCAGAGCGCGCCTGTTCGTCCTTTCTAACTTTGTTCTGTCTTGGGTGTTCATTGGCTGAGTTCTCACTACTGTAGCAGCAATTATTGTTGGGTTTGCTGTGTGTTTCTCTTGAGATTTAAGTTGCAAGGAATTGGCTCTACATGCCACTGCGTCATAAGTGTCACAATCTAGTTTAGGGACAACTTCACCTTCACAGCATTTATTTGAGTATCCAATTTGAGCCAATTTGATGTATTGTAAATGTTTCATGTGTTTTGTTTATTATTTTGAGTTTAGCCATAATAAATCATATTGTTATTTTGGACATAACTTTCAGTCTGTTAATCGGTAGAACAACCCTATCATTTCTCACTACGTTAATGAAACATTCCTTTATTTAACTTATTTATCAAATTAAATTATTGCAGGTGCCAAACTCTTTTCTACTCCACTTGCAGGGTCGATTACAGTCAGTTCACGTTTCTTTTTAATCCATGTGTAACAGCAAAAGTTAGAATGGGGGGGGGGGGGGAGGCTTAGAGCATCACATACATATGTAGATTCTAGAAGAATTTAGTGTTAAATACACTGCTAGCCCCGGCACCCCGCAATCCCACTAATTCTCTATTAATCTTCAACCTACAATTCCTGCTCAAAAGGAACAAAACGTAAATCGCAGTAGATTCTATACGACTCCGCTCGTTGTACACCAACCACAAAAAAACCACACTATTCCCCTTTACAGCCGATTTCTTACAACCTGTGTTCAACCCTCCCACTGATACTTTCCAAAATATGTTACAAGTTAGATGCAAACATCCACGTCAATGTCTGAAATTCTAAGCTAGCTCCTTCTCATAACTCACCACGTTGTAACATACAAATTCACAATATATTACATCACTGTGCGTGATGTGCTGGCTCAGGATTAGTTCTCTCGAATAAACTCACATAGCCATTCAGATGGACAATGGACCTGTACCCTGTTTCTTTACAATCATCGCAACAATATCGGCTTTAATATTTTGTGGTCAGTCCATTTTTTTTATATCGGGTGACGACGTTGACTTTGTAGTGTGCCAAAAATTTGTTGTGGTAGTTATCACCAGAACTCACTACCAGTTATCTATAAGACTATGTACTGCGAGGATATAATTATTGAGATGTACTGTTCTAGTTTTTTAAGTGGTTGCTCATAGAAATGTCGTAGGAAGCTGGTGGATGAAACGAGCTGCCACTGTTTACGGAGAAGTGGTTCCAGCCAGGCAGGGTAGCGAGTAGCAAAGAGCTGCAGCCGACCGCTGGAACAAAACCCGATGTCCGCAAATTCACAATGGATTAATTGTTAAAAGGGGCATTAGCGCTCTTCATTTATTCATTTTTATGGTCCCACACAGCCTTTACATGTTTTTGATGAGTAATTCGCTTGTGCATGTAGTTCCATTGAGGTCAGAGTAAGGAGAATGTTATTGGCAGTGAGTGTCTACTACTCCAGATACAGCCAGTTTAATGATGAGGTCGGATAAAAGAATGTTTTTGTTTGACTACCTGACAATAACGAAGTTCATGAAGTGGTTGAGGCTATTCAAATAAGATCGTAAGTGAAGTTCCACTAATACTTTGTTAATATCCGCACGGAGACAAAATTAGGAATAATCGTAAATTTGACAGTTTGTCAATTAAGCAGTTACATTGGGAAGAGCTAGATGGTTGATTCCTGTATGGATTGAGCTTGTTTGCTGTGTACTGACTATTCCGTTTTTTGATAGAAAGTGTTTGATTATAAGATCGGCATTGGGTTAGTTTTTGACTCCGTGTTTTTGAAATGGCCGATCCCCACAGACACGTCTCGAGAGGGAGTGGTTTCGGCTTGTAGTGTTCGGTCCTGAAGATTGCACTGAGTACGTAGAAACGTCTCACGTGGTGTATATTTTTGCGAGCAGGCGCCATTCAGTTCGTTACGGAATTTAGAACTGGTGATACAGCATATATTGCCCTTAAGTCGATAAGAATTTTTCCCTGTTGTCCTGTCGAGGATTGTAAAAGTGATCATCATCAGAGGGTTATTATTAGTGCTGCATAAGAGAGCATAGTCAAATATAAAACGACTTGTTCGATTGATTACCGATATGTTAGTATTGCTAACTGTACAAAAAAAGAACCTAACGATTTCTTAACATGGTTAACGCCCGATTGCCATAAAGAGTGAGATAGACATGCCTATCTACACCTATATGTGTGTATGAAAGAAAAGACATTTTCGAATGTTACTACTGGGTAGAAATGTGTCTATGTTGACTGAAAGTACAATTGCAGCTACACTGAAGCTTCTTGTGGTTTTAGGGCCACCTATAGCGTTTTCTCGTACCTAAAATTTAAAGGAGACAGTATCAGTTAGTTACCTACTGCTAAATGTAGTACTAACATTCAGAGTACCAGCAATTTAGGAACCTAAAGAGGCTGGAACAGTTTCACGAAAAAACCGAAGTTCGGTGCTAATGCGAGTGAAGTTTCTGGAACAAGAGGTGGTACGACAGTGCACTTATCGATAGGCGCTGCTGCTGCCGCTCACGGGCAAGTAAGACAGGAAGTTAGTGACGCCAGTAAATGGAATAATAAAACGAGGCTGCAGCACCGTAATAGAAGATGACAAACAATAAATGGGATAAACGCGAGCCGTGCGTGGCTCGGGCAGTCCATATTAGCAAATGTGAATACATTTCATGTCTTCCACAGACGATGGACAGGACGCGAAGACCCTGCAGCCATGGCCTGCTAGATCAGCTGACTTAGACCTCCTGGATTTTTCTCCTCTGGGGGCATCTGAACCAGTTCGTGATGTGCAGAGCCTTCAACAGCGTGATCACGCTGTTCGGGCAGAGGCCGGAACGTGCCAAAGAGTGCGGCAATCCATGATGCGGCGCGTGAAGGTGTGCATCGCATCCCATGGAGGCCACTTTGAACGGCTGTTGTACAGTGGATGCAACGCAGCTCTGTACTGTGTTCTGGGACGTTTTGTTGTCGTTACACGCACACCATCCATTTCCGGACACATGTTAGTAAGACTTTTTTCCCCCAATTTACAGTCGGAAAACCCACCCTGCAGTTTGCCTGTTTTATTAATGTTCACTCTGTGTAGATGGGCTTAACCATCGCGTATTATCAGAACATCCTACAGGGTCTGTGCTCTATGTTTTTATTGTTCTGCATCTGTCGTCTCATCAGCTCTCTCAAGCAGTGGAATACATATGTAACTTTACATTATAATCTCGATTAATACACATTAGATTACACAGTTTTGTAACTTACACAACTTTTCATCCCTATATATAAAATTCTCGTGGCACAGTGTTAGTTGCCATACTCCTCCGAAACGGCTAGATCGATTCTTATGAAATTCAACACGTATATTCGGTAGGTCTCAGAATCGGTCGTAATCTATTTTTCATAGCCCTAAGTGATAAGGGTGGTCCACCCCAAAAAAAAATTTTCTTACTTTTTGGACAGAACTTTTTATTTTTATTTTTTATGATGTGGCATTAAAAATACACACAACCCTAAATTTTCACATTTCTACCACCAACCCCTATTTTTAATAGTGATTTTAGTGATTTAATAATTTTCAACTCCTGTAGATAACTGATCTATTATCACTTGATCAACGGTTCCATCGATTCTGATGAAATTTTACATGTATATTCGGTACGTCTGAGAATCGGTCGTAATCTATTTTTCATACCCCTCAGTGATAAGGGTCGTCCACCCCAAAAAAATTTTTTTTATTTTTTGGACAGAACATTTTATTTTTATTTTTTTATGATGTGGCATTACAAAATACACGCAACCCTAAATTTTGACCCCTCTACCACCAACCACTATTTTTTAATAGCGATTTTAGTAATTTAATAATTTTCAACCCCGGTCGATAACTTACCAACTATCACTTGATCAGTTATCCCCGCCACGTGTCTACCGGTGATAGTCTTTCACTATTCGATACATAGGCAATTGAAGAAAACGTACCAAAAGCAACGACTCGAATATCCCTCTTTGAATCGACGTAACTAGACCGAGAAGTTTAACTAGGTAGCACGCGTCATTCGCCAAACCGACATTTAGGCCTAGCGCACACGCATCGATTTTTATCATACGGAAATATATCGTACGATCAAATTCTTTTAGTGGAAAAAAGACTTTCCTATGCTCTCCTTTGTTCCTCTAAAAGAATTTAATCGTACAATATTTTTACGAACGATAAAAACCGATACGTGTGCGCTTGGTCTTATTCAAAATGCTGGCGAACACGTTTCGACACGAAATTGCCGCTATGTTCGTACGCTCATGGAAAAGCCGTGTATCGGCTGCAATTGTTAAATCCGCGCGATCTACCATAGAAACGCTAGAACTAATAGTGGCCGATTCTGCCGGACTTTCCCCTAAGCCTTTCCTCTCTCCCTACACTGTTTTCGGCCATTATTATTGTTTGTATCACGAGCTCCCACCAACAACGGCTATTGTGTTACACGTATACATTGTGTTACACGTATACATTATTCTTATAGACTAGAGATATTTTATATGGGAAAACAACGTTTGCCGGGTCAGCTATTACATATAAAGATTTTCAGAGGCGGAACGGAGTTCGCTGGCTATAACTAGAAGAAAAATATATTTCATCAAACCCTCGACATTTTGATTGATGAAAAAAGGAGAAATAATAAAAAATTCCTAATGAGATCCTTAGAACAAAGTGGTATCTCACACAGTCATGAGATACAAACGAGCTTCACCGTGAACACATTAGAGATGATTGAGTACTGACTTTCATTGTAACACCAGCACGTTGCAACCGGCAAGCAGTTGTTCATTATCAAACAAGAGCTGTATGTAAACCCTCGCCGATGACGATTGCAACGGTGCAAGCAGGACAGCTGTCGATATTCAGTGTTCAACAACTTGAATTCGAAAGACTTTCGCTGCCATATCCACCGGCTGGAAAGATTATGCGGCTCGCACGACAGGATCCTTATTTTGGGGGTTTCACTGGGGGAAATTACATTTTACGACGCAGACACTAACAACTATGGGGCAAATGAGCGCCAGGAAACCGTGAGAAGGCATTGTCGCTTTGTGTACTGCAAAGAGAGAGAGTGAGTTTGCACACGGGCTCTGGATTCAAACTAGTTAATTGGGCAGTCATTAGGAAGGCTTATTACGCAGCTAATTCCGACATATTTGCGTTTCCAAATTAGTTCATTGAAAGTAACTGCGGCTTACAGAGGTGCACCTTCCAGCTAATTAGGCGCTGACTCATGGTTCATTGTGCCGAAGGGTCGAGACGTATATGAAATCGTTGCAGCTTACTTTTTGGACGGAAAGTGGCTACCCCAACTGAACCGCGAAGATAGTTACGTCTTGACTGACAACAATAACCAGTGTGCGAACCATAAGCATTTGCAATGCAGATCCAGTAGATTCAGCTGTTTCAGATGTTAATAATACAGTCAAAAGCACATAATGCGGTGATGCGCCTCCCTTTTGTTTATGAAACGATGATAAAGAATGCTGTTTTTGATGTTAAAACAGTGTGCTGTCCCGACACCAGCACAACTTTGCTTGGTACTCGATACAATTTGACTGTATATTGCTAACTAACTTAGTTCCCGCTGCTTCGCTCGCGCAGATCGTATGGTTTGCAGAGACTTTTCTTTTGTTTTTATTTATTCGAATTTTTCTGTTGTTCACAAACTGCAACACCTTCTAAGGTTTTCACGCTAATTAAGGCATGGTTTTTCCGAATTTACTTCTGGCTAAAAAGCGGTTCTGATAGCTGGAGTCCAAATCATGCCTTTTGCGTTCTTGTGGAGATATTTCCATAGCAACTTTCATCCAGTAACAAATATTTCTTTATATCTAACAAAGAAGAGAAATATCTATTTTCATAAATTTTACTGTAACATTTTTTTTAATGTAACGAAATACATTCTTCAAAAATTTTTATCCCCTGTTGCATTGTCTTAAGGGTTGGATCTCCAGAAACACTGAAACATGTATTTGTTTATTTTTTTTTAAAATTTCTAACCGAGAAGTCTAATACCAATTTCCATAGATGTAGCCTTAAGCACGTATTTTTCATTTTCTGACTGAGGAACCAAATACCAGTTTTCGTAGTTCTAGCTTCAAAATTCCCTTAAGGGCGGCGTAGTTTCAAAAAGTCTTTTACCCTATTTACCCCCTTAGGAGTGGAATTTCGGACAATCCCTTCTTAAATGATGTCTACATTATAAGATCCACACCCTCTCCAAATGTCAATTTTCCGTTCTTTGCTGTTTGGCCTGGACGATGACCCCCTTAGGTGTTCAATTTCCAAAAGCAGTGAAACATGTCTTTTTTTTAATTTTTAACTGAGAAGCCAAATTTAAATTTTGTTAAATTTAGGTTTAAAATGCGGAAGCTTGCGAATTTATACCTATAAATTTTATTTGTGAAGCTGATTAGTTATGCCTGTCGAGGTAAATGTTTTAGCTGCAATACAGAGAGTTCACCGTTTACCATTGTTATAAAGATATTTGAATTATATCCCAAATTATTACCTTTTGTTCCCCTTATTAATTTAAAAACATAACTGACATTCCTGTTCGATATTTGTTGAAGTGATTCTGATCGTTTCATCTGCAAACTATTTTGTAATCACACATTTGTTTAGATAAGTTATAATTACTGTTCTGGTAACTAGCTAATTTCTAATAGGATTGGCAACCGAATTTAGAAGTGACTTCATTGAATGACTTCATTGACTTGCTGAGGTTACTCAGAATTTCGTGTTACTTTCGTTGTCTTTGTTTTGAACGATCTGCAATACTTTATAAAGACTTTGTAGAAGTAACTTGCGAAGTTTACTCATTTATTATACAGCAAATGATTGTCTTGATATTTATGACATAATTACGCTCAAGCGCTCACTGTCATCTGCATAGCCGATTAAAGAGCTATCTCTCACCTAAAGATAGCTACCTCTTTTTCTTGCCTACAACAGTTGCTGGTCCAGCTGGAGATCGACTCAAGCGAGTGACAACGAGGTCTGTTGGCCGAGCAGTGGGAGCCAAGGTCGTGGCGAAAGTTGGCTGTCGGTGACCCGTGCTCTCCACCGCTGGCTAACTCAGCTGCTGGGAACTCGTTAGCGTCCGTGGGAGCAGAGTCGGGCCGGGTCACGAGCGTTGAGCACCCACTTGCTGCTTACAGGTGGAGGAAAGTCGCAACCTCATCCTCTCCGTGTCTCCCGTCACTGTGCTTTGCTGGACGGCGTGTGATCTGGGCCCTTGTGGTACCTACGCTCGTTTGGGAGACAACCCTTGAACGACCACTTGCACAGTGTAATTTCTCAAAGCAACCACCTGAGTTAGCAGTTTTATTTTCTCCTTCTGAGTCGATAACGATGTGTCTACATCCAAAATCTCCAAGCAACTTGAAACGCATGGCAGATGGTACTTCCCATTTCACCAGCTATTAGGGCTTTTTCCCATTCCATTCATGTATGCAGTGCGGGAGAAATAACCCCTTAAGTGTCCCAATGCCTGTTGTAATTAGCCTAATCTTGTTCTCGCATCAATAACGGAGAAGCACCTAGGGTTCTATAGAATACTACTAGATTCTTCACTTAAATTTTTAAACTTTTGAAGTATTCTTTCTCTGGATGGTTTTCACATGTCGTCAGGCTTCTACCAGTGCAGTTTTTCCAGCATCTCCTTGAAACTCTTACATAAGACAAAGATACATGTGACGATTCGTGATTCCCCTCTTTGTAAATGCTCAATACGCACTGTAACTCTTATTTGCTGTAATATTGCAAGCACTTTCCTTTACAGACTCAGTGCACCCCAGTACTCTATCACTGAACCAACGTCTGTCAGCTGCTTTACCTATCACCGTGGCTATGAGGTCGTTTTATATAAGAGGGTGGTCCATTGATCGTGACCGGGTCAAATATCTCACGAAATAAGCGTCAAACGAAAAAACTACAAACAACGAAACTTGTCTAGCTTGAAGGGGGAAACCAGATGGCGCTAAGGTTGGCCCGCAAGATGGCGCTGCCATAGGTCAAACGGATATCAACTGCGTTTTTTAAAATAGGAACCCCCATTTTTATTACATATTCGTGTAGTACGTAAGAAAATATTGATGTTTTAGTTGGACTACTTTATTCGCTTTGTGGTAGATGGCGCTGTAATAGTCACAAACGTAAAAGTACGTGGTATCACGTAACATCCCGCCAGTGCGGACGGTATATGCTTCGTGATACGATACCCGTGTTAAAATGGACCGTTTACCAATTGCCGAAAATGTCGATATCGTGTTGATGTATGGCTATTGTAATCAAAATGCCCAACGGGCGTGTGCTATGCATGCTGCTCGGTATCCTAGACGACATCATCCAAGCGTCCGGACCGTTCGCCGGATAGTTACGTTACTTAAGGAAACAGGAAGCGTTCAGCCACATGTGAAACGTCAACCACGACCTGCAACAAATGATGAGGCCCAGGTACGTGTTTTAGCTGCTGTCGCGGCTAATCCGCACATCAGTAGCAGACAAATTGCGCGAGAATCGGGAATCTCAAGAACGTCGGTGTTGAGAATGCTACATCAACATTGATTGCAACAGTACCATACTTCTACGCACCAGGAATTGCAGGGCGACGACTATGAACGTTGTGCACAGTTCTGCCACTGTGCACAAGAGAAATTACGGACGATTACAGATTTTTTGCACTCGTTCTATTTAGCGACGAAGCGTCATTCACCAACAGCCGTAACGTAAATCTGCATAATATGCACTAATACGCAACTGAAAATCCACGATGGCTGCGACAAGTGGAACATCAGCGACTATGTCGGGTTAATGTATGGTGCGGCATTATGGGAGGAAGCATAATTGGCCCCTATTTTATCGGTGGCAATCTAAATGGAGCAATGTATGCTGATTTCCTACGTAATGTTCTACCGATGTTACTACAAGATGTTTCACTGCATGACAGAATGGCGATGTACTTCCGACGTGAAGGATGTCCGGCACATAGCTCGCGTGCGGTTGAAACGGTATTGAATAGCATATTTCATGACAGGTGGATTGGTCGCCGAAGCACCATACCATGGCCCGCACGTTCACCGGATCTGACGTCCCCGGATTTCTTTCTGTGGGGAAAGTTGAAGGATATTTGCTATCGTGATCCACCGACAACGCCTGACAACATGCGTCAGCGCATAGTCAATGCATGTGGGAACATTACGGAAGACGAACTACTCGCTGTTGTGAGGAATGTCGTTACACTTAATGCCAAATGCATTGAGGTTGACGGACATCATTTTGAGCATTCATTGCATTAATATGGTATTTACAGGTAATCACACTCTAACAGCATGCGTTCTCACAAATGACAAATTCACAAAGGTACATGTATCACGTTGGAACTACCGAAATAAAATGTTCAAACGTACCTACGTTCTGTATTTTAATTTAAAAAAACCTACCTGTTACCAACTGTTCGTCTAAAATTGTGAGCAATATGTTTGTGACTATTACAGCGCCATCTACCACAAAGCGAAAAAAGTGGTCCAACTATAACATTCATATTTCTTTACGTTCTACACGAATATGTAATAAAAATGGGGGTTCCTATTTTTAAAAAAACGCAGCTGATATCCGTTTGACCTATGGCAGCGCCATGTAGCGGGCCAACCATAGCGCCATCTGGTTTCCCCCTTCAAGCTAGACAAGTTTCGTGCTTTGTAGTTGTTTCGTTTGACGCTTAGTTCATGAGATATTTAGCTCGGTCACGATCAATGGACCACCCTGTATATATAAAGTGAGTCACTAGTCGTCTGACTGATTTGACGTTACCCGACACGAATTTCTCTCCTGCGCCAAACTCTTCATCTCACAGTTGCACTTTCAACCTACGTAATTATATGCTGGATATATTCCAATATTTGCTTTCCTCTACAGTTTTTACCCACTACAACCACCTTTAGTGCAACGTGATGTCTTAACAGATCTCCTGCCATGCTGTCCGTTCTTTCCTCGTCGACTCTCTGGAGAACCTTCTCAAATTAAGGCCTATATTGACACTAGTAGACTTCTCTTGGCCAGGGATGCCCTTTTTGGCAGTGCTAGCCTGCTTTTTGTGTCCTCCTTGCTCCATCCAACATGCTGCCTCTGTAGCAGAATAACTTAACTTCATCTACTTTGTGACCATCAATCCTGATGTTAAGTTTCTCGCTCTTTGACACTGTAGGACGCTTTTTCCAGGGTCACAAACGCTACGAACGTGTCTTGACTTTTCTCTGATCTTGCTTCCATATTCAACCGCTACGTCAGAATTGCCTCTCTGGTGCCTTTATCTTTCCGAAAACCAAACTGATCGTCATGTATCAGGTCCTCAGTTTTCTTTTCCATTCATCTGTATATTATTCTTTTCAGCAACTTGGATACATGAGCCACTAATGGCTGCAATAATTCTCTCACTTCACCACTCTTTCAGTCTCCGTAATTGCGTAGAAGGTGGTTTTCCGCAAATCAGATGGTGTATCGTGAGACTCGTACATTCTACAGGCTAACGTGAATAGTCGTTGTGTTGTCACTTGCCCCAATGATTTTAAAAATTCGATCTTAAGTCGTCCAAACTTTTAAATTCTAATACTGAATATCGTATCTCTTCCTTGCCGGCTCCTGTTTCTTCTTCTGTCACGTCACCAGACAAGTCTCCTTCCTCATCCCTTATAGAGGCCATCACCGTACTACTTCCATCTATACGCACTCTCCTCTGAATTTAATAATGGAATTACCATTGACTCCTAAAGTTACCAACCCTGCTTTTAACCTCACCAAAAGATGTGAGTGTTCTATATGCTGTGTGAGTCCTTCCGACAATCTTTTCATTTTTAGCTTTCTTCCCTTTTTCTTAGAGCCATTTCACCTTAGCTTCCCTATACTTCGTATTTATTTCATTCCTAAGTGACTTGTATTGTTGTATTCCTGAATTCCCCTGAACATTTTTGTACTTCCTTCTTTTATCGATCAGATGTTAGCCATGGTTTCTTCGAAGCTACCTTCTTTTTAACTACGTTTTTCTTTGCAATTTCTGTGACAGTCATTTTTAGAAATGTCCATTCCTCTTCATCTGAACTGCCTACTGAGCTATTCCTTGTAGTAGTATCTATAGCCTGAGAGAACTTCAAGCGTATCTCTTCATTCCTTAGTACTTCCGTGTCTCACTTCTTCATGGAATTATTCTTCCTAAGTAGTGTTTTGAACTTCTGCATGCTCTTCGTCACTATTAAATTGTGATATGAATATATATCTGTTCCTGGGTACGCCTTATTCCAGCGTCTCATTTAGGAGTCTTTGCCTGATACTGATGTAATCTAACTGAAATCTTCCCGTATCTCCAGCCGTTTAATATAAAGAATTGTCTCTAACCTTAGAAGCGTGATCGAGGTTATGCTGTTTTCTGTCATTTATCAGCCTATAAATGAAGCAGTGAGATGAACAAAAGTTTGCTGGCTGAAGGCAAAATGTTGTCTAATAACTCAATTAGAAAGTAGTTCGCTGGTGTTTCCCTCATTCCTGTCTGACCAGAACTAAATTTGTGTATTGATAAGGCCATAAGACTGAAAATAGTAGATATACCGTAGTCAAGTGTTATCTGATCATAACGTTTAAAAGGACTCTCACTCTGTGAATTAACTAGATGAGGATAGTTCATTACATTGCTTGTGTGACAGAGATTGCTAGTTGGTAAGGAACAAATTAGATAAAATTTATTGTGACAAAATACAAAGTTGCTTTTCGATGAAGTTTGTGATTTAATCAAAGATTAATTATTAAGAGGTTCATTATGAGCAAAATGTGTATTTTCTTTATTAGAATTTCTGATTTTTGAATAGGTAATAGACATAACAGAAACTGTTTTGAAGCCATTTTAGGCTGAGTGTTTCATATTCTTATTGATTGTGTTGAATGCTTACTCCTTCTTCCGATGTTTTGCATAGACATACTCTGTCTTTGTTGAGATACACTAATAGTCACACTGTAGTCAGTATTTGATTCTTATGTTTTAGGATAATTTAGTGTGTTTACATAATGAGTACCAACCTGTCTTGGATATAAATGTCATCAATTGCTTAAGATGATTCCATTTATAGAATTTTGTTATGTTATGAATGTATTTGCATAATGAGTACCAACCTGTATTGGATATATGCGTGATTAATTGATTAAGGTAATTTGATTTATAGAATTTTTGTAATGTTATGAAAAGTTGTGGCAATGGCCACTGTGGCAATGGTATTCTGTTGTGTGGTCTGGGCAAGTTATCTATTTCAAAAGATGTACTTTGAACCTTCCCAAGCATACAATTGAAAGACGAACAGCCCTCGGTCACTATTTTTAACAAATTAACCTGGTTTCAACACCGCTAGGAGTGTCTTCTTCAGAATTTAAATCAAAGAAAGGTCTATATTCTATAACATGGTCACAGAATTATGACTAAAATCGTATGATAGGGTATAAGTACGGAATCATCGTAAAAGACTGACAGCACTTCTATATCATTTATAAAATAATAAATATGCTAAAAGGGCATTAGTCACAAAGATATTTAAGATAAAGAAAAATGTGATGGCGAGCCACTAAGGGCTGCTTGTTACTTGCGTGGTGCAGGTTGCAAAACGTTTGCAACCTGCACCACGCAAGCTCGCCATCACAGTTTTCTTAAAATTAAATATTTTGTGACTAATGTCCTTTTGGCATATTTATTATTTTATAAATCACATATGAGTACTGTCAGTCTTTTACGATGATTCCGTACTTATACCCTATCATACGTTTTTAGTCATAATTCTGTGACCATGTTATAGAATAGAGACCGTTCTTTAATTTAAATTCTGAAGAAGACACTCCTAGCAGTGTTGAAAGCAGGTTAATATGTTAAAAATAGCGACCGAGGGCTGTTCTTCTTTCAATTGTAACTATTCACGGTCTCTTAACGTGCAGCCATGTACAAAATTTTGCTTCCCAAGCATAACAAGAAAAATAATAACAACGGATTGGTGTAGCGTGGAGATAAGGGTCTCCTCCTCATGACATCGATAAAAAAATGTCCTATACTGTCATTCCAATGGAAAGACAGCCCTGAGTCCATTTTCTTCGAAGATACCCGAGAGTGATGAAACGGAACTGGTTGACCCGTTCCATATTTTTCTCAATAAATTTCGGTACAGAAGAATTATAGTGAGAGTTTATTTACTCTGCAGAAGTAAGTCTGCGGGTAACAAGCGGAAGAGAATGGACCAAGCGGTGTTTATTTATTTATTCATAGATTTTTATTTCGTGTGTGCCTTGTTTCCCTGCATCCTTTCCCTTATGCGACTTTGGACTGAATGAATGAGATATTATGTGGTGTAGCAGAAAGTTTGCATGAGTGGTTCTGTGGTAGGATAGTATCAACCCCCTGAACGCGAACACGTTTGTCAGAGATAGTGTGCAAGTCAGGTCAGAGAGGTCGTGAAGGCACGAGTATTGGCTCTGTCAGGTTGGCGAACCATCCCCTCCACCACCTTTTCAACGCACAACGGTTAGGCGAGGTGTCCGCAGGTCCACATGTTCCTATGCAGCGGCGCTGGACAGACGTGGAGACGCAGCTCTCGTCTTTGGTAATGTTGACAAAGGTATCAGAATTTCTCAAATCTGCTCGTTAATATGGTCCAGATGTTGAAATCAGGTGTGATACTACCACGAATTTTCGTAATTTAGTCAAATTTAAGCTTTGCGTTTGTGCCTTGGTCAGGCTACGCACCGTGGGCCTTAAGCTCTGTCTTTAACGGATTTAAATGTGGTCTTTCTTTTACAGTAATATTTTGTGGAATGTATATTTATTTTTCATATGTTTCCTTTGTGTACGTGTTTTCCCGTCACATGGTCGGTTGGTGCAATGAGTACATTGGTAAACGGCAGTCTCGGTCTGAAAATGTATAGTAGTCGAATGAATAACCCTACGGTGGTGGATGAGTGTAAGACAGAGAAGGAATAATTTTGTGTGTCCGTATTTTGTTACATTTCTGTTTGCTACCGTTACTTGGCTACGTGTGTGGAATAGAATTGATGTGATAGTTAATGTTTCTTCTGGCCCCCCCCTCCCAATAACTGTTTGATTCGTCTACAGTAAAATACCCGATTTAAACTCTTGTATGTAGGAAAGTTCAGATTTTAATGCCCATTGGTGGAATAAAGTCTTGCAAAATTTTCCCGCCATATGATAGGAAATGTTCTTCCCCACCAGCTCAGTAACGTGGTGTTTTTTCTGAAAGCAAGATTAAACCAAAATTGGCAGTCATGGTTAAGTGTACCATTTGCTACCCCTTCTTCAGCGTACATTTTAACGAAAATTGAAATATTTAGGCAAATACTCTTCCGCCATGACCGGTTTCGCTTGGAGTGTCTTTGCTGAACTTGTTCTGCGTGACCTATAGTAATTCATTGTAATATGCTTGGGTTTAAGTATAATTGTGTGCCTGCATAGAATTACATTGAAGACACGTCTGCGCTCCCCTCTCCCTTTCCATAATCACATGGCGAAAGTGAATCATGCTAACTAAAGAGACCAGTTATGATGACGTATATTCCAACAGATACACGGCTAGTTGTTGAAATGCCATCTATACCCTAGACTGATTATTTCCTCCCTTCATCATAAAGAATTTGAGAAACCATTATCACAGAGGGTTGCTTGCAGGATCTGTAGGACATGATAAGCGACGGTAATCTTCCTACCCGGTAGAGTTTTAACATTAACTACACCACCACGCCAATACAAAGGTTACGTTGCAGTGCAAACGCTTAAGCATACAATTTAAAAACAGTTTATATCCAAGTACTTCAACCCTATTCGGAGAGGTCTCTTACAGGAACTTTATATCTTTATACATAAAGTACTACATCCTGCCACTCCATACATTACTCCTTTACAGCTACTCCTGGCTACTGAATTCTACGTTTGGCTGTTACAGACGAGTGCTCTGCTCACAACTCGTTTACACGATGAAATTTTCTAACCTCAATAGGAGACTTGTGGGAGAGCACTTGTTCCTTTATGTATTCAGACACACAGAAAATATGAGTTATCAATCGTTCAAATGGTTCAAATGGCTCTGAGCACTATGCGACTTAACTGCTATGGTCATCAGTCGCCTAGAACTTAGAACTAATTAAACCTAACTAACCTAAGGACATCACACACATCCATGCCCGAGGCAGGATTCGAACCTGCGACCGTAGCGGTCGCTCGGCTCCAGACTGTAGCGCCCAGAACCGCACGACCACTCCGGCCGGCCAGTTATCAATCGTCGTGTTTCGCGCAGTTAGATACCTTATTCATACTAGGTGACAAGGTTCAAATGGCTCTAAGCATTATGGGACTTAACATTTGAAGTTATCAGTCCCCTAGAGTTAGAACTACTTAAACCTAACTAACCTAAGGACATCACACACTTCCATGCTCGAGGCAGGATTCGAACCTGCGACCGTAGCAGCCGCGTGGTTCCGGACTAGAACCGCTCCCCCGCCGCGGCCGGCAGGTGACAAGGGCAAGACAATGTTTGTTCCTCTGCATATTCTGACAGAGATAAGACGCTTTTACTTGTTACGACTCATGCAATCATTCACAGTAGGAGGCAAATGCTAGATTGTGCATGTTCCTTCGTATATTCTTACATACGGAACATGTCAACTGCTACTCGTTGCTACTACTAGATGCAAGCTCTACAGAGATTAGAGACAGAAAATTTAAGATAATAAGTGTTACTTATTGGAAACGTACAGTGGTCAGCAAAAATATTTAGACCACTGCCCATCGCGACGCTGGATACCGCCTGGTGACGTTGCCCGCCCATGTCGTAGAAGTATGTAAGTGGAGCAGACGCGGACGAATGATCACCATAGCAAAGATGTGGCAAATCGGGAAATCCACTGAGATAAGCGACTCAGAGGAACTCAGAGCCTGTGAACGAGTATCACGAAAACGGTGAAACTGGTCGAATGTTCACGTGCTACTGTCGTGACCATATACGGAAAGAGGTAGAAGACCAGTGAAAACACCAGTAGGCGCTGAGTGGCTGGAAGTCGACGGCTCTTCACAGAATGTGAGGTTCAGAAGCTTGTCTGCTCTGTAAAATGGGATAGATGGTGATCTATGGCATCTATGCCGAAAGAACACAATGCTGGTACATGCACAAGTGTTTCGGAGCACCGTTCATCGTACATAGTTGAACATGCATATCCGCAGCAGACCAACCATACATGTTCACATGTTGAGCCAACGACGTGTCAGTTACGTCTGTAGCGGGTATGCGACCGTTGGGATTCGATCATTGATCAATGGAAACGTGTCGGCTCTTCTGGTGAATCAAATTTCTGTTACACTAGGTCGATGTTCATCTCTATAATGCCATCATCGAGGTGAACGGCGGCTCGAAACTTGTAGCGCGCCACGGGAGGCATTCTCCATGGGACCTGTGGTAGTAATAGAAGACAGGCTGACAGCTGTGAACCACCTGCATCCACTCATGCCTTATGTCTTCCCCGATGGCGAAATTATCTCACAGTTTGTTACATCAGGCAACAAAATAAAAACTGTATGAGATATATCGAAGACAGAGACAGGTGGGGCCAATAAGGAAAAGGAAGAGGTAGCTCTAAAAATAAAGAGACATTGATAAAAAGTGCACATAGCGTTGCAAACCTGTTAAAAAAGTACTTTGGTTCTGTCACTGACAGCTTGGTGTTGTCAGGTTCAGTGAACAGTGCAATGGAGTATCTGAGACCATTCTTTACAAATAACTTCAGTAAAATGAGAATGATACTCAAGTCTCCTAAAGAAGTAGCATCCATCAAAAAATCCTTAAAATCTAAGTATTCGAGTGGTGGTTGAGGTTGTTTCGGGGAAGGAGACCAGACAGCGAGGTCATCGCTCTCATCGGGTTAAGAGAAGGACGTCGGCCGTGCCCTTTGAAAGGAACCATCCCGGCATTTGCCTGGAGCGATTTAGGGAAATCACGGAAAACCTAAATCAGGATGGCCGGACGAGGGATTGAACCGTCGTCCTCCCGAATGCGAGTCCAGTGTCTAACCACTGCGCCACCTGGCTCGGTATCTATTCGAATGGTTATGATAATATGTCAACAAAGTTAACCGAAGAGTGCTCATGCGATTGAGCTGTGTCTTAAGTTACTTGTGTAATCAATCCCTTATCAGCGGAACATTTCAATACTGGTTAAAATGTGCTGAAAGTAACCCTCTTTACAAGAAGGGGGTTAAAGAGATACCATCAAACTATCGACCAATTTCACTTTCAAAAATATTTGAAAAGGTTGGGGTCAAGTGTCTCCTTAAGCACTAACCGCAAATAATAAATTGTCCAAGTCACAGTTTGGGTTTTTAAGGGATCTGCTGTAGAGATAGCTATTTATACATACAGTGTAATGTACTTAAGTCATCAGATAACACATTAGAGGCTGCAGGCATTTTCTGTGACCTGTCAGAAGCATTTGACTGTGTGAATCACAGCACCGACAGTGCTACGGAATTGTTTGAATCTTTCGTAAGTAACAGGAAACAAGGGGTGTCGTTGCTAAATAACTGTACATAAGCTGTTAGTCTTCATCTGACTGGGAATTAATTACACGTGGTGTTTCTCAAGGTTTCATCTTGTGTCCGTTGCTTTTTCTTGTGTACAGTAATGACCTCAATGGTACGCATCTTAGAGTAAAAATCCTCGGAAATAACCCAGCCTGCGATTTCCGAGATAACGTTTCCTCTTTCCTCTCTGCTGCGTTCAAGATTTTCAGAGTTTCCGAAGTCTTATCCCGTTATCCTTCCGGCCCCGCTACAATAACGTCCGGCTGGTGCTGTATTGTGCTTCAGCGCTTTGGTGCCCAGACCGTCCGTCTTGGCACTTCCTGTGTGAAGCAGGAACAACATTCCTGTGCGGGCTTCCCCCCCCCCCCCCCCCAGTGCTTGAGTTACTACGCCTGCCATTCCATTTCCACTGGCGTTCCAACCTCTACTAGAACTGGCAATCATTCTTTACGCCGTTTTGATAATAAAGACACTCCGTCACCTCTCATGCAATAAGCGTTAACAACTATTTACAAGGTGTACGTGACAACGTCGGTCTTCTTTAAATACATACGATGTATTACCTACCAAATGATACCCAATTCCGGTTGTAAACCCTGGCAAAGTATGTGGATGACTGCTTCTCAGGTGCGAAATTATAGCCACCTTACACACTGTGCGTAAAGAATGAGAACGCAAAAGATCACAAATTTGTTTAACTCATGAGAAACGTCACAGAAACGCTGAGAAAAAAACTGACCTGGCAGGTGCTTAAAAATAGACGTGAAATATCCCGTACAAAGTTAGTTATAGAAAAAAATTTAAGTATATAATCTAGTAACATGCTAGGGCACGCAACGGATCTCACCAGCAAGGTACATGGATATGAGATTGGAGTAATTACAGCTAATACAAAGGCATTTAAGCTTCTCCAGCTCAAATTTTGTTTCATTAGAAAAAAATTCTTCCAGCAACACTTCAAATTATTTTTTAATGAGGGCAGTTTTTTTTTTCCTCTCTCTCTCTCTCTAATGGGTCCGTACGGACTCAACACTCATGGTCTTGTTGGCGCTGCCATCTAGCGATGTAGTTTACAAACTTAAACGCAATGGAGCCATGTGGAACGTGTGGGCTTTCATGGACATTGCAGAAATTTCTGTAGTGGTCCCACTGGGCTGGAAAACAGTTAAGTTGCAATCCTTCCCATTCTCCATATCCATATGAGACAGGAAAGTGAAAAATCCCTAGTATGTGGTACAATGGAGTGTATCCTCTGCCATTTACTTATCAGTGATTTCAGGTTATAGAAGTGGATACGGGGTGTAATGGGTATAATTCAGTCTATTTTCATCTGTGGCATTGTAATATGTTTTCACACCAGTGTGTTGACTGTTTCCTCTCTTTGTCGAAACGTTTTCCCACAAAAATGTCACAAATTATACGATATGATATTTTCTGCTCCATTGTACTGCACAGCTTAGTGAGCTACGCCTGTCAGTATAGATCAGCTGTTTTGCATCCATGTGTCCACCCTTCAACACTTGACCTGCTGCCCAGGGGAAATAACCAACCTATAAAACACAAGTCTCCTAATGGCTATAATTATTATCCTGAAAATGACGTAAATACTGAAATAATGTTGTTTAGCACAACATCCTCAGTCAAGGGCGCCCATACCTATGGGGAAAGGGGGGCGGCCGAGGTACCTCCCCCCCCTCGTCTCCCCCCTACTTCAGGGTGAAATTGTAGAATATTAAGGGTTTTTTTTTTTTCAAGAAAACGATTTAAAAGTCAGTATTACACAGCTATTTAAAGTGATGGGAACTGAACATATTTTAAATCTACTTGTAAGTCGGCATTCTTACGCCCCTATCCCTAGAAACTATCATATGGGCGCCTTTATCTACTCGTATACCCCTTACATCCAGTACAGTTGTTCCGTGCATGTAAAGAAATGCCTGCAAGCGGTTATCATTCTGAAAAGTTTAGTTATTAACAGTAATTACACTTGTAAAGTGATCTGCGAGCTGTTCAATAAAAATAGCGTGTAACAATGTACGTAGTACAGTCGCGGTTATGAGAGGCCTGCGTGGCATCAGAGAACAAAATTAATTCAGTTGTCACATATGAAAGTCCCTCGAGGGTGTTGGAGTCGGGAGCAAAAGCGACCTGCAGTTAGCTGCGTTTCAAAATTTACTTCATTAGTTTTCATGTCATATTGCTGCGAGTGCAGAGCGCAAAAAACGCCCACCCTCTGTGCCAAATGAATCAAAACGATCCCGGCCGCAGCTCGCAGCGGTCGCTCTCGCGCACACACACGCGAACACACCCACACGCGTATACACACACAAACCCACGATACCGTGCCTGGACCCGAACAGCGTTGCCTGGGTGCGGGATATAAATCTGAGTGTTTATCATTCATGATTAGCAGCGGCAACAACTGCGCCTCTGATAATTTATTAAGCCGCGTGTTTGGCGTCGGTGATTAGCAGCGGGCGCCAACACGATTACAATTTATGCGACGCCTGGGAAAAAAAAAGGAGCGCTGTGCTGTGCCATGCCGTCTCACCTATCTTCACCCCGTGGCTGCTGTGTACCGTTTTGGCCGGAGGAGACAATCTGACGCTGCAAGTACATCTACATCCACATTCCGAGAATTGCATGTCAGTGGGTACCTTCCCCTTATTTCAGTTATTAGGGCTTCTTATAACTCCCTTCAAGTATGCAGCACTGGAAGAATGTACGTCTCTGAGTGCGTTATACGATGGTCGTTGAATAAGTAATGCCCCAGATTTTTTTAAAAAAGAACCCGTTAATATACAGGGTGTTTCAAAAATGACCGGTATATTTCAAACGGCAATAAAAACTAAACGAGCAGCGATAGAAATACACCGTTTGTTGCAATATGCTTGGGACAACAGTACATTTTCAGGCGGACAAACTTTCGAAATTACAGTAGTTACAATTTTCAACAACAGATGGCGATGCAAGTGATGTGAAAGATATAGAAGACAACGCAGTCTGTGGGTGCGCCATTCTGTACGTCGTCTTTCTGCTGTAAGCGTGTGCTGTTCACAACGTGCAAGTGTGCTGTAGACAACACGGTTTATTCCTTAGAACAGAGGATTTTTCTGGTGTTGGAATTCCACCGCCTAGAACACAGTGTTGTTGCAACAAGACGAAGTTTTCAACGGAGGTTTAATGTAACCAAAAGACCGAAAAGCGATACAATAAAGGATCTGTTTGAAAAATTTCAACGGACTGGGAACGTGACGGATGAACGTGCTGGAAAGGTAGGGCGACCGCGTACGTCAACCACAGAGGGCAACGCGCAGCTAGTGCAGCAGGTGATCCAACAGCGGCCTCGGGTTTCCGTTCGCCGTGTTGCAGCTGCGGTCCAAATGACGCCAACGTCCACGTATCGTCTCATGCGCCAGAGTTTACACCTCTATCCATACAAAATTCAAACGCGGCAACCCCTCAGCGCCGCTACCATTGCTGCACGAGAGACATTCGCTAACGATATAGTGCACAGGATTGATGACGGCGATATGCATGTGGGCAGCATTTGGTTTACCGACGAAGCTTATTTTTACCTGGACGGCTTCGTCAATAAACAGAACTGGCGCATATGGGGAACCGAAAAGCACCATGTTGCAGTCCCATCGTCCCTGCATCCTCAAAAAGTACTGGTCTGGGCCGCCATTTCTTCCAAAGGAATCATTGGCCCAATTTTCAGATCCGAAACGATTACTGCATCACGCTATCTGGACATTCTTCGTGAATTTGTGGCGGTACAAACTGCCTTAGACGGCACTGCGAACACCTCGTGGTTTATGAAAGATGGTGCCCGGCCACATCGCACGGCCGACGTCTTTAATTTCCTGAATGAATATTTCGATGATCGTGTGATTGCCTTGGGCTATCCGAAACATACACGAGGCGGCGTGGATTGGCCTCCCTATTCGCCAGACATGAACCCCTGTGACTTCTTTCTGTGGGGACACTTGAAAGACCAGGTGTACCGCCAGAATCCAGAAACAACTGAACAGCTGAAGCAGTACATCTCATCTGCATGTGAAGCCATTCCGCCAGACACGTTGTCAAAGGTTTCGGGTAATTTCATTCAGAGACTACGCCATATTATTGCTACGCATGGTGGATATGTGGAAAATATCGTACTATAGAGTTTCCCAGACCGCAGCGCCATCTGTTGTTGAAAATTGTAACTACTGTAATTTCGAAAGTTTGTCTGCCTGAAAATGTACTGTTGTCCCAAGCATATTGCAACAAACGGTGTATTTCTATCGCTGCTCGTTTAGTTTTTATTGCCGTTTCAAATATACCGGCCATTTTTGAAACACCCTGTACATAGACAAACGTCCTTGTTGGTGCTTCACATTTGATGTTTGTTCTGTGCGCCGGTAAAGCTTCGAACCGTTCTGGGAGATGATAGCCGTAGTACAGCGTCAAAGTGGATTCTACACACGACCACTTTACAAGCAGCGTGCTGTTATTGAATTTTTGCGTACAGAAAAAAACCGTTGTGAACATCCATAAACGCTTCTGTGTAGTCTATGGCGATGCTACAGTTGATAAGGGTACAGGTGGGCGATGGGTAAAGAAAGTTACAGCCTCAGGAAATGCAGAAACAGAGTTCCATGATCAGTCACGCTCGGAGTGTCCTGTCGCAGCCACTGCCCCAATCATGCTGAATCGTGCGGATGCCATTATTCGTATTGACTGGCGCATCACAACTCGACAGTTGGCTCTACATTTATCGGTCTGCATTGGAAGTCGTCAGCAATGATCGAGACTCTCGGATATTCAAAGATGAGCGCCACTAGTGCTCACAGCGGACCACAACATTCAAAGAAAGGCCACTTCATCTGAATTGTTGGAGCGTTTTGAGACCGACGGAGAGGCATTTCTGTCACGGATCGTTTCGGGGGACGAAAGCTGGATGCACAACTTCGTGCCGGAAACAGAAAGGCACTCCATGGAGTGGCATCATCATCATTCATCACAAAAGAAGTAATTCAAGACAACCCCCTCTGCCGCAAAAGTCGTGATGACAGTCTTCTGGGGTTGTGATGGCGTCATTCTCGTGGATGTGATGCCAAGAGGGTCAATCATCAATCAGATCCATACGTGAAGACTCTGAATAAATTCAAGAACCGTTTCCGACGTGCTCGATCGGACAAGAATCCAGCATAAATCTTGCTCCAACACGATAATGCCTGCCCACATACAAGTCTGAGAACCCAGGAACACATCGTCAAATTGCCTCATCCACCCTACAGTCCAGACCTGGCACCCTCGGACTTCCATCTCTTTGGGCCGATTAAAGATTCTCTACGGGGAATACACTTTGAAGGTGACGAAAGTGTCAGTCATGCAGTGAAAATATGGCTTCGCCTAAGGGACAAGAGCTTTTACCAGCAGGGAACACATGCTCTTCCACAATGTTGGCGTACGGCCACAGAACTTGATGGAGACTACGTAGAAAAATAGGACATGGACAAGACATGTTGATCTATATTGTCACCAAATTCTGACACTTAACAATAAATATGTTCCGAGAAAAAAAAAAGTGTGAGGCATTACTTGTTGAACGACTCTCGCAATAACTCTAACCTTGTAGTAATAACAGGAGCGATACATAGGAGCTTCTACATCTGTATAGACCTAACGCATCGTTTAAATCTGGTTCTTAAAACTTTATAAGTAGGTTTCCTCTGGGCAGATTGCATCTGTTTTCAAGTGTTTGCCAATTCAGTTGCTTCAGCATATCTGTCAGACTGTTCCCACGAGTCAAACAAGTGGGTGAAATTTTGTACTGCCTTTTGTCCATACGTTCGATATAGTCTGTTAGTCCTATCCGTTTTGGATACCGCACACGTGAACAGCATTGTAGGAAGTGTCACGTCCTCTTCGTAGAGTGACTGCATTTCACCAGTATTATACCAACGAACCTAAGTCTTCACCTGATTTATCTGCTACTGACCCCATGTGATCGTTCCATTTCATACCCCATAAGGTATTGGTAAGAGCTGACCGATGCCAAACGTTGATACTGTAGTCGTAACATTCAACCCTTTAAAAAAATGTCATAATTACTGCTTCGAACTTCTGATAATATTCTTGATTTAGCAAAAATCTTCGGTCGACAAACTATCATCTGGATCTTATATACCAACTGAAATGATACGTCAGTAGTATTACAAGAATGAGATTTTCACTCTGCAGCGGAATGTGCGCTGATATGAAACTTCCTGGCAGGTTAAAACTGTGTGCCGAACCGAGACTCGAACTCGGGACCTGGTTCTCAGGAGAGCTTCTGTAAAGTTTGGAAGGTAGAAGACGAGGTACTGGCGGAAGTAAAGCTGCGAGGACGGGGGGTGAGTCATGCTTGGGTAGCTCAGATTGTGGAGCACTTGCCCGCGTAAGGCAAAGGTCCCGAGTTCGAGTCTCGGTCCGGCACACAGTTTTAATCTGCCAGGAAGTTTAGTAGTATTACAAGATTAAAATGTCACAATTTGTTAACTGATGTAAATGTTAATGACAACAAATATGCAGTAAAATACTGCTTACTCACTTCAAAGTATTTAAAGCACCGTATTATTTAACCTGATCTAGCTATGCCCATCAGGTCTTCTCTTACATCGGACCAGGATTTCACATTTACAACATTACTCGTATCTTAGTTACCTAAGAAGTAACCAAAAACCACTGACGGAAAAAATTGCAGTTCTAAGAAGTAGTTTTGCGACATAAGAGAAAGTTGGTAGGTCCATTTCTACATATGCAAGGTGATGTCTATTCAAATTTCCCGCCAGTCGCGTAACATTGCTGCTAGTAGTGCCACTATCAGTATGTAAGACAGGTTTGCTTTAAATAAACGCTGTAACGGTCATAAGCGCTACCAATGATGTTAGTCAAGAATGCCTTTAAGGCGACAAAGACTCCATTATGAACACCTCAGTGAGTTTGAATGCGTTCTTGCAATAGGGCTGCGAGAAGCTGGATGTTCCTTCTGTGGTACTACAGAAAGACTTGGCAGTACTGCAACCACTGTACATGATTGCTGGCGGCAGTGGTCACAAGAATGTACGGTCGCAAGATGACCGGGGATCCGGACGGCCACGTGGCACTACCGAGAGGGAAGACCATCGTGTTCGGCGTACGCCTGCATCTGCAGCAGCAATTCGAGCAGCTGTTGGCACCACAATGACACAAAGAACTGTTACAAATCGGTTACTTGAAGGTCAGCTCCGAGCCAGACGCCCTGCAGCGTGCATTTCACTAGCCCCTAACCACCATTTGCGACTTCAGTGGTGTGAACGAGAGCTCATTTGATAGCAGAATGGAGATCTCCTATGATACTTGGAGCTATGATCTGGGGTGCAATTTCGCAGGAGCACTCTAGTGGTTATCCCATGCATCCTGATGGCAAATTTGTAGGTCAGTCTGGCGAACTGGCATGTTCTGCTGCCATTGCTGAACAGCATTCCAGGAGGTGTTTTCCAACAGGATAACGCTCTCCCATAAGCTGCTGTCGTAACCCAGCATGCTCTACGGAGTTTCGACATGTTGCTTTACCCTGTTCCATCACCATATATGTCTCCAAATGAGCCCATATGGGACATTATCGCACAACTCCAGCGTCATCCACAATCATCAATAACCGTCCCTGTATTGACCGAACAAGTGCAACAAGTGTGGAACTTCATCCCACAGACTGACATCCCGCACATGTAAAATACAAGTCATTTACGACTGCATGCTTGCAGTCAACATTCTGGCGGTTATAACGGTTATTATTGTACCAGCATTTCACATTTGTAATGGCTTATCTCGCGCTGTGATCTTGCAGTGTTAGTCACTTAAATATGTAACCTAGACAAATGTATTCCGAAATTTCATTTCTCTACATTAATTATTATTTGAAGTTGCGGTTTTTTCCGCCATTGTAGAGTTAAAAGTTTTAATGAGAAATATTATTATACTGATTTCAGTATCCTTAATGACTAAATAAATAATACTGACTACGAGTTGGTAAAGTTAATGCCAGCAGTACTTGTACTACTGCTGCTGCCGCCGTTAATAGTGATGATAAAAATAATAATAATAATAATAAAAATAATAATATAGACAGTTATGACAGTAGCAGATGTAAAAATAATTTATATGCTTACAAAATACTGTAGGTAACGAGTTCCGGGCAAAAGAAATTTTAGACGACTGCACTAGCTATGAATACTGGGAAAAGAGACATATACGGTTGGAAAGAAGGTTGCACGAGAGTAACGAGTGTGTACACGGACAGTTCTAATCATTATTGTTCTTATAGTAGTATGTCAGTAGGACCAAGGTCCCTAAACAAAAACATTGTAAGGTAATGATGCCCAAGCCATGTTTTAAAAGAGCTCTGTAATCCTGGGATTGAACAGCAAAGAGATCAAACTCATGACTGGACTGATGACTGGCCATGGGAACTTAAGAAAACACCTACACACAATGGGTATAACGGAAGAGGACCCCAAATGTAGGATCTGTGATGAGGGTGAAGAAACTGCATCACACCTAATCTTTGAATGCATGGAATTGGAGAGTAAAAGATACAGAATCTTCGGGACAACTAGACATGAAGAAATTGTGTCTAACAAAAAACTGGTAGAGGGACTCCTTGCACTATTTAAAGGTACTAGATATACAGGGAGCGATACCGCACAATAAACTTAGTTTCGGCGCGGGCAGTGGCGGGCTAGACCTAAGCTGTTTTAGCTCTCCTGTTAAAATCATTGAATCAATACAACAGTCTCCTAATGCCGGAGATGTTATCCATTTCTTTACTATATTGCGGGGGGTTATTCCATAGTCGGGTTCCTGCTACTGAGAAGGATTTCGAGAAAGTGGCTGAACTATAGAGTGAGACAGAAAGGACTTTGCCCTGGTGGAAAAAGGTGTTTCTGCCATGTTGTTCAGACTAGAGCGTCAAGCTCCACTTGAGAGCGTATGTTGGTAAGGCAGTAGAGAAGACAGAGGATATGGAAACCTTTGCGCTTGTCTGCATGCAGCCAGGATAGCTGAGCATATGATGGTGAAATATGATAAAAGAGTCGAACATAATAGATACAAAGAACGCATGCATTGACCAATTACGGACGAAAATTAAACCATTGACAACAGGTCATAAAACCAGGAATCTTTCACTGAAAATAAAAGTATGAAGCGCACAGTGATGTAACCACTTATGAACGAATCATATAATGATAACTTTAATGTTCCCCATTAACACAGAGTTACCTCTTTTCACATCATAATTTAAATTACATCGTCAATGTATAAACTATGCTAGACAAGGCAATTTATCATATTACATCAGTTGATAGCGATTTATATCTTGAGATTATGCAAGCTATATACATGTGACAGTCATGACATTCATTTATCGTAGCGTACGAATCACAGCTTGCATAATTTTAAAATATGAATCACTGTTAGTGTATGGAAAATCTTCATGACCAAATAACTCAGGGCAAGCAGCCAGGTGAGCCGTGGCGCCATTGAGTTAGTGGTCTGTTCTGTCTGGCGCTACTGTCTCAGGTCTAGTATCGACTATCCCCCGTTGCGGCCCCATTGCCTGTATCTATGAGGAAGAGTTGGTATCTGTGGATTTGCTTGCCGATATATATACGGGGTTCGTTGGCCCGAGAGGAAGGGCACGAAGTTTGGGGATAGACCTGCAGCCGTCTGGAACGAAACTAGAATGATATATTAATACCTTCAGCTGCTGACGGGCGTTGATATATATCAACGGGGACAGGTGAAAATGTGTGACCCGACCGGGACTCGAACCCGCGCTCTCCTGCTTACATGGAAAGAAATGTCCGAAAGAACAGACACCATATCTATATAAGTATATAGTTCTGCCAATACCGGCCATGACCTTCCTCTGCTGTGGGGATGCACATATATTACCCGAATTGTTACGGGACTTGGTAAGAATGTCTTCCACGAGTAATGAGTGTCCAGTAGGAGACGAGGTAATGGCAGAAGTAAAGCTGTGAGGACGGCACGTGAGTCGTGCCTGGGTAGCTCAGTTGGTAGAGCACTTGCCCGCGAAAGGCAAAGGTCTCGAGTTCGAGTCTAGGTCCGGCACACAGTTTTAATCTGCCAGGAAGTTTCAGTAATGAGTGTGTTGGGTAGGGACACTACGAATGTAGTGTGCGGACATATAAGGTGAGAATGTGGGTCTCGCTGGAGAGGTCCGCGAGATAGCCCCTGCAGTCGCACTATCCTCTGTGCCCTCGGTGGCTCAGATGGATAGAGCGTCTGTAATGTAAGCAGGAGATCCCCGGCTCGAGGCCCGCTCGGGGCACGCATTTTCACCTGTCCCCCTTGATATACACTCCTGGAAATGGAAAAAAGAACACATTGACACCGGTGTGTCAGACCCACCATACTTGCTCCGGACACTGCGAGAGGGCTGTACAAGCAATGATCACACGCACGGCACAGCGGACACACCAGGAACCGCGGTGTTGGCCGTCGAATGGCGCTAGCTGCGCAGCATTTGTGCACCACCGCCGTCAGTGTCAGCCAGTTTGCCGTGGCATACGGAGCTCCATCGCAGTCTTTAACACTGGTAGCATGCCGCGACAGCGTGGACGTGAACCGTATGTGCAGTTGACGGACTTTGAGCGAGGGCGTATAGTGGGCATGCGGGAGGCCGGGTGGACGTACCGCCGAATTGCTCAACACGTGGGGCGTGAGGTCTCCACAGTACATCGATGTTGTCGCCAGTGGTCGGCGGAAGGTGCACGTGCCCGTCGACCTGGGACCGGACCGCAGCGACGCACGGATGCACGCCAAGACCGTAGGATCCTACGCAGTGCCGTAGGGGACCGCACCGCCACTTCCCAGCAAATTAGGGACACTGTTGCTCCTGGGGTATCGGCGAGGACCATTCGCAACCGTCTCCATGAAGCTGGGCTACGGTCCCGCACACCGTTAGGCCGTCTTCCGCTCACGCCCCAACATCGTGCAGCCCGCCTCCAGTGGTGTCGCGACAGGCGTGAATGGAGGGACGAATGGAGACGTGTCGTCTTCAGCGATGAGAGTCGCTTGTGCCTTGGTGCCAATGATGGTCGTATGCGTGTTTGGCGCCGTGCAGGTGAGCGCCACAATCAGGACTGCATACGACCGAGGCACACAGGGCCAACACCCGGCATCATAGTGTGGGGAGCGATCTCCTACACTGGCCGTACACCACTGGTGATCGTCGAGGGGACACTGAATAGTGCACGGTACATCCAAACCGTCATCGAACCCATCGTTCTACCATTCCTAGACCGGCAAGGGAACTTGCTGTTCCAACAGGACAATGCACGTCCGCATGTATCCCGTGCCACCCAACGTGCTCTAGAAGGTGTAAGTCAACTACCCTGGCCAGCAAGATCTCCGGATCTGTCCCCCATTGAGCATGTTTGGGACTGGATGAAGCGTCGTCTCAAGCGGTCTGCACGTCCACCCCGAACGCTGGTCCAACTGAGGCGCCAGGTGGAAATGGCATGGCAAGCCGTTCCACAGGACTACATCCAGCATCTCTACGATCGTCTCCATAGGAGAATAGCAGCCTGCATTGCTGCGAAAGGTGGATATACACTGTACTAGTGCCGACATTGTGCATGCTCTGTTGCCTGTGTCTATGTGCCTGTGGTTCTGTCAGTGTGATCATGTGATGTATCTGACCCCAGGAATGTGTCAATAAAGTTTCCCCTTCCTGGGACAATGAATTCACGGTGTTCTTATTTCAATTTCCAGGAGTGTATATCAACGCTCGTCAGCAGCTGAAGGTATTAATATATCATTCTAATTTATTATTTTCTGGTTTGTGCCCGACCCTCAGAGTTTTACTCTGTCAGCTCTTTGGTCGTAAATATAGGCCGTAATATTGTACTAAGACAGTAGTTTCGTTGGAAGTTTGTCCCGCTATTATATTGTATTATATTGCCTTCCCTTATTATTTTCTGGTTTGTACCCGACCCTCAGAGTTTTACTCGGTCGGCTCTTTGGTCGTAAATATAAGCCGTAGTATTGTACTAAGACACCAGTTTCGTTGGAAGTTTGTCCCGCTATTATATTGCCTCTCCTTTCTGGTACGTACCCGATCATTAATGCTCTAATGAATCGGCTCCTGGTCGTAAACACAGTCGGAACAATTGTACTAAGGTACAGGTTTCCGTTAAACAAAAGAGTTAGATGTTAACCGTTTCAATTCTTTGATTGTAATTGCATTTTTCAGTCATTAGTTATAATCTGAACAATCTGTTGTACTAAGCTGTTCATTGCCGTGTTTGGAAGATCGGCTCATTACTGATGTATTTTAGCTGGATCTTGCGGTTCCCCCAAGTGAGTTCTCTTGTAATAAGTGTTCACAAGTAATGTTTTAAGATGTTCCTTCAGAGCGGTCTTAATAACTGACAATCAGTTTAACTTTGAGAATATTAACAACCAACTGTCACCATGGCTTTAGTCAAAATAAAACTGTCAGAAGGGACGGTTTAGGATCCAGTCGCACCTTGGTTGCCGATGAAATTAAGAGGTTGGTTGCTTTGAAATAAGCCTTATCATTGTCATATTGTTTCCTTTACGCATAGTTGCGCATCTTAACCACGAACCTTTCGACACACAACTTTCAAATTAAAAGTTTCGTCATCTGCTTTGAGCAACTGAATCACTCTTGTATTCAATGATGCTTACAGAGATTTCATGTGTCACAGAAGGGCATTTAATAAGACAGACTGTGTCCAGCGCGGTAGTAAACACCGCTGTTTCACACGATAACTGGCAGGCTACAGGTCCGGCCGTCAGGTAATCATTGTCATATTGTTTACTGTTTTGCAATACAGCATTTCAGATTTCTTTGTAAAAGCTTATTCAACTTAAGGTTTAAGATCAAAAGGATTTTCCAAATTTGTTCATTTTGTTAAAGAAAATTTTATGGTTATACAGGGTGAGTCACCTAACATTACCGCTGGATATATTTCGTAAACCACATCAAATACTGACGAATCGATTCCACAGACCTAACGTGAGGAGAGGGGCTAATGTAAATGGCTAATACAAACCATAAAAAAATGCACGGAAGTATGTTTTTTAACACAAACCTACGTTTTTTTAAATGGAACCCCGTTAGTTTTGTTAGCACATCTGAACATATAAACAAATACGTAATCAGTGCCGTTTGTTGCATTGTAAAATGTTAATTACATCCGGAGATATTGTAACCTAAAGTTGACGCTTGAGTACCACTCCTCTGCTGTTCGATCTTGTGTATCGGAGAGCACCGAATTACGTAGGGATCCAAAGGGAACGGTGATGGACCTTAGGTACAGAAGAGACTGGAACAGCACATTACGTCCACATGCTAACACCTTTTTATTGGTCTTTTTCACTGACGCACATGTACATTACCATGAGGGGTGAGGTACACGTACACACGTGGTTTCCGTTTTCAATTACGGAGTGGAATAGAGTGTGTCCCGACATGTCAGGCCAATAGATGTTCAATGTGGTGGCCATCATTTGCTGCACACAATTGCAATCTCTGGCGTAATGAATGTCGTACACGCCGCAGTACATCTGGTGTAATGTCGCCGCAGGCTGCCACAATACGTTGTTTCATATCCTCTGGGGTTGTAGGCACATCACGGTACACATTCTCCTTTAACGTACTCCACAGAAAGAAGTCCAGAGGTGTAAGATCAGGAGAACGGGCTCGCCAATTTATGCGTCCTCCACGTCCTCCACGCAACTGAACGTCGGAGGTTTCAAGCGTTAACTTTAGGTTACAATATCTCCGGATGTAATTAACATTTTACAGTGCAACAAACGGCATTGATTACGTATTTGTTTATATGTTCAGATGTACTAACAAAACTAACGTGGTTCCATTTAAAAAAACGTAGGTTTGTGTTAAAAAACATACTTCCGTGCATTTTTGTATGGTTTGTATTAAACAATTACACTAGCCCCTCTCCTCACGTTCGGTCTGTGGAATCGGTTCGTCAGTATTTGATGTGGTTTACGAAATATATCCAGCGGTAACGTTAGGTGACTCACCCTGTATATCGTTAAATAAACAGCTTGTGTGGAAAAAAAGTTATATTGGTGGGTCCTCCCTTACACGTTTCCCTTAAATCCAGTAAGTACCTCGTCACACTCTGTACGTTCGTTTTTTGACAAGTGAGAGAGCACGATTCCAAGCAGAATTTAAACAAAAACGACCATCTCTATTCATAGGTTTACTTGCTAATTTAATTTCAACCGCTTCCTTAATAACAATATCGCAATAGTTGGAAATGCATGCCAGCACCTCCGTGTTGTTACATTCCATCGGACGACCGGTTCCAAGACAATGTTCTGCAGTGGCGGATTCTCTGCGCTGTTGTCAGGGTCTGTGCCGCTTATGCTCAGTACAGCGGTGATCCACACGCCTGATAGTCTGAGAAATATTTGACATGCCACAACTGCATTGAATACGGTAGAAATTCGCCTCACGAAACCTAGAAGGACCCTGATCTTAGATGGTGGTCGAAAAACAAACTTCATCATATTACCACAAAATACGACCAATCCTATGCTAAATGCTGCCTGCGTAAGGCAAAAAAGGACGTAGATTTTGGTGCTACCTCGGTGTTATCATCACTCACCCGATAAACAGTTGGTCGATAGCATAACGGACGACTAATCTGTCCTTCACTGTAGCCATTCTGACGAAAGGTTATTTCTAGGTTAGCAAACTCAGCTGACAAACTCTCAAGGTCCGAGATGACATGGACCCTGTGAGCCAAGGTACGAATTACCACTTCACTCTGAGCCGGATGGTAACAGCTATCAGCCTGTATCTACAGGTCAGTGTGAGCAGGATTCCTAAAAACGGCATGCCCCATCGTTCCATCCTCCTTCCTACTGAGCAATATATCAGGGAAGGGAAGACAGCCATCATTTGCCTCCACCGCCGTGGAACGAATATTCGGGTGTTTCGAAATCAGCTGTTCCATAAGGTCTTTCAAATTCTCACAGCCATGAGGCCAAACAACCGATGTATTGTCTACATACCTAACAAAACAAGCAGGTTTCAAAGGCGCCAACTCCAAGGCGCGCTCCTCAAAAGCTTCTTCTATAAACAAAATGGCAATAATAGGTGACAACGGGCTTGCCGTCGTACTTCATCTGTCTGCTCGTTGTAATAGTCATTGAATGAAAAGTAAGTGGAAGTCAACACACGTCGAAATAGATTCGTTAATCCAGCTAATTGTAAGACATTTCCAGGGGCAGATGTGGACTCTGACAACAATCTATTGGTTATGACCTGTAGATTAAAACTGAAGAAACTGTAAAAAGGTGGGAAGCTAAGCAGATGGGGCCTGGATAACCTGAAAGAACCAGAGGTTGTACAGAGTTTCAGGGAGAGCATAAGGGAACAATTGACAGGAATGGGGGGAAAGAAATACAGTAGAAGAAGAATGGGTAGCTTTGAGGGATGAAGTAGTGAAGGCAGCAGAGGATCAAGTAGGTAAAAAGACGAGGGCTAGTAGAAATCCTTGGGTAACAGAAGAAATATTGAATTTAATTGATGAAAGGAGAAAATATAAAAATGCAGTAAATGAAGCAGGCAAAAAGGAATACAAACGTCTCAAAAATGAGATCGACAGGAAGTACAAAATGGCTAAGCAGGGATGGCTAAAGGGCAAATGTAAGGATATAGAGGCTTATCTCACTAGGGGTAAGGTAGATACTGCCTACAGGAAAATTAAAGAGACCTTTGGAGATAAGAGAACCACTTGTATGAACATCAAGAGCTCAGATGGAAACCCAGTTCTACGCAAAGAAGGGAAAGCAGAAAGGTGGAAGGAGTATATAGAGGGTCTATACAAGGGCGATGTGCTTGAGGACAATATTATGGAAATGGAAGAGGATGTAGATGCAGATGAAATGGGAGATACGATACTGCGTGAAGAGTTTGACAGAGCACTGAAAGACCTGAGTCGAAACAAGGGCCCAGGAGTAGACAACATTCCATTGGAACTACTGACGGCCTTGGGAGAGCCAGTCCTGACAAAACTCTACCATCTGGTGAGCAAGATGTATGAAACACGCGAAATACCCTCAGACTTCAACAAGAATATAATAATCCCAATCCCAAAGAAAGCAGGTGAGGACAAATGTGAAAATTACCGAACAGTCAGTTTAATAAGCCACAGCTGCAAAATACTAACACGAATTCTTTACAGACGAATGGAAAAACTGGTAGAAGCAGACCTCGGAGAAGATCAGTTTGGATTCCGTAGAAATACTGGAACACGTGAGGCAATACTGACCGTACGACTTATCTTAGAAGAAAGATTAAGGGAAGGCAAATCTACGTTTCTAGCATTTGTAGACTTAGAGAAAGCTTTTGACAATGTTGACTGGAATACTCTCTTTCAGATTCTGAAGGTTGCAGGGGTAAAATACAGGGAGCGACAGGCTATTTACAATTTGTACAGAAACCAGATGGCAGTTATAAGAGTCGAGGGACATGAAAGGGAAGCAGTTGTTGGGAAGGGAGTAAGACAGGGTTGTAGCCTCACCCCGATGTTATTCAATCTGTATATTGAGCAAGCAGTAAAGGAAACAAAAGAAAAATTCGGAGTAGGTATTAAAATCCATGGAGAAGAAATAAAAACTTTGAGGTTCGCCGATGACATTGTAATTCTGTCAGAGACAGCAAAGGACTTGGAAGAGCAGTTGAACGGAATGGATAGCGTCTTGAAAGGAGGATATAAGATGAACATCAACAAAAGCAAAACAAGGATAATGGAATGTAGTCGAATTAAGTCGGGTGATGCTGAGGAAACTAGATTAGGAAATGAGACACTTAAAGTAGTAAAGGAGTTTTGCTATTTTGATGATGGTCGAAGTAGAGAGGATATAAAATGTAGTCTGGCAATGGCAAGGAAAGCGTTTCTGAAGAAGAGAAATTTGTTAACATCGAGCATAGATTTAAGTGTCAGGAAGTCTTTTCTGAAAGTATTTGTATGGAGTGTAGCCATGTATGGAAGTGAAACATGGACGATTAATAGTTTGGACAAGAAGAGAATAGAAGCTTTCGAAATGTGGTGCTACAGAAGAATGCTGAAGATTAGATGGGTAGATCACATAACTAATGAGGAAGTATTGAATAGGATTTGGGAGAAGTTTGTGGCACAACTTGACCAGAAGAAGGGATCGTTTGGTAGGACATGTTCTGAGGCATCAAGGGATCACCAATTTAGTATTGGAGGGCAGCGTGGAGGGTAAAAATCGTAGAGGGAGACCAAGAGATGAATACACTAAGCAGATTCAGAAGGATGTAGGTTGCAGTAGGTACTGGGAGATGAAGAAGCTTGGACAGGATAGAGTAGCATGGAGAGCTGCATCAAACCAGTCTCAGTACTGAAGACCACAACAACAACAATCCAGCACCAGCCCTAACCTCAGTCAACCGTAACGAGTCAGACAGAAGAACTTGCGTGAAGAGAGAGACCAGATCAACAATCTCACTCTACTGCTGCGAAGTTTATCCAACCTGCGCAAGGAACGATACATTTCCTCCCCATAAATAATGTGAGACCTTACTTTTTGCAGGCATATGCAATGTTCAAATAGCTTAGTGGCAATGCAGCCGATTGACGTCGTCGACAACCGCCGATATGTCGACAGCAGCACACCCTGTCATTTTCAAGGCAAAACTGCAGCAAGTAAGCACTTTGCGAACGAATTTAAAAGCCCGTTGTCACCTATTATCGCAATTTTGTTTATGGAAGATTTTGAGAAACGTGCATTGGAGTCGACGGCCTTGAAACATGCGCTTTTTTTATTTTTTGTGTTTTTCTTCAGATATGTAGAGATTAAGTTCGTCGTTTGGGCTCATGGCAATGAGGATTTAAAAGACTTTTTAGAACACCTGATTTCAAGCCATCAGAATATCACTATCACGATGGAGGTAGGAAAGGATGGGTGCCTTCCACTTTCCGATATGTTGGTCAGGAGGAAGGTGGATGGTACAATGGGTCATCCAGTTTATAGGAAGCCTACTCACACTGACTCGTATCTGCAGCCATCCGGCTCAACGTGAAGTGGTACTTTGTACCTTGGTTCACAGGACCCCTGTCTTCTAGGACCCTGAGAGTTTGTCAACTGTTAGCTCTTCTCGAAAGACAGATGAGATGTGCGTTACGGTGTCATGCAAGTGTGCAACAAGTGAGTGATCATAATACCGAAGTGGCACCAAAACCTACGGCCTTTTTTGCCTTATGAAGGGAACATTTCGAACAGGATTTGTCATATTTTGCGGAAATATGATGTGAACTGCGTTTTTCGTCCACCTCTAGGATCAGGATCCTTTTAGGTCCGTAAAGGATGGACTTGGTTTGCGTAAGGCGGTTGTGTGCCGTATTCCTCATTGTTGTAGCATGTCATATGTTGGTCGGACTATCAGGATTGTAGAGGACCGATCTACTGAGCATAAGTGGCACACATGCTTACAACAGCCGAGCAAACCCGACATTGCAGGCAGGCCGGGGTGGCCGAGCGGATCTAGCCGCTATAGTCTGGAACCGCGCGACCGCTACGATCGCAGGTTCGAATCCTGCCTCGGACATGGATGTGTGTGATGTCCTTAGGTTGGCTAGGTTTAAGTAGTTATAAGCTCTAGGGGACTGATGACCTCAGAAAAGTCCCATAGTGCTCAGAGGCATTTGAACCATTTTGAACCGACATTGCTGAACATTGTGTTGCCGCTGGTCGTCCTATAGAATATAACAACACGGATATTCTGGCATGCAATTCCAGATTTTGCGAGAGTGTTATGGAGTAAGTGGTTGAAATTAAATTAGCAATTAACCTTATAAATAGATAAGGTGGTTTTGGTTTAAATTCTGCTTGGAATCGTGCTCTCTCATTTGTCACAAAACAAAGGTCAGAGTTTCTGTGACCTCGCCCGTTCGCTATCGATAACTTCCGACGTCAGTTATCTTTGGTTTGTCATGGTGCTAGTGTTAGTGTGTGTGTGCGTGTGTGTGTGTGTGTGTGTGTGTGTGTATGTGTGTGTGTGTGTGTGTGTGAGAGAGAGAGAGAGAGAGGGAGAGAGGGAGAGAGAAAGAGTGTGTGTGTGTGTGTGTGTGTGTGTGTGAGAGAGAGAGAGAGAGAGTGTATGAGAGAGAGAGAGAGAGAGTGTGTATGGGAGAGAGGGAGAGAGAGTCTGTTGCCTTTACGGAGTTTCTCTGAAAACCGAAATTTTAATTTCGTTTGCACAGCAGTTTGCCTTGAAAGTGGCAGGGTTTGCTCCAGTCGACACATCGCGGTTGTCGATGACGTCACCTTGCTGCCTTGCCGTAAGTTATTTGAACACTGTATACGCCGGGAGAAACTAAGGTCTCTCTATGACCGTCTTTAGTTCTATCAGTAAACAGTGATCACCCGTGAAATCGCCTTTATGTGGCATGCATACATTCATAGCGCTTAAGCCGATTGCTGATGTAACATGAAAAAGTCCACTGCCCAGCACACTTTATCCTGTATATTTATGATGTAATTTATATTACGATGGGACAATAGGTAACTCTATATAGATGGGAAGCATTTATGTACTTATGATTTGTTTATAGCTGTGTGCGTCATACTTTCATTTTCAGTGACAAATTTTTGTTTCATTATCTGACGTCAATGATTTTATTATCGCCTAATATGATACTGTAAATGCTTTTAAGTGAATACGCAACATTTTATGACATACATGTCGCCGTTAACGTTCACATAGGTTGTTAAGCGATTTTGACAGTTTAATCTGGTAATGCTACATACATATTATTTGAGTTAGTATACAGGAAACTTATGATGGTCTGTTAATCAAAACTGGTTGTTAAGTAAAGAACTGTATCAATACTCGAGGCTGTAGCCAACATATTTTTCAAGTAGTTAAGAGCTGCGGGAACCACTTCCTGAAAATAGATACAACGCTATTTCGTTTTGTAAAGTCTACAATTTTGCATTCCTGGTCATTTAAAGAAGTTGACAGTCATCGCAGCATTCTGAAATCTTAGCAAAATCTGTGCTGCTCTTTTCGGAGAGTACTTCATAACAGATAACTCTATCATCTGCCGAATGTCTGAGGTTACTATTAATAATGTATGTGACAACATAAATATAAGACATGAACAGCAATTTCCCTCGAGGACACCCGAAGTTATTTCTACGCCTGTCGACGAGTCTCCATCCAAGACAACATGCTGCGTTCCCCCTAAGACGCAATACTCATTCCACTCAAATAATTCGCTTGATATCCCATACGCTTTCGATAGTAAGCGTAGATGAATCCTACTTCCATTATACCATTTTCCGCTGTAGTTGATATTACCCTATACTCATCTGAGCATAAATCTTTGTCTTCGTTCCATTTCACTTCGCTGACACCCCACTGTATCTGGATTTAACCATAACATTTCCATTTTCAGATTTTCTAGCCCTACGACTTTCAAACTTCTGACGTACCACGCCCTGACTCGCAGAAAGTTATCCTTTCCTTGGTTATACAATCTTTTTCTCGTGGTCACCTCGCCCATGGCTGTGCCCACCCGGAGATTCTAATAGGGGACTAGTACGGAATCTTTTGCCAATCGGGAGATCATCATGACATTTTTCAATTACAGGCCACATGTTCTGTGGATACCATTGCCTTCTGTATTCTCATGCCGTTGATCATTGCTGATTCTTCCGCCTTTAGGGGCAATTTCCCATCCCAAGGGCAAGAGAGTGCCCTGAACCTCTGTCTACTCCTCCGCCCTCTTTGACAATTGCTATTGCTGATGATTTTTATTCAAAGTTTAAGCGGTGACAGGGTTCGAACACAATACCGAGGACGTTTTGATTACCGATGAAGCACGCTAGCCCTACACCACAGGTGCAGACCTCGTATGGGCCGTAAAGACGGGACTGACTAATTGCAGCACTCACAAGCACACTAAGAAACCACTCTTCACGCGTTCGATATGCGACTGGAACGGAAAGAAACTCTGACGCGTGATACCATTCTAAACCCACTCTGCCATGCCCTTCACAGTGGTGTACGATGCTGATATAGACGCTCGCACTAGGTGCTTTGCCGAATGAAGGTAATTTCTTACAGTCAACGTACGTAACTTATGACAGTTTACTTGCATCAGTAGCAGAAGCCGCGTATTTGTTTAGTATTCATTAACTCCAGGCTCCTGACAACAACAGAGCTGACACCGACTGCTGAGTGGCGACATTTCTTAACTCTACATCTACATCTACATGGTTACCTTGCAATTCACAATTAAGTACCTGGCAGAGGGTTCATCTAACCATTTTCATACTACTTCTCTACTATTCCACTCTCGAATGACGCGTGGGAAAAAGGAACACGTAAATCTTTCCGTTCGAGCTCCGATTTCTCTTGTTTTATTATGATGATCATTTCTCCCTACATAGGTGGGTGTCAACAAATTATTTTCGCATTCGGAAGAGAAAGTTGGTGATTGAAATTTCGTAAATAGATCTCGCCGCAAAGCTAACCGCCTTTGTTTCAGTGACTGCCACCCCAACTAGCGTATCATATCATTGACACTCTCACACCTATTGCGCAATAGCACGAAACGAGCTGCCCTTCTTTGCACTTTTTCGATGTCCTCCGTCAATCCTACCTGCTAAGGATCCCATACCGCGCAGCAATATTCCAGCAGAGAACGGACAAGTGTAATGTAGCCTGTCTCTTTAGTGGGTTTGTCGCATCTTCTAAGTGTTCTGCCAATAAAGCGCAGTCTTTGTTTCGCATTCCCCACAATATTATCAATGTGGTCTTTCCAATTTAAGTTGATCGTAGTTGTAATTCCTAAGTATTTAGTCGAACTGACAGCCCTTAGATTTGTGCGATTTATCGTATACCCAAAATTTATCATATTTCCTTTAGTACACATGTGGATCACCTCACACTTTTCTTTGTTTAGTGCCAGTTGCTGCTTTTCGTACCATACAGAAATTCTCTCTAGATCATTTTGTAATGATACCACTAAATCAACCAACCACGGCCGTGCGGCGTGGTGAGTACAGTAACGCATGTCTAAACAGGAAGGTCGTAGCAACAAGAACTATCAGCCGTGCATATGAAGTATCACTATGTATCGTTATTGCTAATGACCGCTACAGGAAACGTTAGAGTAAAGCAACGGCGGCATTAACACTTCGTGTACAAGTGGTTTCTCCTTCAAACCACCAATTTAAAGTACCACTGCCTTTCGCGTGAAACCACCGATGCTTTCGCAAGACAAAAACTCCAAGTGGAACACTGCTATACTTCTACAAATATAGTGCAATGCAGCAGTCGCTTATGGCGTTCACAATAGCTTTTGGAGGAGAGTGTTTGCTACGTGATTGTTGGGGGTTTGTACATGCAATTTTTTCTTACGTAATTTACTTGATGCGTTGTTGTTGCATACTGATCATATTGAGGAAATCATTGATAGCAAAAGTATATGTAAAGTTGTAAGACAGCAAGAACTATGCCCCTTACATGAAGTCATTAAAGATCACCTAACTCACGTTGAGCCAACATTAGAGCTGAACAGAAATGACTGACAAGGCACAATGCATCTTGTAGAGGGTATAGTATGGACATATTGGAATAATTAATGTCGGGTGATGGTTTTAAAGTCATTCATACGACATGAAAACTTCGTGGAAATGCGTCGATTTACTGCAGGCTAGTTTATCCCAGGGAAGTATTCAGAGTTGACCATGGCCGGCTAGGGAGCGGCGAAGGGAAGCGACAATAGGCAGCTTAGGGTGGCTCAAGCTCTGAGCAAGCGGTAACGGGGTGCGGCCTCCAGCTGCCTTAAGATGAGTGACAGTGAGTGGGTGGTTCACCCCATGCTGGTGTACTGGGAAGCAGATTGAGAACTTGTACGCCTATTGATAAATGTCCATTGTCCTATTTTCAGTGAAACATGCGAGAAAGCCGCGTAAAGCTATGGTAGAGCGGTCAACAATGCCAAAATATGCGTGTTCGCGCTGGATCCCACTCCGCAGAGTCTGAAGTAAATCAGGTGAAGAGCGACAGAATGAAATACGCCGGCCTCCGATGGGAATGTAGGACCAAGGAATTTGAAGTACTCTCCTGGGAGTCAGAATTCCAGAGAAATTGGTGTTTTGTGCAGACGCTAACCTTGATGGGTGACCTGGGAGGATCTAAATAGCAGAAGTTGAGAGGAAGGGAAATTTTGTGAGAATTTGTTCACTTCCCAGAGCAGGCATTGGTCAGCGCTGGGAAGCGACGCATAATTAATGCGACTTGCGCTGCAATTGGCGTAAGTGATTTTGCTGGAGGGGAAACCGAGGCAAAGAGTGGACTGGGAGAAGTCTCCGTAGTCGTCTTCCATTCCCAGATTGCCTAGAGGGTGGACGTGGCGTTCTTTACTCAGCTTACCTGAGAAAGAGTGAGCATCTCTGCAGTTTAGGACTTAGCAAACGGAACAATTGAGCTTGGAGATAGAAAGTTTTGGTTCAGCTATGTACTGAGCAAGATAGTTAGGAGTGAATAGACGAGTGCAGCCTTGCAGCACCATGAGGCCGGCCGATGTCCGCACAACGTTGCTGCCTCGCCACGCTGAATTCGGTGACATTGCACCTGCTCTGGCTTGAGTTAGGCACTGATTAATTTGTTGGATCACGTCGGCAAAGTTTCCACGAGGATTTCATGGGCCGTGTATTGTAGAATTCTTCTCCCACTTCGCATTACGCCTGGGTAAGTCGATAGGAATTAATTTAGATTTATCGCGCTTTACTCCACGTTACTGCAGTTTATTACCACTGCCTCTTAGGAGAGTCATGTAATGTGATGATTGAAGGTCGGGAGTTAGAATAAATTTGTGCTAATTGACTGCATCTGTTTTCAATCAAGTAGTTGAAATCGCAAGTCACTTTCTTAATTAATTTTATGTTCCACATTTGCATCTGGTGTTCAATAGCTGAATATAACATCAATGTGCACCCCTTTTTAATTAAAAGTGATCAATTCTGAATTAATTAATGTCAACACTGCCACAGCAGTTCAATAAGGAGTCACAGGGCCTTATTACTTTCTTTGCATTATCCGATACTGCGGCAGTTTTGCACTCTCTGTTGATCTGTTAGTCAATTAGCTGGGGTGAACCCACGCCAAAACCAGATAAGTGACAGGTGGGGCATTACAAAGTCAATGTAACGTAAATTGGAGTTTATACTACCGCTTTTATAATCGGTTTCGACAGAAAACCATTGGGACTGTACGTACATTTATAATAAAGTTTGGAATTGGATCTAAATGTATTAAATTTTAGTACCGTTTTTGGTTGTGAATTTGTTTTGGGCATTATCAGTTCACGGAAGTTTCGAGACGTCACGCATGATCCAAAAGTCCGCCTAAAAAAGGGGAAATTTCTAGTTATTTGGATTCAGAGATATCTGAGGCAGAAAATAATGTTTCTGTGAACGCTTTCCATCTGGGAAGTACATCATGAACTTCATCAATTCCTTTGTCATGTTGAACTACTCACTGAAAATCGGTTCATGACGATGTTGATGACGACAGTGAAGACCAGCATGCCATGATAAACTTCAAATAATATGGTTTACATTGTACAAATTAGCAGTCATGATTGCCATCTATGAAGAGGTACGACCAAATCTCGATGTAAGCTGTGACTCTTCAAAATGGCTCTGAGCACTATGGGACTTAACATCTGTGGTCATCAGTCCCCTAGAACTTAGAACTACTTAAACCTAACTAACCTAAGGACATCACACACATCCATGCCCGAGGCAGGATTCGAACCTGCGACCGTAGCAGTCGCGTGGTTCCGGACTGAGCGCCTAGAACCGCTAGACCACCGTGGCCGGCTGCTGTGACTCTCCCATGGAAGAGTTTCCGAGCTTGCTTCCAGAGGAAATGATGGGAGGTGGATTGACCGTACGTCCCAGTGACTCCAAAGTTAAAATATGTCCATAAAACAACCGATTGTTTGCTTTTTGACAATTTCTTGTATTCGTTGCTTACAATTAGAATGAGAGTTAATTTTATGAAATTTTTTAATATTATATTTCTTTTCATATCGTTGGGAATCAAAGGGATAAATGGTACAGATATATTCAGTGCAAGCAGCGATTATAAAATTAGATGCAAAAATTACAAAAAAGATAAACAAGACAAAAAAATTACCAGTCATCTGGATTGAACAGGTAAGGATGGCCTTGGAAAGGAACTACAGAAAGAGAGGTATTGGAAAGTGTGAGATTTAGGGCAAAAGTTTATGAGGAAAAATCCAAGGCAGAGGGAAAAGAAAACTAATAAGAAGTGATGTGAAGAGAGGAAAAACGTAAGCGAAACTAGAAACAAATATTGGAATAAAGAACAACAAAGCGTCTAGATTTGATACTATAATGTGGTCTATGAGGTCTTCTAGAAAGAAGAAGAAAAAGATGAACATTAGATGCATGTTGTCCCTCGGTCGAGCCAGGGAAGTTGCTGCAATTTTGAACGAGGTACTGAAGAGGAACTGCGTGCCGTACAGTGAAACGACGCCGCCAACGAAAGTGAGTGGGTGTTCTTGTCGAGAGCCCATAAACACCGTCGGCAGCGCTCGGCAAGTGGGCGGCAGCGGCGTAAACGAAACGACGGCACACAGTGAAAAGAGGAAAGCGCCGTCCGGTGCGGAGAAAGGGCCAGCCGGCCACGCACCGAGGTCAGCGCAGCGCTCGCTTTCTTCAGATACGTGAGCAGGAGCGCCGGTTATCTCGGCGGGTCACGCAGGAACCAGCCGGGCCCGGCCAAGGTACCAGTTGACCGCCGCGGACCAGACCTGCTTTCAGATCAGCCGCCGGCAGCGCGACACGGAATTCACATCACAGCCTGCCTCACTCTTACGCAGCTACCTTAATTTACGACTTGATGCTAAGCACTCCGGAAAAAAATTATTCTGTCCAGGTGACATCACACTAATATCCCCTTACAAAGTCTTCTAGACCAGTATTTACCCACAGGCTATCGAGTGTAAAGGAACGAGATAGCAACAGTTTTCAAGAATACTGCAACCTTAGACTTTTCTTTCCTAGCGAGAATGAGGTATTTCTCTCCTCTAAGGAGCCGTTACAGAACAGGCGCCAGTCATCCTGCCATACCCCTCGCTGTCCTCGAAAGGAGGGAGATTTTGAATGAACAGGGAAACTGTGGGAGGGGTTGTCGGCTGTTCGAGGAGTGCCGTGGTGAGGGTCTTCTACACGTGGCGATACCAAGATGAAACTACATCTAGACGTCGTGGGATTGGGCGGACGTCGTCGGCTGGGAAGACTGGTAAAACAGGACAGGTGGAAAACTGTGGCGGAACTAACATCAGACTTGAATGCTGGGCAGAGTACAGTGTGTCTGAGCACATAGTGAACCTAACATTCTTAACGATGCTGCTCCGCAGCCGACGACCCATGCATGTGCCGGTGTTAACACCACGACGCCGGCACTAAGAGTGAAATGGGCACGTGACCATCAGCACTGGACCTTGAAGCAGTGGCAGAGCGTTGCATGATCTTCAGCATGCCTATGGGAAAGCTCGTATCAGTCGTCTTCCGGTGCAACAGCTTGTTGACACCTGCACTGCGGGTATCGTACACTGCAGACCAACATTCACCCCTTCATTACGAACATGTTTACCGACAGCAGTGGCATTTTTCAGCAAAATAATGCGTCATGTCACAACGCCAAGAGTGTGACGGAGTGATTCAAAGAACACAGTGGCGAGTTCCAATTGATATGCTGCCCCCCCCCCCCCTCCAGCAAGCCGATCGAACACATCTGGGATGTGAGTGAACTTGGCGTTAGCGCTTGTCACTCTACTTCTCGGAATTTTCTGGAATTACGTGACCTGTGTATGCAGATGAGGTGCCAATTCCCTCCAGCGACCTACTAAGGCCTCACTAATTCCATGCCACGACGCATCACTGCTGCATCGGTGCCAAAGGTGGACATACAGGGTATTAGGTGTTGTTGTTGTCTTCAGTCCTGAGACTGGTTTGATGCAGCTCTCCATGCTACTCTATCCTGTGCAAGCTTCTTAATCTCCCAGTACTTACTGCAACCTACATCCTTAGGAATCTGCTTAGTGTATTCATCTCTTGGTCTCCCTCTACATTTTTACCCACCACGCTGCCCTCCAATGCTAAGTTTGTGATCCCTTGATGCCTCAGAACATGTCCTACCAACCGGTCCCTTCTTCTTCTCAATTTGTGCCACAAACTCCTCTTCTCCCCGATTCTATTCAATACCTCCTCATTAGTTGCGTGATCGACCCATCTAATCTTCAGCATTCTTCTGTAGCACCACATTTCAAAAGCTTCTATTCTCTTCTTGTCCAAACTATTTATCGTCCATGTTTCACTTCCATACATGGCTACACTCCATACAAATACTTTCAGAAACGACTTCCTGACACTTAAATCTATACTCGATGTTCACAAATTTCTCTTCTTCAGAAACGCTTTCCTTGCCATTGCCAGTCTACATTTTATATCCTCTCTACTTCGACCATCATCAAAATAGCAAAACTCCTTTACTACTTTAAGTGTCTCATTTCCTAACTAATACCCTCAGCATCACCCGACTTAATTCGACTACGTTCCATCATCCTCGTTTTGCTTTTGTTGATGTTCAACTTGTATCCTCCTTTCAAGACACTGTCCATTCCGTTCAACTGCTCTTCAAACTCTTTTGCTGTCCCTGACAGAATTACAATGTCATCGGCGAACCTCAATATTTTTATTTCTTCTTCATGGATTTTAATATCTACTCCGAATTTTTCTTTTGTTCCCTTTACTGCTTGCTCAATATACAGATTGAATAACATCGGGGAGAGGCTACAACCCTGTCTCACTCCCTTCCCAACCGCTGCTTCCCTTTCATGTCCCTCGACTGTTATAACTGCCATCTGGTTTCTGTACAAATTGTAAATAACCTTTCGCTCCCTGTATTTTACCCCTGCCATTTTTAGAATTTGAAAGAGAGTATTCCAGTCAACATTGTCGAAAGCTTTCTCTAAGTCTACAAATGCTAGAAACGTAGGTTTGCCTTTCCTTAATCTATTTTCTAAGATAAGTCGTAAGGTCAGTATTGCCTCATGTGTCCCAACATTTCTGCGGCATCCAAACTGATCTTCCCCGAGGTCGGCTTCTACTAGTTTTCCCATTCGTCTGTAAAGAATTCGCGTTAGTATTTTGCAGCTGTGACTTCTGATAGTTCGGTAATTTTCACATCTGTCAACACCTGCTTTCTTTGGGATTGGAATTATTATATTCTTCTTGAAGTCTGAGGGTATATCACCTGTCTCATACATCTTGCTCACCAGATGGTAGAGTTTTGTCAGTACTGGCTCTCCCAAGGCCGTCAGTAGTTCCAATGGAATGTTGTCTACTCCTGGGCCCTTGTTTCGACTCAGGTCTTTCACTGCTCTGTCAAACTCTTCACGCAGTATCGTGTCTCTCATTTCATCTTCATCTAAAACCTCTTCAATTTCCATAATATTATCCTCAAGTACATCGCCCTTGTATAGACCCTCTATATACTCCTTCCACCTTTCTGCTTTCCCTTCTTTACTTCGAACTGGGTTACCATCTGAGCTCTTGATATTCATACAAGTGGCTCTCTTTTCTCCAAAGGTCTCTTTAATTTTTCTGTAGGCACTATCTATCTTACCCCTGGTGAGATAAGCCTCTACATCATTACATTTGTCCTCTAGCCATGCCTGCTTAGCCATTTTGCACTTCCTGTCAATCTCATTTTTGAGACATTTGTATTGCTTTTTGCCTGCTTCATTTACTGCGTTTTTATATTTTCTCCTTTCATCAATTAAATTCAATATTTCTTCTGTTACCCAAGGATTTCTACTAGCCCTTGTCTTTTTACCTACTTGATCCTCCGCCGCCTTCACTACTTCATTCTTCTTCTACTGTATTTCTTTCCACATTCCTGTCAATTGTTCCCTTATGCTCTCCATGAAACTCTGTACAACCTCTGGCTTAGTCAGTTTATCCAGGTCCCATCCTAGGTAGGTGGTCATAATGTTCTGGCCGATCAGTGTATTCAGACGACACTTTGTGGGACAGTCGCTTGCGCTCGTTTTTCATACAAGCCAGTAGTTTTTCATGCTAAAATTTCACTGGAATGCGCTGCTGGGGAAATCCTTCTGATAGTCGGTAAAGTACCGCCTACGTATCCTCGGCGGCGGCGGCGGCGCTAGCCTATGAACCGTGGGACTGCCTGCGCTTTTTAGTGAACTTTTTGATACGTTTCGAAAACATTCCAAGTAGATGGGACAGTCTCATATTCTGACGACGAGACTAGAGCTCTGATTGGCGTGTAATATTTTGCTTCGGACTTCTCTGAAACACAGAAGAGAAGAGGAGATTTCTGACATCAGCTTACCGTTCTCCGATAGGTCAACAAATAACAGCAAGCCCTGGTTAGCTGACGTGCGTTTTGGCGACCGCTTTTGTTTTTTTGGTGGACGGCAGAATTAGACGAAAAGTTTAGAAGGTTATCTGTACCTGATTCTGTCGAAGTGTAGCTTGAGGTTCCATCTTTGGCGAGACGCTGTAACGGCTGGTAAGTTTTTCGCTTTGGGGACTGAATTTACCTAAGACTGGCACCGTGAAAATTCTAGATGCACTACGATAACAGAGATCTTTCTTAAAGCCATATTCATGATTCTTAGTTTAGTTATTTAAACTATTTCGCGATTCGAGAGTGGACGCTTATTGCTGTAAATCTAGGGTTATCATGTCTTACGCGTTAACTTGCTGAGCGCACAAATTATTTCCTATGAATGTCCGAGTAGCACCTCTCTTTATGCCATGGGAAAAGCAGCTATTTCTGCTACATTGTTTCAGGTCATTCAGTCGTGATCTTCGGAAGTAATACCGCTTACATGCTATGTTTCCTGTACCTTGCGGGCCAATAATATGTGTACCATGTGTAAATGAGTAGATTTAGTGCTTCATGTGCATTTTGTTAATATTGAACGAAGACGTCCGTTATCTTTAGTTTTCGCCAAATCTGTGGACCCTTTTGAAATAAGAGTGCAATAATTGAATTCCTGTTGCTATTACACTGTATAATGAACTGCTATGTCGTAAAAAAATTATAAATTAGCTAAACTGCTTGACCTTTGACTTTGAAACAGATAAGACAGGTACTGCATTTAAACTCTCTTTTGTTTTTTTTTCCTAGATCATACATACATACTAAATTTTTTTACCTCTCTAAGATAAAAACCTGTGAAAAAAATTGACTATAGATGATTGTTTCTCCGTGGCTGCTGTAAGGAGAGAACAGATTAGGTACAGGACGAGTTGGTGGTCGGAGGTTTCTTTTTCTCCGGTTCTCAGAGAACGCCAGGCAAAGTCAGAGAAAATTGCTACAACTCGCGATGAAGACTCAGTGTCTCTTGTCAGCTAAAGTACTCGCAGCCGCCGTAAGATTTTCTGGAAACACTTTCAGAATGAGAAGGTTAAAAACAGTGGTAGTGTGGTGTCTTCTAACAAACTGGTCGCTTAGGGAACGTCTTGAGCAGGCAAGCTGACGGAAAAATATAGCGCGTCGTTCGGACCGTGATAGTAGCAGTTTCCCCAGTATTGTTAATTTGCGAAGAAATCACTATGCACTAAATTGCTAAACACACTAATAGGTTTTATGAAAGCCCGGAGATCCAAGATCGAATAAAAGTTCGTAGATGATATTTACCTTTTTTTCATAAGGGAAAATTGTTTATTCTTGATAACTGCGATTACAAGATGACCTTAGCACTTCAAATTACGTCTATATGCAACTTATCTGACCTAAAAAAAAAAAAAAGTCCAATCGGCATTCCTTATCAATTCCCGACAATTGCAAAATAAGCTAGATGCTTTTTTTTCATAGTAAAGAGTGTTGTCGTCACATCAAAGAGCATTGTCGTCTCAATTGCGGTAGCGCATCGTCTCTGATACTCGAAGCCGGAATATTACAATCATATTACATTACGTAGGGACATTACAGTAGTCCGGATAATGCGATACAACTCTGTCAGTATCTTTCGCACAGCGGACAATTGCGGGGCACGCAAGTAAAGTGTCGATGATGTTCTGAAAGGCACCGACATAGACGCTGAGTCATCCCGACACTAGCAAAGTTCCGAGCCGCACTAGGCTCGAAGAGTCCGGTCGAGGTGGTCTCATGGATTTTCGGTTGAGTTCAGCTTCGGGGAGTTTGACTGGCCAGACGAGTATTATAAACTCATCCTGGAACTCTTCAAACAACGTACGGTCACTGAAATCCTTATGACACGTTGCATTGTCCTGCTGATACGAGGTGTGGCTAGAAAAAAACCGGACTAGTACTGGTGAAACAATAAAACGAATGCAATAAGGCTGAAAGTCGCGTGGCCTGTCACGTGACTCTCGCTCCGCCTACTGCTCGAGTTTCATCTGCCTCCTGCACTCAGTCTGCCCGTGGCGTCTGTTTTAAGTAGTTGACGTTTTGTCTGTGCGTCGGAAAATGTTGAGTGTACAGAAAGAACAGCGTGTTAACATCAAATTTTGTTTCAAACTAGGAAAATCTGCAAGTGAAACGTTTGTAATGTTACAACAAGTGTACGGCGATGATTGTTTATCGCGAACACAAGTGTTTGAGTGGTTTAAACGATTTAAAAGATGGCCGCGAAGACACCAGTGATGACACTCGCACTGGCAGACCATTGTCAGCAGAAACTGATGCAAACATTGAAAAAATCGGTAAACTTGTTCGACAAGATCGCCGTTTAACAATCAGAGCAGTGTCTGAGTTAACAGGAGTTGACAAGGAAAGTGTTAGGCAGATTCTTCATGAAAGTTTCAACTTCCAAAGTGTCTCACAATTGAACAGAAGGAACGCCGAAGAATGATTTGTTCTGACATCCTGGAAAACATTGAAAGTGATCCCACCTTCTTACAAAATGTTATTACTTGCGATGAATCGTGGTTTTTTACTTACGATCCCGAAACTAAACGCCAATCGATGCATTGGAAAACTCCTGGTTCTCCACGACAAAAAAAAGCACGAATGTCAAAATCGAAATTCAAGGCAATGATGATTGTTTTTTTTTTTGACATCATAGGGATTGTGCACATTGATTGGGTACCAGAGGGACAAACAGTGAATCAGCATTACTACATTAGCGTCCTGGCTACCCTACGTGAGCGAGTACGGAGAAAACGGAACGATTTGTGGAGAAAAAAGTCATGGATCCTTCACCAAGACAATGCCCCAGCTCACAGTGCGTTGTCAGTGAAGACGTTTTTGGCAAAACACAACATTCCCATCTTAGATCATCCACCCTACTCACCTGATTTGGCCCCCTGTGACTTTTTTCTTTTCCCTAAAGTCAAGTCAGCTTTGAAAGGAACTAGATTTGAGACTGTTGAAGCATTAAAAGAAAAAGCGACGGAAGTAATGTATGGACTTACCGAAAATGATCTGCAGCATTGCTATGAACAGTGGAAAATTCGTATGGAGCGGTGTAGAGACCGAGGAGGAGAGTACATTGAAGGAGATAACATGAAATTGTAAATAATTGTAAATAAATGTTTTTTCCAGCATCAGTCCGGTTTTTTTCTAGCCGCACCTCGTAGACGCAATTGTGCCGAGGAAAAACAATCTGCATGTAGGGGTGAAAATGGTCTACAAGGACAAATACAGACGTATATCGATCTGTTGTACCTTCCAGATCGACGAAATCACCCAGGGAATTTCACGAAAACATTCCCCAGACCATGATGCTCCCTGTTCCTGCCCGAACGATTGTTACGGGTGTTTGCTCTCAGACGTTTCACACAGTACATCTGTCCAATGAAACATTGAACGTGATTCATCTGCAAAGATCATCTGCTGACACTTGGTGGACGTCCAGTCGCGCTATTAGCGTGCAGATACCACGCTTCCTCGCTGATTAACAGGAGTAAGTATGTGTATGAACAACGCGCCTGCAGTGGAGGCCCCCTACGCACCAACATTTAAAAAAATGACTCTAAGCACGATGGGACTTAACATCTGAGGTCATCAGTCCCAACTACTTAAACCTAACTAACCTAAGGACATCACACACATCCAAGCCCGAGGCAGGATTAAAACCTGCGACCGTAGCAGCAGCGCGGTTCCGGACTGAAGCGCCTAGAACCGCTCGGCCACAGCGGCAGGCGCACCAACTTTCGCCGAACGGTTGTTGGTATTCCTCGGTTGATCTGGATGGTCAGTAAAACAACAATTGCATATTTCGACCATGTACGTCTCTGCAGCCGTCTTTCAGCACTGTCATCTATGGCTCGTGGTGCATCGTAGTTGCGCCACTTTACCACGCTTTTACAACGGCGGCAAGCGAACTCTTCTCAAATTTAGCCTTTTCGGAAATGCTTCCACCTTCGTCCTGAAAGCCAATGATCATGCTCTTTTGGACGCCAGGTAAATACCTCCATTTCCTGATTACGAAAACGACTGCACTGTTCTGCGCGTCCCCCCGCACGATTTATACACCCTCCATTTCTATAGCTGTCACTTGCCGTCTAGGAGTAGGCGATCCTCACGTTAACGTGACTATACCGCGCTCTTGGGTGTTACTGCTCTTCGTCATTCTTTGTTTGTGGATTAACCAGGGCTATCAGCCATGTTTATATACCGAGGACATGTTTCTTTGACAATTCAGTAGTGGAAAATCTTTTATCCCAAAGACAGATAGCGTTTCAAATAACCTTCACCTGCAAGGATAGCTCTCTTTTATATAGTACCAGCAACAGTAGGTATATTTCAGCTAGCTCACCCTGCCAGGAAAATTTACTCACTACTAACAGATACATTTTAACTAGACGCGGATTCTTAACGCTGAGGAATACTGATTTCAGATGTGTTTATCCGTAACGAGACGTTGTGGGAAATGTACAATATGTCTTAATACTCAAGGTGTCTGACAGCAAAAGGTAATTATTTATGGTGTCGTGGATATGTCACGTGGCGACTACAAGCGTTTTAACAGTAAATTGAAAAGTCAAGCAAACAAATTCAGTTTTTTTTAGAGGCTGTACTCCTATAACAAATGTTTTTGTTGTTGTAATAGTTATACTACTTCAAACTGGGACAACTCCAAAAATTAAGCATCATCCCTATTATAGCATTTTCAGGGCTGGAACACTGTAGCCAATAACACCAGTGGAACAATAAGGTAAAGCTACAACAGTAACAAGACGGTTTTTATACCTTTTCGTGTAATCCGTTATTATGGACAGGCACAAATACGAACTAATGGCCATAAAAAATAAATAAAAGTCTAAAAGCAGTGTGGCTGAATGAAAAGCCTTTTCATTTTTAAATCGCATCAGCTTATTAAACCATAAAATGTGTAGTAAAAATTTATTCAGTTAAGTAAAAAGCAGAAGAGACAAATGGAAACTCTTTTCAATTTTTGAATCTCATCAGGTTAGGAAATCATAAACTGTGTAGTAAACCATTGTACAATTACATAATGAATCTAGAATGTCGTCCGTTTAGAACGAATGGCTTCCGCATCGCGTGGGATTACTCCGTGCACTACATTTGCTTTGATCACACACTTGTTTTAATCACACGTTTAGCTACGTGTCGTCTCTTCCTGCCAGCTCAAGGTATCGGTTTCATAAGCTAGCAGTTGAAGGACTATCTTACGCAGAGAAAAGAACGAAGGAAGATTGGATTTAACATCCAGTTGACATCGAGGTCATTGGAGCTCAGTCTCAGACTGGGTCAAGGACAGAAAAAAAAACGTCGGCTGTGTCCTTGCACATTAACCTTCCCGGCATTTGCAGGGAGAGATTTAGGGAAATCACAGAAAACCTGTATCTGGAAGCCCGGAAGCGGATTTGAACTGTCATCCTCCCCAATGCGAGACCAGTATGCCAGTGTGCTAGCCACTGCACCAGCTCACTCGGTGTTAGACAAGCCACCTACCGACGTGATGTAAATAGTGACGTGAATCCTGGTGTGGCAGGTATCTGGTAGTCGCGTGACATGCGCAAGGCTACGTCAATAAAAGTAGCGTGGCACCATTTCTTCTTCGGATAATGACGATGATCTGGCTTAATTAATTTTTATGTAAATGAAGCAAAGCAAAATCCGTCTCCATAGCTACTTTGTAATTAAAAGTTTTACTTTTCACATAGAAATCAAAAAAATTGTTTTAGGGTAGAGTGTGCTCTGGTATGAAATCTTTCTCATTCGTGTTTTGAAGAACCTATTTGGTAAAGAACTTGATTCTTTCGCACCTTATAGACCGATATATCAGCCTGACAATGGACTTGTTGTCTTCGTTCCGGCTCTTAGTGATTCTGAGACTTTACAGTTACATAGAACATTGGGCATATTTCGAAAAATTTGGAGTGAAAAATGTAGACACTGCACAATTTACGTGTGTTACAGCAAGCCTCTATGAGGGTGAAGATTTGTCTGATGTGATAGAAAAGAAACAGGAGTCGATTTAGAAGAGATAGTATTAGAATCGGAATTTAAAAGAGCTTTGGAGGACTTACGGTCAAATAAGGCAGAAGGGATAGATAACATTCCATCAGAATTTCTAAAATCATTGGGGGAAGTGGCAACAAAACGACTATTCACGTTGGTGTGTAGAATATATGAGTCTGGCGACATACCATCTGCCTTTCGGAAAAGCATCATCCACACAATTCCGAAGACGGCAAGAGCTGAAAAGTGCGAGAATTATCGCACAATCAGCTTAACAGCTCATGCATCGAAGCTGCTTACAAGAATAATATACAGAAGAATGAAAAAGAAAATTGAGAATGCGGTAGGTGACGATCAGTTTGGCTTTAGGAAAAGTAAAGGGACGAGAGAGGCAATTCTGACGTTACGGCTAATAATGGAAGCAAGGCTAAAGAAAAATCAAGACACTTTCATAGGATTTGACCACCTGGAAAAAGCGTTCGACAATATAAAATGGTGCAAGCTGTTCGAGATTCTGAAAAAAGTAGGGGTAAGCTATAGGGAGAGACGGGTCATATACAATATGTACAACAACCAAGAGGGAATAATAAGAGTGGACGATCAAGAACGAAGTGCTCGTATTAAGAAGGGTGTAAGACAAGGCTGTAGCCTTTCGCCCCTACTCTTCAATCTGTACATCGACGAAGCAATGATGAAAATAAAAGAAAGGTTCAGGAGTGGAATTAAAATACAAGGTGAAAGGATATCAATGATACGATTCGCTGATGACATTGCTATTCTGAGTGAAAGCGAAGAAGAATTAAATGATCTGCTGAACGGAATGAACAGTATAATGAGTACACAGTATGGTATGAGAGTAAATCGGAGAAAGACGAAGGTAATGAGAAGTAGTAGAAATGAGAACAGCGAGAAACTTGACATCAGGATTGATGGTCACGACGTCAATGAAGTTAAGGAATTCTGCTACCTAGGCAGTAAAATAACCAATGACGGACGGAGCAAGGAGGACATCAAAAGCAGACTCGCTATGGCAAAAAAGGAATTTCTGGCCAAGAGAAGTCTACTAATATCAAATACCGGCCTTAATTTGAGGAAGAAATTTCTGAGGATGTACGTCTGGAGTACAGCATTGTATGGTAGTGAAACATGGACTGTGGGAAAACCGGAACAGAAGAGAATCGAAGCATTTGAGATGTGGTACTATAGACGAATGTTGAAAATTAGGTGGACTGATAAGGTAAGGAATGAGGAGGTTCTACGCAGAATCGGAGAGGAAAGGAATATGTGGAAAACACTGATAAGGAGAAGGGACAGGATGATAGGATATCTGCTAAGACATGAGGGAATGACTTCCATGGTACTAGAGGGAGCTGTAGAGAGCAAACACTGTAGAGGAAGACAGAGATTGGAATACGTCACGCAAATAATTGAGGCGTATGTTGCAAGTGCTACTCTGAGATGAAGAGGTTAGCACAGGAAAGGAATTCGTGGCGGGTCGCATCAAACCAGTCAGTAGACTGATGACCAAAAAAAAATAAAAACAGAAAACATATCGAAATAGGTTTTAACGCTGGAAGGAGGCCTATACCGATCCAGACCCGTATCCAGTCTCGAGCGAATAAGAGATATACAGTATTTTGACGTTTGGCCGCAACGAGCTACGACGCATCATATTAGACGCTATGGCTGTGTACTGTGTGTTCTCTTTTGATATGGCTCATAAAGTCAGTCACATTTTAAGTTAACGTTGCATTGAAGAGTTAATTTTATTTTAAAGTAGAGATAGACAATTGTAGATCCAGCAGCAACTGGCTCTTTATGCGTCTATATGCATCAATTTTTCTTGTCTGTACAAACAGTTTCATTCACGTAACAATCTTTAAATGTTTTTGTTCACATACTGTCCAACAAATGGCATGTGTTCCAGGGAATAATATAAATAGAACTCTCTCTTCGATACGCAGCTTAAGTTGCAGTTAAAATTCGGTCTTCAACTTGTCCCCAAATTCAGAAATATTTATGAATATTGTTCATGGATGGAATAAAATGTCACTGACGTTCACACGGCCTATTCTTCAATACCGGACACCAACACCAAGGAATTGTTGAATTGACTGACGGAAACTGGCTCCGCTAACAAAATTACATGGGTGCAGATCTGGAGCGCGCAATTGCAAACAAGCATTTGCTATAGCAGTCTTTGTTTCTTTCGGTACTGAGTTAGATTCTGTACAAAGTATGCCACAGAAAGATTCTCACACTACCGAACTCTCCAGTTTCTGGACACGTAGGTAGGCAGTGGGCGTTATGCAGTGCTTTTCATTGTTACCAGAATGCTCCCCCTACAACACCATGCGCTCTTGACAGATGTCCCCTCTAACCCGATCCCCTCTGATACAGGCCAGTTGCCTATGTATGAAATGACAAATTCAAAAAGTAGTGGGGAATTCAAAAAATAGTGGGAACTTCGAAATTTGCCAGAAATTGAAAATAGCCCAATTGTGTTATAGGGTTTCCTCCCGCTCTTATGCTTCGCAGCTCGTGGTCTCGCTTCTCGCGCACGGGGTCCCGGGATTTCTCTACCTCGAGATGACTGGGTGTTGTTGTGTCGTCTTCATCATCATCATTCATCCCCATTACGGTCGGAGGAAGGCAATGGCAAACCACCTCCGCTAGGACCTTGCCTAGTACGGCGGTGCGGGTTTCCCACATCGTCCCCTACACTCCTCGGAGTATGGAACCTCACCACCTGCTCTTATGATGTCATTGTGGAAGTAGGTTCGTTGCCCAAAGAGTTACTAGGCGGAATACTCAATAATCGAAGATCGTGCATTGTCCTGCTGGAATTCCTGATGGCTAGCTTGGAATACAAGTGGAGCCTGCATTGTTGCCAGATTTCCTGGGTTATCCCAAAAAGTTACTCACCTGAGGCTAAGGATGTTTGTTTCCCTGCAGGCCCAAACCTGCCTGTTACACAAAAGATGTTTTTCTCTTGCCTGATGTTTTGCTCTGCCTGAGACTGTGGTCCTGGGACGAAGATCATTGTCTCCTAAGATTATCTGCAAGCTACCTGTATCAGTTCTGAGACAAGGACTTTGTGTCACCTAAGACAACGAATATTTTTACTCTATGTAGGTCCAATCCTGACTACTACGCACAAATGACTGCTATTCATATCTCGTGCCTCGGGTATGGATGTGTGTGACGTCCTTAGTTTAGTTAGGTTTAAGTAGCTCTAAGTTCTAGGGGACTGATGACCTCAGATGTTAAGTCCCATAGTCTTCAGAGCCATTTGAATTTTACTGATCACATCGGGAACTATATGTATTGGTTTGCCCTACAGATCCAAGCCTGTCTATTAGACAAAGGATGCCTCTTGGTAACATAAACATGTTTGTCACCTATAGGTAGCAACCATACTGAACTTACCTGCTGATCTACTTTCAAATCAATTCAATAAGCGCTCAGTTTAGTTTCAATGCAACTTTTATGGTTGTCACTGTCACGTTTAGTAGGAACGGTAGTGACTTCGTTAAAACAAACACCACGCGTGGGAGGATCTCTGCCGCAAGCATCACTATGTCTAGTGTTGGCTGGAAACTTCGCTATGACTACGTCAGTTGGCTGGAAGGCCAGGTAGTGCTCGGCTCCTGCCTTACCGCGCCGCAGTGCGTCATGGTCCACGACTGTCGTCAAACTGCGGACACATGCTAGCTTGCGAGCACCGCACAGAGCATACGGTGCATCGCTATGGAGAGGCTACTTCTACCTGCGGGTCTGCACCGATGAGCGCCGCATCGTCATTTAGGAAATTGGACAGTTATTAGTCACCCCCCTGTTGTACTCTACGCGTAGTGTACCCTTACCACAGCAGACTAAATTATTTCGTGTTTAAGAACTTTAAGGCATCATACCAATCTGTGTACTGCATGTCGTCAGCGACCGTGACAGGCATCTGTGATTCGTGCCACGTGTCCTCTCGCACTCACCCACACAATATTGTCGTGATGTCTGCACTGAGACAGCAGCCAATACCATCGTACTCACTGTACCAAACGCGCCACTGAGTCTGAGGTGATATTCCGTATTTTTGCTCGTATCGCGGAACTGTGTCGCACACTGACTACAAGTCGGGGAAGATGGCGTCTTCTGTCTCTCCCACATAGCATCCAACTTAGCATGTTCTTACGTCCACGTATTTCTAAGGCCTTATGGACAGCGGCTTTAGTATGTTGACGAATGCCCGGACCGAGAACTGAGACAGGAGCCGAGACGTTCTCGCACAGTGCACCAGACCACTGTTAGAATCTGTAATAACACTGTTTAAAGAAACGTATGAAACTTCTTTTAAACCTGAACTTTCCCCTACGTAAGTTTACAAAAAAAAGAGCTTCGCTACCCTTTCCCCCGTCCCCCTCCCCACCTCTCTCTAACTCTCTCTCTCTCTCTCTCTCTCTCTCTCTCACGCAAGTACACACGCACCAGCCAAACAAGTATCTTCCCAGCAGATCTACCTCGAAAACTAGCAACAATCATTGAGCATTGCGTCACACTGGTTATGAAAAACAAAACGATGAACAAGTGAGTGATGACAACATAGCGTATCTCGATGAGTGCGATGACATAGCTTTACTTCCAAATCTTGTTTTGTGTATGAAAACCTGTGATTCCAGGTGAGGATGAAATGAAAAGTTGAGCGAAACAGCCTACATCTTGAAAAATAAAAGATGCAATAAGACGGAAAACGTAAGTATTCCACTACTACTCTCGAAAAAGTATTTTAAAGTGAGTAACTGTTGAGGCGAATTCATTTGATTACTTTGCAGACAACATGCTGCCGAACCATAAAAAGGCATAAATGCCCGCCAACTTTTACAAATCCTCTTTCCCAATCAATGTAATTTCAAGCGAATAGTCAAAATAAAATAAAAACGATTATGTTACAGTTTTTAAGTCTAAAATAGGAAACAATTGTGTACATGTAATACTTTTACAGAGATAAATCGAACTCACAGAGGATGAAACAAAGATGTCGAAACATATTCGAGTAAGTAAAAGAAAGAAATCAGTTGTATTTTACAGGAGCCGGAGCTTAAAAACCAAAACATAATTCGCTAACACGGTAAACACACCTAACGTAGCTTGCAACCAGAGCAAGATGGGTACACCAGATGAGATTTAAAAAGGACAGTCATGTAAGTTAGGCAGAACTGATCTCGCTTTCTGGACTACACATCTACGATCAGCCATTGTCAAGGTCGACATGCTCATCGCTGCAAGTGGTAGCCTAGCCACGAAGTCACTTAGCTGTCCTCGATAGGCTGGAAGCTGAAAGTTATCGACCGCCACGGGAGTCTTTACAAACTCTGAAGTACTTTTACAAAACAGCGGCAGACCAAGAACTGTAGCGCGTTGTGGAATACGTGGCATCGTGTTTCAGTGTTTGAGGAAATATCACCAGTCAAGTGATTTTTAATTTGAGAATTAGTCCCAAATTGCACTGAACCATCGTCATCTCCTGTTCTCCACGGTGTATTGGCTTATACGCCCGTAAGTGCGACTCCTTTCATTTCACTTTGTGGCACAGTTTCGAAGATATCGGGTGGTTACAATTAAAGTGCAGTTACCGATGCAGGTCCACTGTGGGCTGTAGCTATTGTACGCAGGGGAAATTTTGTAGACGTACTAACGCGTCAATGCGGAACGAATTTAAGCTGGAAAAAAGTTGGATGCCAGGTGCAAATCTGGCGCTGTACACCGTATGATGGTACGACATCCACGTTGTCATTTGACAAACCATAACGTGGGTGAAGAGTGTGGCTGTCGAGAAGACAGGCCATGCGCTGCTAGTGAAATTGTATGATGTGAACGGCAGCAATTACAGTCCTGCATTCACAGAGTACTGCCAACTGAAAGGTCTGGGGAGAGTCCAGATGTCATTAAATGGTTTTGAAGAAGATGATAATGAAATTCGAAAACGCGGGTGTTTTGGTGTGGTATCTGGAAAAGGAAGCCTTCCTATCACGGTGGAAGTACTGACGTGTTTACTGTAGCTGTTATTGACCATGCAGCATGGTAGCACTAGTGCTCTTGCAGTGTCACGAGAATTGTCCATCACATGGTCAGCAGTAGGTAAAGTTTTGCAGCCTATTTCACAAAGGTATCCGTATAAGGTCGAGGCGGTGTAGCAACTGAAACCTCATGATCCTCTTGGAAGAGAATACACCCAGAAGACATCTCATGTGTATCGTGACATCTACACGTTATCAAGACCTCCTCGTGCAACATAAGATTCCTGCTATGGAAAACACTATTTCCGTGAGTGGGAAACACTGTTTTCGTGCACAATGAAATTTCTACTTATTTCAACCTTCCACGAACGTTTTATTTCCAGAGAATTTCCAGACGCACGGCCTACAAGATCACCTGATCTGGATACATGGGACATTTGGCTCTGGAGATATACAGGATGTTCGGAAATTCCCGTTACAACCCTCTAGAACTTGTAGAGAAGAGCCGGCCGAAGTGGCCGTGCGGTTAAAGGCGCTGCAGTCTGGAACCGCAAGACCGCTACGGTCGCAGGTTCGAATCCTGCCTCGGGCATGGATGTTTGTGATGTCCTTAGGTTAGTTAGGTTTAACTAGTTCTAAGTTCTAGGGGACTAATGACCTCAGCAGTTGAGTCCCATAGTGCTCAGAGCCATTTGAACCATTTTTTTGTAGAGAAGAGTGAGTACATAACATTTTGAATAGAAACCCAAGTCCAGAAACGTACCGTTTCTGTTCTACGACTTTTTCAGTTCACATGTTTAACTCATCAGCATCTGCTTAATGAACTGAATTATGCGTGTTGCAGAAAAGAAACATAACGAAACATCAAGTTATCACGAAAGCACTTTTGTTTGTATTAACACTTAAATATTACGTGTTACGTTATTCCAAAGAGAAAAAGAGCCCAGCATTCTGTATGAACAGAACAGCATTGAGGCACTACAAAAATCGCTCGATGTGGCGACCACCAACGTTGTTACATTGTACCTGAAAAGCACGTTCTGGTACACATTCTCCATACCGCTTGGTGTCTCTTCAGTTTCTAGTGCAGCAGACAGAACTTGTACCAGCAGATCTTCCACTGTCTCTAGAAGAGTCCCGTAAATTAAACTTTGCTTACTACCCCACAAGAAGTAGTCGACAGGAGTTAAATCCGGCGATCGCGGCGGCCACGTGGTAGGACCACCTCGCCTATTCATCCCTCACCATATTGCCTGTCGAGGTGTCTCCGTACGTTACAAGTGAGGTGGCGCACCATCGTTGCGAAACCACGTTTCTTGACGGACATTCAATAGCACAGCTTCCAAGAACGGCTCCAAAACGTTTTGTAGGAAGGACAAGGAATTCTGAGACTTTCCTTTTTCCCTCACTGCCGTGGACGCGTCACACATCTTAACTGAAACCGTCGTAGAAAGCAAACGGTACGTACCCGATCATAGTTTCCGCTTCAAAATATTATATACTCACTCCGCTCTGTTAAGTCCTACAAGTTTCTAAAGGGAATTTCCGAACACCCTGTACAAGGGGGGATTGAAAAGCTTCTCGACTAACAAATACACAAGGACAGAAATTTCTTAATTCCAATTTGTCTTTCAATATAAAACCCGTGACACAAATACACAATAAAAGGTCTTCGATTTCGAGTCCAAACAAGCGTTCACGGCATCAATCACTGCATCATCATTGTCAGATCATCATCCTTTGAGTTCTTTTTTTTAGATCTGGGAAACGAAAAAGGTCTCATGGAGTCAAATTTGAAGAATATGGTGGATGACATAACAATTCCAACTGGCTGTCACACAGAGCTTCCAGTGTTGCGAGGGCTTTGTACGCCGGTGTGTTGTCCTGATGCAAAAGAGCTCCACGCGACAATTTTCAGCTCCTTTTTTGATTTATCTCATCTCTGAAACGGCGCAGGAGGGTGCAGTAGTATGATGCATTCATAGTTACGCCCTTTTGCAAGCAATCCACCATAATTACCAGTTCTGCATTGTCTCAGGACCAAAGTGGTGAACCCACGTTTCGTCCATTGTCACATACTTTGCAAGAAAGCCGTCTTCATCCGCTTCAAATAGGCGGACGATTTCTTCACAACACTGCACATGCTCCCGTCTCTGATCTGAGCTCAAGTTTTTCGGGACCCACCGAGATGAAACTTCCCGCATTCCCAAAATATCCACGACAATGTCTTGAGCACGCCCATGGGAGATTCAAAATGTGGTTTCAATGTGCAGCAGCGTTGTTTGACGATCCTGCAAAATCGTATCGTTAATTGCGGTCACTGTTTCATCAGTGGCAAACGGCGACAGAGGTTGCGCTCCTTGGTGCATCTTCCACAGTCGTTCTTCCAGGTTTGAAGTCGGACACCCAGTTTTTCGCTGTTGCATATACAGAGCAATGTCCTTATGTGTATTCCCCCTGTCCTCGGGCGTCATTCAATTCAAATGAAGATATTCAATCACACTTGGTATAGAAAGCAACCTAGGGGCAAAGCTAATGAAGCTGGAGCCACGAATTTGACTTGCATACCCAAAAAGGCTCAGCATAGAAGTAGGTGGTATTGCCTGTGCGAGACATCTCGTGTTAGAAACTTTTAGATAGCCCCTCGTGTAAAAGTACGCGTTTACCAGGGACGTGTTCTGTCTGTACCTGGTATGAAGACCACAATACAGGAACAAGTTGCTCCATCTCTACCTGAACTGCTGCGAGCGTCTGTCAATCACGTCGTTTTACGGATGCAGCACCTTGTCGATATCTCCGGTACCCATAGTGAACAAATCGTGTAAGCGGCGATTAATAATAAAACCCACATTATTCCTTTCTCATTTTTTTTTTTGGCCTTTTCCGGCCTAGTCCCATTCCTAGTCCATGCATCTTTTTATGTGCAAAGCGCCAGATCTCCACCTGGTGACTGAAATTGGAATTAATTTTTTTCCAACGAAAATAGTTTCTGTTAACGCATTAGCGTATCTACCAAGTTTCGCTGCCATTCGGTAACTACAGCCCACACTGTGAGTAGCTGCACTCTAATTATAATCACACAGGATTTAATTACGCATCGTAATCCTTACTCTTCCTCGTGCGTTAGGGTTCAGACATCCAGTCTGGTGTTGTCTTGTCTGTTCCAGAAACTTAGTAAATCAAAGTTGTTAGCTGACGACCCGACTTGGCACAGGGTTTTAAACCTGATTCTGGACCTTGTATCTACAGTTGTTGGTTTCTGATATCTGACGAAGGCAGTAGCCGAAACGGCGTGATAAATATAGAAATTTATTTAGCTCTGTAAACGGTTTTATTCGCAAAAAAATTGCTAAATCACTCACAAGGTTCGATTTGCTCATTACCGCTACGCCATGTTGATCCTCGCGTAGTAATTCTAATAACATAATTATACAGTTGCGTACCACATGCCATTGTGTGGTGTGTGGGTGAGGGAATTCTGAGTAAATCATTTTCTTACTTTCCTTTTCCATTAGTGAATGCGTGTGCAGAAAACAAAAAGTTTTCAAACGAGTACCAGTTCCTGATTTGACCGGCGTCATCATTTTCCGAGGTATATGTGGCAGGAAGTATTTTGGTTCACGCTTCTCGGAATTTATAAGGCAATGGAATGACACTTCTTTCCTTACGTTTATAATTTACGGTGAATGAGTTCGTCCGCATTACTCTCGCATGTAGTATGCTAACATGTGAAGAAGCACATTGGACGCCTTTGGATCTTCCCTTTTAATCCTGCCTGGTGTGGGTTCAAAGCTCTCAGGAAACGCTCAAGAACAGGTCGAAGGTGATATCGCTAAGCCACCTTTACCGTGGGTGAATTGCAGTTCCTTAGTACTCCGGCAGTGAATCTCAGACTAACATCTGCTAACCTGTATTTACTTTTATGCGGTCGCTCCGGTCGTATATTCCACGTATTTAACAACTACCACTGATTCCCGTGATTCATCCTAAATCGTGTAGTCTAAAATAATAATGAGACTTTCTGGCTATACTCAGGCACTACGCTATATTTCTGATGAAGGGTAAATGGCCAATTTCTTGCAACAAGTATCGATTTTCTTGTGGTGTTCACTCATCTTGCAACAGTTTCCTGACGCTATGGCTTTCCCGGGTATACTCATAGATTTACAGAATCTCTGGTATTATATATTAGTGAACGAAAACAGTCTAATTCAAGCAACAGGAGGAGCGTGATACGTATGCAAATTAGGACACAAACCGCATTAAATTTCCTACAATTCAAGTAATTACATTGATGAGCCGAAACATTATGACCATGTGCTTAATAGCTTATTTCTCCGCCTTTGGAACGAAATACATCAATGATTCTGCATATCAGGGACCCGACATTTTTTTGATAGGTTTGTGGAGGTATGTGGCGTTAGATGGTTCAAATGGCTCTGAGCACTATGGGACGTAACATCTGAGGTGATCAGTCCCCTATAACTTAGAACTACTTGAACCTAATTAACCTAAGGACATCACACACATCCATGCCCGAGGCAAGATTCGAACCTGCGACCGTAGCGGTTCCAGACTGAAACGCCTAGAACCGCTCGGCCACACCGGCCGGCTGTGGCGTTAGATGTCTACGCACAGTTTATATAATTCGCGTAAACAACGGGCCGCTGATTGGCACACGAACAGATGGCTCTCGGCAACAACTCAGGTGGGTTCCATGGAATTGACATCAGTCAAATTTGGTCGCCGAGACATCAACGTGAGTTCACTGTAATGCTCCTCAAACCATTGTAGTGTGGTTCTGGCTCCGAAACATGGACAATTACTCAGCTGAAACACGACATGGCCATCGCCGAAGACATCAAGCATGAAGAAATGCAGGTGGTTCGCAGCTGATACCGTGTCTTCGATTACTACTACAGGTCCTATGCAAACGCAGGTGAAAGTATTCGATAGTACAATACTGCTTCTACCAGACTGCGTCCGTAGTGCGTTGCACGTTTCAAGTCGCCTCGATGACGGCGTTTTTGGAGCCGACCATCGATCTGATGTAGCAAAAATGTGATTCACCAGAAGGACCGATATGTTTCTAGTGGACGACGATCGAATCCCGATGGTCATGTTCCCACTGCAATCGTAATTGATGATATCGTTTGGTCAACACGTAGGGGTGGTCTGCTTTGCAGCTCCGTGTTCAACAATGTACGATGAAGGGTGTGCTCGGAAACGTTCGTGCGTGCCCTAGAATTGTGCTCTTTTGGCAGAGATATCACTATCCTACTTCACAGAGCAGACCAACTTCCCAACCCCACGTTCTGTGCAAAGTCATCGACGTTCAACCATTTAGCGCATAGTGGTAGTTTCACTGTCTATCTATCTCTTTTCGTAAATGCTCACGACAGTAGCACGTGAACATTCGATCAGTTTCGCTATTTTCGAGATACTCGTTCACAGGCTATCTCCTCTGTCAAAGTTGCTTGTGTCAATGGATTTTCCAATTTGCAGCCCATATCTTTGCTGTGGAAGTGAATCGTAGGTTGTAAATAAATGACAAGACAGCAGTCGCATACAAGCAACTTAGATGAGAATTAAATTTTCACTCTGCTTTGGAGTATGCGGTGCTATGTAACTTCTTGGCAGATTAAAACTGTGTACCGGACCGAGACCCGAAATCGGGAGCTTTGCATTTCGCGGGCAAGTGCTCTATCGTCTGAGCTATCCAAGCACGACCGTCTTCACAGATTTATTTCCACCAGTACCTCATCTCCTACCTTCCAAACTAAGCCGTCTCTCCGCAGTACCCTATCTTCCAGGAGTGATAATCTTGCAAGTGTCGCAAGAGAACTTCTCCGAAGATTGAAAGGTAGAAGTTCAACACAGATAGATTTCTAAGAGCTCATTCACAAGAGTTGACTGCATCCGAAAAGGTTTCAGAAGGCTTCGCGCCATCGACCGACCGCCGTGTTATCCTCAGCCGATAGGCGTCATTGGATGCGAATACAGCCGCGCGGGATTAGCCAAGCGGTCTATGGCGCTGCAGTCATGGACTGTGCGGCTGGTCCCGGCGGAGGTTCGAGTCCTCCCTCTGGCATGGGTGTGTGTGTTTGTCCTTAGGATAATTTAGGTTAAGTAGTGTGTAAGTTTAGGGATTTATGACCTCAGCAGTTAAGTCCCATAAGAATTCACACACACATTTTTGATGTGAATACAGAGGGGCATGCGATCACCACATCGCTCTCACAGCCGTTGTCAATTATCTTCACCGGACCACGACTTCTTAATCAAGTAGCTCCTCAACTGGACCCATAAGGGCTGAATGCACCCCGGTTGCCAACAGCTCTCGGAAGAACCGTACGGTCATCCATCCAAGTGTTAGCAATCCCGACAGCGCTTAACTTTTGTGGTGAGACGGGAGCCGGTGTTACCACAGCGGCAAGGCAGTTTCAACAAGAGCTGACAGATTTCGAAATTCAAAAGTTAGGGAAGAACAGTATATTAAAGATAAGAAGATTAGTGCAATTAGGAAAAAACGTTAAGGAAGACCAAAGTGGTTATGGGTCGCAGCAGACAAAGGAAAAAAACAAAGCCTAATGGTTGAAGTGAAGATGATGAAGAATTATGTCTGAACCGTCCTCAGTTAAGTCCATCTGTTAATATTACACTCCTGGAAATGGAAAATAGAACACATTGACACCGGTGTGTCAGACCCACCATACTTGCTCCGGACACTGCGAGAGGGCTGTACAAGCAATGATCACACGCACGGCACAGCGGACACACCAGGAACCGCGGTGTTGGCCGTCGAATGGTGCTAGCTGCGCAGCATTTGTGCACCGCCGCCGTCAGTGTCAGCCAGTTTGCCGTGGCATACGGAGCTCCATCGCAGTCTTTAACACTGGTAGCATGCCGCGACAGCGTGGACGTGAACCGTATGTGCAGTTGACGGACTTTGAGCGAGGGCGTATAGTGGGCATGCGGGAGGCCGGGTGGACGTACCGCCGAATTGCTCAACACGTGGGGCATGAGGTCTCCACAGTACATCGATGTTGTCGCCAGTGGTCGGCGGAAGGTGCACGTGCCCGTCGACCTGGGACCGGACCGCAGCGACGCACGGATGCACGCCAAGAACGTAGGATCCTACGCAGTGCCGTAGGGGACCGCACCGCCACTTCCCAGCAAATGAGGGACACTGTTGCTCCTGGGGTATCGGCGAGGACCATTCGCAACCGTCTCCATGAAGCTGGGCTACGGTCACGCACACCGTTAGGCCGTCTTCCGCTCACGCCCCAACATCGTGCAGCCCGCCTCCAGTGGTGTCGCGAGAGGCGTGAATGGAGGGACGAATGGAGACGTGTCGTCTTCAGCGATGAGAGTCGCTTCTGCCTTGGTGCCAATGATGGTCGTATGCGTGTTTGGCGCCGTGCAGGTGAGCGCCACAATCAGGACTGCATACGACCAAGGCACACAGGGCCAACACCCGGCATCATGGTGTGGGGAGCGATCTCCTACACTGGCCGTACACCACTGGTGATCGTCGAGGGGACACTGAATAGTGCACGGTACATCCAAACCGTCATCGAACCCATCGTTCTACCATTCCTAGACCGGCAAGGGAACTTGCTGTTCCAACAGGACAATGCACGTCCGCATGTATCCCGTGCCACCCAACGTGCTCTAGAAGGTGTAAGTCAACTACCCTGGCCAGCAAGATCTCCGGATCTGTCCCCCATTGAGCATGTTTGGGACTGGATGAAGCGTCGTCTCACGCGGTCTGCACGTCCAGCACGAACGCTGGTCCAACTGAGGCGCCAGGTGGAAATGGCATGGCAAGCCGTTCCACAGGACTACATCCAGCATCTCTACGATCGTCTCCATGGGAGAACAGCAGCCTGCATTGCTGCGAAAGGTGGATATACACTGTACTAGTGCCGACATTGTGCATGCTCTGTAGCCTGTGTCTATGTGCCTGTGGTTCTGTCAGTGTGATCATGTGATGTATCTGACCCCAGGAATGTGTCAATAAAGTTTCCCCTTCCTTGGACAATGAATTCACGGTGTTCTTATTTCAATTTCCAGGAGTGTATTACTACAAAAATAAAAGCTTTCGTGATTTTTGCAGCCTTCACCAAATCAACATTTCTAAAAAGAAACACAACTCTGAAAGAAACTTCGTACCATTCACCCCAAAAACTAATCACGGAAACTTCCGTCGCTGCACTTCCTTCGCTGCGCAATTCAAACACAGATTGATGTTACATTTCGCATGCCACCACGGAATCCGTATCAAGTATAGACCCCAGAGCTTGAAGAAACATACGTCGTGTCAGGATGCACCAGACAGACAAGCACTTCCCTCTTCACCGTCTGGGATTTCAAGAGACGAGTCCAGGTTTATTAGTATAGAGGTCAGTCGTCACTGTGGAGAAGCATCAGATTTTGGCCTGTCCTTCCACCTCACCTCACCACAAAATTTCCATCGTTATATGTCAAATGGTAGATAACTGTGTCCTTCCAATCTGCCGTGAAATAACATTTACAGGATTTAAAGTTTATTCATAAACGAACAGTCGATCAGACATCTGTATCACACGTTGAACAAGAACAGCGTTCTTATTTACAGCAGAATATCTTCGCCTCAAGATCTATGTTGATATAAAATAGTTATTAGGTCCTCCTTCTATCACCGGCCGGGGTGGCCGAGCGGTTCTAGGCGCTACAGTCTGGAACCGCGCGACCGCTACGGTCGCAGCTTCGAATCCCGCCTCGGGCATGGATGTGTGTTATGTCCTTAGGTTAGTTAGGTTTAAGTAGTTCTAAGTTCTAGGGGACTGATGACCTCAGAAGTTAAGTCCCATAGTGCTCAGAGCCATTTGAACCATTTGAACCTCCTTGTATCAACGGTGAAAACTGTGGTACCGTTTCTCGCTGTACATGCAAGGAAGAAGAATATGTTTTAATTGCATTTGGTTTAAAGTTATAGCACAGATTATTTACTTATGTAAATACAGTCACTAGGCAACATCTGCCATTGCGCATGTATGCAGTGTGACGCATAAATGAGTTCACAAATCAACTATACAGGAATTATCTTCATATTAACAGGTGAAGGCTTGTTTGTGCGTGGGCTCTAGACGCAGTGAGGACAGGCATGTTTATCTGGCAGACGACGCTTCTCCTTCGGAGTGGTGGTAACATTTTTGCTGGGTATTAGCGCACATTAGACCTTCGAGCAACCGAGTAGCAGATGCAACAGTTGAAAAGCCAGCGCTGAATCTACTGCGGTACAAGTTGATGGGACCTGCATTCCACGCACTGACACCGCTAGTGAGGACGGCCTCAGTCCAAAACACCCTAACAGACTAGAAGCTGCTCTTTGACGCTTGGTCGTCCTACGACTAAGAGACAACAAATTCGTCTCGGGTATATGTCGTAGAACAAGAGGACGCCATACTCGGATTGCAGATGTTGACGAGAGAGTAGCCCTTAATTTGGTGTGTGTGTGTGTGTATGTGTGTGTGTGGGGGGGGGGCAGGGGAGGGGGCAGTTCTGAATGATGGGACGCGTTAATACCTAATGTAGAGTTAGTGTTCTCTTGACGCGGAAATTTGTATTTGGGACGTACTCTTCAAACATGTTTTTGCAATGCAGCTGAGAATATATTTTCTGATGGTCTTTGCATATTTGTATACAGATGTAAACAATAACTTTTTTAAAAGAAATTCCGTTCGTACTGCTACTCCGCTACTTTACTGAAATGATTTTTATCTAGTTACCTATAGTGATTTCTCTCCACTTATCCTTACCATTTAATCGGGAACACATCCATTTTGAGAAATCAGTTGACTCAGCAATTTTCTCAGTTTAAAAAAAAATGGTATTGAGAGCTCTTGAGGTACTAAAGACAGATGAATAATGTCCAAACGGCAAACATAAAAAAACTGAAGGCTAATCAACGAGAGATGGATGTTGTGAATTATTACGAGAGCCAAGAAAACAAATATGTGGAGTACTACAAGATGTTGTTAAGTCCATAATGAAAATGAGTTAGAGGTAGACGAGAAGCGTAAAGAAGCAATGAATTGTAGCTTTTTCTCTTTTAAACCTAACCTTATTAAAAGAGTAGAAAAGGATCAATTGAAAGAAAACCTTTAGTCTGAAAATGATAGCAAACCTGTTCTCAACATTTCATCCATATACTACCATCTTTAATCTATCATCAAACTGAACTGGAACATTTCTAGCACACTCCTAATCCGAACACTTTTTTGGCTTACACCATCATGGATTAATATTACCTGAAGTAATTCAAATCTAACCTTACAGGACAAGTTCAGAACGCTATTGGTGCCAAAATCATTTAATGGAAAAACATTTATCTTCATCTCAATCTTTATTACAACACTGTTCAATAACTTCATAGGAATATCCCCACACATTTTCACTAGAACAACACACCTAGCATTAATATTTGCAGTTTCCCTTCGTGTATGTTTACGATTCGTGCTAATTGAATGAATTAATCACACCAATCCTATGTTTACACTTCTAGTAGCCAAAGGCACTTCACCCGCACTCGGGGTCAGGGATTTTCTCTGCCTCGTGATGGCTGGGTGTTGTGTGCTGTCCTTAGGTTAGTTAGGTTTAAGTAGTTCTAAGTTCTAGGGGACTGATGACCATAGATGTTAAGTCCCATAGTGTTCAGAGCCATTTGCACCATCACCCGCACTAATATCACTAACAGTTTTGAGACTGTTAAGAAACGTCATCCTACCAGGAACATTAACAGAAAAATTAGCTGCAAATATGTTCACTGGACACCTACTATTAACATTATTACGGAAGACAGTACCTTCAATGGCAATGAATTTAATCTCTTTACTAAATATTGGACAAATAAAGTATTATTACTGGTTTTAGAAGCAGCAGTTGCTGTAATTCAAGCTTTTTTTCTGTCTTAAGAACTTTGTATTCTAGAGAAGTATATGAAACTTACGTTACCAACTCACTCAAATCACCCATTTCGCCTAGTAGATTATAGACCTTGAGCATTAATCTCACCAACTGGAGCAATATTTCTAGTATCAGGATTGGCAAAATAATTTGACTTATTCTGTACTACCGTATTCATCATTGGATTTGGAATTACACTGCTTACAATAATTTAACGATGACGAGATGTTGTCCGAGAAGAGAGGGTTGTTATCTGTATTCGAAGAGATAAGAACAGACAGACAATGATGCACGGACCAGTCGTGAGGAGGCTCTTGTGTGATCATTGATGTAAAATGTTTGATGATGACGTTGTGATGATGATGCAGACACGAAAGGTAGCCAAAATGTAGCAGTAACAACTGTCATTTCGTACGGAAAGATTAAACTTCTGTGAGTGGTTAACATGATTTCCTGATTGCTATATAAACCATTTATTATCGCTTCTTAATTGGAAATGAGTGCACTTTCTTATCTTCTGTCATAAGCTTGGACACACGATGTTGAACTCACGTTACAAATAAAAATAAAAAATAAAAATAAACTGAAACCAAACAGTTCAGTTCCACCTAGGCAATATGGATTGCCGAAGATCCACAAGGAGAACGTCCCATTACGTCCAATTGTGAGTAATATTGGAGCAGCCACGTACGACTTAGCAGAGTATTTGGCATCTTTCCACAAATCAATGGTTGGAAAGTGTCCACATCACATAAAGAATTCTAGTGATTTTATCAGCAGACTTTAGTTATTACAGCTGCAAAGTTATGCCTTGTTGGTCAGTTTTGACGTAGTTTCACTTTTTACAAACGTACCTCTTGTCGACTCACTACATCTCATTGGCAATAGGTTTGGAGCTGACATTACAGTGCTGTTAGAGCACCCCCTCTCCTTTACATATTTTTATTCAACAACGAGTTTTATGAGCAATCAGACGGTGTCACCATGGGGAGTCCTATGTCTCCCCTGTTGGCCAGTCTTTTTATGGAAGATTTTGAGGAGCTAGCACTCGCCTCACCCACTTTTAAACCGACAGTATTTTGGCTATATATAGATGATACTTTTATAGTTTGGCCTCATGGTTTGGATCGTCTGCGAGACTTCCTACAACATCTGAACGCCGTACACGAAAACATAAAATTTACTATGGAGATGGAGAAGGAGGGTTGCCTGCCGTTCTTACACTTATTAGTGCAACGTAAGAGCGATGGCACTCTTGGTCATTCGGTATACAGAAAGCCCATTCACACGGACCTTTACTTGCAAGCCTGTAGTTGCCACCATCCGGCACAAACGATGGGTTTTTTGAAGACATTGATTCACCAAGCCCACGTCATCTCTGACACCGATAGTTTGGAGTGTGTATTTCTGAAGGATGGGTATTCATCCCAGCAAGTGGAGAGAGCGCTGCAGTCCTGTAAACGACGGAGCAAAGAAGAGGAAGAGGCGTTTAAAACGACTGCCTCTTTACCATATACTGGTAATATATCAGCGCAAATAGACAGAATACTAAGAAAATATAAAGTGAAAGCAATAGATCGCCATCCTGCAAAAATTTAGTCGCTGTTGGGATCTGTCAAAGATGGCCTAGAGTTGCGCAAGGCAGCTGTTTACAGGATTCCGTGTGAATGCGGCAAATCTTATATAGGGCAAACGCCGCGTACGGTGCAGGATCGCATTATAGAACATCAGCGACATACTCGCCTTCTTCAGCCTTGTAAAAATGGCTCTGAGCACTATGGGACTTAACATCTATGGTCATCAGTCCCCTAGAACTTAGAACTACTTAAACCTAACTAACCTAAGGACAGCACACAACACCCAGCCATCACGAAGCAGAGAAAATCCCTGACCCCGCCGGGAATCGAACCCGGGAACCCGGGCGTGGGAAGCGAGAACGCTACCGCACGACCACGAGATGCGGGCTTCTGCCTTGTAAGTCTGCCATCGCCGAACACTGTATTTCCACTGGTTATGCCATGAATTACGACAAAAATTGTGGCCCATAGTCTAACTTTTGGAGTTCTATTATTAATGAATCCGTGGAAATACGGCTGTCTGACAATCGTGACGGTGGTTACCAATTGAATTCGGCATGGAATCCAATCGTCGAAAAACTTCGTATCCTCCGTAGCCGGCGTATTTCTGTGATGGAACCGCGGGAAGACAATCTAACTTATATTGATGCGGCGAGTTTTCACCACGGAGGGCGCGCTGCGCAGCAGAATCGAACGCGCTCAAGCAGCGCACGTGCAACGCCAAGTGAATCCACCACGCATGTGCCGGAGGGCCCTTAAATACCAGAGCTCAGGGAGTTTTCGCCAGTATCACCTGAAGATGGCCAGAAGATTCAGCGCCGAAATATTGTGGCAGGAAGCTGCAAACATCCGCCAGTTCGGCCGAAATTTTGTGGAACAATATCATTTCTTGTTGAGTGAATAAAAGCCCAATCGATATGAACTTTGTTGAAACTACATCATGAAGCGAAACGTAAAACAGTGTAATACAAGAAACACTATTACTAAAGTATGACAAATATCGTGATATTAATGTCTTTTTTTATATTATAATGTTTGCGTTAGGGTTCATGAGGTAGTTCCAGCCAAAGCGCATATCGACAGGGCATTGACTTGCTCAACAAGAAATTATCCGTCTTTATGCTCAGTCCTAGGACGTACCTGACCAGAAAGTTTACGTGTACAGTACACAACCAACTCACTCCATTTCATGTAAGGCAGCGGCGCTATACGCTGCCGAATATTTGTAACGTATGGGCCTCGGCTACGTAATGTAAGTTATCGTGTTGTAAGTTGAATCTGTGAATTTATTTTATTGTATGGTGGTGCAACACATTGTATTTGCACAATTCTGAAGACGCACGCGATGGACAAATGAAACAAGTGAAAATAAAGGAAAAGGTACATGTGACTTGTGGCTTCTCTACAATTTTAATAAAGAATTGTATTTGGATACAAGCTTGGGTGGTGGCGGTAAGTTGCTGGGACCACACTGGTGAGGTCATCAGTCCATACCCCGCGGGGTAGCCGCGCGGCCTGGGGGCGTCTTGTCACGGTACGCGCGGCTCCCCACAGACATGGGCGTGTGTGTGTGTTGTCCATAGCGTAAGTTAGTTTAAGTTAGAGTAAATAGTGTATAAGCTTAAGGACCGATGCCCTAAGCAGTTTGGTCCCATAAGGTCTTACCACAAATTTACAATTTTTTTCATCAGTCCCTAGGCTTACTCAGTACTTAATCTAACTTAAACTAACTTAGGCTAAAGACAACACACACACTCATGCCGGAGGGAGGACTCGAACCTTTGAACGCACGGCTACCCCATGTGCCAAGTGTGGACGTGAATTGTCCTGTTGGAAAACGACACCACGGTACTGTCGCATGAGAGATATGAGGACGCTGGAAAATCTGGCGTACCGTTGTATCGTCAGAGTTATGTCAGTCAGTACCGAACGTCAGATAAAGTCACATTATATGGTTCCCCACAACATGATGCCAGGAGCGACATCGCAGTACTTCTACAAAACTTTGGAAGAATGACACCGAAGGTTGTCATCCAGGATAGTGCAGAACCACGGTTCACAGCTGATTCCACTTGTCGACAGTCCATGCCTCCACATCATGGTACCACTCCAAACACAACCATTAGTGTTGTGGTGTTAACGGCAGTCTGCCCATGGGACAGTTCTTCCGTAGGCTCGCAACTGCTCGTCTCTGACCAATGTACAGGACGGCACAAAATGTTGGAGAGACTCCATTACTTGTTCTCGAATAGCGGCTGCAGATGTGAAGGGGCTACGATGTGCTTGGTGTACAATATGATGAGTCTCCCTTGTGGTGACCAGACGTGGTCGACGGGAACCTTGCGACGAGTCTAGCTACGTTCACATTCTCATGCAGTCCAGCATCATGTTGCTGTCACATCCGACAAGCCCCACAAATCTCCATATTGCACATCTGGACTGAATGGACAAAAGGAGACTGACAATAAGGCCTCATTCAAACTCTGTCAGGTCCTGGTACGGCTGTCCCACATAAATAAGCGGCATTTCTGTGTCCATAACATCTGACGCTGTTTGCGACCCTTATATACCCTACCAGGACTAGTAACAACACTAAACACGAAGAACGCTAATGCACTATGGTGCTCATTCCACCTGTCACAGGGAACGGTCTCTAATCATTTATATGGCATCTACGAATTCGAAGTTACATTAACGTCCAACATCCGACTAGGTCCTCTAGCTACTTCACTGTTTTTGTCAGGCAGTGCGCTGTATTATTTTTGAAATTGAATTTCATCTTGTCTCATTTTAATTCCAGACGAAATCTGTATTTTTGACAGACAGCCATTGAACGTCGGGAGCAATCGGATGTGGTGGTAAGTTCCTATGGGACCAAACTGCTAAGGTCATCGGTCCCTAGGCTTACACACTACTTAATCTAACTTAAACTAAAGACAACAGTCACACCAATGCCCCAGCGAGGACTCGAACCTCCAACGGGGGGATCCATGCGAACCGTGGAAAGGCACCCCGGACTGCACGGCTACCCCGCGCGGCAATTGAGTATAATAACCATAAAGTACAAATAATTCATCCCGCATTGTACTTAATTTCTACCTTGAACAGTAGTTCGCGATGATTCTTTAAACAATGTTCTTGTATGTAAGTGGTTTACGTTATCATTATATAGTCTGTCGTTTTAGAGATAGCCCGAACCGAAGAAGCGTTACAGCCGGACATGACTCATTAAGATAACTCGTTTGTGAATTAGCTTGAAAACATCGATGTCTGAGGAGGAACCGCAGAAGCGTTACAGCCGGACATAACTCATTGAGGTAACTTGCTTGTGAATCGGCTTCAAAACATCAATGTGTGAGGAGGAACCGCAGAAGCATTACAGCAGAACATGACTCGTTGAGGTAACTTGCCCATGAATCGACTTCAAAACATCGGTTTTTTGTTTTGCGCATTAAATCCATGTTTAGATTTTTTTAACAAAACTGTTCTTAAAATTACTGAATTGGACACCAAGAAGTCGTTTAAAAATCATCTTAAAGATCTCGCGATGTCCATCCACACCCACGTGTACGCTGTTTCACACGTCAGTGTTGACATTAGAATCCTGTTCGAGAAAAATATACTATACAACTGTTTTTCAAGTTGGCAGTCCTGTTAGAAGATAAGCTTTGAGTTGCTCTTGATGTTTCCATTGTATATCTGGTTTTAGTGTTGTTGTCCTTATAAACATATCTACAGTCTGAGTTACTGCTATTTTGTCATTCTCTAAAGTTATTAACCCTGTTATTTGTTTTAATTTGTTTTTTTTTTATCAGATGTGAAGTTATAGAGTTGCTAGGAATACATTCTGAGTTTAATATGAGACAATCACAGTTAGCAATTGATTCCGCGAGAGTGGCCAATGCTGAAAAGTGGATCCCTGAAACAACTAAAGACGCCAGAATAAAAAGGAGAAACAAGAAGCGGAAGAGAGATGATGTGGAACATGTAAACCAAGAATATTATGCAACTGGAGTGTATTAGGAGCAAAAGAGGTGAGTCATGGATAAAATATAACTCTGAACTGAATTTCCCGAGAGTTAAATTTTCGTGCCTGTTTATGTTATGCACAAAAAACCTATTATGGCTAGAAGTCTGAAACTTTCTGGGATGTTTCAGGTTACAGATACTAACGTACTGTCAACAGAAAGAATTAATTATAACAAAGCACCCTTAATTTTGATTATCGGATGTCAATATCTCTAGAACAAATACGTGAGGCTGAAATGAACTGATTGTAGCCTACTTTTTCGATCGAGAAGTTGTTAATGTGTATTTCAAGTTTCAGACATGTAAGCAATGTAGTTTGTCAGGGCACAGATTCCATTCTCAAAATATGGTACAAAATCCAAAGAGATTCTGGTCGTATGTAAAATACACCAATGGCAAAAAACAGTCAATACCGTCACTGCGCGATAGCGATTGAAATGTTACCGATGATGGTGCCACTAAAGCGGAGTTACTAAATATAGTTTTCCGTAATTCCTTCACGACAGAAGACGAAGTAAATATTCCAGAATTCGAAACCAGGACAGCTGTTAGCAAGAATGACATAAAAGTAGATATCTTAGGTGTTGTGAAACAATTCAAATCACTTAAGAAAGGCAAGTCTTCCGGTCCGGATGGTATACCAAACAAGTTCGTTTCAGAGTATGCAGACACAATACCGCCTTTCCTAGCAATCATATACAACCGCTCACTTGACGAAATGTCTGTTCCTAAAGACTGGAATGTAGCACAGTCACATCAATATTCAAGAAAGGAAATAGGAGTAACTCATTGAATTACAGACCCATATCACTGACCTCAATTTGCAGTAGGATTTTGGAGCATATACTGTACTTGAAGATTATGAACCATCTTCACGAACATGACTTCTTGACACATAACCAACACGGATTCATAAAATATCGTTCTTGTGCAACACAACTAGCTCTTTATTCCCATGAAGTAAAGAGTGCTGTCGACAAGGGATCTCAGGTCGATTCCATATTCCTAGATTTCCAGAAGGCTTTTGATACCGTTCCTCAGAAGCGACTATTAATCAAATTGCGTGCATATTAATTATCGTCTCAGTTGTGTGTCTGGATTCGTGATTTCCTCCCAGAGAAGTCACAGTTCGTAGTGATAGACGGTAAATCATCGAGTAGAACAGAAGTGATATGTGGCGTTCCGCAAGGTTGTGTCCTGATTTATATAAATGATCTAGATGATAATCTGAGCAGCCCCCTTAGATTGTTTGCAGATGACATTGTTATTTACCGTCTAGTAAAATCACCAGACGATCAATTCCAATTACAAAATAATCTAGAGAGAATTTCTGTATGGTGCGAAAAGTGGCAATTAGCACTAAACAAAGAAAAGTGCGAGGTCATCCACATGATTACTAAAAGTAATCCGATAAACTTTGGGTATACGATCAATCGCACAAATCTAAGGGCTGTCAATTCGACTAAATACCAAGGAATTACAATTACGAGCACCTTAAACTGGAAAGACCACAGAGAAAATATTGTGGAGAAGACGAAACAGAGGCTGCGCTTTGATGGTAGAACACTTAGAACATGCGACAAAACCACTAAAGAGACAGCCTACACTACAGTAGTCCGTCCTCTGCTGGAAAATTGCTGCGCGGGGACCCTTAGCCGCGCTGGATTAGCCGAGCGGTTGTAATGTTGTTGCATTAATTTGTTCTGAAAGCGGTGCTGATATTCAACAATAAAAGCGGGTTAAAGGCAGTGAGCTATCTGGGGAAGTTATCCTTGCATTACTGAGCAACTGTTTCACCAGTTATCCAGTCTAGCTTATCAAATTGACAACCATACTAACATTAATTATAAACTTTTAATAGTCATCTTAAGACAACCGGTGATATATATATATATATATATATATATATATATATATATATATATATATATATATATACATAGAAAGAGAATTTAAATAAAAAGAAATAAATCAGTTTATATTTGGACATTTATTTTAACTTTGACCATTGTTCCATTAAAATTTCAGTATATTAAACTTGATTCATAACTAAACTGGTGCCTTATTTAGGATTGTGAAAATGTGAGTTGGTAAACTTATGGAACACATCAAATATAGAGCCAAGATTGGGAGACTGCATACAACGCTGCATTCATAAAATAACACACGAAGAACGTTGAAACATATGCAAGAGGAAATTAACCACAACCAACCGATTCAATTTTTACCCAAAGAAGTTACGTTCATAGCGCAATCCAGTCTGTCATGAAATTACCACACCCTGGTACACTAAATTCATACTAATTCTCTGTGAAATCTTCCCGAAAAGAATATCTGAGGGCTACTTTGATGATTACACCACATACTTCTTGTGGTCAACTTGGTTTACACAAAGAGTGTAACTCCACAACAATTCTGATAATTAAAGTAAATTACATCAAACACAAAATACAAAAGAAAAACCTCGAACTGGTTATATTGTCTTACTATTAACCTGATGGGTCAAACAATTGTATAAGCACATGGTACTGGTCTCACAAAGCACACCCCATGTGGGGGTTGAAGATAAAGAAAAGTTGCTATATTGAAAAATATTGTCAAGACGAGACGTTATAATCTCATGCACATTCGCATTTAAGATTGATGATCTTAGTTAGAGTTACGGATCATCCACACATGGTTCCACTTTACTCACAAAGTAGTTACAAAGCAACTACTGGAAGATATTCTGAACTTCACACTCGAATTACACTGCGTTGCAATTTAAGATAACATTAGATATTTTAGATATAAACCTGAAATAAAGGTGATTAAATTTTTAGTTAGGCTGAACTTAAGAAATCCATTGTCCTACGGACTTAGCAGAGACGCGCTTAGCCGGAGATCTTACCACTTCAGACGCTCGCCACGGACAGACTGGCCTGGGCCCCTACCGAGGGTCCTTAACAGATACCAGCGGAAGTGACCAGAGAGGCAGCTTCCTATACCAACATGACAAGGGACGGACAGGACCATACTGAGAATAGAAACCTCTCTGCTTTTAGAAAGCGTAGCTACCTGTTCCGACGTTGGTCCTACTGTTCTCTAGGAGACAGGCTTGTCTGCTATCATCAAGCACGCAACTAGAAATACATTTGCTCATTCATCTTCTCACACAGAAGGGAAGGGGGATGACAGTATCTTATCGTATACAGCATGTATAAGAAAGCGGATGTAGGTTCTGTATGAGACTGTGTGACATGAATTACATATAAACTGTATTTTAAAGTGTAGTAGTGTGACAGATCATTCTTGATTATGTGCGAAAGTAACACGTTCCACTGCTCAGTCTGCTCCCAGATAGTCAGAAACACCACAGTAAATTTAGAAGTGGAATGTATGCTGTAAATGACAACATTTTAAAGAAATTAACATGATAGGAATCCAACAGAGACCTTTCATAACCACAACGCTCCGGGAAAAGACTGTGCATGGAATTTTCTGGCCATGCTAGGACATTCCCAAGCAGGCTTCTCACACCCAACTTAAACCGAAATGTGAAGAAAAGGCAAAAGGTCACCAGCTGTTTGCTAAAACACAATAATTTCAACACATCTTTAGGATCTACCAATTTCAAAGAGAAAAAGAAAACAATCTCTGACACCTATTTAAAATATAGTGTAGACCTAATTCAGTCAGCAGGTAAAAACAATGGTCCCTGTGTCATTAATATGAAAACAATTTCTGGTTGTTACCCTTATGGAGTTCACCAGTATTTGCTCAGTGCAAGAGCCCACTGATCACAGAAAAATTTATGACTGTTTATTAACAAGTAAAATTTATGAAAATAGCAAAGGTGTCACAGCAATTTAAAAAACATGAAAATAACATCAGTATTATAAATCAGAGCATTACAATGCACAATCCGCAAAAGCAAAAAAATGATAAGAGAGAAAAACATGTTTTACAAAGTGGTTATCGCAAAAAATTCTATATCTTATAAAACTAATAATTTTTAGAATTGTAAGTAGGCTGTTTAGGTTTTTATATTGGTAACTCCACGTAGCGCTCTGCATGAAAATCACTGGCTGTGCTGTGTGCAGTCTGTGGCTTGTTGGCATTGTAATATTCGCTATTGTAGTGTTGGGCAGTTGGATGTGAACAGTGCGTAGCGTTGCGCAGTTGGAGGTGAGCCACCAGCAGTGGTGGATGTGGGGAGAGAGATGGCGGAATTTTGAGAGCGGACGATCTGAACGTGTGTCCATCAGAAAGAGTAAATTTGTAATATTGGATATCAGGGACTGATACATATATATTATGACTTTTGAACACTATTAAGGTAAATACATTGTTTGTTCTCTATCAAAATCTTTCTTTTGCTAACTATGCCTATCAGTAGTTAGTGCCTTCAGTAATTAGAATCTTTTATTTAGCTGGCACTATTGGCGCTCGCTGTATTGCTGTATTTCGAGAAACGAAGATTTTTGTGAGGTAAGTCATACATGAAAGGTATAGGTTAATGTTAGTCAGGGCCATTCTTTTGTAGGGATTATTGAAAGTCAGATTGCGTTGCGCTAAAAAATATTGTGTGTAAGTTTAAGTACAATCATGTATAATATTTCTAAGGGGACGTTTCATATGTCGACCCTTAGCCGAGCATACCTCACTGGAATCTTCTGAATTTTTCTTGCAGTTTGTGTAATTAGTGTAGCTATTGCTTATTGCTAGCGCGTAATTGTAGAGAGAACCTTCTTTGTAGTTGTAGTTTTTCATTGTTGTACAGTAAAACAGTTGTGGCATGCATGTAGATTTGCACCAAGTATTTCGCAGCTGCGCTTGCAATTAACCAGATATTATTTTCAGTGCTATGTTAATGTGTTTTCTCATTTTGCTCTTCAAATTGTGCTTTTCTATGTTATCGTGTGAAGTATTGTGAAATTAATGGCGTGTGAAAAACGTAATACTAGGCTCCAAAGTAAACTAAGAAATGACAGTGAAGACGAAAGCAGTATGTTAGCGCCACCGTGTAATGAATTAACTAATGTTCAAAGTAGTAATTTGGTAATTGTGCATAGGGAAATAGAGCGGACTGCAAATAATGGTGTAGACAGTGAAACAATTAGTGAACATGGAAGCATTATCGATCGATCGGTCGGCAACAGCTCGCCTCAGGAATCGAAATGACAGGACACGATCTTGCAAATACTGCAGATTCAGGTTTTGTGTCCTCACCGTTTTCTCAAATAAGTCAAGACACATTTTCTGCTTTTCAAAATGCAAATATTGCCGGTTCAAATGCACTGCCGAACAGCACTGAGGAATATGTTTCAGACACCAGTGCATTGTTATTACAGTTAATGCAACAAATGGGACAAAGGCTGCAAAAATTAGACACAACGCTTGAACAAAATCAGAAACAAATGGGACAAAATCTTCAAAAGTTAGACACGATGGAACAAAATCAGAGACAAACACAGCAACAGCTGCAAAAGTTACTCATTGGAACGAACGCTTGAACAAACACGTGAAGCTTTAACTGCTGAGTTACTTAAAATCGAATCGAAATGTCAAAAAGTCTGTAATGACGTAAAAACACAAATTTGCGAGTATTTTCAACCTACTTTTTCACGTCATGACAATGCATTACAGAATCACGAAACAGCCATAAAAAACTGCAAACTATTGTTCATGAAAATCACGACACCTTGCAAGCTAAAATTGTCTCAGTTGCATCTACCGATTCGGTTACGCAACTTGCAAAAACTCAGGAAAACTTGAAGTACACAGTAGATACGATTTCAACACTAATGGACACTCTGAAACTTGGTTCAGAAAAACACATTGAGGAAAACTGTTCACTATCGGAGAAAGTAGCCGAACATACGGATCAGTTCACTAACTTATCTACAAAGGTAGATGATGATCTGAATGACACAAGACCCGTAGCCTTCACTGACACAGAAGAGTATGAACAAATTAGAAAATTCAAACAAAATCAAAATCAAATCAATACACAGTACAAAAGAGAAATCCGGGAAGTACAAGGTCAGTTGACGCAGGTAATACAAGAATTGCATATTTCAGAGGACACTTGCGCTCTAATACGGGAAGAGGGACATAGAAATACGGAACAGCCACAAAATAATAACACAGGGCACTTCGGAAATTATGAAAGAAATTGGCGAGGTACACCGAATTTTGAGATGGAGCCGCCGAAACGAAGTAACAATGACCGATATGCGACTTGCCGACATGATGATTTTGACTATAAGCTGTTTATTACCACACGTAAATTCAAAACATTTAAGAATTCCGGCAACGACATTCATCCACAAGCGTGGCTTCATCAATTCTCACATTGTTTTCCTCCCAACTAGTCACTACACCACAGATTAGAATTTATGTGTGGCTATTTAGAGAGAATTTATGTGTGGCTATTTTTTATCATGCCTTCCTCTCAGCATATTGGTCTCAAGGCACATAAGACCGAGTCATGAAATATTTCGAACAATCAGAATTTTTCAGTTTCGTGAAATATTTTGAAGACATGTTGCACAAGAATCAGTACCTGTCAAACCCATACAGCCCCTCAGAACTCATCCGCATTTGCTTAATCAAATTGCCTGAGCATTTAAGAAATATTATTTTGGCAGGACGTTGCAAAGACGACATTGAAGCTTTTCAGGGACTCTTACAAGAATTGGAAATCGACACTGACAATCGCGGGACGCTAAAACAGGAGCACAACAATTACAAGTCACATCCGTCACAATTCCGCGATGACAGAACTAATAACTGGACACGACAAGGCTATTATTACAACGTAAATCGTGACCAAAACAGGCACCACCCGTATGACAACCGTTGGCAGAGTAGTAATAATTACAGGGAAAGATCACCTCTCCGCGGTAATGACTATCACAGAGACAATCAGAGAAACAGACAATATGAAAATCAAAATAATTATTATCAAGGGAGACAGAATAACGTAAGACGCAACGGTCCACCGTGCAGTTACGATTCAGGGAGAAATTCTCCACCACATGACCGACAAAAAAGAAACTATGTAAACTACCGACATGACGACCGACGATATAATCGTAACGACAGAACTGAATTTCATCTGAACTGGCGGGATTCGAACAGAGCAGGGCCCTCTCGACAAAGTGAATTTGTAGAAGTTAGGTCTCCCAATCCCAATAACGACGCACGCCTACAAAGAGTTAGCAGACAATGACTCGCACCGCAGGCAGCCATGTGCGCTGGCTGGCTCAGAGAAAAATAACATGTACGCTAACCTTGAGAAAAATTTGAGCATTCTTTACCGATGTACCATATACCACATGATAATTCCGTTGAAGCTGGAGCTCTGCATAGTAGGAAGAGTAAAGGCTTCCACCACATTTCACATGTAAAACCGTTTATTGAGAGATAATCTGCTGTTTTAACTTTGTCTTTGCCATAAAACTTTTCACTTCATGTTACTAGTATGTTTTGTCACACTTAGAAACTGTTAACATGCAACAATGTTTTAAAGTTAACTATCCAGTCAAGAACCCGATCAACTTATTTAGACAGTAATTACGAATTCATTGTTATAGTGAACAGACGACACAGTGTTATTGTGTGTGTACATTCTTGCTTGTTAGTTGCACGATTACCTAACGACTATAAGGCTCACATACTTAGAACATGTACAGGTACTGCTAACGAGATTTTAATGCAACATTTTGGTTTACTTGAAAATACATTCTGGATTTAAAGTACGTTCTGAGAAATACCAGATGACACAGTGGTTAGTTTATTTGACAGCTACACGATTATATCACGACGCTACTAATGAGTGACACAATTTATATTATTGCTTTTGCGCTGTATCTGTTATATATCTGCACAGTTTTTCTGAATTCTTCTGGAAAGTAAAACATGTTTTAGTAGTAACTTCTGTGGTATAGTTACAATGAGACAGCCTTTTCCATAGCACAACAATACTTTACAGCACAGTACTTTCTTCATCACGGTAATAAGCGTAATAACTAAGATATCTATACGCAAAGCATTTCACTTTTGTTTATGAGGAGGTGAGTACATTGACTTCAAAAGAACTTCGGTTACGGACGACGATAATTACGACACTTGGCACATTTTTTTACCGTCAAGTAATGACAGAGATTATCTTACAAGACGCACAGTTTAGCGCTGCAGTACATGTATTTGAGTGATTAATTTTGTACTTAAAACATTTATTTTTAAAGATTTTTGAATTACAAAGATACAAAGGCTTTCCGTGATACATTTCATTCCATTGCTGTAATCTGTAACACCTGAGGTTATAATTACATTAATCCTCAGCGGGTTCACGCTTACTTTGTGTACCATGTTTTTGGCAAGCACAAGGAGCCCTAGCTAATATGGTATTTCCTTATACAACTTTACACATCGGTACCATATTTCTCTAACACAGAATTACTCAGCTATCTGATTATTTAACAGAGGAACAAACATTTTTTTTTACTATGTCAGTGACACATGTTTACGCAATTACACAGCAGGATAACTTCACACTTATGAAATTGTATTTTGTCTGTACTTTGTGAACTCTTCATATTTTTTTTGGAACCATTGTGATACTATCAGAGCTTTGAATGATGTATTTGGTATGGGATCATGATTTTTAAAGTACGTTTGAGGGAGATGACACTATTGAAATGAGCAGAGAATTTTTTTAGGTTTTGAAATTATTGGAGGAAGCTTCGACGATTTTGAGATTTGGCTGAGGTTTTATTATGATATTATTACAATGACGATGTGTATTATGCTGTTGAGGTATGTTTATGATCAATAAGCTGATGCTATATGAGGAATCTGATTATGCAACGTATTTATTATGATGAAATATTTAAGAAGTATCGATGACTATGTATAAGGAATAATGAGTAGTGGTTAGGATCTATGATATGTGAAAAATGATGTTGGAAACCAAGAATCGTACTTTAAGAGTTACGAAATGTGTGTATATGGGTGAATGTATCACAATGCCGGCGAAAATTTTTCGGGCACTGTTATATTTATAGGATTTTGTTTCTACACATTTGTAACGCAAATTCTCGATCAGTGAAATTTTTTGTATGAGACTGTCACTGTAGTGCAAACTGGTGTCGTAAATATTTCGGTAAGAAAGCTAAGTGCCTTGACATAATGCGTTATGGGCGACCAGCTGTGCCACCTGTCTAGAGAAAAAGCTATTAGGTGAAGAAAAGAGACCATTAACTTCGCTGTTGACATTCCTTTCTAGAAAGCATCGCAAATACGACACGCTCATTACTTGGAAAGATACTTACATCTGTATACCTGACTATGGCAAGTGTCTTTCTACGAGAGTTGAGAGAATTTCTACTAACTTATGAAATGCCACATGGCTATTGAATGATATTTTTATGCTTTACTTTGTACATAGTTGCTTATTTCATTTGATATCTGGTTTTCAGCTGTGTTGCAGCATTGGTTTTATAAAATAAAAATAAATGCATGTGCTAATGTGAACACTTTCTGTCAACAGATGTATTAAATAATAATTTTATGATCTACATTCTTCGAAAAAGGAGCACTTGGAAAGGAAAGAACAATAAGAAGGGACTAATAACAGGAACTGCATACATAATTTTCCTAGCCGGCCGAAGTGGCCGTGCGGTTAAAGGCGCTGCAGTCTGGAACCGCAAGACAGCTACGGTCGCAGGTTCGAATCCTGTCTCGGGCATGGATGTTTGTGATGTCCTTAGGTTAGTTAGGTTTAACTAGTTCTAAGTTATAGGGGACTAATGACCTCAGCAGTTGAGTCCCATAGTGCTCAGAGCCATTTTGAACCATAATTTTCTTTTCAAGTACTTGGTAATATTTTTGTAGAATAAGTTTTCGTGGTGCACCACTTTAATTACATAGACATTAAGATGTGAATAGACATTTCCCTTATCTGCATTGTTGTCTTTAGTGTACTATTTTTTTTGCTTGTGGGTCTGTCGTGATTAGATACAAGTTATTGCATTTGCTGCTGCTGTTTGCCAGGCATAGTGTTACTGAATTTCACTTTGTATTACACTGTTAAGCCAGTTTTACTACTGATTTATTTTTCTTGTTTGCTGCACAGTGCCTTATAACAATTGTAATATTGCAATTGCTTTGCTAATTTCGATTTACTGCTGCTAGCTTTGCCAATTTGTATTTTTTGTCATTGCTGTTTGTGTTAATTGTTTTGTGCTGCTGCATTGCCTCGTCCCTTAGTTTAGCATCTGAGCTCAGTAGATTTAAGTTAGCTTAAGAGGGAGTAGGCTATATAAGAGAACGAGTTTTGATAAATTGGAAGAAATGCATTGAGAAGCTATAAGAAAATGGTTTGGCCAAAAAAGTATTTTGAAAGAGGATATGAACAAAAAAGTAGGGTTTAGGGACAACAGGTTTAGGTAGGATTTTCTTGGATATAAATGATGAGGTAAGATAATGGAAAATAAATAATAAGGTAAGAAATATGTGAACATATAAATACATAAAGCATGCTTGGATAGGATTTTTTTGGTGGAAACAAATGTAGAAATAAGACAAAAGACCTATGGAATGAAATTTTGGGTTGGACTGCAGTACCAAATGTTACACTGAAAACAAACCCTGTCCTTTCCTCCTGTGTTATTCTGCTATGTGTTTGTGTACTCTTGTGTATTTGTGTTTTTCCTGTCTTTATGTGTTTAGCTAATAAGATATATGTTGTAGAATTTTTCTACTACCAAGCTACATTCACTATGATGAGGAATACTGTTATCCTCAAATATAATTTGCATTAATAATCTGTTATTTACCTTGTAAAGATGTTTAGACATTATTAATTCTGTTCTGTTTCAATGCTCATGTGTGAAATTAATGTTTCAAAAACTATTCTCACTATTTTATATATTTACTTATGTCATAATTCCTGTGACACTGATGTATATGTTTATTTCTATTCTTTTGTAAAGCCTATGTTACTACAAATGTTATCTGCACTGTTATGTTCTTTAATGATGTATTTTGTACCTTTGTAATTGTATTCTTATGTTGTAAATTTATAATTGTATAGACACCAGTTCTTCAAATTAAGTATCATTTCACTGCAAACGTTTCTGTTAGTCATAATATATGCACAGTATGTGAGAAGTTGGGACTGTTAGTGTTTGCACATGTGTTGATAATTCAGCAAGGGGCTGGTTAACAGTATTGCTGGTTCTAAGGACAATTCCAGAAACTTTGTGAAGACACAAGTGGTGGTTTATGGACTTGCTATATTGTCCACAAGACTCTTCGATGGTGATTGTGCATCTGCACAGTCGCAACAGATGGCTGCCGGCCGTCTCTACAAGGACTACAGTGGGTCTGCATCTTTGATAGCCTACCAACACCATTATTTCTACAAGGACTACAGTGGGTCTGCATCTTTGATGACCCACCAATACCATTATTTCTAGAAGGACTGCAGTGGGTCTGCACCTCTGCTGGCCCACCAATACCGTAATCTCTAACAAGACTACAGTGGTCTGCTCTGTGATGACCTACCTACCAATATTCTTCAACTTCGACTGACTCTGCTGTGGGTTTGCTCTGTTGTTGCCCATTACCTGTCTGCATGTCAAGAGTCAGCACTGTCTTTCTGTTGGAAGGACAACAATACTTCTTCAAGACTGCATGGAAAGCCACTACTTCTGTGCGCAATTTCTTTTACTAATGGGACTTTGTGAAAAAAACTGTAATTATTGTTGTGATAAATGATCAGGACTGTCTTTATGAGAACAATTTTTTCTTTTGACCAACAGTGTATCAATAGGTGTGTGCATTTGATATCATTGTTATCGTAATTATGAAAAATTTCTTCAAATTTGTATTGGCCACAGCCCAAAATAAATTTGTAAAAATTTTTGTGGGGAGCATGGGGGCTATGTAAATAGGCTGTTTAGGTTTTTATGTTGGTAACGCCACATAGCGCTCTGTATGAATATCACCGGCTGTGCTGTGTGCAGTCTGTGGCTTGTTGGCATTGTTGTAATATTCGCTATTGTAGTGTTGGGCAGTTGGATGTGAACAGCGCGTAGCCTTGCGCAGTTGGAGGTGAGCCACGAGCAGTGGTGGATGTGGGGAGAGAGATGGCGGAATTTAAGAGCGGACGATCTGGACATGTGTCCATCATAAAGAGTAAATTTGTAATATTGGATATCATGGACTGATATATATATTATGACTTTTGAACACTATTAAGGTAAATACATTGTTTGTTCTCTATCAAAATCTTTCATTTGCTAACTATGCCTATCAGTAGTTAGTGCCTTCAGTAGTTAGAATCTTTTATTTAGCTGGCAGTATTGGTGCTCGCTGTATTGCAGTAGTTCAAGTAATGAAGATATTTGTGAGGTAAGTGATTTGTGAAAGGTATAGGTTAATGTTAGTCAGGGCCATTCTTTTGTAGGGATACATCTCGATTTGGTTCCATGTTTGTGTTGTCAAATTCGTGTGGTATCCTCGTTTGACACGCCAGGTTGATATTCCTGGCAAGGATGACACTTAATGGCTCTCCTTTGTGCCACCCTTAGCTACCAGAGAACATCGAACTATGATTTACTGTAGTTTCTTTGGACAGTATGTGTCAAAAGGCTCCACGCCCCTTGTGTTGTTAAATTCTGGAGTTATCCTCAATTGGCTCGCTGGTTTCATATTCCTGGGCGAGGATGACACTTAGTGGCTCTTCTTTGTGCCACCCTTAGCAACCAAAGAACACCGAACCATGATTTACTGTCGCTTGACCATGGGCTTCCGCCAGGAAATGTTGATAGGTGTCGTTGACAATACCTGTCAAAAGGCTCCACGCCCCTTTATCCCCTGTCTTCTGTCGTCTCACCGCGGCCGTCTCGTCACGGTCGCATGCGTGTGGTACATTACCAGCAGATGGATTTCCGCGCAGTGGACCGCTCGGCCATCTCAGGTAATCACCTCCACGAAGGGTTGCACTGGTGTGCCCGCCCATTAGCTCCGGGTGCAAGGGAAATTGTTTGCCCCGCACCCTTCTTTTGTTGTCGAGCATGCTCCAGAAGTGGCTCGGCTGACAGTGTGTCCTGCTGGGAAACCCGCCTGTTTACAACTAGTCCTCCTCCTCGCTGCTCCTGCTGTCTCGTAAGAGTTTAGCCGGTTCGTTTTCACGTTCTCAACTGCATTCACAGAAATTGTTCATCATAGTTATGTGATTACAAAATGTCTTACATAATACCACAATATTTAAGAACAAAAGTGAGACTTAATTTTTTTTAAAAATAAGAAAGTTGCATTAATCGACGATATAAAAATAAAAGTTAAATGACTTGACAATATAAAAAAATAAAAGTGAAATGACATGACAGCATAAAGATAAAAATTAAATGAACTGACAATATAATATCCATATCCATATCACTAATGTGGTTCACTTGCGTTTTAATAAATCAAATGCTACTTATTAATTCACTAAAAAGAATAGGATTATGCCTTGTGCAAGCATAGGTCAGGACAGCATAGGGTTCACATGTTATTTACGCACACACATGCACACCTGTTGTCTATTCTACAAACTAACTAACCATAAATATGAATTACTCAAAATTTTACTTCAGTCTACTACTAGTTAATCCAACAAGCTACTTCAATGCTATTTCAACACAGTGTTTATACCATTACAACATTGTTCTAATTCGTCCTCTTCCTGATGCTTGTGGCATATCTCTTGTCACATGATAAATATGGAGAAACTTTCCTTAAACATACACAGTAAAAAGAGCAATGGTTATTTACACACCAAAACATTTATACCATTTGACACACCTGGTAAGAGACTCGCAGTTATACATTTATCATACTCATATGTTCATACATAAAACAGTAATACAATTTCATCTAAGATTACGTTATCACAAGAATCAATCACACAGATGATCCGTGAAGGGTAAAAATATTTTCATCAGACGGGTTATACTACATTTTCTTACCCATTTCGCTCCAATTTCGTTCCTTCTTTAAGTTACCTTTCGCTTCCGAATCAGTTATTTCGCCTGTGGTGGTTATTCTTGATTCATTTGTCATGAATGGCAAAATTGTGGTCTCCTCTATTCTGTAAAACAGTTTCATCTTAACATCCTATTGAACTTACAACTGACACAAAAGATCCAAACCCTCCTGTAGTTTAAATGACAAATGTTTTGCTTCATCCTTATTACCTTAAACCAAGCTTTCCTTCGGTCCCATAATCAAAATTATTTAATCTTCCTCTATCTTCAAGAGGGAAATTTTCTTCAGTTCAGCTCATATAGGCTGCAGTGCATCCCGCACCAACGAAAACAGTAAGCTGTAATGCTCACAGCATCAGCAAAACACATAAACGTCACTTTTCTAGTACAAGTATTAACGCAGAATAATTTTTCAGGCTCTAGCTCAACATCAATCAAGACTACAAAAAGGATCCATATTTCTGTTCCATTCTCCATTTGCTGAAAAACTGCTCTTATTTGACTACCACAATAATATTTCAGAGCCACATAAATTACACAAACCACAATTCTTTTTTCACTTTGAAGGGAAACAACATACTGACGAAATCCACAGACAGCACTTTACATACTCAGCTATAAAGAAGAAAAAGACATATATCATCAATATTAACATATCATCGCATATTGGGAAGCCGTTGGTTTAACAATCATACGGGAGGACGACGGTTCAATCCCGTCTCCAGCCATCCTGATTTAGGTTTTCCGTGATTTCCCTAAATCGTTTCAGGCAAATGCTGGGATGGTTCCTTTGAAAGGGCACGGCCGATTTCCTTCCCCATCCTTCCCTAACCCGAGCTTGCGCTCCGTCTCTAATGACCTCGTTGTCGACGGGACGTTAAACAACACAAACCTAACCTAACACTAACCTAACAATCGTATTATTGCAGCCTGTTTTCAAGATTCTAAACTTACTCTTTCCTTTCTCAGAGTTCTCCTATCTTAAAATATTCATACAGCCCACATACTATAGTAAGAGATCCTCATTTATACTGACAGATATAGAATAGTAATAGATAGATAGTAGCACTGAAAGCAGAAAATCAGAAACAAGGCTACTAACAGCTGGGGATCTGGGTTTGCCAGACCCATAATACCCACAATCGGATAGTCCCCTAAGTTTCACATTAATTCAACATAGATCTTGCTTCCCTCAAGAGCGACTCTTTTCAATTTACACAAAAAACCATAAACAGCATTTCACTCGTTCACAAAGAAACCTTTTATCTTCACATTTGAACCAACCTAAATCTTAATTGCACAAGGAAAGAAAAAAATCACAAACATCACTTCAATCAATCACATAGAAACATCTTTATCATTATTTTTACCAACATGTTATTCAAAATGGATATGTCACAAACGTAAACTAATGAATTCTTTCTCCTCGCCGTCCTCTCTATATACCCTATGTACTCATTTGCCATGTCGCTCATTTGTTCCGATTGGGCGCTTTCTGCGCTGATCATTTGTCATTGCCGATTTTGTTCATTTCCATTTGCTGGATTATGTCTAGGGTTGGCCGTCCGAATTTCAAAATCATATGGTGCTCCGCCTTCGATCCTATTCCCACCGTGTTCATCGTAGTATCGATTCTGGTTGCCGTACCTGTTGCGTTCACGATCTTGTTCACATCCTCGATCATTTCCGTTGTTCCACCTGTGCTCGCGACTGTTACCCCAGTTTCTATACGGCCGGTCCCGATTATTGTTCCGTTCGCGTTGCGGCGACCAGTCACGCCGTTGATTAGTACTACAGCCACGCCTGCGGTCGCGCTGCTGTGCCCCGTAATAACTTTGTGCCTGATTAGGCGGGCATTCTCCTGTATTATATTTCAACTCTTGGAGAAGTGTCTTAAACCTTTCCACGTCCTCTTTGCATCGTCCCGCAAGAATGACGTGGCGCAAGTGCATCGGCAATTTGGTGATGCATATCCTAATTAGTTCGCAGGCCCGTATGGGTCGTATAGAAATTGATTCGCATGCAGCATGTGGTCGAATAGGCATGCTGGGCTGCCGAAGCCAGACTGGTTCAGATTTGGCAGCATAATTATGCCATGCTTGACGCTGTCTTCTGCCGCTTCCGACCAATAAGCGGACAGAAAGGCTTGTCGAAACTCCCAAGTGGAGTTGCAGTGTCGCGCTGCCGACCTCATGTGACTCACTGGATCGCCTTCTAAATAGCCACACATATATTCTGTTTTATGTGAACTTGCCCATTCGGGGGGGAAGACAGAATTCAAATTGCTCGAGCCATGCTCGTGGATGTACTCCTTTTTGCAAATTTCGAAATATCTCAAACTTTCTCACCATAAGGAAATGTTTGAAATCAAATCCCCGCATTTCCCCCGGCGAGCTCCTTGAATGTTTCCATTTTTTCTCATGACTGCCCCTCAAAACACATTCTTCCCTGTCGTCAAAATCTCCCTCGTGGCCGGAGTCCCTCTCTGCACTGTTAGTACGGCTATTTTTTAGTGCTATTGGCGAGTTCGGAATCACACCTCATGCGGCTTTCCAGATGCGCCACGCGTTCTTGTAATTCGCCTGTTACAGCTTTGTGCCGCCTGTTCCCTTCTGAAATCTAAGAAGCGAACGCACTTCTCCGGTCTCTGCGACCATTACCGGTGTAGTATTGTTATCGCTCTCCATCACTTTCATCGTGCCTACGATGTCCGCTAATGCCGCAGTCTTATCATGTACTTGTCTGTTGTCCTCCGCAACAGTCTGCTTCAATTGTTCTACTTGCTATTCGAGTGCGTGAATCGCTTGACTGTTGTCCGCTACTGTGTTGGTAATGGACGCGGGACAATGCATTTCCGCCTCCTGGACCCTGGAGAGTACCTGCTGGTGTTCCCTGTAGCATTCTTCTCTCAGCGCTTGGAAATTTCTAAGTAGCTGTTCCTCGCTCTCTTTCGATTCCGCATCGGGACTCCGCTTGCCCTGTTCTAAGGCTTGCAGACGATCATCGATTTGTTCAAATGTACGGCCTAATTCTTTCATAATATCACTTTTATTTCACTTGCCAGATTGTTTATTCTTTGTGAGATATCATCGGACGCTCTCTGCATCGACTTGTCGACTTTATTTGTCTGCTGGATTAGTTTTTTGTCTATTTGTTCACCTAGCTCACAGATCGATTTCTCAGATTTCTGCATCATTTGTTCGCCTAGCTCTCAGATCGATTTTTCAGATTTCTCTGCGTTTTCTTCATTTTGTTGCTATAAGGCTTCCATGAGTTCTGCCAAATCCATTTGGTTAGTTGGTGGCAAATTAATTTCTGGCTCTGCTGTGAGCCCGTTCATCTTGTTTTGCAGTTCGTCTGAACTATTCCCCATTGCATTTTCGGAACCGTCCGACGCATTAATATTCGAAATCAAATTATCTTCTTGGTCCATGTTGCTTAAGCTGTTGGACCGCCTACTTTTAGCTTGGTTACGTGTCTGCATTAGTTCAATCTATACCCGGTATGCAACACACTAATCAGAATAAATGTATCCCCCAAAAATTACGACAGTCACACGAAAGGTACCCAACCTAGTATGCACTTTGTAACACGCAAAACAATTTTATATCTTTGATCGAAGTCAGTGCAATTTACAAACGAGAAAAAGAACACATACATATAAAACCCACAAATATAGAAAACAAAACAATAAGACAAACAACACAATGCCCCTCAACAACGCCGTGAATCTTTTGAAAGTCTGCTCAGAAACAACGCAGAAGTTGTTAGAGTGCTGCAGAGAAAAAAAATTAAGATTATACAACGCTCGAAATCTAACGTTTCAGAGATTCCAGAGTCTAGCGGAATCACAGAACAGGGTCGTCATGTGTAATGTTGTTGCATTAATTTATTCTGAAAGCGGTGCTGATATTCAACAATAAAAGCGGGTTAAAAGCCGTGAGCTATCTGGGGAAGTTATCCTTGCATTACTGAGCAACTGTTTCACCAGGTGTCCAGGCTAGCTTACCAAACTGCCAACCAGGCTAACATTATTTATAAACTTTTAATAGTCATCTTAAGACAACCGGTGATAAATATACATAAAAAGAGAATTTAAATAAAAAGAAACAAATCAGTTTATATTTGGACACTTACTTTAACTTTGATCATTGTTCCGTTAAAATTTCAGCATATTAAACTTGATTCATAACTAAACTGGTGCCTTATTTATGATTGTGAAGATGTGAGTTGGTAAACTTATGGAACACATCAAATATAGAACCAAGATTGGGAGACCGCATACAACCCTGCATTCAAAAAATAACACACGAAGAACGTTGAAACATATGCAAGAGGAAATTAACCACAACCAACCGATTCAAATTTCATCCAAAGACGTTACGTTCGTAGTGCATTCCTGTCCGTCATGAAATTACCACACCCTGGTATACTAAATTCATACCAGCTTTCTGTGAAATCTTCCCGAAAAGAATAGCAGGGCTACTTTGTTGATTACACCACATGCTTCACGTGTACAACTTGGTTTACACAAAGAGAGTAACTCCACAATAATTTTGATAATTAAAATAAATTACATCGAAACACAAATTACAAAAGAAAAACCTCGAACTGGTTACTATCGTCTTACTATTAACCTGATGGGTCAAACAATTGTATAAGCACGTGGTACTGGTCTCACAAGGTACACCCCACGTGGGTTGAACATAAAGAAAAGTTGCTATATTGAAAAATATTGTCAAGACGAGACGTTATAATCTCACGCACATTCGCATTTAAGATTGATGATCTTAGAGTTACGGATCATCCACACGTGGTTCCACTTTACTCACAAAGTAGTGACAAGCAACTACTGGAAGATATTCTGAACTTCACACTCGAATTACGCTGCATTGCAACTTAAGACAACATTAAATATTTTAGATCTAAACCTGAAATAAAGGTGATTAAATTTTTAGTTAGGCTGAAATTAAGAAATCCATTGTCCTATGGACTTAGCAGAGACGCGCTAAGCCGGAGATCTTACTACTTCAGACGCTCGCCCCGGACAGACTGGCCTGGGTCCCTACCGAGGGTCCTTAACAGATACCAGCGGAAGTGACCAGAGAGGCAGCTTCCTATACCAACATGACAAGGGCGGACAGGACCATACTTAGAAACCACTCTGCTTTTAGGAAGCGTAGCTACCTGTTCCGACGTTGGTCCTACTGTTCTCTAGCAGAGAGGCTTGTCTGCTACCATCAAGCACGCAACTAGAAATACATTTGCTCATTCATCCTCTCACATAGAAGGGAATGGGGGTGACAGTATCTTATCATATACAGCATATAAAAGAAAGCAGATGTAGGTTCCGTATGAGACTGTGTGACATGAATTACATATAAACTGTGTTGTAAAGTGTAGTAGTGTGACACATCGTTCTTGATTATGTGTAAAAGTAACACGCTCCACTGCTCAGTCTCCTCCCAGATAGAAACACCACAGTAAATTTAGAAGTGGAATGTATGCTGTAAATGACAACAGTTTTAAAAAATAACGTGATAGGAATCCAACAGAGACCTTTCACGGTCTAAGGCGCTGTAGTCATGAACTGTGCGACTGGTCCCGGCTGAGGTTCGAGTCCTCCCTCGGGCATGGGTGTGTGTGTTTGTCCTTACGATAATTTAGGTTAAGTAGTGTGTAAGCTTAGGGACTGATGACCTTAACAGTTCTCCCACAAGATTTGACACACATTTCAACATTTGGGGATCCTTACCAGGAAGTATTGACGAAGGAAATGGAAAAAGTGCAAAGAATGGCAGCTCGTTTTGTGTTATCGCGCAATAGGGGTGAGAGTGTCACTGATATGATACTGAAACAAAGGCGGTTTTCGAAGAGGTGAGATCTATTTACGAAATTTGAATCACCAACTTTCTCTTCCGAATGCGAGAAACGTAGGGAGAAATGTTAATCATAATAAAATAAGATAAATCTGAGCTCAAACGGAAAGGTTTAGGTGTTCCTTTTTTCCAGGCGCCATTCGAGTGTGGAATGGTAGAAAAGATGTATGAAAATGGTTCGATGAACCCTCTGCCAGGCACTTAAGTGTGAATTGCAGAGTAACCATTTTGCTGTCGATGTAGATGTAGAGGTATGGACTGGCATATAAAAAGGCATATAAAAATGTAATTTATTGATATTCGCAAAAAATTTTAACAATGTCAGTGTGAGAACTAACGTGATTATCTATGTAGCAAAATGTTCAGCAAGGAACACTCCTATTGTCGTACAGTTTTTTCCTACTACGGGTTCACCTTTTTTTAGTTGAAGTCATCTAAACTTTGTTAATATTTCTGCAGGCGTTCACAGGCGTGTTACCTTAAGCGGAAGTTAAACTACAGAGAAAGCGCAGAACTCTCGACCGCCCGGTAGCTGTGTCGTGAGGAGTGGACCCGCACGCTTTATGCAACAGGTAGCGGCGACCTCGTCCGACACTGTACTGCAGGAAGCGGACTGCTACGTGTATAAGTTGTAGCACGGTGCAGAAATCCTCCGCGCTAGAGCGGTATGGATAGCGGGTTTCCAGCGCTAGCGCGAGGTCTCAACACATTTATCTCCGTTTTTTTCTTGTCGACGGCGAACGTAATTGGCAGTTCCGTTGCTGGTGGCACTCAGCTTTCTCCATTTGGGCGTTTCGGAACCGCTTTTCCTAGTGCGGTGAACGGTGCGCGTCAGCAGCAGGAAAGCGAACCCGGGTCTACGGAGACCGGAACAAGCGTGCAGCCCAAGCAGGAAGTGTGTTTCACATAACCGGATTACTGCCGCGCAGTCTCGAGTGCACTTTCGCGCTAGTAATAATCGATAACAGGTTACGGCATGTGGAGTCACTCTGAAATAATATATTCCGTACGTAATCGAACAGGAAAAGCAGACATCGGATACTGGTACCCTCGTACGATCAACATCAATAAAAGAAAAAATTCTTTAATGAAGATAGAACATTAAATATAGAGTCGGATATGCATGTAATTTGCAGACTACTTGATAGAATACAATATATCATCTTTAAATACGATCAAAGCCGTAGAAGGCAACGAAACAAGATATACACTACTGGCCATTACAGTTGCTACACCACGAAGATGACGTGCTACAGACGTGAAATTTAACTGACATTAAGGAGATGCTGTGATATGGAAATGATTAGCTTTTCAGAACATTCACACAAGGTTGGCGCCTGTGTCGACACCTACAACGTGCTGACATGAGGAAAGTTCCCAACCGATTTCTCATACACAAACAGCAGTTGACCGGGGTTGCCTGGTGAAACGTTCTTGTGATGCCTCGTGTAAGGAGGAGAAATGCGTCCCATCACGTTTCCGACTTTGATAAAGATCGGTTTGTAGCCTGTCGCGATTGCGGTTTATCGTATCGCGACATTGCTGCTCGCGTTGATCGAGATCCAATGACTGTTAGCATCACTGGTTTCAGGAGGGTAATACGGAACGCCGTGATTGATCCCAACGGCCTCGTATCACTAGGTGTCGAGATGACAGGCATCTTATCCGCATGGCTGTAACGGATCGTGCAGCCACGTTTCGATCCCAGAGTCAACAGATGGGGAAGTCTGCAAGACAACAACCATCTGCACGAACAGTCTGACGACATTTGCAGCAGCATGCACTATCAGCTCGGAGTCCATGGCTGTGGTTACACTTTAAGCTGCATCACAAACAGGACCGCCTGCAATGGTGTACTCGACAACGAACCTGGGTGCACGAATGGCAAAATGTCATTTTTTCGGATGAATCCAGGTTGTGTTTACAGCATCACGATGGTCGCATCCGTGTTTGGCGACATCGCGGTGAACGCACATTGGAAGTGTGTATTCGTCATCGCCATACTGGCGTATCACCCGGCGTGATGGTATGGTGTGCTATTGGTTACACGTCTCTGTCACTTCTTGTTCTCATTGACGGCACTTTGAACGTTACAGTTCAGACGTGTTACTACCCGTGGCTCTACCCTTCATTCGATCCCTGGCCGGCCGCAGTGGCCGTGCGGTTAAAGGCGCTGCAGTCTGGAACCGCAAGACCGCTACGGTCGCAGGTTCGAATCCTGCCTCGGGCATGGATGTTTGTGATGTCCTTAGGTTAGTTCGGTTTAACTAGTTCTAAGTTCTAGGGGGCTAATGACTTCAGCAGTTGAGTCCCATAGTGCTCAGAGCCATTTTTTTTCGATCCCTGCGAAACTAAGCAGGATAATGGACGACCGCATGTTGCAGGTCCTGTACGGGCCTTTCTGGATACAGAAAATGTTCGATTGCTGCCCTGGCCAGCACATTCTCCAGATCTCTCACCAATTGAAGACGTCTGGTCAATGGTGACCGAGTAACTGGTTCGTCACAATACGTCTTTCACTACTCTTGAAGAACTGTGGTATCGTGTTGAAGCTGCATGGGCAGCTGTACCTGTACACGCCATCCAAGCTCTGTTTGACTCAATGCCCAGGTGTGTCAAGCCGTTACTAAGGCCAGAGGTGGTTGTTATGGGTACTTGTTTCTCAGGATCTATGCACCCAAATTGCGTGAAAATGTAATCACATGTCAGTTCTAGTATAATATATTTGTCCAATGAATACCCTTTTATTATCTGCATTTCTTCTTGGTGTAGCAATTTTAATGGTCAGTAGTGTATTATGACCCGTTAGAAGGCAAAAGGGCGAATATTTTGCCATTTTTCCGTAGTCAGTTGCCATAATTAACGAATGATTAAATTATTTTTGATATTTCGTGCTTTATCCAAGTACTATCGACCGTCTCGTTTTAAAGAGGACTGTAGCGATATGAGGTTACTTACTATGTTCAGGTACACAAGCTGTGCTAAGATTGTCAAAACAGAGCCAGTACCGTTCCGTAACAACATGTGTATCTTTCACAGCAGATCATAGTTCGCAAGTCGTGCTTTCTCTCTCCTATTAACGACACTAAAATTTATCCGCAACCAGTAACAAATGTTAATTGGAAAGTTAAAGGGACTTTTGGCGAAAAGAGAGGTGGCTGTATGAATACCAAGAGCTTACTTAGATGGCAAGCCAAAGTAAAGATGAGAATGCTGATAGGAAAGTAACTTGAGGACAGTACTATGGAAATGGCAGAAGAATGGATAAAGATGAGATGGCGAATGCATTAGTACGAGTTGAGTAGACTAAACACTGTAAGATCGATGTCAGAAGAAGGCACATATAGTCGATAATCTTCCTTAAGAGTTATTAAGAGCTTTATGAGAAACAAACGATGACAATACTATTCTACCTGGGATACGGCATATATGGGGCGAACAACTGAAGGCAGAGACTGCCATGTATTACCGAACCGTCAGTTTAATACATCTCGAGCCCAGAATCCTAATATGAATTATACAAGAATAGAACGAGTAGCAGAAGCCAACCTGGCAGAAGATCAACTGTGCTACTGCAAAATCATAGGAACATGTGAGGCAACATTGATCCCGTGACTTCTCTCAGACTGAAGATAGAGAAACGTAATTTTTGCTAGTTATAGATATCGTAAAACATTTCAGTAATGCTGGATATAGTACACTGACAAATTCTGAAGTTAGCAAGGATAAAATAAAAGGAGTAAAAGATTCTCCACAACTGTACAAAAAATTATACTGCTGCTGTCAGACGAAGGACCTAAAAGGGGGCTTTAGCTGAGAAAGGAATGAGAGAGTGCTGCAGCCGATCCCCGATGTTATTAAATCTGAAAATTGAGCAAGTTGTATTGTAAACAAAGGAGAAATTTGGAAATGGGATTCACGTTAAAGGAGAATAAATAAAAACTGTAAGACTTGCCGATGATTCTATCATTCTTACAGAGGCAGAAAGGTCTTATCTGATAATTTGAATGGAATAGATAGTGGCTTGAAAAGTGCTTGTAAGATGTGCATCAGCAAAAGTTGAACAAGGACGCTCGAATAGTACTGGAGCTGTCGGGTGATGCTGATGGAGTTAGATAAGGAAATGATATACACTCCTGGAAATTGAAATAAGAACACCGTGAATTCATTGTCCCAGGAAGGGGAAACTTTATTGACACATTCCTGGGGTCAGATATATCACATGATCACACTGACAGAACCACAGGCACATAGACACAGGCTACAGAGCATGCACAATGTCGGCACTAGTACAGTGTATATCCACCTTTCGCAGCAATGCAGGCTGCTATTCTCCCATGGAGACGATCGTAGAGATGCTGGATGTAGTCCTGTGGAACGGCTTGCCATGCCATTTCCACCTGGCGCCTCAGTTGGACCAGCGTTCGTGCTGGACGTGCAGACCGCGTGAGACGACGCTTCATCCAGTCCCAAACATGCTCAATGGGGGACAGATCCGGAGATCTTGCTGGCCAGGGTAGTTGACTTACACCTTCTAGAGCACGTTGGGTGGCACGGGATACATGCGGACGTGCATTGTCCTGTTGGAACAGCAAGTTCCCTTGCCGGTCTAGGAATGGTAGAACGATGGGTTCGATGACGGTTTGGATGTACCGTGCACTATTCAGTGTCCCCTCGACGATCACCAGTGGTGTACGGCCAGTGTAGGAGATCGCTCCCCACACCATGATGCCGGGTGTTGGCCCTGTGTGCCTCGGTCGTATGCAGTCGTGATTGTGGCGCTCACCTGCACGGCGCCAAACACGCATACGACCATCATTGGCACCAAGGCAGAAGCGACTCTCATCGCTGAAGACGACACGTCTCCATTCGTCCCTCCATTCACGCCTGTCGCGACACCACTGGAGGCGGGCTGCACGATGTTGGGGCGTGAGCGGAAGACGGCCTAACGGTGTGCGGGACCGTAGCCCAGCTTCATGGAGACGGTTGCGAATGGTCCTCGCCGATACCCCAGGAGCAACAGTGTCCCTAATTTGCTGGGAAGTGGCGGTGCGGTCCCCTACGGCACTGCGTAGGATCCTACGGTCTTGGCGTGCATCCGTGCGTCGCTGCGGTCCGGTCCCAGGTCGACGGGCACGTGCACCTTCCGCCGACCACTGGCGACAACATCGATGTACTGTGGAGACCTCACGCCCCACGTGTTGAGCAATTCGGCGGTACGTCCACCCGGCCTCCCGCATGCCCACAATACGCCCTCGCTCAAAGTCCATCAACTGCACATACGGTTCACGTCCACGCTGTCGCGGCATGCTACCAGTGTTAAAGACTGCGATGGAGCTCCGTATGCCACGGCAAACTGGCTGACACTGACGGCGGCGGTGCACAAATGCTGCGCAGCTAGCGCCATTCGACGGCCAACACCGCGGTTCCTGGTGTGTCCGCTGTGCCGTGCGTGTGATCATTGCTTGTACAGCCCTCTCGCAGTGTCCGGAGCAAGTATGGTGGGTCTGACACACCGGTGTCAATGTGTTCTTTTTTCCATTTCCAGGAGTGTATATCGTATCGTCCCAAGAACATAGTATCTTCTAGGGATGGAACAATGTGTCTCATATAGTGTGTGTGTGTGTGTGTGTGTGTGTGTGTGTGTGTGTATGTATGTTTTCTACTTCCGAATAGATTTCGTCCACTTTTTTAAGTTTCTTGTTCGAATTTAACATTCAGCGTTGCTAAAAGGTAACCATCTGTGCAGATCATTACCATGGCTGTCTTTTTGTTTATTAGCATATTACAGCCGTTGTCCAGCACACCTTACAGTCCTTTAAACATCCGATACAGATCCTGTTCACTTTCGTCGACCACGGCTATATGATCAGTGATCCATACTGTAGTGAGAACAGGATCCCAGTGGGTGAAAGTGGTGCTGGATTGAGAGGGAAATACACAAGTTCACAAAAACATGTATTATTTTACTGGAAATCAACATCGTTCCGTCCCACCAAAATACGAACCTACGTTGCTCAATTCATACTAAACAAGTTAGTTAAATAACTGTAATTATTTCTTTCCCACAAGAGTGTCTTCCTAGATGCATTCCACCTTGAAATTGTAATGTAATGTAGTTGTCTGACTACAATACAGCGAAAAAGCGTCAAGACGCCAATATACAATCAAGAAATCAACGAACAAGCATTAAATGGGCAAGTGAGAACTCAGGTATTTACCACATAACAGAAACGACATTTTCAAATTTTAGTGAGTTCGTAATAAATAAGTCCATCGAATAATTACAATAATTCCTTCACCACAGGCGATTTCGCTTGAGTACGTCTAACGTCAAGATTGCAAAGTAAGTCCGTTGTCTGATTATACAGATCGGCAAAGCCACCACAGACAATCAAGATATCAATCACCAGGTGTTAGTCGGCCCAAACACAGCTCAGGTATTTACGACGTGTCTAAATTCAGAGCAGTAAAGGAACAGGATTTAACAAGACAGCAGATATATAAAGACCTCTTTAAATGCACCGTTCGCCAGGCCTGGTCCCTCACTGATTTGTGAATATAAAAATGTATTATTACCGATATCCTTCTTAATTCAGAAAGTAAGCGATTTTGTGGAACACTTGGGTTACAATAAAGGTCTTAATGTCCATATCTGTGCCGTTTTCCTTCCTTTTCTTTAAAGTCTTCATATCGATGAATGTTAAGCTGATCTCATTCGTCACCACTTCTCTGCACATGGACAAAGACTAAGATTTTCAATTTGCGCTTAAATGCTACAACAGTAAATATAGTACTCTGTTATAGATTATCCTCTTGGCGTAATTGACCAGGTACTGCTACGCAGTTCGGCAGTAGCTGTCCGTCGCTCGCATCTAGTGGCCTGAAAGTGCGGCGGCAGGTGCCGGAAGAGGGGAGGGGGGGGTTGTATAAGTTTATAGAGCACTCTTAACAAGAATGTTACACGCTGACACCATTTTAAAAACGATTAATAAGCGAAACTATGCTCTTCGGTGCTATTGAGAGGTCTGTAATGTGCTCTACTCAGCTTCGTGAGGCGTTGCTTACAGAAGCAAGATGATGATGACGGTGTTTGGTTTGTGGGGCGCTCAATTGCGTGGTCATCAGCGCCCGTACAAAGTCCCAATTTTTTACACAATCCAATTTTTAAGCAGACCAGTCTATCCAGTGCTAGGAATGATGGTGATGATCATGATGGTGATTAAACGATGAGGGCAATTCAAACACCCAGTCCCCGGGCAGAGAAAATCCCCAATCCGGCCGGGAATCTTCTTTTTGTTTTCTGTTTGGAACCGTATTTATTTACTTAAATTATTAACAACGACATATTTTTAAAACATTTCTTTCTATTAAGCTATTATATTCCTACAGTTGGTTAACATTACTGTTCTTTTTGTAGGTTTTCGTTCGCATATTCTTTTCATTACATTTTTTTTTGTTCCTCGAACCCTTTTCCATGGCCATTTCTCGTCTTCTTTTGTGGATGAACCGTTGCAGGACAGGCATAATAATTTATATCTAGCGTCAATAAATTGATAATGAGTTCGGATTTGTGCATGTGATGCACTTCTTGGTGCCACAGGCACATTGTGCATGCTGGTTTGATATTTTCCTCTAGTCAGCACTGATAGGTGGGACAGTATGAGAGAAAAAATTCAGCATGACCGATGGAGCAGAAGTGGAAGAAATTTTTACATATTCTACAAACTGAAAAGGTAAATTGAAGAAGAAAGCAAAAATAATGTCATATTATATAAGAGAAGCAGAGAGGAAAAACATGAGTAAACAATATAAATTTTATAAAGCACATAGTAAAGGAAAACATTTAGTTTTCTATGAGTAATTGACACTTTCCACTTGACCCTAAATGATGTACCACAAATAATGAAGTATACCTGGATGCTATGCAACATTGCATGATAGGAATAACTGTTGTCCTTTTTGTTTTAACAAACTCACGTTTAGAAACACTTATAGTACTATTTGACGTACTTTTGACTGATTTGGATGTGAGCATGACAGATGTTTAGTGGGAAGCACTTTGAAACACTGATTTCACTGAGAAGAAACCCTTTAGAATACTATACTTGACTATTTGAGGCGAGAGGAGAAACACTTTATCTTCTCTGGTGCTCTTGTTCACTTTCACTGCAAATTTTCTTCTTGTGGTGAGTGTGTTGGGGTGGCTAGTGGCGGTGCTGAGGGTCACAGGCTGGGCAGGACTCAGCTGATTGCTGCCTGCAGTGGAATCTGCAGGAAATTCTTGAAGCTCTCGCGGTAGCGCCTGTGCTGCTGGGCCGTCTTGTTGTCCTCCCAGAGGTCCACCAGGAAGGCCAGATGGTTTGTCTGCCTCCTCGCTACGATGGCGAGGATCCAGAGAGTCGCCAGTTGCTTGGGTCGTGGTAATGGGTTGCAGTCTGGGGCGGTGATTGCTTCGACTGTGATGCTTCCCGGCGCCGTTCTGTTGATGTGGGCCACCATCTGCTGGCGCGCTTCCCACATGTTGGTGGCATTCCCGCAGATGAAACGGAACTCGAGGGTGTCGGTCATGGCACATACGCCGCACTTGCGACGAGTTTTATCTCCGCCAGTCTTTGGTTGGTTGGTACCGTTCTGTTTACTACATGGTACCATGTCTCCTTTGCATCTTTAGGCAACACGTTTTCCGAGACATTTTCCCTTATTTGTTTCCAATTGTACTGAGGAAGCTTGTTTTCAGTTTTCATTTTTCGCCGGTTTCCCCCTGGGAGCCCAGTATATTCTCTTGGCTGTTCTGTGGCCGGAGTTCACCACGGTGTCCAGAGCGTAACTTTTATTGACGTAGTGCGGTCTGACATGTCGCAGTCTGAAGGGGATGTACCTCGTGTCGACCGGCGATTCTTCTGATGCGCGCTTGTATCTTGAAATTACCGGGGCTGGACGGCGAGCGTTCGTTTTAATAGAAGTGCTGCACATTTGGTCTTTACATCAACTAGACCCAGTCCCCCTTTTTCGTTGGCAGCGAGCACGTTGCTTACGCCACTTTGAATATACTTCGACGTCACAGTAGGTAGTACACTGCCCTCGTAAGTGCTCGCGCAGTTTCGCTCGGATTTGCGCGTAGTACCATGATTTCGACAGGATCGTCGTGTTTATCAGGACAAATTTCTGGTGGATTGTTAGTTTCCAGTTCGCGTACTGTCTGGAGAGACCTCTTATGATGTGTATCACGCCTCTACAGTTATATGCGGCGATTCTAAGTGGACAGGGCTGTATAAATATTCCAAGAAGTTTATGGCTTTCTGCTATTTTATACCACTGCCCGTCTGGTTTGAGTCGTTGATTCCCTATCGGCAGTAGCACTGTTTTTCTGGGGTTGGTTTGTGAGGCTGACAACTTTTGGAATGTGTTCATGATAGTTTCTACTGGCCCATTATCTTCCTGATCTTCAATTAAGATGCCTAGATCGTCAACGTAGGCTATACTGAGAGATTGCAGGGCACTCTCACTTCTGATTCGGTGTAGGGAATACGATCTACTGCGATTTGACTTCATACATTTTGATGAAATGGTGGGCAGCAGTTTGTGGTTTTGTTTGCGTTCTCTAGGGAAAGAAATACGGTAAGCTTTACCTGAGTTCAAAGGAACAGGGTGCCGACTTAAAGGACTGCAGTAAAAGCACGGCGTTGATGGGCTGACAAAGCGCATTTTTTCTGGGGAACAATGAGGAGACATTTCCAGACGGCAGCGTGCAGCGGTCACTTTGTGCAAAACACATTAGCTTGGCGCCGGACATGGGGCAGACGTCCAGGTATACGGCATAGCGCCGAAAAGTCGCCAACAGCGCATTATAGGCCTTGTTAGCGAGCAAGCTGCCAAAAGAAATGCAAACGTTCTGCAAATTTCCGTGGGCCAGGGAAACTGGCGACCAGACCTCCAGATTCTGTTTCAAAACAAGTTGTGTCAATGCACAAAGCTGTTTGCGTGTTTATGGCCATTCTTTGCAAACTCTGAAATGGACACAATAGTGGTGATAACAAGCTGTTTGTGGGTGGCTGTGCTTTCACCCTGTGTTGTGTTAGCAAAAGACATGGCAAACACGTGGGAAAGAGGCCGCAAAGTTGAATTTTTTTCCGTTTCTGCCAATTAACTTTAAAGTCTCTGATTGGCCAAATCGGTTTGCAGTGCAAAGACCATTCTCTGAGCTTAGAATGCCGGGCGCCAGTGAAAGTGGGGGAAGTCAAAAAAGAGAAATGTGCTTTTGGAACCGAACTGAGGAGGAATTGGTGAGAAAGGATGAAAGACTCTCTTGTACAAGTCTATTGTACTGGCGCTTCACTAGTAAAGAACTGCAGGTCTCTACCTAAACGGTGAGACTTGTGTCCTTTACTAGTGTGCGACTTAGAGCCTGTGCCAGTCACCTTCTGAACCATCAGAGGTACTGCTTATATAATCAAGGTCACAACGAGTGACACGTGGGTGTACTTATTTGTCTTGAGTCAGCAGTCTAAACATCTGGCGTAGTCTGACGCGCACAGTTGTGGCATGATGTCAAACTGGTTTGGCAGACCAGCAAACGGGTCCACCTGCACGCTGGAATCCGTTGGGGTTGCAGAGGCTCATAGGGAAGTACCTGTGTTCTGAATTAACCAAACATGAGACCGCGTACTTGCAGTTTTCGGGAACGCGCATTTAATAACAGATTGCCGCCCACCATGACTTCACTCACTGAAGGTATCATGGTGGGCCGCCTTGACCAGCAGGACAGTAAAGTATTCGCTGCTGCGACGTAGGGCTATAATATATACTTCTCAGCACCCCGTTGTTTCGAACCATATTTTTCCTTTTTTTTTTTTTTGTATGGTAGAATATTGATGCTTGGTGGTGGCGTAGTTTGATGCCATAACCTGGATTCACGTGTATGAAGTGAGATGGAGCGAGTAGTGTTCTGGTTAGTGTCGTGTGTCGATCCCCAGCAGATCACTTTGTCCACCATAGATCTCATTTTAGTAAGACATTTGTTAAATAATTATTTTTTGAACGATGTTTCTTATATTAATTTTGTTGTCTTGTTTTGTTTAAGGTCAATAAATCGATTGGGATTAGACTACAACTTCTCCCTGAGTTCTGATTAACAGTTCCCTCCCATTTTTATTGCAGTCTAGATCAGAAACATAAGGAGTAGCTTTTTCACTTGGTGTCCACTGCGTGGATCTTTTACTTCACTAACATTAATCATCTTTTAATACATGCTACTGTTTTATCTCCTACGGAGAATCCTCTGATGTCGTTTGCGAGTTTCCGCATCAGCGGGTCCAGCGCTATAGCGAAGAGAGCCATTGACGATGGACAGCCCTGCCTCGCGGATCTGTCCAGTCTTACCTCTTTTATTTTCCAACTATTGACTGTTATTGTCGATCTCGCAATACTTAGTATCTTCTGTATGATTGTGTTAAATTTTTGCCCAAACCTGAGTCTGTTTATTGTCTCTAAGAGGTATCTGTGATCAATCCTGTCAAAAGCCTTTTTGAAGTCCACTGAAATTATGGCACCTGCGCTTCTGGTGGTGCCTGGCTGTGCCATTATGTGCCTTTAGGTGGATGTGGCGTCAGATATATTTTTCCCTGGTACCGCACATGTTTGCCACGGACTGACGACTTTCCTCATCGCCGATTTCAGGTTATTTTCGATGAATTTCGCTATTATTTTGAAATCTGTGTTGAGAAGCATAATCGGGCCCCGAACACGGGATTCCGTGATCCAGAGGCAACAAAGCTAGGCACTAAACCACGAGCTGCAGACTATAAGGCAAGAGATGAAATTGTGAGAGGGCTTCGTTACAATCATCTCATATGTTTCTTTCAGTTATGTTGCTTTTGGGTTTTCGATGCCTTTAGTTTCCAGCGTGTATCCGAAGCGAAACTCAAGGGAAGAAAAGAGCTGTGTTTTTATTTCCAATCATTGCATTTATGTATTGTTGTGCTAATCGTTTTCCCCCTCTCGTAGCCCTGTGTTTTGATTCTGTAGTCTGGTTCGAGTGTGTGAGACACGTGTGTTTCCTCGAGGGTGACGGGACTCTTGCAGTCTGCAAGGGCATATTTTCCAACATAGGGTGGTTAGGCAGAAGGGCTTTTGTATGAGAGTTTAGGAAATGTTTGGCATAAAGTAGCAACGGTGTTTGTTTAGCGATCTCCTCCTCTTCCTATTGGGAGCGGGCGAGCGTTTCTCAGCAAAATAGCCGGAAACTCTTGTTCGAGCTCTTGGTAAATCAACTGATGTCTCCCGAAGACACTCCAAGATGTGAATATGGTTATTGCAATGGTCTTGGTGTACTTCAATTTGGTTCTTTAGTAAGGTTTCAGGCTTAGATGTTTTGAAGTCGTTCACGGCCAAGTTACCTTAACGAATCATGTCCGTCTGTAATGCTTCTGCGGTTCCTCCTCAGACATCGATGTTTTGAAGAAGATTCACAAGCAAGTTACCTTAATGAGTTACGTCCGGCTGTAATGCTTCTGCAGTTCCTCCTCACGCACGGTGCGGGGTATCTCTAAAAAGACAGACTATATAATGATAACGTAAACCACATACATGCAAGAAAATTGTTTAAAGAAACATCGTGGACTACTGCTCAAGGTAGAAATGAAGTACAGTGCAGGATGAATTATTTTTACTTTATAGTTATTACATCCGATTGTTCCCGACGTTCAATGGCTGTCTGTCGGAAATACAGGTTTAGTCTGGAATTAAAATGAGACGAGATGAAATTCAATTACAAAAATAATACAGCGCACTGCCTGACAAAAACAGTGAAGTAGCTAGAGGACCTAGTCGGATGTTGGACGTTAATGTAACTTCGAATTCGTAGATGCCATATAAATGATTAGAGACTGTTCTCTGTGACAGGTGGAATGAGCACCATAGTGCATTAGAGTTCTTCGTGTTTAGTGTTGTTACTAGTCCTGGTAGGGTATATAAGGGTGGCAAACAGCGTCAGATATTATGGACACAGAAATGCCGCTTATTTATGTGGGACAGCCGTACCAGGACCTGACAGAGTTTGAACGAGGCCTTATTATCAGTCTCCTTTTGTCCGTTCAGTCCAGATGTGCAATATGGAGATTTGTGGGGCTTGTCGGATGTGACAGCAACATGATGCTGGACTGCATGAGAATGTGAACGTAGCTAGACTCGTCGCAAGGTTCCCGTCGACCACGTCTGGTCACCACAAGGGAGACTCATCATATTGTAGACCAAGAACATCGTAGCACCTTCACATCTGCGGCCGCTATTCGAGAACAAGTAATGGAGTCCCTCCAACATTTTGTGCCGTCCTGTACATTGGTCAGAGACGAGCAGTTGCGAGCCTACGGAAGAATTGTCCCATGGGCAGACTGCCGTTAACACCACAACACTAATGGTTGTATTTGGAGTGATACTATGATGTGGAGGCATGGACTGTCGACAAGTGGAATAAGCTGTGAACCGTGGTTCTGCACTACCCTGGATGACAACCTTCGCTGTCATTCTTCAAAAGTTTTGTAGAAGTACTGCGATGTTGCTCCTGGCATCATGTTGTGGGGAACCATATGATGTGATTTTATCTGACGTTCGGTACTGACTGACATAACTCTGACGATACAACGGTACGCCAGATTTTCCAGCGTCCTCATATCTCTCATGCGACAGTACCGTGGTGTCGTTTTCCAACAGGACAATTCACGTCCACACTTGGCACATGGCGTAGCCGTGCGGCTCCCCCCGTCGAAGGTTCGAGTCCTCCCTCGGGCATGAGTGTGTGTGTTGTCCTTAGCCTAAGTTAGTTTAAGTTAGATTAAGTACTGAGTAAGCCTACGGACTGATGAAAAAAATTGTAAATTTGTGGTAAGACCTTATGGGACCAAACTGCTTAGGGCATCGGTCCTTAAGCTTATACAGTATTTACTCTAACTTAAACTAACTTACGCTATGGACAACACACACACACGCCCGTGTCTGTGGGGAGCCGCGCGGACCGTGACAAGACGCCCCCAGGCCGCGCGGCTACCCCGCGCGGTATGGACTGATGACCTCACCAGTGTGGTCCCATAGGAACTTACCGCCACCACCCAAGCTTGTATCCAAATACAATTCTTTATTAAAATTGTAGAGAAGCCAAAAGTCACATGTACCTTTTCCTTTATTTTCACTTGTTTCATTTGTCCATCGCGTGCGTCTTCAGAATTGTGCAAATACAATGTGTTGCACCACCATACAATAAAATAAATTCACAGATTCAACTTACAACACGATAACTTACATTACGTAGCCGAGGCCCATACGTTACAAATATTCGGCAGCGTATAGCGCCGCTGCCTTACATGAAAGGGAGTGAGTTGGTTGTGTACAGTACACGTAAACTCTCTGGTCAGGTACGTTCTAGGACTGAACAGAATGACGGATCATTTCTTGTTGAGCAAGTCAATGCCCTGTCGATAAGCGCATTGGTTGGAACTACCTCATGAACCCTAATGCAAACATTGTAATATAAAAAAAGACATTTATATCACGATATTTTTCATAGTTTAGTAATAATGTTTCTTGTATTACACTGTTTTACGTTTCGCTTCATGATGTAGTTTCAAGAAAGTTCATATCGATTGGGCTTTGACTCACTCAACAAGAAATGACATTGTTCCACAAAATTTCGGCCGAACTGTCGGATGTTTGCAGCTTCCTGCCACAATATTTCGGCGCAGACTCTTCTGGCCATCTTCAGGTGATACTGGCGAAAACTCCCTGAGCTCTGGCATTTAAAGGTCCTCCGGAACATGCGTGGTGGATTCACTTGGCGTTGCACGTGCGCTACTTGAGCGCATTCGACTCTGCTGCGCCGCGCGCCCTCCGTGGTGAAAACTCGCCGCATCGATATCTGTTCGATTGTCTTCCCGCGGTTCTATCATAGAACTACGCCGGCTACGGAGAATACGAAGTTTTTCGACGGTTGGATTCCATGCCGAATTCAATTGGTAACTGCCGTCACGATTAATGCGAGCCTCATTGTCAGACAGCCGTATTTCCACGGATTCATTAATATTAGAACTCCAAATGTTAGACGTATGGGCCACAATTTTTGTCTCATCGTAATTCGTGGCATAACCAGTGGAAATACAGTGTTCGGCGATGGCAGACTGACAAGGCTGAAGAAGGCGAGTATGTCGCTGATGTTCTATAATGCGATCCTGGACAGTACGTGTCGTTTGCCCTATATAAGATTTGCCGCATTCACACGGAATCCTGTAAACATCTGCTTTGCGCAACTCTAGGCCATCTTTGACAGATCCCAACAGCGACGAAATTTTTGCAGGAGGGCTTAAGATTGCTTTCACTTTATATTTTCTTAGTATTCTGCCTATTTGCGCTGATATATTACTAGTATATGGTAAAGAGGCAGTTGTTTTAAACGCCTCTTCCTCTTCTTTGCTCCGTCGTTTACAGGACTGCAGCGCTCTCTCCACTTGCTGGGATGAATACCAATCCTTCAGAAATACACTCTGCAGGTGCTCCAGTTCCGTATCCAAACTATCGGTGTCAGAGATGACATGGGCTTGGTGAATCAATGTCTTCAAAAAACCCATCGTTTGTGCCGGATGTTGGCAACTAGAGGCTTGCAAGTAAAGGTCCTTGTGAATGGGCTTTCTGTATACCGAATGACCAAGAGTGCCATCGCTCTTACGTTGCACTAATACGTCTAAGAACGGCAGGCAACACTCCTTCTCCAACTCCATAGCAAATTTTATGTTTTCGTGTACGGCGTTCAGATGTTGTAGGAAGTCTCGCAGACAATCCAAACCATGAGGCCAAACTATAAAAGTATCATTAACATATAGCCAAACTTCTGTCGGTTTAAAAGTGGGTGAGGTGAGTGCTAGCTCCTCGAAATCTTCCATAAAAAGACTGGCCAACAGGAGAGACAAAGAACTCCCCATGGCGACACCGTCTGATTGCTCATAAAACTCGTTGTTAAATAAAAATATGGAGAGGAGAGGGGGTGCTCAAACAGCGCTGTAATGTCAGCTCCAAACCTATTGCCAATAACATGTAGTGAGTGCACAAGAGGTACGTTTGTAAAAAGTGAAACTACGTCAAAACTGACCAACAAGGCATAACTTTGCAGCTGTAATAACTAAAGTCTGCTGATAAAATCACTAGAATTCTTTATGTGATGTGGACACTTTCCAACCATTGATTTGAGCAAAGATGCCAAATACTTTGCTAAGTCGTAAGTGGCTGCTCCAATATTAATCACAATTGGACGTAATGGGACGTTGTCCTTGTGCATCTTCGGCAATCCATATAGCCTAGGTGGAACTGAACAATTTGGTTTCAGTTTCTTTATTTTTATTTGTAACGTGACTTCAACATCGTGTGTCCGGGCTTATGACAGAAGGTAAGAAAGCTCACTCATTTCCAACTAAGAAGCGATAATAAATGGCTTATATAGCAATCAGGAAATCATGTAAACCACTCACAGAAGTTTAATCTTACCGTACGAAATGACAGTTGTTACTGCTACATTTTGGCTACCTTTCGTGTGTGCATCATCATCATAACCTCAACATCAAACATTTTACATCAATGATCACACAAGAGCCTCCTCACGACTGGTCCGTGCATCATTGTCTGTCTGTTCTTATCTCTTCGAAAACAGATAACAACCCTCTTTTCTCGGACAACATCTCGTCATCGTTAAATTATTGTAAGCAGTGTAATTCCAAATCCAGTGATGAATACGGTAGTACAGAATAAGTCAAATTATTTTGCCAATCCTGATACTAGAACTATTGCTCCAGTTGGTGAGATTAATGCTCAAGGTCTGTAATCTACTAGGCGAAATGGGTGATTTGAGTGAGTTGTTAACGTAAGTTTCATATACTTCTATAGAATACAAAGTTCTTAAGACAGAAAAAAAGCCTGAATTATAGCAAATGCTGCTTCCAAAACCAGTAATAATATTTGTCCAATATTTAGTAAAGAGATTAAATTCATTACTATTTAAGGTAGTGTCTTCCGTAATAATGTTAATGGTAGGTGTCCAGTGAATATATTTGCAGCTAATTTATCTGTTAATGTTCCTGGTAGGATGACGTTTCTAACAGTCTCAACTCTATTGGTGATATTAGTGCGGGTGAAGTGCCTTTGGGTACTAGAAGTGTAAACATAAGATTGGTGTGATTAATTCATTCAAGCAGCACGAATCGTAAACATACACGAAGGGAAACTGGAAATGTTAATGCTAGGTGTGTTGTTCTAGTGGAAACGTGTGGGGATAGTCCTATGAAGTTATTGAATAGTGTTGTAATAAAGATTGAGATGAAGATAAATGTTTTTCCATTAAATGATTTTGGCCCCAATAGTGTTATGAACGTGTTCTGTAAGGTTAGATTTGAATTATTTCAGGTAATATTAATCCATGATGGTGTAAGCCAAAAAAGTGATCGGATTAGGAGTGTCCTAGAAATGTTCCAGTTGAGTTTGATGATAAATTAAAGATGGTAGTAGATGGATGAAATGTTGAGAACAGGTTTGTTATCATTTTCAGAAAAAAGTTTTTTTTTTAATTGATCCTTTTCTACTCTTTTAATAAGGTTAGGTTTAAAAGAGAAAAAGTTACAATCCATTGCCTCTTTACGCTTCTCGTCTACCTCTAACTCATTTTCATTATGGACTTAACAACATCTTGTAGTAGTCCACATATTTGCTTTCTTGGCTCTCCTAATAATTCCCATCATCCATCTCTCGTTGAGCAGCCTCCAGTTTTTTATGGTGGCCGTTTGGAAATTATTCGTCTGCCTTTAGTACCTCGAGAGCTCTCAATACCATTTTTTTTTAAACTGAGAAAATTGCTGTGTCAACTGATTTCTCAAAATGGATGTGTTCCCGATTAAATGGTAAGTATACTTCAATTTGATTCTTTAGTAAGGTTTCAGGCTTAGATTATTCGGCGAACAGTTACGTTATTCGTTTTGAGAATAAGTGCGCATTTGCGCGAGTGTTTCTGGATTTACATGAACAAGGCTTTGGCTGTAGATCGTTTGGCTCCCATGTCGGCTTCTAAGAGAAAGAAACCATGCTTATTAAGATATTTTATCAATCTGTTTCATCCACCACGCTTTACATGAATTAAAGAGGTCTTATAAGTCGTGTCATCCTCAGTGCTTTAGATAAATTCAAGGGGCCTACTTACGCTTAACACAGTTTCGGGATTCTAAACTTCGCGATTTTGCTTTGTTAGAGTTTTGTGTTTGCACAATCAGTACTTGTATAGAATGGGGCAGAAATTTTATTCAGAAGTGGTTTTTTTGGCTAAATAGTATTTGTGATTCTCAAATTCACCAGTGTTATACCAAGTATTCACTAAATTATGCGTGCTATTCGTATCCGACATTCAATTGTGATAAATTTTCTTCTCCCTTCCTGAATGTATTTTTCCGTGCGTCATAGAATGTTTGATTCCGTATTTAATCGGTTTTCTTATGAATCCAAAAGTTTGCTTCCTCGCTCACACATTACAAATCATTGATTCCAGCATCTATTTGAAATAAATGGGAGCAAATTTCTGGACTTGTATGAACAGCATTAATCTTCTTACGAGTGCACATTATTGTCTTACGTACAGTCTTAACTGGCTCATGTTGATTTTGTTTTCCGTTGCAGTTGAAAATAAATTCGATTAATGAAGTCGTAAACAAAGCCTAGGCCTTCTACTTTGCAAGGCAATCGCATTCTGATATATTCAGCTGATATTATTAGATAAAGTACTTGGCGTAAATTTAAATAAAAATGTTGCATTTTCGTTGCCTACATTAAATTTGAATGTTGATTAAGCTTGATTTATGACTTAAGATAGTTAATTTGTCCAACAATAATGATAAGATATGTAAAATGACCTCAAAACTAAGGTTCAATTAAATGAGAATAAGCAACCGGCACATTTCAATAAACCACAGTGCTTAGGATAAATCCGTGTCTGTCGACAGTAGCAAAAAATTTTCATTCAACTGATACGCATACCGATGAAGTGGCTTAGAATTGAAAGCTTTATGCAACACTGGCTCTGAGCACTATGGGACTTAACTGCTGAGGTCATGAGTCCCCTAGAACTTAGAACTACTTAAACCTAACTAACCTAAGGACATCACTCACATCCATGCCCGAGGCAGGATTCGAACCTGCAAGAGAAAGAGCAATGTGTTTTGTAGTCTCACGCGTTTGTTAATAACTGCGTAAATTATAGAGCCAGAGTCCAAGTCACAGACGGTGGTAGGAGGACCGTATCGCGCAGAATAGAAAAAAGTACGGAAATGTAATGAGTGTATTTTTTTAGTAGGTTATTATAGTCGCCCACGTTGACTATATTTCGTGACATATTGTTGGAAGGCCACCTGCCCGTCAGTCAGAATCAGCAACATGCCAATAATAACTATACATGGGAAGAAATGCTAGCTAGGTACATTTCTCGGAGTAATTCTGATGGAAAGACAGTGTTCAAATTTCCTTTTCTGGAATTTAATGGCATCAGGGTGTCTCATTTCAGACCTCCCAACGTCACATACTCGCTGGAAACAACCTCCGCCTCTGTCACTCGATATATGTGAACCATATCACGTGATGAAAGGAAGCTAGCCTTGTATGTTTAAGATGTTTGTTTCAAATTCGGAAGTAATTACTGCTCTAAGGGAAAGCCAACCTGAAAAATAATTATTGTAATTTTAGCATTTTAATGAAACATTTATTCTTGTTACAGGAAAGTTAAATTTGCTTGGTATGTTCTTAAATGATGTAGAGGGTGAGCCTAACGTGTTTCCCTGAATACAAAAATTTGTTTCTAAGAAATTATGCCTGATATAGATGTACAGTTTGTTGCAAATGGTAGCTTAACTCACAAAGATTTTTAAGGATACACTACCACATACAGCAGCTCGTATTCGTGCCGTCAAAGTGAGTCGTGCTGCAAGATCGATACCTCGCACCCGACTCTCGAGTATGTCTTTGGTGCTAAGATGTGAGGCGCTTTTTGGGTTGCTTGGACAGAGCAGGCTGGGGAAGAGCGCAAGGATCTGGTGATTGCCGGTGAAAGAGGTCGCTGGTGGTCTGTTTTGGCTACGAGGCGCTCGCTACAGAAGGACTCTGTTTGGAGCTCGCTGGGCGAGTAAGGAGAAACAGCAATACGCCAAGGAGGACGTTCACCACAGGGGATGCTCTGCAACCAGACGACATGTGGCAACTTCGGTGCTGTTTTCTCCAGAGGACGAAGCCTTGCTGCTCCTGGACTTACGATTGGGTGAGCGCCGCAACTATCCTCATGTGTTGGTGGTTTTCCTCAGATCCGGACAGTGGAGTGTTTAGCACATTTCTAGGAATGTTATTCGGCAGCCAGCCCATTTTCCCTGATGTGGTGCATCACTTTCTTCGTTGCGACACATGCCCGTATTGCTTATTTAGTGCGTCTTTGGCGTGTTCATGTCGACATAGCACGCTACACTCGGAATCCCTCTTGGATGTAATTTCTTTTTTTTTTTCTTTTATTACCAAGTGTTTCTGTTTTATAGCGTTACCTGTCAATTGATCTCTATACGTTATCATATTCGGACTACTATACCTGGTACAATTTTTGTTTTAAGCACGTTTCGCTATTTTAGCCACCTTTTGGTATTTCATGTTTGAATTTGTTCAAAGTTGCAACCGCTCCTGAGGCAGTCCCCTTCATTTTAGTTACATTGAAAAGGGTTGTTGCAATACACATTTTCTCTTTTGTCTTAAAGACTTTTCGTGTGTTATACAATTCAGTTATAATTTGGTCCCTCATGTCAGCTTTAGTGTGTTCCTGTGTGACTTTGGCGTATCTTCTGCGTGCCTGTTTTGGTTGACACGTCTGCTGAGAGCCTTGACTGGTCTTAGGACACGCCGTTGTTGGTTATGCCTTACAGCCACCACTTCTTTCTGTGTTCAGCTTGTTATGTTTAGTATTTTTATCTTTTACCATTTGTAAATTTACTAGAGTGTGGGTTCTTTCTTAACTAAAGAATCTTCAACCTGTTTATTAGGACATTTGTATAAAACTTAAATGTGTCTTGAAAGAGCACCCAAATTTTGTTACCTATATTGTAAGTTTTAATGGTTCTGTTTTACGTTATTTCTAATGAAATAACGATTCCGTTGTTAAAAGCACTTTAATTCACAATAATTATCTGGTGCTCAATTTGCATTTGTAATAACAACAGTTTTGTGACCCAATATATTTAAAAATGTTTTAAATGAACGATGTTTAATTCACCTGCCCCCTTGCTCCAGCCATTCCTAATGTATTAAGCCTAGCACATGCATTGGTATTGTTGTGTCACACTACATTCTGGTAGCTGAGCGTGGTTCTGTTGTTTACATTCTGGGATTTCCGGTCGATTGAGCGTTGTTCGTTTCTATATTTGTTATTTTTAGAGTTTGGTTTATTCTGTCCTTGCTTCAGAGACTGCCAGTCGATATTTGTAAGTTTTCTCTGACTGACATGGAACCGAACCAGGTGATAATGCTGGGTGTATTGTGTAAGGAACATTTCAGGTACAAACTTACATTTCATGTCCAGTCCAAAGATGCTGATGCACCATATTTGTGCTCGTTGCTTTGTGGCGTCCTCATGCTCACAATGCAAATTACGCCGAAGCATATTGGGCAGGTAAGTGCCATGCTGGAATATCGTTTGGCCTCCATCAGTGATTTAGGCAAGAATATCGACTTCTTAGAAGGCAGTTCCCCTTCTCGATCTCAACTCGATTGGCATCAGTCGCAGGTTATTCACTTCAGTAATCTCAATGGGGATTTAAGTTTGGTAACTATTAATCCTTCTTTAAAAGGCAGAGTTACCGAATTGCTGGGTGGGATGAAGGGCTTGCAGGGGACGTTAAGTGCTTTATGATGGGGAAACGGTTTAGGCAGAAGGGCCGAGGGTAATTAGTGGACGGAAAACTCTGATCAGGATCAGGGACCCAAAATGGCTGCGGATCCGGTCATTTTGTTATGCTATTTGAACCCCTTTACAGCGTGAAACAAGGAACAGATTAGTTAGAAGTCGGTGCTATTACTTGTTCTGTAAAGTTTTGTTTTCGGTCGGCCTGGAAAGGCAGATCAGTGTTTTTAATATTCCTTTGGAGGTAGCTTTTCAGGTGACATCCCCTTTGTGTGAAAGTTCATTAAGTGACTTGAAGTAGCGCTGTCTAGGCTAGTCACTGCAGACAGTTGCATACCCGCAATTTAAGAGAATAGCTCTCCGAAAGAGTTTGGAGTCATTTGATTAATCGCCGTGTCTTTAGTGTTGAGAACACTGGGAAACTTCTAAGCATACAAGTAAAGTGCTCGTAAAGTGCAGCCTGCTGCTGTCGCTTTCGAATGAATTTATCAGAGGCGCAGGTTGTCAGTGTCATTGTACAGGGAATTAAACCCAAGGATCGTTCCCGCATTTTGTTTTCAAAAGAACCAAATGCCTACAAAGACCTACATCATTTGGTTATAAATATCAATGGGGTTTGTCAAGCACCCGCAAGGCGCAGCCCTGATGAGCAGGTAGCGCATCTAGTTCACTCTAAACCTAACACCTCGGGCAAGAGCAAGAGGATGCAACGGTTGCGGCAAATCCGCGCATTTTACTTGGAATTGTGGTGTTCCACAAGGAAAGCCTTCGAACAACTGACGCCAGGGTAAAGGTATGCGTTCAATTCACACACCTTTCCGCGAGCTTGTAACGAAGTGGCAAGTGTTAATGGCCCGTCTTTGCCTTTTTCTTGTGCGTACCTCAGTCACGAGCCAGTGTGCGCCTTGCTCGACACCGATAGTACTATGTTGTGTTTGGACTAACGGTAGTATTCCATATATCGGCGTACTTGTAACTACCCAAGGTACAACCCACCATAGCAAGCTGCAGGGCAGTTTACGGGCAGCAATTGGATTCGACAGGCACACTGAGTATTTATTACGGTATTGGGAAATTTTCCTGGCCTGTCCAGGTCACTGTGGTGAAGCGTTTGTGTAATAACCTCTTTTTAGGGTGCGATTTTACAAGAAAAACTGTGTTGGTGTTGTAGTATGCTCAGGACGTCTTTTATTTCAGGTTTCGCACTTCAAAAAGATTTTGTTCTGCAGGCATATTCGTCGTCTATGTGTTCGCTCTATGGTTTCTTAATCTAGTGAGTTTCAATTATTTACCTAATGAAGAGACACAATAGGGGTTGTAGCTACTTGAGTGATTTCCCTCACGTATTAGGTATGAGTAACAAAACAGAGTACCCATTTCAATTATCGCATCTAGAGCCCATTAGTCCGTCTCCCTATAGACTTACACTGCCTAAGATGAGAGCGTTAAGATAGGAAGTTGACAAAATGTTAGCAGACGGAGTGGTCTGTCCTCCTATGCGTCGCCCACGTTTTTGATCATAAAGGCAAATGGAGGTTGTTACCGGCCTGTAGTAGATTATCGCGCCCTTTTATCGGAAGGTGGTTCTTGAATCTGTCCATCTTTCTGACCTTCGCCATTTCTGTACCTGGTCACTTGCGCCCAGTACTTTACAGTACATTACCTAAATCAAGTGTATTACCAGATACCGCTGGTGGAGGAATCCAAGGCCGCCACTGCGCTCTCCACGGACTGGAACTTGTGTGAATTTCACTGAGTAGCCTTTAGCAACTATTATTATTATTTTTTTTAATTTGTGGTAAGGTCTTATGAGAGCAAACTGCTGGGGCCATCGGTCCCTAAGTTCAAGCAGTACGTTATCTAACGTAAACTAACTTACGCTAAGGACAACACAGACACCCATGCGCGTGAGAGAAATCGAACTTCCGACGGAGGGAGCCGCGCGGACCGTCACAAGGTGCCTAAGACCGCTTGGCTAGCCTTTGGTCTCTCCGCTGATGCAGCCATGCTATGTTGCTGTATTCCGTTTTGTGTGACCTAAAGTTCCTGTTCATTTATTATTATTTGGACGACATTGTGGTATGTAGTAAGTCCTTTTCTGAGGATGTGGGACACCTCCGTCAGGCACTGGGAAGGCTGGGCGAGGCGGGCTTAACATGGTGAAGCCATCGAAGATCAATCTCATGCTCCCTGAAATTTCTTTCTTAGGACACCTGGTTTCTGCTGGTAGGTGCGTGTGGACCACTCACGAACTTGGGCGATATATAGGTTCCACCTTCCGAAAACTAAGAAAGCGATAGCCTGGTTCATGGGTAGGATACATTTTTTTTTTCGAAAGTGTATTCCACACTTTTGCCCAGCTAGTCGCCCCTTTGAAAGCCTTGCGTCGAAAGTGCGTGGAGTTTAAGTGGACGGGAACCCAGCAAGCGGTCTTTGATGGTTTGAAAGACGCCCTGAGTAATCCTCCCATGTTAGTTGTCCCTGATTATGACCTCCCATTTATTGTGTAAACTGATGCTTCCAACTTTGGAGTAGAAGCAGTGCTACTCCTGAAGCAAAATGGGGAGAGATGGCCTAATGATTATACTTTCTGTTCCCTGACTGGCCAAAGTGAAATGTTCCACGTATGAGTTGTGGGCACTCAGTGTCCTGTTCATGGTTGAAAAATTTTTTTTCTCGAGAACCAAATATTTCAAACTGACGACCATGCCCTTAAATGAGTTCTGGCTCACCTACATAAGACCGATCGCATTGCACTTTGGGCAGTATACCTATCAGCTTTCAAATTCTCGTTGAAGCATATTATGGGCTATGAGAATGTGGTGACTCATGCCCTCAGCGGCCTGTTCGAGGAGCAAGAGGCAGAAGCAAGCTGGAAATCGTGGGAGCTGTTCTTAATGAGGTGCCGACATTGTTTACCAACTTAGAGGAGTAACAAGAGGCGGACCCTGAGTTGTGTGCTCTTAGGCGGCGAGTTTCATTAGGTGCGAGGGTGCCAAGGTATCAAATCAAAAAGGGAATCTTAAGTTTCAGGACTCGAGATGGGGAGCAGTTGAAGGTTTGTTTGCTCCAGGACTCGATGCCGGCGATCTTTAAATATTATCATGAGGAGAACAGCTTGGCATATACAGGACCATACACCAGGTTAGAAAAATTGTAACTTGGCCGTCTCTGTATAGAGATATTAGGCAGCTAGTCCGCCTGTGCTAGGCGTGTAAGATAGCGAAGCTCAGTTCAGGTAAGCAGAAGGGATTGCTGCAATCCTCCAGAGTAGAAGAGCCCCTGGAATGGATAGGTTAGTCGCCAATGGTGGCGGCGTGTTTATTTCAGTAAAAAATTCGATTAGATCTAGAGAGGATATCACGGATTTCGAATGTGAATTAAACTAGGTGAAACTGAGTATCAAAGAACGGTCAAAAATGGTGATCGGATGCTTCTATATACCACCTGAGTCAGGGTTTGCAGTTGTAGAGCGCTTTAGACAGAACTTGCAGAATTTGATTAGTAATTTTCCTGATTATGCCGTTGTAATAGGGGGTGACTTCAACTTACCAGGTATAGATTGTGAGTGTCGTGCCATCAAATCTGGTGCCAGAGACAAGAATTCGTGTGGCATTTTTCTGGATGTCTTGTCAGAAAATTCGCTTTAGCAGACAGTTAGAGAACCAACTCAAGGTGGTGGCGTCTTGCACCTAATGGTAACAAACAGACCTGATCTTATCAAATCATTTAACGTAGAGTAAGGCATCAGTGATCATAAGGCTGTAACAGCATCTACGACGACGGGCCCTGCAAGGAATGTTAAGAAAGGTAGCTCAGCAAGGGTCACAGGATACAAATTTCAGAATATTTCAGCAGTCGGCATAAAAAAATCGGTGATGAGGACGAAGATGTGGAGAACAAAGGAAAAAAAACCAAAGGCATCGTTCAATATGCCTCATATTGAGGGTGCAATGGTTACTGTAAACTGGCAGTGATGCATCGGATAAAAGTAACTGGACTCTCAGGAAGAGTTCCATGTTCTGACCGCAGCCGTGTTAGTCCCTTGGAGTGAACTCGCCATGGAGCTTATAGTTTTCAAACGCGACGCAATTTCTGTGTCGTATCGTCAATGCGAGGGTGCGAGAGTTACAGTAAATGAGCTGTGGAGAATCGGATGCACAGTAATGCACTCCCAACAGAGTTTCCATGCAGTAACCGCAGCCGTGTATTTCTCTTAGAGAGAAGTTGGCATGGTGACTGAAGTTTTCAACCACGATCCGATTTCTACGTTGCATCGTCAATTGGCGGGTGCGAGGGGTACAATAAACAATCAGTGGTGAATCGGATTTAAGCTACTACACTCCTAGGAGAGGTTACATTGGAGCCTTTGGAGTGTTAGCCTCCTGGAGAGAAGTTGCCATGAAGCGTGTTGTTTTCAATCGCGACACAATTTCTTTGCCGCATCCTCACTTTCAGGGTGAAATGGTCACAGTAAACTGGCAGTGGTGCATTAGATAAAAGTAACGGGACTCAATGGAGGAGTTCTATGATGTGACCGCAGCCGTCATAGTCCCTTGGAGTGAAGTATCCATGGAGCTTACAGTTTTGAAACGCGAAGCAATTTCTGTGTCACATCGGCAATGGGAGGGTGCGAGGGTTACCGTAAATGAGCAGTGGTGCATCGGATACACGACACTGCACTCCCAGTAGAGGTTCTACATCTACATCTACATCTACATTTATACTCCGCAAGCCACCCAACGGTGTGTGGCGGAGGGCACTTTACGTGCCACTGTCATTACCTCCCTTTTCTGTTCCAGTCGCGTATGGTTCGCGGGAAGAACGACTGTCTGAAAGCCTCCGTGCGCGCTCTAATCTCTCTAATTTTACATTCGTGATCTCCTCGGGAGGTATAAGTAGGGGTAAGCAATATATTCGATACCTCATCCAGAAACGCACCCTCTCGAAACCTGGCGAGCAAGCTACACCGCGATGCAGAGCGCCTCTCTTGCAGAGTCTGCCACTTGAGTTTATTAAACATCTCCGTAACGCTATCACGGTTACCAAATAACCCTGTGACGAAACGCGCCGCTCTTCTTTGGATCTTCTCTACCTCCTCCGTCAACCCGATCTGGTTCGGATCCCACACTGATGAGCAATACTCAAGTATAGGTCGAACGAGTGTTTTGTAAGCCACGTCCTTTGTTGATGGACTACATTTTCTAAGCACTCTCCCAATGAATCTCAACCTGGTACCCGCCTTACCAACAATTAATTTTATATGATCATTCCACTTCAAATCGTTCCGCACGCATACTCCCAGATATTTTACAGAAGTAACTGCTACCAGTGTTTGTTCCGCTATCATATAATCATACAATAAAGGATCCTTCTTTCTATGTATTCGCAATACATTACATTTGTCTATGTTAAGGGACAGTTGCCACTCCCTGCACCAAGTGCCTATCCGCTGCAGATCTTCCTGCATTTCGCTACAATTTTCTAATGCTGCAACTTCTCTGTATACTACAGCATCATACGCGAAAAGCCGCATGGAACTTCCGACACTATCTACTAGGTCATTTATATATATTGTGAAAAGCAATGGTCCCATAACACTCCCCTGTGGCACGCCAGAGGTTACTTTAACGTCTGTAGACGTCTCTCCATTGATAACAACATGCTGTGTTCTGTTTGCTAAAAATTCTTCAATCCAGCCACACAGCTGGTCTGATATTCCGTAGGCTCTTACTTTGTTTATCAGGCGACAGTGCGGAACTGTATCGAACGCCTTCCGGAAGTCAAGAAAAATAGCATCTACCTGGGAGCCTGTATCTAATATTTTCTGGGTCTCATGAACAAATAAAGCGAGTTGGGTCTCACACGATCGCTGTTTCCGGAATCCATGTTGATTCCTACATAGTATATTCTGGGTTTCCAAAAACGACATGATACTCGAGCAAAAAACATGTTCCAAAATTCTACAACAGATCGACGTCAGAGATATAGGTCTATAGTTTTGCGCATCTGCTCGACGACCTTTCTTGAAGACTAGGACTACCTGTGCTCTTTTCCAATCATTTGGAACGTTCCGTTCCTCTAGAGACTTGCGGTACACGGCTGTTAGAAGAGGGGCAAGTTCTTTCGCGTACTCTGTGTAGAATCGAATTGGTATCCCGTCAGGTCCAGTGGACTTTCCTCTATTGAGTGATTCCAGTTGCTTTTCTATTCCTTGGACACTTATTTCGATGTCAGCCATTTTTTCGTTTGTGCGATGATTTAGAGAAGGAACTGCAGTGCGGTCTTCCTCTGTGAAACAACTTTGGAAAAAGGTGTTTAGTACTTCAGCTTTACGCGTGTCATCCTCTGTTTCAATGCCATCATCATCCCGGAGTGTCTGGATATGCTGTTTCGAGCCACTTACTGATTTAACGTAAGACCATAACTTCCTAGGATTTTCTGTCAAGTCGGTACATAGAATTTTACTTTCGAATTCACCGAACGCTTCACGCATAGCCCTCCTTACGCTAACTTTGACATCGTTTAGCTTCTGTTTGTCTGAGAGGTTTTGGCTGCGTTTAAACTTGGAGTGAAGCTCTCTTTGCTTTCGCAGTAGTTTCCTAGCTTTGTTGTTGTACCCACGGTGGGTTTTTCCCGTCCCTCACAGTTTTACTCGGCACGTACCTGTCTAAAACGCATTTTACGATTGCCTTGAACTTTTTCCATAAACACTCAACATTGTCAGTGTCGGAACAGAAATTTTCGTTTTGATCTGTTAGGTAGTCTGAAATCTGCCTTCTATTACTCTTGCTAAACAGATAAACCTTCCTTCCTTTTTTTTATATTCCTATTAACTTCCATATTCAGGGATGCTGCAACGGCCTTGTGATCACTGATTCCCTGTTCTGCAAATACAGAGTCGAAAAGTTCGGGTCTGTTTGTTATCAGTAGGTCCAAGATGTTATCTCCACGAGTCGGTTCTCTGTTTAATTGCTCGAGGTAATTTTCGGATAGTGCACTCAGTATAATGTCACTCGATGCTCTGTCCCTACCACCCGTCCTAAACATCTGAGTGTCCCAGTCTATATCTGGCAAATTGAAATCTCCACCTAAGACTATAACATTCTGAGAAAATTTATGTGAAATGTATTCCAAATTTTCTCTCAGTTGTTCTGCCACTAATGCTGCTGAGTCGGGAGGTCGGTAAAAGGAGCCAATTATTAACCTAGCTCGGTTGTTGAGTGTAACCTCCACCCATAATAATTCACAGGAACTATCCACTTCTACTTCACTACAGGATAAACTACTACTAACAGCGACGAACACTCCACCACCGGTTGCATGCAATCTATCCTTTCTAAACACCGTCTGTACCTTTGTAAAAATTTCGGCAGAATTTATCTCTGGCTTCAGTCAGCTTTCTGTACCTATAACGATTTCAGCTTCGGTGCTTTCTATCAGCGCTTGAAGTTCCGGTACTTTACCAACGCAGCTTCGACAGTTGACAATTACAGTGCTTGGTCCCCGCATGTCCTGACTTTGCCCCGCACCCGTTGAGGCTGTTGCCCTTTCTGTACTTGCCCAAGGCCATCTAACCTAAAAAACCGCCTAGCCCACGCCACACAACCCCTGCTACCCGTGTAGCCGCTTGTTGTGTGTAGTGGACTCCTGACCTATCCAGCGGAACCCGAAACCCCACCACCCCATGGCGCAAGTCGAGGAATCTGCAGCCCACATGGTCGCAGAACCGTCTCAGCCTCTGATTCAGACCCTCCACTCGGCTCTGTACCAAAGGTCCGCAGTCAGTCCTGTCGACGATGCTGCAGATGGTGAGCTCTGCTTTCATCCCGCTAGCAAGACTGGCAGTCTTCACCAAATCAGATAGCCGCCGGAAGCCAGAGAGGATTTCCTCCGATCCATAGCGACACACATCATTGGTGCCGACATGAGCGACCACCTGCAGATGGGGGCACCCTGTACCCTTCATGGCATCCGGAAGGACCCTTTCCACATCTGGAATGACTCCCCCCGGTATGCACACGGAGTGCACATTGGTTTTCTTCCCCTCTCTTGCTGCCATTTCCCTAAGGGGCCCCATTACGCACCTGACGTTGGAGCTCCCAACTACCAGTAAGCCCACCCTCTGCGACCGCCCGGATCTTGCAGACTGAGGGGCAACCTCTGGAACAGGACAAGCAGCCATGTCAGACCGAAGGTCAGTATCAGCCTGAGACAGAGCCTGAAACCGGTTCGTCAGACAAACTGGAGAGGCCTTCCGTTCAGCCCTCTGGAATGTCTTTCGCCCCCTGCCACACCTTGAGACGACCTCCCACTCTACCACAGGTGAGGGATCAGCCTCAATGCGGGCAGTATCCCGGGCAACCACAGTCGTAGTCCGATCGGGAGATGCGTGGGACGAGCTGGCCGTCCCCGACAAACCCCCATCCGGACCCCCACAGTGATGACCATTGGCAACAGCCTGAAGCTGTGTGACCGAAGCCAACACTGCCTGAAGCTGGGAGCGAAGGGATGCCAACTCAGCCTGCATCCGAACACAGCAGTTGCAGTCCCTATCCATGCTAAAAACTGTTTTGCAAAGAACGTCTGAACTAATCTACAGAGAGCGCAAAGAAATCGACAAAATTTAAACGTTTATTAAAATACAAGATTGCCTAGTAAATGCAGTAATGCTGCTACTTGCGCACTGCTGACACACTGCTCGCCGGCGGAAGGAGACTACGCGATTTTACACTATTCAGGTACTAAAACGCGATGCTGTTGTCGTTGTGGTCTTCAGTCCTGAGACTGGTTTGATGCAGCTCTCCATGCTACTCTATCCTGTGCAAGCTTCTTCATCTCCCAGTACCCACTGCAACCTACATCCTTCTGAATATGCTTAGTGTATTCATCTCTTGGTCTCCCTCTACGATTTTTACCCTCCACGCTGCCCTCCAATACTAAATTGGTGATCCCTTGATGCCTCAGAACATGTCCTACCAACCGATCCCTTCTTCTGGTCAAGTTGTGCCACAAACTCCTCTTCTCCCCAATCCTATTCAGTACCTCCTCATTAGTTATGTGATCTACCCATCTAATCTTCAGCATTCTTCTGTAGCACCACATTTCGAAAGCTTCTATTCTCTTCTTGTCCAAACTATTTACCGTCCATGTTTCACTTCCATACATGGCTACACTCCATACAAATACTTTCAGAAATGACTTCCTGACACTTAAATCTATACTCGATGTTAACAAATTTCTCTTCTTCAGAAACGCTTTCCTTGCCATTGCCAGTCTACATTTTATATCCTCTCTACTTCGACCATCATCGGTTATTTTGCTCCCCAAATAGCAAAACTCCTTTACTACTGTAAGTGTCTCATTTCCTAATCTAATACCCTCAACATCACCCGACTTAATTCGACTACATTCCATTATCATCGTTTTGCTTTTGTTGATGTTCATCTTATATCCTCCCTTCAAGACACTGTCCATTCCGTTCGACTGCTCTTCCAAGTCCTTTGCTGTCTCTGACAGAATTACAATGTCATCGGCGAACCTCAAAGTTTTTATTTCTTCTCCATGGATTTTAATATCTACTCCGAATTTTTCTTTTGTTTCCTTTACTGCTTGCTCAATATACAGATTGAATAACATCGGGGAGAGGCTACAACCCTGTCTTACTCCCTTCCCAACCGCTGCTTCCCTTTCATGTCCCTCGACTCTTATAACTGCCATCTGGTTTCTGTACAAATTGTAAATAGCCTTTTGCTCCCTGTATTTTACCCCTGCCACCTTTAGAATTTGAAAGAGAGTATTCCAGTCAACATTGTCAAAAGCTTTCTCTAAGTCTACAAATGCTAGAAACGTAGGTTTGCCTTTCCTTAATCTTTCTTCTAAGGTAAGTCGTAAGGTCAGTATTGCCTCACGTGTTCCAGTATTTCTACGGAATCCAAACTGATATACCCCGAGGCCGGCTTCTACTAGTTTTTCCATTCGTCTGTAAAGAATTCGTGTTAGTATTTTGCAGCTGTGGCTTATTGAACTGATTGTCCGGTAATTTTCACATCTGTTAACACCTGCTTTCTTTGGGATTGGAATTATTATATTCTTCTTGAAGTCTGAGGGTATTTCACCTGTTTCATACATCTTGCTCACCAGATGGTAGAGTTTTGTCAGGACTGGCTCTCCCAAGGCCGTCAGTAGTTCCAATGGAATGTTGTCTACTCCGGGGGCCTTGTTTCGACTCAGGTCTTTCAGTGCTCTGTCAAACTCTTCACGCAGTATCGTATCTCCCATTTCATCTTCATCTACATCCTCTTCCATTTCCATAATATTGTGCTCAAGTACATCACCCTTGTATAGACCCTCTATATACTCCATCCACCTTCCTGCTTTCCCTTCTTTGCTTAGAACTGGGTTTCCATCTGAACGCGATGCTACAACTCTCAAATACTATAATACGCCCGAAATTTATGAATTAAACAATGCAAGTACCAAAAACACGCAAAGAAATTAAGAATTAAACTATGTAACAAATGAGTGAGCTAGGAGTATACGACTTGCTACTGCAGCTGCTTATCCAACGGCGGCAGGGAGTACAGTGACCGCAGCCGTGTTATTCTCTTAGAGAGAAGTCGTCATGCAGACTGAAGTTTTCAAACATGACGCAATTTCTTTGTTGCATCGTCAATGGGAGAGTGTGAGGGGTAAGGTAAACAGGCAGTGGTGAATCGGATTTAAGCTACTACGCTCCTAGGAGAGGTTACATTGGGGCCGTTAAATTGTTAGTCTCTTGGAGAGAAGTTGGCATGGAGCCTGGCGATCTCGATGGCGTCTGAATTTCTGTGTCGCATACTCACGGGGATGGTGTGGGTGTTACAGTAAACGGATAGTTGTGCATCGGATACAAGCTGCTGGACTTCGAGGAGAAGTTCGATGTTACTCTCTTGGAGCGTAGTCGGCATGGGGCCTGCAGTTTTCTTTGCTGTGGTGCATCGGGTTCAAACTACTGGACTCCCAGGAGAGTTTCTGTGCTGTGATCGCAGCCTTGTTATTCTCTTGGAGGGAAATCGGCATGGTGCTGTAGTTTTGAATCGCGACGAAATTTATGTATCGCATCCTCTCTGGGTGGGTGCCATGGTTATAGTAACCTGGCAGTGGTATATCAGATACAAACAACTAGACTCCCAGGAGAAGCTGCATGCAGTGACCTGAGAGTTGTTAGTCAAGGAAGGCAGGATTCAGTTACGATTGTGGACGGTGCCATAATCAGTTACTGTTGGTTCCCTTTTTGAATTACACACGTTTATTTTAAAACGGTAATTCCAGAATGAGCAATAAATAAAGATATCACAAGTTATTAATGAAGGAATAAACACCTGTGTAATTAATAGTGCTTTCAGTGTGTTACAATTTACCAAATGAGCGTGAAATACACACCAAATAATGTTTCAAAAACAAGCCAATGCGATCCAAATTTGAATTTTAAGGCAAGTAACCACAGTGACGACGAAGGCCTTGAACGCCAAGAACGGCAATTACAAAAAAAAATAATAATAAACAAACTGTAAACAGCAATACAATATCAAGGTTAATTGAAAAAGACAGGCAACTGATCACCAAACGAGTAAGACAAAATGATGGTAAACTTGATAGCACAACCATTTAAACCTGCTGTAACGCCAAGAACGGCAATTATATAAAAAAATTTCAAAATATACAGTAAAACAGCAAACACAACAGCCAAAGTTTATTTAAAAGGAGAAGCAACTGATAATCAAACAGGTAAGACAAAATGATGGTTAACTTGTATATATGTATAAAACAGCAAATACAATAATAAAATACAAGGGCCAGTCACAGACGGTGCACAAGGAACTGACCTCTGAGTAGGTCCGGCAAAAGAACACACTCACGAGCAATGAGAGATTTCAAATGGCTCGGAGCACTATGGGACTTAACATCTATGGTCATCAGTCCCCTAGAACTTAGAACTACTTAAACCTAACTAACCTAAGGACATCACACACATCCATGCCCGAGGCAGGATTCGAACCTGCGACCGTAGCAGTCGCGCGGCTCCGGACTGAGCGCCTAGAACCGCTAGACCACCGCGGCCGGCCGCAATGAGAGAGGTAGCAAGAGTTGCAATCACTTCACAAGATGGTAACGCAGACTAGTGGCAGTCTAACGAATGACTAATGATAATCTTGCTGCGGCTACCTGACTTCCAATAAACCAAATGCAAAGATGCCGGAACAGGCGGTCTGGACTCTGTCCACAGAATACTGAGCTTAAAGCGCCCGACAAGAGAAAGAAATCACTACCACCAGAGTAGAAGAATCGTCAACCAACCTACAATCAAGGAAGCTGTCAAAACTACACGCCTCACCGGACAGAAGCGGCAAGGCGAGGAAACGTACACTGCCGTCACATACACTAACCCCCAGGGCAGGTAACAGGGCCGTTAGCGGCCACGAGACAGGTAAAACACCGCTGGTTGTACTTAACAAACAGTAACAAACTGAACGCAATAAACAGTATTACAAGTCGAGGAATGCTAATCAGATCCGTCTTCCCCAAGCACTCCACGTGCTGCTCTTCGCCTTGGCAACACTACGAGCAGCAACGTGAACCCAAATCACTGGATAATCGCAACAGCTCACAATGGTGGCGTTTTCTCTACTTCAATCCAAATGCACTCATCTTAAAGCTTGCAGGATTTGGTTTACGACGAGGTCGTGCACCCTCGTGACCACAGGCCTTCGATCCGGCAGCCCATCCCAGCTAGCACTCAAGCTTATTTCAAGGTGGATATTGAGTTTAGGTTTAGTTGAAAATTCAAGATTGGAAAAATCAACCTGTTACACAGCTTATTTCAAGGTGGATATTGAGTTTAGGTTCAGTTGAAAATTCAAGATTGAAAAATCAACCTGTTACACAGTTTACATCAAGCTGTAAAAATTTAACTTGAATTAAAATAATTTTCTCAAGCTTGAAATAAACTGTAATTTCCCTGGAAGGTTGTACAGCAGATTCGCACGCAGCATAGCTTCCATAGACGTTCACGGGAAGCGCCACAAGCGTTTATAAGCCTTGCACTGACTCTGCTAGGTTTACGGCCATTTTACCTTTGTGACGCGCGTTAATGATTGCTGACTGTTGTGAAGTTTGTTTTATACTGGAAAATAGTTCGGTAAGTGTGTGGCGTCTCGTGCCTTACTGCTACACCGAGTCTGAAGAGGATATATAGTGTATTACAGGTATGTTGGTGCATTTTTCTCTAGTGGTATGTTAATATTACAAATGTTACATACTATTACGTAACGTAAAGAAATATCATATTCTTTTACGTAGAAAAATTGAGCCTGGATGAAAGTGAAATGGATTACCAGCTAAGAATACATATTACAAGTTGTTCAGCAAAAAGAGGTCATTTTAAAAAAATGGCTCTGAGCACTATGGGACTCAACTGCTGAGGTCATTAGTCCCCTAGAACTTAGAACTAGTTAAACCTGACTAACCTAAGGACATCACAAACATCCATGCCTGAGGCAGGATTCGAACCTGCGACCGTAGCGGTCTTGCGGTTCCAGACTGCAGCGCCTTTAACCGCACGGCCACATCGGCCGGCGAGGTCATTTCAAACTAGCTCTCTAGTATGTGGCACCAATAAATTAAAACTTAATGTTATTTTACCTTTTTAAAATCTCGCCTTTTTATATATATCGCCCTATTACATTTGTTTACTTGTAAGTACTCGCGTGTGTCACACCATGAATTAATAATCGTGAAATGCGAAAAGTTTCTTTGTGAATACAAATAGTAATGACATGGTGAACGGTCAAAAGTACATCAAGAACCAGTCACTACATAGGTGTCAGTCTTTTTTATTTACGTAGCTTTGACTGCTCTTTAATTGCGGTAATATGAAATTTCTTCCCGTTAGTATGACACTCTTGTACAAAGTAAACATACTCAAAAAATTCAAGTCAAAGAAGTCTTAAAGTTGGGCAACGGTAAAATCAGAGTTGCAGTCTGTTATTACGCCATCAGTCTTGAGAGATTTTGTTGAAGCTGTTAATTCTTTCTGTGGTGATGGACACAAAATTTCTTGTGACTCATGCTTGGCAAAAGTTAAGCATATTCATAATAAGCGTAACATTACTTTTCATATTTAGGTTGATCAGTTTCAACTTTTTACATTTGTTATGTTTAGGTGTGGCTAACATTTTCTCTTGCCTGTTACAGGATCATTATACCGGCAGAAGTCAGCAAAATTTGATCCTGCTCTGGTCTGTGTGCTGGGGCTTCAGAATAATTAAATTTTGAAATAAAACACTTTTAAACACTTTGAAAATTTTAAACATAAATGTCTTGATAATTTTTTTTTCACACCATTTCCATTCTTATATTTATTTAATTAATTAGGTTCAATAAATTCAGATTAATAATTATATAGCTTAAAACAAGCTGTAAATACCAGGCTGTATTCCGCGTGTGTAGATACAGCTGGAGCCAAACTTGATAAGTCAAGCTTGAAATATAGCTTGAACTCTGCCAACTTTGATGTTTGTTTCAAGTTTGAATCCAACTAACAGGCCTGAATATTCCAGCTTTGATCAAGCTTATATACTTTAACTTTACATCTGGAAACAAGTTTGAAAACGGCTTACTGTGCTATCTGGGATGCGCGTCGTCAGAGGTCCCGGCGGCTTCTAGCACAGCACGGACCTGGATCCTCCTGAGTCCCCAACCGAACTGGACACTGGCACGATCCGGAAGGAAAACGACGTCGCCCCAAAGATAGGGTCACAGTTACGACATATCGATAACTGCCACTGCTGCCACTAGCGGACAGGCAACGCTTACGAAACCAACTGGCGCCAGACAACGCGAGAAGAAGACGAACAACAGCAACCATAACAACTAAACGATACGGTCTGGCCTCCAACAGAGGACGGAAACCTACAAACAGCAGAAACACGAGACGCAGCATGGCTCGTGAACACAGCCGTGTTAGTCTCTTCGACTGAACTCTGCATGAAACCTGTAGCTTTCATTCGAAACGCAATTTCTGTGAAGCATTGTCTATGGGAGTGCGGGAAGATTACAGTAAACGTGCAGAGGAGCATCGGATGCAAGATAGTACACTCACAGGAGAGATTCGATGCCTCTAACGCAGCATGTTAGTCTCTTGGAGACAATCGCCATTGAGCCAGTAATTTTCAATCACGACTCAATTTCTGGGAGGTTGAGAGGATTACAGTAAATTTGCAGTGGTGCAATGGAAACCAACAAGTCGACTCCCAGAAGAGATTTGGTGCATACAACGCAGCCCTGTTAATTACTTGGTAAGAAGAGGGCATGGAGCCAGTAGTTTTCAATCGCGACGCAATTTCCATGCCGCATCATCAATGGGAGCGTGCAAGGGTTACAGTATATGGGCAGTGGTGCATCGCACACAAGCTACTGAACTCCGAGGAGAGGTTCCACGTGGTGAGCGCAACCATCTTAGTCTCTTGGAGAGAGGTCGTCATGCAGCCTGTAGTTTTCAATCTCCACGCAGTTTTTATGCCACATCTTCAATGGGAGGGTGCAAGGGTTACAGTAAACGGGCAGTTGTGATCCGGATACATGTACTGGACTCCCAGGTGAGATTCAGTGCCATGTCACTTGGAGAGAAGTCGGCATGGGGGCTGTAGTTCTCAATCGCGAAGCAATTTTTGTGTCGTATGGTCACTGGTAGGGTGCGAGGGTTTCGGTAGACGGGCAGTGGTGCTTCAGATACAAGCTACTGGGCACCCAGGAGAAATTCCATGCAGCGACCGCTAACGTTTTAATTTTTTGGAGAGACGTCAGAACGGGGCCTGCAGTTTTCAATCGATACAGAATGGGAGGGTGAGATTATTACAGTAAACGGCAGTGGTGCATCGCATACAAAATACTGGACTACGAGGAGAGGTTCCATGCGGCGACGCCAACCTTGTTAGTCTCTTGGAGAGAATCGCTATTGTGCCTGTAATTTTCAATCGCGACGCAATTTATGATTCGTATCGTCAATGGGAGGGTGCGAGGGTTACGGTAAAAGGGCAGTGGTGCATCGGATGCAAGCTACTAGACACCAGAGAAAGGTGACCGCATAAGTGTTAGTCTCTTGGAGAGATTCAATTTCTGTCTTGCATCGTTAACGGGAAGTTACGAGTGGTACAGTAAATGGCAAATGCGCACCGCATAAAAGATACTGGACTCCAAGGATAATTTCCATGTAGTGGCCACAGCCTTCTTAGTCGTTTGCAGAGAAGTCGCCATGGAGCCTGTAATTTTCATCGTCAATGGCAAGGTGTGAGAGGAACAGTAAACACGCAGTAGTGCGCCGGATACAAGCTATTGGACTCCTAGGAGATGTTCCATGCGGCGACTGCCGCTGTGTTACCCTCTCGGTGAGAAGTCGGAAAGGGACCTGTATTTTTCAATCGCAACCGTGCGACGGTTACAGTAAATGGGCAGTGGTGCATCGGATTCAATGTGTTGCACTCCCAGGAGAAGTTCCATGCATCTATTGCAGCAGTTTTAGTCTGTTGGAGAGAAGATGGTATGGAGCCTATGGTTTTGAATCGCGACGCGAATTCTGTGTCTCATCGTCAATGAGAGAGTACGAGGGTTACAGTAAACAAGCAGTGGAGCATAGGATTCAAGCTACTGCACTCCAAGGGTGGATTCCATGCGGCGACTGCAGCCGTAATAGTCTCCTGGAAAAAAATCGGCATGGAGATGGCGTTTTTCAATTGCGACGCAATTTCTGTTTCGCAGCGTCAAGGTGAGAGTGCGAGGGTTACAGTAAATGACCAGTGGTCGTTCAGATACACGCTATTGGAATCTTAGGGGAGGTTCTTGCGGAGACCGCAGCCCTGTTAGTCTCTTTGGGAGAAGTTGCCATGGAACATGCAATTTTCAATCGCGAAGGAATTTGTGTGTCCAGTAGTCAATGGGAGGGTGCTAAGTTTACTGTAAATGGGCAGTGGTGCATCGGATACAAGGTTATCGGACTCCCAGAATAGTTTTCATGTGGCGACTGGTACAGTGTCAGTGGGTTGGAGAGAAGTCGGCATGGAACTTGTCGTTTAAAATTGCGACGCAATTTCTGTGTCACACTCTCTCTCAGACGGTGCGATAGTTACATTGCATAGTTACAGTGCATCGGATAAAGGCTACTGGACTCCTAGGAGATATTCCCTGCGGCCACTGGAGTCGTGTTACTCTCTTGGAGAGAAGTCGGACTGGAGCCTGAATTTTTCAAGCGTGACGCAATTTCTGTGTCGCATCCTCTCTCGAACGGTGCGAGGGTTACAGTAAACGATAGTGGTGCGTCGGATACCACCTAATGGACTCCCAGGAGAGTTTACATGAGGCCATGGCTACCATGTTAGTCTGTTTTAGTGAAGTCGGCAGGGGGCCGGTAGATTCCAAACGCGACGCATTCTCTGTGTCACATTGTCAATGTGTAGGTGCAAGGGTTTCAGTAAATGGGCAGTGGTTCCTCGGATCCAAGCCACAGCACTTCCAGGTGAAGTTCCATGTGGCGACCATACTCTGATAGTCACTTGGAGAGAAGTCGACGTGGAGCCTGTACCTTTCAGTTGTGACGCAATTTATGTGACTCATCCTCACTGGGAAAGTACTAGGGTTACAGTGAACAATCTGTGGTGGGTCGCATGCAAGCTATTGATATCCGTGGAGAGGTTCCTCGAAGCGGCCCCAGCCGTGTTAGTCTCTTGGACAGAAGTCGGCATGCAGACTGCAGTTTTCAGTCACTATGCAGTTTCTGTACCCCATCCTCACTAGGAGGGTGTGAGAGCTACAGCAATTGGTGAATGGGGGTTGGGTTGTTTGGGGAAGGAGACCAGACAGCGAGGTCATCGGTCTCATCAGACTAGGGAATGAAGTCGGCCGAGCCCTTTCAAAGGAACCACCCCGGCATTTGCAATTGGTGAATGCCTCATCGGATACAAGCTACTGGACTCCCAGGGAATGTTCCATTGGGTGACAGAATCCGTGTTTGTGTTTTGAAGAGAAGTTGGCATGGAGACTGTAGTTATCAATTGCGATGGATTTTCTGTGTTGCATCTCACTGGGAGGAAGCGAGGGTTTCAGTAAACGGGCAGTGGTACATCGTATACATGCAACTGGACTCCCAAGAGAGGTTCCATGCGACAACAGAAACCGTGTTTGCCTCCTGCGGAGAGGTCGGCATGAAGCATGTAATTTTCAATCGCAACGCGAATTCTGTGACACGTCGTCACTGGGAGGGTGCAGGAGATACAATAATTGGGCAATGCTGCATCGGATACAACTTACTTGGTTCCAGGAAATGTTCCATGTGGTAACCGCAGCCGTGTTAGTCTCTTGGTGAGAAGTCGGCATGGAGACTTTAGTTTTCAATCGTGACGTCATTTCCTTCGGCATTTAGCATGTAGTTTTCAAAATGGTTCAAATGGCTCTGAGCACTATGGGACTCAACTGCTGTGGTTATCAGTCCCCTAGAACTTAGAACTACTTAAACCTAACTAACCTAAGGACATCACACACATCCATGCCCGAGGCAGGATTCGAACCTGCGACCGTAGCAGTCGCACGGCTCCGGACTGCGCGCCTAGAACTGCGAGACCACCGCGGCCGGCTGTAGTTTTCAATCTGGACACAATCTCTGTGTTATAACGCCAATGAGAGGGGCTGAGGGGTACAGTAAACGAGCAGTGTTGCATGGGATTGCAACTACTGGACTCCCAGGTGAGGTTCCATGCGGCGACCGCAGCCATGTTAGTTTATTCTCTTGGAGAGCAGTTGGCATGAAGCATGTGGTTTTCAATCGAGAAGCAATTTCTGTGTCGCATCGTCAATGGGAGCATGAGGGAGTTGCAGTAAACGGGCAGTGGCGCATTGGATAGAAGCTACTGGACTGACACCATAGGTTCCATGCGTCGACCGCTATCGTGTTAGTCTCATAGAGAGGAAAAGCCATGGAGCCTGTACTTGTCAATCGCGACACAATTTCTGTGTCGCATCCTCGCTGGGAGATTGTGAGGGCTACAGTAAATAGGCAGTGGACTATCGGGTTCAAAAAATGGTTCAAATGGCTCTGAGCACTATGGGACTTAACTACTGTGGTCATCAGTCCCCTAGAACTTAGAACTAATTAAACCTAACTAACCTAAGGACATCACACACATCCATGCCCGAGGCAGGATTCGAACCTGCGACCGTAGCAGTCGCGCGGTTCCGGACTGCGCGCCTAGAACCGCTAGACCACCGCGGCCGGCTCGGGTTCAATCCAATGCCTCCCAGGAGAGTTCCATACGGCGACCGCAGTCGTGTTTAACTCTGGGGGACAAGTCGGAAGGGGGCATGTGGTTTTCAACCCTGAAGCAACTTCTCTTTCGAATCCTCACTGGGAGGGTGCAAGGGTAACAGCAACTGCGCAGTGGTGCATCGGATACAAGCTGCTGAACTCCCAGGAGAGCTTCCCTGGGGCGACCGCAGCTGTGTTAGTCTCTTGGAAAAATGTCGGCATGGAGCAGGTAGTTTTCAATTGCAAAGCAATTTCAGTGTTGCATCGTGGAGGGTGCGAGGGTTACAGTGAATGGGCAGTGGGTCATCAGATACAAGATACTGGACTCCCATCAGAAGTTCCATGTAGTGATAGCTACCGTGTTAGTCTCATGGAGAGGAAAATTCATGGAGCCTATACTTTTCAAACACAACGCAATTTCTGTGTCTCATCGCATACACGATACTGAACTCCGTGGAGACCTTCCCCACGGTGACCGCAGCCACGTTAGTCTCTTGGAGAAGGTGTTTTGGTTGGCAGGAGAGCCAACACCGTGTTACTAGAAGGAGGCCGAAAGGCACGCGTTTTAGCTCACGCAGGCTGGCGTGAGGTCTGGAACAGGACAAAGAAATTAGAATTTAGAAAAACGGACGGAGCTGGTGGAATACTTAACTTTAATCCGTGAACGTCGGTCTTGACGGTACATGATTCAATATCAATAGTAACTGATAATGGCGCCTTGCTAGGTCGTAGCAAATGACGTACCTGAAGGCTATGCTAAACTATCGTCTCGGCAAATGAGAGCGTATTTTGTCAGTGAACCATCGCTAGCAAAGTCGTTTGTACAACTGGGGCGAGTGCTAGGAAGTCTCTCTAGACCTGCCGTGTGGCGGCGCTCTATCTGCAATCACTGATAGTGGCGACACGCGGGTCCGACGTATACTAACGGACCGCGGCCGATTTAAAGGCTACCACCTAGCAAGTGTGGTGTCTGGCGGTGACACCACAGTTGGAATGCAGACTGAACTTTTCAATCAGTATGCAGTATCTGTGTTGCATCCTCACTGGGAGGGTGCGAGGGCTACAGTAAATATTCAGTGGTGAATCGGATACAAACTACTGGACTCCCAGGAAAGGTTCCACGTTGCAACTGCAGCCGTGTTAGTCTCTTGGAGAGAAGTCGGTATGGATCCTGTAGTTTTCAATAGCGAAGCAATTTCTGTGTTGCATCCTCATAGGGAGGATGCAAGGGTTTCAGCAAACTGGCAGTGGTGAATGGGATACAAGCTACTGGACTCCCAGGAAAGTTTCCACGTGGCACATGCAGCCGTGATAGTCTGTTGGAGAGAAGACGGCACGGAGGCGGTAGTTTTCAATCGCGATACAATTTCTGTGTTGCATCATCAATTTGGGGGGGGGGGGGGTACGAGGTTTACAGTATACGGGCAGTGGTATGTTGGATAAAAGCTACTGGACTTTTAGGAGAGGTTCCATGCAGCGACCACAGCCGTGTTAATCTCTTGGAGAGAAGTTGACATGGAACCTGTTATTTTCAATTGCTACGCAATTTCTGTGACGCATCCTCACTGAGTGGGTGCAACTGTTACAGTAAACGTACAGTGATGCATCAGATAGAAGCAGTTGGACTCCTAGGAAAGGTTCCATGTCCTGACAGCAACCGTGTTACTGTCTTGGAGAGTAGACGGCATGAAGTTTGTAGTTTTCAATCGTGACACAATTCCTGTGTCGCATCCTCACTGAGAGGGTGTGAGGGCTACAGTAAACAGGCTGTGGTGCATCAGATACAAGTAACTGGTTTCCCAGGATAGGTACCATGTGGCGACTGATACCTGTAACCGCTCTTTAGGGAGTCGTTATGCAGAAACGAGTATTTGATTTAATTATGCAATACGAAATATCCTAAGAGCCAAAAACGGTAGTAGTATTTCTAAGTAATAGTTAGTTAAAGTTTTACAAAAGTAGATATTCGAAATAGAGTAGCTCAAAGTAGAACAAAGAGAAGCCAAGGAAGACATAACAGAGCTGTGTTTTGCTTTGAATGTGGGGAGTGTGTTCGCACTTCATCCGTGATAGTCGGAATTTTGGGATTAAAAGCCTAGTTAAATTGTGTTCTTAGAACTGGATTAGACATTGGAGCGGTGGAGAATAGATTATTTTGGGATAAATTCAGAGACTGAGTGAATTAGAAGTGACTTGGTGTACGAACATTGATATTCACGTGAATGGTGTTTGTACGTGTTAAACGAAACCCTACAATCATATACTTACGATTGTGAAGAGATTTATTGACAATACAGAAACTCTTATGTTGAATTAGCACTTTATTCGCTGTAAGTGAATTATTAAAGAGTATTAAGACCGAAAATAGTTTGGACCTTATGGCGCTAGTATCTTTTCCCCTTTTTTTCAATGTGATTCCGCTAATAAACGAGAAGTGAAAAACAGTACCCGTTAAAAGATTAAACTTGTGCAGAACTGGCATTGAAAGGCTACAAACCCTTAAATAATATCGTGTCGTCAGAAGTGAGAAGCTTAGATATTGTAAGGCCCAGAGACATATTTATAATTTATCGGGCATTAATGGCAAAGATCAGTTTCATGGGAAAACATATTTTAGGTGATAGGTGTGCGAAGGAATGTAGTACTGACTGACTGTTATCGTACCGAAACAATACACACTAGGATCAACTCTCCTTTCATTAATCTCCCAGTGCCGTCTCTCATTAATTTAAGAACTTAACTGTGTCAATAAAACAGAAATAAACGAAACATTCCCAGTGTTTACTTTATTCCATTATCAGATACTACATAGACAATAATATCTCTGAAAAATCAAGGGTTATTGAAGGAAGCTGATAAATCTTTTTACAAACAGATTTAATATGATTCAACAAATGCATACAGACTGCTAAAGTAACTAAATTAAATTACTCACAGAAATAAATTAGTAAAAGTAGACGTATCGTCGATGGAAACCTTGCGAGAGAGAGTAAACGTTGAGTTTTGCATCGGGTAAGGATACTGGACTCACAGGAGAGGTTCCATGCGGCAACCGCAGCCGTTTAGTCTCTTGGAGAGAAGTCAGCAAGGAGCATGTAGTCTTCAACCGCGGCGCAATTTCTAAGTCGCATCGTCAATGGGAGGGTACGAGGGTTTCACTAAACCAGCAGTGGTACATCGTGTACAAATTACTGGACTCCGAGGGGAGGTTCCATGATTCGACCGCAGCCGTGTTAGTCTCTTGGAGAGATGTTGGCATAGAGCCTGTAGTTATCAATCATGACGCAATTTCTGTGTCGCATCGTCAAGGTGAGGGTGCGAAGGTTCCAGTAAAGGTGCAGTCGTGCATAAGATCCAAAGGAGAGGTTCCATGCGGCGATCGCAGACGTGTTAGCTTCTTGGAGAGATATTGGAGTGGAGCCGGTAATTTTGAAATGCGACGAAATATATGTCGCATAGTCAGTGGGAGGGTTCGAAAGTTACAGTAAATGGGCAATGGTGAATCGCATAAAGCTACTGCACTCTCAGGAGAGGTTCAATTCGGCGACCGCATCCGTATTAGTCTCTTGAAGAGAAGTCGGAATGGAGTCTATTGTTTCCAATCGCGACGCAATTACTGTGTCACATCGTCAATGGAAGGGTGCGAGGGTTACAGTAATGGCCTGTGGTGCATCGGATCAAGCTATAGCACTTCCAGGAGAGTTTCCATGTGGTGACCGCAGCCATCTTCTTTTTTTGGAGAGGAGTCGGCTGGAGCCTACAGTTTTCAATCGCGATGCAATTCTGTGTCACATCGTCAATGGGAGGGTGCGAGGGTTACAGTAAATGGACAGTGCTGCATCATATGCAAGCTACTGGATTCCCAAGAGAGGTTACATACGGCAACTGCAGTCGTGTTGTTCTCTTAAGGGAGACGTCGGGATGGGGCCTGTAGTTTTCAATCGCCACACAATTCTTGTCTGGCATCGTCAATGGGAAGGTGTGAGTGTTACAGTAAACAGGCAATGGCGAGTCGCATACAAGCTACTGGACCCCCGAGCAGAGGTTCCATGAGGCGACTGCAGCCCTGTTAGTCTCTTTGAGAGAAGACGGGATGATGCCTGTAGTTTTCAATCATTTCAGCACTGCATCCTAACTGGGAGGGTGCGAGGGTTACCGTAGACGGGCAGTGATTCTTTGGATTCAAGCTACTGCACTCCCAGGAAAGGTTCCATATGGCGATCGCAGGCGTGTTAGTCTCTTGGAGAGAACGCTGCATGGAGCCTGTAGTTTTCAATAGAGACGCAATTTTCTGTGTCGCAACATCGAGGCGAGAGTGCGAAGGTTACAGGAACGTTCAAATGGCTCTGAGCACTATGGGACTTAACATCTATGGTCATCAGTCCCCTAGAACTTAGAACTACTTAAGCCTAACTAACCTAAGGACAGCACACAACACCCAGCCATCACGAGGCAGAGAAAATCCCTGACCCCTACAGGAACGTACAGTTGTGCATCGGATACAAGCAACTGTATTCTCAGGAGAGGTTCCATGCAGCGACCGCATCCGAGTGTCTTGGAGAAAAGTCCTCATCGGGCTTGTAGTTTACAATCGCGATGCAGTTTCTTTCCTGCTTTAACTGGGAATGTGCGAGGGTTAAAGTAAGCGGGCAGATTGGCATCAGATTGAAGCCACTGCAATCCGAGGAGAGGTTCCATGTGGCTATCGCAGCGATGTTAGTCTCTTAGAGAAAGTCGGAATGAAGCCTGTACTTTTCAATCGCGACGCAATTTCTGTGTTGCATCGTCAATGGCACAGTGCGAAGATACAGTCAACGGGAAATGGTGCATCGGATACAGGCTACTGGACTTCCAGCTGAGGTTCCATGGTGTGGATGCTACCATGTTATTTCCTTGGAGAGAAGTGAGCATGGAGATTGTAGTTTGCAATCGTGACACAATTTCTGTGTCGCATCGTCAATGGGAGCTGCAGTGTGTTACAGTAAACGGGCAGTGGTGCATCAGATACAAGCTACTGCACTCCCAGGTGAGGTGCATGCAGCAACCACAGACGTGTGGGCTTCTTGGAGAAAAGTCGGCAGCGAGCCTGTGGTTTTCAAAAGTGACTCAATTTCAGTGTCGCTTCGTCGATGGGGGGATGCGATGGTTACATTAAACAGCAGTGGTGAACCGGATACAAGCTACTGGACTCTCAGGTGAGGTAACATGCGGCGACCACAGCCGTGTTAGTCTCTTGGAGATTAGTTGGCATGAAACCAGTAGTTTTCAATCGCGACACAATTACTGTGTCGCATCCTCACTGGGAGACGCGGCTGTTTCAGCAAATGGGCAGGGCTGCATTAAACAAGGTACTTGACTCCCAGGAGAGATTCCATGCGGGGACCACTACTGTGCTAGTCTCTTGGAGAGAACTCATCATGGAGCATGTAGATTCTAATTGCACACAATTTCTGTGTCACATCCTCACTGGGATAGTGCAAGGGTTATAGTAAAAGGGCAGTGGAGCATCATATACAAGCCACTGGACTCCGATGAGGTTTTTCCCTGAGGCAACTGCATCCGTGTTAGTCTCTTGGAGAGAAATCGGCATGGAGCCTGTAGTTTTCAGTCGCCACGCAATTCTTGTGTCGCATCGTCAATGTGAGGGGGTGAAGGTTAAAGTAATTGGGCAGTGGTGCAGCATATGTACGCTACTAGACTCCCAGGAGAGATTCCATGCGTCAGTTGAAGCTGTGTTTATCTCTTGGAGATACGTCGGCATGAAGCTTGTAGTTTTCACTACCGACGAAATTTCTCTGTCGCATCGTCAGTGGGAGGATGTGAAGGTTTCAGTAAACAGGAAGTGGTGCATCGTATACAAGCTACTGGACAATTAGGAGAGGTGCCATATTTCGACTGCAGCCATGTGAGTCTCATGGACAGAAGTCGGCATGGAGCCTGTAGTTTTCAATTGCAACGCAATTACTGTGTCGCATCATCAATTAGAGGATGCGAAGGTTACAGTGAATGGGCAGTTGTGCATCGGATACAAGCTACTGGACTCCGAGGGGAGTTTCCGTGATTTGACAACAGCCGTATTAGTTTTCAATCGCGACGCATTTTCTGTATAGTATCGTCTATGGAAGGGTGCGAGGACTTCAGTAAAGGGGCAGTGGTTCATAACATACAACCTACGGTCTCTGAGGAGAGGTTCTATACGGCGACTACAGAAGCGTTAGTCTCTTGGGGAGAAGTCGGCATGGAGCCTGTAGTTTTCACTCGCGATTCAATTTCTGTGTCGCATCATCAAGGGGAGGGTGCAAAGGTTACAGTAAATGGGCAGTGGTGCATCGGATACAAACTACTGCATTCGCAGTAGTGGATCCACGCCATAACAACTACCGTGATAGTCTCAAGGGAAGTCATCATGGAGCATTTAGTTTTCAATCGTGACACAATTACTGTGTCGCATCCGCACTTAGATGATGCGACAGTTACTGTAAATGCGAAGTGGTGGATCATAATCATGCTACTTGACTCACAGGAGAGGTTGCATGTGGCGACCGCTATCGTGTTAGCGTCTTTGATAGAAGTCGGCATGGAACATGTTGTATTGAATCGCGACGCAATTTCAGCTTCCCATCCCCCCTTGGTGGGAGCGAGAGTTACAGTAAACGGGCAGTGGTGGATCGGATACAAGCTACTGGACTACTAGGAATGTTTCCATGTGGCGAAAGCAGAAGTGTTAGTCTCTTGGAGAGAAGTCGCATGGAACCTGTAGTTTTCAATCGTGATGCAATTTCTGTGTCGCATCATTGGTGGGACAGTGCGAGAGTTACAGTAAACGGGCAGTGGTGCATCGCATACAAGCTACTGGACTCCCAGGAGAGGCACCATGCTGCGACCACAGCCATGTTACTCTCTTGGTGAGAAGACGGCATGGAGCCTGTACTTTTGAATCGCTCGCAATTTCACTGTCGCATCGTCAATGGGAGAGTGCGAGGGTACAGTAATCAGGTAGTTGTGCATCGGATACAAGCAACTGGACTCCCTGGAGAGGTTCCATGTGGCGACTGCTACCGTGCTAGTGTCTTGGAGAGAAGTTGGCATGGAGCCTAAAGTTTTCAATCGCCCCGCAAATTCTGTGTCTCATCCTTACTGTGGAGGGTGCGAATGTTATACTAAATGGGCAGTGGTGCATCGGATTCAAGCTACTGGACACCACTCTGCGACCGCATCCATCTTAGTCTCTTGGAGAGAAGTCGACATGGAGGTTCTCCTTTTCAATCACGACGCTTTTTCTGTGTATTATCGTCAATGGGAGGATGCCAGGGATACAGCAAACGGTCAGTGTTTCATCATAAACAAGCTACTGGTCTCACAGGTATTTAGATGCGGGGACCGCTAACGTGTTAGTCTCTCGGAGAGAAATCGACATGGAACCTGCAGTTTACAATAGCAACACAATTTATGCGTCGCATCGTCAATGGGACAGTGCAAGAGTTACAGTAAACGGGCAGTGGTGCATGGGATAAGAGCTACTGGGCTCCCAGGAAGGATTCCATGCGTTGACCGCAGCCGTGTTAATCCCCTGGAGAGAAGTCGGCTTGGAACATGTAGTTTTCAATCGGGACGCAATACCTGTGTGGCATCGTCAAGAGGAGGGTGCTTTCGTTACAGCAAAGGGGCAGCGGTGCATCACGTACAAGCTATTGAACTCCCAGGAGCAGTTCGATGAGGAGACCGCAGTCTTTTAGTCTCTTGGAGAAAAGACGGCAGGGAGCCTGTAGTTTTCAATCGCGACACAATTTCATTGTCACATCCTTGCTGGGAGGGTGTGAGGGCTACAGTAAAATGGCAGTAGTGCATCACATTCAAGTTACTGCACTCCCAGGAGAGTTTCCATGTAGCGACCGGTGCAGTGTTAGTCTCTTGGCATGGAGCCTGTAGTTTTCAATTGCGCCGAAATTTCTGTGTCGCATCATCAAGCGGATAGTGCGAAGGTTACAGTAAACGGGCAGTGATGCTTTGGATACAAGGAACTGCACACCATGGGGAGGTTCCACGCAGCGACTGCATCCAAGTTAGTCCCTTGGAGAGAGGTCATAATGGAGGCTATAGTTTCGAATCACAGTTCAATATCTGTGTCGTGTCGTCAAAGGGATGGTGTGAACGTTACAGTAAACGGGCAGTGGTGCATCGGATACAAGCTAGTGGACTCCTAGGAGATGTCCCATGCCAAGACCGCATCCGTGTTAGTCCCTTGTAGGGAAGTCTGCATGGAACCTCTACTTTCCAATGGTGAAGCAATTTCTGTGTAAAATCGTCAATGGGAGGATGTCAGGGTGACAGCAAACGGTCAGTGGTGCATCATGAATAAGCTACTGGAGTCCCAGGAGTATTTCGATGTGGGACCACTATCGTGTTAGTGTCGGCTCTGTAGTTTTCATCGCGAAGCAATTTGTGTTTCGCATCCTCTCTGGGAGAGTGCGAGGGTTACGGTAAACGGGCAGTGGCGCATCAGATACAATTTAGTGGACTCGTAGCAAAGGTTGCATGCGGTAACCACATCAATCTTAGTCTCTTGGACAGAAGTGGCATGGAGCCTGTACTTTTCAATCGTCACGAAATTTCTGTGTCGCATCGTCAAGGGTATTGTTCGAAGGTTACAGTAAATGGGCAGTGGTGCATCGGATACAAGCAACTGAACTCCCAGGAGAGGATCTACGCGGCGACTGCTACCGTGTTAGTCTCTTGGAGGGAAGTTAGCATGTAGCAGGAATTTTTTAATCGGGACACAATTACTGTGTCGCACCCTCACTGTTAGTATGCGGGGGTTACAGTAAACGGGCAGTGGTGTATCGGATACAAGTTACTGGGCTCCTAGGAAAGTTTCCATATGGCGACCGCTGAAGTGTAGGTCTCTTGGAGAGAAGTCGGGATGGAGCTTCTAGTTATCAATCGCGACGTAATTTCTATGTCGCATCGTCGACAAGACACTGTGAGGGTTACAGTAAATGGGCAGTGGTGAATCGCATACAAGCTACCGGACTCGAAGGACAGGTCCCATGCTGCGACCACAACCATGCTAGTCTCTTGGAGAGAAGTCAGCATGGAGAATGTACTTTTGAATCGTACCGCAATTTCTTAGTCGCATCGTAATGGGAGGGTGCGAGGGGTACAGTAAACCGGGTGTGGAGCAGCGCATAAAAGCTACCGCACTCACAGGAGAGGTTCCATGTGGAAACCACTACCGTGTTAGTCTCTTGGAGAGAAGTCGGCATGTGGCATGTAGTTTTCAATCCCGACGCAATTTCTGTGTCGCATCCACACTGGGAGGGTGCAAGGGTTACAGTAGATCGGCAGTCGTGCATTGAATACAAGATAATGGACTCCTAGGAATGTTCCCATGTGGCGATCGTATCTGTGTTAGTCTCTAAACGGGAATGTCGGCATGGAGCATGTAGTTTTGCATCGCGACGCAATTTCTGTGTCGAATCGTCAATGGGACAGTGCAAGGGTTACAGTAAACGGGCAATGGTGCTTCGCATACAAGCTAATGCATTGAATACAAGATAATGGACTCCTACGAATGTTCCCATGTGGCGATCGCATCTGTGATAGTCTCTTTGGAGAATGTCGGCATGGGGCATGTAGTTTTGCATCGCGACGCAATTTCTATGTGGCATCGTCAATGGAACAGTGCGAGGGTTACAGTAAACGGGCAATGGTGCATCGCATACAAGCTACTGGACTCCCAAGACAGGTTCCATGCTGCGACCACAGCCTTGTTAGTCTCTTGGAGAGAAGTCGACATGGAGGCTTTAGTTTTCATTCGAGATGCGATTTCTTTGTCGCATCCAACGTGGAAGGGTGCTAGGGTTACAGTAAACGGCAGTGGCGCATCGGATTCAAGCTACTGCACTTCCAGGAGAGGTTCCATGCGTCGACCGCAGCCGTTTTAGTGTCATGGAGAGAAGTCCACCCCACTGGCACACACAGCTAATGCACATAACCTATCAGCTGATGTATAAGTAACTGTACATTGCACCTGATGTTGGCAGCATGCTGTCGAAATGCATTGTGCTAATATAATATTAGTAAAATGTGACTGCAGCAGTATAAATTATTCCACGTAATCTTATAATACAGTCGCAGACCTTAAACAACATCCATATAACGTGGATAAATTTAAATAATGAGGTTTCCTAGGTGACCAGGTGAAATCCTTCCTTACAACATCACGCTCCTTGTGCCTGCTGATTCCACTCTTACGAACTGCCTGGCGTATCGATTCACCTGCACCGTGTGTGAAGCTGTCCCTCTCTGTTGCTATATTTTCCGGTGGTAGCACCACTGAAGGTCGTGCTCCTCGTGGCTTATTCACAACTGACCCAGTTGACATTAGTTTGGTGTGACAATGCCCAATGGTTTTACGATCAAGTATGTGTGCCATAAACACCTCGCCACCATCGCTGAACAAGGGCTGCAGATCGTACACTCAGGAACGTGAATCGACCTGAAAGCTCTCTTGTAAAGTCAACATTCCTGCAATATCGTCATTCACCGTAAGATGCTGCTGCGGACGATTAAGGTATTCTCAGGGTGCCCGTAACAAAAGACAATAACATTCATTAATACATATCAACAATCACAAAACTTGTGAACATTTAAATCTAGGGAGTGACTTCTCACCCATCCCGTAGATGCAGTTTTAGATGACAGTGTAACTTTCTGCTGTTAACTCATCTACACGTTGATGACACCAGTTCACCAAAGCACCGATGACACTGGATAAAGAGCGTTAGTCTGGTACAATGGCCAGTCTCATTTTTTTTTTCACTTTTGGTTTCTATTGACGTCAAGCCTGACTTATTTTCTAATTTCGTTGCAGCTGAATGACTAACTATTTTCACTCATTACACAGTAATCTATCCATAAAGTGGAGAAAGTAGATTTGTTATTAAATTTCCGGCAGATTAAAACTGTATTCTGACCTGGGCTGGAACCGGAAAGTCTTACTGACTGGTATATACAAATACCACTCACAACCCGCCCTCACACTTTGGCCGAAGTTTAGGATTCGAATCTCAGTCTCTAGGAAGTTTCAAGCCAGAGTACTGTTCGTTGTAGAGTGAAATATTGATTGTGAAAGATATGTTATTCTCTATTCCCGAACTGTTTTCAACTTGATACCACAATAAAGCAAATGTGTTTATGTTGAGTAAGTGCCCAGGGTTTTAAATTATTCTTGATGGGCAAAAGGCTCCAAATTTTCTTATTCAGTTTGTCATCTGCAGACACACAGAATTTGCAATTATTCCAATGAACTGTGATAGCCAGTACTGTTTACGTTACGTGCGAATACCTCCTAGCATAATGTTAGCTAAAAATCTCAGACTTGTTCAATGAGGAAATAGTACCGTAATAATATTTAGAGAAAATATTAACCAGGACAACGATCTGCAACTATTAATACGTACAAATGAAGAGTTATGTTTTCGAATAACGTAGCATTTTATTGCACGCCTCATGAATTTCAACGTCAGGCACATAATCAAAAAAATGTGCGACTAACAAAGCACAGAACTGTTATATTAACTCTCTTGCAGTTAAAGCAAATTGCTGACTTAAGTTAATTTGTAAGATACTAGGAAATTATAGTTTAGCTGCCAATGACACTGGTTATAAAGCGCTTGTAGAGCCTTTAAAGGAACGCTAGTGTGATGTTTTAAGTCTGTATGAGGCAAGACTAACCAGATGCATCAAGCTCTAAGTAGAACTGGTCCTTTTGGGTGGTTGATGAGAAAGGTTGTAAATTCTGGATCGACAGAACAGACGCCTTCCATACAACAAAAACGTAACTGGAAACCGTCAGTTAACGAACTGCAGCGCCGATTATAAACTTAGAATTGAAGGCATTCATCCGATAAACAGATAAGTCACCCTCACGTATCTTCGAGTAAAACGCAAAAAACTGTCCAAAAATTGGAAAAAGCTTATAATATGTCTTTTCCAGTCATTATTTAGACACCAAAATAGCTTATTCCGCAACCAAACAAAGATTTCTTCACATATTTATTGAGTTATTAAAAAATCACACCATGTCTCTCCTCTGCACCAAACGACTTTGTTTTATGAGTATAATGTCAAATGAATACACACGTAACTGAAGAAACGATCACTATGAGAATTTTACATATTGCTGAATATTATGAGGAATCAAATAATTAGAAAAAATTTATACTTTAATAAAAGTCGAAGCTGTGGCCGGTCGATGAGTTCATCGTGCTTCTGCTTCTGATGAACTGGACGTAGTATCCTCAAGAGTTAAGTTACAGGTCTGTTTATCGTAGAACTTCGTATCTAAAGTTGGCATGTATTTATTGGCAAGCTTCAAAACACCTTTTTTTCTCACATTCTACTGGTAGAGGCAGTTTAGGAAGTTTCTCTTACATCGCGAGTTTCACAAAAGCTTTTGGTACACTTCTTCATTATTAGAAGTACACGTATCAGTTTTCTAATTACCTTCTGAAGCACTTAAATCTCTGTCACTTATTTCATATTCAGCTGCGTTGTACAACTAGCAGCCAAAGGCAAAGTAACAGGAACGAACTTGAGTAGCTGTTTCTTTCCAACTACCGCCGATAGTGTTGACATGTGTTAGCATTACGATAACATGACAGCAATTATGAACACACATCAGAACTGCATTATAACAAGTAGATACAGAGAACAGTAAACCTTCTATTTGAATACACAGTCAGTCACTTATCCAGAACATTAGAAAGGGAGTGAAATACTGTTCATATAAGGAACAGTCAAATGAAATGAGACAGATGAATAAAAATAATCAAACTATCTGTTATTTCAAAAGTAAACTACGTAACTGTTAATACATTTACATCTCTGTGAGATGAGACGGTCAGTGCACTCATAAGAAAACGTTTGAGATTGCCCGATCTCTCCCATGCGATTTACATATTTTTGGTGACCTAAAGAAAGATATGCGTGGTCGTCGATTTGCTTCAGAGGAAGAGGTGTCCATCTGCGTACAATCTTCGTTCCATAGACAACAGCAAACATTTCTCCATGAGGACATTGACCGAACTGCCTCACACTGAATAAATGTATTAACTGCTCTGGCGATTACTTTTAAGATAATTAACAGATCACTTACTTTTACCCAGTCTGTCTCGTTTTCATTTGACTGTCTCTTATATGTTGCCATATTACCCAAATCCAATAAAATAAATAATTTTACTCTTATTTAAGCATGACATTCTGTACATAAAGATTTCACTGCAGAAATAGCTGGGTTTTGTTCTACTTCTTTCACCTGTCAGAATCTGTCTACCGTTTGTTGCTAAAACAAAGCAAGTTCCAGACATACCTGGTTTCCTACCCGAAGCAGTCGTTGTCGACAAGTCCATTCCCTATGTTATTCTGGATTGGTCCCATGGGCAAATATGATCCTTGCACCATGTGATCGACCAGTTCTCAAAATCTCATTTTCGACGAAATGTGGACATATCTGGTTATTTCACCAGTGCCTTCAATTTCTACTAAATATCGGTTAGTTATCACGAACATTAAGAGCACTGATGTCTAATAGAGATCATTCGTTCAGTCCTTCTAGCCACGTTGCGTCCGTGAATGAACCGTAAGAAAATGTAGTTAGCCGCGCGCGTCGCGATGATTGACAGGATGTGGACTTAGATGATTTAGTGTGTGAAGGCACACTCTCGTAGCGAAAAGTTTTGGTTGTCAGCACTAGTGGAGTAAACATGTCACCGTAGCTTACAGAGCGATACATTAACAGGGGCCGGCCGAAGTGGCCGTGAGGTTAAAGGCGCTGCAGTCTGGAACCGCAAGACCGCTACGGTCGCAGGTTCGCATCCTGCCTCGGGCATGGATCTTTGTGATGTTCTTAGGTTAGTTAGGTTTAACTAGTTCTAAGTTCTAGGGGACTAATGACCTCAGCAGTTGAGTCCCATAGTGCTCAGAGCCATTTGAAGCCATCAAAAGGGAGCCAGCAATCACATGAAGGGTAGTGGAGGAGAAAAACTCCCTGCGGAGTTCAGACTTGACTTTCCTGATTCCTGGAACAGGAATTTACTTTATCCATTTCTTTCAGCCGGTTGATTCCGTTATCGACATGAAACCGTGTGAAAAATCAAGACTGACTGTTTCCTATTTTTATACCAAATTTGAGGTGGTCATTCGTCGGTAAATCACTCGCTAGTGATGGCTGGTAAGGTTGAAGAAAATAAGTGGCGGAAACTGCGTATTGCTTCCTACAGTACGAGTGAGCCTTATCACGCCCGGCGCGATGAGGTGAAATTATTTTATCGCGTGCGGACGAGGCACCTGTTTCAACACTTGACACCAGTAATGACGAATCAGAACGACCAACGAGGAAGAGAACTAGCTGGATTGGTGTTGCAAGGTGCAATGAGAACGTAGCGCGTAGAAAACGCGCGAGAAAACGATTACAGCACCAGCTAGGAAGTCCCACGATCGGTTCACCTCTGAAGTGCCAAATGGTCAGTGAAACGCGGCACTTGGCGCTAAGAGTACCGGTCGCTTATGCAAATGATGGCGATGGCCTGAAGGACGAAGACGAGGCTGTTGGGTACAACGCGCTAGTGGGCGTCTGGAGACTGCCAAGGCAAACCGGCTCCCACAGTTTAGGCTTCAACCTGAAGCTCTACCGCATTCCTGGTGCCCGTGGAATCGGCCAGATGACTTCTACTTTTCTGCTTTCCGAGGTCACAGCAGATGACGCACTAGTATACTTATTACATTTATTACTCTGTGAATTCCCAGAGACAACCCGATATAGCAACTACATTCTGAAACGAGGAGGCGTTCCTCGCTGTGGTCTGCCAGTGGATGATTGTTGTGTACTGGTGTCTTGTTAGGTGGATCCTCTTCTAGACGATATTTCTATGACTTCCGTAAAATGATTGGAATGTTACGGTATTTCTGCCACGTCAAATATGAATAGAAATATAAGTCTATCTCAGTCTTCGTAAAACGCCAAGGCAACTGAAAGAGACTGCCGAGACCAATTTACAGACATCTGGCGAGACACCTTGAACAACTCTGATATTTTTTACCTCTCTGCCAGAAAAAAGCATGATTTCGGAACCCTGTGGCTGACTTCATTTATAGTGAGTACGTGGCAATCTACAGCCGGTTGTAACCTGCACCCTCAATTGATGTTGAGCTGCCTTCTCCAACTCACTGAGTAGGTTCTTCACGCGCACAAACTGCGTACGTGTTGTCTGCATACCTTGCCATCAGTTCCCGAAAGCAGAAACCGGGAGAGGGTGCAAGTCCTCGTGCATTATCGACACATCAGAAAACTACTGGCGATTACTGTTTCGTTATGTCAGAATTTGAATGTACGTTAGTAACAAGGAAAGTGGTTCTGACAAATTTGCTAATATAGAGTACATATGTAAGTGTCCAAAAGATGTCTGGTGAATAACTTGTACGAAAATGGGACATGCATGATACACAGTTTTATGTTCCACGGAACATTTTGAACGATAAATCGTAATGATGTGGAACGAGTCATTTTACATTCACATCATAAATGAATTTGTGCAAATGGTTACATGCTAAAATTAAGAATTTTCCTAAGAAGATAAAAGATACACAGATGTGAGTGAGTAGTACCTACTCACCACCCTTTTACATGTTTACAATAACAAAAATTCTTCAACGGAATAGGAGTTGTCAAGGAGAAACTTTCTCAGTTTGTTAGTAAATTTTACTTTGCTGCCTGTCAGGCAATGTATATCACTAGGTATGAGAGCTATAATTTATTTATTTATTTATTTATTTATTTATTTATTTTTGCTAAAGACAACCTTGATGTGGAATAATGAATGTCATTTTTCCCTCTGTTATCGTAATTGTATACATTATTGTTCCTTTTAAACTGTAGTAGATTATTTACAACAAACTTCAGGTGGGAATAAATATACTGTGAAGCAATAGTCAGAATGCCCAACTCCTTAAACAGATGTCTACAAGATGATTGTGGCTAAGCATCCATATTATACCTACAGCAATTTTTGAGCAACGAAGACTTTCTTTGTTAAAGATGAGTTACTCCAGAACATTATTCCACATGACTTTTTGAAAGAAAATATGCAAAATATGTTAACTTGATGATTTGCCTCTCACAAATATTTGCAGTGATTCTAAGTGCAAATGCGTCTTAACTAATTTGTTTTAGGAGCTCCAAAATATGATTTCTTCAGTTTAAATTCTCATCAGTATGGATACCTAAGATTTTGAAGTTTCCATCCTATTTATTATTTTCCCTCCAAGCGTTACACTTATCGTTTGTGTAGTACCCCTAGCTGTGCAGATCTTAATATGTGGTGTCTTTTTGAAACCAAGAGTGAGGCCATTCGCAGGAAACCAGTCAATGATACTTTTAATAACACAGTTTCGCATTTCTTCTGTTTTTGTATGGGTGATTGGATTTATTACAATTCTAATTTCATTTGCAAACAGAGCTAATTCTTCTTGTTGTATATTAGACGGTAAATCGTTTGCACACATGAGGAACGATGGTGATCCTAAAATTAAGCCATGGGGAACCCCATGCGTGTTTCTCCCCCCGTCATAATGACGTCACTGGACTATATTGATAGAATTACTAAGTACAACTTCCTGCGTTATCTGGTTAGAAATGACATTGTCCATTGGTTGGCTATTCCATCACTCCCATGAAACTTCAATTGCTGTGGTTCACACAGTCAAATGTCTTAAATAGGCATTACTTAATGCACTTAATACTTTTAAAATTTTGTGAATGAAGATGTAAATTGCATTCAGAATAGAGCAACTCTTCTGAAACGCAAACTGCGCGTTGCTAAGGATATAGTTGTCGCTAAGGTGAGACGCAATTCTATCATGTATTATCTTCTCAAATATTTTGGAAAATGTCAGCATCGAAACAGCTCAGTAGTTATTGACATGTCTCTTATCTCCTTTCTAAAAGAGGGTTTTAACAATGGCATATTTCAGCCCCTGGAAAAATGCCTTGAGTTAGTGATGCATTACATATTTTAGATAAGACTAGTCTTATTATATAGAAACAAATCTTTAGTACACTATTGGAAAGACCATCAAAGACACATAAGCTTTTATTTTTGAGAAAATGTATAATTTTCTTATTTTCAGAAAGACAAGTTTGTGATACATTTATATGACTGAATTTTGTAACAGTTTTTCAATATATTGCTGTGATTGTATCTGGAACTGTTTGTCCCTACGTTTTCTGCTACAAGTATGGGCTTAATTCTTGTCAAAATTACTGATTTCTGACATTATGTGCATGTTCCTTGATTTTTTAATAACCTTTGTTAATATTTTTGAGCAGTTTTTGCAGTATGCAGCTACTGCAGGATCTCTACCTGTTCTTTCCAACAGAAACGTTACTCTTTTCCTTTCACAAAGCACTTTAATTCCTCTAGTGATCCGTGGTTTTTTTTACATGTCTGTTTAATGTCCTTTCTGATTAAATTATAGAAAGCTATTTTCAGATAATGATATTAATTTATCATGGAATATATTAAATTTTATATTAGCATTTGGTTCGTTATAAATTTCATCCTAGGTCATCTCTTGCAAATCATTCTGAAAAATTATTCTAAAAGAGACCATATCGGAATAGAAGTTTTCGAAGCAGGATGTTACAAAAAATACTGAGTGTTAGATGGACAATTCAGATTACCAATGAGAACGTACTGAACATAAATGGGGAGGAAAGAAATTTAAGTCCCAGCTTGACTACAAGAAGGGATTGGTTTATTGGACGTATCCTGCAACAGCAACAACTAATTTGTATGGTAATGGAGTGAAAAAGAATAGAGTGTGGGGGGCAATAATAATCGTAGGTGGAGACCTGCACTTGGTTATGGTAAACAGACTCAAATAGATGTATGGTGCAGAAATAATGCAGTGATGAAGAGGTGGGCACAGGAGTGTCTAACGTTAACAGTTGCATGTTCAAAGAAAATTCTTCTTCATTGTATAGTTAGTTACTAACGCTGACAATGGTGGCGAGAGTTTGGTACTAGCTAACGTCTGACTGCACTCAGGGGCAACAGTCTCGGAAACGTTTGGGAACACTGCCCCACAACAGACATTGGGTGAGTCCGGTAAGACCCACGAACCAGCCACAGAACAGAAAAGCATTTTTTTCCTTCGGCGAAACATCTAATGCAAATGTTCACATGCATATTATCAAAGAGAGCTGAGGCTCCGTGATGGAATTACATACATACTGCAAGTCATCTGCTGTTGGACGTACTTCATGCCGCACATTGATGCGCGTTTCGATAAGCGCTTGCATGCCGCAGAAGAACCCGTTGGCACTTTTCTGTCTGCTAGCGCGACACGTCTTTGGGAGCTAACTGTGAGTTACGTGCCAGAACTTTGACGTGAGCCAGCCAGTAGCAAAGCTTAGACGGCTGTCCGCCTCGGCAGCTGCGTGGACGGCGAATTACCAAGCGAAGGGGCCCGGGTTCGTTTCCCGGCCCGGTCGGGCATTTTCTCCGCTCTGGGACTGGGCTGTTATGTTGTCTTTCCGTCTTAGTATCGACATAATTGACATTACACAGTTGAGCTGGGTGAATGGGCACCATCCGAAAGCCAATAAAAAATAATCTATGCGGGAGAATCGGTTCACGCAGCCGCTTGGACAGCAGACGCAAGGATACACTCTTCTTCCGCTTGTAGATGTGAGGACGTTCCGATCCGTTTAGTATAGGCGCTTTGCTCTATGGTAGTGAAGTGAGTTCGTACAGCATTACGGCGAGATGGTTGCTGGCTCACATTCTTGCACTGCATTTGTGTAATCGTGCTCTTAATGTGAGGGAGTATTAGGTTTCTTTACTTCAGGTACGTTACTTTCTTTATACTGTAGATAGTTTGCAGTCGTATTTAACGTGGAGACCGTTACGCCTTTATTCACGATCTCAACTTCGATATATTATGAGCTGAGATCGAAACGTGCGTATCTCATTACTCGTCCACTCGTCGAATGGTCTTTCAGGCAATAGTGTTTATTCAAGGTGAGGAAACCAATTGGATCAAAAGTGCAGAGCAGAAAGCCAGCATCAAACGGGGGAATCTGAGTGTAGGAAAGAGGGGTCGCAGTTGCATATTTAAGGCGGTGCATGCATCAACTTATGAGACTGTCTTCAAGTCTGAAACCTGTTAATGTTTGCCAGATCGAAACAAACTGCACTCTGTTCACTGCCAACTCAACTCACTGGCGCTAGGTGGAACTGAAATGTAATGCTGAATGTTCGGTTTTAATTAGCCTTTCGTCCTGTCCGACTACAGTTGGTAAGAACGAGGGAATGGGTGTTGTGGAGCAGCAACATGGAATATGAGTTCACGTGGAAAGAGCTAAGTGACATGTACGTTATCCACATCGCAAGGTGCCTCAGGAAAATACTTCTGTGTCAGATACAGAAGTATGAGAGAGACATAGGATTTGGCAGGCTAAAAAGCATGATACTGGCAGGAGAAGCACTGTAAGTACAGGGGTGTTTCACAAAGATGTGTTACGTCACGTAGAGCAAGATCCAACGACAAAGACGAGACGAGTCGCTCATGAACTTGACGTGGACCGATGTCATGTCTGGAATGTAGAGGTTGGTCTATATCCTTTCCAGCAACAAAAGGTACAAGCTGTGGCTCAGGACAACTTCCATGGACTCTGGTCTTCGTTGGGTGGTTCCTACGACGAGTAGCATGTCAACCGCATTTGCCTCATCATTTGTCGTTTATGAACGAGGCTTGCTCTACACTTACAGGCGTTTTCAGTTCATACAACAAGCAACATATGTCAATGGTCATCAAGAACGATTGGCTGCAAACATGTGGACAGGAATTATGAACGAGTCGCTCATTGGCCCCTGTACGTTACTTCAAAGGTTGAATGGTCACACATACCTTTTGTTTCTGTAGCGAGTGTTACTTGCACTGCTGGAGGATGGACCCACTAAAATTAGGCACAACCTTTCGTTCCAACATAAAGGCGCAGCATCACATTTTGCACATGCTGTCTGAGATCACCTAGAGGCAACACTTGCTTTCAGATAGATTGGACGCTGTGGACCAACGCCGTGGCTCCTACGTTCGCCAGACTTGACACCTCTGGATGTTTTCTCTGGGGTACCACGAAAGACATCGTGTACGCAACACCAGTTCAGGATGAACAAGAGTTGGTGGCTCGCAGAATGGCAGCAACAGCAGAAGCGATTCAGACTACACTTCGTGCATTTCACAGAACACGCCAATCCACGCATCGTCGCCATGTTCTATGCCAGCGTGAAAAGTGATATTAGCTAAAGGGTGGCAAGTGTATGCAGTAGATCATACAGATTTTTTTTATTTCCTCAATATTTTTGAGACATGTTGTAAACTAAACATGGACACACAATTGTTTTCATTTCTAAAGAAGTACTGTATGGTACGTCAGCTAAGTACGATACATGTGTATATGATGCTTGAAGTTTTCCTTGTTCTTATTGTGACCGTTACTTAGCCAAAACATTTTGTTTACGTATTTATTTTCTGTGAATTACTTTTCATTTTGTGTAAAGACATCCATGTCATACTTCTATCACGTTCACGTAGTGCCGAAAATATACTACTGCAACCCATAGTTCCTATACTCAAATTATTTTGTTTGATGTTACACTATGTGATCAAAAGTATCAGGACATCTGGCTGAAAAGACTTAAAAGTCGGCGTTCGAAAACATCCAAAATGTATTCTAAAGGATTCAGGTCAGGACTCTCTGCAGGCCAGTCCATTACAGGTATGTTATTGTCGTGTAACCACACCGCTACAGGCCATACATTATGAACAGATGGTCGACCGTGTTGAAAGAAGCAATCGCCATCCCTGAATTGCTCTTCAACACTGGGGAGCAAGAAGGTGCTTAAAACATCAATATAGGCGTGTGCTGTGATAGTTCCACGCAAAACAACATGGGTGCAAGCCGCCTGCACGAAAAACACGACCAACCATAACGCCAACGCCTCCGAATTTTACTGTTTTAAGATGACGTTCACCGGGCATTCGCCATATCCACATCCTGACATCGGATCGCCACTTTTTGTATAGTGATTCGTCACACCACACAACGTTATTCCACTGTTCAATCGCCCACTGTTTACTCTCCTTACACCAAGCGAGGCGTCGTTTGGCATTTACCTGCGTGATGTGTAGCTTATGAGCAGCCACTAGACCACGAAATCCAAGTTTTCTCACCTCCCACCTAACTGTAATAGTACCTGCAGTGGATCCTGATGCAGTTTGGAATTCCTATGTGATGGTATGGATAGATGTGTGCCTATTAAACATTACGACCCACTTCACTGTCGGCGGTCTCTGTCAGTCAACAGACGAGGTCACCCTGTACGCTTTTGTGCTGTAGGTGTCGCTTCACGTTTCCACTTCACTATGAGATCGGATGCAGTGGAACTAGGGATGTTTAGGAGAGTGGAAATCTCGCGTACAGACGTATGACACATGTGACACCCAATCACCTGACCACGTTCGAAGTCCGTGAGGCGCGACTGCTACGGTCGCAGGTTCGAATCCTGCCTCGGGCATGGATGTGTGTGATGTCCTTAGGTTAGTTAGGTTTAAGTAGTTCTAAGTTCTAGGGGACTGATGACCACAGATGTTAAGTCCCATAGTGCTCAGAGCCATTTGAACCATTTTGAAGTCCGTGAGTTCCGCGGAGCGCCCCATTCTGCTCTTTCACGATGTCTAATGACTACGGAGGTCGCTGATATAGATTACCTGGCAGTAGGTGGCAGTACAATGTACCTAATAGGAAGGACGTATATTTTTGGGGGTGACCGGATATTTTTGATCACATAGTGTAGCTTTCTGCTCTGCACTTCCGTTTAAATTGCTTTCTCCACTGTGTATATGATGATTTTGTTTTGTCCGTTTTATATGGATACTCTTGTAAATACACGTGGCACGATTTTTGGAATATGTATACGAAACATGAGATTTAATTTGGTGTTCAATGACTGCCCAATGTAATAAGAGTGATTATAATTTGGGATTCTTACCAATTTATTTTGGTCTATGTTCAAGTTAACCTTTCACGAGTACTGCATGTCCACATGTACTTACTCCGTAAATTCGTTCTTCAGTGTGGGTGATCAATACAATTCTTCTGTCGTATTAGCCCAGATCTCTTCTGTTTGCTACGTATTGTAGGATACGGAATGCAAAATCATTTGCATCCCACGGATTACTTCTATAAGATGTAACACGTACAAATGGACAGTGAATAGCTGCATGAGGCCTGCTGTGAGGATTTTGGTTTCCATTTTAGGTTTAGCTCTCGTTAAAGCCTCCTTTAACTCTGTGATGCGCCGTTCCCGCTGCAGTGATCGCTCATTTGGCGTTTTCAATCAGTCCTGAGGTTTCAAATGCTCACAGGGCACAGCACTAGAAGGAAGTGCCCGCTATACTGGACTGCGTCCATTTGCAATCTCAGGACTGATTGAAAACGCCAAAGAATCGACCATTAAAAGCTGTCGACTACGATAGAAACGGCACACCTCAGAGTTCAGCATCTATTTTCGCTAACCAAAAGTTCTTGCTTTTACAATTGTTAAAAACATAGATAGTCCTACAGCGTTTAGTAACATATGGGTCACATTTTATATAAAAGGCTTACTCTCACAGGGCATGAAAATAGGTGCCATATTCTGTTATGAAATCAGGTTGAAGCAAAAAGTAGTAGGAAGGCTTTCAATGGCTGATAATGAAGAGGGCTATCTTCCAACAACGTGAGAAATCTGTATTTCAGGAGCATTTAAGTACACTGGCGAAGATAACAGGGAAGGAAGCTCACTCCTCCAATGACTAAGCTTGCTCACAAGCTCGCGGCAGATCTGTGATAACGGTACTTTACAGCGTAGGAACCGGCCGGAGTGGCCGAGCGGTTCTAGGCGCTACAGTCTGGAACCGCGCGACCGCTACCGTCGCAGGTTCGAATCCTGCCTCGGGCATGGACGTGTGTGATATCCTTAAGTTAGTTAGGCTGAAGTAGTTCTAAGTTCTAGGGGACTGATTACCTCAGAAGTTAAGTCCCATAGTGCTCAGAGCCATTTGAACCACTTTGAACAGCGTAGCAATATTTAACGGCCCACGCGTGGCTTACCATCTGCGCTAAAATACTCCTCATCTGAGTAAGGTACTTGAGGAGGAAAGCGCGGTTCTTTCGTACACCCCCACAACTCCCACTGGTCAAACACAACGCAAAGCTCGAAGTTTTTTCTTTCTGTGAAAATAATGCAAAGAAATTGGAAACAGCAAAAACACAACTCTATATATGACCAGTACTGTGTACGAAACCCGTTGGTATTCCAAATATCTTCCAGTCATGTTAGAATGGATGAATACAGATCATGTACGGTTTTTCAAACATTTTGCCCGCAAAATGGCAGCAAGTAACGGTGACGGAGGTACAAATAGATAGCGATCAAGAACATTCTCTCGAAAGTAGGTCTCAAATGCTCAACAATATTGAGATCTGTTGACCGTGTTAGCCAGTGGAGATGTGGAAATTCATCCTTGTGCTCACAAAACAAGCCCTGGACGATGCGAGCTATGTGAACAGGCGCCCTATCCCCCTGTTACACAGAATCGCCGTTGGGGAACAAACTTTTGTACCACGGACTTAACCAGCCAAAATGGTCACATAATTCGTGGCAGCAACGCGACCTTTCTGAGTAGCCATGGGGACCATGGAATACCATAATATGGCAACCCATATCATCATCGAACCTCCGCAATATCTCACTCTTAGGAGGTAAACTCGGCCAGAAGTCTGAAACAGTGTGACTCTCTGCAGTTGCTCTATAGTCTAGGTTTCACGGCTTTGGCACCACATTTTCCTTTTACGGGCATTTATATCACTGATGAATTGTTTTGGAACTACAACTAGCCCTCAGATTCCCTGTTTATGGAGTACCCTTCGTTTTGTTTTGGTACTGACGCTGTTCGCGACTACGATATTCAATTCTGCAATTATTTTTCCAGCTGTTTTCAAATTTTTCGTCGTCACAGTCCTCTTCAGTGACCGCCTGTTGCGATCACTTTTCACGATGACCCATGGTGCTCTTTACGCTTTTTATGTATGTGGTACAAATCTTCGACACGGTGCCTCTTGACATAAACACCGAGCACTTCCTTGGTTACTGAAGCACCCACAAAATCTGGCAACGACAGAATTCGCTTTGCTTCGCCATAATGCGCTCACAACTACACAGAGTACTAGTCAGAAAATGACTTAAGCTTGCAATATATTGAGGACATTGCAAAGGTACGGTTCCGTGCGCAAACACAACACTGCAAGCTGATGGTCTGGCTAGCATTTGTATTTATGTTGAAGCAAGAATTTTGTCTTTGCTTGCTTGATCTGCACGGAAATTGTCTGTTCGTTAACCGGTACATTATGACACGGCACTCGTCACATACTGCCGTCTTACAGACATTTACATCAGGACTAACATGTCAGTATACGTATCACACCATGGTTAGAACAAACCTTCAATGTTTGTGCATCTGCAACATCCGTCTGTTTGACCACGCCAGCACTTCATACTTGCAGTTTAGAAGATTGCGGTGAGACAAGTTATGTGAATACTACACACTACGTATACTTCATAGGCTCTTCAGTGCACATGCAACCAGTTACCTCGCATCAAAGTAGCTGCCACTCATCACAATCGAAGCACAAGACCTCACTCCGCTAATTTCCCAGTGGTGCGAGTCCATAAAACTAAACACTCTCGCAAACGCACTGCTGCTGTCCGCCTGTGGAACAAGCTACTCTATGCCCTACGCATAACTGAAATGCCCCATTGTGCGCAATTACTTGTCAAAGCCCTTTCTTCTGAAGACCTCATAAAGTCGCCCAAAAATTAACATATGTGTCCAGTTTTCCGTTGTCACTCAGTGAAGCAATTGTTCCTATCTTCTTGACAGCCCCAATCATGCCACATTAAATTAATCAATAAATAAATAATTACATATAAAAATATTTTCTTACATTCTGTATATCTTGTTTTTTTTTTATCATCGTTATGTGCTTGTTCCATTTCTGAAAAGTTTTCATGCACATGGTTCCAGAGGGTCTTAGGAAAATAGTAATAAAAGTAAATTAAGGGTTAAGTACCCGTCCAGCAATCGTGAGTTAGATATTTAGCGACTTACGGGAGTAAGATTCCGTAAAAAGAAACGACTGCTTTCTTACCCCAGATTGGCGCAAATGACCACGCACTACTTCTTCTGTGGCCGAGCGGTTCTAGGCGCTTCAGTCCGGAACCACGCGGTTGCTACGGTCGCAGGTTCGAATCCTGCCTCCGGCATGGATATGTGTGATGTCCCTAGGTTAGTTAGGCTACGTAATTGTAAGTCTAGGGGACTGATGACCTCAAATGTTAAGACCCATAGTGCTTAGAGCCATCTGAACCATTTCAACTACTTCTTCACTGACGCTGATGGGACGCAAACCTATGCCTTTCGAGCTTCCATTAGAATCTGAGAAACCACAATAAATACCAACTGGATTCGCCCAAGCGGAAGTCATCTATCACGCCGGAATATCGAAGAACTAAAACAACACGCCCAGCAGCTGACACCGCCAGTTTTCGAACTGGAAACGAAAACAAAAAAACAAAACAAAAAACAAAAAAAAAACACAGTCTGAGATCACGGAACGGCCGAAGTGACAAATAAATTCCAAGCGGAAGCGTTTCTTAAGACCGTTGTGCCTAACTAGACATTGCGTGAAGGTTTAAGCATTTCAGTCACGTTGTTCATACTTCTCGGGTGGCTTACTACCGCAGTTTCTTCAGCGTCTCTTGTGACCGTACACTGATGTAATGCCTGCTAATATCTTCCACATACTCCACCGGCCGCTATGTAACGCCTTCCCAAGTTCATTGCGAAACGCTTGTGGCGAGCACTCGTAACAGCGGTAGGTCAAATGGTCCCGTTACGTTACCAGTTACGTGTTTTCTGTAGTTGAATCTAGAAGTTCTAAACAGTAAATTGCACACATTTTCTGTAGCCGTTATGAATTTGTGTACCGGAGTCACGACGGATGAGAGTGCAATCTACGAATACTTTGTTAGATCTCATATAAACGAGTGGGAAAAACCTAAGAACCAGTGTAACTTTCGCGTGATGTGTCACTTCCAAGTAACGGAGCTCGATGAAACTTGGATCGACGTAGAAATAACCGGCAGAAGGTAACTGAAAGAACACGCAGTTCGACGAACTATGACACTATTCGGAAATTAAGTTCCGATCGGTCGCGAAATGGAAACCACTGTGAAAATCAAAAATGATTTATTTGTGACAGTTAGCTACACTTTCCCGCTATTTCTGTATACAGTCGCCGCTTCGATTTCGACATTTGTCGTATCGTTGTGCCAACTTTCCAATACTCTCCTCATAGAAAGCAGGTGCGTGTGCTCTCCGCCAATACTCTTCCCTGGTCTACATCGCGCTGATTGTACCAAAATGTTTTCTTCATAGTCAGCGATTCATATGAGTAGAGATAAAATTAGGGGCAATCAGTTACGGGCTGTATTGTGGATGACCAAACACCAGTTACGGGCTGTATTGTGGGTGATCAATCACATCCTATCGAAAACGCTGCAGGAGCATCTTCATTGCCCCTGCAGAGTGCGGCCGAAAATAGTCATGCATGACATCGAGCAAAATCTCTCACCAGGCCCTCATACTTGGCGGGCGACGCTATTTCCCAGGCTAACACTGCACTCAGATCTGAAAAAGAGCGACGTGAAGCGACCGACAGGCACACCGGAGACACTGCCCAACACAGCTGTGCAAAGCTTCATCGGATTTTCACAATGGTTTCAGTTTCTCGACCTACCGGAATTTACTTTTCCGATAGCCCTCGTACATCTCTTCCTTGTATTCGTGCTTGTAGCTATGTGTTACAGCGTAGTGTACAACCTTCTTCCTCCCTTATTAGGCAATATATTTTGCGTATTATTCTTCGCTCAAATCTTCTTAAAGGATTTTTTCCTTTTCTGTTCGCGTTCATACATCTGACTCATGTGTGCGAACTGGGCGAACTAGGGAGTTTCGTCCTCATACTATAGAATATCTTTACTTTTGCTCTTGTCTCTGTCAATCAGGGTAAACTTACTAGTTTAGCACATAGACCAACTTCTCTCAGCACTGTGTATAGCTCTTGCCAATTTATGCTGTCGAGAGCTTGTGTGAAATCGGTGAATAGGAAGTGGAAATCTATGTTATGTCGATATATTTTTACATGATTTATCTGACCACAAATATTTGATCAGTTGTTCCTCTGTCTGGTCGAAAAACACAATGACATTCCTCAAGGATGCATTTTGCGCACTTTTGTATCCTTTCATTTAGTACATTTGGGAAGATCTTTGGGTCGTGCTTAGTAGTGTTATACCTCTGCAGTTTTCACATGTTGTTCTATCTTGTTTCTTATAAACGGAGATTATTAATCCAGTTTTCCAGTTATCCGGATCCCCATATGTCTGATTATGTTCGACAGTGTTCCTGGGTCCATTACGTGTTCCTACCTATCGCCATATCACAGTAAGTTCAACATTTTCAAACATGGTCGTTTTGGTGGTCTAGATGTTATGGTGTGGGGAGATATAATGTTGCATGGGTGTACTGACCTCCAAATCTTTGAATGCAGTACACTCACCGATCAACGTTATTGCGATACTGTACTCCTTCCTCATGCGCGTCTTTTAAAGAGTGCATTCTGTCCTTGCTTCATTTTATAGACGACAGTACATGCTCTTGTCGTAAAGCGTAGCTGGAGGAGCTTTTGAAACGAGAAGGTAATCGGCGAATGGACGAGACTTCCTGTTCCCCCCGACTTAAATCCGTCGAGCACGTATGGGATGCGATGGAACGATGTAATGTAGCACGTCCACGTACATCAAAGATCATCTAGCAGTTGTTAACAGTACTGGTGAAGGAGTGGAACCCTTCTTTCCAACCATGTGGTTAGCATGGAGGCATGTAGCATAGCACGCATTGCCGTCCATGGTGTCACACGCCCTGTTAAGAACCATTTCCCGCGTTTTGTAATGCCCATGGGATCATCATGAATCACGGTGACTCAGTGTAATTATAGTCTTTGAATAAAAGTGTCATTTCTGTTCGTCTCATTACGTATTTCATACAAGGGTAGAGTTCCAGCAACACTTGTTACTTGGCAGTGAAACTTCTCGCAGAAACTCATTTCGTGCTTAAGTTTTGCACACCATGGTCACATAATACATCAGATGAAAGTAGAGGAAAAATACCGACATATTGCGATGTACATTTACGTATGGACTCCATAAATCACCATACATTGTGTGGAGGGGGATACGTGGTGTATGAAAAAAATTTTCCCTTATTGCTGTTCCGTTCGTGAGTGTTGCATGGACAGAAAAAGTCCTCTGTATATGGTCGAGATTGGTCTCTCGTACCTCGCGATGGCCACCGTATTTCTTTTAAGGTCTCCCATTGGATTTGTATAAGGCTATCTATGAATCTGTCACATAGATGAAAAAAGCTTGGATAAGGAACTGCCCTTAAGAGCGGAATAATCAGCAATGATCAATGGCATGAGGATGCTGAAGGCAGTGGAAAACTCTGTATTAAAGGCACATAAGTTTTCTAACAGACAGAGAGCAGTATGTCGTTCTGAATGGGGTGACTGCAACAGAAACAAGCGTAACTTCAGGTTTGCCCCAGGGCAGCGTAATAGGTCCGCTGCTTTTTACAATTTACATAAAAGATATGGTTGACGGTATTGACAGCGGCCTTAGACTGTTTGCCGATGATGCTGTAGTCTACAGGGAAGTAGTATCGCACGAAAGTTGTGAACAAATCAATTACGATTTGCAGAAAATAAATGCTTGGCGTAATGACTGGCAGTTATCTCTCAATATTAGTAAGTGTAACCTATTGTGTATAACAAGACGAAAATCCCCATTAATGTACGAGCACAATATAAAAGCCCAGTCTTTGGAAGCGGTAACATCCGTCAAGTATCTGGGTGTGACTATTCGAAATGATATCAAATGAAATGATCAGATTACACAAGTAACGGGCAACGCAAACTCTACATTGCGGTCTATTGGTAGAATCCTGAAGCGATGCAATACTTCCACAAAGGAAATAGCATACAATACGTTATTTCGTCCAGTCTTAGAGTATTGTTCGTGTGTATGGGACCGTTGCCAGTTGGGTCTGATTTAAGAGATTGAGAAGGTCCAACGAAGAGCCGCAAGATTCGTGACTGGTACATTTAGCCATGACGAGAGCGTTACAAATCTCATAGAAAGTTTGAAGTGGGACACACCTGCAGATAGACGACGCGCTAAACGGATGGCGCTGCTCACTAAATTCCGAAATCCGATCTTCGCCGAGGGAGGAAATATAAAACTGTTCAGGGAAATTCAGAAATACAAAAATAAAAGTCGTTAAGGAATTAAATAAATAGAATGTGCAGGGAAACTACGACGAAATGGCTGCATGAAATGTGTGAAGAAATCGGAAAGGAAATGATTGTCGGAAGGACAGACTCAGCATATAAGAAAGTCAAAACAACCTTCAGTAAAGTAAAAAGCAGGGGTGGTAACATTAAGACTGCAACGGGAATTTCACTATTAAATGTACAAGAGAGAGCGGATAGGTGGAAAGAGTACGTTGAAGGCCTCTATGATGGGAAACATTTGTCTTATGTGGCAGAAGAAGAAACAGGATTCGATATAAAGGAGACAGGGGATCCATTTAAAGAATCAGAATTCAAAACAGCTTTGGAAGACTAAAGATCGAATAAGGAAGAAGGGATAGATAACATTCCATTAGAATTTCTAAAATCATTGGGAGCAGTGCCAACAAAACGACTATTCACGTTGGTGAGCACAATGTATGTCTGGCGACATACCATCTGACTTTAGGAAAAACATCAAATGTTCAAATGTGTGATAAATCTTTTGGGACTTAACTGCTAAGGTCATCAGTCCCTAATTACCCTAAAGGCAAACACACACACCCATGCCCGAGGGAGGATTCGAATCTCCGCCGGGACCAACCGCACAGTGCATGCCTGTAGCGCCCTAGACCGCTCGGCTAATCCCGCGCGGCGGAAAAACATCATCCACACAATTCCGAAGATGGCAAGACCTGACAAGTGCGAGAGCTATCGCACAATCAGCTTAACAGCTCATGTATCCAAGCTGCTGACAAGAATAATACACAGAACAATGCAAAACAAAACTGAACGTATGTTAGATGACGATCGATTTGCTCTAGGAAATATAAAGGCACCAGAGAGGCAATTCTGACGTTGCAGTTGATAATGGAAGCACGACCGATGAGAAATAAAGAAAAAAAATGGTTCGAATGGCTCTGAGCACTATGGGTCATCAGTCCCCTAGAACTTAGAACTACTTAAACCTAACTAACCTAAGGACATCACACACATCCATGCCCGAGGCAAGATTCGAACCTGCGACCGTAGCAGTCGCGCGGTTCCGGACTGCGCGCCTAGAACCGCGAGACCACCGCGGCCGGCAAATAAAGAAACTTTTATAGGTATTGCCGACATGGAAAAAGCGTTCGACAATGCAAAATGGTGCAATATGTTCGAAATTGTGATGAAAATAGTGGTAAGCTATAGGGAGAGACGGGTAATATACAATATGTTCGAGAGTCAAGAGGGAATAATAAGAGTCGAAGACCCATAGCGATGTAATTGGATTAAAACGGACATAAAACAGGGACGTAACTTCTCACCCCTACAGTTCAAACTATAAGTCGAAGAAGCAATAATGGGAATAAAAGAAAGATTCAAGATTGGAATTAATATCAAAAAGGTGAAAGGATATCAATGCTACGATTCACTGCCGAAGTTGCTGTCCTCTGTGAAAGCGAAGAAGAATTACATGATCTGCTGAATGCAGTGAACAGTCTATATTGATTGAGAGTAAAATGAAGGAAGACGAAAGTAATGAGAAGTAACAGAAATGAGAACAGGGAGAAACTTAACATCAGCATTCATGGTCACCAAGTAGATGAACTTAAGGAATTCTACTTCCTAGGCAGCATTGACGGACGAAGCAAGCAGGACATCAAAAGCAGGCTAACATTGGCAAAAATGGCATTCCTGGCCAAGAGAAACCTGCTACTATCAAACACAGGCCTTAATTTGAGAAAGAAATTTCTGAGAATGTACGTTTGAAGCACAGCATTGGATGTTAGTGAAACGTGGACTGTGAGAAAACCGAAACAGGAGAGAACTGAAACATTTGAGACGTGGTGTTACAGGCGAATGTTGAAAATTAGGTGCACTGATAAGGTAAGGAATGAGGAGGTTGTGCGCAGAGTCGGAGAAGACAGGAATAGGTGGGAAACACTGACAAGTAGAAGCGACAGGATGACAGGACATCTGTTGAGGCGTCAGGAAATGCACCAGAGAGACAGTCCTAACGTTGCGCTTGATAATGGAAGCTAGGCTGGATAAAAACTAAAACACGTTCATAGGATTTGTAGACCTAGGAGAAACCCTTGGATAACGCAGAATGGTGCAAAATGTTCAAACTCTCATGGAAACAGATGTAAGCTATAGATAATACGGATAACGTAAAATATGTACAAGGAAGAAGAGAGAAAAATTATGAACTGTTGAATGGCTCTGAGCACTATGGGACTCAACTGCTGTGGTCATTAGTCCCCTAGAACTTAGAACTACTTGAACCTAACTAACCTAAGGACATCACACACATCCATGCCCGAGGCAGGACTCGAACCTGCGACCGTAGCAGTCGCACGGCTCCGGACTGCGCGCCTAGAACCGCGAGACCACCGCGGCCGGCCTGAACTGTTGATCAAGAACGAAATGCACGGATCGAACGCGTGTAGGATGGGGAAGTATTCTTTTGGCCCTGCTGATCAATCTGTACACAGAAGGACTACAGTCTGAAACAAATGAAAGGTACAGGGGTCAGATTAAAATTCATTGTGAAAGGATGCCAATGAAAAGACTCGCTGATGACACTTGAAAGCCCAGTGAAGGTGAAGAAAAACTCCAGCAGCTGTTGAATGGAAAAAAACTGTTTCATGAGCACATAGTACGGACACACATAGTAAAGCAAATTGGGACGAAAATGGAAAGGAGTGGTGTAAAGGAGATTTCTGACCATCTCGAAATTGGTAATTAAGAAATGGATAAAGTGAAAGAATTCTGTTACTTTGAAAGCAAATACATGACGTACGAGACAAGGAGGACAACTGGTGCAACTGAGAGGTACTATTGCAAAGATAACACTTAAATAGCGTGTTATAGCCACTAAATGGATCTTGAGTCGATACCATGCGATCAGAGCATATTTGTTATAGTTCACTTTCTTGCTATTGTGGCGCGTATATGCCGCAAAGGCCTTAGGGGCAGTAGCGCATAGGCCCAGGAAGGAGAGGAAGAAAGGAACACATGACAACTTGGCGTGAGGTCCAACTTAAAATGAACACGTTGCGTAACAAAACGAGTTTTTAAGGAATGTAAACGTACATGTCCACTTCCATGTTTTGTAATGCCAAACTAAAACTTTTATCTCAAATATTACGTGAAACTTCCTGGCAGATTAGAACTGTGTGCCGGACCGAGACTCGAACTCGGGACCTTTGCCTTTCGCGGGAGAGTGCTCTACCAACTGAGCTACCCACGCACGACTCACGCCCCGTCCTCACAGCTTTAGTTCTGCCAGTACCTCGTCTCCTACCTTCCAAGCTTTTACAGAAGCTCTCTTGCGAACCTTGCAGAACTAGCACTCCTGAAATAAAGGATATTACGTCTTAACTCATATTATGAGACATATTCCATGTATGTGCATTTTGTTACAGACGTGAAGATGACAGCAAAGACTATCGAAATCGGTTGCTTTGAGTAAAAAAATATTTATGCGATCTCGGTTTTAGAATGTTTTTAGCAAGTAAAACGGATCGTTCCTTCTATCTTCCCAAAATGAGAAAGTTCAGTTGTAAGGGAAGCTGATAGTGAACAAATATCAACACAGCTGTCAATAGTAGTTATAGGTCTCACCCCCTGATTGTTGTTGTTGTAATGTAATAAAATAAAAATTATTTGTGACTCTTTTTGTTTGCTATCAGTGTAATGTAATAGAATGAATATTAGCCGTGACTTATATAAAAAAGAAACACACATTAATGCAATGGCTCAGCATAAAAGAGAAATAACTAATTTAGGAATATTATTAATAGTGTAATATGTTGTTTAATTTAGCCCGACGTGTATAAGCACTCAGTAAACTAGCTCAGTTCTCAGGGTAGTTACGTAATCGTCGATAATTAATTGTCGTTTTCTTATTTACCCAACACAGCAGATATTATTCCAGGCTCGTGAGAGGTCGTATGCTTATTGCACCAGAGAATATTTGCCAAGTCTGTTCGATGTACACTACTGCAATACGTAACTTAACATCGTGGTTTGATCTCGATTCCCCAACATAAGTCAACAAGAGTAGCATCTACAAATGAAATCCTATAATGGAACTGGAATCCTGTGACCAGACCTTTTCTGCCTGGGATGTTATCTCGTTATATAAAGAAAATCTGTAAGTAAAATTGTTAAATTATTAGTAGCTGCCTCCGGTTTCGTGGGATCTGAAATAAGGTTAATTGTCCTAACCGACGGCACGTCTCGTAGATGAGCTAAAAGAAAAATGTTAAAGATTTTTCTAAGATGGCGCATAACAATGAAAATTCTTTGTTAAGACCCATATCTACTTAAGACAATCCAGGTATCAGACTACCAATTGATTGACCACAGGCTGGCCGGAGTGGCCGAGCGGTTCTAGGCACTACAGTCTGGAATCGCGCGACCGCTACGGTCGCAGGTTCGAATCCTGCCTCGGGCATGGATGTGTGTGATGTCCTTAGGTTAGTTAGGTTTAAGTAGTTCTAAGTTCTAGGGCACTGATGACCTCAGATGTTAAGACCCATAGTTCTCAGAGCCATTTGAACCATTTTGAAGATAAGTGAAAGACAAAGGAAAGATAGTTCATGCATATAAGCGGAAGAGTCAATGGAATAACATGTCCATTGTAGTTCTATCTCTTCTTCTTTGGCGTACTTGTCGATTATTTATAAAATTTATCGTGATATTTAGTTCACATTTTTTTAAAACCCAAGTCCATCCAGGAGAAACAGTTAATTGTGCCTATCCTGAATAAGATGAAAGCCTTATTATCAGGAAGAAACTACACGTATGCACAGAAACAAGAAAATTTCAAAGTTGCCTAACGCTTGTGCCTTGTCTGACCGCAACCCTTCCAAAGCACTGTCAAACTCCGGCTTTGAAGCTGGACCCAGGAGACTCGGTGTGACGTAATGTGCTGGGGAGTGGATTTACAGGGTGGGCCGGCACGTGGCAGCTTGCGCGGCCTGCGCGGACGGCCACTCGGCAGCGAGGCAGGAAACCGCGCAATAACGCCGTGGCGCGCTTCCGTAATGAAGGGCGGTCCGTGACAGCGGTCGCGCACCCATCACAGGCGCGCGGGTTATTGCGGTCGGGGAGGCGACATCGGCGCTCGCTTAATACAGGCGAGGCGGCCCGCGCTAAATGATACCCGCGTTACGGCCTTATTATTTGGCCGCCGCCTCGCGCCTGTCCGGCTCCCGACAATGGCGCACGCACAGTGGCGCCTGCACGGGAGTGGGGTCGGCACAGTAGGCCGTGCGTAAGGGGTCGTAGCGCGCGGCGCAGAACAGCCGGGTGTTACGTGGCGCGGTAAAGCGCGCCCGGAATAGCGAACCGCGGCGGTTCTGCCGCGCCAAGAAATTTAGCACCACTGCCTGCCGAGCGTTTGGAAAGTGTTTCCGCAGCCGCTACGGCCAATCGCGACAGCTATCTACATGTAAGGGGCGTTTTATCGGCTGGTCTCTCCCGCTGGTGCGCGGTGCGAGGCCGTCAGCAAGCACAACACACCACCGTCCGTTCCCTGCCTTATATTCCGTAGAGAACAAGCACACTGCAAAAAAATAATAAACTCTGTCTACTGTACTTTCAATAACCATCCTTTCTATAGCCAATTGACTTCGCTAGAAATACCTGTATTGGAAGTTTGATTTATGTTGTAGAGAGCCGCTCAAATACTACTGCAACACTTTTTTTCTCGACTATTTTCGGTTCAAAAAATGAGGAATTTGTTGTGAGACGTCGTGGAATGTTCCCACTTCAGCTCCTATAGATTCTTGAAGTTCCTATGCTTGGCAGCGCTGTAACGTAGTCTTAAAGTAGCGCCTGTAAAGGAAGTGCTTTCCTAGCAGAGACCAGTCACTGAGTCTCCTTTGGCGGAAAACCAGAGCATCATATGTAAAAATGGCTCTGAGCACTATGAGACCTAACTTCTGAGGTCATCAGTCCCCTATAACTTAGAACTACTTAAACCTAACTAACCTAAGGACATCACACACATCCATGCCCGAGACAGGATTCGAACCTGCGACAGTAGCGGTCGCGAGGTTCCAGACTGTAGCGCCTAGAACCGCTCGGCCTCTCCGGCTGGCAGAGCATCATTTGTATTCTTAGGCGCTTGCAGAATGTCTATGGAAACTTGGCAGTGAACGAAAGCAAGTAGAGTCATCGGACGCATCACAACTAGGTCGCGCAAACCTGTCCGATTTTCCGCATGCCGGTCAGCCGCAGTGTTGAAACGTGCGGGCATTCTCATCTTAGGTGACCGACGGATCACAAAGACCTCGCTGTTCAGCTGGGCATCCCTGTTATTAGTGATGACACACTCGTCCTGCAGGTGGGGTTCTCAAAGGTGTGTGCCTGCTGGGTCCATCGCCGCCTAACAGAAGACCATAAAGAGCAACGAAGGACCATCTGTGAGGAATTGCTGCACTTTACGAGGCTGATGGTAACAATTTGTTGTCGAACATCGTCACACGTGGTGAAACATGGATTCTTCACATGGAACTTGAATCATAACGACAATGCATAGAGTGGCACCACATCGCCCCTCCTCCACAGAACAACTAAGCCGCACCCTCAACCGGTAAAATGGCGATACTCTTCTGGGACTCTGAAGGGGGCTCTGTTTGACGTCCTATCTCATGGTACAACGATCAACTTTAAAGTGTACAGCGTTAATAGAAGAAACGACTGCATCATTTTCGTCGCCAAAAGATGGTTCACATGGCTCTGAGCACTATGGGACTTACTATCTGAGGTCATCAGTCCCCTAGAACTTAGAACTACTTAAACCTAGCTAACCTAAGGACATCACACACATCCCTGCCTGAGGCAGGATTCGAACCTGCGACCGTAGCGGTCGTGCGGTTCCAGACTGAAGCTACTAGAACCGCTCGGCCACTTTTCGTCGTCAAACAAATGCAATCCTTCTCCGTGACAGTACAAGGTTTCGCACAAGTCTGCGCACCCGGAAGGAGTTCACAAAATTTCACTGGTCTGTCCTTTCTCATCGACCCTACAGCCCGGATCTCCCTCCTCCCATCTTCAAATGGTTCAAATGGCTCTGAGCACTATGGGACTCAACTGCTGTGGTCATAAGTCCCCTAGAACTTAGAACTACTTAAACCTAACTAACCTAAGGACAGCACACAACACCCAGCCATCACGAGGCAGAGAAAATCCCTGACCCCGCCGGGAATCGAACCCGGGAACCCGGGCGTGGGAAGCGAGAACGCTACCGCACGACCACGAGATGCGGGCCCCATCTTCCATCTGTTTGGCCCAATAAAGGATGCACTGCGAGGGAAGCAGTACATACGTGATTGGGAGGTTTCTGATGTAACAAGACGTTGACTCCGGCGTCGATCAGTAAAGTGGTACCATGTGGTCATAAAGACGGACCCAGTAGTGTGGTGTACGGCCGTCGCAATGAAAAGACATTATCCTGAAGAAAAGAGTTTCGTATGCAAAAGAGTGTGGAATAATACGATGTAGTTGAATTCTGAATAAAACCAACCAGCTCTCAGAACAGAAATGTGTTGCATTACTGAACGCCCCGCGTGTGTGACACCTAGAGTCCTGAAGATATAGCGCTTCCAAGTGACCTGCTCGTGGTAGCGGTATGTGGGAAAGAGCGCCAATAAACTTCGCACATCTTGGTAGAAGTTTGGGCAAATGAGCAGCGTTGCTTCTCTTAAAGCCATTTCTACACGAGTGACTATATTGGCTGCTAATGGCAACAAGGGGTGAGATCAGAGGTATCCAATGGTGAGCACAGCATAAGGTGACGGAGCGTAGTTGATTTGCTTAGTCGACGAGTAACGCACAGCAGTTCTACGTGCTAATGGTGTTGGCACAAAGCAGAGCAATGGCAACGACAAACAAAGCAAGCATTGCATTATATCTACAGTAACAGTTGCCGTTTCATGAGAAAGGAACGCAAGGAATTTCTCGGAGCGAGAAATAAGTGGCTAAAAAAATTAGCGTTTATGCAAAATTCGTCTGTTGAAGGTGTGGTGTCGTATACACTCGACTGTGTGGCCAGTATTCGTGAGGAGTACAATGATGACGATAAGTGCTTAACAAGTGAAAGCGATGCTGAAACAAGTGTCAAGCCACGTAGTCCATCATCCTTGTCGGACAGAGAGACACAAATCCCGTCTCCAGTGAAATGTAGTAAAGGGCAATCGTTGTCAATGGAGCTGGTACTAAACATAACTACCTATGGAAGATAATTCGCGGCATAGTACAAAAACAATTATGCGCAGATTTAGAATAAGCCCGCAGCAATAGGACCGTGTAATGCATAAGAAAAACTACGGTTATTCAGGGGAGGACAAGGTGCTCTTGTTACAAAACCTGGTGTTTGCACGTTTCAGGGATCCTCGATACAGTTTACACGATGTGCATGATAGTGACCTACTACGTCATGCGCGTCAAATTGAGCACGACGTAGATTACAGCGATTTCAAGGGAAGCAGTGGACGACTGCATAACTTCAAAGAATGCTACAGAACTGAAGGACGTGAGATAACGAAATTTCCAACAAAGCATCGACTTGACGATGCACAGCAAACAGTAGAATGGACCCGAAAATTTGTAGATTACATTAAAAATCTTATCCCGACGTTCAGTAAGAAATACGTTTCGAACTCTCACCAAACGGGATTTGAAGATGAAATGCATATGGAAGAAACCCTGTAATTGGACGTAACAAAAGAGTTGTATCAAAATCAACTAACATCAGTATGTCAAAGCATTTGTATACAATTATGCTGACTTAACAGTCGGATGGCAAATTGGGTGGAAGGATGTTTATTGTGCTGCGATAAGTTCGAGGTGCTCTGTCCCCTACAATTCTTTCTCGTATGCGTGATATTGCAAGGGCAGTAAAGAATATTTACGTCACAGTAGGCAACAGTGGAAAAATGGGCGTAGGAGAACTACAACTATGGTATGAGCACTGTTTCTGGGCAATAGTTGATCAAAGTAACTTGCTTTTGCTTGATACCTGGTCTGCGTATAAAAATCATACCTCTTTAGAGAAAACTATTCCTCCTGAAAAGTGTGTGACATTGCTGTTATTTACTAACTGAAACCGCTAGACAAATTCAGCCTCTGATTGTTTTTTTCTGTGTCTATAAAATACAATGAAGAGCTAAAGAAACTGGTACACCTGCCTAATGTCGTGGAGGGCCCCCGCGAGCACGCAGAAGTGCTGCAACACGACGCGGCAAGGACTCACTATGTCTGAAGTAGTGCTGGAGGGAACTGACACCATGAATCCTGCAGGGCTGTCCACAAATCCGCAAGAGTACAAGGAGGGGAGGGGGGGGCGGGTGGAGATATCTTCCGAGCAGCACGTTGGAAGGATTCCCACATATGCTCAATAACGTTCATGTCTGGGAAGTTTGGTGGCCAGGACTGGCGTTCAAACTCAGAAGAGTGTTCCCAGAGCCACTCTGTAGCAATTCTGGACATGTGTGGTGTCGCATTGTCCTGCTGGAATTGCCCAAGTCCGTCGGAATGCACAATCGACGTGAATGGATGCAGGTGATTAGACAGGATGCTTACGTACGTGTCACGTGTCAGAGTCGTATCTATACGTATCATGGCTCCCACATTACTCCAAATGCACACGCCCCGCACCATTACAGAGCCTCCACCAGCTTCAACAGTCTCCTGCTGACATGCAGGATTCATGGATCTATAAAATTGTCTCCATACCCGTACAAGTCTGTCCGCTCGGTACAATTTGAAAGAGATTCTTCCGACCAGGCAACATGCTCCCAATCATTTAGTCCAATGTCGGTGTTGACGAACCCAGGTGAGGTGTAAATCTTTGTATCGTCCAGTCATCAAGGGTATGCGAGCGGCCCTTCAGCTCCAAAAGCTCATATCGATGATGTTTCGCTGAATGATTCGCACTGAAATCTGCAACAATTTGCGTAAACGTTGCACTTCTGTCTTCTGTCACGTTGAACGATTCTGTTCAGTCATCGTTGGTCCCGTTCGTGCAGGATCTTTTCCCGGCCGCAAGGATGTCGGAGATTTGTTGTTTTAGCGGATTCCTCAAACTCACGGTACACTCGTGAAATTATCGTACGGGAAATCCCCACTTCATCGCTAGCTCGGAGATGCTGTGTCCCATCGCTCGTGCGCCGACTATAACGCCACGTTCAAACTCACTTAAATCTTGATAACCTGCCGTTGCAGTATAGTAACCGATCTAACAACTGCGCCAGGCACTTGTCTTATATAGGCGTAGCCGACCGCAGCACCGTATTCTGCTTGATTACATATCTCTGTATTTGAATGGGCATGCCTATATCAGTATTTTTTTTTTTTTGCGCTTCAGTGTATATTATCAAATTATCTGCAGATACGCCTTAAAAGCTAGGCAGTTTCACGATAAGCTCCACGAAAGATTGTTTCACGTTTGGTTGCACGCCATCACATTCTATCAGTTCTCATCACCCCGTTACATCAATATGATTGCATATCCATTCTTTAGGAGTAGGTACCTAGCTGTACGTCCTACACGGTTTGTAACTCCCAAGGAGTTTGCCTTCGTAATTGATGATGCGAACCTTGGTGATCAGTGTGGCGTACCATTTTCCACTCGGTGTTCATGATTCAGTGTTAATGGTCTGTTTTGAACAGGTGTGCAACGTTTCCGCAAACTGCTGCAGACTTCAATGCTGGGCCATCAGCAAGCGTCAACGAAACATCATCGATATGGGCTTTCGGAGCTGAAGACGCCCTCGTGTACCCTTGATGACAACACGACATACATCTTAACGCCTCGCCTGGGCTCATCAACACTGACATTGGACTGTTGATGACTGGAAACGTGTTACCTCGTCGAACGAGTCGCATTTTAAATTGTATCGAGCGGATGGAAGTGTACGGGTATGGACACAACCTAATGAATCCATGAATCCTGCATGTCAGCAGGGGACTGTTCAAGCTGGTGGAGGCTCTGTAATGGTATGGGGCGGGTTAGTTTGAGTGATATGGGACCCCTGATACGTCTAAATACGACTCCGACAGCTGATACTTACGTAACCACCCTGTCTGATGACCTGCATCCAGTCATGTCCATTGTGCGTTCCGACAGACTTTGGCAATTCCAGCAGGACAATTCGACACCCCACACGTCCAGAATTGCTACAGAGGTGCTCCAGGAACACTCTTCTGAGTTTAAACACTTCTCCTGGCCACCAAATTCCCCAGACATGAACATTATTGAGCATTTGCGGCGTGCTGTTCAGAAGAGATCGCCACCCCCTCGTGCTCTTACGGATTTATGGACAGCCCTGCAAGAGTCATGGTATCAGTTCCATCCAACACTAATTCAGATATTAGTCGCGTCCATGCCACGTCGTGTTGCGGCACTTCTACGTGCTCGCGGGGACCCTACACGATATTTGGCAGGTGTACCAGATTATTTGGCTCTTCGATGTATATGGACCCCATAGAAGGTTGATCTCTGCACTTCACGGACACGCATTTTCTGTCGGCCTCCTGCTGCGCATGGTGAGTCATTAGCAGCTAATATTTTTCCTGTCGTAATTCGTAATACAGGACTTTCAAATGAGTCTTACTAAAGAGCTTTCGACCTCTCTCTAAAGAAGTTCCATGTAAGTGCGTATGCCTTTTGTGGGTGTTTGTAAATCGGTAGCCTACCAGGACGCGAGACTGTCTACGATGTCTAAGATCTGTAGATTGTGCTGAGTGTGCAGTTCTAAAGTTCCAAATGTGCTGCACACTGAGCATGCGCAGAACATTGGACTGTGGCGGCGTATGCTGTCATCGGAAGTTAATATATTCTGGCCGAGCTCACTTGTCTTACGGAAACAGATTTTCAGCTTTCGTATCATCTTAATCTGTATTATTTTGTTTCCCCTATTTTCGTGACGCACTGAAAAGTTTGCTGGAGGTCCTGGTATTTTTCCTACTAGTCTTCTCCAACAAAAAGAGACGAAATATTTGATAATGAACAGTTATTTCCATGTCACAGAGGGAAAGTGTACACTACGCATAAGTAAGAATCTAAATAGATAATTGTATTTTAATAAAAGTAATTCCAACAATCGAGAAGTTAAAATTATTTTTAGCGGTAAAATAATTTTTAGTCGTATTTGGCAGTTAGCAAGACAATAAGATACAAAGGATAAAGTAAAAAGCCCCTATTTCCTGTCTTCTAGATAATGTTTCATGTATTTTAGAGGACATATTTCCACGAAGAAATAAATGTGTGTGTTTTTAAATGTCTGGACGACACTTTCGCTATTATTTCGGTTCCCAGGAGCGTACACAGTTTACCACATGATCTTTGACCAGAATATCCACTATGACTTTTGACTTGGTCGTTAACAAATTCTATTTATTATCTTCACTCGTCCCTACATTTTGTTGCAACAATTTTCTCGTAAGTGGGATAGTCCCTCAACACCTCACTTTCGACATTCAGGTGCAAACTGAACAGCAGACAGTTCCCACAGCCACACCCAGTTATGGCGCAGAGTCAAGGAAAATGACGTCTCGCGACAGTCCGCCCCGATAGCTGAGTGGTCAGCGTGACTGATTGCCGTCCTACGAGCCCGGGTTCGATTCCCGTCTGGGTCTGGAATTTTCTCCGTTCAGGGACTCGGTGTTGTGTTGTCTTCATCATCATGTCATCCCCATCCGGTGCGCAGGTCGCCCAATGTGGCGTCGAATGCGATAAGACCTGCACCAAGGCGGCCGGACCTGCCCCGTTAGGGGCCGCCCGGCCAATGACGCCAAACGCTCATTTCCATTTACCTCTCGGGAAGGACGACACATGGTATGGGAATAAAACGCCGTGGGCGCTGCAGTACATTCACTTGTCTCGAGAAGTCAACAGACAATGGAACATTCCCAAATGTCAATAAACGATCTTGATAAAACTTGGTGGATCTATAGAAGCGGCAAAATAATGCATACATATTTTTTTGTTTACGTCCAGTTTCACTTTCAACTGATAAAACACACCCTGAAAGGTAATTTGGCCTTTAGGTTTAGAGGGAATATTCTTCGAAAGGATGATATATAAAAAAGGTGTTTTTCGTGTTAAAGTTGCTGTATAATTAATGTTCTTGAAAACTGTATAATCAGCTATTATGGTAATTTGAAATTTTACAAAATAACCCACGACCATTAATTAATTCTGAAAAAGGAAAACTTTCGTTACGACAAAATTAAAGAAGCTTTCAAGGCACATACATTCCTGTGTAATGAAGCTGGTTTCTGAAATACCATTTTTTAATAATAAGCTGTCCACAATGTGCTGTCGGATTATTTTCATCATATCTAATTTAAATATCTAAACATTCATTACTATTCCAATTATTTATTTTTACTAATATTTGTTTTGTGTTTTAAATTATTTTACGTTTTACGTTCATGGCTGTTATTTTTCACTTTACCGGCTCACATACTTGTATTTTGTTAATTGAAAGTAATAAGTAACTCACTATTATGATATAAAATAATTACACTGGTGATAATCTGTACAGGAGTGTTAATAAAGGAAACGTTTTTTACACGATGAACACAAAATTAAAGAAATTTCTTCACATTATACACACGACGGAGAAGACACTATAAAACAAAATTCAGCAGGATTTCAAATTATCATCGGTGATCCTCTAAATATCCAGATTCGTATCGGGCATAATACAGTACATTGTTCAGCCTTGGCGAAGGGAATTGATTGTGTACTATAACTGCAGCTTCTTTATATTGTTTCTCAAGTGGAGATCGACACCATAATCACTCAATGTAACTAAATCTGACAATCTTCTCACATAGTTCTTCCAACATCGAAATCTATATACTTCCCGTCAAGCCTTTTGGAATCACCAGACGAACAAGTTTCTTGTCCTCAGGTACAATGCTCTAAACGAATTTTTCACACTGACCACCGCAAGAATTTAACAATAATGCAGATAGTTCTTCCTCACTGCGAAGGAAAACATGTTTTAAATATCCTTTGACCTGGTCAGAGGTTTGTTTGCCAGATTTCGATGCTATCACAAGGATAAATGGCTCTGAGCACTATGGGACTTAACATCTATGGTCATCAGTCCCATAGAACTTAGAACTACTTAAACCTAACTAACCTAAGGACATCACACAGCACCTAGTCATCACGAGGCAGAGAAAATCCCTGACCCCGCCGGGAATCGAACCCGGGAACCTGGGCGTGGGAAGCGAGAACGCTACCGCACGACCACGAGCTGCGGACATATCACAAGGATATTTGGGGCTTCAAAAAGAGGTTTGCAAATTCTCGCACCAGACTGACACATTAGTTTCTTTTAAAATTATGGAAAGGTGGGTGGTCAGTGCGAAAAAAAAAAGTTGTTTGCGTCGTACCTGACGAAAAGAAATCTGCTGATCCATATGCGCTCGACTGTGAGGCGTATACAGGCCTTCGATGTTGGAGACCTTCTTGGGAAGACTTTCAGATCTAGTTCTGTTGAATGATTATGATGTCAATCTCTACTTCAGAAAGAATATAATGAAACTGCAGTCATTCGTACATAATCATTTCTCTTCACCAAGGCTTACACACAGAAATTTCGTTCATTTTATGTGCTTGAAGTAAAAAACCTTGTTTTGAGTTCTTTTTACAGGTTATCATTATTGTAATTATTTTCTGTCACAATAATGAGTTACTATTTTCAATTAGCAAAATACAAGTATATGAGACGGTAAACTAAAAATTTATGTAAAACGTAAAATAATAATTTTAAACATAAAACAAATATAACTAAAATAAATAATTAGAATAGTAATGAATGTTTGGATATTTCAATCAGGTATGTTGAAAATATTCCGACAGCACTCTGTGTACAGCTTATTTTCAAAAATTTCATTCCAGAAATCAGCTTTATTACACAGGGATGTATGTGGCTTGAAAGGTTCTTTAAAGGTTCTTTTAAAGTTTTCATTTTTCAAAAGTAATGGTGATGGGGTATTTTGCAAAATTACATAATAATTACGAAAGTTGATTAAATAGTTTTCAAGGACATTAATTACGTATCAGCTTTACCTTTCGGAATGTGTTTTACCCCTTAAAAGTGAAACTGGACGCAAACAAAAAAAATATGTATTCCATTATTCAGTCTTTACACACCCGTCAAGTTTCATCGAGATCGTTTATTGACAGTAGGGAATGTTCTCTTGTGAGACAAGAAAGTCTGTCGTGTAAAAGGGGATTAATCACACACCCGAATGAGCGCAGTCCGTGGCCACGTGGATATCACATGCTCGTCGTCCCTTACAAAAAGGCTGCGAATTTGCGGTATGCGCATGTGTACTTCGGTTCCTTTATCATTACGCCTTGTGCTTGCTACATCTTTCCAATCGGTGCAGGTAATATACAAACTATAAGGAGTCCTATTAATTAATTTTCTCGATTAACCTGTCTAGAGCCTATAATGTACCTGAACTGAAGTTTAACTGTTAATTATAAACGAGGTTGAACATTATCAATTGGCAATTTCTCAACGTAAATCTTGTAACATGACTTGTTCGTATCGCTTCTCGATCACTATCAGTTCAGTTAAATTTCATTTCATATACAAAAGGGCAGTACAGTCTGTTGAACGGTGGCTGCAATCTTCTCACGAGAAGTTGTGGGCTCCGGACCATACTGTGTCTACTATAGAGTAGCAGAAAGAAGGCTTTGCTCAAGAACTGGATAGCACCCTGACGTGGTTCATATTGCCTGCTCAGAATATTCTGAACGTTCGGTCTGCGGGAATTAATTCCTGATGTGCATCCACAATGGTGCCTTACCTTCCAAAGTGCCCGTCTGAGATACAGTAATCATCTAACTGGCATGGATTTCAAAACGCACCCTCTCTTTCTGTTCCCAAGGAACGTGGGAAATTTAGTTCCATCTCAACAGCATTTCTGTTTAGTTGATCCCTTGTATTAGCTCCCCTTCTAGATACTGTGTATGTTATATCATCCAGCAGTGCAAGACCGTTCAAACTCAGCACCAACACAGTAGTTTGTTTATTCGCATTTGTACGCCATGTCAGGGGAATTTCCGCTGCGTTTCCCTTTACCGTTATGCTGTAGGCTTTCGTCCCATTAGCCACAAGCATTGCTGTCACCCCTCCAACGGAGTCTCGGCTGACAATTAAAACCTTTGTATTCTGCTCATTCATTTCCTGGGAGTTGTCCCGTGGTGAATGGAATTCGCCTCCTGGCTTTGTCCTACGCTGCCGATGTAGTTTGAAGATCTCTTGCATGAAGTGGTAGTTTTCTTACTCTGAGCAGCTTGCATTTATTTCGCTGTATGTGGAACTTGGATGCTCAGTTCATTGAGTTGTTTCTTATGTTTGCTTGAATATGGAACTTTCACAGACGAGAACATTGATTTTGTTATTCTTTCAGTCTTCATAAAAATGTCGACAGAAGTCCCACATAATTAATTTCAGTATTTCATGTTAGCGTATTTAATGTTAGTTTACTGTGGTTTTATTTTTCAAGAGTCACATTCAGTAAGATTATATGTTGGTTTTTGAATGTGAATGAATATTTGATATTATGATATCGACTTCCATTTAAGAACCCTACTTCCTACAATGTGTCGTATGATTAGGCGACACCTGTTTAACAAATACGATCAGGAATATATTAAGATGCTGTTTCAGTGTGATGATGTTGATGCCAAATTAATAACGCAATGTTACGCAACATGCAAAGCTGTTTATTGCGGTTACCGTTACTTGTGCGAATTAGCTTCAGTCCTTTTCATTTGTTCCCTGTAGAATATATCTCACTTTCAGGGTGACTTCAGTTGCAGACTGAATGTAGGCATTATTTCATCAGGTATTCCTTCGCGCAAATTTACAGCTCCACGGCTAAATCAGATCTTCAGTGACAATCAGCATTCACTATACAGACTGGTCCATTGATCGTGGCCGGGCCAAATATCTCACGAAATAAGCGTCAAACGAAAAAACTACAAAGAACGAAACTTCTCTAGCTTAAAGGGGGAAACCAGATGGTGCTATGGTTGGCCCGCTAGATGGCGCTGCCATAGGTCAAACGGATATCAACTGCGTTGTTTTAAATAGGAACCCCTATTTTTTATTAAATATTCGTGTAGTACGTAAAGAAATATGAATGTTTTAGTTGGACCAGTTTTTTCGCTTTGTGATAGATGGCGCTGTAATAGTCACAAACGTATGGCTCACAATTTTAGACGAACAGTTGGTAACACATAGATTTTTTAAATTAAAACACAGAACGTAGGTACGTTTGAACATTTTATTTCGGTTGTTCCAATGTGACACATGTATCTTTGTGAACTTACCATTTCTGAGAACGCATGTTGTTACAGCGTGATTACATGTAAATACCACATTAATGCAATAAATGCTCAAAATTATGTCCGTCAACCACAATGCATTTGGCAATACGTGTAACGACATTCCTCTCAACAGAGAGTAGTTCGCCTTCCGTAATGTCCGCACATGCAATGACACTGCGCCGACGCATGTTGTCAGGCGTTGTCAGTGGATCACGATAGCAAATATCCTTCAACTTTCTCCACAGAAAGAAATCCGGTGACGTCAGATCCGGTGAACGTGCGGGCCATGGTATGGCGCTTCGACGACCAATCCACCTGTCATGAAATATGCTATTCAGTACCGCTTCAACCACACGAGAGCTATGCGCCGGACATCCGTCATGTTGGATCGCCATTCTGCCATGCAGTGAAACATCTTGTAGTAACATCGGTAGAACATTAGGTAGGAAATCAGCATACATTGCACTACTTAGATTGGCATCGATAAAATGGGGGCCAATTATCCTTCCTCCCATAATGCCGCACCATACATTAACCCGCCAAGTTCGCTGATGTTCCACTTGTCGCAGCCATCGTGGATTTTCCGTTGCCCAATAGTGCATATTATGCCAGATTACGTTACCGCTGTTGGTGAATGACGCTTCGTCGCTAAATAGAACGAGTACAAAAAATCTGTCATCGTCCCGTAATTTCTCCTGTGCCCAGTGACAGAACTGTACACGACGTTCAAAGTCGTCGCCATGCAATTCCTGGTGCATAGAAATATGGTACGGGTGCAGTCGATTTTGATGTAGCATTCTCAACACCGACGCTTTTCAAATTCCCGATTCTCGCGCAATTTGTCTGCTACTGATCTACTGATGAGCGGATTAGCCGCGACAGCAGCTAAAACACATACTTGGGCATCATCATTTGTTGCAGGTCGTGGTTGACGTTTCACATGTGGCTGAACACTTCCTGTTTCCTTAAATAACGTAACTATCAGGCGAACGGTCCGAACACTGGGTTGATGTCGTCCAGGATACCGAGCAGCACACATAGCACACGCCCGTTGGGCATTTTGATCACAATAGCCATACGTCAACACGATATCGCCCTTTTCCGCAATTGGTAAACGGTCCATTTACACACGGGTAATGTATCACGAAGCAAATACCGTCCGCACTGGCGGAATGTTACGTGATACCACGTACTTATACGTTTGTGACTATTATAGAGCCATCTATCACAAAGCGAAAGAAGTGGTCCAACTAAAACATTCATATTTCTTTACGTACTACACGAATATGTAAAAAAATTGGGTGTTCCTATTTAAAAAAACGCAGTTGATATCCGTTTGACCTGTGGCAGTGCCATCTACCGGGCCAACCATAGCGCCATCTGGTTTCCCCCTTCAAACTAGACGAGTTTCGTTATTTGTTGTTTTTTCGTTTGATGCTTATTTCGTGAGATATTTGGCCCGGTCACTATCAATGGACCCCCATGTATACACTGTGTTAAGGGTGTAAACGCAGATATTGTCGTCATTCGTACGTCAGTATCTCTGCGTCTATCAGTTCTCTAAACACGTCCCACAATTTACTAGGCCTTCCCAATGTTTTCTACACTGTCGCAAGAGCACCATTAATTGGTCTGTGCCTGTCTGTATAGACTGCCTGTTTTGCGTCCACACATCTACACTGCCAAGACCTGACCTGTAGCCCAGGGCAAAATAAGCATTAATGTCTTTCTCATGCCGCATGTATTTGAAGGTACTAACCAACCTAAAAACGTACTACGCCTGATAGCTATAATTATTAGTCTGCAAATGAAGTAAATACTGATGTAATGTTTATCAGTGCCTTCAATTATCAATTAAAATATCTGCACTTACACCCTAACACACTATATAATCATAGTCCCTGTAGTAATATTTGTTGAATCCCATGTACTGTAAACAGCATGTACTTTCTCCATAGGATTCAACGATAATAGACAGTTAGAAAGGGATTCAAATTCTAAATGCGTCCATCACTTGCCAGGCCCACTAGTGCTTCTACGTCGTGACGCAGCTGTACAAAGTCTATGTTTACCCAGCCAAGTGGTGGGGCCACTCGTCTGTTACCCTGCACTCAGCGAGTGATCATCCGGTAAATGGCGAGTGAGGAAACTGACGGCTGCGTGTTTACCTACCGCGGGCTTAGCGGTTAAGGGGGAACGAACGCCGATCACTTCGGTATGGCACACGGGTGCAATGCTATAGTGATATCACAACGACGTAACTTCCATCCAATCAATGTTGTAGCACTTCTCACAACATAGCTATAAAAAAAAGCGTGAAATGGCTGCGGGAACCATACGTTTTTTTTTCTTTTTGTATAAAATATGTCAAACACTTCTGGAACAGCTAAGAAAATTAATAACACATATACCATGGGTTTTACATACTAAGTACATATACTAACCATGTGCACATGTTATACATGTAATGATTTAAACAAAAACAATTTGATAATTGCAATTATGCTGATGTTAAAGAAATACAACAGAAGATTTTGTTACTGACTTATTACAAGAAAGAACTAATTTAAACATCAAGAAAGGTTTTTAAAGACATTCAGACTTCAAACATGAATAAGTAAAAACTGCACTTTGAATTACATGGGCTCCAATCTTTACAGAAGCATAAATAGCTCTTTATGAGGGATATCAGCAAGTTGGTGGGATAATTTTTAGTATATATTAATGTACACAAGGAAATCGTCTCTGTGAGAGAAAGGTTATGGGTAGAAACTGATCTTGAACTTTCTCTGCTCAGTCAGACTAGCTATGAGCATTTCACACAAATGTATGGAAGTCACTAAATACAGAATAAGGAAGATTTATGCCCATAGCACATAAAAACAATTTAATAATCTTATTAGACAATTTTTGAAATACTTGAGAATGGCGGGAAAGAGATGTGATAAAGTTGACTAGCCTTCCAACTACACTTTCTGGACATTAATGGAATGTCAAGCATCTGAAGTGATCAGACCTATATAATAAGTCTTTCATTGCAAAACTGACTTACACATCACAGTGCAAAAACGAACAGCGCAATGTGCCAGCAATGGATATTACATTTATCAGTTAGAATCTTATGGTTTTAACCAATCGATAGGGACATTTCCATAAAAACTGTCAATTTCCATATTTATAATATAAACCAATAATGCAACTATAATGTAATCTGACTGTCACATAAGTTCTGTACATTAGCTTATAAAATTTCAAAAACTACTCTCTGATGTAGAAAAAGCACACACCAAAAATTTAAAGTAAAATTTTAAATAATACTCTTAAGGTAACCACAATACATCACTGTCAACACACTCTAATTTTTTTATATTAACCAATGCCCACTCTTTCAAATATAATGTTTAACATATTACCGAACTTTTTCTTATGATTCGAATACCTTCTAATTTAGAGGAATTCACACAGCATGTGTACCTTGAACTCTATGGTGCTGTCGGATCCTAATTTGTTAAGGACGGAATTAACACCAGCAACCAGTACACAGCGTTATTTTTTGCCCCTGGGAAATAGCGTGCTTCAGGCCTGTCTATCAATGACAGCGATATATACTCAGGGGATGTCCTTGTAATCAGAGCTACGTGCTCTCGGATCAACTTCCAACTATTCATATGACAGCTGCAAGAATATCTGTGAAGTACTGTGTCAACTAGATGGCATTGTTGACATTGCGTCACAGAGTCCGATTGCGTACAGTCTTTCATTGGTGCTAACTGTATTGTACCACGACGTTATTTATTAGATGTGAGCACATTAAAACTAATGTTTTTCCAACTCTCAGTCCACTCAATGTTTGGAAACTGTCGTTCTATTTTGTTCCATCCTTCGCTTTTCTTTCGCTCCCGCATTATGACTCTTTATGTTAAGTGTCATGACTGCCTGAGTTCGACACTTACATAACTGAACTCAACATAGAAAACGCTCACATGCTGTAAACGACTGTTGATATTCTGCACGTCAATCGGGGGAAGCAGGCTTCGAGGTTTAATGCTCTCGAAAAGTTGGCTGGTTATACTTTCTCGCGAGTCTCTTATTAAATTAACTTGCCTTTTGACAAAAAGTGCAGGGGCTTTATCCGTTACATCAGCTAATCCTAGTCCACCATTTTTAGGATCTAAAGTTTGTGATTTTGGACTTTATTCACCTCGCTATCATTTCGGTATTGGAAACAGCTGGGCAATATAATAAGCTTTAGCAAGGATGCATGAGTTGATATACTTTGTTCTTTGAGCTTGATACATATGTCGAGTTAAATTCTCTATAATGGCTCCTTGCACTTTATCTGCTGCAACTTTCCAATTTAAAGCCGTCATTTTCATCAGGGTGGTCCCAAGTGTTTTATGTTGTCGGACTAGTTTTGCCCACTCGACGCTGATATTATCAAAACCTCTGAGATGTAGCATCTTACTTTTTCTTCGTTTGCATTGGCTCCAGTTCCTCTGCCTCCTCATCGCACTGTTTTTGCTTGCGAACTGAGGGAGTCGGAGAGGACAGGTCGTCCTCTGAACAACTATCAGTTGTCTCCAGAGGTCTTTTTTTCGGTTGCATTTCAGTTTCACGAGTAGTGGTAACAGGGTTTCCCTTTGTTGTTAACAGGGGAAATTGACTGTTATCGTGAAGGGAGACATCAAGTTGGTCCGCTGCGTTAACATCCTCAACTAGTTGATCCGGGCCATTCTTTGGTAACAGATCATTTAAGGTAACCTTCTGACGCTGTATCAAAGTACTTTTAAGAACAACCTTTCTCCGCAAACATTCCTATCTGAAGTGGCCGGTTCCGTTATATCTACATCTACATCTACATGACTACTCTGCAATTCACATTTAAGTGCTTGGCAGAGGGTTCATCGAACCACAATCATACTATCTCTCTACCATTCCACTCCCGAACAGCGCGCGGGAAAAACGAACACCTAAACCATTCTGTTCGAGCTCTGATTTCTCTTATTTTATTTTGATGATCATTCCTACCTATGTAGGTTGGGCTCAGCAAAATATTTTCGCATTCGGAAGAGAAAGTTGGTGACTGAAATTTCGTAAATAGATCTCGCCGCGACGAAAAACGTCTTTGCTTTAATGACTTCCATCCCAACTCGCGTATCATATCTGCCACACTCTCTCCCCTATTACGTGATAATACAAAACGAGCAGCCCTTTTTTGCACCCTTTCGACATATATGACATGTAGCTTCCTGACCTGTATAAACAGTTTGTGCCTTATACCCATTCACAGTTATGTGAGACGGAATATTCATCTTAACGTCCATCTCTACACAGCCGACCCCGTTGAAACACTGCAGTTTAAATCGAGGCGACCATCTTTCATATGCAATTGATTTAACGTCCCCGTAGTTTGAAATAGCTTCCTTAATCTTATCATTTTCAATGTCAATGGGAAGACTCAAGACACGAACTGTTTTATAATGAATGTCAGCTCTATAGATGGAAATCTTACTTTTATAACCATTCCTATGCATAAAATCTACTCAATAGCCCCACTTTCTTAACATTTTATCAACTGTCGCAGCACTGAATAACTTGACAAAAACACAGTATTTTTCCTGATCCAGTTTCCAGGCATGGACGGTTTCAGAATTGAGACCAGTTACCTGTGTAATCCAGTCATCTGTTTCCAGGGATGTTGGCTGAACAGGACGGGATTCCTTGTCAAAAGCAAATACCAGGGTATTCTCCCTGAGATTTGGAGCAACCGAAATTCCAATTAGCAGCAGCACGACCAGAAGGAGCGATCAGATAACAAGGAATATGAACGAACACGGAGATTAACGGACGGATAGCACTCGGCGAAGAACAAGCAAAGCGATGTAAACACGGACCTGCAGCGCAGCAGTTAACAGCGTCCACTCGCTAGCGCGGCTGACACGGAACTATGTCGATAATAAGATAAGTGAAAACAACTGCTTCAAAAAACTATGACAAGCTGTAGAATGCACAGTAGATATAAAAATAACAACATTCACAACTAGTAGCTTCATGTGAGAGATACAACAAATACGACACTGAAGACAGAATAGAAATTATTGAAACATGTTTGAGTAGAACAAAAGTAATTAAACCGTGTCTTGCGCGTAACTCAGACTTTTCTCCGATATAACTTCCACACGTTGAAGTAACAGCGTAAGCAACATGTGGAAGTTACTTCTATTAATGTTATATACCAACAAAACTCACAGACACACAGTTACAGAGATGTAACAGTGAACAGAAAATTTTGTGTGACGTTTAACATGTGAGATTCTGCACAGATGGACCATAAGAAAATTTAAATTCATCAGAACAATGCAGAACCTCTCACATCAAGAACGTTGCTGAAAAATGGAACAGTACACAGAGAAAAACACACTTGAAAATGGGAGCCGTTTCCCAGAACTTATATTGCAAAACATAAATAAAAAGAAAATCGTGACTGGTAGCAGAAAAGTTATTTTTAAACAAACCCATGTTTATATGTGCGTTTTATCGTTGTTGGGTACTGTCTTTAGGCTACTTTTGAGCGAAGTGTTGAGAGGGGAGTTGGTGCTCGGCTCTTTTAAGGTAGGTAAAATTGTGTTAACCTTTTAATTCTGAATATCTCCATTTCGCATCATACCAGTGCAGTGCTAATAATTGGAAGATTAACTTTTTTTGAGCGCCAGTACCGGTAAGGGCTAATTGAGTACCTGGGTGCAACAAGAGCGTTAAAAGGCTTACGCTGTTATTTCGTAAACGCACGCATTGCATTCTTGAAACATTCGAATATCGTCTTCAAAGAAATTACTTCCGTATGAAGTCGAGATGGCAGGAGCTCTTTGGAAAGAAGATAGCGTAGGGTTAAAACGACAACACAAATCGGAAGGGTGGAAACGATATGTTGCTAAGAAGCTTCGAAATTCTGGCCAAATGTATATATCTGTAAGTACGGGAAAGAAAATACTAGCCAAGAAGTTCAAGCCAGTTGAATTTCGTTAAAAGAAGAAGTCTGTGTTTTATTTGTTCAGTTTTCAGTGCCATATCTTCAAGTGGACAAAGTTTAGTATTATATAGTTCTGCTTATTTTTACATCATAGTCTATATTTGTCGCAATCTATTCCAGGCGCTGTTAGAGTTTACAAACCGATAAACGGAAGCAACTGTTTGTCGTGTTTTGGGATAGTAGTGACAAAGTACTCCAGGATGCGATCTTAATGGGATACATATCAAAAAACGAAGAACAAAGTACATCTCTCAATCCTGAAGTACAAGAAAAGGAAGTTATTGGACGTATACCATAAAACATAATGGATTCGTAAAAATAGTTTGCCTCATATATTTTACGGTGTGCGCTGCAGATTTGTGAAACATGGCTGAGATCAATACAAAATACAATAAACAGAGTTGTGTTACGTTAACACTGACTTGTCCCTGTCACAAACATTGTTTTAATGTCTGTAATATTTTCTTCAATAATCAAATTCAGTTCAAATCATTTGGGGTGCTTCTACTATATTCGCGGTGTTATTCCTGAAGACAAAACGGGTAAACATCATAATCGGCCCAATAAAATAGAAAAAAAGTTTGGCATCTTGTTGTAGAACATTGGTCCCAGTTCCCTCATGAGAAGTCGCACTACAGCAGTATCAGAACCAAAAGGATGTATTTTGATAATCCTGAATTGACTGCTCATAAACTTTATAGATGCTTTAGCCAACATTTTTATGAGTTAGAGAGGAAAGCACTTAAAATTAAGTACAGCACTTACCACAGATATTGGAGGGAACATAGTCAATATTCGTTTAGGCAACCGAGATCAGATAGGTGTGATTTTCGTGGTTCGTGTGATGTACTTTTGCCAAAAATCCTGATGACCAATGTAAAGTTAACTATAACCTACATAAGGCAAGTGCCAAAGCATATCAATCTTTAAAGGCATATTTAATGAAAGAAATTAAATCTGTCTTTGAAGATAGGATTCTTTTTCTAGAATTTGATTATGCCCAGAACTTGCCTATATCTAAATTAAATGTAATGTCACAGTTTTACAAACGACTTCTTTGGTTGTATAATTTCAAAATTCATTGTCATAATAACGGTACTAGCCCTTTCCACTACTTCTTGAAAATAGAAGTAAGAAAAAACCCACAGTCTCTATGTTGATGTTTGTATGATTTTATTCAGAAAATGTTGGCCATATATGTAAATGTGAAGATAATTCTGTTTCTTTTCCTATTCGTGTGATGGACAGAACAAAAATATTACTGTCGTTATGTTTTCATCATGGCTAGCCAAACACCTGAAGACTGAAATTGAACATATCTTCCCTATTAGGGGTGATTCCTACAACCAATGTGAACAAAATTTTGGAAAATATAGTAAGCTGAGGATTGAAAATATAGAAGTTCCTACAGATAATGTGAAAATGATGGAAGAAAGTAGTGTGTTCACTAAACCGTTCAATATCATTAACGCTGCTTCCCTGATAAAAGACTGGTGAAAGGCTCTGGCTCCAGTGTTTCTGAAGGCAACACCTGCCAACGGTTGAAGATTTAGCATTCAGAGATGTTGGTGTCTACGCTAATGTCCAACCTACTCTGACCTTAATTTGAGAAATGAACCTAAACTAGTAATAAATCTTGCTAAACGAAGAGATGTATTGATGTATTATCATTATGTACATTTTTGAAACCACAAAATGCTGAGTGGCTTACTTGTGTCATAATCACGGAATTTGTGATTAATGATGCCCCAAATAACATGTCAGATGTTGAATCAGAATCAGAGGACCAAAGATTATGCAGTAACACTAAAAATATTAGAGCTAGAAGATTTTTAAAACAAAGAGGCTGAATAGTATCTATTCTACGCAATAACAGCGTTAATTGAGTTTCTATAAATGTCAATATTTATGTTTGTCTCTTTAAATATGACTGGATGTTATGCCAAAACATTAGACATTTGTATATTCTTGTTAGTAGATCTGTCTCTCAGTGCATTAGTGATGTAATAAATGATTCCTACGCTTTCAAAACTATGAGGCCATTTATGTCAACATGGCATTTTTTCACTAACTCTCTTTCTGCACCTAGGTACTTATTTCTACATGAAGCTGCCAGCCCCTCTGACAAGTGCTTCATTCTCCTGAGAGTTTCGGTTACCTCTAAAACACCACGATTTTTTATTTTGATCATTCGTCTAGAAATTTATTCAGGCATTAAGGTTCTGGTCAGGCAGCAATTAATAAATCTCGCCTGACTGTCTTATCAAATTTTGTTTATAAGATTGTGGCGATGACGGTGAATAACCGGCTGTCCATGTTGTTGGAAAAAGCTGTTGATGACCATCAAATCTATCTTCCTGATTACATTTACCTAGAAAAAATAAACATAAAACTCAAAAGAGCATTTTCTACCAAGGAATAAAACTGCACAATAAATTACCAAAAGAGATTAAAGAAATTGCAAAAATACACTTATTTAAAAGGCAGCTAAAAAGTACCTGTTATGCTATACATTTTATACATTGAAGGATTACTTAGATGAAACAGAGTAGGGATTTGATAAAAAATGTTGTACAAATAAATAATAATAATAATAATAAATTTCCCGTGAGGGGATTGCCAACCCCCATCGGGCGCGTCCCCAGGTGGCGGATAGGGGAATGCTCGGCAGATATGCCGGGTAGGTGGGAAATAAAATACCACCCGCGGACCAAATGACAACCAAAACCCGTGCTGCGTCTGACTTGGAACAAGCGGCAGTATGGTCAGCGTCTGTCCACCAGGAGGTGCGGCTGCAAACATGCTCCAGGAACTTACAATCCCTGGTTCTAAACCACTAGCGAAAGCTAGAAAATAAATAACAAGCAAACATGACTCGTACAAGTAAAGACAAAATTACCCCAGGTGGACAATCCACCCACTGCAAAGTGGCAACCAAGCATTCGGATTCTGGGGAGCTTGGACTTATACGAGAGAGCAAGTCGGAGTGCTCTGGTAAACTACCGCAGAAAACACATACTTACATTGGCACCTTTAACATTCAGACGCTCATTCAAACAGGAAAATTGCACAACCTCACGACAGAATTAACTAAACAGAAAATCCAAATCCTCGCCGTACAAGAAACACGCTTCAGGGACTCAGAAACAGTAGACTATAATAATTACAGAATTTTCAAAAGTGGAACGAACAAGACAATTTGTAAAGGAGCAGCACTATTTGGCATGGCCTTTATTGTGGACAAAAAAGTTCTAGATTCAGTAAAGGATGTAAAACCCATCAACAATCGTCTTATGACAATGAGAATTAAACATGCAAACAAAAACTACACTTTCATCAATGTACATGCACCAACAAATGGGGACAACAAAAAAGAGCCCGAAAAAACGGAAAGATTTTGGGAAGAACTCGAAACAGAGATGTCAAAAATTCCAACAGAGGATGTGAAAATTTTGCTTGGTGACTTCAATGCACAAATTGGCAAGGACCGCAAATATAAGAAGACAGTAGGGGACTACCCCGCACACAAATTTACAAATAAAAATGGTGTACGATTTGTGGAGTTATGCCAACAAAACAATCTCAAAATTATGTCAACCTCATTACGAAAAAAACCCAAAAAACAAAAAACATGGCGATCACCCATCCATCATCTAGGAGAATTCCAGATTGACCACATTGCAATATCATATGAGTACCAAAAAGAAATTCATGATGTACACGTGCGCAGAGGCGCAAATGTTGATTCAGACCATTACTTAACTAGAATTAAAATTAAATTCACACCTAAAAGGAAATGTAACAGGAGAACACCCGTGATCCCGAAGTTCGACCTACACAGAATTAAAGATTCGAGGATCACAGAAAAATGGGAAGACCAACCTGCAGAAGAGTGGCCAAAATTTCGAACTAAAATCCTCAAAACAGCGAAAGAACTAATCCCACTACGTAAAAAACCAAAACACCCATGGTGGAACCAGGAATGTGAAGACGCTCTAGAAGAGAGAAAAAAAGCGTTTCAAAATTACAATTGCAACAAATCAGAAGAAACCCACAAGAAATTCCTTGAAGTCCGCAAACAAGCATCCAAGATTTTACGGCAAAACAAACGGAAATATGTAAATGACCAACTAAAATCGATAGAAGACAACTTTAAAAATTACAACACACACGATTTCTATAAAACCTTTGCAAACCACATTAAAGGGTACTGTCCACAGAACCTCTGCTTCCGAAAATCAAATGGTAAACTGGCCTTAACAAATAAGGAAAATTGTGAAGAACTAGCGAAATATTTTTCAAAGCTTTTAAACTGTCCAGAACCTAAGGAGAGGTTTCCGAAAATACAACCAGAAACCGTATCAGAAAACTCAGCACCACCAACAAAAGAAGAAATTTATTCACATATCCAGAAGCTTAAAAATAACAAAGCATCAGGTGAAGATGGAATTGTAGCTGAACTCCTGAAAAATTTAGGTCCAAATTCACTCAGAGAAATCACACACATTATCCAAAATATTTGGCAAACCGAAAAAATCCCAGATGACTGGAAGATCGCACTAATTCACCCACTACACAAAAAGGGTGACAAATCAGATGTGAACAACTATAGAGGGATCTCGCTTTTACCAGTCACCTATAAAATTTTGTCAGCCTGTCTCCTGAAGAGAACACAAGAACAACTAGAATCAAAATTATCTGAATACCAAGCAGGATTTAGAACAAACAGGTCATGCCCAGAACAAATTTTTAACCTCAAAACCATAGTCAAAATGCGAGCTCTCAGACAAAAGCCATTAGTATGCACATTTGTAGACTTTAAGAAAGCATACGATTCAATAGATAGACCCTCATTATTTCAAATTTTAGAAGAAAGGGGATTAGATTACAAGACACGAGAACTAATAAAACAAACACTAACTGACACGAAGTCTAAAATAAAATTCATGGGAGAAATTTCGGAGCCCTTCGGCATTCAGACAGGTGTGAGACAAGGCGATGGACTCTCTCCTCTTTTGTTCAACATCGTTCTTGACAAAGTTATGGAGGAATGGGAGAAACAACTACGGAAAAATGAGTGTTGGAAACCAATTTCACTTGGCTTTTCCAAAAACAATCTTTACATTCCATACCTCGCTTTTGCAGATGATCTAGCAATACTAGCGGAGGATGAGCAGACCGCCATTAAACAGATTGACACACTCAAAGAATGTGCTGAGAAAGTTGGGCTACAAATCTCATTTGAAAAAACTGAATTCCTATGTTCAAAAGTAGAAATTGCAAGCTTAAAAACAAAATATGGCAAAATCAATAGAATCCCGTATTTTAAGTACCTCGGAGAATACATTGAACCAACAGGCCAAGAAATAGTATCACAGCAAAATCGTTTACAAAAAGTCAAAAAAGCATTCTGGTTAGTCCACAACCTCTACAACAAGAAATCCTTGTCAAGACAAACTAAAATTCGGCATTACAATACCGTCATAAAACCAACAGTCCTCTATGCAAGTGAAACACTAGTACTGAACAGAAAGCGAGAACTCGAAGACATCAAAAAAGAAGAGAGAAAAATCATTAGGAAAATTTTAGGAGCGAGACAGACTAAAGATGGCTACAGACTGCAAACAATCAAAACAACAGAAAAGTTTTCAAACATAGAAATTGATTTTAAGAAAAGGCGACTGAAATTCTTTGGTCATCTTAGCAGATTACCAGAAAACCGTTTGACCAGAAAGCTAATAAATTACGTAACCTCACTTAAAGCTTCAACACCTTGGATGATCGAAGTTAGAAAAGACCTCACCAACGCGGATATAACAGCAACCGATATTTCAGACAGAGATACTTTTAAGCACAAAGTAGAGAAGTGGAAAGTTTTACCAGATCAACCAAAACAAAAACAGTACAGACCGAAGTGGTCAGAAGAGCGAAAGCAAGCCTTCTCAAAAAGAATGAAGATCTATTGGAGCAACAAGAAGAACCAGAAAAAAATTTGATTGTCATTTGCTTAATGTCATTTGCTTAATGTCTTCCGTTATTGGGAGAATTCATAAATAATAATAATAATAAATGATTATAAAACATCCAACATTCCACATAACACCTTCACTTTATGTTTTTTCCCCAGTGTGTGTGTGTGTGTGTGTGTGTGTGTGTGTGTGTGTAGTGAGTGAAGTGTTGTGAAACAATGTGTGTGTAGTGTTGCAGTGACTGATAGTGAGATATGAGTGAACTGTGTGGCATTACATTATTTTAATAAGTTATTTGTAAAAAAAAATTACTGTATTCCTGGAGTAAATCTAATGATTATGTCTAGCTATAAGTCTGTAAATGTATGTGTATACGAATTAGCTTACTTTAAATTGATCTAAACTTGTAAATAATTTGATATGTCCTAATCCTTGTAAAAAGAGATCCACGGATACGTAAAGCTACTACCATTACTACGATTCTGACTCCGGTAGCTGGAAGCCGTGATGTCGTATCGGTGTTCGCTGCTACTTCTGCTGTCTGGACTCTGGCTTTTTTGGATTTTGACAAGGCGTGCGACCATGCCAGCCACGGCTTCCTGTTGCAGTTACTGGAAGCCGTTGGGTCTACATTTGAGGAGCGAAGGGTCTTGTTTAAGTTGTTTACTGTATCCAAGCTTTTCCATGGCCAACGGACGCCCCTGATTAACATCCATACCGATTTTCCTCAGGGAAGTCCGCTTTCAGTGTAGCTGTTCGTTCTATCACTGCTCCTTTACGAGGATGGGCACTCTTGAGCGAGACGATCTCGATGCACGTACGTGGACGATGTTATTGTGTTACTCCTTCCTCCTGTTGACAGTCATCTACATCTATATGGATACTCTGCAAATCACACTTAAGTGCCTAGCAGAGGGTTCATTGCACCACCTTCACAATAATTCTCTAATAATCCACTCTCGAACACCGCGCGCAAAAAAATGAACACATGTGTCTTTCAATGCAAGCTCTGATTTCCCTTATTTTATTAAGATGATTGTTTCTCCCTATGCAGGTTGGCGTCAGCAAAATATTGTCGCACTCGGAGGAGAAAGTTGGTGATGAAATTGCTTAGATCTCGCCGCAACGAGAAATGCCTATGTTTTAATGACGTCCACTCCAAATCCTGTATCGTCTCCGTGACACTTTCTCCCTTATTTGTAGATAATACAAAACTTGCTGCTCATCTTTGAGCTTTCTCAATGTACTTCGTTAATCCTATCTGTTACGTCTCAAACTGTGCGCAATAGGCTGCATGATGCGCAACTCCACTCCAGACGTCCATGGAGAGATCCATCTTTGCAACCACAACACCATGCAGCGCAGTACAGACGGGCCCAACATAATGCCGAATGGGTCGCTCAGGATAGGCATCACGTCCTCTTCACCGATGAGTGTCGCATATGCCTTCAACCAGACAATCGTCGGAGACGAGTGCAGGAAGGTGGATGTTTCCTCCTGTTTTGTGGTTGGCATTATGTGGGGCCGCCGTATGCCGCTGGTGGTCATGGAAGGCGCCGTAACGGCTGTACGATACGTGAATACCATCCTGCGATCGATAGTGCAACCATATCGGCAGCGTATTGGCGAGCCATTTGTCTTCATGGACGACAATTCGCGCCCCCATCGCACACATATTGCGATTGACTTCCTTCAGGATAAAGACACCGCTCGACTAGAGTGGCCAGAATGTTAACCCTATCGAACATGCCTGGGGTAGATTGAAAATGGCTGTTTATGGATGACGTGACCCACCCACCACTCTGTGGGATCTACGGCAAATCGTCGTTGAGGAATGGGACAATCTGACCAACAGTGCCTTGAACTTGTGGATAGTATGCCACGACGAATACAGGCATGCATCAATGCAAGAGGACATGCTACTGGGTATTAGAGATACCGGTGTGTTCATCAATCTGGACCACCACCTCTGAAGGTCTTGCCGTATAGTGGTACAACATGCAATGTGTGGTTTTCATGAGAAAAAAAAGGTGGAAATGATGGTTTATGTTGATCTCTATTTCAGTTCTCTCTACAGATTCCGGAACTCTCGGAACCGAGGTGATGCAAACCTTTTTTGGTGTGTCTAAGAACAGCGTTCCCTTAGTCTACTTCAGAAAATTCGAATCGTGGAGACCTACGTCTTGTGCAAAGCACATCTCTTCACTCAGATGCTTCCCCTTTCCGCGATGATGGCTAGGAATCTGTAGCAGCCGTCTAGTCATCTTTAATGACACCATCACATTTTCCTATTACGATACGAGGTAGTTGCGCGTGAGCATCCCCCGGAGGTTTGGAACTTTCCGATATTCAAAGGAAAGCACCTGTGTTGTTTGTTCAGCCTACAGTGTTGACTAGCTATCTCGTTTATTTTATATCTCGGTTATTTTACAGTCTGTGGCGGAACTATCTTGATTCACTTGTCGATGTCGGTCGACTGAATTTTCAGTTAAAAAATGTTCGTGCGCTTTATACTGTTGTCAGTTACTTGTAGGCTGATATTCTGCAGAGGCCACATCTCACTACCAAATTTTTATTAATGCGCTAGTGCTGGTATACATGCCAATGTTGCAAGCAGATGATGAGACAGTATATGAGGATATGTACCTTTGGGTTTTATTTTTATTTTTTATTTATCTATTTATTAATTTTTTACAAAGGATAGTGTACTTTCGGTACATGTGGATGAAGTCGTAATAAAAAATGGATGAAGCACTGACTTCAGAGGATATTACCACGGAAACTACACTTAGCGTTGCCGAAATCCTATTAAAGATGTTTTAGGCAAAGTTCCAATGAAGACGTCTGGGTGAGACACGTTGTAGTACAAGGCGATTTGTGTTCCCAGGTTGTTGGTAAACTGTACAACGCCATTGCCGTCGTGAAATAAATCAGGGATGAAGGAATGATGTTGGTGGTCTGCGTTAATGTTCGCATAGTCCACAGCTGTGGTGGTGACTATTCTCCATAGCATAATATCGCCGTCGGCCGGAGTGGCCGTCCGGTTCTAGGCGCTACAATCTGGAGCCGAGCGACCGCTACGGTCGCAGGTTCAAATCCTGCCTCGGGAATGGATGTGTGTGATGTCCTTAGGTTAGTTAGGTTTAATTAGTTCTAAGTTCTAGGCGACTGATGACCCCATAAGTTAAGTCGCATAGTGCTCAGAGACATTTGAACCATAATAACTTCCCCATTGGTTTCTGTCCGTGGTGCAGCGCGTGTTTTGGAGTAATCGTTCGCCTGGATGATGTCTTATCCTGACTAGGCCATCGATCTGGTGTAACAAGATACGTGAATGGTCCGATAAGGCGTCAAGTTTTCATTGATTCACGATGATCCCGTAGCCACTGCAATCGAAATTGACGGTGTTACAACACGAGAACTCGTTGAGGTACTCTGCTGGAAAGCCCCTGATCAACAACGTTCACTGAACTTGTGCCTGCTCCATCAGCGTACTCTGTCTTCGATCTAGCCACAGATCGCCCGCTACCTTGGTTTACACAGCGGTAAATCATTCGAATTCCATGTTCTGTGAAGAGGCGTGGACGCCCAGTGCCTTGTTGCCTACTCCAGGTTTAATCGTCCTTCACTCACTTTCAATAGAAGCTCGCGTTAGTAGGATAAAAAGTACCGAAGTGTATCGCCATTTCCTAGAGGGTCGTTCCCGAGAGCAGTTCCGCCTAAGGGGTGGTAGTGGTCGGTAACAAAGTATCGACTTTTGTGGGCTGCATCCAGTGTTTATAAGTTATGTACGTATTGAAAAGCAAAAAGAACAATTTTTTTTTTTTTTTTTTTTTTTTTTTTTTTTTTTTTTTTTTTTTTTTGAGGAGACGTTTGACATGAGACCGTACCACTGCGCAGGTAGTTTGTCGGAATGATTATTGTCAGCCATTTAACTTCATTCAATTGCGCAGAGCTGAGAGATGACCACAGGACTTCCTTGAGTCGCGCATTAACGTATCAACCAACTAAGCTGTTTGGTTTTTACAGAAATTCTCTGTTAATATTGTACCCTTTGTAAATCATTGTTCACTTTTTTAAGCACAGTATCGCCCAGACCAATGTCACGTGTGAAGATCACGCCAAGTTTTACTCTGTGTTTATGAATACATGCTTCATTATAAAATCGTTGTCTTGGAATATCATTTCATAGGAGCAGTTTCTGTCCCTATCTCATTGTTTAAAGAAGGTTTATCGTTACTCATCACTTCATTAAACCATATGGTATGCAGCAGTTTGAACAATGTCTTGAAATTTTATTTAAAAAATAGAAATCTCGCTTACCGGCTGCCCGCTTGCTGTTTGCTGTTGTGCATTCGAGAAATCTGCAGCAATTTTATCAAGACGCGAGGTGAGTGGATACTTTTATTAGACTAGATAATTGTTTTACTTCAGCTGTGCATTTAATATAAAAACCAGTTGTATTCAGGTCAGTTACAGTTCGATTCATATAAGGTTCTGTTTAGTCAAAGGTTGGCATATGAATTTAACTTGGGTGACTGTTTGTGGCTACGTAGTTTTGATAATACGAAAATCTTTTGTAGAATGGGAGGTAAATTTGGGCTAAATTTCATACAGAAAATCATAACGGGGGACTTAAAGTATTTCAAACTGTGCTCTAACTTTGTGTATAAGCAAGTAATGCTTGAGTCTTGTAGTTACTTTAAGTAAACATAGGAGACAGCCTCTGTCTCTAAATTTATCGCTAGTCCGTTCTAAGACAAACTGGAAAATGTTCATGTCTTTAACATCACCTCAGAAGTTCCAAGAGAAGTAATCAAATTCCAGTTCTAGACTTAGAGAGGCATAGGAATGAGGTCTGGATACATTTTTATCTGTTACCCAACCCAAATGGAATAAGATCTGTCAAAATTAAAATAAACAACCGATATCACCCGTAATGAATTTTAGGGTCTATCAAGCATATATCACGTACTTGGGGCAACTGCCAACATGCTTCATATGTAATGAAACAGATCGCGTTAAACAATACTGTCACAGATGAAAATTAGGCTGACCTCGTAAAAGAATTAAGTGGAGAAAAGGTGGCAAACGACACACACGTCATCTAAGACTAATTCGCTTAGCGTCGATTTTACCGAGAGTGTAAACAATGAGCCTGAACGCAGTAGTGACATTCCAAACTTTTTGAATGAATGTACGTTTCCGTTTTTAGGCGTACGTGGAAAGAGTGCGAAAGATTTAAGGACGGAGTAAAACTGACGTGTCTCCAACGGTTCTTATACGCGGTCGAAATCTTTATAGCATTACTGCAAGAAATCCAGACTAACACTCTAGATGAAATTGCAGGATACGATGCAATTCTCAACAGATCTAAAACTACAGGCACTGTGATATTAACAAAAGACGGTAGTCAAATAGCAGAAACTAAGGCTTTCAAATGGTAGAGGAATATCCGCAAAAATAGAAGATACAATATTTATAAATGTGTATACTTCGTCTGGAAGCAGTCGTAGAGAGACGGGGTCCAAGGTTTTCAGATAGGAAGTAGTATCTGTATTACCAACGGCATGGAGCAAAGTCATCATTGGTGGTGATTTTAAGTTCATTATCAACAAAAAGAAGACCTAAAACCAAATACCAACATACGCGTGGAACTCGAATACATGATCACTAGTTTATATGTGATTAACACTTGGGATGCAGTTGTAGGGGAAGGAGTAGAAGAAAAGGTTACAGGAGAATATGGGCTTGGGACAAGGAATGAAAGAGGAGAAAGACTAATTGAGTTCTGTAACAAGTTTCAGCTAGTAATAGCGAATACCCTGTTCAAGAATCACAAGAGGAGGAGGCATACTTGGAAAAGGCCGGGAGATACGGGAAGATTTCAATTAGATTACATCATGGTCAGACAGAGATTCCGAAATCAGACACTGGATTGTAAGGCATACCCAGGAGCAGATATAGACTCAGATCACAATATAGTAGTGATGAAGAGTAGGCTGAAGTTCAAGACATTAGTCAGGAAGAATCAATACGCAAAGAAGTGGGATACGGAAGTACTAAGGAATGACGAGATACGTTTGAAGTTCTCTAACGCTATAGATACAGCAATAAGTAATAGCGCAGGAGGCAGTACAGTTGAAGAGGAATGGACATCTCTAAAAAGGGCCATCACAGAAGTTGGGAAGAAAAACATAGGTACAAAGAAGGTAGCTGCGAAGAAACCATTGGTAACAGAAGAAATACTTCAGTTGATTGATGAAAGGAGGAAGTACAAACATGTTCCGGGAAAATCAGGAATACAGAAATACAAGTCGCTGAGGAATGAAATAAATAGGAAGTGCAGGGAAGCTAAGACGAAATGGCTGCAGGAAAAATGTGAAGACATCGAAAAAGATATGATTGTCGGAAGGACAGACTCAGCATACAGGAAAGTCAAAACAACCTTTGGTGACATTAAAAGCAACGGTGGTAGCATTAAGAGTGCAACTGGAATTCCACTGTTAAATGCAGAGGAGAGAGCAGATAGATGGAAAGAATACATTGAAAGCCTCTATGAGGGTGAAGATTTGTCTGATGTGATAGAAGAAGAAACAGGATTCGATTTAGAAGAGATAGTGGATCCACTATTAGAATCGGAATTTAAAAGAGCTTTGGAGGACTTACGGTCAAATAAGGCAGAAGGGATAGATAACATTCCATCAGAATTTCTAAAATCATTGGGGGAAGTGGCAACAAAACGACTATTCACGTTGGTGTGTAGAATATATGAGTCTGGCGACATACCATCTGACTTTCGGAAAAGCATCATCCACACAATTCCGAAAACGGCAAGAGCTGACAAGTGCGAGAATTATCGCACAATCAGCTTAACAGCTCATGCATCGAAGCTGCTTACAAGAATAATATACAGAAGAATGGAAAAGAAAATTGAGAATGCGCTAGATGACGATCAGTTTGGCTTTAGGAAAAGTAGAGGGACGATAGAGGCAATTCTGACGTTACGGCTAATAATGGAAGCAAGGCTAAAGAAAAATCAAGACACTCTCATAGGATTTGTCGACCTGGAAAAAGCGTTCGACAATATAAAATGGTGCAAGCTGTTCGAGATTCTGAAAAAAGTAGTGGTAAGCTATAGGGAGAGACGGGTCATATACAATATGTACAACAACCAAGAGGGAATAATAAGAGTGGACGATCAAGAACGAAGTGCTCGTATTAAGAAGGGTGTAAGACAAGGCTGTAGCCTTTCGCCCCTACTCTTCAATCTGTACATCGAGGAAGCAATGATGGAAATAAAAGAAAGGTTCAGGAGTGGAATTAAAATACAAGGTGAAAGGATATCAATGATACGATTCGCTGATGACATTGCTATACTGGGTGAAAGTGAAGAAGAATTAAATGATCTGCTGAACGGAATGAACAGTCTAATGAGTACACAGTATGGTTTGAGAGTAAATCGGAGAAAGACGAAGGTAATGAGTAGTCGCAGAAATGAGAACAGCGAGAAACTTAACATCAGGATTGATGGTCACGAAGTCAGTGAAGTTAAGGAATTCTGCTACCTAGGCAGTAAAATAACCAATGATGGACGGAGCAAGGAGGACATCGAAAGCAGACTCGCTATGGCAAAAAAGGCATTTCTGGCCAAGAGAAGTCTACTAATATCAAATACCGGCCTTAATTTGAGGAAGAAATTTCTGAGGATGTACGTCTGGAGTACAGCATTGTATGGTAGTGAAACATGGACTGTGGGAAAACCGGAACAGAAGAGAATCGAAGCATTTGAGATGTGGTGCTATAGACGAATGTTGAAAATTAGGTGGACTGATAAGGTAAGGAATGAGGAGGTTCTACGCAGAATCGGAGAGGAAAGGAATGTGTAGAAAACACTGATAAGGAGAAGGGCAGGATGATAGGACATCTGCTAAGACATGAGGGAATGACTTCCATGGTACTAGAGGGAGCTGTAGAGGGCAAAAACTGTAGAGGAAGACAGAGATTGGAATACGTCAAGCAAATAATTGAGGACGTAGGTTGCAAGTGCTACTCTGAGATGAAGAGGTTAGCCCAGGAAAGGAATTCGTGGCGGGCCGCATCAAACCAGTCAGTAGACTGATGACCAAAAAAAAAAAAAAAAAAACACTTGGGAGACAAACGTAAACTTATTCATACATGTCTACGTCACTGGTGATTCACCCTACAAACAGGCCGGATTTTAGCTTATCATATTTCAATCAGTTTACGTAAGCAAACGACTCTTCCTGGAAGAGGGTTACTTAGAAATGAGGAATTAAAAATTACGGTTCTGGAAACAGGGAAGGCCTCCGTCAGTACCGCAGGAAATATCCCAGTGTACTAAATTAGTATGTGGGGCATGCGACACCAAAATTAAGGAGATTGATTAGACAATAAGTGAGTTGGAGAGAAGTAAAGATGAATTTTATTTTACGGTTTTCGGAGAACTGTGTCAAATTACATGATATTAAAGAGTAGATATTGTCAATGCGGAGGTGGGTGGAACGGGAGGGTCTGAAACTGAGATCAAGACCAACCAATATTATCTAAGAAGACAATGCGTCACTCTACCATATAATTCGAGCGTCAAAGGACCCATTTCACAAAAGTTCAATTTCAAAATCGGAGTGCTACAACATCTCCTTGTACGAGTATACTACAGTAAAATTAGATGAGAATCTCGAATGAGTTTTCCAGAATTATAGCGACAACGTGTTAACACAAGTAGACAATTCTGTCACTGAAGAATTTACGGAAAAGAAAATATATGAAGCGTTATGGAGAAGCCCGAAAGGGAGGTTACCTGAAGAAGAAGGCATACCAAATGAATTTTATATTAGTTATTGGGATGTACTGAAAGAAGATTTACTTAAATATTCACCGATGCATGTAATGTCCAACAGTTTCCTATAAGCTCTCAAGAGGTGCGCATCGTATTGCTACCAATGAAATATTGCCAGCAAACAAAGAATCCCTTGGATCGACAACCTTAATGAACGCCGATTACAAAATACTAGCTCCAGTAGAAAATGCAAGATTGACGGACTTAGTGAACAACATGATACGAGCTAAACCGACGCGTGCATTCGAACATGTGCGGTCCTTGGGCGCAGTATAACTAACATGACGAAACAATAATTATTACAGATATCCTTCAAATAGGGAGCTCCGTAATATCTGTACATTTTTCGAAAGCTTTCGACCGGATCTCTCGGTTTTCTTTTAAAAGCTGTACCGAAACCTGGAAGACGCACCAAATTCTGTCTACTTGTCAGGAGTCCAGCCCAAAATCATGGACAGTGGTCACGTAGCTGGGCCATTCGATATGGATCGGTCAATCCTTCGGGCTTGGCCATTGTCGAACAGTCTTCAGGAAACTTAACAGTTTGCTCCCTGCCTTAATGTTATCAGGAAAAAAGGCGTATGTCAAGCATTTGCAAATGATTTGAGTATATTTGCGTCGGTACAAGATCGGGTACCGCACAAAACCATTCACGCAACACTTAATACGAAGCTATTGCAACAAATCCAAATTAATGAACTTACTTTTAAGCGCGAAAATTTTAGGCTTGGCTTTACCGTCACTGTTATTGATATCGAATGAAACAATAAGTTTATTGTTACCAGTAACCATTTATGTATGTATATCCACAACACATTTCAAATGTTTAAGCCTCCATCATTACGTGGCTTCATATGTAGGAATACGACATGTGTATTGTGTTACAACTATAGAGTAACCTGTGGCACTGTCTTGTGGAGAAACAAAACACTATCTGAGAACATGGTTTTGCGGAGATTCCGGATTAAAAACTAAAAGTAAATGCGTATGTGAAAATAATACAATTGAATTAGAATAGCTCCAGTGGTCACAGGCTCCTTTCACAGTCGTAATAAGTCACAAATAAACTGTCGCACTTTGAAAATAAATTCGGGGTCTGACTGAACATATAGCAGACACACAAAAATTATTTCAAAGTATTAAACACATATAGCATAACAACACTATTACTTCCAAGTAAGTTTCAAAGCATTGTGGAGATCTTTGGTTGAGTTAATGAATTTATGTTAGTGCACATATGTCAAGTGGAATACAAATAATTTTCTGTCAGGCTTATAGAGCTTAAATTTCCTTTTCGTTTATGTAATGAGGAGACGAGTCGGAAACCAGAAGGGCCAAATTATGTTGCCAACAGTCGTAAAATCATACATAGATAACAATTTTGGATGGAGACAGAGGTAGGGGTGAAAGGACTGCGAGAAAGAGAGATAAGTTTTTGATATGCTAGATCTGTGTGTTTGTTAAAGTGACACCTGTTTCGCGTTATAAGTAAGTATATGTTGAAGTAATAAAGTGATACCGAGTTAAAGATACGTAGATGACCTTACCGTTAATGATGTGAAGAGTAATACCTAATATCAGGTTGATATGTCATACAAATTGTTTTATTTGGATGGATTATTGAGTTTTGGGCGTTAATCAAGTTATCGTTCATTTGAAAAATATCAAAGGAGACAAGCAAATAACTAAATTAATTCATGGAAAATATGAAGGGAAAAATAGCGGCAGAGAGATGGAAGCTCACATAGAGAGGTGAATTGAGTGACTGAAGGATAACATTTTTTTTTCAGATTAAGATTACATCTGTTACGTGTTATACGTAAGTAAAGGTTGGAGTTATAGATTGATTATGCTTTAAAAATACGCAAAAAGATATACTATTTATGCTATTAATTATACATATAGTCTATAGCTGACAGAAGGGGGACGGGGATGCAAACTGTTGGTGTGTTGATTCTTTGTAAATGTGGCCCTTCCATTGTTCACTTGGGGAATGTCTTGATGGCATAACTAATTATCTGTGGCAGATATGAAGATGAAGGAGAGGATATATATATATATATATATATATATATATATATATATATATATATATATATATATATATATATATATGTGTGTGTGTGTGTGTGTGTGTGTGTGTGTGTGTGTGTGTGTGTGTGTGTGTGTTACTGTGGTAACTTTTGTCGATTTTAAAAAGGCTTACGATTCAATAGATAGACAAATATTATTTCACACTTTAGAGGAGTTCAGGATTGACTGGAAATCAGGGTCAATTATACAACAGGCATTAACAGAGACAACCTCCGAAGTTAAATTCATGGGAGAAACATCAGAAGCATTTCATATCCAAACTGGTGTTCGCCAAGGAGATGGAATGTCCCCCCTTCTGTTTAACATGGTTCTGGAAAAAATTGTTAAGACATGGGAAAAGGAAATAAAAGGAATTCAGCTTGGGGTTAAAAAAGAGCAGAGAATTAGGGTGAAGTGTCTGGCTTTCACGGACGATCTTGCCATTCTAACGAGCAACAGAGAGGAAACCAAACTTACATTGGAAAATCTACACGAAATCTCACAGAAAACTGACCTACAAATCTCCTACGAGAAAACACAGTATATGGAAAACAAACATGTAGATAATTTCCCCATTACTACTCAATAAGGGAAAGTGGCACAAGTTGCCCACTTGAGATATCTGAGAGAGATAATCCAACCATCAGGAATGAACTCAATAGCCAATAAAGATAGAATCTCCAGATTACAAAAAGCATATAAGCTCACTTGAAATCACTATAATAACAAATGTATTTCTATCAATGTGAAACTAAGGCATTACAACACATTAGCACAACCAGAAGCACTTTATGCTACAGAAACTACAATGATTCATGGTCATACGAAGATCAAAGAGACTGAAAAGCAGGAAAGAAAAATTCTGAGGAAAATAAATGGAGCAGTGTTTCGGGAAGGAATTTGGATGAAGATGCCAACTTGAGAGATTTACAAACAATTAGAAACAATAACAGACACCATTGAAAAGAAGGATGAAATTTTATGGACATATCAACAGGATGAACAAAAACAGGCTCACAAGACAAATCTTTGAGGTAGTAAACAAGAGCAAAAACAAGACCAAGTGGATCACTGAAGCAGAAGAAGACATTAAAGAACTGGGGATCACACAAGACAACATAAACAATAGAGAACAGTTTAGAAACATCATACAGAAACGCACACTTAAACAAGAACTTACGGAGAACAGAACAGGAAAAAGATGGTAGGAAGAACGCAAGAGAGAACGTAGTGAAACTATGAAGAGAGTTTGGGAAGAAGGAAGAAAGAAGAAGAAATCATGACTACTCAAGTTCATTCGCTCTCTCAAAAGGGAATAATCGAAAATAATAATAATATGTATGTTTTTTTGTTATGGTTTTAGGGCGCAAATCTGCTACGGTATTAGGGTTCGGTCTGTGACTTAGGAAAAGGTAAAAAAAAAAAAAACTTGAAACCAGCAGCAATGGGAGCGAAACTCAAAAAAGTGGGGAGACTAAAAGCAGAAGGAAAGCTTAAAAAACCACTATAGAAGGGGGGTTGTTTGTCCCCAAAAAGAGCTTCAAATGACTGACGTCATCTCACTGACATAATAAACTCGAGAACGTGATCGGCTGAGCGTGTGTCATCTGCTAAAATGGAAGATATATCAGGCGACAGCTGTAGACGGGTGCGTAACTGATTAAAGTAGGGGCACTCAAGTAAAAGGTGTCTCACCGTCCACAGTTGAGAGCACTTGGGACAAAGCGGAGGAGGATCGCCACTTAAAAGATGTCCATGGCTAAAAAGACAGTGCCCTATCCGGAGTCTAGTTAAAATTACCTCCTCACGACGACGTGTTCGGGAGGAAGAGGTCCAAGCACAGGGAAGAGCTTTCACGTCCCACAATTTACTATTGGGAAGTGTCGACCAATGTGCGTGCCATAAAAGAGCAACACGACAACATAAAACACTCTGTAGATCGGCGAAGGGAACCATGCCAACAGCAGGCTGAAGAAGGGAGACTGCAGCCTTGGCCGCTATATCGGCCGCCTCGTTTCCACAGATACCAACATGTCCTGGGATCTAGAGGAATGCCACAAAGACGCCCCCCCAAGTGGAGCAAGTGGAGGCAGTCCTGAATCCGGTGGACCAGAGGGTGAACAGGGTAGAGAGCTTGGAGACTGAGGAGAGAGCTGAACGACTCTGAGCATATAATATACTGTATCCGCTGATTGCGACGGATGTATTGGACCGCCTAGAGAACAGCGTACAGTTCCGCAGTAAAAACCGAAAACTGGTCGGGAAGCCGAAATCGATTAGGGGTGTCGCCAACAATATAGGCACTCCCAACACCAAATGATGTTTTTGAGCCATTAAATGTTAGCGAATGCCTGACGATAAACAAGAGAATGGGTACCACCCTTGGGAAACTGACAAAGGTCACGGAGCAGGCAGGTCCGAGGCCAGGAGCCAAGGCGGTTTTGTACCTCAAGTTGTCAAGGAAATTTTAGGAAAGTGGAAGGAAAGAGAATGTAGCAGTTGACGAAAGCGGACTCCCGATGGTAGTAGAGAGGAAGGGCGGCCTGCATACCCTAAATCCAAGGAGGCGTCCAAAAAAATGTCATGGGCCGGATTAGCAGGCATGGAAGACAGATGGCTAGCATAAAGACTTAGAAGGACAGCTCGCCAATTGGACAGCGGAGGTTCAGCAGTCTCAGCATAAAGGCTTTCCACAGGGCTGGTGTAAAAAGCTCCAGACGCTAAACATAATCCACGGTGGTGGACAGAGTAAAGACTCCGAAGAATAGACGGGCGCGCAAAGGAGTAAACTATGCTTCCATAGTCCAATTTCGAATGCATTAAGGTGCGATAGAGACGGAGAAGAACCACTCGGTCCGCTCCCCAGGAGGTACCATTCAGGACACGGAGGGTGTTGAAGGATCGCAGACAGCGAGCCGAAAGATAGGAGGGTGTTGTGTGATGTCCTTAGGTTAGTTAGGTTTAAGTAGTTCTAGGTTCTAGGGGACTGATGACCATAGATGTTAAGTCCCATAGTGCTCAGAGCCATGTGAACCATTTTTGAAAGATAGGAAACGTGGGAGGACCAGCACAGTTTTCTGTCAAACAGAAGACCCAAGAATTTAGCGACGTCCGCGAACGGAAGGTTGACAGGGCCTAGACGTAAGGAAAGCGGAAGAAACTCCGTACGACGCAAAAAATTGACACAAACGGTCTTACTGGGAGAAAAGCGGAAGCTGGTTTCGATGCTTCAAGAGTGGAGGCGATCGAAACATCCTTGAAGACGTCGTTCAAGAAGGCTGGTCCGTTGAGAGCTATAGTAGATCGCGAAATCGTCCACAAAGAGGGAGCCCGAGAAATCGGGAAGGAGACAATCCATAATTGGATTTATGGCAATGGCAAACAGTACAACACTTAGCACGGAGCCTTGGTATGCCCCGTTTTCTTGGGAGAAGGTACGGGAGAAAGAAGTGTTCACCCGCACTTTAAATGTGAGCTCTGCCATAAATTCACGAAGAAAAGGGGGCAGCCGAGCTCGAAAGCCCCAAGAGAACAGTGTGCGGAGGATGCCAGATCAAAAAATATTGCTACTGTTTGGCGTTTCCGGAGAAAATTGTTCACGATATAAGTGGAAAGAGCAACAAGATGGTCAACGGCAGAACGATGCTTTCTGAAACCGCATTGGACAAGTGTTAAAAGACTTCGGGACTCCAGCTACCAGGCTAAACCGCAATTTACCATACGCTCCAAAACCTTACATACACTACTCGTGAGAGAAATGGGGCGATAGCTAGAGGGGAGATGTTTGACCTTTCCAGGTTTCGGAACAGGAACGATGACAGCTTTCCGCAATCTTCTGGGAAAACTACTGTCTGTCCAAATTCGATTATAAAGGCGAAGGAGGTAGAGCAGACTATGGTATGATAAATACAGCAACATTTGGATGTGGATACCATCCGGTCCTGGGGCGGAGGAGCGAGAAGAAGAGAGTGCGTGTTGGAGTTCCCGCATGGAGAAAATAGTATTATAGCTTTCGCGATTTTGAGAGGAGAAAGCAAAAGGTCGCACTTCTGCTGCACGTTCCTTCGGGAGAAAAGCTGGCGGGTAATTTGAAGAGCTCGAAATCGCAGCAAAGTTTTGACCCAATGAGTTAGAAATTGCGACGGGGTCCACTAAGGTATCATGCGCGATAGTGAGCCCAGAGACCGGGGAGAAACTAGGCGCGCCAGATAACCGTCGAATCCGACTCCAAACTTCCGAGGACGGAGTGAAGGTGTTAAATGAGCTAGTAAAGAAGTCCCAGCTTGCCTTCTTGCTATCGTGGATGACGCGACGGCATCGCGCACGGAACTGCTTATAGTGGATACAGCTGGCCGAAGTAGGATGGTGGCGGAAAACACGAAGAGCACGTCGCCGCTCACGTATTGTGTCACGGCATGCCTCGTTCCGCCAAGGAACTGGGGGGCGCCGGGGCAAATCGGAGGTGCGAGGTCTTGAACATCCCGCAGCTGTAAGAATAACTCCTGTAATATGAGTGACCTCATCGTCGACGCTAGGAAAGTGACGGTCATCTAATGTCGCTAGAGATGAAAAAAGTGTCCAGTCGGCTTGGGCAAACTTCCAGCGACTCGGGCATATATATGGCAGTTATGGCTGCTAAGGACACTTGGAAAGTGGTCACTCGAGTGTGTATCAGCAAGAGTGAACCATTCGAAGTGCCGAGCTAGCGGAACAGTACCGACCGAAAGGTGCAAATGAGACAAATTTGTCGTGGAGGCAGACAAAAATGTAGGGTCCTATAACGGATCTTTTACGTTGGGATAAATTTATTTTATTTTTTGTTAGATGTTTTCGTTAAATAGCTGAATAAATTGTAATTAGGAATAATTTAATTAAGCAGAGTAGAGAAGATAAAGTCAAAGAGATGTTCATTGGGCGGCATTGTCGTAAAGTAACGTCATTGCGTTGTTCGGTTGTTGAAACAAGTCGTTTGTGTTCCGTTCTGCTGTTCGGTCGTGCGCGTATCTGAAAGGAATTAATTCGGGGACTAGAATAAACTTTCACATAATAGTTACGATTCGATGTTCCGACGAAACGGGTTAACGTCAGTGTTAATTTGAATTGTGGGCGACAGGATTAGTTTTGACAGATACGTGAAAACGGACGTAACGAAAGTTGTTCGCATATCATCCTTGAACGTGACTTTTTATTTAATTAAAGATTGCGGGCTCATTAAAAGCTACACTCCTGGAAATGGAAAAAAGAACACATTGACACCGGTGTGTCAGACCCACCATACTTGCTCCGGACACTGCGAGAGGGCTGTACAAGCAATGATCACACGCACGGCACAGCGGACACACCAGGAACCGCGGTGTTGGCCGTCGAATGGCGCTAGCTGCGCAGCATTTGTGCACCGCCGCCGTCAGTGTCAGCCAGTTTGCCGTGGCATACGGAGCTCCATCGCAGTCTTTAACACTGGTAGCATGCCGCGACAGCGTGGACGTGAACCGTATGTGCAGTTGACGGACTTTGAGCGAGGGCGTATAGTGGGCATGCGGGAGGCCGGGTGGACGTACCGCCGAATTGCTCAACACGTGGGGCGTGAGGTCTCCACAGTACATCGATGTTGTCGCCAGTGGTCGGCGGAAGGTGCACGTGCCCGTCGACCTGGGACCGGACCGCAGCGACGCACGGATGCACGCCAAGACCGTAGGATCCTACGCAGTGCCGTAGGGGACCGCACCGCCACTTCCCAGCAAATTAGGGACACTGTTGCTCCTGGGGTATCGGCGAGGACCATTCGCAACCGTCTCCATGAAGCTGGGCTACGGTCCCGCACACCGTTAGGCCGTCTTCCGCTCACGCCCCAACATCGTGCAGCCCGCCTCCAGTGGTGTCGCGACAGGCGTGAATGGAGGGACGAATGGAGACGTGTCGTCTTCAGCGATGAGAGTCGCTTCTGCCTTGGTGCCAATGATGGTCGTATGCGTGTTTGGCGCCGTGCAGGTGAGCGCCACAATCAGGACTGCATACGACCGAGGCACACAGGGCCAACACCCGGCATCATGGTGTGGGGAGCGATCTCCTACACTGGCCGTACACCACTGGTGATCGTCGATGGGCCACTGAATAGTGCACGGTACATCCAAACCGTCATCGAACCCATCGTTCTACCATTCCTAGACCGGCAAGGGAACTTGCTGTTCCAACAGGACAATGCACGTCCGCATGTATCCCGTGCCACCCAACGTGCTCTAGAAGGTGTAAGTCAACTACCCTGGCCAGCAAGATCTCCGGATCTGTCCCCCATTGAGCATGTTTGGGACTGGATGAAGCGTCGTCTCACGCGGTCTGCACGTCCAGCACGAACGCTGGTCCAACTGAGGCGCCAGGTGGAAATGGCATGGCAAGCCGTTCCACAGGACTACATCCAGCATCTCTACGATCGTCTCCATGGGAGAATAGCAGCCTGCATTGCTGCGAAAGGTGGATATACACTGTACTAGTGCCGACATTGTGCATGCTCTGTTGCCTGTGTCTATGTGCCTGTGGTTCTGTCAGTGTGATCATGTGATGTATCTGACCCCAGGAATGTGTCAATAAAGTTTCCCCTTCCTGGGACAATGAATTCACGGTGTTCTTATTTCAATTTCCAGGAGTGTAGTTACGATTCGATGTTCCGACGAAACGGGTTAACGTCAGTGTTAATTTGAATTGTGGGCGATAGGATTAGTTTTGACAGATACGTGAAAACGGACGTAACGAAAGTTGTTCGCATATCATCCTTGAACGTGACTTTTTATTTAATTAAAGATTGCGGGCTCATTAAAAGCTATTATCTCATGAATAGGATCAATCCCTCTTTCCTCCTAGACAGTGATCATTCATTAACGTTTACGTCATAAGAAAAAGGATTATTAATAAAAGTGATGTTCAATGACAATTACGTGTTATTCCGTTAGTGTGGAACCGAAGTAATATCTCTGAAATGACATTGATACATAATTTGTGTTAAATACTGAACTGAGATAGGAAGTAAATTTAAATTAGTGAACATTTGATACTGAGACTATAGAAGCAGAAGCGCTTAAGGTTTCTCTTCTCTAAAATGGCAAAATAGCTACGAACTTTAACTCAATAGTCGACATTATGTATTGCAAAGACATTGGCATTTCATTCTTATTTTGACTACACGCTGTTAAACAAAGGAACGTTGAGTCTCTGTACGAGTAATAAAATTAAATCTAAAAACATAATTAATAACGGCGAACTCCGCTGTATTGCGTGTCGTCATCGGGCAACAACTGCTCAACCCTGGAGACTTGTGTGGTGAAATTAGAAGTCGGGCATATAAAACAAACTTAAAAATCCATTCAAGCTGCAGTGGAGTCGGCACAACACGACGTGGGCAGTTATAGTCCCCAGTGTTGAGGCAAACAAGATGGTGGAAGACGTCTATCAATAGTGAGACGCGCGGACAAGGACGCGGAGATCCCCAAAGCGGGTGGTGGGCATTGAAGTCCCCAACCAGCAAACAGGGGGGCGGAAGCTGACCAAGAAGATGAAGGCGATCAGCTCTTGCCATTGGTGTGGACGATGTAATGTATACAGTACAAAGGGAGAAGGTGTATCCAGAAAGGGAAAGACGGACAGCAACAGCTTGGAAGGAACTGTTTAAGGGGATTGGGTCATAATGGACAGTATCATGGAGAAGAATCATGAGTCCTCCATGTGCTGCAGTGTCATCAACACAGGGGAGATCAAATCGGACTGACTGAAAATGAGGGAAAACAAAGCGATCGTAGGGAAGCAGCTTTGTTTCCTGAAGACAGAAGATGACCGGCGAGTAGTATCGTAAGACGATCGACAATTCATCCCGATTGGCTCGAATGCCGCGGATATTCCAATGTATAATGGACATAGGGTGGACAGAAACTCAACGACTGCTCAGAGCTGGCGGCCGACAGCGTGGAATGGCATTCAGCCGAAGGCAGAAGATCCTGATCCATAGGTTGTTCGGGAGCAGCTCCTGCCACCAGCGATCGGCCGGTTGATCGGCCGCCAGCAGTGCGCCTTGGCGACACAGAAGACGGCCGAGGGCGGTTTCCGCCAGGTGGTGCTGTAGATGAGACACACCGTGGCGGAGAAGGAGAGGAACTGGGTTTTTTATTAGCCTTTTTGGAAACAGGACGTTGAGATGAGGGAGGAATCGATGGTTGTGAAGTCGGGGTACGTAACAAATCTTCACAAGTAGGCTCTTTTTTGGAAGTCTGATTTTGGGGCTCGTGATTTAGCAGAACCCGATGAAGGGTGAGCCATAGAGAGAGCAGGTGATAGTGGGGAGGTTGAACGGACGATCTTTGCATTGGCCGATCTTACGACCGTGGCACTAAAGGTGAGATCACAAGTCTGCGTCGCTGCCTCCTTTGTAGGCCGAGGAGAGGCAAGGACAGTGCTGTATTTACCTGAGTGAGGCACAGCGGGCTTTCGACTGGCGAATAACTTTCGAGCAGCAAAGGTCGACACCTTTACCTTCACTCTGATTTCCTTAATGAGCCGTTCGTCTTTGAAAATGGGGCAATCCCTAGAGGAAGCAACGTGGTCACCCATACAGTTGATGCAACGAGGGGATGGACGTGGACAAGCACCCTCATGGGCATCCTTGCCACACGTAATGCATTGGCCTGATTAGAACATGACTGGCTGGTATGATTGAACCGCTGACACCGATAGCAACGCGTAGGGTTTGGGATGTAAGGGCGAACAGGAATTATCTTATAGCCCGCTTTTATGTTCGATGGAAGTTGAACTCTGTCGAATGTCAAGAAGACAGTAAGGGTTGAAACCAAGCCCTTGTCAGCCCTTTTCATGACTCGATGAACAGCCGTTACGTCCTGGTCAGACAGGTAGTTTTGAATTTCCTCGTCGGACAATCCGCCGAGGGAGCGTGTATAAACCACCCCACGTGATGAATTTAAAGTGCGGTGCGCATCCACCCGGACAGGGAAGGTGTGCAGCAGTGAAGTACGCAGCAATTTTTGTGCCTGGAGGGCACTGACTGTTTCTAACAACAAGGTGCCATTTCGTAATCGGGAACAAAATTTTACAGGATCTACAGTTGCGTCGACACCTTTCTGAATAATGAAAGGGTTGACTGTGGAGAAGTCTTGACCTTCGTCCAACTGAGAAACAACTAGGAACTGTGGCACTGATGGAAGAATTGTCCGTGGCTGAGACTCATTTAATTTTCGCTTGCGAGCAGACATAGTAGATGATGAGGAAAGAATTGCGGAAGTATCCCCCATGATTACCGGCGTCTCCGATGGCGCGCTTCTTCCTTGTGGGGGCCCTCTCTGAGGGCACTCCCGCCTTAGGTGATTGTTCACACCTCAGGTCACACCTCTCGATAAACAGACAGAGGGACCAATTGACACTTTCGGAAGGTATCAGCTCGGGTAATCACCCCTCCCTGGGCCTCGCGGTTACCAGGGTTACGTACGTGTCCTACCTGTCTACCTGGGCGGGGAATTACTCGTTACCCTGTCACCGGCTCGTGTGGGGTTGAGTGGGTCGGCCTTCAGAAACGTACAGGGAGGAAAAACGAGAAAGGGAGGAACAAAGAAAAGGAAAGGGAAGAAGAGAGGTCTCAAACGCCGCAGCAGAGAAGAGGATAAAGAGAAGAGTTAAGGAAAAGAGAAGGACAAAGGAAGGACAGTGACTTGCTATCAGAGAAAGTGAAGAAGAGAGACTCTTTTACAGTCTCTCTTCTTTTACAGTTTCAAGCGTCCGTCTCTGGACGTAGGCACTAAACATACTCCCAGAGGGGGAGAAAAGGAAGGGAAGAGGCGGGGTGAGGGAGGGGGGGGGGGGAAGATGGTGGATGTGGAAGGATGTGGAAAAGGAAGGTATGCAGCCCAGAAAGGAAAGAGGGCCACACTAGCTCGGGGTCCCGTGCTCGCTACGCACGTATCCAAAAAAAGAGTTGTGGACCCCCTGGGGGAAATAATATGTGTGTGTGTGCGCGCGCGTGCGTGCGTGTGTTTCAGTCGTACCAACCTGACACGTCTGCTTCTAAAAGTAGTTAACTCAACAAGCCAAGTAGCACTTGTCAGTGCCGGCAAAATACGTTCAAAGCTCAGCCGTCTCAGAACCGCCGTAGTTGAGATCAGTTACGTAATCCAGGGAGACAAAACTTTTCCAGCCGACGGTTGTTGTTGTCGTGTATTTTCGGACACTTTTTTTCTAGGGTGGAGTGCTCGATCTATTTCGATGTCAGTGTACCCATTTCTCTTGAATGCCTTTCGCAAATGGCTTAATTCATCTTGCAAATAAATTGGCTCACAGATGTTATTAGCCCTGTCCACTAAAGTTTTTATGACTCCCCTCTTCTGCCTAGGATGACGATTCGAATCCTTATGTAGGTAACGATCGGTGTGTGTGTCTTTCCTATATACCTTGTGCCCTAAAGTCCCATCTGCCCGTTTACTAACCAATACATCCAAAAAATTTAGTTGTCCATTATTCTCTTTCTCCATGGTGAATTGTATCTTTGGATTGAAACTGGTTATGTGCACCAAAAAATCACTCAGTTCCTCTTCAGCATGATTCCGTATCACAAAGGTGTCATCCACGTGTCGATACCTTTTCAAAGGGCGTTTTTTGGCCGACTGCGGCACTTGTTGTTCGAAAAATTCCATAAATAAATTAGCAATAGCAGGGCTCAGAGGGCTACCCAGGGCCACCCCATCAATTTGTTCATAAAACTCATGGTTATATTGAAAATAAGTCGAGGATAGACAATGTCGAAACAACGCTATTATATCAGTAGGAAACATATCAGCTATGTAAGAAAGAGCTTCGTCAACAGGGACCATGTTGAACAGGGATACTACATCGAAACTGACAAGGATGTCACTTGGACTAATTGTGATCTCCCTGAGTTTTTCGATAAAATGCATGGAATTTTTAATATGAGTGTCAGTTTTACCTATTTTCAGTTGCAACATAGAAGCAAGATATCTAGCCAGCTCTTGAGTAGGAGCCCAATGGCGCTTATTATCGGTCTCAATGGGACATTGGGCTTGTGTATCTTAGGTAACCCATACAGTCTAGGAGGGTAAGCTTCCTTTTTTGTCTTCTGTAGGAATGGAAGAGCTTTTTATTAATCGCTGGGTAGCACTTAACACTTTCGGTGTAGGGTCCTTTTCAGTTTTTTATAGGTGATAGGATCCAAGAGGCCACTGATCTTTCTATGATAATCCTCACTCTTCAGCATGACAGTAGCATTACTCTTATCAGCAGTAAGTACAATAATATTCCTGTCCTCCTTGATCTCCCGTAACGCCTTCCTTTCTCCTAGGGATAAATTACTGCTGGGTGGCTTGGCATTACGTAATATCCTGGCTGCTTCCATCCTGATTTCATCGGCAGAATGCGGTGATAACAGACGAATCCCTGCTTCTATATTGGCAACAATATCTTCTGCGGGAATCTGTGATGGAGTGATAGCAAAATTTCCTCCTTTCGAGAGAACAGAGACTTTCTCCTTGGATAGTTCCTTCAAGAACAAGTTGATAACTGTATGGGAATTGTCTGTAGTCAATGTTTCCGGTTTTTGTAAATGCTCAAACTTCTTCTTCTGCCTCTTCGAAGACACTTCTGCGCTAAGGTCCATAGATCTAAACGTTAATCTATCCACCTTATTCCAATCACCCAACGGCATAGTATTGCTGATACGTAAATGAAGATTTAACAGTTGACTACTAGTTACCGCAAGTCCTCGACGTGTTTGATGGATACGCTCCCCCAGCATCGACAATTCCGTTATTAAACCCGCATGTATAGAGAAGCTACAGAGATCTACAAGCACGAAAATAATTTTAGTAAAAGAGAAGAATTAAAACTAGACAAGATATGGCGGTCGACTCTGTACCAACGAAGTGACCATCGATTACCTATAATCGAGAGAGATGGCACTAGCCAGAGATAGTTTTAAAGTCGAAAGCACGTGATGAGTGGTGGCGCCATCTAAGCACTCTATATAAGCGGGACCTCCAGCGCCTAGCAGCCAGTCGCCGACTCACCTCAGAAGATGTTGCCCGCAGTAGGCAACGAAACATCAGGAAGGAGAAGCAGTTTTATATATGGACCACGGCAATTCAGCCCGGAAGTTTTAATTAATGAAAAGTCTTAATCGTTCGAAAAAATTTTGCTTCGTTTAGATTTTACTTGCAGAAACATGTTTTTTGTGAGGGGCTTTTTCTTCCGCCTCACTTCTGTGTTTCAGACTTGGGTGTACCGGTTCAAATTTTGTGAGATGGTAGACATATAATTAATGGTCGTCCTGTTGCTGTGCGAAAGCTTTATCTGCTGCCACGATATAGCGGTGTAAATCTGCACGTAAAATGCACGTACAGCGTGTGAACTTTGAGATGGCTGAGTTCAGATTATGGGGGCCGGAGGCGGGGATAATGGGAGCGGAGGGAGCAAGCCCAAACCCTACAATGACCGACACGGCCGGAGGAAGGCTCGCCTGCCCCTAAAGTGTTCGCGCCACAAACTACGCGTGATGCTTCCGTTAAAGCATAAGTCACACTCGGATGTAAAAATCGTTTTAAATGTTGTTTGTAAACGAAACTGAAACTATCTTACGCATTAAAATGGTTAATAAATGTCTAAACTGCAAAAATTAAGAACACTTTTTGTGAAACAGAAAAAACATTTTGGACCATTCAGTCATTCGCCTCTCGGTGACGCTCTTCGGTTTATGTGTGTGCTTCTTCCTCACTTGCATCTGATGTCTCTGTATTAGCGATAACACAGTGGGACTATACTGTAACATGAATGTTTTTCGAAATAGTACAGTAACTAGCGGTAGTTCCATACAAAGCAATACGATAGTAATGAAAGGTACAATATAAGGTAATTCCGACGAAATTGAGGGCTCCTTCAAGGCGATCTCGCACAAAATACTCGAAATGGAAACTCATCTTTTTTTTTTCCCAGGCGTTTTCGGTGATTCACCAGGATGAGTTTTGGAAAAGTGTTTGAACCTCCCAGTGCTACTCATTCTTCGTCCTGTGTATGTGGCAGCTCTCGCGGAAGATTTGTAAATGCGGTGGAGTAATTCTTTCCGTTTCCTTTCCGTTTTGTACAATTCATACGCACGCACTGTAATTTAGCGAGCGTCGCTACGCAGCAGTGATTTGCTTCTAACGGCAGTCCTACCTGTAGGCGGCTAGCGAGATGGCTCAGGAACTGCCCGATCAGTTATTTTGGTAACGTACTGCACAATTTAAAAAAAAAACATTCATAACTATGCTTGCCAAATGAAACTGACAAAATTACCGAACGCTGACTGTCGAAAGAATTTGCCAGTCTGAGACTGAACACAAAGCTTTTATTAACTATTAGAATTTTGGTTATTATTGCTATTTACAACATTCAACAAATTTTTGCTACCGTTAATTTTCTGGCAAAAGCAGTTGCTTTTGCAGACTTCAAAGTACAATGAATGCGCAATTCTGCTTTTACCATAGCAACACGAAGTTTTTTGACCTAGAAAGTTACAAAGTCTTGTTCAGCATATCCACCAAATGTTTATTGACTTGATTTTGCAAATCACTATACAAATTAGTGATATGAATGGAATTCTAAAAATATCGAACGACTAATATTTCGGCATCAAACACCTGGCAACCCAGCTAACAACAATGAAGTGTAAAACAAAACAAAAAAAGACGACAGTAGCTGCCTCACTTAGTACAGTCAACTGCCTAATGTTGGTTGCAGCCAAAACACCTATGATGTGGGGCGAAGATTTTCGATGTTTACCTACTTCTACCGATTCAGTGAACGATCTGCCAACTTGTAGTCAACACAACGTAAAATCCGAGTTAAAGTGACACAGATAGTAATAAAAAATATATTCCTACAGCAATTGTGAGAAGCGTTTCCAAAAATCTTTCGTCATCCAGGTTTTACATGCAAAAATAATGCGTCTGCACCTGAAACGGTGTTTCGTAGAAAAAAGTTGCATATAAGAGCAGCATTTGGATATAATTAAAAAACTGGTTAATACAGATGATTGTTTATATGTCGAAGATTTTATTGACCAGTGGCTTAAAATCATTGAAAACTCTTCGTACGTGTAAGGTAATGCACGTACTAATCCAGAATTATGTCCAGCCCTCTACTAGATGATGTACTGTTTGAGTGAGCATTTAAAACTTTATTGCTGACCACGCGCAAAATTGAACACGAAAATTGCTATAAAAATAATTGTCAGAAGAAATTTCACCTTATTCCTAACCAACAGAAAATGTTTTGCTGCGTTTTCTACAAAAAATGGAGTTCTATCTAGTAGAAAATTTACTTTCGGAAAAACATGCTCTAGTTCATGAATTTTTGTACGAGATTGAAAAGTTGACAGTATTTTGTCGTGGATACATTGTGTTTCAGTTATTCTGCTTATTTCAGTCAACCATAATCATAGTTAATTCGGATTTGTTGCCACAACATTTTATTCCGAAATTATTCACGTGAATTTTTCTAGGGATAGCTCCTTAATTTCAGTTTTTGCTATTGCATACTTTAAATAAACAATGACATGATTTTTGAGATAAGAGATAATAACGAGATGTATGCTTTCACTATTATACTATTTGTTGTGCAAATCGTTCAGCTAACGATAAAGTAAGCTTTTAAGTAAGTTTATCTATCTAATATGGTCGTATCGTAAGTTTATCTACGTAACATAAACTGTTTACGTATATTATTCTCATGAACTTCGCACAGTGTTTAATATATCGTTCGGTGTCGTATTTATGTCTCCTGTTATTAAGTATTTATGGTTACTTTATATATGTCTGCATATACAGTCTCATAGGTATATGAATAAAATGTGTGAAACTATAAAACAGAAGAAACTTTAAAAAACTAAAGAAGTCAAACAAAATTAAAAAATATAAAACAAAATAATAAAAAATATAAACTATGAAAAAATAACAAGCCGGCCGAAGTGGCCGTGCGGTTAAAGGCGCTGCAGTCTGGAACCGCAAGACCGCTACGGTCGCAGGTTCGAATCCTGCCTCGGGCATGGATGTTTGTGATGTCCTTAGGTTAGTTAGGTTTAACTAGTTCTAAGTTCTAGGGGACTAATGAGCTCAGCAGTTGAGTCCCATAGTGCTCAGAGCCATTTTGAACCAAAAAATAACACATAAAACAAAAACCCCTCTAGGGCAAGTGACTTTGTTGTGGTGCTAAGGCTTGTGTGTCCTTAGTACGCAGTTGGTTGACAGGAGAGGTTCCTCCATACCAGGCAGGTAACAGTAGAGGAGCCAGACTAACAACTCCCAAATCGAGTGACATGATTCAAAAGGCAATAGAGATACACATATCGGATCAGTCGTCGCTCGAGTCAAAAAAAATCTATGGCGGTCTAATTTCAAATTTATTGTAGAGTACAGTTTTTGAACCAGAATGAAAAATGCTCTTATCATAGCACACAAAAGGCCAATATGTCCTGCGCAGAGATGAGGTTGTAAAAGAAGGGAACTAGCTTTTAGACTTCTCTACTTCTCTGGCAGGTTCTAATTCATTTAAATCAAAACATCTTGACATATTGGTGCTTTTTTTTACCTGGCACAGTGCGCTCTGTTAGCTGCAAGGTGTTGGCATACCTGCAGCTTGGAATTTATTGGCTAATGTCCCTGATCCTGTGTCCAAAATCCAGAAGATTTGCCAACGCTACTAAGCAATGAGTAATACCATATACCTAAAGAACAAACAACTAACAATTAAAAATGTTCTTATGGGGGGATAAATTGTCTAGGAGCGGATTTGTTCCATGGAGGCTGCTAATACAATTTCTTAATTTCTCGGTGCTGGAGTTGATTTTTTTTCATGAGGGGGACCATTTTCCCCCCAAAGAGCAAATAGACAAAAATCTATGTACTTCTAGAGAGCGGGATGCATCTACAATAGGGCGTATGTGAGAGTGTGGGTGCATCTGTAATTGCAAGTATTATCCCTAAGTGGAGATATATGCGTCCTAAACTTCAAAGAATAAAGGATGAGAACCAGAATGGAAACTACCCTTATCATAGCGCAAGAAAGGCGAATATGACCCGGGCAGAGTTAGAGAGGTAAAAGAGGGAACTTGCTTTTCAAATTATCTGGCAGCTTCCAAGACATTTAAATCACAACATCTTGACATATTAGCGCTTTTTTCCCCCGGCACAGTATACTGTAAGACATGACGCCATGAAGGATGACATGATGGCACACGTCATGTTATACGATACAACATCATTCATCATGTTACTTTACGTGACACAATGCATTGTATTATATGACATGGATATTAACACTAGCAAATAAAAAAGTGAGAATATGTCTAGATATTTTGATTTAAATGTCTTTAAAGCTGCCATATAAGTCGAAAAGTAGTTCCCTTCTTTTACATCCCTAACTGTGCCCAGGACACGTCCGTCTTTTTTGTGCTGTGATAGGAGCACTTTTCATTCTGGTGCACAATATATAGGTGAGAGAAAGAGATCTCTTGACAATAATTGTACGTGTCCTGATCGACGGGTTGTCAGAGGCCACATTCAGTTCAAAAGCTCTGTTAGTGAGCAATTATTACTGTCAGTAACACTGTCATTCGTCTGTTCCTAATATGCATCGTCTTATGTTAAATTTTGAAACTTGTCAGGATATAAAATGTATTAAATCCGGGTACAGGAGGGTAATAAATCAATTACAAAATGAGAGTTTTAGGAGACTACTCAAAGACAAGAACTGGATACATATTTACACTTATTTTCTCATCTGAAATTGTTTTCGCCTAAAGGTAACTCAAATTAAACTGAACTCTAAAAATAAACCACGGATTACGCAAGGCATAAAAGTATCAAGCGTGACAAAAAGAAAACCGAGTCAACTATGTAGGAACAGTTCTGATGCTAGCATTGCAATGCATTACAACGACTACTGCAAAATATTGAAGAAAGTAATCCAGAAGTCTAAGCAGCTTTATTACGAGAAAAAGAAAGTTACGTCGGGTAACAAAATAAAAACTATTTGGGATACAGCGAAGACTGAGGCAGGTGGGGCCAGAAAGGAATAGGAACAGATAGCTCCAAAATTGAATGAGACATTGACAACAAGTGCATGTTGTGTTGCAAACCTCTTAAACAAACATTTTGTTTCTGTGACTGACAGCTTGGGTTTATCAGATTCAGAAAACAGTACAATGGGGTATCTAAGAACAGTCTCCACAAATAATTTCAGTAAAATGTAAATGACACTCACTTCTCCCAAAGAAGTAGCAACTATCACAAAATCCTTAAAATCAAATTATTCTAGTGGTTATGATGACATGTCAACAAAATTAATCACGGCATTCATGTGAATTGAGTCCTATCTTAAGTTACCTGTGTAATCAATCTCTAACATGTGGAACATTTCCAGACGCGAAAATAGGCTGACGTTAAGCCTCTTGAGAAGGTTGTGTTGTTGTGTTCAAGAGTCTTCTTAAGCATCTGACTGCAAATAACATATTATCCAAGTCACAGTTTGGAATACTTAAGGGTTCCATATACAAAAGCCTATTCACGCATATAGTTAGAATATACTGAATTCATTAGATAGGAAATTAGAGGCTACTGGCATTCTCTGTGATCTGTCAAATGGCTTTGACTGTGTGATCACAGACTCCTCTTAAGTAAATTAGAATATTATAGTGTCACTGGCAGTGCTGCAAAACGGATCGAGTCTTACCTGACTAACAGGAAACAGAGAACACCGTTGCAAAATACCTGTGAAGTAAGCAATCAGTCTTCATGTGATTGGGAATTAATTAATGTGGAGTTCAAGTTTCCATCTTGGGTCTGTTGCTTTTTCTCGTGTGTTGTTGTGTTCAAGAGTCTTCTTAAGCATCTGACTGCAAATAACATATTATCCAAGTCACAGTTTGGATTACTTAAGGGTTCCATATACAAAAGCCTATTCACGCATATAGTTAGAATATACTGAATTCATTAGATAGGAAATTAGAGGCTACTGGCATTCTCTGTGATCTGTCAAATGGCTTTGACCGTGTGATCCCAGACTCCTCTTAAGTAAATTAGAATATTATAGTGTCACTGGCAGTGCTGCAAAACGGATCGAGTCTTACCTGACTAACAGGAAACAGAGAACACCGTTGCAAAATACCTGTGAAGTAAGCAATCAGTCTTCATGTGATTGGGAATTAATTAATGTGGAGTTCAAGTTTCCATCTTGGGTCTGTTGCTTTTTCTCGTGTATATTAGTGACCTCTCGTGTGTTATATTGCCAGATGCTAAGTTTGTTTTGTTTGCAGATATCTAGAAAGGACGCTTGTAAGGTGTGCGATTGTTTCCAATGCCAATTTAGACTTCAAGTTACAGTGAGTCCGGAAGCTAAGAGAAATCTGAAATTGCAGCTGCGCAAAAGTGAATGATCAGGAAAAGTGATGAGAGAGAATATAGATGAATCCCAAAACCTACACAGTTATATATGCTGTATCTCTATTGTAGTGAAACCAGAATTTTATTCGTGACATCATAACAAGAAAATTACCAATGAGATCGCCCCACACTGGGAGCCATACCAAAATAAATCCCATCACTGGGCACCAACTACATCACAACCTTTTTCGGCCTTTATGTGGTTTTGAGTCCCTTCAGATAGACGAACATGCAGGCAGGCAGCGGGCAGGCCTGAGTACACCATATTTTGAGGACCAGGTTCTACATGTTATTGAGACGGACCCTGGTACAAGCTAGAGGCAAGTGGCCCATCAACATGGTGTAGTCAAAGTACGATTATAGTTGTCCTGCGTGACAACTGCTGCTATCCCTATAACCTGCAACGAGTGCTAGGATTTTCTACAGCGTATTTTCCTCTATGGGCAGGATTTTGTCGATGGTTTTTGCATCAGTCCATCACAATTATGGAACTTCTGTCATCAGTCCACTGTACTGACGAAGAAAACTTTACTAGAACTGGCATCCCCAAACTGCATAAACGTCATCTGTGGGCTACAGATAATCCTTGAGGAATTGTTGAGGCGTCTCATCAGCATCGGTTCAGCGTCAGTGTGTGGGCAGGGATTCTTGACGATCACACACTTGGGCAGACACTTGGGCAACGCCTCGACGGAGCAACGTACCTGTACCTCCTTCGGAATACTCTGCCTGGGATGCTTGGAAATGTGCCTTTGGCAATACGACAGGTTATTTGATTTCTGCATGTCAGATCACCACCCTACTTCCGATTTACATTTCACCAACGCTTCATCTTCCCCGGACAGTGGCTAGGAGACGGAGGCCCTGTAGCATGGCCTGCTAGAGCACCGGACTTAAATCCCCTGGATTTTTACCTCGCGGGGCATCTGAAAAGCGTTGTGTATGCTGAACCAGTTCCTGATGTGCAGACCTTTCAACAGTGTGTTCACAATGCCTATGACGCTAGTCGGAGAGAAGCCAGAATGTGTGGAAAAATGCGGCAATCCGTGAGGCGACCTGTGAATGCGTGCACTGCATCACATGGAGTCCACTTTGAACATCTGTTGTGACGTCTTTGCGATGCAGCTCAGTACCGTGTTCCGGGACGATTTTTTGTCTTTGCACGCACACTATCTGTTTCTAGACACATGTTCGTAGGACATTTTTTCCTCCATTTCCAGTCAGCAATCAATCACTGCAGTTTGTCAGTTTTATTAACGTTCACCCTGTATAGTCACCTACATATGACATGCATATAATGACTAAACAGCTCTATCTTTAAATTTTATGATTAAAATTTTAAGAGTGTGAGCAATAAAATAAAATGAAAAGAAACTTAGTACTGGCGGGAATCGAACCCAAGTCCACAAATGTCCAGTCTCCGCCTTCCTTTCCTTTTTAAATTTGAAGGACCTGTTAAGATTGGTACTCATAACCATCTACACATCAACATTGTATGATAACCACTATGTTAAAACATCAATATGCTTTGTACCTCTCGTCCTTGGTGTGGACATGACAATGGAGCTTTGAAAATCCATCACACTCTACGCTTGCACAATACACCACACGCATTTCATAGAAAGTGCATGTCTGAACATTGGAGGGGAGAGGCTCCTACATCGGCACTTCTGATAGAGCATCAGAGCTCGAACAGAAAGGTTTAGGTGTTCGTTTTTCCCGCGCGCTGTTCGGGAGTGGAATGGTAGAGAGATAGCATGATTGTGGTTCGATGAACCCTCTGCCAAGTACTTAAATGTGAATTGCAGAGTACTCATGTAGATGTAGATGTAAAGCTAATTCGTGTGGCGCTAGCACGTCCAAAAACTATAGGTGAAGGCGCTTGGTGTGTGTGACTATTTCAGACGCATGAATCGCTTACTGCAGAAAGGCAGCTGGTCCGAAATTTATAAACTTTCTTTTCTTGACAGTTTTGGTTCTGTGTGGATCAGTGCATAGTTCACAGTAAAAAAAAATAAAAAATAAAAAAACTGTTAGCACGATAACTCGTGTCTCGCAACGCCGTCAATTTTACTCCACACAGTGATTAGCCTGATACATGTTGGTGGACGGAGGAAAGATACTATATTGTGTATGACGTTGTTGTCCAAATAAAACATTCCTCAAAAAAGTTAATTTTTTCCATTGTTCGAATGGATGCTGATTCTTTCATCAACTGCAGTCCAAATGGTTCAAATGGCTCTGAGCACTATGGGACTTAACATCTTAGGTCATCAGTCCCCTAGAACTTAGAACTACTTAAACCTAACAAACCTAAGCACATCACACACATCCATGCCCGATGCAGGATTCGAACCTGCGACCGTAGCAGTCCCGCGGTTCCGGACTGCAGCGCCTAGAACCGCACGGCCACCGAAGCCGGCAACTGCAGTTCCTGGTGGCCTACATTCTATAAAAGAACCTATCTGAGCGATGGTTCTTAAGGTTAAGTCTTTCCTAGCACCTGAAAAGGGTTCTCACAATTCCAATATTACTTGAGATGACCGTAAGTTTAGTTTCATGAACAGAATAATTATGCAAGGTACTTTTATCCTTTATTTACAGCATAAATTCAATATTATGTGACAGAAGCAAAATAACATCATCATAAATACATAAGATTAGAATTTCAGTCATGAGCTCTTGAAGGACTTGAACATAAAGCTCTTTTGGATTAGGAAGATGACAGCGATTCTCACACCGACGGTCCCAAGAAAAATGAATCCACGTTTTCAATCGTTCCAAGTGAGAACAGACTACAGAAACGCAGGTTTGTTTATTGGTCCTGATGGAACTCAGTGGAGTAAAACACTGCCATCATGCATCAGAATTCGTGTATATAGTACCATGAAAATTCCACCTGAACCAATTACATGTAGTTCAACTGTCACTCAAAGAAAGTATGGAACAATTTCATCTCGCAAAGAACTTTTGAGGGTGTTGCATATTGTACGAATATAGAAGGAAGGTGCATTGCTAGTAACAAGAACAAACTGATGGAGTATTGTGCCGGAGGAAGCAAATGAATTTTTGGGAGCTTGATCAGACAAAACAAACCAGCGAGAAACCAACGACACTGAGAGGAAACACAACAATATTGGAATATACAATATTTCATAAATGTTCTTTTGCTTGAAGAACTATTGCAGGAAAAAGTTACAGCAAAGGGAACTCTCAGACAAAACAAGGAAATTCCACCAGAAATGGTTGCTTCCACATCCAGAGAAGCTTTATCATTGTCGTACGGTTTTTGAGACAATTTGTTAACCGTAGTTACGTGCCAGAAAAGATCTAAAGTGTCAAACTGATCAGTTCTCTGGACCACAATGTCTTTGGCGCCCTCAACCCATCGGAGGGGGAAGGCGATCTGGACGCCACACGGCACGTCCCCAAAACAGCCGCCATTACTATTCGAATGCAGACTGCCATTTCCGAAATACGAAAAGCATGAAGAGACCAAATTGTATGTTATAATTTTATACACTATTAGGCTAACTTGTTCCAGCTATGTATAAACATATGGCCATAGCTCGTCAGGTATAAACGACTGAGGTTGTGAGAGACACCAGGAAGGGTGGATTCCGTTGATTTAAATTCAGGCAAATGCAGGTCTTATTCCTTAAACAAGTTTACGGGTGACCACCTGTAATGTCCTTGTTTAACACATTGTATACGCTCCAAACAAAAAAAAAAAAAAAAAAAACAGTAAAATAAAATAAAAGAGAAAGAAAGAAAGAAAACCGCCGCATCACGAAATGTAATTATCTGAATAGGACGTAAATCGGTAGAAGTAGTGTACATGTACCGACAAACAAATAATTACAGTTCCAGAAAAATTGAGGGATTTATTCAACAGCTCGACATTCACAAATGGAGAAGTGTATAACCGTTTCATCCACCTGTGGCCATTATGCAAGCTGTTATTCGGCTTGGCATTGATGACACAGTTGTTGGATGTTCTTCAGACGAGCATGTTGCCAAATTCTGACCAACTGGAGCGTTATTTCGTCAGAACCCCGAACTGGTCGAGACACCTGCCCGTAATGATCCAAACGTTCTCAATTGGGGAGAGATCCGCCTTGGTGGCCAAGCAGTGGTTTGGAATGCACGACGACAAGTAGCAGAAAGTCTCGCAGTAATAGGATGGAGATTATTTTGCTGAAATGTAAGCCTGGATGCTTCCCAATGAAGATCAACAACTTGGGGCTTGATTATCTACAACGAACCGCTGTGTTGCCGCGCATGACAATTACAGTGATCCTGCTGTGAAATGGAATGGCATCCCAGAGCAACACTCCTGCTTGTCGCGCCGTATGGCGAGCGACTGTCAGGTTGATGAGATTCCAGGCAGAATATGCCCGACATCATTGCATACGAGGTGTGCAGAGATCACTGGCAGTCGGCGCTAGAGGCACCGTAAGCTCAGCTCTGTTTATATCAGGATCGTAGTAACCCTTCTTTGATAGGTGAGGTCCTTTTACACCCCAATGCCCTGTTAAATTAAATGAAACAATTTAACCTAGACGTAGGATTCTCGTCTTACAGGTATGGATTATTATTTTTATTATAAATGGGGAAAATATTTAAGGTTTTACTACGGCGTGTACAACAATAATCTTGATTTTTTGCATTGGGGTCAGGCAACACCTCAAGAATAGAAAATGTGATTTTCAATGTTATGTTTGAACTTTATTACGATAGCGAAAAATCTGGGATCAACGCTTTCTCAACCGACATTTATGTGTCCATTGTTGTAAACAGTTCGCAGAAAATACAAAGACGTGCATTCCTGCAATAAATGCACAAACAGAATTTGTGTTTTGTTGAAGTACGAGGTGATATATTTTACTCATATTGGATGATGATTGAGAAGGGCTAAGAGCTCAAACAGTCTTTAGCAGGTATATATAAGAGTAACAGTGATGAATCAGTTTTGGGAAATGAAGGTTTGAGTGATACTGATGAAGATATGACAGAGAATGATATACAGCTGGAAGTCTAGTTATATGTGAATTAATATGAAGAAGATGATAATGGTACAATATTCAGGTAACTATTGTGTCTACTCTTGCATGTAGAAGTGGACTGGTAATATTTACAGTACCACCTGATATGCCTAAACAAGCTTCCAGGAATATAATATCTGACAATTCATGTATTCCATGTCACCTCAGACCACAATTCAAAGAAGTGAAAATTTTCGCAGACCGTTTATTACCAATTACATTCAGAGTGTAATAGTAATACACACCAATAATAATGCAGAAGACAGTGAAATTCGACAGCCATATCCCGAGGGGGGGGGGGGGGTTGAACTAGAATTGACATATCAATGGGAATCCTTTGCTCTACTAATAACAGCTAGTTTACACAAGGCACGTGGAGAACCTTTGAGTGAATTTTGGTGAGATTATTGTGGCTTACACCATTTTCGAGCCACAATGAGCTTTAAAGATGTGATCTCTAAGTCTTTGTCTTTCCCTGTAGCATGCTTCTACAAAATCTACTCGGTTTACAAGCCGCATCATTTAGAATAAGACACACGAGCTTCCTAGGACATCGTCATCAGGAGTTGAAATCAATGACTACCTATGTAGGCACGCTGATCTACTCATGTAGATGTAACGGCAGCATGTGGAGCCTTCCAGAGAGGCCCGGAGTGCTGCATATGCAGGAGGAAAGCTGAACAGCTACTAGGTAACTAGAGGTTACGTCCACCCACGGAACCGAGTGACGTCACATGGAGCGAGCGGCCGGCACTACGTTTGAAACTGCCGCTCCCTGTTGACACACCCGTCAATCCTACGTCTTTCCTACTACCACCCTTACATGCTCATTCCATTTCATATCGGTCTGCAATGTTATGCCCAGATAATCCGTCGACGTAACTGTGCCAAGTAGTACACTACCAACACTGTATTCGAATATTATGGATTTGTTTTTCCTACTGACCTGCAGTAACTGACATTTATCTTCATTGACACCTACTAGCCGTTCAACATATCAACTAGAAATTTTATCTAAATCATATTATATCCACGCACGACGCCACATTTCCTTACATCACAGCATCATCAGCAACCAGTCGCAGACTGTGCTCACTCTCTCCACCAGATCAATTAAGTACATCGTAAACAAGAGCTGGGCTACCACAATTCCAGGGGACATCAGACGGAGCCCTTGACTCTGATTAATACTCGCCATCGAAGACAATTCACTGGGTTCTGTTACTTTAGGATCTTCGAGGCACTTACATACCTGGAAACGTAAACTGTATGCTTGTACAACCTTTAAGAATCTGCCGTGGGGCATTGTGTCAAATGTTTTTCATATATCTAAGAATATGGAATCTGCGTGTTGCTCTTGATCCATGGTTCGAAGGGTGTCATATGAGAAAACGGCAAGCTGAGTTTCGCAAGAGCTATTATTTCTAGAATAATATGATTCGTGGACAGAAGCCTTCCGTTCTCGACGGAATTTAATGTATTAGAATTGAGAATAAGTTCAAGAATTCTGTAGAAAACCGATATTAAGGATATTGGTCTGTAATTTTGCTGGTCGGTTCCTTTGCCATTCAGCAACGATTTATTACCGTTCCTTGACCCTGCACTGGGCAGAGGTTCGCGATAAATGCAATCCCAAAGTCTACTGTTTGTAATACCAAATCGGTATTCCATCCGGACACGGCGAACTTATTACTTTCAGTTGTTTCATCTGCTTCTCTACGACAGGGATGCGTATTACTATGTCCGCCATGTGAGTCTATGCGGTGGTCGAACTTCGGAATGTTTGCACGATTCACGCAAGTATAGGGTTTCTTAAACGCGAAATATAAATTTCTCGCTTTCCTTTTGCTATTTTCCGTTGTCACACTAGACTGGTGAACGAGTGACAGGATAGAAGCGTAAGACACACATAGCGATTTTGGGCATGTCCAGAATTTACTCGGATTCTCGTCAAGAACCTTTCGCTAAGGTGTGATGATGATAGCTGTATGCTACGGTATGGACATTTTCCAGCCACTCGAACTTCTATTAATTTTTGTCTCTCTGTTCCGCACGAGAATTAATTTAAATATTTCCTGTAGCACGTTAGTTGAATGATTTCTTTATTCACTTTTAAACCATTTTAATCCATATACACATACCCTTTAACCACGCGGGATATGTCTATAGCATATAATTTAAGGACGAACGTCACAGCATCCATGCATAACTGTATCTAGGTTCTGATATGTTTTACATTTCTAAACAACAGTGGATACAAAATGTCCGCATAACGTCTCCGATAAAGCACTGCGGAATGCTGTGTGTAATTCACGGTGTTGTTGTTCAGTGACGATCCCTGGTAACGTTCGGAACAATGCATGGTCGGTGGAGAAGGGCCTGTGTCGTTGCCTAGCATCATTGCGATTTCTGCCGAAGCTATCTTAGTGTCGTTACGAAATCGTGCGCTTGCTTAAACCGAGAAGAAACTATCGATATTCTTTTTTGAAGTGGTAGAGCTTTTTTTCAGCAAAACAGCCGCTGTTGAAAGCTCATTCCGAGCTTGTGAGCTTCGCAAGAAGTCTTAGCTCCAGCTTTGGGGGCACGGGACGCATCAGTGATAAAAGGTATGTTCCAGCGGCTTGCTGTCACTCTTTATTCCTCTTGTAGCAGGAGACATGTAATTACAATCTGTGAATTATTCTGTCCCACTATCTGTATACAATATTAGTACTGGCGTATTAATCTTTGTTTTCGGATTGTGAAGCGTGTTACGGAAACCTGGTTGGTTACTGGATTCCCTATGACAGATAAGACTCTGATCAGGTGTTCATATTGTAGCACTTCTTCGTAACTTCCACATAGCTGAAATCTTTGTTGCTTTAATTTTTGTGACAATCTTACTGAATATGTGACACTATATCTGCAATGCATTCGAGTATTCACAAAGTGAGTGAGACGTTCAATAGTGTAAAGTGGGGATTGTAATTTTATAGACCAGCGCTGTAATGAGCAAGGCGACTGTGTGTCACATAGGTACTGAACGCTAAATCACATTTCTGGCAATATTTTGAACTATTAATTAAGAGGAAGTTTTCTTTACGCGAATTGTACGCTCAGGTGACGAAAGACGAGGGATTCCTCTTAATATAGTGACTGATCTCCTTTTGCACGGGGTAGTGCAACAACTCCATGTGGAATGGACTCAGCAAGCCATTGGATGACCGCTGCTGTCTCTACAGGCGTCCATAATTGTGAGAATGTTACTAAAGTAGGACTTTGTGCGTGAACTGATCTCTCGATTATGCCCCATAAATGTTCGATGGAATACATGTCGGGGGATCTGGGTGGCCATATCATGCACTTGAATTATCCAGAATTTTCTGCAAATCAGTCGTTAACAATTGTAGCCCGGTGACAAGGCGCAGTGTCATCCACAGAAATGAAATCTATGAATAGCTGCAGATAGTCTCCAGGTAGACGAGCATCACCATTTCCAGTCAATGATCGGTTGAGTTGGACCAGAAGACCCAGTCTATTCTATGTAACCACAGCGCACACTATTACGGAGGCAGAATAAGCGCGCACAGTATCCTGAGGCAACTTGGGTCCATGGCTTCGTGGGTTCCCCGTAACACTCTAAGCCTACAGTAAGCTATTACCAAATAAAAACGCGACTCATGTGAGCATGCTAAGGATTCTCCAGTCGTGTAAGGTTCAATAAATATGGTCGCGAATCCATGAGAGGCGCTGCAAGCGATGTTGTGCTGTTGGGAAAGGCACTCTCATTGGTCGTGTGCTGCCACAGCCTATTAACGTTAAATTTCGGAGCAATCTCGTGATGGACACGCTCGTCGTAAGTCCCACAATGATGTCTGCAGTTACGGCAGGCAGTGTTGCTGGTCTTTTAGCACTGACAATCTAATGCAAACGCAGCTGCACTCGGTCGTTAAGTGAAGGGCATCGGCCAACGTAATGTCCGCGATAGGAAGTAATGCCCAGAATTTGGTATTCTAGACCCACTCTAGACCCTGTGGATCTTGAAATACTCAATTCCTTCTTGATTTCCGAAATGGAATGGCCTATACTCCTAGCTCCAACTGCCATTACGCCTTCAGATTTTATTAATTCCCGTCGTGGAACCATTATCACTCCCGAAACCAGTTCACATGAATCACCTGATAATGGACAGCTCTGTCAAACGACTGCAATTTGTATATATTTTACGCGATAACACAGCCAGTTGAATAGTGCAAAAAATGGTTCAAATGGCTCTGAGCACTATGGGACTTAACATCTATGGTCATCAGTCCCCTAGAACTTAGAACTACTTAAACCTAACTAACCTAAGGACATCACACAACACCCAGTCATCACGAGGCAGAGAATGAATAGAGCATGTCGCTATCCAATGTCCTTTGACACCACTGTATATTATGTTGTGAAAAATAGTACAAGTTACGAATAAGGTACTCAGTCGTAGATTTAATCATATCACAGAGAGAGAGAGAGAACGAATAGGTATCTCAAAGAAAGCTTTATAGTGGGTCCCATTTTTATTTCTACTACAAAATAGTATTGTTCCAGAGACGCTTCAAAGGTTGAAATATAACCAGTAAAAATATGAAATCAAACAATGGTGTAGAACAAATAACTTCGAAATGGACTACAATAGGTGATGTCACACTAAGGCATTACCATTTCGTCACTGGTCAAAGCTGCCTATATAGTAATATCGCACATTCCTCTTCAGCTGTTTCGCGTTGATACATTGCTACGAGACATTCTCCCGAGTTGATGACATAAGGATAGTCTTCGTGGCCACTCTTGCATCATGATACTGCCAATTCCGCCATCTGTGAAGTGGTAGCTGTTTCAGCTGTTTACAGCCGTGTGGAGTTGAACCGAAGTGTTTCTCTTCCTGTCGAATAGGTGGCCATAATTTCTGCAGCACAGTTATCTGGTCTCCCTGAAGTGTTTAGCATGGTACCCAGTGGATCTTCTTCCCATTAGTGGTCGGTTTTCATTCCGAAAAGTGATTATTGTGTTGCACGTGAAAATCTTCTGCCTACATGGTGGCGAGCATTTAACATTGACTTAGGTCGAAATTATGTTCTTTTTGAATACTGTGACAGAAGGTAGCTTTTGGTGAAGCTAGTCGTTGGTGTACTGAGCCAGCCTTACGGATCGCCACATGCAGTTCCCCCAGTGCTCGAGTCTTTAGAGGCTCCCTAGACGTTTGTGACTCAACCCGTAGCAGCGTAATTTGACAACCAGTGATTGCATGTCCCACGAGCACACTGACACCTGCACTTAACAGGCGACACAGAAGCACATTAACACACGTCTCTAGAGACATTAGACGAATGTGTTGTTATGATAAGGGTTGCACTACTTTCTCAAGCGCATACAACCAACGTTGTAGAACCTCTCGCTTTCCAAATAAAGTAATTCGGCAGTCCTCAAATAGTACTGAGTCTGTAGTAGAGTTATATACATTAAAATGTGTTGACAAGGAATATATGGAATTTGTTTATGATAAGGAAAGTAGAGTGAGTAGGTGACCGAGGGCATTCTTGTCTAAATCCCTGTATTATTTGAACTTTCACCAGTGCACAATAATTTTAATACCTGTTTTGCCATGCATTGTATCGTTCTAACTAGCTTTGTGGAAGGTCTTTGCGTAAAACGACTTGAAGTAATTTCTTTGGGGTTACCTAATCAAATCCTTTTTCGTTGGCGATAAGAGCAATGTTAAAACAATTTTTCATTCTTATATGGACAATTCAAGACATTTAGGATTCATATCACCACATTCTGATGCCTTCTTCCTTCTTAGACTTTATAAGCTTTACTGAGTTCATCTCTTGTTATTGGATCTACATTTCGTTTTCCATCCACTGTGTTATCTATTCCTGAGGAGTTTCGTAGTTATTTAATCCATACATTAGGACATAATACTACTACAATCTATGTATAAATGCAGAATACGACTCTTAGGAAGACTCTTACGGAGTGATGAGGTACATAATGAACTAGATCCAACAACCATTCAGGCAAAATGAGATCTAACTAGCATGAAATAAATCTCAAATGCCCACCTAGTAATAATACAAGGTGGCTAAGCGTGCTTATGACCGTGTCAAGTGACACAACAATTGATAAAAGTGAGTCTACTACTAATTTATTCATTGCAGTTGAGTTCTGTAGCTCGTGTCAGATTCAGGATTCAGCTTTTCTCGGAGACTCAAGTGATTAAGGCTGGGCGTAGGGACATGGAAACATGTGAAATTTTCTAAATGACTTACCCGTAAATAAAATTGGGTACCTAATCAGAGAATGGACGCGGAAAGATAACATATTAGACATCCTGGTCAGCAACAGGCGAGAACTTTTCGACTTAGCAGAAAAGGGAACCTGTGACGATAAAGCCGTTACAGCACAATTGAAGAGTGTTCCAAATTTCAATAGCGAGAAACGTAGGAATATATCTCCGCTTAGCAATAAATACAAGAGACAGAGTTCGGATTAGCTAATCGGTCAACGACAAAATTACATATCCAGCACTGACAATGTTGACATCAATGTACAAAGATGAAGAGAATTGTACAAGGCGCTTTTACTGCAGATATGTGTCGAACAAAGTTGTGAGGGATGGAATAGACTCGTCGTTGCTCGACAATCATTATAGAAAGCTGCAACGGTAGCAAAGAGAGCCCCTTTGCAAATTTAAACGTAGGCGGAGCCTCAGAGACAAACAAAACATGAAGCAGCTTAAGGAGAGGCACTCTTGAAGCGCTCAACGAACTCGAAAATAAGATTCCATCTACCGACTAGACACAAAACCTTAAAATGTTTTTGTCTTGCGTTATATAGAAATGGATCGAAATCACCAGTCCAGATACTCCCGGATTATAGTGATATCGAAACGGAGGATGACAGATGGAAAACCATATTACCAATAGTCTTTTTGTCAGAACTGTTTACCTGCGAAAGACTGCACTGTAGTTCCTCCTTTGATTCGTCACACGGGTGTCAAAATGACAGATATCACAATAAGGGACCGTGGGATACGAAACAACTTTCTCCTTTCCTACTAGGTCTGTACCGTTGATCCTGGAGGAACGGAGCATTTCTAGTGACTGGAAGAAAATGCAAGTCGTTTTCTGTTGTCAGTCTCACGTAATTACTTTGGAACATACTTTATGATCACGTGCTGTTATATTTCTGAAGACAGCAATTCTCCCCTGTAGGAATCAGCATAAAAACCGAAAACTACGAACGTGAGCAACACGGCTTGCTCTCTTCGTCCACGAGCCCAAAGTGCTGTAGACACCGCCTCCCCACGTGATGCCGTGGTCCATGACTTCCGAAAAGTGTTCCATGCAGTTCCGCATGGCAGAGTAATGAATAAATAACGAGCCTATGGAATATCAGACTCATTGTGTGATTAGGCTGACGAGTTTGTAGCGAACAGAACTTTTTGCGTACCCCATGGCTGTGTTACTGGGCCTTTCGTTTTCATAGAATATAAACAGGTGTGTAAAACGTATGGGCTCAACTTATACACTATGATTCACTGCCAACAATCATTTCAAGATGACACTTGGACCGTACGTAGAAAGAAGAGTTACACTACAGTACATAAGGTTACAACAAGAAATACTAAGTAAGACGAATATAAATGCCACTTACAATCAAAGGCAATAATTACACTCAGGTGACCACGAATGATGAATGTGCCCTGGATGTGGCTCTTAGCAGGGTGTGGGATCGCTATAGAACGCAACACATGTTCAGCAACGTTTTCCCGTTTTATAACTTTTGCGTTTATATCAATTGAGATACGGAGTCCTAAACATGAAGTGCGGACGATGTTCCTGGGTGAATTGCGTATTTTCACCTCTCGCCAGATGAGGGACCGTCCAGAATCACTGGCTCTCTCCTCATCCGAGAAGAGTAAGAGACCTTATTCGTCATTGGTGCAATCCCTGCACACCTACCGCTATGGAAGATCTTTGAACACGGTACATTCGAAGGTCAACGTTACTATGACAACGCACTCCTTCCCCACTTCCGTCATTTCAATGAGCATTCGGTCCTGACCCCATTTTGTGGCTGACAATTCCCGACCGCACGAAGAGTGCACGTGGAGGAGCTCTTGAAACGAGAGGATATCCAGGGAGTAGATTGGTTTAGTTAGCCACTCCCACTACTGTTATCTGACTGAGCATGTGAGAGATGCGTTGAAGAACCGTATTGCAGTACGACCACATGAACCAGAGACCATGCAGCAGTTGTGATTCGCGCTGGTGGAGGAATGAAACACCCTACCACAAAAACTCCTTATAAACTTTGTGCCCAACATGGGAGCACGTTGCGGAGCATGCGTTGTCGTCTGTCTTGATTCGACACCCAGTTAAGTACCGTGTCCCTCTTTTTCTAATGTGCAGGGGCCCCCATACAGAACGGTGACTTCGCTGTATTTATAGTCTTTCAATAAAGGTGTAATCTCTTTTCGTCTCATTTCGAATACTTTTAGTTACCTTTTGTGCTCTGCTGTACGTGTTCCTTCAATGGGCGGTTAAAATTTCATTGAGAAATGTCGGTTGGCAATGACTCATGGCGCGGAAGCTACTTTCGTTATTACGTCTGGCCCTCCTCCTTATAAATGATATAGATGGCGCTGGAAGATGCAAGCACCTTTTCGCTTACGGTGCTCACACAAGAAATGTTACGAAGGTAGAAAACTGTGTAGAGATGTGGAAGACGTGCAGAAAATCTACAGTTGGTGCAGGGAGTTTTAAAAGACCTTCATCACAAACAGATGTACAGATGTAACTTTTTGTGCACAAACAGGAAGAAAAATCCGTTATTGTATCCTCTTGCAGAACAATCGCGGGAAGGAGTAACATCCATAAATGCCCAGTAGTGCGAGTACGGATCGATTTTCGTGGAAAGACCTCATAAAACTGACTGAAGGTCAAACAGATGACCTACTGAGATTAATTGCAAGAAGAATCAGGAAATTAAACTCATCAACAAACGAAGTAGCTTACAAAACACTTGTTCGATCAGTAGATAGAAGAGCCGTGTGGTTCCCTCACGAGTTCGCACAGTGAGCGCGAAAACCTTCCGGACATACTCAGGCAACTGCCGTCGCAGACGGTGCATAGAAAGCATTCAGCAAAACGGTTGCTTTACTGTTAAAGTTAAAAGAGAATACGTTCCCAAGTTTGTCAGCCAACAACATACCACTGTCACCCACGTGACCTCGCGAAACGACCATGAAGGCAAAATCAGAGGGACTCGAACACACTCAGTGTTACCACCTATCGTTCTTCCCGCGAACCATTCGCGTCTGGAACAGGTCGAGGAAATGACAGTGGTACACTGCATACCCTCGGCCACACGCCGTATGGTGGATTGCGGGATGCAGCTGTAGATGTAATAGGAAGCTATAAATAAAAAAAATGGCTCTGAGCACTATGGGACTTAACTGCTTAGGTCATCAGTCCCCTAGAACTTAGAACTACTTAAACCTAACTAACCTAAGGACATCACACACATCCATGCCCGGGGCAGGATTCGAACCTGCGACCGTAGCAGTCGCGCGGTTCCGGACTGCGCGCCTAGAACCGCTAGACCACCGCGGCCGGCACTATAAATAAAACATTAATAGTTTAGTTCCTGCCCGGCAAGCTGCTTAACCATGTGTGACGGAGGGTAGTACTTCCCTGTTCCACTCACGAATGGCACGAGGGAAAATGGCTGTCGTTAAACCTCGGTATTAATTTGAATTCATCGAATTTTCTAGTCGAGGTCATTTCGTGATATGTATAATATGGGGGAATTCATGTTGTCCACCTCTTCTCAGAGTGTGCTCTCTCGAAATTTCAGTAGTAAACATCTTCGTACATACGAACTTCCAGCATGCTGGATTACCCAGGATTAGCAACTTCTGGTACTCAGTAAAAAGAAAAACCTGTCCAAGTTGAAAATATTTTATTTTTCGTTCGATGACTAAATGGTTCAAATGGCTCTGAGCACTATGGAACTTAACTTCTACGGTCATCAGTCCCCTAGAACTTAGAACTACTTAAACCTAACTAACCTAAGGACATCACACCTGCCGGCCGAAGTGGCCGTGCGGTTAAAGGCGCTGCAGTCTAGAACCGCAAGACCGCTACGGTCGCAGGTTCGAATCCTGCCTCGGGCATGGATATTTGTGATGTCCTTAGGTTAGTTAGGTTTAACTAGTTCTAAGTTCTAGGGGACTAATGACCTCAGCAGTTGAGTCCCATAGTGCTCAGAGCCATTTGAACCATTTTGAACATCACACCGTAGCGGTCGCGCGGTTCCAGACTGTAGCGCCTAGAACCGCTCGGCCACCCTGGCCGACCATTCGATGACTAGTTTCGGGCTGAGACTTATTTTGAAATCTACATTACAAAATGTGGAAATGGCTTTTCCAAAGGTGTTAAAAAATGTGTAATGTATATTTACAATAATCGGTATGCACAGTAAATGTGCATTACACTTTCTTATGCTGATATGAAAATGCGTGTCGGCCCCAAACTAGTCATCCAATGAAAAGTAAAACATTTGCAGCTGTTTTTCCATTTTACTGAATCCTCTCCATGAGGCACAACGCCTGTCTTGCAAAAACTGTGTACGGAATTCGTCGAGCGTCTATGTAACGCTCTTGCATCGAGAAAACGAACCCGTGACAAAGCGCTCCGCTATTTCTTGGATCTTGTCTATCTCTTCTATCGATCCTACCTGGTAAGGATCTGTCATTGATTAATAATACTGGTGACACTGTCCAAGAAGTGCCTTGTAAGCCAATTCCTTTCTGGATGAGTTACATTTCGTGAAGAATGCAGCTGCGGATTTCTTTTCCTCCTTATGCACAGTATGTAACATTTATTTACGTTTGCTCATTTCCAAAATCGATACTGTGTTCTGGCATTGTTACCTGAAACCATATCATCTGCAAACAGTCTTATGGTTGCTTTCTTACAGACAACGGCGTCATCTCGCAACAGTCTGAAGAACTATTTATGTTTTCTATTGGATTATATATTTATTTCTTATTTTTCTGAGTCATTAGTCTACCGACTGGATTGATGCGGTCCGCCACGAAGTCCTCTCCTGTGCGATCTTTTCAACCTACGTCCTCAATTATTTGCTGGACATTTTCCAATCTCTCTCTTCCCTGCATTTTTTGGACTCTGCAGCTACGTCTAGTTTCATCGAAGTCATTCTATGATGTCTTAACATATGTCCTGTCACCCTGTCCCTTCTCTTTGTCAGTGTTTTCCACATATTGCTTTCCTCCCTGATTTTACGAATAACCTCCTCTTTCCTTACCTCATCAGTCCACCTAATTTTCAACATTCATCTGCAGTACCACATCTCAAATGCTTCGGGTCTCTTCTGCTCCAGTTTTCCCACAGCCAGTGTTTCCCTATCATACAATTCTGTGTTCCAAACGTACGTTCTCAGAAATTTCGTCCTCAGGCGAAGACTTATATTTGATACTAGTAGAATTCGTTTGAAGGGAAATGCTCGTTGTGCCATTGCTAGCCTCCAGTTGATGTCCTCCTTGCTCCGTCATTCATTAGTTATTTAACTGCCTAGATAATGCAACGCCTTAACTTCCACCTACTTCGTGACCATCGATGCTGATGGTACGTTTCTCGCTCTTCTCATTTCTGCTACTTCTCATTACTTTCGTCATTCTTCGATTTACTCTCAAACCATACTCCGTACTCAATCTTAGCACTGATATATTGATATCCTCTCACCTTCAATTTCAATTCCACTCCTGAACCTTTCTTTTATTTCCACCATTGCTTTTTCGATGTAGAGACGAATAGAAGGGGCAAAAGACTGCGTCCCGTTTGCTCTTGGTCGTCCATTCTTACTATTCACTCTTGGCTCTTGTATGTATTACCCGTCCCGTCTGTCCCTATAGCATATCAATATTTTTCTCAGAATTTAGCCTCGTATGTCGCACCATTTTACATTGTGCAATGTTTTTTCCAGGTGGACAGATCCTAAGAAAGTGTCTTGATTTTTCTTTAGTTCTGCTTCCATTATCTACCACAAGGTCAGAACTGCCTCCCTGGTGCCTTTGCCTTACCTAAAGCCAGACTAATCGTCATGTAGCACATCCCCAGTTTTATTTTCCATTCTTCTGTATATTATTCTTGTCAGGAACTCGTACACATGAGCTGTTAAGCTGATGGTGCGATAATTCTCGCACATGTCAGCTCTTGCAGAGTTAGAAATTGTGTGGATGATATTTTTTCGAAAGTCTAATGGTATGTCGCCAATCTCATACATTCTACACACCAACGTGAATAGCCGTTTTATTTCCACTTACCCAAATGACTTTAGAAATTCTGGTGGAATGTTATCTATCTCTTCTGCCTTATTCGAGCTTGAGTCCACCGAATCTCTCAAAAATTCTGGTTCTAATACAGGATCTAAAATCTCTTTTAAACCGACTCTTCTTTCTTCTCTAATCACCTCAGACAAATCTTTGCCACATAGAGGACTTCAATGGAATCTTTCCACCTATCCACTCTCTCCTCTGTATTTAACAGTGGAATTACCGTTGCACTCTTAATGTTACCACCCTTGCTTTTAATTTCACCGAAGGTTAATTTGACTTTCCTTTATGCTGGGTCAGTCTTCCTGACAGTCATTTCTTTTTCTATTTATTCACATTTTTTAAGCAGCCATTTCGTCTTAGCTCCCTGCACTGCCTATGTGTTTCATTCCTCAGCGACCTGTATTTTTGTATTCTTGATATTCCCAGAACATTTTTGTACTGCCTTCTTCCGTCGATCAACTAAATTACGTCTTCTGTTACCCATGGTTTCTTCGCAGTTACCTTCTTTGTACCTTTGTTTTTGTATCCAACAACTGTGATATCGCTTTTTAGAGATGTCTATTCCTGTTCAGCTGTACTACCCACTGAGATAGTCCTTATCGCTGTATCTATAACCTCAGACAACTTCAAGCATACCTCGTCATTTCTTAGTACTTTAGATCCCACTTATTTCCTATTGATTTTTCCTGACTAATCTCTCAAATTTCAGCCTACTCTTCATACTACTACACTGTGATCTGAGTGTATGTCTGTTGGATACGCCTTACAATCCAGTATGGATTTAGCAATCTCTGTCTGGATAAGACGTAATCGATGTGAAATCTTCCAGTTTTACCCGGCATTTTCCATGTATACATCCAGCAGTTGTGATTCTTGAACGGAGTGTTCGCTATTACTAGCTGAAATTTATTACAAAACTCTCTCCTCTGTCATTGCTTGTCCCTAGCCATATTCTCCTGTATCCTTTACACGTACTCTTTCCCCTACATCGTAATTCCAGTCCAACCTAACTATCAGGCTTTCATAACGGTTTACTAACTGTATTACACTTTCAACATAACAAAAAAGTTCAAATGTGCGTCAAATCTTATGGGACTTAACTGCTAAGGTCATCAGTCCCTAAGCTTACATACTACTTAACCTAAACTGTCCTAAGCACAAACACACACACCCATGCCCGAGGGAGGACACGAACCTCCGCCGGGACCAGCCGCACAGTCCACTTTCAACATCCTCATATACTTTCTCTATCTCTTCATCTTCAGCTTGCGACGTTGGCATTTATGCCTGAAACATCATTGTCGGTGTCGGTTTTCTGTCGATTCTGATAAGAACAACCCTATCAATGAACTGTTCACGGTAACTCTCTCCCTTCCCTACCTTCCTATTCATAACGAATCCTGCTCCCATTAAACTGTTTTCTGCTGCTGTTTATATTAATATATACTCATCTGACCAGAAATCCTTGCCTTCTTCCATTCCACTTCACTAACTCCTACTATATCTAGACGGAACCTTTGCATTTCACTCTTCGGATTTTCTAGCTTCCCTACCACGTTCAAGATTCTGACAGCACACGCTCCGACTCGTAGAACGTTACATTTTCGTTGGTTACTATATTTCTTTCAAATGGTGACCTCCTCCTTGGCAGTCCACTTCCGGAGATCCAAATGAGGGTCTAGTGCGGAATCTTTTGCCAATGGAGAGGTCATCATGACACTTTTTCAATTACAAGCCATATGACCAGTGAATATACGTGAAGTGTCTTTAATGGACTGGGTTTAATTGCCTTCCGCAAGTTTATGCCGTTGCGTCTTTAGAGGCAGTTTCCCACCCCAAGAACAAAAGAGTGCCCTGAACCTCTGTCGGCTTCTCCACCCTCTTTGATGAGGCCGTTGGCTAAATGGGGGTGACTTCTCATGCCGGAAGTCTTCGGCATAAATTATATACACTGTAAACATTAACGGTCCGATCACTGTACCATCGGATAAACCGAAAATTACCTTTAAAGAAATCGATATAGTTCCGTCAAGTGCGACGTGTTGGGTGAGTTCTGTGTGCAAGGAAGTCTTGAATCCAGTCGCGGGACCGAAGATTAGTAATAAGTTATTTTAAATAAATCTGTATTTATTGCTGGTCAGTCAAGCCTAAATTGCTCACGGAAGCCGATGGAGTAGAACATTTGCACGGTAGAACTACAGTAACCACAGTGAATCCGTTTCTAGGCCCACTAGAGATTCATTGTAGCTAACAGGCTTAAGTCTCACTACCGAATTTTTGCTCAAAACCTGCCAATTGTTGAAGCAAGAGTCCAAATTAAACGGTATATTTAGTCGATCCATATACTTGTTGGATTTCTGCTGTTACCATTTTAAGTTTTTGAACAGTGTCTTCCAGGTATACGATCGCACATAAAAATAGAATTCTGATGACTGAAATGACAACTTTCATGAACTTAATGGTGGATAATGCTGGAGGCACGTTAAATAGATTTACACGAATGGTTTCCTGCCGAGCTGTACAACCTACTGTAGGTGTTCATATTAACAAAGACAGCGCAACTTGTTGCCACAATTAAAGTTCTTAAAAATGCGGAACTGGAATGTGGAAGCATAATCGCAGCGTCGTCGAACTCGGGTCCCCCCTGAACGCTAGCAGAGACTTATTCCAAGCAATGACAAAATCAACTTTCTCATGGTGGCCAAATTGGCAACAGCTGGATACGAATTTTAGGTGTTTGAAAGAAAAACTCCTATTGCTTGCTGCCCCTTAAGATTGTTATTTAAGTTGTACAATCAAATGCGTTTCGCCTTGTTTATAGTGCATCTTCAGTAGGTGTCCTGAAATATTATACAAACGGCTTTTCTGTTTGCACATTTAGATTATCGTTTGAACAAACTGGTTACGTATAGATTTAAAAGAGTTCACTCATATGGTTATAGTGAAAAGGAAAGGGACTCACAGAGGACTGTCTGATCCATTGTTTGTAACCCAAACAACTTTTTCTCATGTGACGAAGTGGTTAAAAGCCTTGCGGTTTTCCTAGTGGTCACTCTGTTTACGACATATGACCCATAGCTGCCAGTTTACAAGTGCAGAGTGTCTCTGTTGTCTGTAAGTGTTGCCAAATTTCTCAATTTCCATACTTCCGTGTTCTAATACGATCTCCTTTCTGATGGATATCTGCGTCGTTTGTTATTTGAAGAATGTATTGAATGGTTTGTTTTGAATGTTAGGCTTAAGTCTTGTCTTTTGCAAATGTTTGTTTTTCTGTGTGAGTTTGTATCTGTATGTCATCTTGGATCTTCTTCCTTGTTTTCATGTATGCTTTGTGTCGTTATTGTGTGTGCTTGTTTGTGTTTGTTTTTTTGTGCTGTTGCCTGTGGCTGTATACGTATCGCTTTTAATGGCTGTCTTTGTTGTTCAGTTTTGTGACTTGATTACTGTTGCTACCACTGTTTGTTGCTATTTGTTTGGTGATGTCTAGTTCTTCCTGATAGATGACTCTGTTGAGCGGTACTGTGTTAGGTCTACGAAACGTGTATATGAGTGCTGGTTACTTTTGAGAGTTTGTATGATTTGAAGTCGGATTTATAATTTTGTGAGTCTTTTGTAGGTTCACAACAATCCTGACATTTTGTGTTATAAGTCATACTCTCTTCTAGTGTAAATTTTATCTTTTTGTGTACCGTGCTTACATCTTCATTCAGCTGGTCAATTTCTGCTGGAGGCTCATCTATTAAACAAAGGATATCATTCATGTATCTGATCCAGTAAAATATGTTGCAATTCCTAATGACAAAATCATATCATTACATGAATTATTTTGAAAGTGGTGAAAGGTATAATGGACAATAGAAACAGAATAGCTAGGAACAGGTTAAAAGCGTATATTAATATTCCAGGCAGAAGTTACGGGACATGTTTCCATGGACTGCACTCCAGTGTCGGAATACTTGCCCACCATATTCACTCAGCTCGAAGCTGGAAAAATTTTACCGTCTGCAATGGAAAGGACTAAAAATCTTGTGTTACTCATATATAAGTGTCTTATTCATACCTTAAGTCTTCTTTTGTACGCATGCATCTAGTGGAAAATACATCAAATCATGCTGACCCAAAGTATTTTACTCTGAAATTCGCTACGAAACGCCTTGTCAGTGGTGACGTCTTTGTAACTTTACGGCTAGTCTGTCTTTGTCTACACAACCGTAGTAAAGATTCACTAACTCACGTAAACCACAGAAATATATTTCTGGGAAACAGTCACAGTTTGCCCCTAGATACTCGTTCGAAATCACTGACTTTCTATCTTTTGCTACCCTTATATTCATATGCAATCCTAAACAACTAGTTCCGGTAGGATACAACATTTTAGTGTTGTGATTGTCAGCGTTCAGTCTAATTCCGTATGTTTCAAGTAACGGACTTAACCCGTGGACATGTTTGCCTGACTGTGATGAGCTGTGACTACTACACAGTTTCTCGTTTCAGACTCACATCAAACACACGTTAACAATTAGAAAAGAAAAGTGAATATAGTGGTATCGCAATTAATGTGTGTCAAATCAAGTCGCACTGCACTAGCCAACATTAGTATTAATGATTAAGAATGCTTCACAATAATAATTTATATGGAAATAATAAATGTATTTGCTAACATTCATGTTCCATTTATTGTAATAACTACCCAATTTTCCTCTGAAGAATGATTTTAACTAGGTCGTTACAAGATTTTCCATTTTTTTTTGTCTGTCTCATATTTTCTCTTCCCAAAGTCTCTTCATTCTTCGACTGTGTTTCTGTTTCCTTTATGCTGTCCATATTTTCCCTTTTTCTTCCTTTATTTTACTGAAAATTAAGAGTGCATAATTTAGTTCTGAATTGGACAATTTCATTTATCCTTTCCCCCATTGATTTCTGTTTGCTTTAGGTATTCTTTTATTTGTTGAATGCAATTGAGGATTCTCTTTGTGAGGATGTTGCTGCTGATTCTATCGATGTGTCCCTATAATGTCAGTAGCCGTTTTACGATAGTGTCTGTACGTCTGTCTATATGTTCTTATAATTTATTGGTCGGATTCTTCGTCAATACATCGTGTATTACTCCAAAAATATTTCTGAGAATTTTATGTTCTATCTCTCAGTCTCTCTGATCAGACAGTGAACGTTTCTAATGTTAGCGTGTTTCTGGCAATTATGTTATAGTTCCCGAGTTTGGCTTGTCTTGAAACCTTTCTTTTAATTTTGTGCGCCCATGTTAGTTTGTGCGCTTTATGAAATGTTTGTGTTTCATCTGCGTTGGATGGCTTGTTTGATCTTCTTATTTGTAAATATTCCCCTAGGTATTAGACTTTTTCCAGTCTGCTAACCATAACGTGTTTTGAGTGCATTATTTGTGTGTCGCTTTTTCTTCCATGTATTGCGTTTACTCATACATTATGTGAAACCTGTTAAGGAGTAGAGTTTCTGTAAGTATTCCAGAGTTCCTTGTGCTTCGTGCCTATTGTAGCTCTGTCTGCCGTGTAATCTGTAAATTCCAGACGTTTTATGAGTATTTTTGTTGTACGTGTTATTCCTAACTTAACCCCTTCGACTTTTGTTTTCCATTGTTTGATAATCTTGTGCAAAACCAAGTAAAATAAAATATGGGCCACCTTTCCACGGGCTGCATTTCAGCATCGAAATATTTGCCCTTTAATTTATGTTCCGTATGAAGCAGTATATCTGTCAGAATGATCGATTATCTGGAAATTGGAGAAATCTTACTTTTTTCAATGGAAAGCACTACAAGTCTATTATTACACACGTATTTCATCAGGAACGGTACACTGCCCGTAGTTGTTCCGGAAAACATTTAATAATGCTTACATTATAATTAGCTTGTACGCATAGGCATGTTTAATATAAAAAACTGTTCTTACGGGAAGGAAGAAGACGAAGTTTAAGTCATGTTTCATTGCAAACTTAAGAAAACGCTCACTGGTCCTCCATTAAGAAAATTTGTTGACTTAGGCTGTACGCTACCTACAAGATAAACGACATCATCGGCTACAAATAACTTAAACGTGTATCGAGAAGTATACAATTATTTGCATATAACTTGTTTCAATATTTAATTAAAATAGTCGTTTTGAAGTGTCCTCTAAGTAAATTTAATAATGGAACTGCATTGGCGCCATTAATGGGTAGTTGTGTGGTGAGACTGCATCACTTCCTCCACTCTGAATCCACTGTAGCATTTTCGCCGTCCGACATTTAATGGCAGAGCTGTTTCTGTTGCAGTACACACTACAGATAAAAGAGTCCATCTTCTTGTCCATCCACTGTAGTTATCTCAAATGGTACCGAGGTGTCTTTCACAAATTATATTCTGCGTGTGGTGCCCTTGAGAGTGTATTGTATATTCATGAGAGAATTTCACGAATGTTCTTATCGATGATTTGCTCTTTGTGTTTCCATATTTCGTTGATAGTACCATCTTCTCCTGGGGCTACGTTGCTTTTTACATCTATTATAATATTCTCCAGTTCTGTCGCTCTGTCATGTTCGGAATCTAGCTTTGGTACTGTTTTCGTGCAGCTTAATTTTTCTTTAGGATTCTTGGCATTGAATAATTTTTCAAACAACAGTTTTTTGAGAATTGAGGAGTTTTCTTCAGTATTTTCGTAAATATTCTGTAGAAATTTACCACGTTCTTCATTTTTTTCTGAAATCGCCTACGATTTCACTTAGTCTACTCGACGTGTACCCTTTTTAATCTTCCAGTATCATTCGAAGATTATTTTTGGACTTTTTTGAAAATCATGCCTTTTCTGTTGTTCTGTTAGAGCTAACGTTATTCCACGGCAGAATTCTCCGTTTAGTGGTCTTGTGAGAAGTTGCGTTCCACCATTTATGCTTGTGTTTCCTGGTATAATGACCCCAACCTACTGATGGTGAACTTTCTTCCCGAGATCTTTCGATTTTTCGGATGTCTTTTGATTAAATTCTTCAATGTATTTATCTTTGTTTAACTACACGTATTTTGGATCCAGTATTATAATTACACTCCTGGAAATGGAAAAAAAGAACACATTGACACCGGTGTGTCAGACCCACCATACTTGCTCCGGACACTGCGAGAGGGCTGTACAAGCAATGATCACACGCACGGCACAGCGGACACACCAGGAACCGCGGTGTTGGCCGTCGAATGGCGCTAGCTGCGCAGCATTTGTGCACCGCCGCCGTCAGTGTCAGCCAGTTTGCCGTGGCATACGGAGCTCCATCGCAGTCTTTAACACTGGTAGCATGCCGCGACAGCGTGGACGTGAACCGTATGTGCAGTTGACGGACTTTGAGCGAGGGCGTATAGTGGGCATGCGGGAGGCCGGGTGGACGTACCGCCGAATTGCTCAACACGTGGGGCGTGAGGTCTCCACAGTACATCGATGTTGTCGCCAGTGGTCGGCGGAAGGTGCACGTGCCCGTCGACCTGGGACCGGACCGCAGCGACGCACGGATGCACGCCAAGACCGTAGGATCCTACGCAGTGCCGTAGGGGACCGCACCGCCACTTCCCAGCAAATTATGGACACTGTTGCTCCTGGGGTATCGGCGAGGACCATTCGCAACCGTCTCCATGAAGCTGGGCTACGGTCCCGCACACCGTTAGGCCGTCTTCCGCTCACGCCCCAACATCGTGCAGCCCGCCTCCAGTGGTGTCGCGACAGGCGTGAATGGAGGGACGAATGGAGACGTGTCGTCTTCAGCGATGAGAGTCGCTTCTGCCTTGGTGCCAATGATGGTCGTATGCGTGTTTGGCGCCGTGCAGGTGAGCGCCACAATCAGGACTGCATACGACCGAGGCACACAGGGCCAACACCCGGCATCATGGTGTGGGGAGCGATCTCCTACACTGGCCGTACACCACTGGTGATCGTCGAGGGGACACTGAATAGTACATCCAAACCGTCATCGAACCCATCGTTCTACCATTCCTAGACCGGCAAGGGAACTTGCTGTTCCAAAAGGACAATGCACGTCCGCATGTATCCCGTGCCACCCAACGTGCTCTAGAAGGTGTAAGTCAACTACCCTGGCCAGCAAGATCTCCGGATCTGTCCCCCATTGAGCATGTTTGGGACTGGATGAAGCGTCGTCTCACGCGGTCTGCACGTCCAGCACGTCCAGCACGAACGCTGGTCCAACTGAGGCGCCAGGTGGAAATGGCATGGCAAGCCGTTCCACAGGACTACATCCAGCATCTCTACGATCGTCTCCATGGGAGAATAGCAGCCTGCATTGCTGCGAAAGGTGGATATACACTGTACTAGTGCCGACATTGTGCATGCTCTGTTGCCTGTGTCTATGTGCCTGTGGTTCTGTCAGTGTGATCATGTGATGTATCTGACCCCAGGGATGTGTCAATAAAATTTCCCCATCCTGGGACAATGAATTCACGGTATTCTTATTTCAATTTCCAGGAGTGTATGTTGTGTATTATATTTCTGTATTTGTGACTGGCCTAATTTTTGCTTGTAGCAAGTGATGATCGGACTCGAAGAATCTTTAACTTGAAACTTCCTCGGGGATTAAAATTGTGTTCCGGACCGAGGGTCGAACTCGAGACCTTTGTCTTTCGTGGCACCTCAGTCACTATCGCTGACCCATTCTCACAGCTTCACATCTGCCGGCACCTCGTCTCCTACCAACCCAACTTTACAGAAGTTTTCGTTGCGAAACGTGCAAGACTAGCACTCCAGGAAGTAGGGATACTGCGCAGACATGGCTTATCTGCAGCCTGCGGGATGTTTACGGAATAAAATTTTCATTCCACAGCGGTGTGGGCGTTGATTTTGCATTGACATAATTTTTATGTTAAAATTTTGATAATAATACATTAGATGATATTAATTTTCTTGTTTGTGTTCTACGTAAGGGTCAGTGTACTTTTCCCTTCACCTAGTCGAGACTTGAAGTCTCCAAATACAGCTTTAATATGTGTTTGTGATATTTTGTTATCCTTCCGTAGCTCCATAAAAGTGTTGGACTTGTTGCTGTTTCTTTATGTTGTGATCATTCACCAACGCATGTGCGTTGATGGTGGCATATCTTTCGGTTCCTGATTTGAACGCGATGGTGAAAAAACGTTCTGATATTGAAATGAACTACAGGATGTTGTCTTTGATTGACTCGTTTACTGGAAATCCTGTGCCAAATATTGTTACTGTTTCCCGTCTGACATCATGTTTAGCTTCGTATTGTGCGTGCTGGACGTTCAGACTGGAAGAGCAATTTTATTCGTGGTTTAACTCTCGCAATACCAAGCGAGGAGGGGGAGAGAAGGGAGTACTTGATACCTACCTCTGCAAATATTGCAGTTTACTCAGCTCCGTTACATTTTAATTCGATAAACGACATTTATTGTTTTATTGCATTCTTCTATCTGATTCCATGTATATTTTAAATTATTGTGTTAAACTTAACCAAAAATTTATGTCACTGTTGGAGATCTCTCGTTAACCAGTGAATATTGTGTCCAATATTACAGGGTTTGTGGCCTTAGTTACATATCACTCCTTCTTTGGAAAATATCTTGAGAGTGAAAGTCAACGACAATGAACTATATTTACAATTTTAGTTGTTTTGTGTATTGGTCACGAATTCGAAAGTACACGTTACTGAAACAGAGATGAATTGCTAAGAGAGTGCCAGAAAAGTGTTTCCAGTTCTTGACCCTACTTACACATCAGTAGCTCTTTGCAAAGTATGCTGTTAACGTAAATCAACAATAGTTAATGTATTTTGCAGTTTTCAATTTTTTCGGTTGGGCGTAAAGTACCATCTTACCCCCATTTGTAAGGCGCGTTGGTATTGCAATCGTGAAAAATTTTTAAATTTAAATTTTCAACTCTTACTCATCGCACAATGTAGAAAGTTTTTCTGCAGAACTGTGGTTGAGCTTTGGCCGGCGGGAACGCACCGGCGTATTGTGCCGTTTTCACTGCTGTGAGTGGCCTGTAAAAGATGGGACATGCACTGTGTTCACTGATGTGTTTCCCAAGCTAAAGCGCCATTTTATTGGATTTCGTATTTGTTGTTGCGTGTTACGAGAAGATGAAGTTTATTTGATGCACAACCGTGAAAGACTACATGTAACCGCATTGTTTATGTACTATGTGAGGAGGAAACGAGACTGTAACTGTGACTTCGTTGCATTAAACTCTTAATTTTGTATCCCGCCTGGTAGGCGGCGCGTGGGTCTGGTTCTATAATGTGAAGGGTAGGCCGAATGTTGGAAGCTAGGAGGAGCATGTGAGGTAGAACTCTCGGTACTTCAGTGTGAATTTAAATCACCTTCACTTCAGCAAGAAGATGAATACATAACATTGCACTGAGGAGCACGTAGGTGCGAAGCCGCATGTCGCAAAGGTCACAGAAGTTACACAGGCCAAATCTGTAGTGGCTCGCCCACGATGAAATAGAAACGATGTTGCTTGATCATCTATTCGGAATCAAAAGGGCTGAATCCGGAGTGGCGCTTGTAGAGCTGCACAGCGCCGGCTAGAGTGCGCTGTCGTCGGCGTCGGTGTCATAGTGCCAACCTAGTAGAGCGCACCTATGTTGTGGCGTCGAAGCTATCGATACCACACTTACCTTTATTTTCAGCCAAAAAGCCTTAATGATCATGACGTAATTGTGGTAAAAGGACTTTTTTACTGTGAAAGAAGCAAAGTAATAATAAAAGTAAAGGAAATTTGTAATAACCAGCAGCCTGAAATTAGCAGTGTAATTGTTCATGAAAACGTAATGTCACCAGCTGTAATGTTTGTCCCTGTGTATTGCCTGTACTACATCTCACGTGGTGTTTCCTCTGCACAGATGTTTTCTCGTGTGACGGAGTGGTTCTGCTGCCTGTCAGCAGCGCCAGGGGAGGCGGAGGAGACGCGCGTGTGGGACGACGTCTCTCCAGCAGAAGACACCTTGCAGGTGAGTCTCGTCGTGCTACATTGCTTCCGAGAGTAAAACTTAAATTGTAAGGGATGACGATTGTTCATTCGTCTTTCTTTCGACTCAGTTACACTCTGCCGGGATGCAAACAGTTTAATGTTACTGAAAGAACTGAAGTGTCCAAAAGAGCTCAGCAACAAGCTACTTATGGCTTTAGCTGCGAGTAACAAGACCGACACGAAGGAAGCTGATTACAGGGACCGTCGGAGTAGAGCATCAGGTAGTGATGACGCAGCGTTTTGTTACACGGGAGCCTTGTGTACAAGACCTGGTGCGCGACCGGGAGATGGAAAACCCCAGTCCAGCTCACCTGGTTGATTAACTTAATATCACATGCTCTGGTGATGTATAGAAAGAGACTTCCAGGCGTTTAGGATACACTGAATGTCCTTGTATTGTGAAGCACCTTTTTCATGAGGAGCGGAGGCAATGTGATGAGTCTTCGCACTAGTTTGATGCGACCACAAAGAATAAAAGAACACTGTGCCCACTTCTCCTTTCTTAGAATATCTTTTACAAGTTCGTGATTGTAGGCCGTGGTTTTTAATATATTTTTTTTCTCAACGGAGGAACTCATTATTTCTTATCTTACCTGTCTTCCGAATTTTGAATTAAGACTCTAACAGCACTTACCAAACGCTACTAATCTTTGTTTGACATTAGCAGGCTGCTTTTTACGGAGGATCGCTGTCTTCATCTCTTCTAGTCTACTACTTGTAGCTTCCTTGCTTGACCATCCTGTGTTATTTATCTTCCAATGTAGGAGTATTCCTCCCCCCTCCACCTGATTGGTTACTTATTTAATTGCATCCCTCAGAGGGCCTATTGCCTTCTCATTACGCTGCTCAGTTCACTCTCTTTGTTTCGTAAACCTTTCTACCATTCACAGAGGATTGCACTCTCAGTGAATTTTACCACTCATATTCTTTCGCTCCTCATTTTAATTGCACTGATGACACTTCCTCTTATTTTCTTCAATGATTCTTTGATATACAGCAATGACAGTAGGGAAAGAAGACTGCATCCCGGTTTTACTACGTTTTTTTAATCAGAACACGTTCCTCTTAGTTTTCCATTCTAAATCTTTCCTCTTGGTTGTTGTAAATATTGTGTATTGTCAGTCTTTTACGAGAGTTTCCATGTAATTCCACATGCAAACAAGACTCGACAGCGTCAACTTAAAACGTCGGACTTACCAACGATGACACGATAACTCCAATGGGCGAATGTTTCTATTTTAATCAGACAACATAGATGTAGACATTTATCGCGGCCCTAGAATATGTAATTACTGTTACAGCACCGAATAGTAAACGCCCGTTGAATATTACAGCGTCCCAATATCTGAACTAAATGTTCGCCGTCTACACTCGTACTTTCTTCTCCAACAGGTGCGAGCTTTGACACTGGACGAGTTCTTTGATGTGTTGATGGAAAGCCGCCTGCATGAAGAGGAAGAGCGTGGAGCTGGAGTGGTGAGTACCACAGATACCGTACTCTTCCTTAATAGGAGTGGTCTGGAGCCAATTACTAGAAACTTCCTCTAGTCATTACATGTTAGCAGTACATACGAGGATATTTTTTCCTGGACCATTTATTTTGCACAGATGACGCAATGCAACCCTTGTCACTTATGTTAAGTGTCTGAGAAAAATATGTATTCATACATAAACATATATATTCATATAATTCGTAACACATAACTTTCAATGCGAAGGCAGCAACTTTAGCTTACCGCTAATGCTTATATCCTTACCAAACACATCAGTCCAGCACACTATTACTAGGTGGCGCTATTTCAATCTTTTTAACTTTTTTCTCCAGGACAATGGCGGCTCCTGGTCTGCCTGCTGGACTAGTGTGGACACCGAGCCGTCCCGCCCTTCAGAGACACCACACCACGCGTCGCGCCTGTGGCGTTGGCGCCCTCAACCCACGGGAGGGGGAACACGATCTGGACGCCACACGGTACGTCCCCAAAACAGTCGCCATTAGTATTGGAACACAGAGTGCAGTTGCAGTAAAGATATAGACTGACAGGATGGCATGTTTTCAATTCTTAGTTGGTACGATGAAGTAAAAAACAGTAGCAATGGCATTGTAGGGCGGAAGATGTGTAGGGGTTCTTAAGTCTACCGAATCGATGACCTAGAATACTGGGTTTTCATTCCATAAGGTAACTGCTGTCTGCTAGTAACGTAGCTGCATTACCTGGAACTTCAACGTTTATTTGTAATACTGAAGATCCACACACTTTGACACACAGTCAGGTGTTTTTCAGCAAAGAGGACATAGCTCGTAATTCTTTCATGATCTGCACTGTATTGCATCAGCAGAATGTCTTAAATTCCATTGCATTTCGCTTACTCTGGCCACTGTCTCACACTTTGTTATGTGTATGCAGATTTTCCAACGCATCCGGAGCCTATGCTGCCTGGGCGCCGGATACGAGGAGATGGAGGAGGACGTGGAAGAGGAGGAGCAGAGCCGAGCTGCGGTCCCAGACACTCTGCAGGTGAGGCATCTGTTGTTACGTCACTGATGACAGGGCAAACGGAACAGTGGGAACTGGGGGCAACCTGATTGCATTTAACACATCCACTAGTTACTAAATTCTATCACGTTTTCATGGAACTCCAATAATGCTTTGCTAAAATAGTATTTCGCTTGGCTTTCACAAATACTACGACTGGAGTGACACCTCTCCTGCAAAGTGTTCTTATCGCAGAATTTTGTATTCATATATGTAATGGCGGATGTAAGTATCGATCAGCTAACTCAACTCTCTAAGTTGCGTTTGTGTCCTGAGACACTTTATTCTTGCTTTGTGTGTGGCGGAGAGTTCTTCTGGTACCATTGTCACTTCACCCACTTCTGTGCTGCTTTGCGACTGTAGTGTGGGTGGAGTGAATGTCTGTTGTTTATCTCTGAATCAGCTATATGTTCTCTGACTTTTTCGCCGTTCTCATTTCGTCCGGCATGAGCAACAGGAAATCAAGGAGAAAGTACTCAATATGTCAAAGACGACGGCAGCAGTATTATGTCGTACACTCCTATTCAGATACAGGATCTCTAAATTTAAGCAACAAAGTTTCAGGAGAAGTGCGTTGTCTTTCCTCCAAAGAGTCCCATTTCTGTTTCTTTTCATATGGGCTAAACCTACCTCTTACCATCGTAGGAGTACGCTTCTGAATTAGTTCTATGCGAACGGTCCTTCCTACTTAATGAGAACTCCTTTAACGCAAGAACAATACCCCAGAATTGTTATATCGAATGCCTTTCATGCAATTTTCCTTATTCATACAGTGTATTTTCCCAGTACCGTTCCAAGAAGGCTTTGACTTCCATTTGCGTTTGTTAATACTGATTTAAGTATTTGTCCCACTCTGTATAGGGTCTTATAATTACCTCCTAATTGTTATTTGAAGAGACTTTGTTCAAAAAATGGTTAAAATGGCTCTGAGCACTATGGGACTCAACTGCTGAGGTCATTAGTCCCCTAGAACTTAGAACTACTTAAACCTAACTAACCTAAGGACAACACACACATCCATGCCCGAGGCAGGATTCGAACCTGCGACCGTAGTGGTCCTGCGGTTCCAGACTGCAGCGCCTTTAACCGCACGGCCACTTCGGCCGGCTAAGAGACTTTGTAATCGGACAGAATGATGGGTACTTCTCTTGTTTACCGAAATGATCTATTTACGTTCATTTAGAGAGTTCTGCCATTAATACACCTAGTGGGAATTTCTTGTAACTCTCATCACATTTCCGTAATTTCATCAAATGGCGACAGTTCCTTGTAGACATCTGATACTTGTAATAGCAAGAGATAATTATATTAAGTATACCGACAACATTACAGGTGCTATTACGTCTGCTTGGTGGACAACCCATGTCAGTTTCGTTTCCGCGCAACGTTCTCCACCCAGTATAAAGTGCCAGCTTCTAGTAGTGAACTATTTAGCGGGTGAAAGACGAGTCTGAAAAACACTCCGTATGACCGTCTTGATAGTCGACCATGTAGCACAGTGTCTAACAGCTACGAGCGCCAGTGAATTGAACACACGAATGTCTCTGAACTTCGAAGCTGACCTACCTGTGCTTTCGATTATTTGAAAATCGGAACAGCATGGTTACGACACACACGCTTACTGACAGCACTTGGAATTAACGCAATTTAATGCCATTTACTTTGAAATAATGCATTGCTGTACGCAGTCTAGTGTTTTGTGGCGAAATTCTCAAGCTTCTTTATTCCGCCTGCAGGACGTTGGAGAGCCCCTACCACCCACCGCTGCGGTTCTCCCAATCGAAGCGTCCGGCACTTCCGAGCCGCCGACACGCCCGACCCATCTGCGAGGGCGTCGACGTTGTCGTCGTCAACGGCGCTTCGTGCGGAAGCGAACTGGACACGTGGCGGCTCGCCTCAGAAGTCGCCGCCATTGGCAACTGTTTTTGCGACTTCTGTTCTAATAACTATACACACTGTTGTTGAAGGGAGATGAAGTATGAGGGGGTGGAGGTAATACTGACTTACTATTTAATAAAGTGTGATGCAGATTTAATACCGTCTTTTACATATTATTTATTTATTCAGTTCTTTATGCACGCATCATGTGTTTAACACATCTGCTGGATGTTGGTATTGATGTGTGAGACTACTATTGCTTTAAAATATCTCATTTGTTGTCAAAGTCATGCACTTCAGAAATACGAGTCAAAAGTGAATGTTTTCATGAAGCTCGGTATTCAGCAACAAAGTCTCGTCCTAGCTGTCGGAAGAAACTACCTTTAGAAGACGCTGTTTACAATTGTTTTTTATATTGTAGTCGTCTTCGTATTTCCATCAGGGGTGGAAGTCGCGACTGTTCGCCAAAAGTGGTTGTTCTTCAGAAAAACATGGTTGTTGTGACTCAAGTAAATTGACACGTATCTTACCTTTCATATGCCTAGACATATAAATGGCTACAGTATACTTAATTTTCCGTGACCATTCAACAGTCAAAGAGAATTCGACCGAGGAAATGTAAGTCTGTAAACATCCTCATACCAGAAGGCGAAATTTGTAGGTATTCGTACTACTCAAAAACTAACCTGTGTAACCTACTGTTTGATTCTTCCAAGATGAACTGGAATCAGTAACAGTTGTTGGTTCGAGAAACAGTTAATGGTGCTTGCAATACTATAATTCTTTAACTCGTACTATCGATGAAATCTGGAAAAACAACCGAAGTTCTCTGACCACTCATCATGAAGATAATTAATGTCAGCTGCCACGCAGAACATCTAAGAAATCATTATGTGACACACAAAAACGTAGAACCTAATGTCTGACGACCACAACCATCTGCAAGCACGATATTGCTATTTTACACAAACAAAAGGAGATGCGGAACTGAAACACGATTCTAACACAAGAAACTGACATTGTCAGTACCAAAATGTGACAGTGTAAGTGCCATAACTTGGCAGTGTTAGTTACTCGGTCTTAAAACAATTTTGTAACAGCAATATCTGTCAGTGTGTGCGTGTAACTGGTGATTGCTGTTATCCTAAAAACCGTCAGAATCTATGTTAAAGCTACAAGAATCTATATTAGAGCAAACTAATTGCCTCTTGATAATGCAAAATCTTAACCAAAGATATACATGTCACACATGTACACCTTAAGAGAAACATCTTACATTGCGCAGCAATTTCAGTGTAACTGCTTTACAGCGAAACCATTTTCCTGTTCAAAAGTTTGTAGGATAATTATTTTGCGGTATTAACATATTCCTGTGTAAATGTTTTCCAGTGTAAACATATACAAATGTTGATAACACATGAAGTTAGTCAGTGAACCACGACCAATATTATGCCATCACACTTAAGAGCTTCAATTCTATTGATCACCAGATACGTGTGCTGACCTGAGCATGTGATATCAGGAATCTGTGTGTTTATCTCGTTGAAACAAGTCTTGAGGAAACGATTACACTGGAGATGTTTACACTAGAATTGCTAACTCTGAAAAGCAGTTACACTGGAAAACAGTACAACAGAAAAATTATCACACTGGTTAATGGTTACACTGAAAAATGGCTACACAAGAAGAGTCTTATATTGGAGAACTGTTGCATTGGAAAGCAGTTATACAACAATACAGTTGCACTTTAAATGACTACACTTGAAAAATGTTACACTGGAAATGGTTAGAATGAAAACCAGTTACCCAGGTAATGGCTTTTATTAAAATGATTACAATGGGAACAGTTACACTGGAAAATGGCTATGCTGGAAAATGTTTTCACTGGAAAGCTGTTACACTGGAATATGTTTATGCTGAAAAATGGGTACAATGGAAAATTGTTACACTGAAAACAGTTGCACTGGGAAACAGATACACTACAAAATGGTTGCACTGGAAAACGGTTGCACTCGAAAATAATTGCATTGGAAAGTAGTTATACTAGAAAACTTTTACAATAGAAAACTGTTACCTTGGAGTACAGATTCCCTGGAGAAAAGTTACAGTGGAAAATAGTTAAACTAGAAGTAAGAAACTAGAAGTAGTTTATCAGGGCAAAAGCAGTATTGGAAGTGAGGGAAAATTATTTCACTGGAAAAGGTAATGTGGAAGAAATTTAGACTGGAAAATGGGTACAAGGGGAAATGTGACTTTTAGAAACACCCGAACCAGAAAACTGTTACACTGAAACTCATATACAGCAAAATGGCTATACTGAAAAAGTCTACCTCAGTACTCATTTAGACTGTAAAACGATTACACCGACAAATGCTTACACTTTGGAAATTTGGTAGACCAGGAAACATTTCCACTAGAAACTGATACACTGGAGAACAATTACATTGGTAGCGAGTTACAATGGAAAATAGTTAGACTGCAAGACAGATACAATGGAGAACATTTACAATGCAAAATGGTTACATTGCAAATGGTTACATTGGAAATTCTTACTGTGAAAAGAGTTACACTGACAATGACTACAAAGGAGAGAGGTTGACTGGAAGATGGCTGCATTAAAAATTGTTATACTGGAAAATGACTTAGGTGAGGTTAGGTTAGGTTAGGTTAGATTACACCAGGAAATGGTTAATCAGGAGGTGGTTACTGTGAAAAGAGTTACACTAACAATGACTACAAAGGAGAGAGGTTGACTGGAAGATGACTGCATTAAAAATTGTTGTACTGGAAAATGACTTAGGTGAGGTTAGGTTAGGTTAGGTTAGATTACACCAGGAAATGGTTAATCAGGAGGTAGTTGCACTGGAAAAAGTTTAGACTGGGTATTTTTACAAGGTAAAAGGTAGCAACAGAAACAGTCACATTGGAAAATGGTTACTTTGAAACAGATACACTTCAAAATGGCTATACTGGCGAGTGGTTCCACTGAAAATGGTGACACTGGAGAATGGTTACACTGCAGAAGATCCACTGGGAAATGGCTACACTGGATAACTGTTGCATTATAAAATAGTTCCACGTTAGAAACATGTTTTCAGTGGAAAACACTCTTACCACTAGGGTATAAAAAATGTCACACTGATATTGGCACACATGTGCTGATACATGTTTGAAAAATATTAAGATTAGTTGTCTGAATAATTAGGTGAAACCGATTACGATGATTCAGAATGATGGCAGGAAATTTGGACCAAGCACAGTAACACTAACATGACGATCTACGTGATGGCTTTAGTAAGTCAGTAAGGTTGCAGGAAGGATGGGTTTTGTAATACCTGTAGCTTGGTCCCTACTGATCTACAGATTTAGAGTTCTATCCTCCAAGGTCATTCAATCGGTCTTCTTAATGTGACTCTTGCCCACCGGTAATCCATGAATCTTCCTTAGCAGTTCTTTGTCGTGTACATTTTTTTACTTCGCTGAAAAATACACCCTATATTAAACATTTCCAATAATTGATGTAGTCGCTATTAAGTGAAACAGTATATATGTAGAAGATTAAAACCAATGTTTTTCATTCCTTGTCGAGACTCCTTTGAGTAAAACACTAAATCAATTAATGACTGAATTCAGACATTACGAGAAACATTTGGAAAGAACGATGAAACTAACCCGTGTTTAATTCATATGAAGTCGCTGCCGGAGTGTAAATTTCGTTTCCTAGGGTCTCGATTATTGGGTCCTTCCCCATGCTTCTCCATATTGAGTGGATTTAAGGAAATTTATTGTTTAGTGGATTACGGAAGGAATTTATTTCCCAACGGTATGTGGACAGCAGTTCTACCAACGAGCTGCGCCAAGTGACAAACTATTGAAAAAGCTTACGAATCTGAAACATAGTTCGACGAGTGTAAGGTGTGTGTTGTACTGCGCGTCTCAGATGCTTCCTAAACCTATACTGAAGGCTGACGGTAAATGCGATCTGAGACGAACATGTTTCCATCCGAAACACGACCGATAGGGCTTTTAATTCGTATAACGAGTACACCTTTTGCAGTGTATTCAACGATCTTGACGCATAAGGAATGGATCGTCTCCCCTGTTCACTCTGCTGTAACAGGATCGCCCCCATTACCACAGCAGAAGCATCTGTCTGTAAGGGAAATGTTTCATTATAATATACGAGAGGACAGGGCCATAGCTGTTACTGATGCTTGCTTCAGCGACGTCCAAGCTGCGTTCTGGGAGAGAACCCATTGCAACTTACGTCCTATTCTACACAATTAATTCAACTGTCCGGCCTTCTCGGGAAATCCTGAGATGCATCTGCGAAAAAAATTGACCATGTCAATGAACGTAGCTACTTCGTCTTCACTTATTGGTGCCAGCAGCCTAAAGGCCTCCACCTTATCAGTGTCGATTGTTATCCCCTCCAGAGACTTGTTCGACTCACAAGCAACTTTCATCTTGTGTTGTTTAATAGGTAATCCTGCTCTCCTCAATCTCTCAAGAACTTTTAAATCCTGAATGAACTCAACCACACAATGATATACAAATTTTTATTTTTCATCAGATAAAATCCCATACAGCAAACAAGAAGAGTACAGGGAAACCCATAGACCAAAGAAATCCTGTTAAATTCATAAAGTTCCAGTCAGTCGTAAAAGACGTGATGGATTCAGAATATTTACCTAGATTAATTTCTTAATCAGCCTGATTGAGGTCTAACGTGGTGACCTCCCTAGCACCGAAGCAAGACTGTATATCAGGCAGCCATGCTGAACGCTGTGTCACCTTATTTCAGTGCGGTTAATCATTATCAGGTCGGTATTCTCCATTTCACAGGGATACTAAAGATATTTGATCCACCTACACGGACATGGAAGGATGAATAGCTGCTAGTTACAGCATTTGTTCGATTATTTTTTTAAATATATTCATCTTAGGAGGGACAAGCGATATGGTGATCTTTCAATTGCGAAATTGTCTGATAATTAAATATTCTATTCCACCAATGAAACACCCTAATTTAATTGTTAATACGTCCAGACATTCCGAATACGCGCTTTTTATTTTCTTCTGTGTCTCAGAACCCAAGAACCACAACCTACCGATGGACACTCTTCTTCCTTCTCTTCCCCTCCTACAACTTGTCCACTATTTGCAATTGCTCCGTCGCACAGGTCCTTATGATTGCAAAAGGAAAAACATTTTATGTGGTCAGAATTTGATCGAATACTTTGTGGCCCCCTTAACCAGTTACAAGACCAATAACGTCTGCCTCTAAGATACAAGTAATAGCCAACTTGTGAACAACCCGCATGCTCACCTTCCAAATACAATCTTTTACCTAAAGTTTCAACTACACTGCACCTTTTCCTTGACGCTAGAGTGATTTAATCCCTTTGTTCTCTACGCTATCTTCTCTCAATTCCCCTCATTTACACTTCTTCCTATTTGTACAACAGCAATCTATCGCCAGACTGGCACTCCCTGCATCTAAGAAAGCACAAAGATGGTCACCGTATTAGTGGTGATACATTCACATGGTACGTGTTATCCCTACCGTGTCTTCACCGCAAACAGGGCCTTGTGCTTCTCCCTTCTTTCTTCCAGCAGTTTCCTTTTCACACCGTTCCTACTTTTGTGTCACACTTTGTTAAATACCAACTCGTTAACCTCTTCCTAACAGCCATATCGACCGCTCTAGCTTTCTGTTGGAACTCCACAAAGAAATACAGAAACTTAGTAAGTTCGCCAAGCGAATCAGTGCAAAAGCATCGCACTCAGCCAAACATTCTTCCAGTGGGTTGGGCAGCTTGGCAAATGGTTTATCTGACGTCGCATGCCCCCTCAGCTGCCACTGCTCACTTTGCCCAACTACACATCCATTGTCACTCCCTGCCCAGACCACGTTAGCACCGAGCGAGTTGGTGTCGCAGTGGTCAGCACACTGGACTCGCATTCGGTAGGACGACGGTTCAAAGCCGAGTCCGGCCATCCTTGTCTAGGTTTCCCGTGATTTTCCTAAATCGTTTCAGGCAAGTGCCTGAAAAAGACCACGGCCGACTTCCTTACTCAATCCGATGACCTCAGTGTTTGGTCCCCTTCCCCAAATTAACCAACTAACCAATGACTTTAGCAAACCAACTACCAATCCTTTTTACGTAGCCTTTCATTTACTCTTTTTTTTCTCTCTCCATGTCCTTCAGGTCCTCTGAGCGATCATAGTAAGTGCGTATCTGGCTTTTTCTCTCCTAAACTGCTTATAAGTAAGCAGAACACTACCTAATAATTCAATATTTTCCGACGTTTCTGCCAGAGCCGTGCAAATACCAGTGGCGGCCAATATTACCTCCTTCTCTTTCCTCAGATCTTCCGTATTACCGGGATTTGAATGTTTTGCCCGAATTGAACTACCAGTTCCGTTACTCTTCTTTGCAGTCCCTAAGTCACGTCTCCTATCAGGAATACTAGAACAATGAATTAGACAATATCATATTTCAATAAATAATTTTTCAATTGTTTAATCTCGATTGTTCGTCTCTCCACGTAATCAACCATGTTTTCTGGTACCAATTTTCTGCACATACTGAAACGACATCCTTATGTCAGTGTCTGTTTGATTAGGGAAAAGGATAGAGAAACAAGAAAGGTCCCAACAACTGATTTAAAAAGAAGCACTCAAACTTTATATTTTAAATGTGAAAAATTTTGTGGAATAACAGTAGATTATTACAGATTTGCCAGAATTAATTAAAAAGGACAATAAAGTCTGCTGAAAGTGAGCGAATGAGAGCTTCAAAATGATCAGTGTACTAGAAATTTTATTTTATAGAAAGCAATAGATAAATCAGCCAGATACAAGTAACACGAGTAGAATATTATTAATACTGACCAATGCCTTAACATCACGTCTTAATTAAAACTCAAACTCTCCAAAAGAATCAAGAGCGCAATAGTTACAGAGCAATACATAAAAGTGTCAACTGTATTAACAACAATTCGATAGTAGCAACACATCCTACGGAAATTACTCCGAAATCACTTCGGAGGTTTTGCTAGTCAGGATCTATTACTTCCGGTTATCCAAACCAACACGACGCTGTTTCCTTGGTCATGTCCCTTACACACGTGAACAAGACTGTTTTCTTACTTCAAGACAAAAATTTCTCTGAAACGTAAGTACCGCAAGAACAAAATAAATGATTGGCTTACATGCATCCATAACACAGATTTGCGACAAGTGCTCTCAAATAAGACATCAAATCCGAGTAGTTGCTCGACATGACGAGATCAAAGCTAACTAAATAATCCTTCAACAATCACATATCGTTGGTAATTACTATACTCTAAAAAGGAGACCTTCATATTGGAAAAAAACATAACTTACACTACCCTGCGTATTCCCATAAACTGACACTAATGCTTCACGTACAGAACGTACCATGAGAAGAAGAATCACGTTGAGTCCACTTCACTAGAACGTGGACACACCAGTTATGCTCGACGGGGGCTCCAAAGCCTCCGTCGGCCGGTGTGGCCGAGCGGTTCTAGGCGCTTCAGTCTGGAACCGCGCGACCGTTACCGTCGCAGGTTCGAATCCTGCCTCGGGCATGGATGTGTGGGGAGTCCTTAGGTTAGTTAGGTTTAAGTAGTTCTAAGATCTAAGGGACTGATGACCTCAGATGTTAAGTCCCATAGTGCTCAGAGCCATTTGAACCATCCAAAGCCTCCACTCAAGTACGAACACGCTTACGACTCACGTCATTTCATGTGTCATTCATACTGCTTCCATCCGGATGACGTTTTAATCAGTATCATACAATCTCATCCGGAACATAGGCGACTTATATAAATAACTTCCGAGCCGTCGAAGTCGCGAGTGGCAACTGTACCCTGTGACTGCCCAGAAGTAACTAACTTCCCTCTTCACTTCACACACATGTCCGCTCACAGTCACATGATCCACTCCATATCTCTGCTTGAGCGATGCTATTGAACAGTGATGCCAACCTTTGACACAGTGACTGTGCCATTGTTTAAAAACACATCTTCTCTTAATACTAGGTTTGTTAAAACTCTTAAAACATACATAAAATTTGTACGCACTGGTGGTACTTCGGGTAACACAAACTGCAGCTTAAATATTTACATATAATACAGTACAAAAGAGACATATGTAACATATTAATAGTCAAACATGTTTTGGAACATGTTCCTTTCCTCCTGTCTTCCGTCTTCTATACGAAAAAATACAGCCTAAGACGACGCATGTATTGACTTACCAGTACACAGCCGGCCGTTGCGGCCGTGCGGTTCTAGGCCCTTCAGTCTGGGACCGCGTGACCGCTACGGTCGCAGGTTCGAATCCTGCCTCGGGCATGGATGTGTGTGATGTCCTTAGGTTAGTTACGTTTAAGTAGTTCTAAGTTCTTTGGGACAGACGACCACAGATGTTAAATCCGATACTGCTCAGAGCCATTTGAACCATTTTTTTGAACCAGTACACAAACAGTAGTTTACAAGTCCTTTAGACTCTTAACATGGCACTGAGTACACACTGACGCAAGTGATACTGTACAGTGCATTGCCAGACCAATCAGTCAGTTATTACACAATAACTTTTGTTGTCCTAGTAACGAGCGAAAACAGTGATTACAATCAATGTGATCTTGGAATTATTAATATACTGTCTTTTATAACGTAAAATTCTTGCGCGGTGTACTTGCTTTGAGAGATAGAGGCTCCGATTGAATGTTTTAGTGATATTACCATATAAGTGTTTTGTTTCATCTCGTTGTTTTATTACTTTATTTTTGTCTTTTCTTTTGTTTGTTCTCACAGTGGAAGTTTTTCTATATGGATCCTATCCTCCCACTATATTCCACAACCGTTTTGGTGGCGGGAAATGGTGGTTCAGGAGGCGACTATAAAATTTTTGTAGAAGGTAGTGAAATGACCCCTTAGAAAAATTATTAATGACTGTGCTGGTAAACTTCTACGTTATTTGATTTTCAAGCAGCTGAACAAAACTCAACGTACTCAAACAGTATTTTCTTTACTTACTCTGATGATCACTAAACTGACACACAATATTTTTAGCGCAACGCAATCTGACTTTTAATAATCCCTACAAAAGAATAGCCCTGACTAACAATAACTTGTACCCTTCATGAATCACTTACCTCACAAAAATCTTCGTTAGTCGAACTACTGCAACACAGCGAGCGCCAATACTAACAGCTAAATAAGAGATTATAACTACTGAAGGCACTAACTACGCATATGCATAGTTAGCAAATGAAAGATTTTTATAGAGAGCAAACAATGTACTTACCTTAATAGTGTTCAATAGTCATCATATATATATCTATCAATTCATGACATAGATCTTTGCAAATTTCCTTTTTCTGGCGGACACACGTCCAGATCGTCCGCTTATAGCAAACTCTCAAAACTCTGGCTTCTCTGTCCCTCCACATCCACCACTGTTGGCGGTTCACCTCCAACTGCACAGCGCTATGCGCTGTTCACATCCAACTGCCCAACACTACACAAGCGAATATTCCAAAAATGAGTCCAACCAGCCACAGGCTGCACACAGCACAGTCAGTGATTTTCATACAGAGCGCTACGTGGCATTACCAACATAAAAACCTGAACAGCCTACTTTGAGTGGATGTATTTGGAAATTACTGTAAATGTCACGTCACTGTCTACAATTTTGTACTTATCTCCGTTCTGGGAACCAACGATTGTACCGTGTTTCTCTGGCTTTTCTAGTTCAGTATTTTATTATTTACTTGATTTCGTGGTTGTTATATTCCCCCCCCCCCCCTCATTTCCCTCCGTTGTCCCATTACCTTCAATAATAGCATTACAAATTTGTAAGACTCATTACTTGATGTTTACACTTTCGAATCATGGAAGGGAAAAAAAACTTCATTGCTCGTCATTTTTATATTTGGTTGTAGCTTCTTATGACTTTGTTGGTAAGATCTACGGACTGTATCGAACACTCTAGTTTATCCATCACGGTTGTTTGCAACTGGGTAACATGTAATACAATGCCAGGGGACATGAAAAAATATAAGAAAAGCATTAAAGTCTATTTCACCAACATCCTATCCTTCTAGCGATCCGGGTAAGGTGTTCATGAACAATTTCTGTCCAGTTTGCTCTATCTTGATGTACATTTTGTCTTTATATTGTCCCCAGTTTTCTCCTCTAACCTTCAGATCTTCCTTAATCTGATCCTGCCATCTTTTTCTGGGTCGTAGTGACGGTCTGTCCCCCTGCACTTTTCCGTCCAAGTGTTGCTCTGGCAGGAGGTTGACTTTCGTCATCTTCGCATGTCCAAACCACGTGGGCCGTGCAGTACTCATTCTCTCAGTCAACGACACATATACTTGCATATCTCCTCTGGTGTTTTCATTCCTAATTTTATCTCTTCTAGTCTTCCACAAATCTGCTCGCAGAAACTTCATTCGCCACACTTCTAAATTGCTCAGATCTGATTCGTTATGTAGACAACACTGCAAGCTGCGTGTCATAATCGGCTGGAGATAGGTTTTAAACATGGTTTGTTTTGGATCTCGCAGGAACTCCGTTGCCACACACAAGGTTCCGCAATTGATGATAAAATTTAGATCCATTTGGTGTTGTGGTGTGTACTTCTAGTTTGGCAGATCCATTCCTTGATACTGTACTTCACAGCTAATTGAAAGGTTTCATACGTTCAATTTTTTCTCCATCTAACATCAGATTGCCCTGGGCGGATGTCACGCCCATAATCATTCCTACAGTTTTGCTCTTGCTCACTATCACATCGTACCCTTTAAACTTGGAGCTGCATTCCTGTAATCATTCCTGTAACTCTAGTTCTGTTCCTTCTCAAATAGCTACACCATTAACAAGGACAAGAACAATGAGATCACATTCTCCTATGTAATTGATTTCCTTTATAATCACATATGTAAGCACAATAAAACGTAATTCTGAATCTGCACTACGCTGTTGCACTCCTCTCTCTGTACTGAAATTCATTTCAGAAAGAGAAAAAAATTCTGACATATTAAACCTAAGTGAGACATCTATAGACTACGTAACAAACACAAAACATTCAAGGAAGAAAAATGACTGACAGATGACACAGAACAAACAAATGAAAATTATAGCAAAGGGAATGTGGATTCTGTCACGACTGTGTAACATCCAATGTCTTGTGGTTCCATACCATTCCTCCTTATGCTCAGTGGCTAGCTCTGAAATTATTTTCTGAGGGTCAAACGCAGAAAAGTTGGACACAGGCCTCAACAACAGACAAGGGTAATTACAATATTAAAGTACCAATCGGTTTCGTTGCAAGGAAATACTTACAACGAAATTAGTGTCCTAACAGAGCCAAGTGGGTTCATTTACCAATCTGTTGTGCACATCAGAAAAAAAGCTGAAAGAGATAACTTGAATAAATACATTAAAAAACAAACAACAAAGTCGACACCTTAAACAACACATGCTATAGAATTAAAGGTTATTTAAGTAACTCAGAGTGTCGTTTGGTAAAAGAAGTAAAACCTAATAAGGCAGTATTACTTTATAACAGAGGTTACCATAGCAATACTTCTGCAGAAAAGTTGTGCAATGAAGTTCAAGGATGCATAATACTAGTCTTTCACTGTCTTCCTCAGTTCAGCACCTCATTCATCCTGCCGGAAAGCTGACCCATTAGTTCGGAGGAACAGAACGGAAGATTTGAAGATGTAGTGGGTGGTCGTATCCTCAAATCTTTCCCAAGTGTGCGTGGTTGCAGACAGCGGAAAATGCGTAGAGATTAAACTGTATGTTACTATTTTTTACGTTATTAAGCTAACTTGTTCCAAGTATGTACAAACGCCGGCCGGGGTGGCAGAGTGGCTCTAGGAGCTACAGTCTGGATCCGAGGGACCGCTACGGTAGCAGGTTCGAATCCTCCCCTGGACATGGATGTGTGTGATGTCCTTAGGTTAGTTACGTTTAACTAGTTCCAAGTTCTAGGGGACTGATGACCTCAGTAGATAAGTCCCATAGTGTTCAGAGCCATTTTATGTACAAACATAAGGCTGATCCACTTTAGCTATAACCCATTGAGGCATTGCAAGGTCAAGACACTGGCGTGAAATTCGGAAGGATGGAGGGTCATGGTGATAAAAAATTTCCGTGGTTTTCAATTCAGGCCAATACGTGTCTCATTCCTTAAATAAGTTCACGGCCAATCGCGAGTCCTTTACTCGTTAAAGAGAGATGGATATATTTATATGTTCTTATATACGACTCACGATTCCCTCGTATTAAGCTGACAAATCCTACATCATTGCGAGGTGATTCCTGGGCGGCATATTACTTATTCTAATATTACCGTTTCTTTCTCTTAGTGCCGCAGGCACTACAGTACATGGCACAAGTTTCGATGCCTTACATAGTAGACAACTGCAGCTGCGTTTTGAATAGTTGTCAATCCATGTCAAATGTTCGCACACTCTGTTAATGTGCAAGGCTTTGAACAAAGTGCTCGTAAGAAACCAGTCTCTCTGCTTAGCCCAGCTTCGTTACCACGCTTCCTGTCCAGTTTCTGAATTACCTTACAAATGAATTCATTTAATCATATTAATCTGCTCTAAGGGTCTTTCAATCCAGTCAGCCATTTTCAAGCTTGTGGGTAGTGACGACTCTGAATTTTCTGCCATACAGCTAACACGTAAAACACTGGACAATACCGTATATGTAACAGGAGGAAGCATGGAAGTGGGTGAGACCAATGTATTTGTGGTTTTCTTGGTCTAAATTTAGCGTTGTAATTTGTCAACCGACACCAAAACTGTGCTTTGTACATAATTCAAAGAGCGAATTCATGCTGGCTGACTGCAGTAGTTAGGTCTCGAAATATATTCACTACATTTGGCTGTAACGTAAGGAATCTTTAATCTTATAACTCATCAAAACTTATCATTGTAATCCCTCATGCATATCCAATTAAGACACCAAACAATAAACTCAAGCATACACTTAATATCAGAGACCAATGATTCAGGAAAAATAAGCGAGTCCTAAAGGCTATTGTTAAAAGTCACAATATGCAGACAAATATTTCAGTAGACGCTTTAAGACATATATTCAAGCAGAACTTTACACAAGAACAAAGATGGCGTGTACTTCAGTTCACTTCCGACACTTCGCAACGTTGCATACTTTTGCACAACTGGCGCGCTAAACTTAATGTATTCACAGAAAACTCCTCACAAGAACACACATGGCACGAAATCAAGTTAACTCGAGACACATGGAAATCTTTACATCTTAATAAATCACGGTAAATCTTTGCAGTTGTTAAGTAAATGTTTACAGATATACATCCATGATGACTCAAACTTAACATTATGTTAACGAACAGCAGGGAACGAGAACGAAATCTGACACAGCATAACAGCCCCCACCCCCCAACGAGAGACCAACGAAATGACACGCAGTCTAACAACACACTAACAGGCACCATGAGCACAGATCCCTCACACAGAAGACATTAAACCCCAACCCCCCTCCGAAGAAAAGAAAAAACACATCAGTACGAAGCATTATGACTGGCAGAAGAAGGTCGCCCAGACAGATGAGAGACTTGTAGCAGCCTCAGCTGAACCAATCCCATGTTAATATCCTCTGGGCGTCATATTTCAGGCACAGAGCAGCGAGAAAGTTGCAAGCCGACAGGTTACACACATTGCTAGTCAATGCACAATGTCCATCAGGGCACAGTATTCGCCACACGGCATTGCGGAAACGACAGGCCGACAACTATAGTGTCCCTTTTGAAATATTCAAGCCGATTTATCTGAAATAAATAATAAAAGGACTCTCAATAATATTGTATGGACATAAACGACAAATTAATTATGAAGAGGTATTAAATAAGGTTAAAGACTATATCGATTGCAAAGACAATATTTATATTAGATGAGTTCGTAGTGCATAACTTTCTCGAAACTAGCATTATTATCTTTGTCATTATATGTAAGAGAAAAATGATATTTAAAATCACTTCGAGTGAGATCATTTCTTCTGCTGTATGTAAGGTACGCTTGCTATTGTAAAGCGGTAGCTTTTGTTCTATTTGTTCTCGTACGTAGCGAATAATTCAAGTGTGTATTCTGTGCTTAGTGGAAATATATTTACAAAAAGTGAGTGCACTGTGTTACTTAAAGAACCCATGCAAACAATTGTTCCTGAATTAATAATAGCAAGAAGTTATTTAGCATTTTTTCAGTCTCTGAGAAGCGAGCAGCGGTGATCTTTCACTGGCAACAATTGGCCGCCATTACGCGGCGTATTTAAGTTAATTTTTTAGTGTAACATATCACCACAAACGGAGCAGAAAGAATCATTTCAAGTTATTCAGTTAACTAAAGTGCAAAGCTTCACTAATTTTATTTCGTCAAAAAATGCATACTTTCAAAGATTCTAAGTCAGTGAACTTAGCCTGCATTACATTTCGCCGAAAGCATTTGAAATAATTTGTAGGGTGTCTGGTGCTCATTTGAAACACAATTTAATATTTATCTTTGGCACCTACAAATCAATATATATACACACCTGGAAATTGAAATAAGAACACCGTGAATTCATTGTCCCAGGAAGGGGAAACTTTATTGACACATTCCTGGGGTCAGATACATCACATGATCACACTGACAGAACCACAGGCACATAGACACAGGCAACAGAGCACGCACTATGTCGGCACTAGTACAGTGTATATCCACCTTTCGCAGCAATGCAGGCTGCTATTCTCCCATGGAGACGATCGTAGAGATGCTGGATGTAGTCCTGTGGAACGGCTTGCCATGCCATTTCCACCTGGCGCCTCAGTTGGACCAGCGTTCGTGCTGGACGTGCAGACCGCGTGAGACGACGCTTCATCCAGTCCCAAACATGCTCAATGGGGGACAGATCCGGAGATCTTTCTGGCCAGGGTAGTTGACTTACACCTTCTAGAGCACGTTGGGTGGCACGGGATACATGCGGACATGCATTGTCCTGTTGGAACAGCAAGTTCCCTTGCCGGTCTAGGAATGGTAGAACGATGGGTTCGATGACGGTTTGGATGTACCGTGCACTATTCAGTGTCCCCTCGACGTTCACCAGTGGTGTACGGCCAGTGTAGGAGATCGCTCCACACACCATCAAGATGCCGGGTGTTGGCCCTGTGTGCCTCGGTCTTATGCAGTCCTGATTGTGGCGCTCACCTGCACGGCGCCAAACACGCATACGACCATCATTGGCACCAAGGCAGAAGCGACTCTCATCGCTGAAGACGACACGTCTCCATTCGTCCCTCCATTCACGCCTGTCGCGACACCACTGGAGGCGGGCTGCACGATGTTGGGGCGTGAGCGGAAGACGGCCTAACGGTGTGCGGGACCGTAGCCCAGCTTCATGGAGACGGTTGCGAATGGTCCTCGCCGATACCCCAGGAGCAACAGTGTCCCTAATTTGCTGGGAAGTGGCGGTGCGGTCCCCTACGGCACTGCGTAGGATCCTACGGTCTTGGCGTGCATCCGTGCGTCGCTGCGGTCCGGTCCCAGGTCGACGGGCACGTGCACCTTCCGCCGACCACTGGCGACAACATCGATGTACTGTGCAGACCTCACGCCCCACGTGTTGAGCAATTCGGCGGTACGTCCACCCGGCCTCCCGCATGCCCACTATACGCCCTCGCTCAAAGTCCGTCAACTGCACATACGGTTCACGTCCACGCTGTCGCGGCATGCTACCAGTGTTAAAGACTGCGATGGAGCTCCGTATGCCACGGCAAACTGGCTGACACTGACGGCGGCGGTGCACAAATGCTGCGCAGCTAGCGCCATTCGACGGCCAACACCGCGGTTCCTGGTGTGTCCGCTGTGCCGTGCGTGTGATCATTGCTTGTACAGCCCTCTCGCAGTGTCCGGAGCAAGTATGGTGGGTCTGACACACCGGTGTCAATGTGTTCTTTTTTCCATTTCCAGGAGTATATATGTATATGTATATATGTATATGTATATATATATATATAAAATCCCTTTCTTGTGTTTGACTTATTAATAATAATAATAATTAATAACCACAGAAAGGAAGGGATAATATACAGCCTGTCCCTGATGCCTGGAAGGGACAATATACAGCCCGTCACCGATGCCTGTTGCACCACAACATCCATCTGTCCCTCGGCCTCTGCGCATGACACTGAAGAGTGACAGACAAATAGACCGCCTGCACTTGGTACGCGCAGTTCAGGACTGCCCTCCGTGCTCAGCACTCGCGGCCACAGCTTCAATATACAGGCCGGCCGCTACCCGAGGTGCTGCAGCGGACCACCTGCCTGCTTCCTTGTTCGTATCTTGATCCCTGATATCGACTGCAGAGACGAGCTGGCGTGTCTCAATCTCAAACCTCCAACCTCCCCCCCCCCCTTCCCCTTAAACCCAAAGGAAGGTAACCAAAGATCTGCAGCATAACAGGAAGACAAGCAGAACAAATTGTCAACTAGTACACAAGGGGAAGTCTGAAAAAATACAGATAAGACTGAAACAAAAGACCATTACAAGCGACACCGAGAATCAACGACTCATTTTGCCGCACAAAAGTAAAAAATCCATAAAATGTAATTAGCACTAAACTAACTTCCGCGATTATGCACCAGAACTCAACCCAAATGCCATTACCTTACCCAAACTTCATTGTGAATCAAGGCAGACTCTTACAACATCGATTAAATATTTCAATTCCTACACAGCTACCATTACAACTCCTCTATGCACTACCACTGAGGCAGCAGTACGCGTGAGAGTGGGGGCAGTGAAACGTGCTTGTGGTTTTACTGGACATATTTAAGATCTTTTATTAGCAGCGACCAGAACTCACATTTACACACCATTGCAAGAGTGAATGCACGCTGGCTGATCACAAAAGAGAGATCTCGAACTATACACCGTCCAGTCACATCAATGTGTCAAAACCCTGAATAACACTATTTTGCAGCGTAGACAGCATCGAGACGTGCCTGGAAGGCACCGATAGCGATGTGAAGCTATGCCATCTCCAGTGCTTTGGCCAGATGCGCTAGGTTCCTCGGCTGACAATCCATTGCGCGAAGAGCCCGGTCAAGGTCATCCCACAGAGTCTCGATTGGGTTTCAATCAGAGGAGTTTGGTGGCCAGGGACGTACGTTAAACTTAACCTGGTGCTCTTCGAGCTGTGTGATACATTGCATTGTGCTGCTGGTAGGTGGCATCTTGGTGAGGAAAGGCAGACTGTAGGTGGGTGTGGACATGGTCCCCCAAGGACGTAGAAGGTGAGTCACATTTTCATTAAATTTCATCACAATTCTGACCAATCCCTTCGTAGATGTGTCACACGATAATAACGTCATCACACACCCTGTTACCCACGTCTTCACCATCTTCCGACGCCTCCGCGACGGAGGTCAGAATCACGACGCCAAGTGTTGAAATGGGGGGGGGGGGGGGGGGGCTTTACTGTGGGTGGCAGAGGAAAACATTTCAGACACAGCCGCTCAGAATCTATACGAAAAGACCTCAGGGGCTGTCGCAAAGGACGCCGATGAAACCACATCTTCTATAGCGGTGTTGATACCCACGCATTCCGCTGCCAAAAACGTCAGTTTGCTGTGCGGTGTGCAACGGTACGACGATCTCGACAACTTTTGACACTTCTGACACCCGATAGAAAGAGCATTAAGTGCTTACGCTTTTCATTCCTCCTGTTTCGCGCCCTCACCCTCACGTGTGAGGGTGGCTGGTGTGAGGGTCGGGGTTACGGGAGGGGAAGGGATAGAGAAATCCAAAATTTACGCACATGCAAACAAATCGGCAGAGGGTCATATTTCAACAGCCTCGGTGCCAGTTGCCCAGCTTTGTTGAGCACTTTAAAAATTTGCATGTGCAGAGCCAACATCAGATGATAATCGTAGCATCTACATCAGGCTACAGTGCTCTCTTTCGACTGTTAGTAGTGTAATGTAATAAAATAAAAATTATTTGTGACTCTTTTTCTTTGCTATCAGTGTAATGTAATAGAACGAATATGAGCCGTGACATACAAAAAAGAAACACGCATTAATACAATGGCTCAGCATAAAAGAGAAATAACTAATGTTGACAGAACCGACTGCGGACCTTTGGTGCAGAGCCGGGTGGAGGGTCTGAATCAGAGGCTCAGACGGTTTTGCGACCGTGTTGGCTGCAGGTTCCTTGACTTGCGCCATAGGGCGGTGGGGTTGCGGGTTCCGCTGAATAGGTCAGGAGTTCACTACACTCAGCTGGCGGCTACACGGGTAGCGGAGGCTGTGTGGCGTGGACTGGGCGGTTTTTTAGGTTAGAAGGCCTCGGGAAAGTACGGGGTGGGCTGCAATCTCAAAGGGTGCATGGCAAATACAGGACGTGCTTGGATCAAGGAACAGTCGGCATTGTAGTTGTAAATTGTTGTAGTTGTGCTGGGAAAGTCCCTGAGCTTCAAGCGCTAATAGAAAGCACAAAGGCTGAAATCGTTATAGGTACAGAATGCTGGCTAAAGCCTGAAATAAGTTCTGCAGAAATTTTTACGAAGTCTCAGACGGTGTTCAGGAAAGATAGAGTAGGCAGAATTGGTTGTGGAGTGTTTGTGTCTGTCAGTAGTGGTTTATCTTGTAGTGAAGTCCAAGTAGATACTCCGTGCGAATTGGTATGGGTGGAGGTTATACTTAACAGCCGAACTAAGTTAATAATTGGCTCCTTCTACCGACCCCCAGACTCCGATGATATAGTTGCGGAACAGTTCAGAGAAAATTTGAGTCTCGTAACAAATAAATACCCCACTCATACAGTTATAGTTGCTGGGGACTTCAACCTTCCGTCGATATGTTGGCAAAAATACTTGTTCAAAACTGGTGGTAGGCAGAAAACATCTTCTGAGATTGTCCTAAATGCTTTCTCCGAAAATTATTTCGAGCAGTTAGTCCACGAACCCACGCGAATTGTAAATGGTTGCGAAAACGCACTTGACCTCTTAGCCACGAACAATCCAGAGCTGATAGAGAGCATCATGACTGATACAGGGATTAGTGGTCACAAGGTCGTTGTAGCCAGGCTCAATACCGTTTCTTCCAAATCCACCAGAAACAAACGCAAAATAATTTTATTTAAAAAAGCGGATAAAGTGTCACTAGAAGCCTTCCTAAGAGACAATCTCCATTCCTTCCGAACTGACTATGCAAATGTAGACGAGATGTGGCTCAAATTCAAAGATATAGTAGCAACAGCAATTGAGAGATTCATACCTCATAAATTGGTAAGAGATGGAACTGATCCCCCGTGGTACACAAAACAGGTCAGAACGCTGTTGCAGATGCAACGGAAAAAGCATGCGAAGTTCAGAAGAACGCGAAATCCCGAAGATTGGCTAAAATTTACAGACGCGCGAAATTTGGCACGGACTTCAATGCGAGATGCCTTTAATAGGTTCCACAACGAAACATTGTCTCGAAATTTGGTAGAAAATCCGAAGACATTCTGGTCGTATGTAAAGTACACAAGCGGCAAGACGCAGTCAATACCTTCGCTGCGCAGTGCCGATGGTACTGTTACCGACGACTGTGCCGCTAAAGCGGAGTTACTGAGCGCAGTTTTCCGAAATTCCTTCACCAGGGAAGATGAATGGAATATTCCAGAATTTGAAAGACGAACAGCTGCTAGCATGAGTTTCTTAGAAGTAGATACCTTAGGGGTTGCGAAGCAACTCAAATCGCTTGTACGGGCAAGTCTTCAGGTCCAGATTGTATACCGATTAGGTTCCTTTCAGATTACGCTGATACAATAGCTCCCTACTTAGCACTCATATACAACCGCTCGCTCACCGATAGATCTGTACCTACAGATTGGAAAATTGCGCAGGCCGCACCAGTGTTTAAGAAGGGTAGTAGGAGTAATCCATCTAACTACAGACCTATATCATTGACGTCGGTTTGCAGTAGGATTTTGGAGCATATACTGTATTCAAACATTATGAATCACCTAGAAGGGAACGATCTATTGATACGTAATCAGCATGGTTTCAGAAAACATCGTTCTTGTGCAACGCAGCTAGCTCTTTATTCGCACGAAGTAATGGCCGCTATCGACAGGGGATCTCAAGTTGATTCCGTATTTCTAGATTTCCGGAAAGCTTTTGACAGCGTTCCTCACAAGCGACTTGTAATCAAGCTGCGGGCCTATGGGGTATCGTCTCAGTTGTGCGACTGGATTCGTGATTTCCTGTGAGGAAGGTCGCAGTTCGTAGTAATAGACGGCAAATCATCGAGTAAAACTGAAGTGATATCAGGTGTTCCCCAGGAAAGCGTCCTGGGACCTCTGCTGTTCCTGATCTATATAAATGACCTGGGTGACAATCTGAGTAGTTCTCTTAGGTTGTTCGCAGATGATGCTGTAATTTACCGTCTAGTAAGGTCATCCGAAGACCAGTATCAGTTGCAAAGCGATTTAGAAACGATTGCTGTATGGTGTGGCAGGTGGCAGTTGACGCTAAATAACGAAAAGTGTGAGGTGATCCACATGAGTTCCAAAAGAAATCCGTTGGAATTCGATTACTCGATAAATAGTACAATTCTCCTTTACTACTACTACTTAAAGTAGTAAAGGAGTTTTGCTATTTGGGGAGCAAAATAACTGATGATGGTCGATGTAGAGAGGATATAAAATGTAGACTGGCAATGGGAAGGAAAGCGTTCCTGAAGAAGAGAAAATTGTTAACATCGAGTATAGATTTAAATGTCAGGAAGTCGTTTCTGAAAGTATTTGTATGGAGTGTAGCCATGTATGGAGTGAACCATGGACGATAAATAGTTTGGACAGTAAGAGAATAAAAGCTTTCGAAATGTGGTGCTACAGTAGAATGCTGAAGATTAGATGGTTAGATCACATAACTAATGAGGAGGTATTGAATAGGAATGGGGGAGAAGAGAAATTTGTGGCACAACTTCACTAGTAGAAGGGATCGGTTGGTAGGACATGTTCTGAGGCATCAAGGGATCACCAATTTAGTATTGGAGGGCAGCGTGGAGGGTAAAAATCGTAGAGGGAGACCAAGAGATGAATACGCTAAGCAGATTCAGAAGGATTTAGGTTGCAGTAGTTACTGGGAGATGAAGCAGCTTGCACAGGATAGAGTAGCATGGAGAGCTGCATCAAACCAGTCTCAGGACTGAAGACCACAACAACAACAACAGTACAATTCTCAAGGCTGTCAATTCAACTAAGTACCTGAGTGTTAAAATTACGAACAACTTCAGTTGGAAAGACCACATAGATAATATTGTGGGGAAGGCGAGCCAAAGGTTGCGTTTCATTGGCAGGACACTTAGAAGATGCAACAAGTCCACTAAAGAGACAGCTTACACTACACTTGTTCGTCCTCTGTTAGAATACTGCTGCGCGGTGTGGGATCCTTACAAGGTGGAATTGACGGAGGACATCGAAAGGGTGCAAAAAAGGGCAGCTCGTTTTGTATTATCACGTAGTAGGGGAGAGAGTGTGGCAGATATGATACGCGAACTGGGATGGAAGTCATTACAGCAAAGACGTTTTTCGTCGCGGCGAGATCTATTTACGAAATTTCAGTCACCAACTTCCTCTTCCGAATGCGAAAATATTTTGTTGAGCCCAACCTACATAGGTAGGAATGATCATTAAAATAAAATAAGAGAAATCAGAGCTCGAACAGAAAGGTTTAGGTGTTCGTTTTCCCGCGCTCTGTTCGGGATTGGAATGGTAGAGAGATAGTATGATTGTGGTTCGACGAACCCTCTGCCAAGCACTTAAATGTGAATTACAGAGTAGTCATGTAGATGTAGATGTAGATGTAATGTAGGAATATTATTTACAGTGTAATATGTTGTTTAATTTAGCCCGACGTGTATAAACACTCAGTAAACTGGCTCAGTTCTCAGGGTGGTTACGTAATCATCGGTAATTAATTGTCCTTTTCTTATTTACCCAACACTACAGATATTATTCCAGGCTCGTGAGATGTCGTGTGCTTATTGCACCAGAGAATATTTGCCAAGTTTGTTCGATGTACACTACTGCAACACGTAAATTATCATCGTGGTTTCGTCTCGACTGCTCAATATAAGATAACAAGAGTAGCATCTACAAATGAAATCCTGTAATGGAACTGGAATCCTGTGACCAGACCTTTTCTGCCTGGGATGTTATCTCGTTATATAAGGAAAATCTGTAAGTAAAATTGTTAAATTATTAGTAGCTGCCTCCAGTCTCGTGGGATCTGAAATAAGATTAATTGTCCTAACCGACGGCACGTCTCGTAGATGAGCTAAAAGAAAAACGTTAAAGATTTTTCTAAGATAGCACCTAACAATGAAAATTCTTTGTTAAGGCCCATATCTACTTACGACAATAAAGGTATCAGACTACCAATTGACTGACCACACACACAGCCGGCCGAAGTGGCCGTGCGGTTACAGGCGCTGCAGTCTGGAACCGCAAGACCGCTACGGTCGCAGGTTCGAATCCTGCCTCGGGCATGGATGTTTGTGATGTCCTTAGGTTAGTTAGGTTTAACTAGTTCTAAGTTCTAGGGGACTAATGACCTCGGCAGTTGAGTCCCATAGTGCTCAGAGCCATTTGAACCATTTTTTTGACCACACACACAAATTGTTTTGACAAAATTACCATTATATTTTTCGGGTTTTAAGTACAACTTACATTATCAGCTGGTACAGCAATGTGATCTTTACACAAGAGCGTTCTCTTAGGTCCGAATCCAAGCAGATAAGATAAGTGAAAGACAAAGGAAAGATAGTTCATGCATATAAGCGCAAGAGTCCATGGAATAACATGTCCATTGTACTTCTATCTCTTCTTCTTTGACGTACTTGTCGATTATTTATAAAATTTATCGTAATATTTAGTTTACATTTTTTTAAACCCAAGTCCACCCAGGACAAACAGTACAGTAGGCTTGTGGAACGGGAAAGGTTGTCAAGGGGATGCCTGTCTGCAAATGCTGTAAGTAGCCTGTTTATACGTTTGTATGTTGGCAGCGCTTTAGACTGCATTTATATCACTGACAGCGCTGTGCACCCTCTGTAGGAGACTCGGTAGCTGGTCGGACTCGCAGTTAGAAGTTAATAGTTAGCAAAAAAATGGCTCTAACTACTACGGCACTTAACATCTGAGGTAATCAGTCTCCTAGACTTAGAAATACTTAAACTTAACTAACCTAGGGACATCACACACATCCATGCCGGTGGCAGGATTCGTACCTGCGATCGTAGCAGCAACGCGGTTCCGGACTGAAGTGCCTAGAACCGCTCGGTCACAAATGTCGGCTAATAGCTAGCAGTGATGGAGATTACAAGCAGCGTTAGCGCGAGTAGAGGGTCTGGACGTGTGACTGTCATGGAGATTTAATATTGGTTGGACATGGATTGTAAAATGTGGGTAATGGAATTATTGACGATTATATAATTTTTGGAACTGGATGTCACGGACGATTATCTAATTTTTGGATCTGGGTATCACATGATTGAGTTAAAATCTGGTAAATACATTGCTTGGTTTGCAACAAAATCTTTCCTTTGCTAACCACTTGCCTATTAGTAGTTAGAGCCTACAGTAGTTAGAATCTTTTTATTTACCCGGAGCGGGTCCCACACTGAAGAATAGGTCATACTGGGATCCTATATGCGGTCCGCTCTAGAGATAAACCACACTTTCCTAAAATTCTCCCAACAAACCGAAGGCGACCATTTGCCTTCCATACCATAATCCTCATATGCTCGTTCCATCTCATATCGCTCCGCAACGTTGCGCCCTGGTATTTAAACGACATGACTGTGCCAAACAAGACAATACTACTGCAGTATCCGAACATCGTGGGTTGTTTTTCCTACTCATCAGCATTAACTTACATTTTTCTACATTAACAGCCAGCTGCCATTCATCACACTAACTAGAAATTTTATCTAGGTCATCTTGTATCTTCCTAGAGTTCTCGATCTGCGAAGCCTTCCTGTACACCACAGCGTCATCAGCGAACAACGGCAGATTGCTGCCCATCCTGTCCGCTAGACCATTTATGTATACAGAAAGAAGCAACTGTCCGATCACACTTCCCTGGGGCGTTCCTGATGTTACCCCTGCCTCCGATGAACACTCGCCCTCGAGGACAACATACTGTGTACTATTAATAAAGAACTCTCCGAGTCACATATCTGGAAGCCTATTACGTATGCTCGTACCTTCGTTAACAGTGTTCAGTGGAGTACCGTGTCCAAAGACTTTCAGAAATCTAGAAATATGAAATCTGTCTGTTGCCCTTTATCCACAGTTCGCAGTATATCATGCGAGAAAAGAGCAAGCCGGGTTTCGCACGAGCGATACTTTGTAAATCCGTGCTGATTGGTGGACATGAGCTTTTCGGTCTCTAGGAAATTTATTGTATTCGAACTTATGCTCCAAAATTCCGCAGCAACCCGATGTTACGGACATTGATCTGTAATTTTGCGGGTCAGTTTTTCTACCCTTCTTTTACACAGGAGTCACCTGCGCTTTTTTTCCATTCGCGTGGCACTTTGGCCTGTTGGAGAGATTCGCGATAAATGCAAACCAAGTAAGGGGCTAATGACGTACACCGAACTGGAATTACATTCGGACTTGGCGACTTATTTTTCAACTCTTTCAGTTGTTTCTCTACGCCAGGGATGCTTATTATTTTGTCATCCATACGGGACTCTGTGCGATGGTCAAACGAAGGTACGTTCGTACGATTTTCCTGCGTTAACGGTTTCTTAAACGTGGAGTTTAAAACTTCGGCCTTCCATTTTCTATGTTCTGTTGCCAAAGCAGTCTGATCAACGAGTGGTCGGATGGAAGCCTTGACCCGCTTAGCTATTTTACATAGGACCTTGCCATATTGCCTTTTTCCAGTAAGCGGTTCACATATAAACAGAAGCAAGGTCCTTTAAGCAGGATGTAGATTTGTATAATGTAACAAATCGTTGTCATTACTCTATTTGCTTGTGTACACAGTCCCGTTATTAACATAAGTTCCCAACGCGTTTTTAATTATTGTGCCATTCTGAGACTAGTCGCTTGGTCGACTGTTGTTAATCGTGGACATAGATGGGATGTCCATACAAAAGATGGATTACGTCCGACACAAATGATCAAATGATGATCTGACGCTCTTCATAAGGAGCGTTTACATGAGAAAGGCACAAAAACTGAAATCGTGATTTCAAGAAGGGCATGGGGGTTATTTCTCACGTTAATTCTCACCAACGCCTGTTATCACTTTTTTATAGGATGAAATTACTGGCTTAGTGGAAATACTTTTACTTGACACTTACGCCTATCTAGTGAATTATGAGCCTACCACATACTTTTCTACATCTACATCTACATTTATACTCCGCAAGCCACCCAACGGTGTGTGGCGGAGGGCACTTTGCGTGCCACTGTCATTACCTCCCTTTTCTGTTCCAGTCGCGTATGGTTCGGGGGAAGAACGACTGTCTCAAAGCCTCCGTGCGCGCTCGAATCTCTCTAATTTTACATTCGTGATCTCCTCGGGAGGTATAAGTAGGGGGAAGCAATATATTCGATACCTCATCCAGAAGCGCACCCTCTCGAAACCTGGCGAGCAAGCTACACCGCGATGCAGAGCGCCTCTCTTGCAGAGTCTGCCACTTGAGTTTGCTAAACATCTCCGTAACGCTATCACGGTTACCAAATAACCCTGTGACGAAACGCGCCGCTCTTCTTTGGATCTTCTCTATCTCCTCCGTCAACCCGATCTGGTACGGATCCCACACTGTCGAGCAATATTCAAGTATAGGTCGAACGAGTGTTTTGTAAGCCACCTCCTTTGTTGATGGACTACATTTTCTAAGGACTCTCCCAATGAATCTCAACCTGGTACCCGCCTTACCAACAATTAATTTTATATGATCACTCCACTTCAAATCGTTCCGCACGCATACTCCCAGATATTTTACAGAAGTAACTGCTACCAGTGTTTGTTCCGCTATCATATAATCATACAATAAAGGATCCTTCTTTCTATGTATTCGCAATACATTACATTTGTCTATGTTAAGGGTCAGTTGCCACTCCCTGCACCAAGTGCCTATCCGCTGCAGATCTTCCTGCATTTCGCTACAATTTTCTAATGCTGCAACTTCTCTGTATACTACAGCATCATCCGCGAAAAGCCGCATGGAACTTCCGACACTATCTACTAGGTCATTTATATATATTGTGAAAAGCAATGGTCCCATAACACTCCCCTGTGGCACGCCAGAGGTTACTTTAGCGTCTGTAGACGTCTCTCCATTGATAACAACATGCTGCGTTCTGTTTGCTAAAAACTCCTCAATCCAGCCACACAGCTGGTCTGATATTCCGTAGGCTCTTACTTTGTTTATCAGGCGACAGTGCGGAACTGTATCCGGAAGTCGAGGAAAATAGCATCTACCTGGGAGCCTGTATCTAATATTTTCTGGGTCTCATGAACAAATAAAGCGAGTTGGGTGTCACACGATCGCTGTTTCCGGAATCCATGTTGATTCCTACAGAGTAGATTCTGGGTTTCCAAAAACGACATGATATTCGAGCAAAAAACATGTTCTAAAATTCTACAACAGATCGACGTCAGAGATATAGGTCTATAGTTTTGCGCATCTGCTCGACGACCCTTCTTGAAGACTGGGACTACCTGTGCTCTTTTCCAATCATTTGGAACCTTCCGTTCCTCTAGAGACTTGCGGTACACGGCTGTCAGAAGGGGGGCAAGTTCTTTCGCGTACTCTGTGTAGAAACGAATTGGTATCCCGAGAGGTCCAGTGGACTTTCCTCTGTTGAGTGATTCCAGTTGTTTTTCTATTCCTTGGACACTTATTTTGATTGACTTGTGAAAATCATGAGCCAGACGTCTATAGTAATCGCAGAACAAGGTCAGTTTCATATTTCAGCTTTATTACACTTTATCGAACACACATTTAATATTAATACATTCGCTTTAATATCACAGCCACGTCAACTTCATTCCACGCGCGACACCGTCTGCGCCCGCCGATATTCCACGTTGCTACGTGCTACGTGGTTCCATCTGCCACTATTGTGTGACGTCATTCAAAGTCTAGCAAGCATGCGCTCCAGCTTCGGCGCCATCGTCGTGTGCAGAAGGAGATTAAATGAGCCACAGTTTATCACAGTCCTGGACTCGACATGCCCGGTTAAGACATCAAGTCATACCTCCTCCTCGTTCGCAGCTTTAGATCCACTATGTGGCGTCGGCGGTATCACCGTTGCATGCACACACCAGATGACACACATAAGAACCTGAAACAGGAGATTAAATGAACAAGAGTTCATCTCACTTCTGGACAGGCCATGCCTGGTTAAGACCCCACGGCGTATCTCGTCCTCCATCACAAACCGTTTCGTCGCCGCCAGCTCCTCTAGCTTTTGCGCTTCCTGCGACTTGTACACGGCGGCGGCGGCATCGCCACAATCTGGGAACACAAGCGCCTTGTGCTGCAACATGTCTCACGCAGACGACTTCCCCTGAAACACTGCCTAACACTCGCAGCTTGATTCCTTTTACAGGTTTTCGACAGTGCTTGGTGTGGTTTCCTTGGAAATATCCCCTGACGTCAGTGCTTCGCCAATTGTTTAACACAATTTCATCCATATGCAGTGATACTAGAGTTTCATTTCCAAAAATCCAAACGAGGAAAGGTACACAGGCTTCTCCAATGAATTTAAATTGCTCATCTAACTTTAAAATTTGAAATTACGTCGTCGTCGGACCGTCTTTAAGTGGGTTATAGCCATCTTCTCTTTTAAGAATTATACCATTCAGTTCCTCACACTTATCAACAACACGTACAGCAACCATGCACTATAGGTTTTTTTTCTTGTTTAAGTTATCAGACTTCTGAATGGTTTCATGCGACTTGCCACGAATCCCTCTCCTGTGCTAACCTGATCATCTCAGATTAGCATTTGAAAACGGTGTGATAAATTTTTTTGTGGATGTGTTCTAATCATCCTGTCCTTTCATCTTCTCAGAGCCTCCCATGTAGTCCTTTCGTTGCCAATTCTGCGGAGAAGCACCTCATTCTTTGCCTCATCAGTCCACTTAAATTTGAACATTTTTCTGTAGCACCGCACCTCAAATGAGTTGATTTTTTTCTGTTCCGGTTTTCCCACGATCCACGTTCACTACCATACCACGCTGTGTTCCAAACGTACTTTCTCAGAAATGCCTTGCTCAAATGAAGGCCAGGAATGCTCTTTTAGCAGGTCTAGGCTGTAGTCAATAGTATTACGACTTTGTAATGTTACTGAGAGACGTGGTAAAAAACACAGCTGAAATCCCAAGATAGTCACGTGTAAATTGTTATTCCAGGTTTCTTTCTAAAGCCGGCCGCGGTGGTCTCGCGGTTCTAGGCGCGCAGTCGGGAACCGTGCGTCTGCTACGGTTGCAGGTTCGAATCCTGCCTCGGGCATGGATGTGTGTGATGTCCTTAGGTTAGTTAGGTTTAAGTAGTTCTAAGTTCTAGGGGACTTATGACCACAGCAGTTGAGTCCCATAGTGCTCAGAGCCATTTGAACCATTTCTTTCTAAAACCGAGCAAAACCGAATAACTCTTGCCTCCCTTGAAATCTCTTTTCCGTCTTAGCATCCACCTCTAATGACTCAGGGGGTGAAGAGGCATATATCGACTGTATGTTAGGAAGCTAACCCGTATCGTCGACAGAAGTCGACGTCACTGACGGTCACGTAGCATTGCGACCATGGTGTTGCCAACCCTTTTTTAGATGCGGTGCGCCGTGACAGACAGAGCCTCCTCCTCCTCCCCCCCCCCCCCCCCAACACCCACTGCTGATTTACTTTAGTCGTTCACCAGCGGCAAACGTGTCATCATCAGTCAGGCACTGCCCGCGACGACATCCTTTGTTTCCGTATAGTTTCGTAGGCCTAAACTACTTTAATTCTACGTACTGTGACTGAGGGGAATAACTACAAACAAAGGAAAGGAAATATAATGAGTACACGAACTGGTTATGTGTGAATTTCGAACGGAGTAAGAGCTGAGGTTATTTCAATATTGCAAAATTCATGTAATAAATTAACGATATTGTCACAGAGCTTGTTGTCAATCGAAGTCATTCCCCGACTCCCAGACAGACACTGGTATCGTTTATCGTTTTGACTATTCTAGAGATGTTCATATAGCTTGAATAAATTTAGCCGTCACCATATAGTCGAATCACATGTGTTTTCCGTTATATTTCTCCTTGAATACGTCAGTCTAAGAAATAAGATCTTAGCCTTCGTCGTTTCATTACAATTAGATGTGACCATCACACATACAGTGGTCCACACTTTCTCTGTGCCTATGAAATAAAACGTGGAGAAACCTCTACTGTTGCGTGACCCCCTCCTGCAGAATATCGATAAATGATAACAGCGACAGATTTTCCGTATGTACTGGTATTGCAAAAGACCCCTCTAATCAGTATCGAAGAAAGGGAAAAATGAACCATCTCCTTCTCAAGTGTTCTTCCATACGTCAGGCCAGCTGACCTGAGGGTATTTACCTCACATTCTGTCAGGACTTGACCTTTTCTTAATTTGGTAGTACCACTTCTTTGCGTTGCACATTTCGTCTCCCTGATTTTCGTAGCTGTTCTCAATTAAGGCGGTTCTGAGACAGTTGAGCTTTCAATTTATTTGTCAACATTGACTTGGCTTTCTGGCTGAACTGCTTTTATAAGTAGACTTGCCAGGTTGGTAGGACTGAATTCTGATCTCTACATTATGTACTGGTAATGCTTTGCATTTTGTGTCACTTTCTGTTACTCCGATCCCATCTTACCTTGACAATATCTCCATTTGATACGAAATATGTAACCGCTGATATTAGACTTTTGGCTGTTGGAAGCGGTACAGGCAAAATTGATACTGTGTTATATACTTTAGATAAAATGAACTCGTTCACTAGTTTTCTGTTATTTTGCTCAATAAAAGTTTCGAATACTATAAGCAACACTATCGTAAAATGTTGTTTACGACACTAGAGGTCTCATTGAACCAGACACTTCACGCATTATCCAGTTACAGTCCATATAAAGGGCGGTTGAGACGTGGAACTTAGGGAAGGCTGGAAAAGGTGTGGACGGGGCCTAATCAGTTACCGTTGGTTGCACAGTAAACACATACATTTTATTTAAGGAAATATTTTAAAAAAAATTATCTTTTAAAAAAACTGCCTGTAACACAAGCTACACTGACGACTGAAGCCCTTATTACGAAAGAATTCAAAATTATTTGTCGGCTGAAGGCCACAAGCAATACTTCAGAACAATTAACGGCTGAATTCCTGAATTACAAATGAGGAAGACAATTACACGTTGAACTACCAAAACCATTTTTAAAACAATCATTCCAAATAAAATTAACTGTAACACAAGCTACACTGACGGCTGAAGGCCTTATTAAGAATAACTCAAACTATTGTCGGCTGAAGGCCACAAGCACTAGCAATAATTTAAACAAAACATTATTTTTAAACAATTGACACAATCACACCAAATAAAGAAGGAAGTGATCCACAGACAGTGCTCCAAGGATCGACCTGAGAAAAGAACAAATATAAGGCAGGAAATGTGATGATTGAGCAGCGACGCGGGCACACCATGGTTTAAGGGCTTGATCCCGAGGTCGCTGCCCAACCCAGCGACATTTATTGTCTCTAGGTGCGCACAGTTGAACGCAAGTACGAGCTAAATGCCCTATCGGACCGCACCTGAAGCAACGCCGCGGTTCCCTTTTAGCAGACTCAGCCGATGTAGATAATCCGAGGTTCTCCTTGATAACGCCCGCGGGCTGAAACTTAACTTCACGGCATGGATCGTCCGCGAGAGGTAATGCAGATATCGCTACAATGGCGGAGCGAAGTTCTTCCCAGGTGGAGGGACGATCACGAAAACAAAGTGCGACCTATCCGCCGCTCGCATTCCCTCGGGACAATAGAAAATAACTACCGTTCTGGCAAGTCGACTAACAAGGCCAAGCAGGCCTTCTTGACTCTGTCCACATATTGATGTAACTCCTCCATATCTTGAGCATCTCCCAAAAACAGCGACACTCGAGCTGTTTGCAAACTCCCATGGTCCTTCTTTCGTTAATTACAAACCGCCGCAAGGAAAACCCCCCTGACATGGCTCTGGATACGAGGGTGCTCAATTCCCCTCAAGCTAACGGATACAATAGCGACAAAACTACTTGATGCGAAACGCCAGAGGCTTCAGCGTGTTGAACAAGGCGAACCAACAACCGGAATGACGTTTCAATTTGCTCGAGTCTGTCTATCACTACTTCTGTGATGTCCCGAAAGAGGTGCACCAGAGGCTTAGGCAATTTAGCAAACGCTGCATCTAATCTCTCGGGAGACGTAAGTGCATCATTCCCGGGCTGGCTGGCGCGCCCCCCTAAAGACAGCAAGTCCTGCTCCCCTGTTCTCTTTTCATCAAGCTCTAAACATGTAACCTTAAACTGCAATTCATTAATCAAGGACCCCAATTCAGCGGTTTATTCCTTATAACGATCCTCTGACGTTAATGTTCTTAAATCCGTTGTCCGGTTGGTTAAATGTACTAACTGTTCCCGCACCCTGTCTGACTGCCACTAGGTCGAGTGCCTTCAAATAGCTAATGGTATCCACAAGGCAGCTAACAGCCTTACACAATAACTCAATGGCTGCTTCTGTCTCACCCACAACATCCGGCTTGATGTCAACTGGCTGAAGAACGGTAGCACGCAGCCGGGCGGCTAATTCAATAGGCTGGCGCCTTATCGCCAGCTCGTAAATGAGGTGGTCCTTCCTCAACAGGCCGATCCCGGGGCACTGCCTGACGTCATTAGAATTAGTCACCTGAAACAATCAAATAGCAAAGACAAATATCGTGTAACACTGACAGAGCTACAATTTGAACCAATGGTAACTGTAATAGCAATATTACAATCGTAACCACGCTCGGCTACCACTGAGACGTGGAACATAGCGAAGATAGGAAAAGTTGTGGACAGGGCCCAATCAGTTACCGTTGGTTGCACAGTAAACACGTACACTTTATTTAAGGAAATAATTTTTAAGAACAATCATTTTAAAAAAACTGACAATAACACAAGCTCCAATGACGACGAAAGAATTCAAAATTATTTGTAGGCTGAAGGCCACAAGCAATACTTCAGAACAATTTGTGGCTAAAGGCCTGAATTACAAGTCAGGAAGACAACTATATGTTGAACTACCAAAATTATTTTTTAAAACAATAATTCCAAAAAAATTGATTGTAACACAAGCGACACTGAAGGCAGAAGGCCTTATTAAGAAAGAATCCAAATTATTTGTTGGCTGAAAGCCACGAGCAATACTTCAAATCAATTAACGGCTGAAGGCCTGAATTACAAATGAGGAAGAAATTACACATTGAACTACCAAAATCACTTTTTAAAACAATCATTCCAAAAAAAATTGACTGTAACACCATCTACACTGACAGCTGAAGGCCTTATTAAGAATAATTCAAATTATTTGTCGGCTGAAGGCCACAAGCAATAGGAATAATTTAAACAAAATATTATTTTTGAACTATTGACACAATGAGACCAAATAAAGAAGGAAGTGATCCACAGACAGTGCTCTAAGGATCGACCAGAGAAAAGTCCCTACAGCTGCGTAGGCAGTGAGACAGGCAGCCAAGAGTTATGCTCACCTAACAGGATACCAACTCACACTAGGCATAATTTAAACGCCGATCAATCCACTTACCAAATCCACCTAACATGTGGTAGCCAGTACAATGATGGGATAATTCAAGCGAGGACGAAGTGATAGACAGCACTGCGTCTTCAGAATCTGGTGTTTAAACATCGCAAGGCAGGAGGAACCAATACAACCAAGACAGATAAAAGAAAGCAGTGTTTACTACTGGCATGCATTGTGGCTGTTTCCCAGTACGTAATCATACCACTGCCACAGCGGCACACCGCAGGCAGTTCATTATCAACGATAGCTTCGTTCATTTTGTGTCCAGTACTGCGGTAACATACTACGTAGAGGTATGCAACACTTTGATAGAGTCAGGATACTGCTTTACTTTCAGTAGGTTATAACAGCAAGATGTTGCCAATCGGTTGCAATTTGTGGCTGAAGGCCTGAGTTAAAAGTGAGGAAGACAACTATTGAAATTTCGGGACAGCACTTTTCAGGAGGAGTCTGACAACATATTACTTCGCCCCCCCCCTCCCCCTCGTGTTGACAACGAGGAGAAAATACGGGAAATTAGAGCCAATACAGAGGCTTACCGACAACCATTCTTCCCATGCACTATTCGCGGGCGTCACTCAAAGTAGTGTGTCAGTGGTGTTGTGAGAGTACAGAAAGATGGGAAATGTGAACGATAGACCCCCCACAGTGGTCGTCCTCGTATGAGAACACCAGTGCAGGATCTTTTCCTCCATCTGTCGGCTCGCAGGCGTCCAACATCAGTTACCAGAAATACTGGAAATGAGTTCTTCCTGGTAACAGGGATTCGTAACTCAGGCCAAACATTGCTTAGAAGATTGTATCAAGTCTTCTTTCCAGAGAAAAAGTCAGGAATTTTGCACTGAACCAACGGAACCGACGCAGTCGAAGGACCTGGCCTCTTGCCCATCAACACTGGACGATTGCAGAATGGAGTAATTTCACATTTGCTGACGATACCAGGACTGGTTTGCAATCGGACACTAAAAGCGTTAGTGTTTGCAGAGACGCTAGATGACACAAGGACCGCCTATACTTCCAGGAAGTCCATCCGGTAGCAGGTGGAAGTGTAATGTTGTGGGCAGCAATAATGATGGGACGGTGGACCCCTCTGATTCCCATCTACTGCAATTTGACTGATCCCCAATACCTCCAAGAGGTCCTACAAACGATCGTAAGGCTCATCAGACATGATGTCGGAGACAATTTCATTCTAGTCGATGACAATGCAAGATCACACCGTATTCCAGCAGTGTCAGGGTGTCTTCAAAGATGCAACGTCAACCGAATGCATTGGCCAACAACGTCCCCAGACAATGGACGCAATTGAGCTTGCGTGGGACCTGTCGAAGGTTGCCATTACACAGCGTCTGAATCCACTTGACAATCTTCAGGAGCTTACTGAAGCTACCTTTGCCGGCCGGAGTGGCCGTGCGGTTCTAGGCGGTGCAGTCTGGAGCCGAGCGACAGCTACGGTCGCAGGTTCGAATCCTGCCTCGGGCATGGATGTGTGTGATGTCCTTAGGTTAGTTAGGTTTAATTAGTTCTAAGTTCTAGGCGACTGATTACCTCAGAAGTTAAGTCGCATAGTGCTCAGAGCCATTTAAATCATATGAAGCTACCTTTAAGTAGTGGGACCTCATATCCCAAGATAAACTTGGTGGTCTCACCCACAGCAAGCCTCGCAGAATGAAAGAACTCATCCGCTTGCGCGATGAAAGTATGCATTAGGACAGTGTGGTGAAATTTGGGTTAACGGGTTGTGAAAGCGGACAACTGACGCGAGTGCCTATGGTAACAGCACGACGTCGCCTGCAGCACCTCTCCTGGGCTCGTGACCATGTCAGTTGGACCCTAGACGAATGAAAATCCTTAACCTGGTCAGATGAATCCCGATTTCAGTTGGTAAGAGCTGATGATAGGGTCCGAGTGTGGCGCAGAGCCAACGAAGCCAAGTCGTCAACAAGGCACTGTGCAATCTGATGGCTCCATTGTGCTGTGGGCTGTGTTTACACGGAATCCTCTGGTCCAAATGAACCGATCATTGATTGGAAAGGGCTATGTTCGGCTCCTTGGAGATCATTTACATCCATTCATTGACTTCATGTTCCAAACATGTATGTCATATTACTGAGCCACAAATGTTCGCGACTGGTTCGAAGAACATTTTCAACATTTCGAGCGAATGATTTGGACATCCAGGTAGCCCTACATGAACCCTGTCGAACATTTATGGTACATAATCGAGAGTCAGTTCGTGCGCAACAAAATGAACCAGAAACACATTTGCAATTTTGTTATAGAGTCAGCATGGCTCAATATTGCTGCAGGGGACTTCCAACGACTTTTTGAGTCCATGGCACGTCGAGATGCTGCACTATCCCAGGCAGAAGGATATCCGACACGATATTAAGAGGTATTCCATGACCTTTGCTATTGGCACCTGCAACAACCTGGATCGAAGGACTTTGTGGCGTTCGCTGTGTTATTCAGCGGTTTGGTATTTAACTAATTAGTAAATGAAAATGATAATTTTATTTCATTACAGTGAGTAACTACTAAATAATTTTTTCTCCCGGCTAAAGATTTGGTCAAGTTGCTAAAGAACTCCAAGTTAACGTTGTGTTAAACTGTTGTCTGTAAGCTGTGTGTCACTAAATCACAGTTCAAACAACAGATTCTATACAACTATTGATTATGATTGAAAGTTATCTTAGCAAAATGATCATTAAAACCTCCGAATATCAGCCGCGCACAACACTGACGTATGTCACCTGAAACAATATTCTTCGAAACTCGTGCGTAATTAATTTCGGCTCCATCCATAAGCAAGAAAAGTTTGTTATATGGATCGTGCTATGGACACTGTTTTTAAAGAACCAATCTGATTCGAATTATTTTCATTAAAATGAGTTCGGGACCACCGGTGCACATTTATTTTTATGCATTTTTATTACCTTCGGCATTTATGTCTGCAGAGTTGCGTAATTTGAATTTGCCGCTGAGATAAATGTTCAGATGGCGGCAGACAATTGATAGAAACTTTCTATTGTTAGAGCAAACTTCCTTTTAACAGGATAAGTATTTGAAATGCTTATTAATCTATACTTTCATATTGTGCACTATTTAGACTAATCAAGCAAACCTTTGATACTTTCGTAGGAAACACAAATAAAAACGCGATACAAATCGCTATCATCAATGGCTGCGCTCCTTGCAGCGGAAGGAAATAATTAAAATATGGATCAAATGGCTCTGAGCACTATGGGACTTAACATCTGAGGTTATCAGTCCCCTAGAACTTAGAACTACTTAAACCTAACTAACCTAAGGACAACACCCACATCCATGCCCGAGGCAGGATGCGAACCTGCGACCGTAGCGGTCGCGCGGTTCCTGACTGAAGCGCCTAGAACTGCTCGGCCACACCAGCCGGCCGAAATAATTCACACAGAGGAATTAAAGTTACATATAATTATTCACTCATATTTATAATAATAATGAACTCTATTCTCAAGTAATAATTAACAAAGAATTACAATTTCTTAGCAGTTTGATATGCGTCTTGCGTCCGCAACCTACAAAAGCCAACCAACAAAAGGTAAAAACAAAGGAAGACAAACGCAGGTCATAAAAGGAATTTACAATTATCATTGTCTTTGTATGATACACATCGATATGTCCAATTACATCATAAAATATTATATAAGTAATTAATATTTATCAACGTTTTATTTCACTGTTTTTTCATATGTCGGTTAGATAATGTTTATAACTGTTAGAGGCATAATTTCCTCTCGTCGCACGGTAGCTAAAATTTATCTCGTTGATGTTACAACTTTCTGTGTACTATCTATTTCGGGACGTTCTCAGAGATGTGCTTGAAGTTAGGACTTTCTCACAGGAACAACGTGACCAACTGCAGTATTATTCCAGATATTCGCAGACATGTATTAATTACTTAAACAGTGTACTCAAGGAAACCCTGCACCGCACGCTGGCCTGGGTGGCCGAGCGATTCTAGGCGCTACAGTCTGGAACCGCGCGACCGCTACGGTCGCAGGTTCGAATCCTGCCTCGAGCATGGTTATGTGTGATGTCCTTAGGTTAGTTAGGTTTAAGTAGTTCTACGTTCTGGGGGACTCATGACCTCGGAAGTTAAGTCCCAGTGCTCAGAGCCATTTGACCCTGCCCCCACCCCCTCCACAGCTGACTGTTACTGTTGATTCTGGTGGTTACTAATTTTAATCTCGCAGTGGACTATTGAACAAGACTGTTCCGAAGAGATATACCCCTCCACTGTGGAGCGTTGGGACAGGATAGTGTTCATTTTACAATGTTTTCGATTGGGTGTCTTTCTTATGTTGTATCACCGGAAGGGTATCCTCAGTTTAGTTGTGTTACTAATTAATAACTATTCCGTCACACGTTTTCAATCTATATAGCAATTTTATTATGTTCGCTATTGTTAGAACCATGTGAGTAACCGATAAAAAAATAAAAATAAAAGATGGGTTAAGGCTACTGCTCTGAAAAAACAACGAAAAGGAAAAAAGATGTCCCGGTCCAAAACAAATACGTAATCACAAAATGCGAATCAATTTTGTAATATCTGCGGCTTCACTGCTGTGTTCAGGCACATCGACACCGTTTTGGTGTTATTAACAGCAGTTGAATTACTATCAACTCAGTTTGCTACCGGTTCTTCACTTATTCCTGCTACATTTAGTTAGGCTGAGTTCAAGATGGGGCAGTCCTGTTTAACGAGATCCGTTTCATTATATACGAAGCATACAGATAGTTGCCCCGTGTCTGTAATTTATGCTTAATAGTCCCCAGTACTCATTACGGATGGCGTAGAATTTTTCATTTTTGCGTTTGGATCAGGGAACAGATAAATATCTTCTTCCGGAACTTCTGTAAGGGATGTACATTTGCCGAGCTGCCTTCGACTGGATTAATTGTAACCTTAGAGACACAGCCTGTTGCTAACGTTAGCTCAAAGTTATCAGTACACTCACCGATTACTTGCTCGTACATTAAGTTAGAGCAAAGGTTGAAACAGTAGACCTACTCCTTAGTTCTTAGTTGCAAAATGTCTACTTGATCTCTTGTTAGTTTCATGTTGTTAAGGGGAGGTTTACTATCTTTGGCCCTAAAAAACCATGTTCTTTGAGAATTTTTTCTCGGGATGGGTTATAGATATCAATGTCAAATTTGATCAAAACGCTTACTGATATTTCCTCTACAAACTGGAATTTTTTCGACCGGAAATCTCGTAGAGCAAAGGCGGAAGTGCCGTCAGAACGAAACAAAATTTCGATGTAGACCTCCACATGCGGTATGTCACAGGTTAGCCGGATCGTCTGAAATCAAAACTGAGTAGATGTTAGCGAAGTGTATAAGATGCTTTTGGAGTTGTACCTATCTTAAGTTTTTTGGACCATAGGAAACAAAATGGCGGCCATTTGAAAAAATACGGTGTTTTTCATGGATTTTTCGACTTCGTCGGCCAAGTAAAAATATTTATAGTTGCTGGATCGGAATAAAAGTGGTACAACTCCTAGACAATTTAGTTAGCTTCGTCAGAAACAAAGAATCATGCCAATCGGTTCAATAGATTTGAAGTTACCATACCGCGCGATAAAAAAAAAGTCATTTCGAGAAAAACGCGTTCAAAGATTTGACTACATATAAATGCAATATTATGCTACTTACGTTCAATCTGCTATCCCAGGTCCATAAACTAGTCCTTCCTGAATGAGATTTTCACTCTGCAGCGGATTGTGCGCTGATATGAAACTTCCTGGCAGATTAAAACTGTGTGGCGGACCGAGACTCGAACTCAGGAAGTTTCATATCAGCGCACACTCCGCTGCAGAGTGAAAATCTCATTCTGGAAACATCCTCCAGGCTGTGGCTAAGCCATGTCTCCGCAATATCCTTTCTTTCAGGAGTGCTAGTTTGGAAGGTAGGAGACGAGGTACTGGCAGAAGTGAAGCTGTGAGGACGGGGCGTGAGTCGTGCTTGGGTAGCTCAGTTGGTAGAGCACTTGCCCGCGAAAGGCAAAGGGTCCCGTGTTCGAGTCTCGGTCCGGCACACAGTTTTAATAATCCTTCCTCTTCCTCATAGAGGGCGTTCTGCTCGATCTGGGCCATTCTGCGCTGCTCCAAGGCCGGCCTGTGACAAGCGGTTTTCGGCCACTTGAACCCGGGGGTCGTCCGAATGATTGGCGAACTGCGTCGAATAGAGTCCCAGGGTGACGTCCATCGTTGTCATGATCTTCAGAATTGCTGAATACCCTTCGTTGAAGCTGCTCACTGCCAGTAAAGTCGATATTTCCACAGTCTTCGCACCAGAATGCAAATGCTTGGGGGCTAACTTCCAAACACATGCTTTCAAACTTTCATTTGAATTTTATGTGTTTCCTCCCAATCACCGGTACAATAACTCGTCCTCCGAAAGACAAAACTGGTGCGTGAAAAACGCCGATTTCAGGCAATCGCAGTTTTTTGTTCAACCACGAATAACAAACATTTCCGTTCCGTATTCGAGAAAACCGTTTCAGGGGTGTATTCTAAACACTTTTATGGATCCAAAAATGAAATTTTTTAAAAAATCGATGTTTTGAACCAAAAGATAGTAAACCTCCCCTTTATTGCCGTATCTTAATTTTAAAAGCTGTTGGCAGCTTGTTACCCATGGCGAACTCTAGTTTCAGAGCATCCCTTTTGTGGTAGATTTCGATTATTATTTATACGTTTCAAATTTGTGTGAATTCCTAATGGACCAAAATTCTGAGGTCATCGGTCCCTAGACTTAAACACTACTTAAACTGACTTACACTATGGACAACACACACACACCCATGCCCGAGGAAGGACTCGAACCTCCGGGCCGGCCGGGGTGGCAAGGGGTTCTAGGCGCTACAGTCTGGAACCGCGCAACCGCTACGGTCACAGGTTCGAGTCCTGCCTCGGGCATGGATGTTTGTGATGTCCTTAAGTTAGTTAGGTTTAATTAGTTCTAGGGGACTGATGACCTTAGAAGTTAAGTGCCATAGTGTTCAGAGCCTTTTGAACCATTTTTCGAACCTCCGGTGGGAGGGACCGCGCGATTCGTGACATGGAGCCTCTAACCACGTGGCCACTCCACGTTGCTTTATGTGTTTCCACACATTTATGGGAGAGTAGAGGTTATCACTGTCCACGTAAGGAAGCTGCGTGATAGACACTACGAGAGATAGCGCAAATAGCACGTAATTTGTAAACACTGGCTGGCTACATCCCGCACAAGTCAACACGTTGTGACCAGTCGCTATGACAGCCGAGGCAGAACTGTGGTACTTAGCAAGTAGTTGATTCCCCAGACTGTTTAGTTTTGACGCAGTCATTAATTTGTTCTGCGTCATGTATGCGTCTTTCATTATCGGGAACGTGTTCTGAGATGAGGATGTGAGACAAGTTGAAGAAAGTTAACGGTGATAATAGAAACTGAAGACATGAATTAAAATTTGTTCCATAACTGGGGCTTGACTCCATGTCTAGATCTTACTAGGCGGATGTGTTAGCCATTAGACCAGCGTAGCTAACACAGGTGCACGGATTACCGTCGTCCATTGCCCTCCCTAATGCAAAGTTCACCTCACGAGTGGACTAGTTTACTCCGTGCAGCTGCGTTAGCAACATTGCTACGGTGGTGTAATGTTTAGCACATCCACCTAGGTAGCAGGAGACTTGTGTTCAAATCAAGGCCATAGCACCAATTACAATTCATTTCTTCAGCTTACGTCACTATTGAAGGTAAAGTTGAGACTCAAATGTCTCAAGGAAAATTTTATTCCATCTGATCAACGAAGAAAGTTTGGGGTGTGGTTGGGGAAACATCGAACATTTATGATCCGTGCTTTTAAACTTTAAAATTTCCTGTTCGTATCTGTGTCTACGTCATTCAAATCGAATTTTTTGTGACCTGGTGGTAGTCAAGGGAAGGCAGGATTCGGTTACGATTGTGGACGGGGCTGTAATCAGTTACTATTGGTTGCCTTCTAAAGTTACACACATTTATTTTTAAAACAGTAATTCCAGACTCAACAATAAATAACAAAATACCACACGTTTTTAATGAAGGAATAAACGACTGTGTAAATAATAGTGTTTTCAGTGCGTTACAATTTAGCAAATCACCATAAAATACAGATGCAGATAATGTAAAAAAAAAAAAAAAAAAAAGGCCACTTGATCAAGGCTGAAGGCGTTACACGCCAAGAACGGCAATAAATTAAGAATGTTTAAGAACTCGCTGCAATTTCAACTAACAGCTATTGAAATATTAAAAAGTAACTGGCCACAAACACATCAGAAGGTATCAGACTCCAGGAATGGCAGTAAATAAGGTATAAAGGCTTACTGCTAAAATACAAATACCGAATTATTTTTTCAAAGCAAATGACCACAATCACGGCTGAAGGCCTTACACGCCAGGAACAGCAATTATATAAAGAATTTGGAAACCTGCTCTAAAACAGTAAATACACGCAAAAGGTTAATTAAAAGAAACAAGCAACTGACCACCAAACAGGTGAAATAAGTTGATGGTAACCTTGTAACACAACCCTTACACTGTTAAATTTATTCCAGAAAGCGACCGGAACTATCAACTGAACATACACAATCTTTAATGTAGGCATTAGAAGGTATGGTAATAAATAATACAATAATAAAACACAAGGACCAGTCAGAGACAAATGGTTCAAATGGCTCTGAGCACTATGGGACTTAACATCTGTGGTCATCAGTCCCCTACAACTTAGAACTACTTAAACCTAACTAACCTAAGGACATCACACACATCCATGCCCGAGGCAGGATTCGAACCTGCGACCGTAGCGGTCACGCGGTTTCAGACTGAAGCGCCTAGAACCGCACGGCCACACCGGCCGGCAGTCAGAGACAGTGCTCCAGGAATCGACCTCTGAGACGGTCCTGCAACAAACACTTTCGCGAGTGATGAGACAGGCAGCCAAGAGTTGCATTCACTTCACAAGATGGTAACTCAGGCTACTGGCAGTCCAACGAATGACTAATGATAACTTGTTGAAGCTACCTACCGTACGATAAAACCAAATACAACGATGGAACAATACGCCAAAGCCAGAAACGGCGATCTGCACTACGCCCCCAGAATACGGTGTTTAGAGTGCCCGGAACGAGAAAGGAATCGCTACCACCATAGCAGAAGAATCACAAACGGCCTACAATCAAGAAAGCTGTCAAAACTACACGCCTTACCGGACAGCAGCGGCAAGGTGAAGAAACGTATACTGACGCTACAAACATTAACCGCCAGGGCAGGTAACTGGGGCGTTAGCGACCACCAGGCAGGAAAAATACGGCTGGTTGAACTTAACAAATTGGAACAAGCTGAACGCAGTAAATAGTAGTAAGAAGCCGAGGAAAACTAATCACATCCGCTTTCCCCAAGCACTCCACTCGCCGCTTTTCGCGTCGGCGGCACTACGAGCAGCAACACGAACCCAGGTCACTGGAGAATCGCGAGATGTCACAATGGTGGAGGTTTCTCTACTTGAATTGAAATGCACTCGTCTTAAATCCTGCAGGATCTGGTTTACGAAGAGGTCGTGCACCCTCGTGGCCACAGCCCTTCCATCCGGCAGTCCATGCGCGCCTCCACTGGTCTCGGCGTATTCTCGCGCTACACGGACCTGGCCCCATCTGAGTGCCCAACCGAACTGCCACACACACGACCCGGAAAAACAACGACGTCGCCCCAAAGATAGGGCAACAGTTACTACATATCGATAACCGCCGCTGCTGCCACTAGCGGACAGGCAACGCTTGCGATGCCGAATGGCGCCAGTCAACACGAGAAGAAGGCAAACAACCGAAACCATGCCAACTAAACGATACCGTCTGGCCTGCAACAGAGGGCGGAAACCTACAAACAGCACCAATGCGAGTCACAGCACGGCTCTTTTTTATTTCATGAAATAAACATTGTTTAGATCATTTCCACGTTTACGACTAACCCTATAATGCTGTAAGTTGTGAAGGTTTGAAATTGGTTACTGTGACAGAAATTGTTGCCTGTTTGGATTTACCTTGACTCAGTATTGGCTTAACGATGTTATGCAATAGAAATTAAAAAAAAAAATATTGCCAATTTAGAAAGAGTCTGCACCTCATTAATAACATTTGTGTAATGGTAAACGAAGCTGACAATTTCCTTTTCTTTCGTTCAAACTCGTTATAAGAACATGGCTTTTTCATTGTAGGCGTATTGCGTATCCTTAGCGCAACTGAGACAGAAATGCATGGAGATAAAGTACTTCTACTGTTGACATCTTGGATATTCGGGAATCCAGCCGGATATTCGCGTCGTTCTCACACGATATTTCAACAGCGTGCCTCGCTGTCTTCTTCAGGTGCTACCTGAGACTGGTCCTTGAGTCGATCGAGTCCAGTATTTATGCCTGGAAGGAGCTGGACATTCCGTCATCGGTCCGCGCCGTGTCGCGTGTTCCGTCTGCGGACCGCGCCTGCCAAACGCGGCTACATTGTCCCTCTCTGGTCGCCGGTGTTCCGACCGCCGTCCACGCCCGGCCTGGCCATTTTCTGAAGTCGAATTCATGATCTGGGGTGTGTCAAATCTGGTCTCTAATGTCCGACACCTTGTCTCACGACTGTGCTCTCGGTCTCCGCTTCTATTTCTTGTAGAATCCCGGAGTGTCCTGCGTTGAGTTTTCACAAGTTCAAGTGATGGATTCCAGGCAGTGCTGATTTGGTATCCCGAGTCACGGTAGATTAGATTATCTGTGACCTTAATCTCAATGGCATCTTTAATGACACTGTCCCAAAATCTTGAGGTCCGTGTCACAATCTTGGTGTCATTGTAAACCATTGAGTGACCAAGTTCCAGACAATGCTCTGCTATGACTGAGTCTGGAGTGCCTTTGGTGTTCTTTACACCTGATGTCCACAGTTATGATGGTCTGGCCAATGTATGACATCCCACACTGGCATGGTATGATGTAAATACCTGGCTTGCGTAGCCCCAGGTCAACTTTTACATTCCCCAGTATAGCCCAAATTTTGGTGGGTGGGCAAAATACGCTCTTGATGTCATATTTCTGGAGCATCCGGCTGATTTCGGCAGAGATAGGTCGGGCGTATAGCAGGTATGCCATTTTCTTTGCCTCTTCTGGTTCTTCTTCTGGATCCTTTGGCTGATTTGCAGGTTGAAGTACCTTCTGGATATCTCTAGAGGAGTACCCATTCCTGCTGAACACTGATCGTAAGTGTTCTATTTCTGTGGCCAAACGATCAGAATCTGACAGAGTTTGTGCTCTGTGGACCAGTGTTTTGAGCACTCCATTCTTCTGTGCCGGATGGTGGCAACTGCTGGCTTATAGGTATAACTCAGTGTGCGTAGGTTTGTGGTACACACTGTGTACAAATGTGCCATCTACCTTTCTCTTCACTAGAAAATCCAAGAACGGAAGTAGTCCACCGGGCGAAAACGACGCTAATATCCGGCTGGATTCCCGAATATCCAAGATGACAACAGATCGCCGGGAAAGCATGAAGAATTACTTCTACTGTATTTTGAGTATTGAGTCTGAAATGAAGACACCTAATCATGCTACTCCCATGACAACCCACGCTCCAAGCTGCTCTCACCAGAACTTCGCGTGATAACCTTTCGGCCTGCATTGTAACAATAATACGAAATATTTTACAAATAAATTATAAGAAATAAAATGTAACTGAACTGATAAAGGACCGAAAAGCGATTTGTAATAGTCTTATTAATGTTTATGATGGGAAAGATAACTAGACAGCAGATATCACCAGGAGAATTGGCCCCAGCTGCTACCTGGAAGTCATTCGGGAAATTTGGTTACATTGTCCGCAGTTTGGTTACCCCTAAAAATTCGGAGATGAAGGTTAATGGCACATGTATCCTGCCAGTAACAAAGAACGGGCTCGAAACAATGACTCCGGCACTGACTCTGGATCTGTCAAAGGACATTTGAGAGAGTAGTGCTTGGAGTGAGTGTGGGGGACAGGATGAACAAGAAAGAGATAAGCAGAGAAGATCGGGCGTCTGTGACGTTTTGGGTTGGTTAGCAGGACTGCAGTGGTGGTGGGCAGGAACGCTGCCAGGATCAATTTGAAATAGGCCATAACACGGATGCAATGGCGTCCGAGAGGCACAAAAAGAAGTGTCAAAGGTCTTCTGACGATGTGGAGACACGATATCGAACGACATGCGGGAAAAAGCTGGATCCAGATCGTTCAGAGGCCTATGTCCTGGAGTGGATATCAGGCCGATGGGGAAGGCATCTTCCTTAAGTACCATGGAAGTTATTCCTCGATTTCTTAACAAGTGACGTCTTAACGAATCCTGTCCGTTCTTCGCTTTAGTATTTTCGGCGTGTTCCTCTCCTTGCGATTTTGCAGCGAACCTCTTCATTTCTTTTCGTATCAAGCCACCTAATTTTCTACACTCTTCTGTAGTTACCATTTTCTTCTTTTACGATTTTCCCACAGTCCGTGATTCACATCCATACAATGCTGTGCTCTGAACGTACATTCGGAGAAATTTTATCCTCAAATTTAGGTTGATGTTTGATACCGGTAGACTTCTTTTGGCCGTGAATGTTCTCTTTGTCTGCACTAGGCTGCTTGTGTTCTCTTCCGAATTTTGTCCGTCATGTGTTGTTTCGCTTCTAAGGTAGAAGAATTCCTTAGCTTAGTACTCTTCGTGAGCAACAATTTATGTTAAGTTTCTCACTGTTCTCGATTTTGTTACTTCGTCTACTTTGCGACCATAAATTTCGATGTTGTGATCGATTATCTAATTTCTGCTATTCCTCGTTAGTTTCGTCGTTCTTCGTTTTACTCTGCATTCGTATTATGTGCTCACTAGAACGTTTCCTCTACTGAGTAGGTTCTAAGTTCTTCCTTCCCTTTACTGAGGATACCAAGGTCATTAGTGAATATTATCACTGATATCCTTTCACCCTGAATTTTAATCCCACTCCAGAACCTTTTTTTTTATTTCCGCCGTTGCTTCTTCAATGTATAAATTGAATATTGGAGGCGAAAGACTATATTCCTGTATCTCACCCATCCCAGACAAAGTACTTCATACTTGGTCTTCAGTTCTTATTTTTCTCCCTTATACTGCTTAACAGGATTATTTTCTCACAAACATTGTGAACAACAGTGTAAGCATACGCTTGCGACTAGCTAGAAGTGCTTAATAACGCACTCGCTCAGACTGACAGCCTGGTGAATGCGACCTCGATCCTCAACCCTCGGATGTATAACAGGGTTCTTCTTGATTCGGCAACCTTCCATGTTATAAATAAGTTGTCTTAAACACTGTCTCACATTTACTGTTTTAGTTTATTGCCTGTAATACAACATCTGTTAGAATGAGAATGCCATACTGCTGACTTTCTTTAAGTATAACGTTATCTCAAGCAAGTCTAATAAATTATTTTCCTTTATTGACTCTGTAATTCTATATGTGTAATGCATGGCAGGAATCATTTAGACCCTTTAGGTGAACAAGCCAAGTTTCTAATAATTTATCTTTGATCTGAATGACACGTTATGTTTGTAAGATTATTGGCACAGTTCAAATGGTTTAAATGGCTCTGAGCACAATTGGACTTAACTTCTGAGGTCATCAGTCCCCTAGAACTTAGAACTACTTAAACCTAACATACCTAAGGACATCACACACATCCATGCTCGAGGCAGGATTCGAACCTGCGACCGTAGCGGTCGCGCGGCTCCAGACTGTAGCGACTGGCACAGTGCAGCACACCTAAAATCATTGGTAAAATATCTTAAGTATTGCAAAAGCTACAACTGATTAGTGTTTTGGATGGTAATTGTATTTCTTTATGTCAGAGTTGTTTCAGGTGACCGTAAGTCTAGTTTCATGAACAGAATAATTATGCAAGGCACTGTTATCCTTTATTTACAGCACAAATTCAATATTATGTGGCAGAAGCAAAATAACATCATCATAAATACATATGATTAGAATCTGAATCATGAGCTCCTGAAAGGCTTGAACATAAAGTTCTTTTGGATCAGGAAGGTGACAGCGATTCTCACATGGACGGTCCCAAGAAAAATGAATCGACTTTTTCTATTGCTCCAAGTAAAGACAGACTACAGAAATGCTGGTTTACTTAATGGTCCTGATGGAACTCAGTGGAGTAAACCATTGCCATCATGCGGCAGAATTCGGGTATACAGTACCATGAAAATTCCACCTGAACCAATAACAAGTAGTTCAACTGTCACACAAAGAAAGTATGGAACAATTTCATTTCGCAAAGAACTCTAGAGGATGTTGCATATTGTACTAATATAGAAGGAAGGTCATTGCTAGTAACAAGAACAAAGTGGTGGAGAATCGTGTCGGAGGAAACAATTGAATTTTTGGGAGCCTGTCTACTGAAGTCGAAGTAGAGTGTGATTGTGAAGTTATCTGGACATGTTTAACAGGGTTATGAGAAATAAAGCTAATTTTTGGGTGTTATTACTGGCGACCAGGTTCCACCGTGGCAGTTCTAGAATCATTCAAAGGGAGTCTACACTCTGTATCGCAGAAGTACCCGGATCATGCTATATTAGTTGGATGCGACTTCAACCTACCTAGTATAGACTGGGATTTCTATGGATTCATTACAGGTGGTACAGACAAGCCGTCGTGTGAATTACTTTTGAACACATTATCCGAAAACTGTCTTGAGCAGCTAAATCGACAGCCAAAGCGTAATGGAAATATTTTAGATCTGGTAGCCACGAACAGACCAGACCTCATCGACGGTGTCAGTGTTGAGACAGGGATTAGTGACCATGATGTTGTCATTACGACTATGGTTACGAAAGTAAAAAGTCGGTCAAGAAGGCTAGGAGAGTATTCTTACTGGAAGGAGCATATAAGCTGTTGTTAGTATCCCACTTAGTAAATGAATCGACTTCATTTACTTCCGGTACGATGGACGTGGAAGAATTATGGGCAAATTTTAAACACATTGTAAATCACGCATTGGACAAGCATGTGCCGAAAAAGTGGGTTACGGACGGAAAAGACCCACCGTGGTTTAACAGCGCAATTCGGAGAATTCTCAGGAAGCAAAGGCAGTTGCACTCGCGCTACAAGAAAGATCGGGAGAATGAGGACGGGCAAAAGTTAGTAGAGATTCGTGCTGCTGTAAAAAGAGCGATGCGCGAAGCATTCAACCACTACCACCGTCATACCTTAGCAAAAGATCTTGCTGAAAACCCAAGGAAATTCTGGTCTTACGTAAAATCGGTAAGCGGGTCGAAGGCTTCCATCCAGTCACTCACTGATCAGTCTGGCCTTGCAACGGAAGACAGCAAAACGAAAGCGGAAATTTTAAATTTAGCGTTTGAGAAATCTTTCACGCAATAGGATCTTACAAACATACCGCCGCGTGAGTCTCGTACAGATTCCCGTATGGAGGACATAGTGATAGACATCCCTGGGGTTGTGAAGAAGCTGAATGGGTTGAAAATTAATAAATCGCGAGGTCTTGATGGGATTCCAATTAGGTTTTACAGAGAGTACTCTACTGCATTGGCTCCTTACTTAGCTTGCATTTATCGCGAATCTCTTGCCCAACGTAAAGTCCCGAACGACTGGAAAAAAGCGAAGGAATTCCTGTATATAAGAAGGACGGATCCTCAAAATTACAGACCAATATCCTTAACATCGGTTTGTTGCAGGATTCTCGAACTTATTCTCAGGTCGAATATAATGAATTTCATTGAGACAGAGAAGTTGCTGTCCATGCATCAACACGGCTTTAGAAAGCATCGCTCCTGCGAAACGCAACTCGCCCTTTTTTCACATGATATCTTGCGAACCATGGATGAAGGGTATCAGACGGATGCCATATTCCTTGACTTCCGGCAAGCGTTTGACTCGGTGCCACACTGCAGACTCCTAACTAAGGTACGAGCATATGGGATTGGTTCCCAAGTATGTGAGTGGCTCGAAGACTTCTTAAGTAATAGAACCCAGTACGGTGTCCTCCATGGTGAGTGTTCATCGGAGGCGAGGGTATCTTCTGGAGTGCCCCAGGGAAGTGTGGTAGGACCGTTGTTGTTTACTATCTACATAAATGATCTTTTGGATAGGGTGGATAGCAATGTGCGGCTGTTTGCTGATGATGCTGTAGTGTACGGGAAGGTGTCGTCGTTGAGTGACTGTAGGAGGATACAAGATGACTTGGACAGGATTTGTGATTAGTGTAAAGAATGGCAGCTAGCTCTAAATATAGATAAATGTAAATTAATGCAGATGAATAGGAAAAAGAATCCTGTAATGTTTGAATACTCCATTTGTAGTGTAGTGCTTGACACAGTCATGTCGATTAAATATTTGGGCGTAACATTGCAGAACGATATGAAGTGGGACAAGCATGTAACGGCAGTTGTGGGGAAGGCGGATAATCGTCTCCGGTTCATTGGTAGAATTTTGGGAAGTTGTGGTTCATCTGCAAAGGAGACCGCTTATAAAACACTAATACGACCTATTCTTGAGTACTGCTCGAGCGTTTGGATCCCTATCAGGTCGGATTGAGGGAGGACATAGAAGCAATTCAGAGGCGGGCTGCTATATTTGTTACTGGTAGGTTTGAACATCACGCGAGTGTTACGTAAATGCTTCAGGAACTCGGGTGGGAGTCTCTAGAGGAAAGGAGGCGTTCTTTTCGTGAATGTCCACTGGGGAAATTTAGAGAACCAGCATTTGAGGCTGACTGCAGTACAATTTTACTGCCGCCAACTTAAATTTCGCGGAAAGACCACACAGATAAGATGAGAGAGATTAGGGCTCGTACAGAGGCATATAGGCGGTCATTTTTCCCTCGTTCTGTTTGGGAGTGGAACAGGGAGAGATGCTAGTTGTGGTACGAGATGCCCTCCGCCATGGGACGAATGGTGGATTGCGGAGTATGTATGTAGATGTAGACAAAACAAACCAGCGACAAACCAACGACACCGAGAGGAAACACAACAATATTGGAATAATAATATTTCATAAATGTTCTTTTGCTTGAAGAACTATTGCAGGAAAAAGTTGCAGCAAAGGGAACTCTCAGACGAAACAAAGAAATTCCACCAGAAATGGTGGCTTCCACATCCAGAGAAGTTTTATCATGGTCAAACGGTTTTTGAGACAATTTGTTAACCGTAGTTACGTGCCAAAAAAGATCTAAAGTGTCAAACTGCTCAGTTCTGTGGACCACAGAGTCTTTGGCGCCCTCAGCCCGTCGTAGAGGGAAGACGATCTGGACGCCACACTGTACGTCCCCAAAACAGCCTCCATTACTATTCGAACGCAGACTGCCGTTTCCGAAATACGAAAAGCGTGAAGAGACCAAATGGTTTGCTATAATTTTATACACTATTAGGCTAACTTGTTCCAGCTATGTATAAACATATGGCCATAGCTCGTCAGGTATAAACGACTGAGGTTGTGAGAGACACCGGGAAGGATGGATTCCGTTGATTTAACTTCAGGCAAATGCAGGTCTTATTCCTTAAACAAGTTTATGGATGACCACCTGTAGTGTCCTTGTTTAACACATTGTATACGCTCCAAACAAAAAAAACAGTAAAATAAAATAAAAGAGAAAGAAAGAAAGAAAGAAAACCATCGCATCACGAAAGGAATTATCTGAATAGAACGGAAATCGGTAGAGGTAGTGTACATGTACAAACAAACAAACGATTATAGTTTCAGAAAAACTGAGTGATTTATTCAACAGCTAGACCTACACAATTGCTGAAGTCTATTACGTTTTCATCCACCTCTGGCCATTATGCAAGCAATTATTCGGCTTGGCATTGATGACAGAGTTGTTGGGTGTCCTGAGGAGTATCTTGCCAAATTCTGACCAACTGGAGCGTTATTTCGTCAGAATCCCGAACTGGTTGAGACCCTGCCCATAATGATCCACACGTTCTCAATTCTGGAGAGATCCACCTTGGTGGCCAAGCAGTGGTTTGGAAAGCACTACGACAAGTAGCAGAAAGTCTCGCAGTAATAGGATGGACATTATTTTGCTGAAATGTAAGTCTGGATGCTTCCCAGTGAAGAGCAACAACGTGGGGCATGAATATCGACAACGGACCGCTGTGCTGCCGCGCATGACAACTACAGGGATCCTTCTATGAAATGAAATGGCATCCCAGAGCACCACTCCTGGGTGTCGGGCCGTATGGTGGGCGACTGTCAGGTTGATGAGATTCCAGGCCGAATATGCCTGACATCATTGCATACAAATTTGTTGGTGTACAGAGATCAATGGCAGTCAGCGCCACAGGCATTGTAAACTCAGCCCTGTTTATATCGGCACCCTAGCAACCCTTGCTTGATAGGTATGGTCCCTTTACACCCCAATGCCCTGTTAAATTAAAAGAAACAGTTTCAACTTAGACGTAGGATTCTCGTCTTACAGGTATGGATTATTATTTTTATTATAAATGGGCAAAATATTTAAGGTTTTACTACGGCGTTTACAACAATAATTTTGATTCTTTGCATTGGGGTCGGGCAACACCTCAAGTATAGAAAATGTGATTTTCAATGTTATGTTTCAACTTTATTACGATAGTGAAAAATCTGGGATAAACGCTTTCTCAACCAACTTTTTATGTATCCATTGTTGTAACAAGCTCACAGAAAATACAAAGACGTGCATTCCTGCAATAAATGCACAAACAGAATTTGTGTTTTGTTGAAGTACGAGGTGATATATTTGACTCATATTGGATGATGATTGAGAAGGGCTAAGAGCTCAAAGAGTCTTTAGTAGGTATATACAGGGTGTTTCAAAAATGACCGGTATATTTGAAACGGCAATAAAAACTAAACGAGCAGCGATAGAAATACACCGTTTGTTGCAATATGCTTGGGACAACAGTACATTTTCAGGCAGACAAACTTTCGAAATTACAGTAGTTACAATTTTCAACAACAGATGGCGCTGCGGTCTGGGAAACTCTATAGTACTATATTTTCCACATATCCACCATGCGTAGCAATAATATGGCGTAGTTTCTGAATGAAATTACCCGAAACCTTTGACAACGTGTCTGGCGGAATGGCTTCACATGCAGATGGGATGTACTGCTTCAGCTGTTCAATTGTTTCTGGATTCTGGCGGTACACCTGGTCTTTCAAGTGTCCCCACAGAAAGAAGTCACAGGGGTTCATGTCTGGCGAATAGGGAGGCCAATCCACGCCCCCTCCTGTATGTTTCGGATAGCCCAAAGCAATCACACGATCATCGAAATATTCATTCAGGAAATTAAAGAGGTCGGCCGTGCGATGTGGCCGGGCACCATCTTGCATAAACCACGAGGTGTTCGCAGTGTCGTCTAAGGCAGTTTGTACCGCCACAAATTCACGAAGAATGTCCAGATAGCGTGATGCAGTAATCGTTTCGGATCTGAAAAATGGGCCAATGATTCCTTTGGAAGAAATGGCGGCCCAGACCAGTACTTTTTGAGGATGCAGGGACGATGGGACTGCAACATGGGGCTTTTTGGTTCCCCATATGCGCCAGTTCTGTTTATTGACGAAGCCGTCCAGGTAAAAATAAGCTTCGTCAGTAAACCAAATGCTGCCCACATGCATATCGCCGTCTTCAATCCTGTGTACTATATCGTTAGCGAATGTCTCTCGTGCAGCAATGGTAGCGGCGCTGAGGGGTTGCCGCGTTTGAATTTTGTATGGATAGAGGTGTAAACTCTGGCGCATGAGACGATACGTGGACGTTGGCGTCATTTGCACCGCAGCTGCAACACGGCGAACGGAAACCCGAGGCCGCTGTTGGATCACCTGCTGCACTAGCTGCGCGTTGCCCTCTGTGGTTGCCGTACGCGGTCACCCTACCTTTCGAGCACGTTCATCCGTCACGTTCCCAGTCCGTTGAAATTTTTCAAACAGATCCTTTATTGTATCGCTTTTCGGTCCTTTGGTTACATTAAACCTCCGTTGAAAACTTCGTCTTGTTGCAACAACACTGTGTTCTAGGCGGTGGAATTCCAAGACCAGAAAAATCCTCTGTTCTAAGGAATAAACCATGTTGTCTACAGCACACTTGCACGTTGTGAACAGCACACGCTTACAGCAGAAAGACGACGTACAGAATGGCGCACCCACAGACTGCGTTGTCTTCTATATCTTTCACATAACTTGCAGCGCCATCTGTTGTTGAAAATTGTAACTACTGTAATTTCGAAAGTTTGTCCGCTTGAAAATGTACTGTTGTCCCAAGCATATTGCAACAAACGGTGTATTTCTATCGCTGCTCGTTTAGTTTTTATTGCCGTTTCAAATATACCGGTCATTTTTGAAACACCCTGTATAAGACTAACAGTGATGATGAATCAGTTTTTGGAAATGCGGGTTTGAGTGATGCTGATAAAGATATGACAGACAATGATATACAGCTGGAAGTCTAGGTGTATGTGAATTAATATGAAGAAGATGATAATGGTACAGTATTCAGGTAACTATTGCGCCTACTCTTGCATGTAGAAGTGGACTGGTAATATTATACAGTATCACCTGCTATGCCTAAACAAACTTCCAGGAATATAATATCTGAAAATTCAAATATTCCATGTCACCTCAGACCGCAATTCAGAGTAGTGAAAATTGTCGCAGACCGTTTATTACCAATCACATGCAGAGTGTAATAGTAACACACATAAATAATAATGCAGAAGACAGTGAAATTCGACAGCCATATTTCGAAGGGGGGGGAGTTGAATTTACATATCAACAGGAATCCTTTGATCTACTAATAACAGCTAGTTTACACAAGGCACGTGGAGAATCTCTGAGCGAATTTTGGTGTGATTATTGTGACTTACACCATTTTCGAGCCACAATGAGCTTTGCAAGATGTGACCTCGGAGTCTTTCCCTGTAGCATGCTTCTACAAAATCTACTCGGTTTACAAGCCGCGTCAATTCGAATAAGACACTCGAGTTTCCTAGGACATCGTCATCAGGAGTTGAAATCAATGACTGCCTGCGTAGGCACGCTGTTCTATTTATATAGATGTAACGGTAGCATGTGGAGCCTTCCAGAGAGGGCTGGAGTGGTGCATGCGCTGGAGGCAAACTGGACAGTTACTGGAGGTTACGTCCACCCACGGATCCGAGTGACGTCACATGGAGCGAGCGGCCGGCGCTAAGCTTGAAACTGCCACTCCCTGTGGACACATCCGTCAATCCTACGTCTTTCCTAATACCACCCTTACGTGGTCATTCCATTTCATATCGGTCTGCAATGTTATGCCCGGATAGTCTGTCGACGTTACTGTCCAAGTAGTATACTACCAAGTCTGTAGTCGAATATTATGGACTTGTTTTTCCTACTGATCTGCATTAACTGAGATTTTTCTTCATTGAAACCTACTAACCGTTCACCATGTCAACTAGAAATTTTATCTAACTCATATTGTATCCTCGCACAGTCACTCAACGACGCCACCTTTCCCTACATCACAGCATCATCAGAAACCAGTCGGAGACTGTGCTTACTCTCTCCACCAGATCACTTAGGTGTATCGAAAACAAGAGCTGGGCTATCACCATTCCAGGAAACATCTGACGGAGCCCTTGGATCTGATGAATTCTTGCCATCGAGGACAACGTACTTGGTTCTGTTACTTTAGGATCTGCGAGACACTTACATACCTGGAAAAGTAAACTGTATGCTTGTACCGCCCTTAAAAATCTGCCGTGAGGCATTGTGTCAAATATTTTTCAGATATCTAGGAATATGGAATCTGAGTGTTGCTCATCATCCATGGTTCGAAAGGTGTCATATGAGGAATGGTCAAGCTGAGTTTCGCACGAGCGATCATTTCTAAAACGATACGATTCGTTGACAGAAGCCTTTCGTTCTCAATGGAATTTCCTGTATTAGAAGTGAGAATAAGTTCAAGAATTCTGTAATTAGGATATTGGTCTGTAATTGTGTTGTTCGGTTCTTTTGAGTTTCAGAAACGACTTTTTTTCCGTTCCTTGACCCTGCACTCGGCAGAGCTTCGCGATAAATGAAAGCTGACTGAGGGCAATCCCAAAGACCACTGTTTGTAATACCAAATCGGTATTACATCCGGACATTGCGAACTAATTACTTTCAGTTGTTTCACCTGCTTGTCAACGACAGGGATGCATATCACTATGTCCTCCATACGTGAGTCTGCACTGTGGTCGAACTACGGGATGTTTGCACGATTCTCGCGCGTGAAGGGTTTGTTAAATGCGAAATATAAAATTTGACTTTCCCTTTGCTATCTTTTGTTGTCACACTAGACTGGTGAACGAGAGACTGGATAGAAGCATAAGACACACATAGCGATTTTGGGTTTGTCCATAATTTTCTCGTCGTGCGGTAGCGTTCTCGCTTCCCACGCCCGGGTTCCCGGGTTCGATTCCCGGCGGGGTCAGGGATTTTCTCTGCCTCGTGATAGCTGGGTGTTGTGTGATGTCCTTAGGTGAGTTAGGCTTAAGTAGTTCTAAGTTCTAGGGGACTGATGACCATAGATGTTAAGTCCCATAGTGCTGAGAACCCATAATTTTGTCGGGTTATTGTCAAGATCTTTCGCTAAGGTGTGATGATGATAGTTGTATGCTTCGGTGTGGACATTTTTAAGCCACTCGAACTTCTATTAACTTCCGTCTCTCTGTTCTGTACGAGAGTAAATTTATATATTTCCTGTAGCACGTTAGTTCAATAATTTCTTTATTCACTTTCAACTCATTTTAATCCATATACACATACCCTTTAATGACGCGAGGTCTTTCTATAGCACATTGGCGTTTCTGTTTAGTGACGATCCCTGGGAACGTTCGCAACAATGCATGGCCGGTGGAGAAGGGCCTGAGTCGTTGCCTAGCATCATTGCGATTTCTGCCGAGGCTATCGTAGTGTCGTTACGAAATCGTGCGCTTACTTAAACCGAGAAAAAACTATCGATATTCTTTTTTGAAGTGGTAGAGCTTTTCTTTCAGCACAACAGCCGCTGTTAAAAGCTCATTCCGAGCTTGTGAGCTTCGCAAGAAGTCTTAGCTCCAGCTTTGGCGGCACGGGACGCATCAGTGATTACAGGTATGATCCAGCGGCTTGCTGTCAATCCTTATTCCTCTTGTAGCAGGAGACATACGATTACAATCAGTGTAACGTAAATTATTTTGTCTCACTATCTGTATACAATATTAGTACTGGCGTATTAAACTTTGTTTTCGGATTCTGAAGCGTGTTGCGGACACCTGGTTGGGTACTGGATTCCCTATGATAGATAAAACCCTGATCAGGTGTTTACATTGTACCACTTCTTGGTAACTTCCGCACAGCTGGAATCTTTGTTGCTTTAATTTTTGTCACTGAATATGTAACGCTATTTATGCAATGACCTTGAATATCCACAAAGTGAGTAAGATGTTTAATAGTTTAGTGGGGATTGTAATTTTATAGACCAGCGCTGAAATGAGCAATTCGACTGTGTGTTACACTAGGTAATGAACGCTAAATCACTGTTCTGGCTTATTTTGAGCTATTCATGAAGAGGAAGTTTTCATTACGCGAATTACACACTCAGGTGACTAAAACGAAGCGATTCCTCCTAATATCGTATCTGACAATGTTTTGGCACGGGGTACTCCAACAACTCGATGTGGACTCGGCTCATCAAGTCGCTGGATGTTCCCTGCTTGCCTCTACATGCGTCCATATTTGCGAAAGTGTTACTGAATTAGGATTTTGTGCGTGAACTGACCTCACGATTATGCCCCATAAATGTTCGATGGAATACATGTCGGGTGATCTAGGTGGCCAAATCGAGCACTCGAACTATCCAGAATTTTCTGCAAACCAATCGTTAATAATTGAAGCCCGGTGGCAAGGCGCAGTGTCATCCATAGAAATGAAATCTATGAATGGCTGCAGATGGTCTCCAGGTAGACGAGCACGACCATTTCCAGTCAATGATCAGTTGATATTGACCAGAAGACCAAGTCTATTCTATGCAACCACAGCCTACACCATTACGGAGGCAGAATAAGCTTGCTCAGTGTCTTGTTGCAACTTTGGTCCATGCCTTCGTGGGTTCTCCGTCACACTCGAAGCCTACAGTAAGCTATTACCCAGTGAAATCGCGACCCATGTAAGCATGCAATGGATTCTCCAGTCGTGTAGGGCTCAATAAATATGGTCACGAACCCAGGAGAGGCGCTGCAAGCGATGTTGTGCTGTTAGCAAAGGCACTCTCGTTGGTCGTGTGCTGCCACAGCCTATTAACGTCAAATTTCGGAGCAATCTCGTGATGGATACGTTCGTCGTAAGTCCCACAATGATATCTGCAATTACTTCACACAATGCTGCTGGTCTTTAAGCACTGCCAACCTAATGGAAACGCAGCTGCCCTCGGTCGTTAAGTGAAGGGCGTCGACCAACGTAATGTCTGTGATAGGATGTAATGCCCAAAATTTGGTATTCTAGACACGCTCACGACCCTATGGGTCTTGAAATATTGAACTTCCTCTTGATTTCCGAAATAGAATGGCCTATACTCCTAGCTCCATCTGACATTACGCGTTCAGAGTTTGTTAATTCCTGTCATGGAGCCATTATCACGCCCGTAACCACTTCACATGAATCACCTGATAATGAAGGACAGCTCTGTCAAACGACTGCGCTTTTTTATATTTTGTACGCGATAACACAGCCTGCTGAGTATGTTCGTATCGGTATCCAATGTCCTTTGACACCACTGTATATTATGTCGTGTAAGATAATACCAGTTACGAATAAGATACTCAGTCGTAGATTAATTATATGACAGAGAGAGACACAAAAAACGAATCGGTATCTCAAAGAAAGCTTTACAGCGGTTCCATTTTTTATTTCTAGTACAAAATAGTATTGTTCCAGAGTCGCTTCAAAGGTTGAAATATAATTTATCCCGGAACCATCAAAAATATGAAATCGAACAATGGTGTAGAGCAAATAAGTTCGAAATGTACTACAATAGGTGATGTCACACTAAGGCATTACCATTTCGTCACTGGTCAAAGCTGCCTATATAGTAATATCGCACATTCCTCTTCAGCTGTTTCGCGTTGCTGCATTGCTACGAGACATTCTCCCGAGTTGATGGCGTAAAGATAATCTTCGTGTCCACTCTTGGATCGTGATACTGCCAATTCCGCCATCTGTGAAGTGGTAGCTGTTTCAGCTGTTTAGAGCCGTGTGGAGTTCAACCGAAGTGTTCTCATCTTGTCGAATAGGTGGCCACAATTTCTGCTGCACAGTTATCTGGTCTCCACTGAAGTGCTTAGCATGGAACTCAGTGGATCTTCTTCCCATTAATGGGCATGTTTTCATTGCGAAAAGTGATTATTGTGTTGCATGTGAAAATCTTCTGCCTACATGGTGGTGAGCAATTAACATCGAATGAAAATCGAAATTATGTTCTTTTGGAATATTGTGACAGAAAGTAGCTTGGGGTGAAGCTAGTCGTTGGTGTGCTGACCCAGCCCCACGGATCCCCACATGCAGTGCCAAGAGTTCTCCAGTCTTTAGAGTCTCCCTAGACGTTTGTGACTCAACCCGTAGCAACATAATTTCCCAACCAGTCATTTCATGACCCACGAGCACACTGACACCTGGACTTAACAGGCGACACAGCGCTATGTGTTACCAGCGCTTTAATGTGGGGAAGCAAATTAACACACGTCTATAGAGACATTAGACGCCTGTGGTGTTATGATAAAGGTTGCAGTACTTTCTCAAGCGCGTACAACCAACGTTGTAGAACCCATCGCTTTCCAAATTAAGGAAATCGGCAGTCCTCAAATAGTACTGAGACTGTATACATTAAAAATTGTTGACAAGGAATATGTGCAATTTGTTTATGATATGGAAAGTATAATGAGTAGGTGACCGAGGGCATCCTTGTCTAAATCCCTGTATTATTTCAACTTTCATCAGTGCACAGTAATTTTAATACATGTTTTGCCATACACTCTATCGTTCTAACTAACTCTATGGAAGGCCTTTGCGTAAAACGACTTGAAGTAATTTCTTTGCAGTTACCTAATCAAATCCTGTTTCGTTAGCGATAAGAGCAGCGATAGCACAATTCTTCATTCTTATATGGACAATGTAAAAAATTTAGAATTCATATCACCAAATTCTGGTGCCTTCTTCCTTCTTTATAAGCTTTACTGAGTTCATCTGCTGTTACTGTATCTGCAGTTTCTTTTAATTCTACTGTATTATCTATTCCTGAGGAGTTTCGTAGTCATTTAATCCATAAAGTGGGACAGAATACTACTACAATCTGTGTATAAATGCTAAATACGACTCTTAGGAACACTCCAACGGAGTGATGAGGTACATAATGAACAAAATCCAACAACCATTCAGGCAAAATGAGATCTAACTAGCATGAAATAAATCTCAAATGTCCACCTAGTAATAATACAAGATGGCAAGGCGTGTTTATGACCGTGCCAAGCGACACACAATTGATAAAAGTGAGCCGGCCGGTGTGGCCGTGCGGTTAAAGGCGCTTCAGTCTGGAACCGCGTGACCGCTACGGTCGCAGGTTCGAATCCTGCCTCGGGCATGGATGTGTGTGATGTCCTTAGGTTAGTTAGGTTTAATTAGTTCTAAGTTCTAGGCGACTAATGACCTCAGAAGTTAAGTCGCATAGTGCTCAGAGCAATTTGATAAAAGTGAGTCTACTACTAATTTCTTCATTGCAATTGAGTATGTTTCAGCTTTTCTCGGAGACTCAAATGATTAAGGCTGGGAGCAGGCACAGGGGAACATGTGAAATTTTCTAAATGACTTAACCGTAAATAAAATTGAGAACTTAGTCGGAGGACCGACTCAGGAAGATAACATACTAGACATCCTGGTCAGCAACAGGCGAGAACTTTCGACTCAATAGCAAAGGGAACCTGTGGCGATAAAGCCGTTACAGCACAGTTGAAGAGGGTTCTAAATTTCAACAGCGAGAAACGTAGGAATATATCTAAGGTTAGCAAGAGTGACAAGAGACAGATTTCGGATTAGCTAATCGGTCAACGACAAAACTAAATATCCAGCACTGACAATGTTGACATCAATGTACAAAGGTCAAGAGAATTGTACAATACGCTTTTACAGCAGATACACGTCGAACAAAGTTGTGAAGGATGGAAAAGACTCTTCGTTGCTCGACAGTCATTATAGAAAGCTGCAACGATAGCAAAGAGAGCCCCATTGCAAATTTAAACGTAGGCGGAGCCTCGGAAACAAACAAAACATGAACGAAGCCAAAAGCAGCTTAAAGAGAGGCATTCTTGAAGCGCCCAACAAACTCGAAAATAATATTCAATATACCGACTAGACACAAAACCTTAAAATGTTTTTGTCTTGCGTTATATAGACAAATGGATCGAAGTCACCAGTCCAGATACTCCCCGGTCATAGTGATATCGAAACGGAGGATGACACAGGGGAAGCCATGTTACCAAAGGTCTTTTTGTCAGAACTGTTTCACTGAGGAAGACTGTACTGTAGTTCCTCCTTTCAGTCTCACGCGAGTGTCAAAATGACACATATTCACAATAAGCGACCGTGGGATAGAAAAGCATCTGAAATCACTCAACAGAGGAAAAGACACTAGTCATAGTGGGATACTGCAGACACCGCCTCCCAACTTGATGCCGTGTTCCATGACTTCCAGAAAAGTGTTCAATAGAGTTCCACATGGCCGAGTAATGAATAAATAACGAGCCTATAGAATATCAGACTCATTGTGTGATTAGACTGACGACTTTGTATCGAACAGAAATATTTGTGTACCCCCTGGCTGTGTTACTGGGCCTGAATTTTCATAGAATGTAAACTGGTGTGTAAAACTTATTGACGTAACTTATGCACTATGAGTCACTGCCTACTATCATTTCTCTGTGACACTTGGATCGCACGTAGGAAGAACAGCTACACCTACAGTACATAAGCTAACAACAAGAAACTCTCAGTGAGAGGAGTATAAATGCCACTTATAGTCAAAGGCAATAACTACACTCAGGTGACCATGAATGTTGAATGTGCCATGGACGTTATAAAAGGCTGGATGTTGCTCTTAGTAGGGTGTGTGATCGCCACGGACGGTAACGCATTTTCAGCAACGTGTTGCCGTTCTAGAAATGTTGCGTTTATATCGGAGTACAGTGTCACAATGACGTTGGCCGGAGGCTGTACTACGTTCAAAGCTTTCGAGGTTATTTCGCCTCTGCGATATTATGCCTCACCACACAACAAAATCTGGACTTCCAAAACGTTCACGTCCGACAATGTGCTTGGGTGGATTACGTATTCTCACCTCTCGCCAGATGAGGGAACGTCCAGAATCACTGGCTCTGCCCTCATCCGTGAACCATTCACGACTGGAACAGAACGAGGAAACGACGGTGGTACACAATATACGCTCGGCCACAAGCCGGATGGTGGATTGCAGGACATAGATGTAGATGTAACAGGAAGCTATAAGTAAAACATTAATAGTTTAGTTCCTGCCCGGCAAGCTGCTTAACGATGTGTGACGGAGGGTAGTATTTCGCTGTTCCACTTGCGAATGGCATGAGGGAAAATGGCTGTCGCTAAGCCTCTGTATTAATTTTAATTTATCGAATTTTCTAGTCGAGGTCACTTCGTCATTTGTATAATAATCAGGAACTCATGTTGTCCACCTCTTCTCAGAGAGTGCTCTCTCGAAAATTCAGTACTGAACCTCTCCTTATATACGAACATCCAGCATGCTGAAGTAACCAGGATCAGCAACTTCTGTTACTCACTAGAGAGAGAAACCGGTCCAGGTTGCAAATATTTCATTTTTCATTCGATGACTAGTTTCGGGCTGAGACTCATTTTTAAATCTATATAACAAAGTTGGAAAATGACTTTTCCAAAGATGTAAAAAAACATCTAATGTATATTTACAGTTACTGTATGCACAATAAATGTGCATTACACATTTGTTGACATGTTCGGAAATGCTATTTTCGACTTTGTTATGTTGATATGAAAATGGGTTTCGGCCCCAAACTAGTCATCCAATGAAAAATAAAACATTTGCAGCTTGGACTGGTTTTTCGTTCTATTGAATCCTCTCCATGACGCATAACGCCTGTCTTGCAAAAACGTCGTTTCTTGAGCATCTCTGTAACGTTCTTGCGTCGAGAAAACGAACCCGCGACAAAGCCTTCCGCTGTTCCTTGGATCTTGCCTATCTCTTCTATCAATCCTACCTGGTAAGGATCCCACATTGATGAATAATACTCATGACTCTGTCCAAGAAGTGTCTTGGAAGCCCGTTCCGTTCTGGATGCGTTACAATTCGTGAAGGATTCTGCAGCGGATTTCTTTTCCTCCTTATGCGCAGTATGCTACATTTATTTACGTTTGCTCATTTCGAAAATCGATACGGTGTTCTGGCATTGTTAGTTTAAAACCTATCATTTGCGAACAGTCTTAAGTTTACTTTCTTACCGACAACCGCCTCATATGCGAGCAGTCTGAAGAACTTTCTATGTTTTCTATTAGATAATTTATTTATTTCATCTTTTTCTGAGTAATCATTCTTCTGACTGGATTGATGCGGCCCACCATGAAGTCCTCTCCTGTGCCATCTCAGAGAAGTACCACTTTCAACCTACGTCCTCAATTATTTGCTGGACTTTTCCAATCTCACTCTCTGCCCTAATTTTTTGGACTCTAAAGCTCAGTCTAGTTTCACGGAAGTCATTCCATGATGTCTTAAAAGATGTCCTGTCATCCTCTCCCTTCTCCTTGTCAGTGTTTTCCACATATTCCTTTCCTCCCCGATTCTGCGCAGAACCTCCTCTTCCCTTACCTCATCAGTCCACTTAATTTTCAACATTCATCTGCAGCACCACATCTCAAATGCTTCGGTTCTCTTCTGCTACAGTTTCCTACAGTCTGTGTTTCCCAATCATGCAATTCTTTGTTCCAAACGTACGTCCTCAGAAATTTCGTCCTCAAACGAAGACTTATTTTGATACGAGTAGACTTCGTTTGACGGGAAATGCTCGTTTTGCCAGTACTAGTCTCCAGTTGATGTCCTCGTTGCTCCGTCCTTCATTAGTTGATTAGCTGCCTAAATTAACTTCCACCTACTTTGTGAACATCGATCGTGACTGTAGTTTCTCGCTCTTCTCATTTCTGCTACTTCTCATTACTTTCATCTTTCTTCGATTTACTCTCATCCCATATTCTGTACTCAATCTTAGCACTGATATATTGATATTCTGTCACCTTGAATTTCTATTCCACTCTTCAACCTTTCTTTTATTTCCATCATTGCTTCTTCGATGTACAGACGAACAGAAGGGGCAAAAGACTACGCGCCTTTTTAATCGGAATACTTCGTTCATGGCCGTCAGTTCTAACTATTCCTTCTTGGCTCTTGTATATATTGTATATTACCCGTCCCGTGTCTCCCTATATCTTATACCTATTTTTCTCAGAATTCAATCTAGTATGTCGTACCATTTTACATTGTGCAGTGCTTTTTCTAGGTGGACAAATCCTATGAACGTGTCTTGATTTTTCTTTAGTTTTGCATCAATTATCAACAAGGTCAGAACTGCCTCCCTGGTGGCTTTGCCTTTCCTAAAACCAGACTGATCGTCATGATACACATCCCCAGTTTTATTTTTCATTCTTCTGTGTTTTATTCCTGTCAGGAACTTGTACACATGAGCTGTTAAGTTGATGGTGCGATAATTCTCACACTTGTCAGCTCTTGCAGAGTTCGGAATTGTGTGGATGACATTTTTCCGTATCTCTGATAGTATGTCGCCAAACTCATACATTCTACAGACGAACGTGAATAGCCGTTTTATTTCCAGTTACTCCCATGATTTTAGAAATTCTGGTGGAATGTTATCTATCACTTCTGCCTTATTCGAGCTTGAGTCATCCGAGTCTCTCAAAAATTCTGATTCTAATACAGGATCCACAATCTCTTTTAAAGCGACTCTTGTTTCTTCTTTTAGCACCTCAGACAAATCTTTGACACATACAGACTTTCAATGTATTCTTTCCACATATCCAATCTCTCCTCTGTATATACCACTGAAGTCCCGTTACACTCTTAATGTTACCATCCTTCCATTTCAAATGGTTCAAATGGCTCTGAGCACTATGGGACTTAACATCTGAGGTCATCATTCCTACTTAAACCTAACTAACCTAAGGACATCACACACATCCATGCCCGAGGCAGGATTCGAACCTGCGACCGTAGCAGTCGCGCGGTTGCAGACTGAAGCGCCTAGTACCGCTCGGCCGCAACAGCCGGCCCACCCTTGCTTTTAATTTCACCGAAGGTTAATTTGACTTTCCATTATGCTGGGTCAGTCTTCCCAACAATCATTTCTTTTTCTGTTTATTCATATTTTTTAAGCAGCCATTCCTCAGCGACTTGTATTTCTGTGTTCTTGATATTACCTGAACGTTTTTGTACTTCCTTCTTTCGTCGATAAACTAAAGTGCTTCTGTTACCCGTGGCTCTGTTACTCGTGTCTTTTTCGCAGTTACTTTCCCTATACCTTTGTTTTTGTTTCCAACATCTGTGAATGACCTTTTTAGAGATTTCCTTTCCTGTTCAGCTGTACTACCCACTGAGATATAGCCTTAGAAAATTTCAAGCATGCATCGTCATTTCTTAGTACTTTCGATCCCACTTCTTTCCTATTGATTTTTCCTGACTAATCTCTCAAATTTCAGCCTACTCTTCATCACTACTACACTGTGATCTGAGTGTATGTCTGTTGGATACGCCATAGAATCCAGTATGGATTTAGCAGTCTCTGTTTGGGCTAGATGTAATCGAAGTGAAATCTTCCAGAATCACCCGGCATTTTCCATGTATACATCCACCAGCTGTGATTCTTGAACGCAGTATTCGCTATTACAAGCTGAAATTTATTACAAAACTGAATTAGTCTCTCTCCTCTGTCATTCCTTGTAACTAGCCATATTCTCCTGTATCCTTTTCACCTACTCCTTCCCCTACATCTGCATTCCAGTCCAACTTGACTATCAGGCTTTCATATCGGTTTACTTACTGTATTATCCTTTCAGTATCCCCATATACTTTTATCTCTTCATCTTCAGCTTGCGACGTCGGCATGTATGCCTGAACCATCGTTACGGAATCTCTTGCCAATGGAGAGGTCATCATGACACTTTTTCGATTACAAGCCACATGTCCTGTGGATACACGTGAAGTGTCTTCAGTGCACTGGCTCTCATTGCCTTCTGCATGTTTATGCTGTTACGTCTTTAGAGGCAGTTTCCCACCCCATGAACCAGAGAGTGCCCTGAACCTCTGTCGGCTTCTCCACCCTCTTTGATGAGGCCGTTGGCTAAATGGGGGTGACTTCTCATGCCGGAAGTCTTCGGCATAAATTATATACACTGTAAACAATAACGGTTCGCTCACTGTGCCTGGGATAACCCGAAAATTACCTTTAAAGCAGTAGATACAGTTCAGTCAAGTGTGACGTGTTGGGTTCCGTCTGCAAGGAAGTCTTGAATTCAGACGTTGTACCGAAGATTAGTAATAAGTTATTTTAAATAAAGCTGTATTTATTTCGGGTCAATCAAACCTAAATTACCTACGGAAGCCGACAGAGTGGAACATTTGCACGGCAGAACTACAGTAACCCCAGTGAATCCGTTTCTAGGGCCACTGGACATCCATTGTAGCTAACAGACTTAAATCTCGCTACCGAATTCTAGCTCAAAACCTTCTGCCAATTGTTCAAGAATGAGTACAAATTAAACGGTATATTTAATCGATCCATATACTTGTGAGATCTCTGCTGTTACCATGTTAAATTTCTGAACAGTGTCTTGCTATACGATCGCTCAATAAAATTGAATTCTGATGACTGAAATGATATCCTTCATGAACTTAATGCTGGAGGCATGTTAAATAGATTTACACGAATGGTTCAAAACACCAAAAAAAAAAGGTTGCGTGTATGTACGTGCTGAAACGTTGCCGACTGGGGTGTACAACCTACTGTAGGTGTTCATATTAACAATTGGAGCGCAACTGGTTGCCACAATTAAAGTTCTTAAAAGCGCGGAACGGGAATGTGGAAGCATAATCTCATCGTCGACGATATCGCGTCCCGCCTGGCCGCTTGCAGAGACTGATTCCAAGCAATGACAAAATCAACTTTCTCATGGTAACCAAACTGGCAACAGCTGAATACGAATTGTAGGTGTCTGAAAGTAAAACACCCAATACTCGGTGCACTATAGATTGTTATTTAAGTTGTTTCCCCTTGTTTTTAGTGCATCTTCAGCTGGTGTCCTTGAAATGTTATACAAACGCCTTTTCTGTTTGCACATTTAGATTATCGTTTGAACAGACTGGTTACGTATAGATTTAAAAGAGTTCATCAAATGTTTATACTAAAACGGAAAGGTACTCACAGAGGACTGTCTAATCCTTTGTTTGTAACCCAAATAACTTTCTCTCAAGTGGCAAAGTGATTGAAAGTCTTGCGGTTTTCCTAGTGGTTACTCTGTTTCGACATGCAGCTCCATAACTGCGAGTTTACGTGTAGAAGTGTCTCTGTTTTCTGTTAAGTGTTGCCAAATTTCTCAATTTCCATACTTCCGTGTTCTAATACGATCTCCTTTCTGGTGTATATTTGCGTCGTTTGGTATTTGAAGAATGTATTGAACTGTATACTTTGAAAGTTATTCTTATTTCTTGTCTTTTGAAAGTGTTTGTTATTCTTGTGACAGTGTGTATCTGTATGTCACTGTGTATCATCTTGGATCTTCTTCCTTTTTTCATGTGTGGTTTGTCTCGTTATGGTGTCTGCTTGTTTGTGTTTGTTTTGTTGTGATGTTGTCTGTAGCTCTATATGTATTGTTTTTAATGGCTGTCTTTGTTGTTCAATTTTGTGACTAGATTACTGTTGCTACCACAGTTTGTTGCTATAATTTTGTGAGTCTTTTGTAGGTTCACAACAATCCTGACATTTTTGTGTTATAAACTAAAATGTTTATTTCATTTTCAAACTCTCTTCTAGTGTAAACTTTATCTTTTTGCGTACTGTGCTTACATCTTCATTCAGCTGGTCAATTTCTGCTGGAGCCTCATCTATTAAGCAAAGGATATCATTCATGTATCTGATCCAGTAAAATACGTCGTAATTCCTAATGACAAAATCATATCATTTTGAAAGTGGTGAAAGGTATAAACGATAATGTAAAAAGAATAGCTAGGAACAGGCTAAAAGCGTATATTAATATTCCAGGCAGAAGTTACGGGACATGTTTCCATGGACTGCATTCCATTGTCGGAGTACTTGCCCACCATTTTATGTTCCACGTGAAGAAGGAGGTAGGGTAGGTATATTCACTCTGCTCGAAGCTGGAAAAATGTTACCGTCTGCAATGGAAAGGACTAAAAATTTCGTGTTACTCATATATAAGTGTCTTATTCATACCTTAAGTATTCTTTTGTACGCATGCCTCTAGTGGAAAATACATCAAATCATGCTGACCCAAAGTATTTTACTCTGAAATTCACTACGAAACGCCTTGTCAGTGGTGACGTCTTTGTAATTTTACGGCGAGTCTGTCTTTGTCTACACAACCGTAGTAAAAATTCAATAATTCACGCAAACCACAGACATATATTTCTGGGAAACAGTCACAATTTGCCCCTAGATACTCGTTCGAAATCACTGACTTTCTTTCTTTTGCTACCCTTATTTTCATATACAATCCCAAACAACTAGTTCCGGTAGGATACAAAATTTTTGTGTTGTGATTGTCAGTGTTCAGTCTAATTACGTATGTTTCAAGTAACGGACTTTACACATGGTCCACATGTTTGCGTGACTGTGATGAGCTGCTACTACTACACAGTTTCTCATTTCTGACTCACATGAAACACACGTTAACAATTAGAAAATAAACGTGAATATAGTGGTATCGAAATTAATTTGTGTGAAATCAAGTCGCACTGCACTAGCCAACATTATTATTCATGATCAAGAATGCTTCACGATAATAATTTATATGGAAATAATAAATGCATTTGCCAACAATAATGTTCCATTTATTGTAATTACTACCCAATTTTCATCCGAAGAATGATTTTAACTATGTCGTTACAAGATTTTCCAATTTTGTCTTGTCTGTCTCGTATTTTCTCTTCCCAAAGTCTCTTCATTCTTTGATTGTGTTTCTGTTTCCTTTATGCTGTCCATATTTTCCCTTTTTCTTCCTTTATTTTACTTTCTCTTTGTGAGGATGCTGCTGCTGATTCTATGTTCTTATAATTTATTGGTCGGATTCTTCGTCAATAGATCGTGTATTACTCCAAAAATATTATTAAGAATTTTATGTTCTATCTCTCAGTCTCTCTGATCAGACAGTGAACTTTTCTAATGTTAGCGTGCTTCTGGCAACTGTGTTATAGTTCCAGAGTTTGGCTTCTGTTGAAACGTTTCTTTTAATTTTGTACGTCCATGTGAGTTTGTGCGCTTTCTGAAATGTTTGTGTTTCATCTACGTTGGATGGCTTGTTTTATCTTCTTATTTGTATATATTCCCCTAGATATCAGAATTTTTCCAGTTTGCTAACCTTAACGCGTTTTGTGTGCATTATTTGTGTGTTGCTGTTTCTTCCATGTACTGCGTTTACTCATACATTATGTGAAACCTGTTAGGGCGTAGAGTTTCTGCAAGTATAGAGTTCCTTGTGCTTCGTGCCTATTGTAGCTGTGTCTGCCGTGTAATCTGTAAATTCCAGTATTTTTATTTTTTTGTACGTGTTCTTCCTAACTTAACCCCTTCGACTTTTGTTTCCTTTGTTTGATAATCTTGTGCAAAACCAAGTAGAATAAAATATGGGCCATCTTTCCATGGGTTGCATTTCAGCATCGAAGTATTTGCCCTTTATTTTATGTTCCGTATGAAGCAGTAGATCTGTCAGAATGGTCGATTATCTGGAAATTGGAGAAATCTTACTTTTTTCAGTGGAAAGCACTATAAGTCTATAATTACATACGTATTTCATCAGCAACGGTACACTGTCCGTAGTTGTTCTGAAAAACATTTAATAAGGCTTACATTATAATTAGCTTGTACGCATAGGCATGTTTAATATAAAAAACTGTTCTTACGGGAAGGAAGAAAACAAGGTTTAAGTCACGTTTTATTGCAAACGCAAGCAAACGCTCACTGGTCCTCTATTAAGAAAATTTGTTGACTTAGGCTGTATGCTACCTACAAGGTAAACGACATCATCGGCTATAAATAACTTAAACGTGTATCGAGAAGTATACAATTATTTGAATATAACTTGTTTCAATATATAATTAAAATAGTCGTTTTGAAGTGTCCCCTAAGTGAATGTAATAATGGAACGGCAATGGCGTAAATAATGGGTAGTTGTTTGGTGAGAATGCACCACTTCCTCCACTCTGAATCCACTGCAGCTTTTTCGCCAACCGACATTTAGTGGCAGAGCTGTTTCTGTTGCAGTGCACAATACAGATAAAAGGGTACATCTTCTTGTCCATCCACTGTAGTGATCTGGAATGGTACTGAGGTGTCTTTCACAAATTATATTCTGCATGTGGTACCCTTGAGAGTGTATTGTACAGGTGCCCTAATCTCTCTGTGTTTTATACGAGTCTGTCAAAGAAAGTCTGCTTCTCTATGGAGTCGTTGGCTTTTTTAAGGCCCACTAATGGGGTCTAGTGCAGCAGGGGATACAACCCGTGGGCTTTGAACAATGACGTCACAAGTCGCCAGAGACCATGTATTACAAAGATGAAAGAGCTGAGGAGAATGTTGAGAAACAAAGGAATGCGAGAGAGATAAACATTGATCTTGTGAAAAGCCGAGAAGCGATTCTTCTTAGTGTTTCAGCTCCCTTCAGTAGCTGATAAGTGTTTTTTGGCTTAAAAAAAAATCTCACGAGATAGAATAAACTGATCCTACTTTATTAAGCAATCAATAAAAAAACTAAACTGAAACATTGCTGTTATGTTTTAGTTTAGTTTTTTTATTGATTGCTTAATAAAGTAGGATCAGTTTATTCTATCTCGTGAGATTTTTTTTAAAGCCAAAAAACACTTATCAGCTACTGAAGCATCTGTATCTTAGGATCAGTTTATTCTATCTAGTGAGATTTTTTAAAAAAAAAGCCAAAAAACACTTATCAGCTACTGTGCCTTGGACGCTAATAGTATCCCATTCGTTACTTGAGCTATATAGCTATACGCAACATTTTTATCTTGCCCCCTATATTTCATATATTCCCCACAAAACCTCCCTACAAAACGAGTACCAGTCTACTACGGTATGTTTACTGACACGACACTCATGCACACACAGCCGTACAGGATATCTTAAACACCAACAATATGTTATTTTCATTATGTCTCTGAGGGCGAGCTTAGATTTCTCGAACCACGTCCCTCGTCTAGTGGACCGCCACAACCGATCTTTGCAGCAGCGCCATACGAATAAGTCGTGAGTACGGCGACTCGATACACTCGTAAGGCGCATATGTTCGCCGCACTCACGACATTGAACGTATTCCGCCATGAGACCACACATTTGCAGCAAGCAAATTGTGGTCAACATATCTTGGCCCATAACTTCCCTTAAATCGTCCAGATTCATAGCGGTAGACAAATCCATTCCTATAAACGAAAATAAGACACTACAAATTGTTCTATAATAAAAAATTAATAATCCACATTACCTCAATATCAATACGAAAAATATTAAGTACCGGCCGAATAAAAAACAAACAATTAAGTTAATTAAATCACACGTTTAATGATGTACCGAATATCAAGCGACAGCTTTTAGATTAACATTCAATTATTTTAATGATAGTGCTTATTAGAACACAGAACTGCTTTATTATCTATGCCTCGAAGTGAAGACATTACGATCTATGACTAAGGAATGACGTCATTGTTCAAAGCCGACGGGTTGTATCCCCTGCTGCACTAGACCCCACAAATGTGATCACAGTGTTACTCGTGCTCCCGACTTTTGAAAGTGTTCAGATAGTCAACATCTTTTGTAATACGTGATGTTACTTTTCTGATGTCTGCTTGGTAATCACCTAACTGTAGCATCAACTTGTGGTTCCAGTCGGTTGAGTAAGGTCTTGATAGAGTTTCGTATAGAAACGATTATAATTAGGTGCGATTGTAACTATTGGAGTCTTTCTTGACGGACGCTTTGTGAATCAACACGCCTTTGCATTCCAGTAGGATTTTATCTGTAATCCATATTCATGAGAGAATTTTACGAATGTTCTTATCGATGATTTGCTCTTTGAGTTTCCACATTTCGTTGATAGTGCCATCTTCTCCTTGGGATATGTTGCTTTTTAGATCTATTATAATATTCTCCAGTGCTGTCGCTCTGTGAAGTTTTTTAGATCTATTATAATATTCTCCAGTGCTGTCGCTCTGTGAAGTTCGGAATCTAGATTTGGTACTGTTTTCGTGAAGTTTAATTTTTCTTTAGGCTTATCGGCATTGAAGATTTTTTCAAAGAATTGTTTTTTGAGAATTGAGGAGTTTTCTTCAGTATTTATACCCAGAGGTCTGTCTGTTCCTTTGAACTATATACTTGGAGGGTGATAACCCTTTAAATTTTCATAAATATTCAGTAGAAATTTACCACGTTCTTCACTTTTTTCTGAAATAGCCTACGATTTCACTTAGTCTACTCGACGTGTACCCTTTTTAATCTTCCAGTATCATTCGAAGATCATTTTTGGACTTTTTTGAAAATCATGGCTTTTTCTGTTGTTCTGTTAGAGCTAACGTTATTCCACGGCAGAATTCTTCGTTTAGTGGTCTCGTGAGAAGTTGCGTCCCACCATTTATGCTTGTGTTTCCTGGGATGATGACCCCAACCTACTGATGGTGAACTTTCTTCCCGAGGTCTTTCCATTTTTCGGTTGCCTTTCGATTAAATTCTTCAATGTATTTGTGTTGTTTGTTGTTGTTGTCTTCAGTCCTGAGACTGATCTGATGCAGCTCTCCATGCTATCCTATCCTGTGCAAGCTTCTTCATCTCCCAGTACTTACTGCAACCCACATTCTTCTGAATCTGCTGAGTGTATTCATCTCTTGGTCTCCCTATATGATTTTTACCCCCCACGCTGCCCTCCAATGCTAAATTTGTGATCCATTGATGCCTCAGAACATGTCCTACAAACCGGGCCCTTCTTTTTGTCAAGTTGTGCCACATACTCCTCTTCTCCTCTTATATTCAATACTTCATAATTAGTTATGTGATCTACCCATCTATTCGATTTTTCAGTTGTCTTTTGATTAAATTCTTCAATGGTTTGTGTTGTTTGTTGTTGTGGTCTTCAGTCCTGAGACTGGTTTGAGGCAGCTCTTCATGCTACCCTATCCCGTGCAAGCTTCTTCATCTCCCAGTATGTATTTATCTTTCTTTAACTACACGTATTTTGCATCCAGTATTATAATTATGTTGTGTATTATATTTATGTTTTTGGGACTGGCATAATTTTTGCATGTAGCAAGTGATGATCGGACTCGAAGAATCTTTAACTTGAAACTTCCTCGGGGATTAAAATTGTGTTCCGGACCGAGGGTCGAACTCGAGACCTTTGCCTTTCGTGGCACCTCAGTCACTATCCCTGACCCATTCTCACAGCTTCACATCTGCCGGTACCTCGTCTCCTAGCATCCTAAGTTTACAGAAGTTTTCGTTGCGAAACGTGCAAGACTAGCACTCCTGGAAGTAGGGATACTGCGGAGACATGGCTTATCTGCAGCCTGCGGGATGTTTACGGGATAAAATTTTCATTCTACACCGCTGTGGGCGTTGATTTTGCATTGACATAATTTTTATGTTAAAATTTTGATAATAATACGTTAGATGATATTAATTTTCTTGTTTGTGTTCTACGTAATGGTCCGTGTACTTTTCCCTTCACCTAGTCGAGACTTGAAGTCTCCAAATACAGCTTCAATATGTGTTTGTGATATTTTGTTATCCTTCCGTAGCTCCATAAAAGTCTTGGACTTGTTGTTGTTTCTTTATGTTGAGATAATTCACCGACGCATGTGCGTTGATGGTGGCATATCTTTCGTGTCCTGATTTGAATCGATGGTGAAGAAACGTTCTGATATTGAAATGAACTACAGGATGTTGTCTTTGACTGACTTGTTTACTGGAAATCCTGTGCCAAATATTGTTACTGTTTCCCTTCTGACATCATGTTTAGCTTCGTATTGTGCGTACTGGAAGTTCAGAGTGGAAGACCTATTTTATTCGTGGTTTAACTCTCGCAATTCCAAGCGAGGAGGGGGAGAGAAGGGAGTACTTGATACCTACCTCTGGAAATATTGCAGTTTACTCAGCTGCGTTACATTTTAATTCGAAAAACTACGTTTATTGTTTTATTGCATTCTTCTATCTGATTCCACGTATATTTTAAATTATAGTCTTAAACTTAACCAAAAATGTATGTCACTGTAGGAGATCTCTCGTTAACCAGTGAATATCGTGTCCAATATTACATGGTTTGTGGCCTTAGTGACATATCACTCCTTCTTTGGAAAGTATCTTGAGAGTGAAAGTCAACGACAATGAACTATATTTACAATTTTAGTTGTTTTGTGTATTGGTCACCAATTCGGTAGTACACTCTACTGAAACAGAGATGAATTGCTAAGAGAGTGCCAGAAAAGTGTTTCCTGTTCTTGACCCTACTTACACATCAGTAGCTCTTTGTAAAGTATGCTGTTAACGTAAATCAACAATAGTTAATGTATTTTGCAGTTTTTAATTTTTTCGGTTGGGCGTAAAGTACCACCTTACCCCCATTTGTAAGGCGCGTTGTAGAACATGTCTAGTATTGGAATCGTGAAAAATTTTTTAATTTAATTTTTCAACTATTACTCATCGCACAATGTAGAAAGTTTTACTGCAGAACTGTGGTTGAACTTTGGCCGGCTGGTCACACCGGCGTATTGTCCCGTTATCACTGCTGTGAGTGGTAAACAAAAGATCGAACACGCACACTGTTCATTGATGTGTCTCCCAAGCTAAAGCGCCATTTCCTTGGATTTCGTATTGGTGGTTGTGTGTTACAATAAGATTAAGTTTAATTGATGCACAACACTGAAAGACTGCATGAACCCGCTTTGTTTTGTACGATGTGAAGAGGAAACGAGACGGTAAATGTGACTTCGTTGCATTAAACTCTAAACTTTATTTTCAGTTAAAAAGCCTTAAAGATCGTGACGTAATTGTGGTAAAAGGATTTTTTTACTGTGAAAGAAACAAAGTAATAATAAAAGTAAAATAAATTTATAAAAAAAAGCAGCCTGAAATTAGCAGCGAAACTGTTCCTGGCCGGCCGAAGTGGCCGTGCGGTTAAAGGCGCTGCAGTCTGGAATCGCAAGACCGCTACGGTCGCAGGTTCGAATCCTGCCTCGGGCATGGATGTTTGTGATGTCCTTAGGTTAGTTAGGTTTAACTAGTTCTAAGTTCTAGGGGACTAATGACCTCAGCAGTTGAGTCCCATAGTGCTCAGAGCCATTTTAACCATTTTTTTGAAACTGTTCTTGAAAATGTAGTGTCATCAGTTGTAATGTTTATCCCTGTGGTGTGCCTGGACTACATCTCACGTGGTGTCTCCTCTGCACAGATGTTTTCTCGTGTGAGGGAGTGGTTCTGCTGCCTGTCAGCAGCGCCAGGGGAGGCGGAGGAGACGCGCGTGTGGGACGACGTCTCTCCAGCAGAAGACACCTTGCAGGTGAGTCTCGTCGTGCTACCTTGCTTCCGAGAGCAAAACTTAAATTGTAAGGGATGACGATTGTTCATTCGTCTTTCTTTCGACTCAGTTAGACTCTGCCGGGATGCAAACAGTTTAATGTTACTGAATGAACTGAAGTGTCCAAAAGAGCTCAGCAACAAGCTACTTATGGCTTTAGCTGCGAGTAACAAGACCGACACGAAGGAAGCTGATTACAGGGACCGTCGGAGTAGAGCATCAGGTAGTGATGACGCAGCGTTTTGTTACACGGGAGCCTTGTGTACAAGACCTGGTGCACGACCGGGAGATGGAAAACCCTAGTCCAGCTCACCTGGTTGATTAACTTAATATCACATGCTCTGGTGATGTATAGAAAGAGTCTTCCAGGCGTTGAGGATACACTGAATGTCCTTGTATTGTGAAGCACCTTTTTCGTGAGGAGCGGAGGCAATGTGATGAGTCTTCGCACTAGTTTGATGCGACCACAAAGAATAAAAGAACACTGCGCCCACTTCTTCGTCTCAGAATATCTTTTACAATCATCGTCCTGAATTATTTGCTGAACGCGTTACAAAATGTGCTTCCTTCAGAAGATTTGACTCTCTATGGCGTGATGTGGTCAAATGCAATTTATTCCCTGACATCGTGATAAATTTCAATTCATGAAGTTCGTGATTGTAGGCCGTGGTTTTTAATATTTTTTTTTTCTCAACGGAGGAACTCATTATTTCTTATCTTACCAGTTTTCCGAATTTTGAATTAAGTCTCTAACAGCACTTACCAAACGCTACTAATCTTTGTTTGAGATTAGCAGGCTGCTTTTTACGGAGGATCGCTGTCTTCATCTCTTCTAGTCTACTACTTGTAGCTTTCTTGCTTGACCATCCTGTGTTATTTAGCTTCCAAAGTAGGAGTATTCCTCCCCCCTCCACCTGATTGGTTACTTATTTAATTGCATCCCTCAGAGGGCCTATTGTCTGCTCATTACGCTGCTCAGTTCACTCTCTTTGTTTCGTAAACCTTTCTACCATTCACAGAGGATTGCACTCTCAGTGAATTTTACCACTCCATATTCTTTCGCTCCTCATTTTAATTGCACTGATGACCCTTCCTCTTATTTTCTTCAATGATTCTTTGATGTACAGCAATGACAGTATGGAAAGAAGACTGCATCCCGATTTTACTACGTTTTTAATCAGAACACGTTTCTCTTAGTTTTCCATTCTAAATATTTCCTCTTGGTCGTTGTAAATATTGTGTATTGTCAGTCTTTTACGAGAGTTTCCATGTAATTCCACATGCAAACAAGATTCGACAGCGTCAACTTAAAACGTCGGACTGACCAACGATGACACAATAACTCCAATTGGCGAATGTTTCTATTTTAATCAGACAACATAGATCTAGACATTTATCGCGGCTCTAGAATATGTGATTACTCTTACAGCACCGAATAGTAAACGCACGTTAAATATTACAGCGTCCCAATATCTGAACCAAATGTTCGCCGTCTACACTCGTACTTTCTTCTCCAACAGGTGCGAGCTTTGACACTGGACGAGTTCTTTGATGTGTTGATGGAAAGCCGCCTGCATGAAGAGGAAGAGCGTGGAGCTGGAATGGTGAATACCACAGATTCCGTACTCTTCTTTAATAGGAGTGGTCTGGAGCCAATTACTAGAAATTTCCTCCACTCATTACATGTTAGCAATACATACGAAGATATTTTATCCTGGCCCATTTATTTTGCACAGATGACGCAATGCAACCCTTGTCACTTATGTTAAGTGTCTGAGAAAGATATGTATTCATATATAAACATATATATTCATACATTTCGTAACACATAACTTTCAATGCGAAGGCAGCAACTTTAGCTTACCGCTAATGCTTATATCCTTACCAAACACATCAGTCCAGCACACTATTACTAGGTGGCGCCATTTCAAGCTTTTTAACTTTTTTCCCCAGGACACTGGTGGCTCCTGGTCTGCCTGCTGGACTAGTGTAGACACCGAGCCGTCCCGCCCTTCAGAGACACCACACCACGCGTCGCGCCTGTGGCGTTGGCGCCCTCGACCCACGGGAGTGGGAAGACGATCTGGACGCCACACGGTACGTTCCCAAAACAGTCGCCATTAGTATTCGAACACAGAGTGCAGTTGCAGTAAAGATATAGACTGATAGGATGGCATGTTCTCAATTCTTAGTTGGTACGATGAAGTAAAAAACAGTAGCAATGGCATTGTAGGGCGGAAGATGTGTAGGGGTTCTTAAGTCTACCGAATCGATGACTAGAATACTGGGTTTTCATTCCATAAGGTAACTGCTGTCTGCCAGTAACGTAGCTGCATTATCTGGAACTTCAACGTTTATTTATAATACTGAAGATCCACACACTTTGACACACAGTCAGGTGTTTTTCAGCAAAGAGGACATAGCTCGTAATTCTTTCATGATCTGCACTGTATAGCATCAGCAGAATGTCTTAAATTGCATTGCATTTCGCTTGCTCTGGGCACTGTCTCATACCTTGTTATGTGTATGCAGATTTTCCAACGCATCAGGAGCCTATGCTGCCTGGGCGCCGGATACCAGGAGATGGAGGAGGACGTGGAAGAGGAGGAGCAGAGCCGAGCTGCGGTCCCAGACACTCTGCAGGTGAGGCCTCTCGTGTTACGTCACTAATGACAGGGCAAACGGAACAGTGGGAACTGGGGGCAACCTGATTGCATTTAACACATACACTAGTTACTAAATTCTATCACGTTTTCATGGAACTCCAATAAGGCTTTGCAGAAATGATATTTCCGCTTGGCTTTACAAATAATACGACTGGAGTGACTCCTCTCCTCCAATTGTCCTTATCGCACCATTTTGTATTCACATATGTAATGTTAGGTGTAAGTATCGTTCAGCTAACACAACTCTCTAATTTGCGTTTGTGTCCTGAGACACTTCATTCTTACTTTGTGTCTGACGGAGAGGTCTTCTCGTACCATTGTCGCTTCACCCACTTCTGTGCTGCTTTGCGAATGTAGTGTGGGTTTAGTGAATGTTTGTTGTTAACCTCTGAATCAGCTATATTTTCCCTGACTTTTTCGCCCTTCTCATTTCGTCCGGCATGAGCAGCAGGAAATCAAGGAGAAAGTACTCAATATGCCAAAGAAGACGGCAGCAGTATTATGTCGTACACTCCTATTCAGATACAGGATCTCTAAATTTAAGAACAAAGTTTCAGGAGAAGTGCGTAGTCTTTCGTCCAAAGAGTCCCATTAAAGTTAGGCGTGCATCTCTGTTTCTTTTCATATGGGCTAATCCTACCTCTTCCTATAGTAGGAGTACGCTTCTGAATTCGTTCCATGCGAACAGGTCTTCCTACTTAATGAGAACTCCTTTAACGCAAGAACAGTTCCCCAGAATTGTTATACTGAATGCCTTTCATGTAATTTACTTATGTATGCAGTGTATTTTCCCAGAACCGTTCCAAGAAGGCTTTGACTTCCATTCGCGTTTGTTAATACTGATTTAAGCATTTGTCCCATTCTGTCTTGGTTCTTATAATTACCTCTTAATTCTTATTTGAGGAGACTTGTCTAGTCGGATAGAATGAGGGGTACTTCTCTTGTTTACCGAAATGATCTATTTACGTTCATTTAGAGTGTTCTGCCATTAATACACCTAGTGGAATTTTCTTGTAACTCTCATCACATTTCCGTAATTTCATCGTATGACTACAAGTCCTTGTAGTCATGTGATACTGCTGATAGCAGTAGATAATTAGATTAAGTATACTGACAACATTACAGGTGCTATTACGTCTGCTTGTTGGACAACCCATGTCAGTTCCGTTTCCGCGCAACGTTCTCCACCCAGTATAAAGTGCCAGATTCTAGTAGTGAACTATTTAGCGGGTGAAAGACCAGTCTGAAAAACACTCCGTATGACCGTCTTGATAGTCGACCATGTAGTACAGTGTCTTTAACAGCCACGAGCGCCAGTGGGCTGACCACACGAATGTCTGTGAACAGCGAAGTCGACCGACCTGTGCTTTCGATTATTTGAAAATCGGAACAACATGGTTACGACACACGCGCTAATTGACAGCAGTTGGAATTAACGCAATTTTCTGCCATTTACTTTGAAATAATGCATTGCAGTATGCAGTCTAGTGTTTGGTGGCGAAATACTCAATCTACTTTATCCCGCCTGCAGGACGCTGGAGAGCCCCTACCACCCACCCTTGCGGCTCTTCCCATCGAAGCGTCCGGCACTTCTGAGCCGCCGACAGGCCCGACACATCTGCGAGGGCGTCGACGTTCTCGTCGTCAGCGGCGAACTGGACACGTGGCGGCTCGGCTGAGAAGTCACCGTCATTGCCAACTGTTTTTGCGACTTATCTTCTAATAACTATACAGACTGTTGTTGAAGGAGTAGAAGCATGAGGGAGTGAGGGGAATACTGCCTTACTATTTAATAAAGTGTGATGCAGATTTAATACCGTCTTTTACATATTATTTATTTATTCAGTTCTTTATGCAAGCAGCAGGTGTTTAACACATCTGTTGGATGTTGGTATACGTGAGACCACTATTGGATCTGGTTTGATGGTGTGCATGAAGAAGTACCACAACGGCTCGTGTTCATTGTTGTAGAAAATCTCCAAAACATTCAATCCAGGAAATGCAGGACTGTAAACATCCTCATAAGAGCTAATGGTGCTTGATATATTATAATTGTTTAACACGATCCATTGGTATAATCTGGAAAAACAACAGCCTATCTCTCATTAGTCATCATAAGATAATGTCAGCTGCCACGCAGCACATCTAGGAAATCATTATGTGACACACGAATACATACAACCTAATGTCTGACGAACACAGCCACTTGCACGCACGATATTGCTATTTTACACAAACAAAACGAGATGCGGAACTGAAATACGATGCTAACACCAGAAACTGACATTGTAAGTACCAAAATATCACAGAACATGTTCTATAGCTTGACAGCGTTAGTTACTTGGTCTTAAAACAATTTTGTGACACCAATAGCTGTCAATGTGTGTCTGTAATAAGATTTCAGCAAAAATTGTAACAACCTATGCTGCCGCAAGATATGTTGGAACCTATGTTATTGGAACCTATGTTACAGCAGAAATTGTAGCGATCTATGTCATAGCAAACGAACTGCCTATTGAGAATGCAAAATCTTAACACTACATACATTTGACACATCTACACCTTAGCAGAAAGGTTTTATAATGAGTAACAATTTACCAGCGTCTCTGCTTCACAGTGAAACCATTTTCCTGTGTAAAAGTTGGTAGGGTAATTATTTCGCAGTATAAACATCTTCCTGTGTAAATGTTTTCCAATGTAAATATCTACTAATGGTTTTACCACACGTAGTTAAAGTCACTGAACCACACATGACATTATGTCATCACTCTTAAAGGCTACATGACTAGCAATCACCAGATAAGCGAGCTAATATGAGCATGTGATATCAGGAATCTGCATGTTTTGCTTGTTGAAACAAGTCTTGAGGAAACGGTTACACTGGAGGTGCTTACACCAAAATTGGTAAGTCTCAAAAGCTATTACACTGGAAAGCGATTGCATTGGGAAACAGTGCCACTGGAAACGGTCATACTGGTTAATTATTACACTGGAAAATGGTTACATTGGAAAATGATTCCAATGGCATCAGTTACACTGGAAAATGGCCGGCTGGGGTGGACGAGCTGTTGTAGGCGCTACAGTCTGGATCCGCGGGACCGCTACGGTCGCAGGTTCGGATCCTGCCTCGGGCATGGATGTGTGTGATGTCCTTAGGTTAGTTAGGTTTAAGTAGCTCCAAGTTCTAGCGGACTGATGACCTCAGAAGTTAAGTACTATAGTGCACAGAGCCATTTGAACTGGAAAATGCCTAGGCTGGAAAATGTTTACACTAGAAAGAACATACAATGGAAAATGTTTATGCTAAAAAATAGGTACAATGGAAAAGAGTTACACTGAAAACAGTTCCATTAGGAAATAGTTCCACCACGAAATGGTTGCATTGGAAAATGGTTTCACTGGAATATGGTTGTGCAGGAAAATGGTTACACTGGAGAATATTTGCACAGGAATGTAGTTATACTGAAAAACCTTTGCACTAGAAAACTGTTACCCTGAAATACAGCTTCCCTGGTGAAAAGTTACACTGGAAAGTAGTTAAACTGGAAGTTGTTCAACAGGGCGAAGGCAATACTGGAAATAAGGGAAAATGATTTCACTGGAAAAGGTAACGTGGAGTAAATTTAGACTGGAAAATGTTACCCTGAAAGTGGGTACAAGGGAATATGTGACTTGTAGTAATACCCAAACCGGAAAACTGTTACCTGAAAGCCGGCCCGTGTGGCCGTGTGGTTCTAGGCGCTTCAGTCTGGAACCGCGTGATCGCTACGGTCGCAGGCTCGAATCCTGCCTCGCGCATGGATGTGTGTGATGTCCTTAGGTTAGTTAGGTTTAAGTAGTTCTACGTTCTAGGGGACTGATGACCTCAGAAATTAAGTCCCACCGTGTTCAGAGCCATTTGAACCTTTTTGTTACACTGAAACACACATACAGCAAAATGGCTATGCTGAAAAAGTCTACCTCAGCACTCAGTCAGTTACACTGGAAAACGGTTACACCGGCAAATGCTTACCCTTTGAGATAGTTACGTTGGAAATGTGTTAGACCAGGAAACAGTTACACTAGAAACTGATACACTGGTGAACACTGGAAAATAGAGTGGAAGACAATTACAATGGAGAACACGTACAGTGCAAAATGGTTACATTGCAAATGGTTACACTGGAAATTGTAACTGTGAAAAGAGTTACTCTGGCAATGGCTACAAAGCAGAGAGGTTGACTGGAAGATGACTGCCGGCCGCGGTGGTCTCGCGGTTCTAGGCGCGCAGTCCGGAACCGTGAGACTGCTACGGTCGCAGGTTCGAATCCTGCCTCGGGCATGGATGTGTGTGATGTCCTTAGGTTAGTTAGGTTTAAGTAGTTTTAAGTTCTAGGGGACTGATGACCACAGCAGTTGAGTCCCATAGTGCTCAGAGCCATTTGAACCATTTTTTTGAAGATGACTGCATTGGAAACTGTTATACTGGGAAAAGGCTTAGGTTAGGTTAGGTTAGGTTACACCAGGAAATGGTTAATCAGGAGGTGGTTGCACTGGAAAAAGTTTAGACTGGGTATTGTTACAAGGTAAAAGGTAACATAAAAGTCAGTCACATTGGAAAATGGTTACTTTGAAACAGATACAGTTCAAAATGGCTATGCTGGAGAATGGTAACACTGAAAATGGTAACACTGGTGAATGGTTACACCGCAAAAGATACCCTGGAAAATGGCTGCACTGGAAAATTGTTGCATCATAAAATACACTCCTGGAAATGGAAAAAAGAACACATTGACACCGGTGTGTCAGACCCACCATACTTGCTCCGGACACTGCGAGAGGGCTGTACAAGCAATGATCACACGCACGGCACAGCGGACACACCAGGACCCGCGGTGTTGGCCGTCGAATGGCGCTAGCTGCGCAGCATTTGTGCACCGCCGCCGTCAGTGTCAGCCAGTTTGCCGTGGCATACGGAGCTCCATCGCAGTCTTTAACACTGGTAGCATGCCGCGACAGCGTGGACGTGAACCGTATGTGCAGTTGACGGACTTTGAGCGAGGGCGTATAGTGGGCATGCGGGAGGCCGGGTGGACGTACCGCCGAATTGCTCAACACGTGGGGCGTGCGGTCTCCACAGTACATCGATGTTGTCGCCAGTGGTCGGCGGTAGGTGCACGTGCCCGTCGACCTGGGACCGGACCGCAGCGACGCACGGATGCACGCCAAGACCGTGGGATCCTACGCAGTGCCGTAGGGGACCGCACCGCCACTTGCCAGCAAATTAGGGACACTGTTGCTCCTGGGGTATCGGCGAGGACCATTCGCAACCGTCTCCATGAAGCTGGGCTACGGTCCCGCACACCGTTAGGCCGTCTTCCGCTCACGCCCCAACATCGTGCAGCCCGCCTCCAGTGGTGTCACGACAGGCGTGAATGGAGGGACGAATGGAGACGTGTCGTCTTCAGCGATGAGAGTCGCTTCTGCCTTGGTGCCAATGATGGTCGTATGCGTATTTGGCGCCGTGCAGGTGAGCGCCACAATCAGGACTGCATACGACCGAGGCACACAGGGCCAACACCCGGCATCATGGTGTGGGGAGCGATCTCCTACACTGGCCGTACACCACTGGTGATCGTCGAGGGGACACTGAATAGTGCACGGTACATCCAAACCGTCATCGAACCCATCGTTCTACCATTCCTAGACCGGCAAGGGAACTTGCTGTTCCAACAGGACAATGCACGTCCGCATGTATCCCGTGCCACCCAACGTGCTCTAGAAGGTGTAAGTCAACTACCCTGGCCAGCAAGATCTCCGGATCTGTCCCCCATTGAGCATGTTTGGGACTGGATGAAGTGTCGTCTCACGCGGTCTGCACGTCCAGCACGAACGCTGGTCCAACTGAGGCGCCAGGTGGAAATGGCATGGCAAGCCGTTCCACAGAACTACATCCAGCATCTCTACGATCGTCTCCATGGGAGAATAGCAGCCTGCATTGCTGCGAAAGGTGGATATACACTGTACTAGTGCCGACATTGTGCATGCTCTGTTGCCTGTGTCTATGTGCCTGTGGTTCTGTCAGTGTGATCATGTGATGTATCTGACCCCAGGAATGTGTCAATAAAGTTTCCCCTTCCTGGGACAATGAATTCACGGTGTTCTTATTTCAATTTCCAGGAGTATAGTTACAGAGACAACTGTTACGTTAGAAAAATGTTTTCAACGGAAAACACTCTTACCACTAAGGTAAAAAAACATGTCACACTGATATTGGCACACATGTGCTGGTACGTGTTAGATAAATATTAAGATTAGTTTGTCTGCATAATCAGGTGACACCGATTACGATGATTCAGAAAGATGGCAGGAAATTTGGTGCAAGCACAGCAACACTAACATGATGTTCTACGTGATGACATTACGAAGTCAGTAAGGTTGCAGGAAGGATGGGTGTTGTAATATCTGTAGCTTGGTCCCTACTGATCTACAGATTTAGAGTTCTATCCTCCTCGGTCTTCTTAATGTGAGTCTTGCCTACGGGTAATCCATGATTCTTACTTAGCAGTTCTTTGTCATGTAGTTTTTCACTGCGCTGAAAAGTACACCCTGTATTAAACATTTCACAGAATTGATTTTGACGCTATTAAGTGAAACAGTATATATGCAGAAGATTAAAACTAATGTTTTTCATTCATTGTAGAGACTCTTTTGAGTGAAATACTAAATCAATTGATGACTGAATTCAGACAGTACGGGAAACATTTGGAAAGAACAATGAAGCTAACCCGTGTTTAATTGAAATGAAGTCGCTGACGCGGTGTGAATTTCCTTTCCTAGGGTCTCGATTATTGAGTCTTTGCCCATGCTTCTCCTTATTGAGTGGATTTAAGGAAATTTATTGTTTAGTGGATTATGGAAGGGATTCGTTTCCCAGCGGTATGTGGACAGCAGTTCGACCAACGAGTTGCGCCAAGTGACGAACTATAGAAAAAGCTTATGAATCTGAAACATCACTCGACGAGTCTAAGGTCTGTGTTGTGCTGTGCGTCTCAGATACTTCCTAAACCTATATTTGAGGCCGACGGTAAATGCTATCTGAGATGAACATTCTGTGCTCCATCAACGTTGACAATGTTTTATGAGGCACTAAATAAATAGTGGCAGCTCTCTGAAACACATGTGCACGGCTGAATGGAAATCTTATTTAATTTTAAAAGTATCACTAATGTTTTCAGCGTTATTATTACTCTTGCTGCATGTCCTTTTATTTGCTCGCCATCTTGCGTCATGCCTAAATCATGGCAACTGATACAGAAGAAAATTTTGCATTTCAGACGTGATCACAGACATCTTGTGGTGCCTTTGCTTATGCAATTTCTGTGAACAATTATTTGTTAACCAAGCAGAGTCAAGATAACAGAAGGGGAGCACCGGTCGTAATAGAGTCTACAAATGTACTAGTATACACTTCTGACAAGGTAAACACTGTGGCCAGAGAAGTGCTCTGCACTGCTATAGTGAAACTCAATAAGGTTGTTCCTGAGTAACTCCATCATGCCATAAGGGCAAGAATCAGTGATCGACAAAGCAATCACCTGCGCCACTCTTATGAAATGAAAGTCAGTTACTATTGTGCCGCTGTGGTACCTAATCTCCCATCACGTCCTTGCTACCTAAATTCCGGTTACAGTACAGACATTATAGTGAGAACGGCACGTTTTAGGAGACTCGACTACATCTCTTTCGTCTCAACATCATCCCGCGTTTTCTTCATGTGAATACCACAGTGAGGAAGGAGTTAACCTAGTTATCGCCATCGACCACGACATAAGATGTTAAGAAACTTCGAAAGTATGGCAGTGAATGTGGTGTCACTGCCAGACACCACACTTGCTAGGTGGTAGCTTAAATCGGCCGCGGTCCATTAGTACATGTCGGACCCGCGTGTCGCCACTGTGTGATCGCAGACCGAGCGCCACCACACGGCAGGTCTCGAGAGACGTACGAGAACTCGCCCCAGTTGTACGACGACGTTGCTAGCGACTATACGGACGAAGCCTTTGCTCTCATTTGCCGAGAGACAGAATAGCCTTCAGCTAAGTCCATGGCTACGACCTAGCAAGGCGCCATTAGCCTTAGATAGCTTGTATCAAAAGAGTCTCACTTGTATCGCCACAATCTCCAGATGTCTCATCAAGAACGATGTATACAAAGGATTAAAAGTTAAGTAGTCCAGAAGCTACGTACTTTTCTTTATAGCATTCATTAAGTCTCCCGTTTCAGACCTCACTCCATCCTTCGTGAGTTAGCGCGTGCATCTTGGCCGCCTCTTTCAATTAGTGTACGTAGTGTTGGCAAGTCTGCCGACACTACAGTGAATGTCTTCTGGCATTAACAACGGACATTCAAGCTATTTTAGAGACAGAAGACCCGAAAGTATGGATCTGCTATAAGATTCTATAGTAGAAGCGGAAATACGAATGAATGAACAGCAAATTTTTGCTCTGATGATGATGATGTCCCATACTCCGAGGAGCGTAGGGGACGATGCGGGAGACCCACACCTCCGTGCTAGGCAAGGTCCCAGCGGAGGTTGTTTGGCGTTGCCTTACTCCGACCGTAATGGGGATGAATGATGATGATGAAGACGACTCAACACCCAGCCATCACGAGGAAGGAAAAATCCCTGACCCCGCCGGGAATCGATTCCGGGACCCTGTGCGTGCGGTGCGTGCGAAGCGAGAACCCTAACGCAAGACCACGAGCATTTTTTGCACTATAATGTACTAAATATGTAATAAATAAGTATGATTAGTTATATGAACTCCCATTTCTTTATTAATGAAAGCATTTTGATGTGGTAAATATGTAATAAATATCTACGATTAATTATATGAATCCTCATTTTTTATTAATTAATGCGTTTTGAATTCCTTACACCATTGGCTTAATTTGAAGTTATAGCATGTGTCACATAAATGGTTTGAGGCTGTGATACATTTCCATATTAAAAAAGTCATTCTAACGCTAGCTGTATGGGCAATGTCTCAAATTTAAAGGAAGCCTCTGGATTTGGACGACAGTGTTACAGCAATATCTTTGTATCTGTCCAAGGTTTTTGAGATGTCTGTTGAATCATTAGTTTCTTGATATCTTTGATGTGGTACTCCACGACTTCCTACACTGTGTAAACACTTCACCTCAGACTAGCAGCTGCATCCAACATCCCCAGTTATTCGTTTTCAGTATTTCCAATTTTGTTTTTCTTTTTCGTTCTGACATAACCACAAGCGCCGGAACGTAGATAAAGAACGCAAGAGAAGAGAAGGCGGTGAAACGACGTCGGCCAATGGTGCTCTCATTAGGAGCACACCACAATACGAGCGGCCTCTACAAGGGAAGAATGTAAGCGCAGCTCGGGCCAGCCTCGCCCGCTGAGTATCTTCTCACTATTCGGAAAGGATACGGACAGGTCTTGCATGGAGGGCTACAGTAGCAGTTATTATTGACTCTGTGACAAACTTTCATGAACACTGTACATAGCAAAGGACTCCAATTTATATTAGCTGTGGCGACAACACGATGTAAATTCAAGTTTAGTATTGTCAATCTTCTTATTTGTAATAAAAACTGCTAATGTCATTTTGCTTGAATTGTTGTATAGAATTCCGAGATTGCAGCATCATTTAGGCACCCTATACAAGACGAGTGGGCAAGACCCCACAGTTTTCATCCGCCAAGATAGGCTTGCGTGTTGAAGCGCCACTTCCAGGACGGATGAATGCGACAGCCACGGATTTGATCCTGCCGGCGGATTAACGATGTGTGTAAATGTTCTCCTGGATGTGTGGTCAGCGCGACAGAATGTCACTCCTAAGGGCCCAGGTTCGATTCCCGGCTGTGACCATCATCAATTCATCCCCATTGACGCGCAAGTCGCCGAAGTGGCGTTAAACCGAAAGACTTGCACCCAGCGGACGGTCTACCCGACGGGAGGCCCTAGTCTCACGACATTTACATTTACCTTCACATGAATAAAAGTACAATCAGACAGTCGGAGTACTCACATTCCATCCTGGGGGTAAGGGACTTCCTGTACGTTTCAGTAGGTTCTGTGATTCTCCCTTACGTTCACTGAAGATGTCAATGTCATCAGTCAATGATATCATTGATGCTCTTCAGCTCTGAATTTTAATCCCAATCCCGACTGTTTCTTTTATTTCCGACATCGCTACTTGAAGATGACATCAACGTTTTAATCACTGGTAAACACCAGACCACCTGGCTGGGAAGGCACACGAATTGTCAAGGGAGCTGAATTTGAGACTTTGATACCGCCTAGCGCTTTTGAGTCGTGATGATGTATGGTTTTGTTTGGTGCTATCATTCGTTACCAAGCATACGCTACTAACACGGACGTACTCGTACATTACTAAATTGGTAAAGGTGCATCTGGTTACCGAACCTTGATACTGCCATCCGACCTCATCTAACGCCAAGAACTTTATGAATAGTACAATTATGATTTTTTTGAAACGAAATAACGTTGTAAACTTTACGAGGTAGTTTGAATACGTTCTGAATATGAGATGACAACACACAAAGGAATAAGAAACAACTTTTTATCAAAGCCAAACAGAGCTTTCTCCATCTAAGAGCACTTTCATAACTAGGATAACATTTTTCGAAATGTCGACGTTGATCAAAACTAGTAAAAGAGTAACAAATACATAAACACTACTATTGCAGCACAAGTAATTACTGTATCAATTAGAACGTGATGAATAATAAAGAATAAAACCACTTTTTGCGGTTATATTTTATTTACACTTTCATAACCTCTTCTTTGAGAAGTACATCAACAATATCCCTATCAGTCTGTATTCTCTTCTCATTTCGCCTACACCGCTGCTGTAGGACTTGTTTTCTTTGCTTTTCGCTGATTCAGTGTATCTTTTTCTCTCAGTTCATCTATCATTTTTCTTTTTCTTAATGACAGATTTTCTATTCAACGCTCATCTCGATATGCTAATAAACACACGTTTCGAATTTTGTCACCAACATGAACATGAGGCTTCCTTGAGGCGACGATTTTCTAAATATGCGATGGATACGAATGGTATACTGAAGGGAATAGCTGCTTCTTGATGCCTCCTAGTCTGACCAGTGAATTCCTTGTCTCCTTCATGAAAGTGCTGGGAAAAAAGACCTACGGCTTTAGTAGGAGGCACGTTCTCCCTGCGAACTACGTTTACCCAGGCGTGACTTAGATCGCACCTTTTTGAAAATATGAAGTATCGTAATAATCACGAGAAATGAGCTACTAATAACATTGCTAACAACATTGTATTAAGGTGATCCAAAAATTCGAAAAATATTTTTCAAATTCTTAACTACAGCTTGTGTGGTCGCTGCTGTCACCGGGTAAGGCTAGATTAACTTATTATTTAATCCCAATCATAACTGTTTCTTTTATTTATGACAACTTTTTTCTGATGTAGACCTACGTGTTGGTCACTCTTGACAATAAACTATTGCTAAACAAACTGTTAACATTCAGAACACGTTGAACTGCTAACAAACAGCACAGCCATGCCTAGAGAGATACAATGATTGGCACTCCAGGTGATGTTTAATTGTTAGTGAAACAAATATCAGCATGAAAACGTTAACAGAGGAAATATTCACGGACGTATATTATCATTGTTCTGTTCGTAATATGTATCAAGGACTTCCCAGACAGCTGAACACATGGAGTGAAATTCTGTTTGATGATGACAGCAACACTCTATTCGTTGGTAAACACCAGAACTCCTAGCTGAGGAAGCATGCGATATCGAGAAAGGAGCTGAATTCGAGAGTTCGATACCGTGTAGCTGTTTTGAGCCTTGATGTTGTACCATTGCGTTTGATGCTATCATTTGTTAACTATCGTACGTGACATACTCGTGCATCACTACACTGGTTGAGGCGTATCTGTTACTGAAGCTTGAAGGCATCATATGCCCTCACCTAACGTCAAGAAGATTATGAATGGTACTGCTGCGATTTTCCGAAGAAAAAAAAAAAAAACGCTGTAAGCTTGACGAGGTGGTCTGAACAAATTCTCCTTCTTGTTGTTGTGTTGTTGGTGTGGTCTTCAGTCCTGAGACTGGTTTGATACAGCTCTCCATGCTACTCAATCCTGTGCAACCTTCTTAATCTCCCAGTACCCACTGCAACCTACATCCTTCTGAATCTGCTTAGTGTATTCATCTCTTGGTCGCCCTGTACGATTTTTACCTTCCACGCTGCCCTCCAATACTAAATTGGTGATCCCTTGATGCCTCAGAACATGTCCTACCAACCGATCCCTTCTTCTAGTCAAGTTGTGCCACAAACTTCTCTTCTTCCCAATCCTATTCAATACCTCCTCATTAGTTATGTGATCTACCCATCTAATCTTCAGAATTCTTCTATAGCACCACATTTCGAAAGCTTCTATTCTCTTCTTGTACAAACTATTTATTGTCCACGTGTCACTTCCATACATGGCTACAGTCCATACAAATACTTTCACAAACGACTTCCTGACACTTAAATCTATACTCGATGTTAATAAATTTCTCTTCTTCAGAAACGCTTTCCATGACATTGCCAGTCTACATTTTATATCCTCTCCAATTCGACCATCATCATTTATTTTGCTCCCCAAATAGCAAAACTCCTTTACTACTTTAAGTGTCTCATTTCCTAATCTAATTCCCTCGGCATCACCCGACTTAATTCGACTACATTCCATTATCCTCGTTTTGCTTTTGTTGATGATCATCTTATACCCTCCTTTCAAAACACTATCGATTCCGTTCAACTGCTCTTCCAAGTCCTTTGCTGTCTCTGACAGAATTACAATGTCATCGGCGAACATCAAAGTTTTTATTTCTTCTCCATGGATTTTAATACCTAATCCGAATTTTTCCTTCGTTTCCTTTACTGCTTGCTCAATATAAAGATTGAGTAACATCGGGGAGAGGCTACAAACCCGTCTCACGCCTTTCCCAACCACTGCTTCCCTTTCATGTCCCTCAACTCTTATAACTGCCATCTGGTTTCTGTACAAATTGTAAATAGCCTTTCGCTCCCTGTATTTCACCCCTGCCACCTTCCGAATTTGAAACAGAGTATTCCAGTCAACATTGTCAAAAGCTTTCTCTAAGTCTACAAATGCTAGAAGCGTAGGTTTGCCTTTCCTTAATCTAGCCCGGCCCGTGTGGCCGTGCGGTTGTAGGCGCTTCAGTCTGGAACCGCGTGACCGCTACGGTCGCAGGTTCGAATCCTGCCTCGGTCATGGATGTGTGTGATGTCCTTAGGTTGGTTAGGTTTAAGTAGTTATAAGTTCTAGGCGACTGAAGACCTCAGATGTTAAGTCCCATAGTGCTCAGAGCCATTTGAACATTAATCTAGGTTCTAAGGTAAGTCATAGGGTCAGTATTGCCTCACGTGTTCCAATATTTCTACGGAATCCAAACTGATCTTCCCCGAGGTCGGCTTCTACCAGTTTTTCCATTCGTCTGTAAAGAATTTGTGTTAGTATTTTGCAGCCGTGACTTATTAAACTTGCTCACCAGATGGTAGAGTTTTGTCAGGACTGGCTCTCCCATTGCCGTCAGTAGTTCTAATGGAATATTGTCTACTCCCAGGGTCTTGTTTCGACTTAGGTCTTTCAGTGCTCTGTCAAACTCTTCACTCAGTATCTTATCTCCCATTTCATCTTCATCTACATCCTCTTCCATTTCCATAATATTGACCTCAAGTACATCGCCCGTGTATAGACCCCCTATATACTCCTTCCACCTTTCTGCTTTCCCTTCTTTGCTTAGAACTGGGTTTCCATATGAGCTCTTGATATTCATACAAGTGGTTCTCTTTTCTCCAAAGGTCTCTTTAATTTTCGTGTAAGCAGTATCTATCTTACCCCTAGTGAGATAAACCTCTACATCCTTACAGTTGTCCTCTAGCCATCCCTGCTTAGCCATTTAGCACTTCCTGTCGATCTCATTTTGGAGATGTTTGTATTCCTTTTTGCCTGCTTCATTTACTGCATTTTTATATGTTCTCCTTTCATCAATTAAATTCAATATTTCTTCTGTTACCCAAGGATTTCTACTAGCCCTCGTCTTATTACCTACTTGATTCTCTGCTGCCTTCACTACTTCATCCCTCAAAGCTACCTATTCTTCTTCTAATGTATTTCTTTCCCCCATTCCTGTCAATTGTTCCCTTATGCTCTCCCAGAAACTCTGTACAACCTCTGGTTTAGCCAGTTTATCCAGGTCCCATCTCCTTAAATTCCCACCTTTTTGCAATTTCTTCAGTTTTAATCTACAGTTCATAACCAATAGATTGTGGTCAGACCCCACATCAGCCCCTGGAAATGTCTTACCATTTAAAACCTGGTTTCTGAATCTCTCTCTTACTATTATATAATCTATCTGATACCTACTAGTACCTCCAGGATTCTTCCATGTATACAACCTTCTTTTATGCTTCTTGAACCAAGTGTTAGCTATGATTAAGTTGTGCTCTGTGCAAAATTCTACAAGGCGGCTTCCTCTTTCATTTCTTACCCTCAGTCCATATTCACCTACAACGTTTCCTTCTCTTCATTTTCCTGCTCCCGAATTCCAGTCACCCATGACTTTTAAATTTTCGTCTCCCCTCACTATCTGAATAATTTCTTTTATTTCAGCATACATTTCTTCAATTTCTTCGTCATCTTCAGAACTAGTTGGCATATAAACATTTACTACTGTAGTAGGCGTGGGCTTCGTGTCTATCTTGGCCACAATAATGCGTTCACTATGCTGTTTGTAGTAGCTTACCCGCACTCCTATTTTTTTTTATTCATTAGCAAACCTACTCCTGCATTACCCCTATTTGATTTTTTATTTATAACCCTGTATTCACCTGACCAAAAGTCTTATTCCTCGTGCCACCGAACTTCACTAATTCCTACTATATCTAACTTTATCCTATCCATTTCCCTTTTTAAATTCTCTAACTTACCTGCCCTATTAAGGGATCTGACATTCCACGCTCCGATCCGTAGAACGCCAGTTTTCTTTTTCCTGATAACGACGACCTCCTGAGTAGTCCCCGCCCGGAGATCCGAATAGGGGACTATTTTACCTCCGGAATATTTTACCCAAGAGGATGCCATCATCATTTAACCATACAGTAAAGCTGCATGCCCTCGGGAAAAATTACGGCTGTAGTTTCCCCTTCCTTTCAGCCGTTCACAGTACCACAACAGCAAGGCCGTTTCGGTTAATGTTACAAGGCCAGATCAGTCAATCATCCAGACTGTTGCCCCTGCAACTACTGAGAGGCTGCTGCCCCTCTTCAGGAACCATACGTTTGTCTGGCCTCTCAACATATACCCCTACGTTGTGGTTACACCTACGGTACGGCTATCTGTATCGCTGAGGCACACAAGCCTTCCCACCAACGGCAAGGTCCATGGCTCATGGGGGTGAAATTCTGCTTATGAGCCAATATTAGAATACTAATTGTGTTCAACACATACATTATAGTACCGTATTATGAGAAGAACATCAAGTTACGTGTAGGTTTAAAGTAGACCATAGTTTTCGTAAGAAAGAGGAATAAAGATGCTTTTGATCAGACAAATAGAACGTTATACTTCTAGGAGCAGTTTTATAACGAGCGTAATATTTGAAGCAAGCTCGAAGTTGATCAACATTACCAAAAGATTAATAAATGCAGTAGCACCAACAAAGCAGCGTGATAAGTTACTGTATGTATCAGAAAATGACGAATAATAAAAAAATGAAACAAGGTTTTTGTAGCTACATTTAATTTATGCCTATTCGTTTTTGACCTTTCCTTTGAGAGGTAAATGAACAGCATCCTGTCAGTCTGTATTCTGTGCTCATTTCGCCTAAACTGCTGCTATAGGACATTAGGTTCTTTTGTTTGCTCTCATTAACTCTGTCGTTTTTCTCTCAACTCCTCCATTTTCTTTCATTTTCGTTGTGACCACATTTGCTAATCAACACTCATCTCAACTTGGTGATGAACTCTTATAACACAATTTGCAAATTTTATCACATTTTCAAGAACAGGAGGCTTGCTTGTGATGATCACTTGCTAAAAATGTGATGGATACGAAAGGAATGCGGAGGAAGAGCTCCTTCTTGGAGTCTCCCCATCTGTCCAGGTAAGTCCATCTGTTCTTCACGAAACTTCTAGGAACACAGACATAAAACATTTGTAGGAGACCCGTTCTCCTTGCGAACTGCTTTTACCCAGGTGTGCCCTCTCCCTCTTTGGAAATGTGAAATATCGTTATAATTACGAGATACGAGGCACTAAAACATAACTAACAGCAATACAATGAGGTGGCCCAAAAATGCAAAAAATATTGTTCAGATGCTTTACCACAGCTTCATCTACATCTACATCTACATTTATACTCCGCAAGCCACCCAACGGTGTGTGGCGGTGTGCACTTTAGGTGCCACTGTCATTACCTCCCTTTTCTGTTCCAGTCGCGTATGGTTCGCGGGAAGAACGACTGTCGGAAAGCTTCCATGTGCGCTCGAATCTCTCTAATTTTACATTCGTGACCTCCTCGGGAGGTATAAGTAGGGGGAAACAATATATTCGATACCTCATCCAGAAACGCACCCTCTCGAAACCTGGACAGCAAGCTACACCGCGATGCAGAGCGCCTCTCTTGCAGAGTCTGCCACTTGAGTTTGCTAAACACCTCCGTAACGCTATCACGGTTACCAAATAACACTGTGACGAAACGCGCCGCTCTTCTTTGGATCTTCTCTATCTCCTCCGTCAACCCGATCTGGTACGGATCCCACACTGATGAGCAGTACTCAAGTATATGTCGAACGAGTGTTTTGTAAGCCACCTCCTTTGTTGATGGACTACATTTTCTAAGCACTCTCCCAATGAATCTCAACCTGGTACCCGCCTTACCAACAATTAAGTATATATGATCATCCCACTTCAAATCGTTCGGCACGCATACTCCAAGATATTTTACGGAAGTAACTGCTACCAGTGTTTGTTCCGCTATCATATAATCATACAATAAAGGATCCTTCTTTCTATGTATTCGCAATACATTACATTTGTCTATGTTAAGGGTCAGTTGCCACTCCCTGCACCAAGTGCCTATCCGCTGCAGATCTTCCTGCATTTCGCTACAATTTTCTAATGCTGCAACTTCTCTGTATACTACAGCATCATCCGCGAAAAGCCTCATGGAACTTCCGACACTATCTACTAGGTCATTTATATATATTGTGAAAAGCAATGGTCCCATAACACTCCCCTGTGGCACGCCAGAGGTTACTTTAACGTCTGTAGACGTCTCTCCATTGATAACAACATGCTGTGTTCTGTTTGCTAAAAACTCTTCAATCCAGCCACACAGCTGGTCTGATATTCCGTAGGCTCTTACTTTGTTTATCAGGCGACAGTGCGGAACTGTATCAAACGCCTTCCGGAAGTCAAGGAAAATAGCATCTACCTGGGAGCTTGTATCTAATATTTTCTGGGTCTCATGAACAAATAAACCGAGTTGGGTCTCACACGATCGCTGTTTCCGGAATCCATGTTGACTCCTACACAGTAGATTCTGGGTTTCCAGAAATGACATGATACGCGAGCAAAAAACATGTTCTAAAATTCTACAACAGATCGACGTCAGAGATATAGGTTCTACAGTTTTGCGCATCTGCTCGAAGACCCTTCTTGAAGACTGCGACTACCAGTGCTCTTTTCCAATCATTTGGAACCTTCCGTTCCTCTAGAGACTTGCGGTACACCGCTGTTAGAAGGGGGGCAATTTCAAAATGGTTCAAATGGCTCTGAGCACTATGGGACTTAACATCTGTGGTCATCAGTCCCCTAGAACTTAGAACTACTTAAACCTAACTAACCTAAGGACATCACACACATCCATGCCCGAGGCGGGGGCAAGTTCTTTCGCGTACTCTGTGTAGAATCGAATTGGTATCCCGTCAGGTCCAGTGGACTTTCCTCTGTTGAGTGATTCCAGTTGCTTTTCTATTCCTTGGACACTTATTTCGATGTCAGCCATTTTTTTCGTTTGTGCGAGGATTTAGAGAAGGAACTGCAGTGCGGTCTTCCTCTGTGAAACAGCTTTGGAAAAAGGTGTTTAGTATTTCAGCTTTACGCGTGTCATCCTCTGTTTCAATGCCATCATCATCCCGGAGTGTCTGGATATGCTGTTTCGAGCCACTTACTGATTTAACGTAAGACCTAGGATTTTCTGTCAAGTCGGTACATAGAATTTTACTTTTGAATTCACTGAACGCTTCACGCATAGCCCTCCTTACGCTAACTTTGAGATCGTTTAGCTTCTGTTTGTCTGAGAGGTTTTGGCTGCGTTTAAACTTGGAGTGAAGCTCTCTTTGCTTTCGCAGTAGTTTCCTAATGTTGTTTCCTTATGTTGTTGCTGCTTTGATGGGGTAAAACTAGGTAAATTTCGTAAATGCATCAACGCACAGCATTAAGTATTGGTGGCCCCCTTTTAGATCTCTGTTAGGGTCCACAAAATCAATGAATAATTTTCGGTAAGGACGATCGACAAGTGTAGATGCCAGTTGACCAATATTAGTGTTCTGTGTGGGTTTTCAAACAGCACAGACTTTATACTACCTACTGTGGTTCGCTGTAGTTTCAAAAGGATCGAACTTCACCCACTCGTTACTCATGAAAATATGCAAGAAACAAGAGAACCGATACCTGATGCACAACTATATTTAATTTCTCATCGCAGTGTGCTGAACAGCAAAGAACATTGCCTTTGACAGCATGCCGTTTGACACTTAATTCCTTTAAGATTTTATTCCTAGTAGCTCATCCTTCTCCGATATTCCCATATATGTCTCAACTGTGGTCACATAACGTAGATTTGATGAAGGGTACTCATTTAGTGGGATTCCGGACACTGTCCTCTTTGTTTCCCTCCGTTTCTTCCCTAAACATGTCCCTCAAACGGCCTGCTGCCTGATTCTCAGACGCCTTTATGTTCCGGACTTGAAACTGGAAAGGCAAATTCCCAGTATTCCAAGATCTGCCCAGAACCCAACATAATGCTTGATTATTAGCTTTCAAGGTAAACTAAGATTGTTCCAGATACTACCTAAATTTTTTCATCCGCAGCAGTACCGACAGGGCTTTTAATTGACATAAAGAGTAGGTATTTTGCAATGGGTTTGATGTTCTTAACGCGTAAGGGATGGTTCGTCGCCCCCGTTCCTGTAGCAGAATCGCCCGCATCACTAAAACAGAGGCATCTGTCTGTAAGAAAAATAATACATTACACTCAGCGAGAGAACAGGACCGGCGCTGTTACAAATGCTTCATGTAGCGACACCCAAGCCGCATGCTGACAGGCAGCCCACAGCAACTTACGTCCTGTCTCTACTCAGTTAGTTCAACTGTACAACCTTTCTTCAAATCCTGAGGTAAATCTGCGGAAAAAATCCGCCATGCAAAAAATTCATATTTTTATCGGATAAAATCCCAGTAACAAGAAGAGTACCACGGCAGGCCAACAGAAATCATGTTACATTCATAGAAATTCCTGTTGGTGGTAAATGACGTGATGACTTCAGAACATTACGCTGGGGCAATTTCACAATCGGCCTTGTTGAGGTCTAACATGGTGAACACCTTAGGAACAAATCGAGACTGTGGCTCAGACACCGATGCTGAACGTAAAACCACCTTCTTATTTAACTGTCGCTAATCAATTTCAGATCGGCATGCCCCATCTGACAGGTATTAAAAATATGAGAGCCATATTCACAGACTTGGGCGGCCGGATAGTTTATTGTTCCAGAACATGTTCAATTAATCGTTTCAATATTTTTATCTTTTGGGGGCCCAACCGACATAATGACCCTTTACCCTGAGAATTATCTTATAGTTAAATATTATATTCCGTCAATGAAGCATCCCCTAATTTAAATGAGGAAACGTCCGAAAATTCCGAACACAAGTTTTTATTTCCTTTTGTGTCTCAGGATGCAACTAGCCTAACCGTATACCTCTTCCCCTCCTACAACTCGTCCACGATTTGTTGTTACAGTGGATCACCGGTCCTTATGATTACAAAAGGAAGAACATATTCTCTGGTCTGAATTTGATCGAATACTTTCTGGTCCCTCAAATCAGTTACAAGACCAGTGCCCCTACAGTACAAGCAGTACGTAGCATGTCAAAAACCCGCATTCTCACCTTAAAAGTAAAATCGTTTACCTTAAGCTTCACGAACGCTGCACCTTTCTCCTTGACGTTACACTATTTAACCCCTTTGTACTCTACGCTATCTTCTTTCAGTTCTTCTCATTTACACATTCTCTTGTTTGTAGAAAATCAATCATAATTTATCGTCCAATGGCACTCCCTGTGGCTAGTAAAGCGCAAAGGTGGTCATCGTTAGTGGTGCAACATTGAGATGGTACGTTTCGTAGCTATCTGGTCTTCATCCTTTCTTTCTTTCAGCAATTTCCTTTTCTCATAATTCTCATTTTTGTGTCCCACTTTGTAACAACACCAACTCGTTACCCCGTTCCTAACTTTAAGGTCTCCACATCAGTCTATCGACCTTCCATGACTCTTCTCTGGAGTCCAACGCTAATGATAGGGTTTCTACAACAATCGACAAGACAGTATCAGATTCCAATAAATGAATTTTTAATAGTAATTTGACCTTGGTTCCACGTCTCTCCAGTTAATCGGGCATGATCTATGCTACCAATTTTGTTGCGATACTGAGAACAGACTTTCTTGTCGGTGACTTATTAGGGAAAATGACACACGACCAGGTTTCCAAAAATTTGTTTTAAATATAGTAAAATTTTCATTCTTTGAAATATAATAACCTTCTAGAATACTAAGACATTACTAAAATTTTTTTCAGCATTAATTGAAAACACGCTATTGAAATTTAACTAGTTTGATCTTCAAAACGATCAGTTTACAGAAATTGTATTTTTATTAAAAGTAACAAATCAAGTCACCCTTATACGAGTGAAGGATTAATATATTATTAAAATTGACCAATGCCTTCATATCACCTCTTAATTAAAACTCAAACTCTGCAACAACACCCAAGAGCAAAGAGCTAATATAAAATACACAGAAAGATTAACCATATTAATAATAATTCCGTTGTATCAATCCTTCTTATAGAAATTGTCTACGAATTCACTTTCGAAGTTTTGCGGGTCGGGATCTATTGCTTTCGTTTATCCACACGAAAAAGAAGCTGAGTCCTTGGCCATCTCCCTTACACACATGAACAAGACTGTTTTCTTACTTAAGTTCACAAATTTCTCTGAAACATAGGTTCTATTGTAATTACTCAAATGATTGGCATACACAAACACACAAAACAGATTCACATACCAGTTATGCTCGACAGAGTCTCCCAAGATTCCACTCAAGGGAAAACGCACTTACGACTCACGCCGCCCCTTTTGTGTATCACACTGCTTCCACCCAGAAGACGTTTAATTTCGTAACATATAGTCACCGCTGAAACATAGGTGACTCATATAGGCAACTGCCCTGCTGCCGCAGTCGAGATCGTCAAACGCCCCATGCGATTGCCCGGAAATAACTAACTTCACTCCACAAACACGAACCCCGCCAGTCACATGACCCACTCCACATCGCTGCTTCACTGATGTAACTGAACGGTGGTGCCAACCTTTCGCACGATAACAGTGCCATTGTTCAAGAACACATCTTTAGGCTACCCTGTCAATACTTTTTCTGTTCAGACCCCTAAAATATGTATAAACTACTTAGCAGTGGTGGTACGTCAGTTAAGACTAATTGTAATGTAATTATTAGGCTTACATACAGTACAAAAGCAAAAATACGTAAGATGTTTCTATTTGTTCATGCATTAAGATGTTTTCCTGTCCTTTCATCTTCCGTCTTCTGCACAAAAAAATACAAGCAAACACGACACCTGCGTTGATCACTATGTCAAAACTCTAAAGGGAATATAGTTATATTGGTTTATCCAATTTCTTACGACTGTGTTATCTGAACACAAACAGTCGTTTACGCGGATTTTAAAATCGTAATATCGTGGTGAGCGCCAAGTGACACCAACGATTATGTATACAGTATTTACCAGCTATTATTGCCAGTGTAGTAACGTATATCTGTGGCTGTCAACAGATTTTAAACGTTATCTTTGGTTATCGTAGTAACGAGCGAAACAGTGATTACAATTAACATGATCCTGGAATTATTGATTAATATATTTTTTTCCTGTGTATAATTCTTGTTCGGCGTACTTCTTGCTTTGAGAGATAGACGCACCGTTTCTGTGTTATTGTCACTTTAACATATGGATCTATAGTTTCATGTCTTTGATCTATACCCTTGTTTTAGTCCTTTCGTTTATTTGTTCCTCGCCCCGTATTTTTTTGCTGCACGGATACACCCGTTGGATTTTAATATCCGTTTCTTATGGCAGGAGGCAGAGATTCAGGACTCACCTATTCAATTTTTTTAGGACTTTCATGTAATCCGAAAATACTGTAAATTACAGACGACTTGGTAAATTTACTACTTTTTTGCGTCATGGAAAGCAACAGTCACAACTTTTGGTGTTTCTCTGGCTTTTTCGATTTGCGTATTTTATTATTTTCGTTCTTTTGCAATGGATAATACTTCCACCTCAAACACCCAATTTCTCACTTTCGTCCCAACAGATTCTATATTTTTTATTACTCATTTATATGACTCAGTATTGGTTTACATTACTGCGGCATGAGAATGGGCTATGTAGTTGTTCGTCAATTTTATATTTTATTTGTGTTGAATTTTAGGTGTTGTTATGACCGCTTTGGTCAGATCGACGGACTGCATAGAACACTTTGGTTTATCTGTCAGCGACGTTTACAATTGGCAATATGCAACACACTGACAGTGAATATGAAGATATCAAAAGTGTTAAATTCAATTTAAAGATAGAAAATAACTCTTGACACATTTAACGTAAATAATAAGATTGTGTATGAAACAGAAAATTTTTCGGGATAAATAATGACTGACAGTTGACATGGAATAAACAAAGGAAAATTCTAGCAAGGACAATAAGTCACTTGCCATGAATGTGTGACAGCCAGTTGCCTGTTATTACATACTAGTTGTATTAATACACTGTTTATAGCTATGGGATTGTTTTCTGAGGATTAAATACAGGAATCACCGGCATAGTTTTAGAACTGCAGGAAACGGCCGTTACAATATTAACGAAAGTACCACGAGTCCATTGTGAGGAATCAGTTAAAAAATATTAGTGCCCTTACCGAGCCAAATGAATTCATCTACCAGTGTTTTATGCACATTAGAAAAAAATTGGCAGAGAAATGTCGAATACATTTCTTACAAAGGCACCAAAGTCTAGATCTTAAGGAATGCGTGCCATAGAATTACTGATTAGGTAAGTTACTCACACTATCGTTTAATAAAATAACGTAGTAACATACGTCGGCAAAGTAACGATATTTGCAGAAAAGTCATACACCCAAGGAGCGTAATACTAATGTCTCGCCTCTCTGCCTCAGATCGATGTCTCACTCATCCTGACAGAACGTAGACCCAGCACTTCAGAGAGGCAGTAGGGAGGACTTGAAAATGTAGCAGCGGAGCATCAGTGTAGTCGTGGTCTTGACGTCTTCTGCAAGTGTGTGTGGCTGTGGGCAGCGAGAAAAATGGAAAGAATCAATGGTATGTCATTATTTTTTTGTGTTATTAAACTTACTTATTGCAAGTATCTACAATTATAAAAGCACTGTATTTTGGGTGTAACCGGTTGAGACGGTGCATTTGTATAGTCACTGGCGCTAGATTGGGAAGGATGGATTTTCATGCTGATTAAATTATTCCAAGTTATTCATTTCAGGAAATTACCGAAACCATTCCTTGAACATGTTTATGGCCGACCTGCTGCCCTGTCATCTTTAAACACACGTGTATATAATGATATTCTTTTATTTGACCTATGTATTCCTTTATTGTATTCAGAAAATTTATATCACTTCGAGGGTATCCTCAGGCAGATAAGTTACTTATCGTAATGTTAATAGCGTATGACCATCGTATTTAAATTCCTTTTATAGCGTTATACGTCAATGCTCAAGTGTTTTTAAGGCATCCAGGAACTCCCCGAAAAGGACAGATCGTGTTCTTCTTTCGTTAGTGAGTAATTACACATTTAACAGCCGTAAGTGATTAATTGGTTAGGAGGTAGTCTTCTACAATTCTACCCATTGCTGTACTTATCTATGAATGGAATTACATGTTTATAATAGCGTCACTTTCCAGCAGTGATGATGGTATCTAATAAACCTTTTACATGACCTTAGTACTATATATCAGATAGGGTATTACAGTTCCTCATTGTCTCCACGATGTTAGGTTACTTTCTGTTGAAGGTTCTTCGTCGTGTGTAACTAGGTATGATCTTCCTTTGTGGTTATTTCTTTATAAATTCTGGTTTTAATGATAAGTAACAGTTTTGCGGTATTTGGAGTACACATTAATATACCCTTTTCACATATAACTGCTTGGATAAGAAACAATTAATTGAACGTAGGGTAACTGCTATATTATTGTTAAAAAATATGTGGAACATGTATACGGGTATACAAACTGTGGTGTCACCGCCAGACACCACACTTGCTAGGTGGTAGCCTTTAAATCGGCCGCGGTCCTTTAGTATACGTCGGACCCGCGTGTCGCCAATATCAGTGATTGCAGACCGAGCGCCGCCACACGGCAGGTCTAGAGAGTCTTCCTAGCACTCGCCCCAGTTGTACAGCCGACTTTGCTAGCGATGGTTCACTGACAAATTACGCTCTCTTTTGCCGAGACGATAGTTAGCATAGCCTTCAGCTACGTCATTTGCTACGACCTAGCAAGGCGCCATTACCAATCACTATTGATGCTGTAAAACATGTACCGTCAAGAGCGATGTTCACCAATTGTGGATTAAAGTTAAGTATTCCCGAAGCTACGTACGTTTTTTGCTAGTCTCAATTCCTTGTCCTGTTCCATACCTCACGCCAGCCTGCGTGAGCTTAAACGCGTGCCTTTCGGCTTCCTCATAGTGGGTTCGCTGTCTTGCCAATCCACAACACAAACAGTCTGCACATCATGTAACAACAAGTCATACAAATAAGTAACTCTCGACACTGTTCCTTAATTTCTTTTCTTAACACTTCGAACACCTTACGACTCTGTGTGTTTAGGCAGTAATTCGGCATGTTGACCTCACCTTCTTAGAGGTTTCATTTTTATAGTCATTCTATTACCCTGCTACATGAACTTCCGTGGAATTTCTATATGTTACTTCTCCCTGTCATTTTTTTTCTTCATATGTGTTCTATAACGTATCTATGGCAGCTTGATTATCAGCGCATTGTTGTCACAATTCATTCAGAGCCGAAATTCGAAGTTCTTGTCTAAAGTTTCGTATCCAACATGTAGACAGATAGAGGAGACGGTGGACTGGTATTCTGTTTCAGCTGTTGAAGTTGTCATTAGACATTTCTTTCGAGCATTCCGTACAATAGGTCCCCTTTCCATGATAAGAACTCCATTGGTGGAGCATCTAGTTGGGATATCATCTCCATAATCAGAATAACAATAGGAAAGTTGAGTTTAACCTTCATCAAAGAATATAGCACAATTCATAATTCATTTTACGTACTGAAAAATGCCTTCTACCGTTTTACAGTGAATATCCATTGATTTACATCTAAATCGTCCTAAGTAATTAATAGCAAATCTAATGTCTGGGCGAGATGTTGTGGCAACGTACAGCAGACTCCCCATAGTTTCTCGTTAGCGCTAAGTCCTTACCAATGGCTCATCACTGACGAGATTTTGTTCATCTGTCACCATTATATGCTCCGTAGCCGTACCTGCTGCACTTAAACTAAACTGTCTTGAGATTTTCATTCTATACATAGGTTGATATCCTAAAATTCCCGATGAACTTATTTTAATTTTCGTTCCAAGATTTGACAAATGTTATTTCAAACTTCTGATTCAGCTTGTTCAGAACTTCAGTAAAACCATCTGTACTCCTTCCAGCAAACATCCCATCATCAAGAAAAAACCGTTATGATGATAGTTCTGACTTCTTTAAAGCAGACGTAAGGATCATTGTCAGTGGTAACAAAACCTAATGTCGTTAAATAATTTGAGAATTTCTCATTCTAGCTGCCACTTCACCTAATGGTTTTCTGCTGAATAGATACTCTATAAACAGCATCCCATAGCAACAAACCAGTTGTGACTTTAATTGATGTTGCTCTCACCTTAGATAATTAGGCTACCCGCGGCTCTGTTTAAAAACATTAGCTGTAAGTAGTCAAAGGTCTATCCGCGCACGTTTGCTTTGATCCCCAGCAACTAACTCGCTGCAAAAAAAATCTTTAGCTATGAACCTTCAGTTAAACAGTCCATGCATTGGCTAGAATTGCCAGTTAATAAAATGCACAGGATTATTGAATAGAAGTTAAATAAATAACTTATAAAATATTCTCAAGATCTGAACGAAATGTGCTCTAAATCGGTCACTTGAGCGCACCACTCAAAAAGTGCCCGTCTTCCCTTGATTTGACTCAACCTGGCCACTTAACAAACTAAACTAGTGAATTAAAATAATTTTTAAATTAGGAATAACTCGCCTACATATGCGAAACGTTACATAACTGCACTTAATCTGGCACATTAGTTGGATAACTTGGCACGGTCTGTCACTTCAAATCTGACGAAAATATAACGTAATAAATAAATACATACTACTCGTATAATAAACAGAATTTATTACTTACATGTCAGAGCCATAGTGTAAGCATCTTTTTGGTTATGTATAGAACGCCGTGTACCTGCTAGTGTGTCATAATATATCATCAGCATGAATTTACTAAATCCAACAAGAATTATATAAATAACGGAATATTTATTAAATGAGCAAATAAACATAAACCATATAAATTTAGGAAACATTCGAGACAAGTAGACTTACGGTGATTCGAAATCACATTTTGCTTGGAGCATTTCTTCGTAGCACGTCACTATCCTAAGCACAGCGGACGATCGGTGTTCTGTCATCAAATTTTAGATCGTTCGCAGTCCAGCCACATCTGCAGCCACTTGACCAAGTACTGCGTCGAAACATGCGTCAATCTGCGGCTCCCGGCAGCGTTGGACGGTGATAGCTGTCGAAATACATCTGTGGTGTGGTTACTAACAATGGTATAACTTCGCTAATCCCTATAGATTCGGTGCTGTACTCCCTCCCCAGTAGAATCGATTCACTCACAAACAGTTTAGCAAGAAAAAAAGTCCATTTCTACCACTAGCCAAACACATTTGATTCCGCTCGGCATTTCAAACACCTTGTCCACGATTCCACTAGAAAACATGTCTTTCGTACCATTAAATGTGTTCAGTACCATAAAGTCAGCTATAATTTTATTATTTCTTTGGTTCCTTAAGTCTCTAAACCAACCAACCAATCCTTTACCGTATCTAGTTAGAATCTCTAAGGAAAAATGAAATTACTCTGGGCATGATTCTCCCTTTTGATTTTAAGTCATCGCATAGCTGAATCATGAAATCAGCAAATGCTGACTGACATTGGCGCTGAAATACCATTTATCCCTAGAATTTTATTCTCGTGAACACATTACGAATTTACCGCCAGTATATGCTTACACAACCCCATAATTTACATATAAAACCCTTCCAGAAAATATATGATGTAGAGTTACTGAACGAAATAAATCCCGAAGATTTTAAGTCTTTGGTTCCAAGCACATGGTCTACCCTCTCGAACAATTCAGATTTTAATGAGATCTGATTAGTTGCAAATACCAATTTTTGTGCTAACAATAACGGAAAATAAACTAAATATATTGCAAATAACACATTTAAATAACTCCTTTAATATCTCCCAGCAGTCTTATGTACAGTACAATTCATTCCTGTCGTACATAATTAATGAAACTGACTTTGTTCAGTCGACGTACACGCACCAAGAGTTGCGCGAACAATATACACTCCTGGAAATTGAAATAAGAACACCGTGAATTCATTGTCCCAGGAAGGGGAAACTTTATAGACACATTCCTGGGGTCAGATACATCACATGATCACACTGACAGAACCACAGGCACATAGACACAGGCAACAGAGCATGCACAATGTCGGCACTAGTACAGTGTATATCCACCTTTCGCAGCAATGCAGGCTGCTATTCTCCCATGGGGACGATCGTAGAGATGCTGGATGTAGTCCTGTGGAACGGCTTGCCATGCCATTTCCACCTGGCGCCTCAGTTGGACCAGCGTTCGTGCTGGACGTGCAGACCGCGTGAGACGACGCTTCATCCAGTCCCAAACATGCTCAATGGGGGACAAATCCGGAGATCTTGCTGGCCAGGGTAGCTGACTTACACCTTCTAGAGCACGTTGGGTGGCACGGGATACATGCGGACGTGCATTGTCCTGTTGGAACAGCAAGTTCCCTTGCCGGTCTAGGAATGGTAGAACGATGGGTTCGATGACGGTTTGGATGTACCGTGCACTATTCAGTGTCCCCTCGACGATCACCAGTGGTGTACGGCCAGTGTAGGAGATCGCTCCCCACACCATGATGCCGGGTGTTGGCCCTGTGTGCCTCGGTCGTATGCAGTCCTGATTGTGGCGCTCACCTGCACGGCGCCAAACACGCATACGACCATTATTGGCACCAAGGCAGAAGCGACTCTCATCGCTGAAGACGACACGTCTCCATTCGTCCCTCCATTCACGCCTGTCGCGACACCACTGGAGGCGGGCTGCACGATGTTGGGGCGTGAGCGGAAGACGGCCTAACGGTGTGCGGGACCGTAGCCCAGCTTCATGGAGACGGTTGTGAATGGTCCTCGCCGATACCCCAGGAGCAACAGTGTCCCTAATTTGCTGGGAAGTGGCGGTGCGGTCCCCTACGGCACTGCGTAGGATCCTACGGTCTTGGCGTGCATCCGTGCGTCGCTGCGGTCCGGTCCCAGGTCGACGGGCACGTGCACCTTCCGCCGACCACTGGCGACAACATCGATGTACTGTGGAGACCTCACGCCCCACGTGTTGAGCAATTCGGCGGTACGTCCACCCGGCCTCCCGCATGCCCACTATACGCCCTCGCTCAAAGTCCGTCAACTGCACATACGGTTCACGTCCACGCTGTCGCGGCATGCTACCAGTGTTAAAGACTGCGATGGATTCCGTATGCCACAGCAAACTGGCTGACACTGACGGCGGCGGTGCACAAATGTTGCGCAGCTAGCGCCATTCGACGGCCAACACCGCGGTTCCTGGTGTGTCCGCTGTGCCGTGCGTGTGATCATTGCTTGTACAGCCCTCTCACAGTGTCCGGAGCAAGTATGGTGGGTCTGACACACCGGTGTCAATGTGTTCTTTTTTCCACTTCCAGGAGTGTATATAGTCCGTTGTTGGATTAAATTGTGCCTCCTTACTTAATGACATTCATTTTTAATTCATCATTACTTTACACAAAACAGAAATTGACCCCAAAATTCTTACGAATCATTCATGAAAATACCCTTATTGACACACAATTTTTTTGCAAACAACACTATTCATTGACGAGGCGCAACTCAGCCACCGTTGCCTCTTGTTATATTTGTCTCGCTAGTTTGGCTAGCCCACATTTCTTTTTTAATTTTTTCACCTGCTCAAGTTCTAGCCCTCTTTCCTCCATTATCAACGGACCCTTACGTTTAAAGAGAAAATGTGTTGCTACCACTGGAACACTATTTTTTTATTTTCGAGAGACACACTCTTTCTCTCTTCATCAAAATTGATCATTTCACTTACATTAACTTCTCACGGTCGGGTTCACAGACGTGTTGATGTTTTTAAAAGAAATCTTATCCGCCTTTGAGTGTAGAAATTATTTATTCTAGAATTGCAGTTTCGGCCTTTGGTCCATTTTCAAGTGGTACTGCAAAAGATTTTGGTCCAGCACATGCTAGACTTTATAATCCTCTGACATCGATAGATGTCGGGGGATTTTAAAGTCTGACACAAGCTGTAGCAAAAACGTTGTACGTGCGACTTGGCCCAAAGGTCGCAGCAGCAGTTGTGTAGTGAAAAATATCTCGATTCAACGTCGAATGTAGTGCCATTTAAAAGAATTTAATTTACAGACTAAGAATTTTTAATTTCACTCCTCTCTTAACATTTCTCTCTCAAAAAATCATTGTCAGCGGCCCTTCCGTTCTTCTCTATTATAATCTGAGACCAGCCCTCAATACCATTATCTATTCCTAGACTCTTCTGAATTATCTCTAAATCATTTGTGACATCTAAATCGTTCGCAAAAATCGTAGTTCCAACGTCGTCTAACAAAATCAAACATACTGTCTCCTTCTTCCGAATTAACGATATGCAACACATTCACAATTAATCACACAACTTAAAACTTGCCTTCTCTTAAACAAAACCTCACTTATTTCTGCCAAATTATCACGAACATTATCACAAATAGCTCTGTTAGCTTTTTCCGATAACTTATAAACTTCGTTACTTAAATGATCTATCACACCAGTCAGTACATTTTCAACACCCTCACTGGCATTGTAGCGAGAAGGAAGTGCTACTTTGGGCGGTATCACTAACCACCCCACCCTTCTCTCTCAGCCAATAAGGACACTTCTCTCGTTCCCTATATGTATAAACCTTCAGCCAATGGGCGTTCAGATCGCTGTTGCTAGGCGGATGTGACGTCACGTTTGCGGACATTGAGACGGAAGTTTGTCTCGGAACACTGTCTCAGATTGTAACATCCTACTCCTAAATAGTCGGATCTTGTCCATACTAAGATTGCACAACATTGCCTCCTATGATTTCATCACTAATGCTCTTGCTGACGCTTAATTGTTAATTGTACATGTAGCCTGGCTGCTACTGAGCATTCCCGATCGCATAAATGTGCGTAATACTTGACTTAAACACTTGAAGGGAATGCATATATGCATTACACATTGTAGAAGTTACCACCAATAACTCCGTCGACCTCGGAGGATACACCACATAAACTGTCGCTACCGCATCGTTATACATTACAATTCACGGTACAGACGAATTCCATTAGACTCTATGTTACATTTTTTCTGTTCTCCTATTCCTCCGACACTTTGCATCTTGATCTATCACCTGACACAGTACTTTCAGTTTCGTCTATCCACATCCCCTCATAAATTATGATTTCATTAAGAGCTTCCATTGGTAGAAATGCAGAAATACCTTTCTCCAAGATATGTAAATCAATAGCCTCAAGTTTCGTAACCTGAGCAACTAAAACTTCATCTAACAATAAACCACCGACTTCCGTCGACACATAATAAAATTCCTCAGCAACTGACGAGACCATTCCTACGCCGTCCTTATAAATATCTTCATATACTTCCGCCGATACGCCATAAAATTCATTTCCAGTTGATGAGGCTACAACTACGCTGCCTTCACAGATAACTTCACTTATTCCCGCCGATACACAGTCACCTGCATTGCTATAATCTTGCCACTGACTAGTGCCTCAGTATAATTCTTCACAGTTTCCACCTCCACTACATTCTGATCCCCTTCAGCGTCTCTTTTGATCAAAGAATTCTGCATCAAACTTACATTCATTTCACCATTCACTTCTCTTCAAGAAAATAAATTCTTCAGCTCTATATCGTAATTATCGGATCTCTCAACATATTCTACGACATCTCTTGCGTTTTTCTTATGGCTGCACCGCTTAAATTTATTCTTCATTTCATTCTTGCTTCATACGCTGTCTATTTGAAACATTTGTAGCTTCTTAGTCGAATTTTCGACAAGCACTGAATTTTTAAACCAACGTGTTATTTTCGATGCAGAATTATTTCGCCATTTCCGGACATGAAATGCGAAAAGCATGAAGAGACCAAATGCTTTGATATAATTTTTGATACTATCAGGCTAACGTGTTCCAGGTATTTACAAACATTAGACCATATCACGTCAGGTATAAACGACTGAGGCAGTGCATTGTAAAGACACCGGAGGCAGGTTGGGAAGGACCTAAGTCGGTTCAAATGGCTCTGAGCACTGTGGGACTTAATTTCTGAGGTCATCAGTCCCCTAGAACGTAGAACTACTTAAACCTAACTAACCTAAGGATATAAGCGTAGGCTTCCGCGGCCGTTGTCTTCTTCAATAAAATTCTTTAGGGTATCAGACCGCATCGTCATAATTTAAAATGCGCCAACGTTTCGGCCAGCGTTGCAGCTAGCCTTCATCAGGGCCTTACGTTAACTGCTAAATGAACACATTTGGTTCCTTAAATAGCTGCACGAGAAAACCGTGTCGTTACTTGATTGGCTGTAAAAGGAGGAGGGGTGAAAGGTATGCTTTATTGGTGTTTCCTTTATTATCTGTCATTGGCTGAAATAGCTGTTTTCTATTGGTCTTTATATTAATCCACCCCATTGGAGGAGACGGACGAATAGCGAACAGGTGATGGCTGTGACGTCACACTGTTTCCATGCTGTCCAGGAGTCGCTGCGGCGTGCCATTGCTTTGTGTACTCGCGACCACTACTGCGGCTCTCCGCGTGTCTGCATGGGCCGCCACGGCTCTGCCGCCGCTCCGTAGCCCTGCTATTGCAGGCAGCCAAGACCTCGGAAGCTTGTACCCGTCCTCTCTATTCATGTTGGCGGGTCTTTTGGCTATTTCTATCGCCTCTCTAATCTTTCTTTTGAAAGTGAGAGGCTGTTTCGCCAGGACGCGTGCTTCTTGAAAAAATATTGGTTTCCCGCACTCGTCTCGGTGTTCCGCCACTGCTGACTTAGTGTGTTGTTTCAGGCGGATATATCTTTCATGTTCCGAGAGCCTTGTGCTAATCGGACGTCCCGTCTCACCTATGTAGACTAATCCACACGCACAACCAATTTCATACACGCCAGCTGTGTGTAGTTTGTCAACTGCATCCTTGGTAGAACCGAGCATGTCTGATATTTTGTTTCTGCTTCGGAAAATTGGTTTGATGTCGGCTTTTCGTAGAATTTTGCCAATACGTTCGGTGACCCCTTGTACATACGGTAACACAGCAATGCTTTGTGCCTCCTTCTCCTCTTCCCTATTAGTCTTCTCCCTTGTCGACGTGGTGCTGTCTATCATCTGCTTCCCATAGCCATTAGTTCCGAAGATGGACCTGAGGCGTTCAAGTTCTGTCTTCAGATGTTCTTCGTCGCTTATCCTGTACGCTCTCTTCGTTAGCGTGTGCAGGGCGGACTTCTTCTGCGTGGGGTGATGGTGGGAGGAGGCGTGAAGGTACCTGTCCGTATTGATTGGTTTCCTGTACACTTTGTGGCCAAGTTTACCATCAGGTTTTCGATAAACTTCCACGTCGAGAAAAGGCAGCACCCCATTCTTCTCTGTTTCCATTGTAAACTGAATTTTCCTATGCTGTTGGTTAAGGTGCTTGTGGAAGTTCTGTAACTCCTCTTCTCCGTGGGGCCAGATGACGAAAGCATCATCGACATAGCGAAGCCAACAATTTGGACGTAATGGTGCGGACTGGAGGGCTGTTTCCTCAAATGCCTCCATGAAAATTTCTGCTGCGATAGGCGATAGAGGTGAGCCCATAGCTACACCGTCAGTTTGTTCATAAAATTGACCTCTCCACTTGAAGTAGGTGGTCGTCAGACAGTGGCGCACAAGCTCACATATATCAGGTGCCACGCGTTCTTCTAGAATGTTCACAGTATCTGACACTGGGACATTCGTGAATAGGGATTTGACGTCGAAACTAACCATCAGATCTTGGTCCGTAACACGCATATCCTTTAGGAGAGACACGAAGTGAGTGGAATCCTTAACGTAGGACTCGGTTTGATGCACTAGGTGTCGGAGCCTAGGTGCCAGTTCTTTCGCTAGGTAGTAGGTCGGCGAATTTATACTGTTTACTATGGGCCTTAAGGGGAAGTCGGTTTTGTGTACCTTCGGTACACCATATATCCTTGGTGCCTGTGTCACTTGCGGGATGAATCTTCTGGCCTTGTCGTTGTTGATTCTAGAGTGCTTGAGCAGTGCCTGCGTCGCTTTGATTACCCTGGCCGTCGGATCTCCCTGAAGTTTCTTGTAGATAGGTTCTGCGAGAATATCTTCCATTCGTTTGTTGTAATCAGTTGTGTCCAAGACTACAGTGGCGTTGCCCTTATCTGCCTGTACCACTACTAAGTGGGGGTTGTCCCTGAGTTCCTTGATGGCATGGTATTCCTCAGCGTTGATGTTTAGCTTCGGTGGCTTTGCTTTATTCAGAACTCTGACCGTTTCCTGCCGGATCTTCTCCGCCTCGGCCTGTGGCAGATGACGTACCGAAGCCTCTACGGATTCTATGATATCTTCTTTTGGAACTCGCTTAGGTGCGACTGCGAAATTCATCCCCTTGGCCAGAATTGCTGTGGTTGCTTCGCTCAAGGTGTGGCTGGAGAGGTTGACCACTGTCCGTCGCCTGTCCAGCGTCAATGTTTCGTCCGTGGCTTTCTGTTGTAGTTTGTCGTACTTTCTCATCTGGCGGTTAGTAATACTATTGCTGGTCCTTGATGCTTGCTGAAAGGTTAACCTGTCGACTTTATCCCAGTCTTCCATCTGAAGTTTTCCGGCCAGAAATAGGTGCAGATCACACAAATTCCAGTTGTGAGCATCGAGACTTATGCGGATGTGGCGGATCCTTTCCCGTAGCAATGCTTTACTGGCTTTAACACAGATATTCCTCGCCTTGTTCGTTTTTATGTGAGACGTCAACGGCAAAGAATACGGCACAACACTCGTGTCTCTGCATCTCTTCAAAAAAGCAAGGTCATTCAGCAGTTTACATCTTTTTAAACGCAGTGCTTCTAACTTCTTGATGTTTCCGTGGATTTCCTGCCCATACAGGTTGGTTAAATATAAGCGTAGGCTTCCGCGGCCGTTGTCTTCTTCAATAGAATTCTTCAGGGTATCAGACCGCATCGTGAGCGAAGCAACCACAGCAATTCTGGCCAAGGGGATGAATTTCGCGGTCGCACCTAAGCGAGTTCCAAAAGAAGATATCATAGAATCCGTAGAGGCTTCGGTACGTCATCTGCCACAGGCCGAGGCGGAGAAGATCCGGCAGGAAACGGTCAGAGTTCTGAATAAAGCAAAGCCACCGAAGCTAAACATCAACGCTGAGGAATACCATGCCATCAAGGAACTCAGGGACAACCCCCACTTAGTAGTGGTACAGGCAGATAAGGGCAACGCCACTGTAGTCTTGGACACAACTGATTACAACAAACGAATGGAAGATATTCTCGCAGAACCTATCTACAAGAAACTTCAGGGAGATCCGACGGCCAGGGTAATCAAAGCGACGCAGGCACTGCTCAAGCACTCTAGAATCAACAACGACAAGGCCAGAAGATTCATCCCGCAAGTGACACAGGCACCAAGGATATATGGTGTACCGAAGGTACACAAAACCGACTTCCCCTTAAGGCCCATAGTAAACAGTATAAATTCGCCGACCTACTACCTAGCGAAAGAACTGGCACCTAGGCTCCGACACCTAGTGCATCAAACCGAGTCCTACGTTAAGGATTCCACTCACTTCGTGTCTCTCCTAAAGGATATGCGTGTTACGGACCAAGATCTGATGGTTAGTTTCGACGTCAAATCCCTATTCACGAGCCGGCCGAAGTGGCCGTGCGGTTAAAGGCGCTGCAGTCTGGAACCGCAAGACCGCTACGGTCGCAGGTTCGAATCCTGCCTCGGGCATCGATGTTTGTGATGTCCTTAGGTTAGTTAGGTTTAACTAGTTCTAAGTTCTAGGGGACTAATGACCTCAGCAGTTGAGTCCCATAGTGCTCAGAGCCATTTTTGAACCCTATTCACGAATGTCCCAGTGTCAGATACTGTGAACATTCTAGAAGAACGCGTGGCACCTGATATATGTGAGCTTGTGCGCCACTGTCTGACGACCACCTACTTCAAGTGGAGAGGTCAATTTTATGAACAAACTGACGGTGTAGCTATGGGCTCACCTCTATCGCCAATGGCAGCAGAAATTTTCATGGAGGCATTTGAGGAAACAGCCCTCCAGTCCGCACCATTACGTCCAAATTGTTGGCTTCGCTATGTCGATGATACTTTCGTCATCTGGCCCCACGGAGAAGAGGAGTTACAGAACTTCCACAAGCACCTTAACCAACAGCATAGGAAAATTCAGTTTACAATGGAAACAGAGAAGAATGGGGTGCTGCCTTTTCTCGACGTGGACGTTTATCGAAAACCTGATGGTAAACTTGGCCACAAAGTGTACAGGAAACCAACCAATACGGACAGGTACCTTCACGCCTCCTCCCACCATCACCCCACGCAGAAGAAGTCCGCCCTGCACACGCTAACGAAGAGAGCGTACAGGATAAGCGACGAAGAACATCTGAAGACAGAACTTGAACGCCTCAGGTCCATCTTCGGAACTAATGGCTATGGGAAGCAGATGATAGACAGCACCATGTCGACAAGGGAGAAGACTAATAGGGAAGAGGAGAAGGAGGCACAAAGCATTGCTGTGTTACCGTATGTACAAGGGGTCACCGAACGTATTGGCAAAATTCTACGAAAAGCCGACATCAAACCAATTTTCCGAAGCAGAAACAAAATATCAGACATGCTCGGTTCTACCAAGGATGCAGTTGACAAACTACACACAGCTGGCGTGTATGAAATTGGTTGTGCGTGTGGATTAGTCTACATAGGTGAGACGGGACGTCCGATTAGCACAAGGCTCTCGGAACATGAAAGATATATCCGCCTGAAACAACACACTAAGTCAGCGGTGGCGGAACACCGAGACGAGTGCGGGAAACCAATATTTTTTCAAGAAGCACGCGTCCTGGCGAAACAGCCTCTCACTTTCAAAAGAAAGATTAGAGAGGCGATAGAAATAGCCAAAAGACCCGCCAACATGAATAGAGAGGACGGGTACGAGCTTCCGAGGTCTTGGCTGCCTGCAATAGCAGGGCTACGGAGCGGCGGCAGAGCCGTGGCGGCCCATGCAGACACGCGGAGAGCCGCAGTAGTGGTCGCGAGTACACAAAGCAATGGCACGCCGCAGCGACTCCTGGACAGCATGGAAACAGTGTGACGTCACAGCCATCACCTGTTCGCTATTCGTCCGTCTCCTCCAATGGGGTGGATTAATATAAAGACCAATAGAAAACAGCTATTTCAGCCAATGACAGATAATAAAGGAAACACCAATAAAGCATACCTTTCACCCCTCCTCCTTTTACAGCCAATCAAGTAACGACACGGTTTTCTCGTGCAGCTATTTAAGGAACCAAATGTGTTCATTTAGCAGTTAACGTAAGGCCCTGATGAAGGCTAGCTGCAACGCTGGCCGAAACGTTGGCGCATTTTAAATTATGACGATGCGGTCTGATACCCTGAAGAATTTTATTAACCTAAGGACATCACACACATCCATGGCCGAGGCAGGATTCGAACCTGCGACCGTAGCGGTCGCTCGGTTCCAGACTGTAGCGCCTAAAACAGCTCGGCCATCTCGAAGGATCTAGGGACATGCTGATTAAAGATTTCCGTGATTTTCACTTCAGGCAAATCCTGATCTCATTCCTTAAGTAATTTTACGGCTGACCGCCTGTAATATCCTTGTTTAAGACAAGTACATACATTCTAAGTGCCGGCCGCAGGTGGTCAAGCGGTTCTAGACGTTTCAGTCCGGAACCGCGCTGCTGCTACGGTCGCAGATTCGAATCCTTCCTCGCGCATGGATGTGTGTGATGTCCTTAGGTTAGTTAGGTTTAACTAGTTCTAAGTTCTAGGGGACTGATGACCTCAGATGTTAAGTCCCATAGTGCTCAGAGCCATTTGAACTTTCTAAGTCGAGAACAAAAATAAATTAAAAGAGAGAGATAGAAAGAAGTCCACTGTATTACGGAAGGAATTATCCGAATGGGACGGAAATCGGTAGAAGTGATTTACGTATATAGACAAACAAAATGATTCCCCCTTTCAGAAAAATTGGATGATTTATTCAACAGATAGACCTTCACAAATTTAGAAATGAATAAAGTGTTGATCCATCTCTGGCCATTATACAAGCAGTTAATCGACTTGGCTATGATTATAGAGTTGTTGGATGTCCTCCTGAGGAGTATTTTGCCAAATTCTGACCGATTGGTGCGTTATTTCGTCAGAATCCCTAGCTGGTTGGAGAGCTCTGCAAGTAATGCTCCAAAAGTTCTCAACAGGGGAGAGGTCCAGCAACCTAGGTGGCCAAGGTGGCAAGCACGAAGGCAAGTAGTAGAAAGTCTCATAGTGTTCGGGAGGACCTAATTTTGCTGAAATGGAAGCCTGGGTTGTTTGCCATGAAGGGGAACAAATTTGGGCCTAGAATACGATGGCTTGCCGCTGTACTGTAACGTTGCCGCTCATGATAATCAAAGTGGTCCTGCTATGAAATGAAATGGCATCCCAGAGCAACAGTCCTGGTTGTCGGGCCGGATGGCCGTCGACTCTCAAGCTGGTATCCCACCGCTGTCCGAGGCGTCCCAGACCGGTCTCTGCTGGTCATCGGAGCTCAGTTCAAAGCGTGACTCATCAACGAAGACATTTCTGCTCCAGTCGATGAAATTCCAGGCAGAAAACCCCCGACATCATTGCAAAAGGATCAATGGGAGTCGGTGCAGGGGGAACCGTAAGCTCAGCCCCTTTTATGTCGGCTCCCTATAAACCCTTCGTGGGTGGCTGCTGTCTTTAGAGTCCTAGGTTCTTTCAACTACAAAGAAACAGTTTCAACGTGAACGTAGGCTTCTCGTCTTAGAGATATGGAATATTATTTTTATTATAAATGGGCAAAATATTTATGGTTATATCAGGGTGTAGAACAACAATTTGGAATTTTTGCAGTGTTGCCAGACAACACCCCAACTATAGAAAGTGTGACGTACAGAGTTACGTTTCAACTTTATTGCGAAAATGAAAACCTTAGAGCAACCACTTTCTCACCCGACATTTATATGTCCATTGTTGTAGCCAGTTCGCAGGAAATACAAAAAGATGCTTTGCTGCAGTTCACAGAAAGAAATTGTGTTTTGTTGAAGTAACGGGTGATATCATATTTTCTCATAATCGATGCTGATATACGCTTGGAAAGGGGCTAAGAGCCCAAACAGTCTTTAGTAGATACACGTAGGAGTAACAGTGATGATTAATCAATTTTGGGATATGCGGATGAGAGTGATGCTGATGGAGATATGACAGAGAAACGTATACAGCTCTAAGTCGAGGTGGATGTGAGTTAATATGAAGAAGATAAAAATGGTACAATATTGAGGAAACTATTGGGCCTACTCTTGTGTGTAGAAGTGGACAGGTACTCAGCGTCATCTTAGACCACAATTGCAGACTAGGGCAGATTGTCTCAGACACTTTATCATCAATCACATGCAGTATGTAATAGTAACGCATACCAACAATCGTGCAGAAGACAGTAAATTTCGATAGCTATATCCTGGGCGCTGGATTGAATTTGACTTCGCAGATCTACAGGAATACTTTGATCTACTAATAATAGCTGGTTTACCCAAGGCTAGTGGAGAACCTATGAGTGAATTCTGGTCAGACGAATGTGGCTTACATATATTTCGAGCCGCAATGAGCTTTACAAGATGTGACCTCTGACTCTTTCCCTGTAGCATGCGTCCTTCAAATCTACGCGGTTTAAACTGCCGCTCCCAGTCGCTACACGCGTCAAACCTACGTCTTTCCTACTACCACCCTTCCATGGCCATTGCATTTCATATCGCTTTGCAATGTTATGCCTGGATATTTAATCGACGTTCCTATGCCAAGAAGGACACTACCAATACTGTATTCGAATATCATGGGTTTGTTTTTCCTACTGATCTGTATTAACTTACATTTTCCTTCCTTCACAACTTGTTACATACCAACTATAAATTTGGTCTAATATCATCAGCAAACACAGCCGCTGCTTACCCTCTCCGCAAGAGCACTTAAGTATATCGAAAACAACGGCTGTGCTGTCACACTTCCAGGAAGACACCTGACGGCACCCTTGTCTCTGATGAACATTCGACGTCAAGGACAACGTACTGGGTTTGTTACTTTAGGATCTTCGAGCCACTTACGTACCTTCGGACGTATTCGTATGCTTGTGCCGCCTTTAACAACCTGCTGTGGCGCATTATGTCAAATCCTTTTCAGAAATCAAGCAACGAGGAATCTGCTGGTTGCTATTCACCCGTGGTAAGCAGGACGTCATATGAGAAAAAGGCAAGCTTAGTTTCGAGCGAGCGATGATTTCTAAACCAATGGATTTGTGGACGGAACTTTTTCGGTCTCAACGGAATTTATTATATTCGTCTGAGAATATGTTCAAGAATTCTGCACAAAACCGATATGAACGATATTGGTCAGTAATTTTGCCGGTCGGTTCTTTGGCCCTTCGCCAACTATTTTTTCCCGTCGCTTGGGACTGCACTGGGCAGAGCTTCGCGATAAATGAAATCTGACTAAGGACAATGTCGGAGAGAACTGCGTCTAATACCAAATCAGGATTCCATTCGGACATTGCAATTTAACTACTTTCAACTCTTTCAGCTGTTTGTCTATGACAATGATACATAGTACTCTCTCCATATGTGAGTCTGTGCTATGGTCGAACTACTGGATGTTTACACGATTCTCACGCGTGAAGTGTTTCTTAAATGCAAAATATAAAATTTTGGCTTTCCTTTTGCTAACTTTTGTCGTCACACTACACTGTTGAACGAGTGACTGGATAGAAGCATGAGACACATTTCGAGAATTTGCGTATATGGAAATTTTCTCGGATTCTCGTCAAGATCTTTTGCTAAGATGGGATGGTGGTCGTTGTATGCTATGGTATCGACATTTTTACACTTCTGCCTCTCTGTTCTGTACGAGAGTAAATTTTGACGTCATTTAAATATTCCCAGTAATATGTTAATTGAATAATTTCTTTATTCACTTTTAACTCAATTTAATCCATATACACATACCCTTTAACGACGCGAGGTCTGTCTATAGCACATAATTTAATGACCAATGTCACAGCATCCATGCATAATTGTATCTAGGTTCTTATATGTTTTACCTTTCTAAACAACAGAGAATACAAAATGTCCACATAACGTCTCCGATAAAACGCTGCGGAATTCTCTGTGTAATTCACGGCGTTTTTGTTCAGTGACGATCCCTGGGAACGTACGCAACAATGCATGGTCGGTGGAGAATGGCCTGAGTCGTTGCCAAGCATCATTGCGATTTCTTCCGAGGCTATCGTAGTGTCGTTACGAAATCGTGCGCTTACTTAAACCGAGAAGAAACTATCGATATTCTTTTTTGAAGTGGTAGAGCTTTTCTTACAGCACAACAGCCGCTGTTAAAAGCTCATTCCGAGCTTGTGAGCTTCGCAAGAAGTCTTAGCTCCAGCTTTGGGGGCACGGGACGCATCAGTGATAACAGGTATGATCCAGCGGCTTGCTGTCACTCCTTGTTCGTCTTGTAGCAGGAGATATGTAATTACAATCAGTGTAACGTAAATTATTCTGTCTCACTATCTGTATAGAAAATTAGTGCTGGAGTATTAAAGTTTGTTTTCGGATTCTGAAGTGTGTTCGGGACACCTGGTTGGTTACTGGATTCCCTGTGATAGATAAGACTCTGATCAGGTGTTTACATTGTAGCACTTCTTGGTATCTTCAACACAGCTGAAATCTCTGTTGCTTTAATTTTTTTGATAATCTCACTGAATATGTGACGCAATATATGCAACGCATTCGAGTATTCACAAAGTGAGTGAGGCATTAAATATTTTAATGCTGGTTCAAAAATGGGTAATTTCCAAGAATGTTTGCCTATCGATTTGGAGGGCTCCAAACGATACATATCTAAGTTGCGATAGTAAATCGATTATGGAAGTCTCGTGGTGCGCGTTATGATAAATTACTTGTGATCGTTATTTGTATCAGTTTTGCGTTGTTTCTTCAGTTTGAGTACACTACGTTCCCGCCATAATTGTTTGTGACAGTTTCTCGTCATAGCGAGTGTAATGTGTGCTGCTTCTCAAGTTTCTTCTGCCGATTGCCTCACATGGAAAACTCTAATTCCATGCATATGCAGTGTAGACAAATGTTTGACTTTTTCCCGGAAATATGGACTTCTCCCGGACGACGACAGGAGAGACTGTATTGACTATGGTGCTGCCAAGTCTGTGAAACTGCGTAAGAGGAGTGCGGACACTGAGATTCCGTTGCAATTGCATTGTGGACTTTGTGGAAAGCGAACCAGCAACAGTAAAAATGCGTGGTTCGAGTCCTCAAATTATCCATTCAGACGAGCGTAATTCTCGTGTCGTGCTGGATTCGTGAGTATACTCTGGAGCCACAGCATCAGAAACTGAGCTATCGGCGAATACCGTCTGTGATTACTTCGGGTTTTGCCGAGAAGTGTGCTACGTCATAGCGACAAATGACAGTGTGCCAACTGGTGGACAGAATAAAATAGTGGAAGTAGACGAGTCTCACATTGCTAGACGAAAGAATCAGAGAGGACGACCTTCTAAATGTGAAGTAGATAATATTTGGGTCTCTTCCGATGACGCCAGGGTCCATACCCAGAACATTGAACGCCTGTGGAAGTCTGTCAAGTCAATCATAAAAAGAGAAGGACGTCCACGACAGAGAGACGAACTGTATTTGTTCAAGTATCTATACTTTCACAACTTGCGTTTGCAGGGGAAAGTCGATGCATGCGACACTCTTCCGATATTCCTACGCGATATTGGCAGAGTGTACCCTGGGTATGGGAAAAAAGGACTTGTCGCTGCAACTTATACATAAATGCGGACTGTCACAAGACGATAACACCAACAACGACTAAGGTAAGTGTGGTGTCACTGCCAGACACCACACTTGCTAGGTGGTAGCTTAAATCGGCCGCGGTCCATTAGTACATGTTGGACCCGCGTGTCGCCACTGTGTGATCGCAGACCGAGCGCCACCACACGGCAGGTCTCGAGAGACGTACGAGAACTCGCCCCAGTTGTACGGCGATGTTGCTAGCGACTATACTGACGAAGCCTTTGCTCTCATTTGCCGAGAGACAGTTAGAATAGCCTTCAGCTAAGTTAATGGCTACGACTTAGCAAGGCGCCAATTGTCACAGTGCATGTATCTTACGAGTATCATTTGTATAGCCAAGAGAGATGTATCACAAGGATTCATTAAAAGTTAAGTATATTCCAAAGCTACGTATTTTCTTTATAGCAGTCATAACGTATCCTGTTCCAGACTTGACGCCAGTCGGCGTGTGTGTACGCGTGCCTTTCGGCTTCCTTCTCAGTGTGGCGTAGCTAGCTTGTTACGCCACAACAGTAAGTCGTCTCGTTTCAATTTGCGAGTGCTTCTCTAAAGCTTTTCTTTTGTCTTTCTCTAGTGATACCTTCAAACATACTCGTAACACGCGCCACGAGACTTTCATAGTGGATTTACTATCGCAACTTCGATATGTATCGTTTGGAGCCTTCCAACTTCGATAGGAAAACATTCTTGGAAATTACCAAAAAATGGCTCTGAGCACTATTGGACTTAACTTCTGAGGTCATCAGCCCCTAGAACTTAGAACTACTTAACCTAACTAACCTAAGGACATCACACACATCCATGCCCGAGGCAGGATTCGAACCTGTGACTGTAGCGGTCTCGCAATTCCAAGGTGAAGCGCCTAGAACCGCAGGGCCACACCGGCCGGCTCAGCCGTTTCGCGTTCCTACGTTGCTACGAGACAATCTCCCGAGTCCATGACGTAAGGATAATCTTCGTGACCACTCTTTCATCGTGATACTGGTAATTCCGGCATCTGTGAAGTGATGAATGTTCCAGCTGATTAGAGCCGTGAGGACTTTAACCTAAGTTTTCCTCTTCCTGTCGAAATGGTTCAAATGGCTCTGAGCACTATGGGACTTAACATCTGAGGTCATCAGTCCCCTAGAACTTAGAACTACTTAAACCTAACTAACCTAAGGACATCACACACATCCATGCCCGAGGCAGGATTCGAACCTGCGACCGTAGCAGTCGCGCGGTTCCGGACTGAAGCGCCTAGAACCGCTCGGCCACCGCGGCCGGCTCCTGTCGAAATGGTGGCCACAAGTTCTGCAGCACAGTTACCTGGTCTCCACTGAAGTGCTTACCATCGAGACCAGTGAATCTTCTTCCCATTAGTGGTCATGTTTTCATTGCGAAAAGTGATTATTATGTTGCACGTGAAAATCTTATACCTACAAAGATGGAGCATTTAACATTGACTTAAGGACGAAATTATGTTGTTTTTTAATACTGTGACAGAAAGTAGTTTGGGGTGAAGCTAGTCGTTGGTGTGCTGACCCAGCCTCACGAATCGCCACATGCAGTGACACGAGTGCTCGAGTCTTTAGAGGCTCCCTAGACGCTTGTGACTCAGTCCGTAGCAGCGTAATTTTCCAACCAGTGAGTTCATGTCCCACGAGCACACTGACACCTGCACTTAACAGGCGACACAGCGCTATGTCTTATCAGCGCTTTAATATGGGGAAGCTCATTGTCACACGTCTCTAGAGACATTAGACTGTGGTGTTATGATAAGGGTTACAGTACTTTCTCAAGCGCATACAACCAACGTTCTTTATCCTCCCGCTTTCCAAATAAAGTAATTAGGTATTCCTCAAATAGTATTGAGTCTGTAGTAGAGTTATGTATATTAAAATGTGTTGACAAGGAATATATGGAATTTGTTTATGATAAGTAAAGTAAAGTGAGTAGGTGACCGAGGGCATTCTTGTCTAAATCCCCGTATTATTTTCATCAGTCCACAATAATTTAATGAATGTTTTGCCATATATTGTATCGTTCTAACTAGCTTTGTGGAAGGCCTTTGCGTAAAACGACTGGAAGTAATTTCTTTGGAGTTACCTAATAAAATCCTTTTTCATAGGAGATAAGAGCAATGTAAATACAATTTTTCTTTCTTATATGGGCAATTGAAGAAATTTAGAATTCATCTCACCACATTCTGGTGCCTTCTTCTTTCTTAGACTGGAGAGGATTTACTGAATTTACCTGTTGTTATTGAATGTACAGTTTCTTCTCCATGTACTGTGTTATCCATTCCTGAAGAGTTTCGTAGTTATTTAATCCATAAATTAGGACAGAATCATGTATAAATGCGGAATATGACTTTTAGGGAGACTCGTAAGGAGTGATGAGTTATATAATAAACCACATCCAACAACCATTCAGGCAAAATGAGATCTCACCAGCATGAAATAAATCTCAGATGTACACTCAGTAAAAATACGAGGTGGCTAGGCGTGTTTATGACCGTGTCAAGCAACACAGCAACTGATAAAAGTGGGTCTACTACTAATTTGGTCATTGGAGTTGAGGTCTGGAACTAGATTCAGATGCAGATTTCAACTTTTCTCAGAGACTCAAGTGATTAAGGCTGGACGTAGGGACAGGGGAAAATGTGAAATTTTCTACATGACTTATCCGAAGATAAACTTGAGTACCTAATCGGAGAACCGACTCGGGAAGATAACATTTTAGACATCCTGGTCAGCAACAGGCGAGAACTTTCGACTCAATAGAACCTTTGACGATAAAGCCGTTATAGCACAGTTGAAGAGGGTTCTAAATTGCAGTAGCGAGAAACGTAGGAATATAGCTCCGCTTAGCAAGAGCGACAAGAGACAGACGAGGAAACGTCCAGATCACTTGCTCTGCTCTCATCCGAGAAGAGTAAGCGACCTTATTCGTCATTGGTGCAGTCCGTGCTCACGTGGCACCATCGGAGATCTTTGAACACGGTACATTCGGAGGTCAACGTCACTGCGACAACGTATTCATTCCTCATTTCCCCCTTTTCAACGAACAGTCGCTCCTGACCCCAATTTTGTGGATAACAATGCCCGACTGCATCGAAGAGTCCATGTGGAAGAGCTCTTCGAACGAGAGGATATCCGGCGGATAGACTGGTTTAGTTAGCAATTCCCACTACTGAAATCTCATGGAGCATGTTTGAGGTGCGTGGGGAGCCGTATTGCAGTACGACTCTGCTGCAGTTGTGATCCGCGCTGCTGGAGGAATGAAACACTCTACCACAAAAACTCCTTACAAACTTTGTGCCCAAAATGGAATCACGTTGCAGAACATGCACTGTTGGCCGTCCTGATTACTAGCCATGTTAAGCTCCATGTCCATCTTTTTGTAACGTCCAGGGGACCACCATATAGCACAGTGACTTCACTGTATTCATAGTCTTTCAATAAAGGTATAATCTCTCTCATCTCATTGCGAATAGTTAATTTTTGTGCTCTGCTGTAGGTGTTCCTTCTACGGACGGTTAAAGTTTCATTGATGAATGTCGGTTGACAGTGACTCATAGCGCGAAAGCTACATTCGTTCTAAAGTCCGGCCCTCATCGTTATGGCGTCGGAAGATCCATGCGCCTTTTCGCTTGTGGTCCTCATACAAGAAAAGTCGCAAAGTAAGAAAACTGTGTGGAGACGCAGGAAGACATGCAGAAAATCTAGTATTGGTGGAGGGAGTTTTCAAAGACCTTCATCACAAACAGATGTAGCGTTTTGTGTATAAACAGGCAGAAAAATCCATTATTGTAGCCTCTTGCCGAACAAGCTCTGGAAGGAGTAACATCCATAAATGTCCAGAAGTGCGAGGGCAGAGCGGTTTTCGTGGAAAAACCTCATAAAACTGACTGCAGGTTAAATAGCTAACATACTAAGATTAATTGCAAGAACAATCAGCAAATTTAAGTCATCAACAAAGGAAGTAGTTTACAAAACACTCGTTCGATCAATCGACAGAAGAGCCTCGTGTTTCCTCACGGGATCACACAGTGAGCGCGAAAATCTTCGGAGATACTCAGGCAACTCCAGTCGCAGACGGTGCAAAGAAAGCTTTCAGCAAAACGGCTGCTTTACTGTTAAAGTTAAAAGAGAGTACGTTCCTAAGTATGTCAGCCAACGACATATCACTATCACCTACGTGACCTCGCGGAAAGACCATGAAGGCAAATTTAGGGGGACTCGAGCACACTCAGAGAGTGTTACCACCTATCGTTCATCCCACGAACCATTTGCGACGGGAACAGAACAAGAAATGACAGTGGTACATGTATACCCTCGGCCACATGCCGTATGGTGGATTGCGATATTTAGATGTGGATGTAATAGGAAGCTATAAGTAAAACATAAATAATTAGTTCATATATGGTAAGCTGCTTAACGATGAGTGGCTGAGGGTTGTACTTCCCTGTTCCACTCGAGGCACGAGGGAAAATGGATGTTTTTAAGACTCCGTGTTAATTTTAATATATCGAATTTTCTAGTCGAGGTCATTTCGTGATATGTATAATATGGGGGAACTCATATGTAGTCCACCTCTCCCCAGAAAATGCCTTCTCAAAATTTCAATAGTGAACCTCTTCGTAAATGCGAACTTGCATGCTGGAGTAGCCTGGATCACCAACTTCTGTTACTGACTAGAAAGAAAAACCAGTCCAAGTTGCAAATATTTTATTTTTCATTCGATGATTAGTTTCGGGCTGAGACTCATTTTGAAATCTGCGTAACAAAGTTTGGAAATGGATTTTTCCAAAGACGTTAAAAATGTATAAAGTATATTTCCAATGCACTGTAAATGTCCATTACACATTTTTTGACATCTTCGTTCTTTTGAATCCTCCCCATGACGCACAACATTTGTCTTGCAAAAACTGCCTACGGAGTTTGTTGAGCATCTCTGCAACGTTCTTGCGTCGAGAAAACGAACCCGTGACAAAGCGCTCCGCTACTCCTTGGATCTTGTCTATCTCTTCTATCAATCCTAACTGGTAAGGATCCCACACTGATGAATAATACTCATGACTCTGTCCAAGAAGTGCATTGTAAGCCAATTCCGTTCTGGATGAGTTACATTTCGTGAAGAATGCAGCTGCGGATTTCTCTTCCTCCTTATGCACAAAGTGTCAAATTTACTTACGTTTGCTCAATTTCAAAATCAATACTGTGTTCTGACATTGTTACTTTAAACCACATCATCTGCGAACAGTCTTAAGGTTGCTTTCTAACAGACAAACGCATCATCTGCGAACAGTCTGAAGATATTTCTATATTTTCTATTAGATAATTTTTTTTTCTGAGTCATCAGTCCTCTGACTGGATTAATGCGGCCCTCGACGAAGTCCTCTCCTGTGGCATCTCAGAGGAATATCACTTTCAACCTACCTCCTCAATCATTTGCTTGATATTTTCCAATCTCTCTCTTCCCTACATTTTTTGCACTCTACAGCTCCCTCTAGATTCATTGGAAGTCACTCTATGATGTCTTAACAGATGTCCTGTCATCCTGTCCCTTCTCCTTGTCAGTGTTTTCCACATAGTCCTTTACTCTCCGATTCTGCGTAGAACCTCCTCTTTCCTTATCTCATCAGTACACCTAATTTTCAACATTCATCTGCAGCGCCACATCTCAAATGAGTCGGTTCTATTCTGCTATGGTTTCCCACAGTCAGTGTGTCCCTACCATATAATTCTATGTTCCAAACGTACATTCTCAGAAATTTCGTCCTCAACCGAAGACTTATGTTTGATACTGGTAGACTTCGTTTGACGGGAAATACCCGTTTTGCCTTTGCTATTCTCCAGTTGATGTCCTCGTTCCTCCGTCCTCCATTAGGCATTTAATTTACTAAATAATAGAATGCCTTTATTTACACCTACTTTGTGACCATCGATCCTGAGGGTAGTTTCTCGCTCTTCTCATTTATGCTACTTCTCATTACCTTCGTCTTTCTTCGATTTACGCTCAACTCATATTCTGTACTCAATCTTAGCCGTGATATATTGATATCCTGTCACCTTGAATTTCATTTCCACTCCTCAACCTTTGTTTTATTTCTATCATTGCTTCTTCGATGTACAGACGAACAGAAGGGACAAAAGACTACGTCCTTTGTCGTCCTTGGCGCTCCATTCTTACTATTACCTCTTGGCTCTTGTATATATTGTATATTATCCATCCCGTCTACGCCTATAGTTTATACCTATTTTTCTCAGAATTTAACCTAATATGTCGCAACATTTTACATGGTCCAGTGCTTTTTCCAGGTAGACAAATCCTATGAACGTGTCTTGATTTATCTTTAGTCTTGCTTCCATTATCAACCGCAAGGTCAGAACTGCCTCCCTGGCCCCTTTGCTTTCCATTCTTCTGTGTATTATTCCTCTCAGGAACTTGTACACATGAGCTGCTAAGTTGATGGTACGATAATTCTCGCACTTATCAGCACTTGCAGAATTCGGAATCGTGTGGATGATATTTTTCCGAAAGTCTGATAGTATGTCGCTAAACTCACACATTCTACACACCAACGTGAATAGCAGTTTTATTTCCACTTACCCCCATGATTTTTGAAATTCTGGTGAAGTGTTATCTGCGACCGTAGCGGTTTCAGACTGAAACGCCTAGAACCGCTCGGCGACAACGGCCGGCCCACCCTTGCTTTCAGTTTCACCGAAGGTTAATTTGACTTTCCATTATGCTGGGTCAATCTTCCCGACAAACACTTCTTTTTCTATTCATTCACATTTCTTAAGCAGCCATTTCGTCTTAGCTCCCTGCACAGCCTATTTGTTTCATTCCTCAGAGACTTGTATTTCTGTGTTCTTGATATTCCCTGAACATTTTTGTACTTCCTTCTTTCGTCGATAAACTAAAGTGCTTCTTGTGTTACCCGTGGTTTCTTCGCAGTTACCTTCTTTGTACCTTTGTTTTTGTATCCAACATCTGTGATATCCCTTTTTAGAGACGTCCTTTCCTGTTCAGCTGTACTACCCACTGAGAAATTTCTTATCGCTGTATCTATAGCCTCAGAAAACTTCAAGCATACCTCGTCATTTCTTAGTACTTTAGATCCCACTTCTTTCCTATTGATTTTTTCTGACTAATTTCTCAAATTTCAGCCTACTCTTCATCACTGCTACACTGTGATCTGAGTGTATGTCTGTTGGATACGCCTTACAATCCAGTATGGATTTAGCAATCTCTGTCTGGATAAGATGTAATCGAAGTGAAATCTTCCATTATTAGCCGGCATTTTCCATGTATACATCCAGCAGTTGTGACTCTTGAACAGAGTGTTCGCTATTCCTAGCTGAAATTTATTACAAAACTCTCTCCTCGGTCATTGCTTGTCCCTAGCCATATTCTCCTGTATCCTTTACACCTACTCTTTCCCCTACATCAGCATTCCAGTCCAACCTAACTATCAGGCTTTCATAGAGGTTTACTTACTGTATTACCCTCTCAACATAAAAAAATGTTCAAATGTGCGTCAAATCTTATGGGACTTAACTGCTAAGGTCATCGGTCCCTAAGCTTACACACTACTTAACCTAAACTGTACTAAGCACAAACACACACACCCATGCCCGAGGGAGGACTTGAAGCTCCGCCGGGACCAGCCGCACAGTCCACTTTCAACATCCTCATATACTTTCTCTACCTCTTCATCTTCAGCTTGCGCCGTTGGCATGTACGTTGTCGGTGTCGGTTTTCTGTCGATTCTGATAAGAACAACCCTATCAATGAACTGTTCACGGTAACTCTCCCCCTTCCCTACCTTACTATTCATAACGAATCCTGCTCCCATTAAACTATTTTCTGCTGCTGTTTATAGTACCATATACTCATCTGACCAGAAATCCTTGTCTTCTTCCATTTCACTTCACAAAATTCCACTATTTCTAGACGGTGCCTTTACATTTCCCTCTTCGAATTTTCTAGCTTCCCTACCACGTTCAAGCTTCTGACAACACACGCTCGGACTCGTAGAACGTTACATTTTCGATGGTTACTGAATCTCTTTCAAATGGTGACCTCCACCTTGGCAGTCCACTTCGGGATATCCAAATGAGGGTCTAGTGCGGAATCTTTTGCCAATGGAGAGCTCATCATGACACTTTTTCTATTACAAGCCACATGTCCAGTGAAAATACGTAAAGTGTCTTTAATGGACTGGTTTTCATTGCCTTCTGCAAGTTTATGCCGTTGCGTCTTTAGAGGCAGTTTCCCACCCCAAGAACAAAAGAGTGCCCTGAACCTCTGTCGGCTTCTCCACCCTCTTTGATGAGGCCGTTGGCTAAATGGGGGTGACTTCTCATGCCGGAAGTCTTCGGCATAAATTATATACACTGTAAACATTAACGGTCCGATCACTGTACCATCGGATAAACCGAAAATTACCTTTAAAGAAATCGACATAGTTCCGTCAAGTGCAACGTGTTGGGTGAGTTCTGTCTGCAAGGAAGTCTTGAATCCAGTCGCGGGACCGAAGATTAGTAATAAGTTATTTTAAATAAATCTGTATTTATTGCTGGTCAGTCAAGCCTAAATTGCCCACGGAAGCCGATGGAGTGGAACATTTGCACGGTAGAACTACAGTAACCACAGTGAATCCGTTTCTAGGCCCACTAGAGATTCATTGTAGCTAACAGGCTTAAGTCTCACTACCGAATGTTTGCTCAAAACCTGCCAATTGTTCAAGCATGAGTACAAATTAAACGGTATATTTAGTCGATCCATATACTTGTTAGATTTCTGCTGTTACCATTTTAAATTTTTGAACAGTGTCTTCCAGGTATACGATCGTACAAAAAAATAGAATTCTGATGACTGAAATGACAACTTTCGTGAAATTAATGGTGGATAATGCTGGAAGCACGTTAAATAGATTTACACGAATTGTTGCCTGCTGAGCTGTACAACCTACTGTAGGTGTTCATATTAACAAAGACAGCGCAACTTGTTGCCACAGTTAAAGTTCTTAAAAACGCGGAACAGGAATGTGGAAGCATAATCGCTTCGTCGTCGAACTCGTGTCTCGTCTGAACGCTAGCAGAGACTTATTGTAAGCAATGACAAAATCAACTTTCTCATGGTGGCCAAATTGGCAATAGCTGGATACGAAGTTTGGGTATTTGAAATAAAAACTTCTATTGCTTGCTGCACCTTAAGATTTTTATTTAAGTTGTACAATCAAATGCGTTTCGCCTTATTTATAACGTATCTTCAGTAGGTGTCCTGAAATATTATACAAACGGCTTTTCTGTTTGCACATTTAGATTATCGTTTGAACAAACTGGTTACGTATAGATTTAAAATAGTTCACTCATATGTTTATAGTAAAAAGGAAAGGGACTCACTGAGGACTGCCTAATCCATTGTTTCTAACCCAAACAACTTTCTCTCATGTGGCGAAGTGGTGAAAAGCCTTGCGGTTTTCCTAGTGGTCACTCTGTTTTCGACATATGACCCATAGCTGCCAGTTTACAAGTGCAGAGTGTCTCTGTTTTCTGTAAGTGTTGACAAATTTCTCAATTTCCATACTTTCGGGTTCTAATACGATCTCCTTTCTTGTGGATATTTGCGTCGTTTGTTATTTGAAGAATGTATTGAACTGTATGTTTTGAATGTTAGGCGTAGGTCTTGTCTTTTGTAAATGTTTGTTTTTCTCTGTGAGAGTTTGTGCCTGTATGTCATTGTCTATCATCTTGGATCTTCCTCCTTGTTTTCATGTATACTTTGTGTCGTTATTGTGTCTGCTTGTTTGTGTTTGTTTTGTTGTGCTGTTGTCTGTAGCTGTATATGTATCGTTTTTAATGGCTGTCTTTGTTGTTCAATTTTGTGACTAGATTACTGTTCCTACCACTGTTTGTTCCTATTTGTGTGGTGATGTCTAGTTCTTCCTGATAGGTGTCTCTGTTGAGCGGTACGAAACGTGTATATGAGTGCTGGTTACTTTTGAGAGTATGTATGATTTGAAGTCGGGTCTATAATTTTGTGAGTCTTTTGTAGGTTCACAGCAATCCTGATATTTTTGTATTATAAACTAAAAAGTTTATTTTATTGTCGTACTGTCTTCTAGTGTAAACTTTATCTTTTTGTGTACTGTGCTTACATCTTCATTCAGCTGGTCAATTTCTGCTGGAGGCTCATCTATTAAACAAAGGATATCATTCATGTATCTGATCCAGTAAAATATGTTGCAATTCCTAGTGACAAAATCATATCATTACATACAATATTTTGAAAGTGGTGAAAGGATTAATGGAAAATGTAAAAAGAATAGCTAGGATCAGGTTAAAAGCGTATATTAATATTCCAGGCACAACTTACGGGACATGTTTCCATGGACTGCATTCCTGTGTCGGAATACTTGCCCACCATTTTATGTTCCGCTTGAATATAGAGGTAGGGTAGGTATATTCACTCAGCTCGAAGCTGGAAAAATGTTACCGTCTGCAATGGAAAGGACTAAAAATTTCGTGTTACTCATATATAAGTGTCTTATTCATACCTTAAGTCTTCTTTTGTACGCATGCCTCTAGTGGAAAATACATCAAATCATGCTGACCCAAAGTATTTTACTCTGAAATTCACTACGAAACGCCATGTCAGTGGTGACATCTTTCTAATTTTACGGCGAGTCTGTCTTTGTCTACACAACCGTAGTAAAGATTCAATAATTCACGCAAACCACAGAAATATATTTCTGGGAACCAGTCACAACTTGCCCCTAGATACTCGTTCGAAATCACTGACTTTCTTTCTTTTGCTACCCTTATATTCATATGCAATCCTAAACAACTAGTTCCGGTAGGATACAAAATTTTAGTGTTGTGATTGTCAGCGTTCAGTCTAATTACGTATGTTTCAAGTAACGGACTTAACCCATGGACAACATGTTTGTCTGACTGTGATGAGTTGCTACTACTACACAGTTTCTCGTTTCAGACTCACATGAAACACACGTTAATAATTAGAAAATAAACGTGAATATAGTGGTGTCGCAATTAATGTGTGTCAAATCAAGTCGCACTGCACTAGCCAACATTAGCATTAATGATCAAGAATACTTCACAATAATAAATGCATTAGCTGACAATAATGTTCCATTTATTGTAATTACTACCCAATTTTCCTCTGAATAATGATTTTAACTATGTCGTTACTAGATTTTCCAATTTTTTCTTGTCTGTCTCGTATTTTCTCTTCCCAAAGTCTCTTCATTCTTTGACTGTGTTTCTGTTTCCTTTATGCTGTCCATATTTTCCCTTTTTCTTCCTTTATTTTACTTAAAATTATGAGTTCATAATTTACTTCAGTTTTGGACAATTTCATTTATCCTTTCCCCCATTGATTTCTGTTTGCTTTAGGTATTCTTTTATTTGTTGAATGCAATTGCGTTTGGCGATTGAGATGTCACAGCATCAAAAATTCTCTTTGTGAGGATGTTGCTGCTGATTCTATGTATGTGTCCGTATAATGTCAGTAGCCGTTTTACGATACTGTCTACACTTTCTTATAATTTATTGGTCAGAATTTTTCCAGTCTGCTAACCTTAACGTGTTTTGAGTGCATTATTTGTGTGTTGCTTTTTCTTCCATGTATTGCGTTTACTCATACATTATGTGAAACCTGTTAAGGCGTAGAGTTTCTGCAAGTATTCCAGAGTTACTTGCGCTTCGTGCCTATTGTAGCTGTGTCTGCCGTGTAATCTGTAAATTCTAGCTCTTTTTTTTTTTTTTTTTTTTTTTTTTTTTTTTTTTTTTTTTTTTTTTTGTACGTGTTCTTCCTAACTTAACCCTTTCGACTTTTGTTTCCCATTGTTTGATAATCTTGTGCAAAACTAAGTAGAATAAAATATGGGCCATCTTTCCATGGGCTGCATTTCAGCATCGAAATATTTGCCCTTTAATTTATGTTCCGTATGAAGCAGTAGATCTCTCAGAATGGTCGATTATCTGGAAATTGGAGAAATCTTACTTTTTTCAATGGAAAGCACTACAAGTCTATTATTACACACTTATTTCATCAGGAACAGTACACTGCCCGTAGATGTTCCGGAAAACATTTAATAACGCTTACATGATAATTAGCTTGTACGCATAGGCATGTTTAATATAAAAAACTGTTCTCACGGGAAGGAAGAAGACAAGGTTTAAGTCACGTTTTATTGCAAACGCATGGAAACGCTCATTGGTCCTCTATTAAGAAGATTTGTTGACTTAGGCTGTATGCTACCTACAAGGTAAACGACATCATCGGCTATAAATAACTTAAACGTGTATCGAGAAGTATACAAGTATTTGAATATAACTCGTTTCAATATAGAATTAAAATAGTCGTTCTGAAGTGTCCTGTAAGAGAATGTAATAATGGAACTGCAATGGCGTAAATAATGGGTAGTTGTTTGGTGAGAATGCACCACTTTTCCACTCTGAATCCACTGCAGCTTTTTCGCCAACCGACATTTAGTGGCAGAGCGGTTTCTGTTGCAGTGCACAATACAGATAAAAGGGTACATCTTCTTGTCCATCCACTGTTGTTATCTCGAATGGTACTGAGGTGTCTTTCATAAATTATATTCTGCATGTGGTACCCTTGAGAGTGTATTGTACAGGTGTCCTAATCTCTCTGTCTTTTATACGAGTCTCTCAAAGAAAGTCTGCTTCTCTATGGAGTCGTTGGCTTTTTTAAGGCCCACAAATGTGATCACAGTGTTACTCGTGTTCTCGACTTTCGGAAGTGTTCAGATAGATAACATCTTTTTTAATACGTGATCTTACTTTTCTGATATCTGCTTGGTAACCACCTAACAGTAGCATCAACTTGGGGTTCAAGTCGGTTGAGTAAGGTCTTGATCAGAGTTTCGTATAGAAACGATTATAATTAGGTGCGATTGTAACTATTGGAGTCTTTCTTGACGGAGCCTGCCGTGGTGGCCGAGCGGTTCTAGGCGCTACAGTCTAGAACCGCGCGACCGCTACGGTCGCAGGTTCGAATCCTGCCTCGGGCATGGATGTGTGTGATGTCCTCAGGTTAGTTAGGTTTAAGTAGTTCTAAGTTGTAGGGGACTGATGACCTTAGAAGTTAAGTCCCATAGTGCTCAGAGCCATTTGAACCATTTTTTTCTTGACAGACGCTTTGTGAATCAACACGCCTTTGCATTCCAGTAGGATTTTATCTGTAATCCATATTCATGAGAGAATTTTACGAATGTTCTTATCGATGATTTGCTCTTTGAGTTTCCACATTTCGTTGATAGTGCCATCTTCTCCTGGGGCTATGTTGCTTTTTAGATCTATTATATTATTCTCCTGTGCTCTCGCTCTGTGATGTTCGGAATCTAGATTTGGTACTGTTTTCGTGAAGTTTAATTTTTCTTTAGGCTTCTCGGCATTGAAGATTTTTTCAAAGAATAGTTTTTTGAGATTGAGGAGTTTTCTTCAGTATTTATTCCCAGAGGTCTGTCTGTTCCCTTGAACTATATATTTGAGGGTGATAACCCTTTAAATTTTCGTAAATATTCTGTAGAAATTTACCACGTTCTTCATTTTTTTCTGAAATCACCTACGATTTCACTTAGTCTACACTACACGACGTGTACCTTTTTTAATCTTCCAGTATCATTCGAAGATTATTTTTGGACTTTTTTTGAAAAGCATGGCTTTTTCTGTTGTTCTGTTGGAGCTAACGTTATTCCACGGCAGAATTCTTCGTTTAGTGGTCTCGTGAGAAGTTGCGTTCCACCATTTATGCTTGTGTTTCCTGGTATAATGACCCCAACCTACTAATGGTGAACTTTCTTCCCGAGGTCTTTCGATTTTTCGGTTGTCTTTTGATTAAATTCTTCAATGTATTTATCTTTGTTTAACTACACGTATTTTGCATCCAGTATTATAATTAAGTTGTGTATTATATTTGTGTTTTTGGGAATGGCCTAATTTTTGCTTGTAGCAAGTGATGATCGGACTCGAAGAATCTTTAACTTGAAACTTCCTCGGGGATTAAAATTGTGTTCCGGACCGAGGGTCGAACTCGAGACCTTTGTCTTTCGTGGCACCTCAGTCACTATCGCTGACCCACTCTCACAGCTTCATATCTGCCGGCACCTCGTCTCCTACCATCCCAACTTTGCAGAAGTTTTCGTTGCGAAACGTGCAAGACTAGCACTCCTGGTAGTAGGGATATTGCGGAGACATGGCTTATCTGCAGCCTGCGGGATGTTTACGGAATAAAATTTTCATTCCACAGCGGTGTGGGCGTTGATTTTGCATTGACATAATTTTTATGTTAAAATTTTGATAATAATACATTCGATGATATCAATTTTCTTGTTTGTGTTCTACGTAAGGGTCAGTGTACTTTTCCCTTCACCTAGTCGAGACTTGAAGTCTCCAAATACAGCTTTAATATGTGTTTGTGCTATTTTGTTATCCTTCCGTAGCTCCATAAAAGTCTTGGACTTGTTGCTGTTTCTTTATGTTGTGATCATTCACCGACGCATGTGCGTTGATGATGGTATATCTTCCGTTTCCTGATTTGAAGGCGATGGTGAAGAAACGTTCTGATATTGAAATGAACTACAGGATGTTGTCTTTGACTGACTTGTTTACTGGAAATCCTGTGCCAAATATTGTTACTGTTTCCCGTCTGACATCATGTTTAGCTTCGTATTGTGCGTGCTGGACGTTCAGAGTCGAAGGCCAATTTTATTCGTGGTTTAAGTCTCGCAATACCAAGCGAGGAGGGGGAGAGAAGGGAGTACTTGATACCTACCTCTGCAAATATTGCAGTTTACTCAGCTCCGTTACATTTTAATTCGATAAACGACATTCATTGTTTTATTGCATTCTTCTATCTGATTCCATGTATATTTTAAACTATTGTGTTAAACTTAACCAAAAATTTATGTCACTGTAGGAGATCTCTCGTTAACCAGTGAATATTGTGTCCAATATTACAGGGTTTGTGGCCTTAGTTACATATCACTCCTTCTTTGGAAAATATCTTGAGAGTGAAAGTCAACGACAATGAACTATATTTGCAATTTTAGTTGTTTTGTGTATTGGTCACGAATTCGGTAGTACACTTTACTGAAACAGAGATGAATTGCTAAGAGAGTGCCAGAAAAGTGTTTCCAGTTCTTGACCTTACTTACACATCAGTAGCTCTTTGTAAAGTATGCCGTTAACGTAAATCAACAACAGTTAATGTACTTTGCAGTTTTTAATTTTTCCGGTTGGGCGTAAAGTACCACCTTACCCCCATTTGTAAGGCGCGTTGTGGAACATGTCTGGTATTGCAATCGTGAAAAATTTTTTAATTTAATTTTTCAACTGTTGCTCATCGCACAATGTAGAGGGGTTTTCTGCAGAACTGTGGTTGGGCTTTGTCCGGCGGGATCGCACCGGTGTATTGTGCCGTTTTCACTGCTGTGAGTGGCCTGTAAAAGATGGAACATGCACTGTGTTCACTGATGTGTTTCCCAAGCTAAAGCGCCATTTCATTGGATTTCGTATTTGTTGTTGTGTGTTACGAGAAGATGAAGTTTATTTGATGCACAACCGTGAAAGACTACATGAAACCGCATTGTTTATGTACTATGTGAGGAGGAAACGAGACTGTAACTCTGACTTCGTTGCATTAAACTCTTAATTTTGTATCCCGCCTGGTAGGCGGCGCGTGAGTCTGGTTCTATAATGTGAAGGGTTGGCCGAATGTAGGAAGCTAGGAGGAGCAGGTGAGGTAGAACTCTCGGTACTGCAGTGTGAATTTAAATCACCTTCACTTTAGCAAGAAGATGAATACATAACTTTGCACTGAGGAGCACGTAGGTGCGAAGCCTTGTGTCTCACGCTCACAGAAGTTACACAGGCCAAATCTGTAGTGGCTCGCCCAAGATGAAATAGAGACGATGACGCTTGATCATCTACTCGGAATCAAAAGGGCTGAATCCGGAGCGGCGCTTGTAGAGCTGCACAACGCCGGCTAGAGGGCGCTGTCGTCGGCGTCGGCGTCGGTGTCATAGTGCCAACCTAGTAGAGCGCACCTATGTTATGGCGTCGAAGCTATCGATACCACACTTACCTTTATTTTCAGCCAAAAAGCCTTAATGATCATGACGTAATTGTGGTAAAAGGATTTTTTTTACTGTGAAAGAAGCAAAGTAATAATAAAAGTAAAGGAAATTTGTAATAACCAGCAGCCTGAAATTAGCAGTGTAATTGTTCATGAAAACGTAGTGTCATCAGCTGTAATGTTTATCCCTGTGTATTGCCTGGACTGTATCTCACGTGGTGTCTCCTCTGCACAGATGTTTTCTCGTGTGAGGGAGTGGTTCTGCTGCCTGTCAGCAGCGCCAGGGGAGGCGGAGGAGACGCGCGTGTGGGACGACGTCTCTCCAGCAGAAGACACCTTGCAGGTGAGTCTCGTCGTGCTACATTGCTTCCGAGAGTAAAACTTAAATTGTAAGGGATGACGATTGTTCATTCGTCTTTCTTTCGACTCAGTTAGACTCTGCCGGGATGCAAACAGTTTAATGTTACTGAAAGAACTTAAGTGTCCAAAAGAGCTCAGCAACAAGCTACTTATGGCTTTAGCTGCGAGTAACAAGACCGACACAAAGGAAGCTGATTACAGGGACCGTCGGAGTAGAGCATCAGGTAGTGATGACGCAGCGTTTTGTTACACGGGAGCCTTGTGTACAAGACCTGGTGCACGACCGGGAGATGAAAAACCCCAGTCCAGCTCACCTGGTTGATTAACTTAATATCACATGCTCTGGTGATGCATAGAAAAAGACTTCCAGGCGTTGAGGATACACTGAATGTCCTTGTATTGTGAAGCACCTTTTTTATGGGGAGCGGAGGCAATGTGATGAGTCTTCGCACTAGTTTGATGCGACCACAAAGAATAAAAGAACACTGTGCCCACTTCTTCGTCTCAGAATATCTTTTACAATCATCGTCCTGAATTATTGCTGAACGATTTACAAAATGTGCTTTCTTCAGATGATTTGACTCTCTGCGGCGCGATGTGGTTAAATGGAATTTATTCCCTGACATCGTGATAAATTTCAATTCATGAAGTTCGTGATTGTAGGCCGTGGTTTTTAATTTTTTTTTTCTCAACGGAGGAACTCATTATTTCTTATCTTACCTATCTTCTGAATTTTGAATTAAGTCTCTAACAGCACTTACCAAACGCTACTAATCTTTGTTTGACGTTAGCAGGCTGCTTTTTACGGAGGATCGCTGTCTTCATCGCTTCTAGTCTACTACTTGTAGCTTCCTTGCTTGACCATCCTATGTTATTTAGTTTCCAAAGTAGGAGTATTCCTCCCCCCTCCACCTGATTGGTTACTTATTTAATTGCATCCCTCAGAGGGCCTATTGCCTTCTCATTACGCTGCTCAGTTCACTCTCTTTGTTTCGTAAACCTTTCTACCATTTACAGAGGATTGCACTCTCAGTGAATTTTACCACCCATATTCTTTCGCTCCTCATTTTAATTGCACTGATGACCCTTCCTCTTATTTTCTTCAATGATTATTTGATGTACAGCAATGACAGTAGGGAAAGAAGACTGCATCCCGGTTTTACTACGTTTGTATTCAGAACACGTTTCTCTTAGTTTTCCATTCTAAATCTTTCCTCTTGGTTGTTGTAAATATTGTGTATTGTCAGTCTTTTACGGGAGTTTCCATGTAATTCCACATGCAAACAAGACTCGACAGCGTCAACTTAAAACGTCGGACTGACCAACGATGACACATTAACTCCAATTGGCGAATGTTTCTATTTTAATCAGACAACATAGATGTAGACATTTATCGCGGCTCTAGAATATGTGATTACTGTTACAGCACCGAATAGTAAACGCACGTTGAATATTACAGCGTCCCAATATCTGAACTAAATGTTCGCCGTCTACACTCGTACTTTCTTCTCCAACAGGTGCGAGCTTTGACACTGGACGAGTTCTTTGATGTGTTGATGGAAAGCCGCCTGCATGAAGAGGAAGAGCGTGGAGCTGGAATGGTGAGTACCACAGATTCCGTACTCTTCCTTAATAGGAGTGGTCTGGAGCCAATTACTAGAAACTTCCTCCAGTCATTACATATTAGCAGTACATACGGGGATATTTTCTGCTAGCCCATTTATTTTGCACAGATGACGCAATGCAACCCTTGCCACTTATGTTAAGTGTCTGAGAAAAATATGTATTCATATATAAACATATATATTCATATAATTCGTAACACATAACTGTCAATGCGAAGGCAGCAACTTTAGCTTACCGCTAATGCTTATATCCTTACCAAACACATCAGTCCAGCACACTATTACTAGGTGGCGCTATTTCAAGCTTTTTAACTGTTTTCCCCAGGTCACCGGTGGCTCCTGGTCTGCCTGCTGGACTAGTGTGGACACCGAGCCGTCCCGCCCTTCAGAGACACCACACCACGCGTCGCGCCTGTGGCGTTGGCGCCCTCGACCCACGGGAGGGGGAAGACGATCTGGACGCCACACGGTACGTCCCCAAAACAGTCGCCATTAGTATTCGAACACAGAGTGCAGTTGCAGTAAAGATATAGACTGACAGGATGGCATGTTTTCAATTCTTAGTTGGTACGATGAAGTAAAGAAACAGTAGCAATGGCATTGTAGGGCGGAAGATGTGTAGGGGTTCTTAAGTCTACCAAATCGATGACCTAGAATACTGGATTTTCATTCCATAAAGTAACTGCTGTCTGCTAGTAACGTAGCTGCATTATCTGGAACTTCGTTTATTTGCAATACTGAAGATCCACACACTTTGACACACAGTCAGGTGTTTTCAGCAAAGAGGACATAGCTCGTAATTCTTTCATGATCTGCACTGTATAGCATCAGCAGAATGTCTTAAATTCCATTGCATTTCGCTCGCTCTGGCCACTGTCTCACACCTTGTTATGTTTATGCAGATCTTCCAACGCATCAGGAACCTATGCTGCCTGTGCGCCGGATACCAGGAGATGGAGGAGGACGTGGAACAGGAGGAGCAGAGCCGAGCTGCGGTCCCAGACACTGTGCAGGTGAGGCATCCCTTGTTACGTCACAAACGACAGTGCAAATGGCACATTGGGAACTGGGGGCAACCTGATTGCATTTAACACATCCACTAGTTACTAAATTCTATCACGTTTTCATGGAACTTCAATAATGCTTTGCTAAAATAATATATCCGCTTGGCTCTCACAAATACTACGACTGGAGTGACACCTCTCCTCCAAAGTGTTCTTATCTCACAATTTTGTATTCACATATTTAATGTTGGGTATCAGTACCGAACAGCTAACTCAAATATCTTATTTGCGTTTGTATCCGGTGCTTTGTGTGTGGCGGAGAGTTCTTCTGGTACCATTATCACTTCACACACTTCTGTACTGCTTTGCGAATGTACTGTGGGTGGAGTGAATGTCTGTTGTTAACCTCTGAATCAGCTATATGTTCTCTGACTTTTTCGACGTTCTCATTTCGTCCGGCATGAGCGGCAGGAAATGAAGGAGAAAGTACTCAATATGTCAAAGATCTTATTAATTTTGCAGCAAAAGATAGTGGCATCTTCTATTTAAGAGCAATTCCATAAAATAAAGCTTTTACTGAGTAATCAGAGACTTAACGTTCGTTTTGTTGTTAAGTTTTTAGTTAACATTCACTGCTGATAATCAGAAGGGGTAAAGTTACGTCTATCAATATACAACAGAACCCAGAGTGTGGTGCATGGTGGAGTGTCCTTCCTCACAATGTTATCGAATATCTATGAAAATACATTCTCGTGATGAGTGATGAAACCTGACTGTGTAGCCATCTCTTCCTCCTGCTAGTCTCTTGTTCTGATGTTCTCTTTGTGATGTAGACGACGGCAGCAGTATTATGTCGTACACTCCTACTCAGATACAGGATTCCTAAATTACCGCAACAAATTTTCAGAAGTGGTTAGTCTTTCGTCCAAAGAGTCCCATTAAATTTATTCCTGCATCTCTGTTTCTTTTCGTGTGAGCTAAACCGACCTGTTCCTATCGTAGGAGTACGCTTCTCAATTCGTTCTGTGCGAACAGTCCGTCCTACTTCATTAGAACTCCTTTAATGCAAGAACAATACCCCAGAATTGTTACATCGAATGCCTTTCATGCAATTTACCTTATATATGCAGTGTGTTTTCCCAGAACCGTTCCAAGAAGGCTTTGACTTCCATTTGCGTTTGTTAATACTGATTCAAGTATTTGTCCCACTATGTATTGGTTCTTATAAATACCTCCAAATTCTTATTTGAGGAGACTTGTCTAGTCGGACAGATTGAGGGGTGTTTCTCTTTTTTATAAAAATGATCTATTTACGTTCTTTTAGAGTGTTCTGTCATTAATACACCTAGTGGGAACTTCTTGTAATTCTCATCACATTTCCGTAATTTCATCATATGGCGACAGTTCCTTGTAGACATCTGATACTGCTGATAGCAGTAGATAATTAGATTAAGTATACCGACAACATTACAGGTGCTATTACGTCTGCGTTTTGGACAACCCATGTCAGTTTCGTTTCCGCGCAACATTCTCCACCCAGTATGAAGTGCCAGATTCTAGTAGTGAACTATTTAGCGAGTAAAAGACAGGTCTGAAAAACACTCCGTATGACCGTCTTGATAGTCGACCATGTAGAACAGTGTCTAACAGCAACGAGCTGACCACACGAATGTCTGTCAACTGCGAAGCCGACCAACCTGTACTTTCGGTTATCTGAAAATCGGAACAGTATAGTTACGACACTCACGCTAACTGACAGCACTTGGAATTAACACTGAAACAATCCATTGCAGTACACAGACTAGTGTTGGGTGGCGATATTCTCAAGCTTCTTTATTCCACCTGCAGGACGCTGGAGAGCCCCTACCACCCACCCCAGCGGCTCTCCCCATCGAAGTGTCCGGCACTTCTGAGCCGCCGACAGGTCCGACACATCCGCGAGGGCGTCGACGTTCTCGTCGTCAGCGGCGAACTGGACACGTGGCGGCTCGGCTGAGAAGTCACCGTCATTGCCAACTGTTTTTGCGACTTATCTTCTAATAACTATACAGACTGTTGTTGAAGGAGTAGAAGCATGAGGGGGTGAGGGGAATACTGCCTTACTATTTAATAAAGTGTGATGCAGATTTAATACCGTCTTTTACATATTATTTATTTATTCAGTTCTTTATGCAAGCATCAAGTGTTTAACACATCTGTTGGATGTTTGTATACGTGAGACCACTATTGGAACTGGTTTGATGCTGTGCATGAAGAACGCAGTACCACAACGGGCTCGTGTTCATTGTTGTAGAAAATCTCCAAAAAATTCGATCCAGGAAATGCAGGACTGTAAACATCCTCATAAGAGCTAATGGTGCTTCATATATTATAATTGTTTAGCACTAACCTTTGATAAAATCCGGAAAAACAACAGCCTATCTCTCATTAGGCATCATAAGATAATGTCAGCTGCCACGCAGCATATCTAGGAAATCATTATGTGACACACAAATACATACAACCTAATGTCTGACGACCACAACCACTTGCACGCACGATATTGCTATTTTACACAAACAAAAGTGATGCGGAACTGAAATACGGTTCTAACACCAGAAACTGACATTGTAAGTACCAAAATGTCACAGAGTATGTTCTATAGCTTGACAGCGTTAGTTACTTCGTCTTTAAAAATTTTGTGACACCAATAGCTGTCAGTGGGTCTAATAAGTTTGCAGCAAAAATTGTAACAACCCATACTACCGCAAGAACTGTTAGAACCTATGTTACAGCAAAAATGGTTGAAACCTATGTCATAGCAAACGAACTGCCTATTGATAATGCAAAATCTTAACGCTACATACATTTGACACATATACACCTTAGCAGAAAGGTGTAACAATTTGCCAGCGTCTCTGCTTTACAGTGAAACCATTTACCTGTGTAAAAGTTGCTAGGGTAATTATTTCGCAGTATAAACATCTTCCTGTGTAAATGTTTTCCAGTGTAAATATCTACTAATGGTGTTACTACATGTAGTTAAAGTCAGTGAACCACACATGACATTATATCATCACTCTTAAAGGCTACATGACTAGCAATCACCAGATAAGCGTGCTGATCTGAGCATGTGATATCAGGAATCTGCGTGTTTTGCTTGTTCAAATAAGTCTTGAGGAAACGGTTACACTGGAGATGCTTTCACCAAAATTGGTAAGTCTGAAAAGCAATTACACTGGAAAGCGATTACACTGGGAAACAGTGCCACTGGAAACGGTCGTACTGGTTAATGGTTACACTGGAAAATGGTTACATTAGAAGAGTCTTACATTGCAAAATTGTTGCAATGGGAAGCAGATACACTACAAAACCGTTGCATTGTAAATGATTTTACTTGAAAAAGGTTACACTGGAAATGGTTACATTGGAAAATGATTACAATGGGAACAGTTACACTGGAAAATGGCTAGGGTGGAAAATGTTTACACTGGAAAGAATATACTGTGGAAGGTGTTTATGCTGAATAACAGGTACAATGGAAAATAGTTACACTGAAAACAGTTGCATTAGGAAATAGTTCCACTACAAGATGGTTGCATTAGAAAATGGTTGCACTGGGAAACGGTTGTGCTGGAAAATGGTTTCATTGTAAAATGGTTGCACTGGAGAATAATTTCACAGGAATGTAGTTACAGTGAAAAACCTTTGCACTAGAAAACTGTTACCCTGAAATACAGCTTCCTTGCAGAAAAGTTAAACTGGAAAATAGTTAAACTGGAAGTTTTTTAGCAGGTAAAAGGCAATATTGGAAATGAGGGAAAATTATTTCACTGGAAAAGGTAACGTGGAAGAAATTTAGACTGGAAAATGTTACCCTGGAAATGGGTACAAGGGGAAATGTGACTTTTAGTAACACTCAAACCGGAAAACTGTTACACATATACAGCAAAAAGGCTATGCTGAAAAAGTCTACCTCAGCACTCAGTTACACTGGAAAAGGGTTACACCGGCAAATGCTTACACTTTGAGATAGTTACGCTGGAAATGTGTTAGACCAGGAAACAGTTACACTAGAAACTGATACACTGGAGAACACTGGAAAATAGAGTGGAAGACAGTTACAATGGAGAACACATACAATGCAAAATGGTTACATTGCAAATGGTTACACTGGAAATTGTAACTGTGAAAAGAGTTACACTGGCAATGGCTACAAAGGAGAGAGGTTGACTGGAAGATGACTCCATTGGAAACTCTTATATTGGGAAAAGGCTTAGGTTAGGTTAGGTTAGGTTACACCAGGAAATGGTTAATCAAGAGGTGGTTGCACTGGAAAAAGTTTAGACTGGGTAAGGTTACAAGGTAAAAGGCAGCGTCAGAGTCAGTCATTGAAAACTGTTTACTTTGAAACAGATACACTTCAAAATGGCTACGCTGGAGAATAGTTCCACTGAAAATGGTAACACTGGAGAATGGTTACACTGCAAAAGATACGCTGGAAAATGGCTACACTGGAAAATTGTTGAATTATAAAATAGTTACACAGACAACAGTTACGTTACAAAAATGTTTTCAATGGAAAACACTCTTAGCACTAAGGTATAAAAAAAAGTCACACTGAAATAGGCACAATGTGCTGATACATGTTTGATAAATATTATGATTAGTTGTCTGCATAACCAGGTGACACCGATTCCGATGATTCAGAAAGATGGCAGGAAATTTGGACCAAGCACAGTAACACTAAGATGATGTTCTACGTGATGACATTAGTAAGTCAGTGAGGTTGCAGGAAGGATGGGTGTTGTAATATCTGTAGCTTGGTCCCTACTGATCTACAGATTTAGAGTTCTATCCTCCTCGGTCTTCTTAATGTGAGACTTTCCTACGGGTGATCCATGAATCATGCTTAGCAGTTCATCGTCGTGTAGTTTTTCACTGCGGCATAAAATATACCCTATATTAAACATTTGCAAGAACTGATGATGTCGCTGTTAAGTGAAACAGTATATATGCAGAAGATTAAAACTAATGTTTTTCATTCCTGGTAGAGACTCTTTTGAGTGTAATACTAAATCAATTGATGACTGAATTCTGGCATTACGAGAAACATTTGGAAAGAACGATGAAGCTAAACCGTGTTTAATTGAAATGAAGTCGCTGGCGGGCTGTGAATTTCCTTTCCTAGGGTCTCAATTATTGATTCCTTGCCCATTCTTCTCCTTATTGAGTGGATTTAAGGAAATTTATTGTTCAGTGGATTATGGAGGGAATTCGCTTCCCAACGGTATGTGGACAGCAGCTCTACCAACGAGTTGCGTCAAGTATCGAACTGTAGAAAAAACTTACGAATCTGAAACATCACTCGACGAGTCTAAGGTCTGTGTTGTGGTGTGCGTCTCGGGTGCTTCCTAAATCTATACTGTAGACTGACGGTAAGTGCGATTTGAGATGATTATGCTGTGCTCCACCAACGTTTACAATGTTTTATGAGGTACTGAATAAATAGTGGCAGTTCTCTGGTACATATGTGCACGGCTGAATGTAAATCTTATTTAATATTAAAGGTATCAATAATGTTTTTAGAGTTATTTTTACTCTTGCTGCATGTCCTTTTATTTGCTCGCTATATTGCGTCATGCATAAATCATGGCAACTGGTACAGAAGAAAATTTTGCATTTCAGACCTGATCACAGGCAGTCTTGTAGTGCCTTAGCTTATGCAATTACTGCGAACACTTATTTGTTAACCAAGCAGAGTCACACCTCCAAGACAACAGGACAGTATCGGTCATAACAGAGTCTACAAAAGTACTAGTATACACTTCAGACGAGGTAAATACTGTGGTCAGAGAAGCGCTCTACACTGCTATAGTGAAACATAATAAGTTGGTTCCTGACGATCTCCAACGTGCCATAAGAAAAAGAATCAACGGTCGCCAAAGCAATGACCCGCACCAGTCTTACGAAATGAAGGTTAGAGACTATTCTGCCGCTGTGGTACTATATCTACCATCCCGTCCTTGATACCCAAATTCCAGATACAGTAGAGACTATAGAGTGAGAACGGCACTTTTTGGGAGACTCGACTACAGCTCTGTCGCCTCAACATCATCCCATCTTCTACACGTGAATACCACGGCGAGGAAGTTGTTAACCTAATTATCACCATTGTCCAAGACATAAGAAACTACGAAACTATAGCAGAGAGTAATGTCGTCATGAAATTCGTTACCAATGAACATCCAAACTCTTTTACAGACAGCAGATCTGAAAGTGTGAATCTGCTATACTATTGTATAGCAGGAGCGGAAATAAGAAAAAAACGAATTTTTTGCATTATATTGTGGTAAATGTGTTATAAGTATGTATAATTAGTTATATGAACCTTCATTTTTTTAATTAATGTTTGTTTTTTATGTGGTAAATATTAATAAATATGTATGATTAGTTATATGAACCCTCGATTTTTATTAATAAATGCAGTTTAATTTTCCTCCACTGTAGGCTTGGATTGAGGCTGTAGCATGTTTCCATCCGGTCGGCGGATTAACGATGAATTCCATGTTCCGGCCTGCTTGGATGTGACTGGGGTAATCATATTCTGTCCTGGGGGGAAGGGAGTTGTTGCACGGTTTAGTATATCCTGTAGTTCTCCCTTACGTTTACTGAAGATGTCAGTGTGACCAGTGAATGGTATCAGTAATGCTCTTCAGCTCTGAATTTTAATCCCATTCCTGAACGTTTCTTTTATTTCCGACATCGCTTTTGTGACGTACGTGTTGGCCACTCTTGGCAATAAAATATTGCCAAATAAAGTGTTGGCATTTGGAATAAGTAGAATAGCTAACTAATAGTCCAGCCATGCCTAGAAAATAGGATGACTCAGTGACTAGATGATGTTTAATTGATAGTGAAACACATATTAAACTGAAAACATTAACATGGGAAATATTCACGAACGTCTATTATCATGTGTTCTGTTCGTAATATGTATCAGAGCTTCGAAGACATGGATCGAAAATTCTGGTTGAAGAAGACAGCAACATTCTTATCACTGGTAAACACCAGACCTCCTGGCTGGGAAGCCACACTTACCTTCAAGGGAGCTGAATTTGAGACTTAGATACTGCGTAGTGTTTTTTGACTTGTGATGTATCGTTGTGCTTTAGTGCTGTCATTCGGTAACAAGCATACGCTACTAACACTAATGTACTCGTACGTTAAGAGACTGACAAAGGTGCATGTGTTACCGAAGCTTGACGCCGTCATCACACCTCACCTAACGTCAAGAAGTTTATGAATCGTACAACTATGACTTTTTGAAACGAAATAACGATGTAAACGACACGAGGTGGTCTGAACATGTTCTTAATATGAGGCAATGTTAGAATACTAACTGGATGTCACACATACATTGTAGAATCCTATTATGAGAAGAAAATCAAATTACATGTACACACGCTTGAAGCAGATTGTAGTTTTCGTAAGAACACACAAAGAAATAAAAAACACTTTTTATCAAAGACAAATAGCACGTTCTCCATCTAGGAGCACTTTTATAACTAGCATAATATTTGATGAAATGAAACTAGTAAATCAGTAATAAATATGTGAACACTAGTATTGCAGCATTACTGTATGTATCAGAATACGATGAATAATAAAGAGTAAAATAAGTTTTTGTGATTATATTTTACTTACACTTTCATAACCATCTTCATTAAAGACTCGCATTCGGTAGGACGACGGTTCAAACCCGCGTCCGGCCATCCTGATTTAGGTTTTCCTTGATCTACCTAAATCGTTTCAGGCAAATGCCTGAAAAAGATCACTTCCTTTTTCAGTCCGATAAGACCGATGACCTCACTGTTTGGTCTTCCCCGAATTAACCAACGAACCAACTACGTTAGCAAACCTATTACCAATTCTTTTTACGTAGCCTTTCATTCACTCTTTTTCCTGTCTCTCCATGCCCTCCACATCCTCTGAGCGATCAACGTAAGTGCGTATCTGGCTTTTTCTCTCCTAAACTGATTGTAAGTAAGCAGAAAACTACCTAATACTGCAAGAGCGGTGCAAATACCAGTGGCGGCCAGTATTACCTCCTTCTCTTTTCGGAGATCTTCCGTATTACCGGGAGTTGCATGTTTTGTCTGAATTGAACTAGCAGTTCCGTTACTCTTCTTTGCAGTTTCTAAGTCACCTCTCCTATGAGGAATTCTAGAACAATCAATAAGACAATATCATATTTTAATAAATAATTTTTCAATTATTTAATCTCGACTGATCGTCTCTCCACGTAATCAGCCATGCTTTCTACTACCAATTTTCTGCAGATACTGCGAAGACATCCTTTTGTCAGTGTCTGTCTGATTAGGGAAAAGGGTAGACGAACAAGAAAGGTTCCAACAACTGATTTAAAAAGAAGCACTCAAATTTTATATTTTAAATGTAACAAATTTTGTGGAATAACAGTAGATTATTACAGATTTGCCAGAATTAATTAAAAAGGACAACGAAGTCTGCTGAAATTTAGCGAATGAGAGCTTCAAAATGATCAGTGTACTAGAAATTTTATTTTATAGAAAGCGATAGATAAATCAGCCGGATACAAGTAACACGAGTAGAATATTATTAATACTGACCAATGCCTTAACATCACGTCTTAATTAAAACTCAAACTCTCCAAAGGAATCAAGAGCGCAATAGTTACAGAGCAATACATAAAAGTGTCAACTGTATTAACAACAATTCGATAGTTGGTACTATCGAATTGTTGTTAATACCAACACATCCTACGGAAATTACTCCGAAATCACTTCGCAAGCTTGGCTAGTCAAGATCTATTACCTCCGGTTATCCACACCAACAAGATGCTTTTTCCTTGGTCATGTCCCTTACACACGTGAACAAGACCATTTTCTTACTTCAGTACCAAAATTTCCCTGAAACATAAATACCACATGAACAAATTAAATGATTGGCTTAGATACATCCACAACACAGATTTTCGACTAGTGCTCTCAAATAAGACATCAAATTCCAGTAGTTGCTAGCCGTGACAAGAGCAAAGCTAACTAAATAATCCTTCAAAAATTACATATAGTTGGTAATTACTATACTCTAAAAAGGAGACCTTCATATTGGAAAAAAACTTAACTTACAATACCCTAATGCTTCACGTACAGAACGTACCTTGAAAAGAGGAATCACGTTGAGTCCACTTCACTATAATGTGGATCCACCAGTTATGCTCGACGGAGGCTCCAAGGCCTCCGCTCAGGGACGAACACGCTTACGATTCACGCCATTCCATGTGTCTTTCATACTGCTTCCACCCGGATGACGTTGCACTCCGTATCATACAATCTCTTCCGGAACATGGACGACTTATATAAATAACCACCCAGCCGTCGAAGTCGCGAGCGGCAACTGTATCCTGTGACTGCCCAGAAGTAACTAGCTTCCCTCTTCACTCCACACACACACGTCCGCCCACAGTCAAATGATCCACTCCATATCTCTGCTTCAGCGATGCTATTGAACAGTGATGCGAACCTTTGGAACAGTGACTGCGCCATTGTTTAAAAACACATCGTCTGTTAATACTAGGTTTGTTAAAGCTCTTAAAACATACATAAAATTTCCACGCACTGGTGGTACTTCGGGTAACACAAACTGTAGCGTTAGTATTTAGATATAACACAGTACAAAAGAAACATATCTAAGACATCTCTAGTGAGACATGTTTTGGGACATGTTTCTTTCCTCCTATCTTCCTTCTGCTGTACGAAAAAATTCAGCCTAAGACGACGCATGTACTGAGTTATCTGTACAGAAGCAATTGTTTACAAGTCCTTTAGAATCTTAACGTGGCACTTAGTACACACTGACACAAATGATACTGTATACTGCATTGCCAGTCTTGTAACTTGTCTCTGGATACCAATCAGTCAGATATTACAGTGATTACAGTTTACGTGATCTTGGAATTATTAATATACTGTCTTTTATAACGTAAAATTTTTGCGCAGTGTACTGGCTTTGAGAGACAGAGGCTCGGATTGTATGTTTCAGTGATATTAACCTATGAGTGTTTTGTTTCATCTCGTAGTTTTATACCGTTATTTTTGTCTTTTCTTTTGTTTGTTCTCACCGTGGAAGTTTTATTACATGGATCCTATCCTCCCATTATGTTACACATCCGTTTTTGTGGCAGGAAATGGTGGTTCAGGAGGCGACTATACAATTTTTGTAGTAGGTGGATGTATTTGGAAAATGCTGTAAATGTCATGTCACACTCTACAATTTTGTACTTATTTCCGTTCTGGGAACCAACCATTGTATTGTGTTTCTCTGGCTTTTCTATTTCAGTATTTTATTATTTACTTGATTTTGTGGTTGTTATATTTTTTCCCAGCTCAAAACCCTCATTTCTCTACGTTGTCCCATTACCTTCAAGGTTAGCATTACGAATTTGTAAGATTTCGTACTTTATGCTTATACTTCCGCATCATGGAACGGAAACTTCATTGCCAGTCATTTTTATATTTGATTGGTGCTTCTTATGACGTTGTTGGTCAGATCGACGGACTGTATCGAACACTTCGGTTTATCCTTCACGGATGTTTGCGATTGTGCAACGTGTAATACAATGAGATGGGACATGAATATTTAAGAAAAAAGCATTAAAGTCTATTCCACCAATATCGTATCCTTCTAGCGAGCCGGGTAGGGTGTTTATGAACAATTTACCTCGATTTTTCTCTATCTTGATTTATATTTTGTCTTGATATTGTCCCCACTTTTCTCCTCTAACCTTCAGATCTTCATTAATCTGATCCTGCCATCTTTTTCTGGGTCGTAGTGACGGTCTGTCCCCCTGCACTTTTCCGTCCAAGTGTTGCTCTGGCAGGAGGTTGACTTTCGTCATCTTCGCATATCCAAACCACGTGGGCCGTGCAGTACTCATTCTCTCAGTCACCGACACATATACTTGCATCTCTCCTCTGATGTTTTCATTCCTAATTTTGTCTTTTCTAGTCTTCCTCAAATGTAACTTCATCGCCATAATTCTAAATTGTTCAGATCTGGTTCGTTAAGTAGACAACGCTACAAGCTGTATGTCATATTCGGCAAGAGATATGTTTTAAACATGGTGTGTTTGGGATCTCGGAGGAACTCATCTTGTCACACACAAGGCTCCGCATTTGATGAAAAAATTTAGATCTATTTGTTACTGTGGTGTGTTCTTCTAGTTTGGCAGACCCATTCCTTGATATTGTACTTCACAGCTAACTGAAAGGTTTCAAACGTTCAATTTTTTCTCCATCTAACATCAGATTGCCCTGGGCAGATGTCACGTCCATAATCACTCCTACAGTTTTGCTCTTGCTCACTGTCAGGCGGTACCCTTTAAACTTGGAGTTGCATTCATCTAATCTTTCCTGTAACTCTAGTTCTGTTCCTCCTCAAATAGCTAAACCATCAACAAAAACAAGAACAATGAGATCACATTCTCCTACGTAATTGATTTCCATTATGAATGCACATTAAACGTAAATGGTAAATCTATAGACTGTGTAAAAACACAGAACATTCAAGGATGAATAATGACTGTCAGATGGCACGGAACAAACAAACGAAAATTCTAGCAAATAGAATGTGGATTCTACCACGACTGTGTAGCATCCAGGGGCTTGTGGTTCCATACCATTCCTCCTTATGCACATTGGTTAGATCTGAAATTATTTTCTGAGGATAAAAGGAAAAAAAGATGGACACAGGCCTCAAAAACTGACTAGGGCAATTACAATATTAACTACAAGTACCAATCGGTTTCGTTGAAAGGAAATACTTAAAACGAAATTACTGTCCTAACGGAGCCAGGTGAGTCCATTTACCAATCTGTTGTGCACATTAGAGCAACAGCTGAAAGAGATAACTTGAATAAATTCATTGATAAAGAAAGAACAAAGTGTACGTCTTAAGCAATACATGCTATAGAATTAAAGACTAGTTAAGTAACTCAGAGTATTGTTTGGTAAAAGAAGTAAAAACTAATACGGCAGTATTACTTTATAACAGAGGTTACTATAGCAATACTTCTGCAGAAAACTTGTGCAGTGAAGTTCAGAGATGCATAATACTAGTCTTTCACTGTCTTCCTCATTTCAACACCTCACTCATCCTGCAGGAAAGCTGACCCAGTAGTTCAGAGGAAGAAAACGGAAGACTTGAAGATGTAGTGGGTGGTGCAACAGCATGGTTGTAGTCCTGAAATCTTTCCCAAGTGCGCGTGGTTGCAGGAAGCGAGAAGTGCGGAGAAATAAGACGGTATGTCATTATATTTTACGTTATTAAGCTAACATGTTCCAAGTATGTACAAATATAAGGCTGATGCACTTTAGATATAACCCATTGAGGCATTGCGTGGTCAAGACACTGGCGTCAAATTCTGAAGGATGGAGGGTCACGCCGATAAAAAATTTCCTTGTTTTCACTTCAGGAAAATACGTGTCTCATTGCTTAAATAAGCTCACGGCCATCCGTGAGTCCTTTTCTCGTTAAAGAGAGATGGATATATTTATATGTTTTTATATATGACTTACGTTTCCCTCGAATTAAGCCGATAAATCCTACATAATTGCAAAGTGATTCGTGTACGGCATATTAAGTATTGTAATATTAACGTTTCTTTCTCTTAGTGCCGCAGGTACCACAGTGCATGGCCCAAGCTTCCATGTACTACACAGTAGTCAACTGCAGCTGGATAGTGATGACTCTGAATTTCCTGCCATAGAGATAACACCTAAAACACTTGACACCGTATATGTAACGGGAGGAAGCACGGAAGTGGTTGAGTGCAGTGTGTTTGTGATTTTCTTGGATAAATTTAGCATTGTAATCTATCAACTGAAGCCAAAACTGAACTTTGTACATCACTGAAAGACCGAATTGATGCTGGCTGACCACGACAGTTAGATCTTGTAATATATTTACTACATTTGGCTGTAACGCAAGGAATCTTCAATCTTATAAGTCATCAAAACTTATGATTGTAATCCTCCATGCGTAGCTAATTAAGACACCAAACTATAAACTGAATATCAGAGACCAATGAATCAGGAAATATTAGTGAGTCCAAAAGACCACTGTTAAAAGTCACAATATGCAGACAAATATTTCAGTAGACACTTTAAGGCAAATATTCAAGCAGAACTTTACACAAGAACAAAGATGCACTTGCGATACATCGCAACGGTTACATACTTTTGCACAACTGGCACGCTAAACTTAACGTATTCACAGAAAACTTCTCACAAGAACACACATGGCATGAAAACGAGTTAACTCGAGACACATGGAAATCTATATATCTTAATAAATCACGGTAAATCTTTGCATTTCTTAAGTACATGTTTACATGTTTACTGACATATATCCACGATGACTCACACTTAACATAATGTCACCGAACGGTAAGGAACGAAAATGAAATTTGACACTGCATAAAGCCCCCACCCACCAACGAGAGACCAACGAAATGGCACCCAGTCTAACAAGACACTAACATGTATCTTGAGCACAGCTCCATCACACAGGAGATATTTAACCCCCCCCCCCCTCCCTCCTCACGAAGCTTTATGACTGGCAGAACAAGGTCGCCCAGACACGTGAGTGACTTTTAGCAGCCTCAGCTCAACCAGCCCCATGTTAATATCCTCTGGGCGCCATATTTCAGACACAGAGCAGTGAGAAAATGGCAGGCCGACAGCTTACACCCATTGCTGGTCAATGCACAATGCCCATTAGGGCACAGTATTCGCCACACGGCATGGCGGAAACGACAGCCCGTAAGCCTGTCCCCGATGCCTGTTGCACCACAACATCCATCTGTCCCTCGGCCTCTGCGCTTGACATTGAAGGGTGACAGACAGATAAACCGCCTGCACTTGGTACGCGCAGTTCAGTACTGCCCTCCGTGCTCAGCACTCGCGGCCACAGCTTCAATATACAGGCCGGCCGCTACCCAAGGTGCAGCAGCGGTCTATTTGTCTGCTTCCTTGTTCGTATGGTGATCGCTGATATCGACTGTCTGAGATGAGCTGACGTGTCTCAGTCTCAAACCTCCTACCTCCCCCCCCCCTCCCACCACTTAAACCCGAAGGAAGCTAGCCAAACAACTGCAGCATAACAGACAGACAAGCAGAACAAAAAAATGGTTCAAATGGCTCTGAGCACTATGGGACTCAACTGCTGAGGTCATAAGTCCCCTAGAACTTAGAACTACTTAAACCTAACTAACCTAAGGACAACACACACATCCATGCACGAGGCAGGATTCGAACCTGCGACCGTAGCGGTCGCGCGGTTCCAGACTGTAGCGCCAGAACCGCTCGGCCACCAGCGGCCGGCCAAGCAGAACAAATTGCCAACAAGTACACAAGGGGAACTCAGAAACAAATACAGATAAGACCGAACCAAAACACCATCACAAGTGACACGGAGAATCAACGACTCATTTTGCCTCACAAAAGTTAAAATCCATAAAATATAATTAGCCCTAAACTAACTTCCGTGATTATGCACCAAAACTCAACCCAAATGCCATACCTTGCTTCATTTTGAATCAAGGCAGACTCTTACAACATCGATTAAATATTTCAATTCCTACACAGCTACCATATTACAACCCCTTTATGCACTACCACTGAAGCAGCAGTACGCACGAGAGTGGCGGAAGTGAAACGTGCTTGTAGTTTTACTGGACAAATTTGACTTCATCTTTTATTAACAGGGACCAGAACTGACATTTACACACCACTGCAAGAGTGAATACAAGCTGGCTGATCACAAAAGAGAGATCTCTAAATATACACTGTCCGGTCACATCAATAAGTTAAAACCCTGAATAACACCATTTTGCAACGTAGACAGCTGCAAGACGTTCAAGAAGAGAGTCAGTAAGTGTCTGAAAGGCACCGATAGTGATGTGAAGGCATCTCCAGCGCTTTGGCCAGATGCGCTAGGTTCCTCGGCTGATAATCCATGGCGCGAAGAGCCCGATCAAGAACGTCCTACAGATTCTCAATTGGCTTTCAGTGTGAGGAGTTTGGTGGCCAGGGTCGTACGTTAAACTTAACCTGGTGCTCTTCGAGCCACGCACGTACACTGCATGCTGTGTGATATATTGCATTGTGCTGCTGGTAGGTGGCATCTTGGTGAGGAATGACAAACTACCTAGGTGTGGACATGGTACCCCAAGGACACAGAAGGTGAGTTACATTGTCATTAAATTTCATCACAATTCTGGCCAACCCCGTCGTGGATGTGTCACACGATAGTAAGGTCATCATAGTCCCCTCTTACCCACGTCTTCCTCATCTCTTAACGCCTCCGCGGAATCGCGATGCTAAGTGTTGAAATGGGGCGGCTTTACTGTGAGTGGCAGAGGAAAACATTTCAGACACAGAATCTATACGAAAAGACCTCAGGAGCTGCCAAAAAGGACGTCAATGAAACCACCTCTTCTATAGCGGTGTTGATTCCCACGCATTCCGCTGCCGAAAACATCGCTTGCTTTGCAATGTCCAACGGGACGACGCTCTCGACGACTTTTGACACTTATGACACCAGATAGAAAGACCAGTGAGTGCTCACGCTTTTCATTTCTCCTGTTTCGCGCCCTAACCCTCATGTGTGGCGGTGGCGTGGCGGCAGGGGTGGGGGGTGGGGGGTGGGGGTGGGGGGGATAGGGGGGGAGGAAGTAGGGGGGGGGAGTTACAGAAATCCAAATTTTACACACATGTGAACAAATAGGCAGAAGGTCCCTCTAAGGACTCAAATTTCAACAGCCTCGGTATCAGTTGCCCAGCTTTGTCGCGCACTTTAAAAATTTGCATGTGCAGAGCCAACATCAGATGATAATAGCAGCACCTGCAGCAGGCTACAGTGCTCTCTTTCGACTGTTAGTAGGCTTGTGGAACGGGAAGGGTTGTCAAGGGGATGCCTCTCTGCAAGTGCTGTACGTAGCCTGTTTAAATGTTTGTATGTTGGCAGCGCTTTAGACTGCATTAATATCACAGCGCTGTGCGTCCTCTGTAGGAGACTCGGTAGCTGGTCGGACTCGCAGTTAGAAGTTAATAGTTAGCGATAAAAATGGCTCTAAGCACTATGGGACTTCGCATCTGACATCATCTATGCCCTACACTACTTAAACCTAACTAACCTAAGGACATCATACACATCCATGCCCGAGGCAGGATTCAAACCTCCGACCGTAGCTTGGCATCTGACATCATCTATGCCCTACACTACTTAAACCTAACTAACCTAAGGACATCATACACATCCATGCCCGAGGCAGGATTCGAACCTCCGACCGTAGCAGCAGCGCGATTCCGGACTGAAGTGTCTAGAACATCTCGACCACACCGGCCGGCTAATAGTTAGCAGTGATGGAGATTAGAAGCAGTGTTAGCGCGAACAGACGGTCTGGACGCGTGTCCGTCAAGGAGATTTAATATTTGTTGGACATGGATTGTAAAATGTGGGTAATGGTATTGTTATTATTATTATTATTATATGATTTCTGGAACTGGATGTCACATGATTGAGGTAAAATCTGCTCTGCGACAAAATCTTTCCTTTGATAACCACTTGCCTATTAGTAGTTAGAGCCTTCAGTAGTTACAATCAGGCCAGTGTTCGAAAAGAAATGGTAAAAACAAGTAAAGCATTCATCAGTTTAAGTAAAAACGTAGAAGTTTCACCTTCTCAGTTACATCAGTCCAAGTAAAAAATCTATATTTAGAAGTTACAGTGCTTAAGACTCCGTCGAGCGTTGAACAGGTACGTTTATAAAGTGCTCAACTAAGATGACCAGGAGAGACTGAGAGAGTTGCCGAACTCCATTGTCTTAGATGGAGCCTTTTCAGGTCTTTTTTTTCACACAAGTGTTAAAGTCGCTTCCCCTTCCCGCTCGCTCGTGATCACGCCACATGAGGGCGCGAAGCAGGAGAGCTGAAAAAGGCTAAGCACCCTTAGCTGCCCTGACTCGCGTTCAAATTTCCTCGAATGTTTCTGAATGCTCCCTGGTGTTCCATCCTGTATATCAAAGAAAAAATTTCCGTCGCCCTGCACTGCAAAGGTGCCAATAATATTCTGTGCGGTTGAACCCACACAATTCCTATGTTGAGTTGTCCGAGGGGACGCCATCAGTATCAAAGGATGTCGACAGCGTCATTTTGTTGTACAACACACTGCAAATTGTCGTTTTCGACCTCAAAATGTTTGAAAAATTAATGTCCTAAGAGAAGGACTGCTTTCATTGACGCCCTTTACGCTGCAACCTGACGCCTTTTCGCATCGATTCGGCGCAGTGGTGTGTTTTAAGTGGTTTCCTCGCCCACCCCTAAGAAACCGAATGAAGACAAAGCTTGGCGTCGCCGTTCTGATACCCATCGTAGAGGCGTCAAAAGGAGAACAACCTTCCCACATTGGTTTAAAAATTCGGTGTTTGTCGAAAATTCGGCTAAGAAGCTACAAATGTTGAAAATGGACATAGTACGAAGCAAGAATAAAACGAAGAATAATTTTAAGCCGTGCAACCATAAATAACACGCAAGAGATGTTGTAAAATATGTTTAGGGATCCGATAATTATGATACAGGGCTGAAGAATTTATTTCCTTGAAGTGAAGTAGTCAGCACAACCGTTTATAGTAACGTGGATGATGGTGTACCGGCGGAAATAAGTGAAGCTATCTGTGAAGGCGGCATAGCTGTAGTCTCGTCAGCTGGAAAGTAATTTTGTGGTGTATCGACGGAAGTATATGAAGATATTTGTGATGACGGCGTTGCAATGGTCTCATCAGTTGGTGAGGAATTTTATTATGTATTGGTGGAAGCAAGTGGTTTATTGTTACATGATGTTTTAGATGATCAAGTTACGAAAGTTGAGGCTGTTGATTTAGATATCTCGAAGAAAGGTACTTGTGCATTTATTTCTACCAGTGGAAGACAAGCCGATGGCTCTTGATGAAAGCACAAAATATGAGGGAGATGCGGATGGACGAAACCGAAAGTACTGCTTTAGGTAACAGATGAGAATGCAAACTATCGGAGAAATCTTAGAGCGGAGAAAATGTAACGTAGACAGAGTTTGGCGGCATTCATGTGTAGGTGAATTCTAATGTGAAACGATGCTGTAGCGACAGTTTATATTGTGTACCCTTGGAGGTCGACGGATTTATTGGTGGTGATTTGTACAGTGTACCGACGGATGTAGTGGATCATTAAGTAACGAAGTTTATGAGTTATCGGGAAACGATAACAGAGTTATTTGTGATAAAGTTTGTGATGATTCGGCAGAAATAGCTGACGTTTTGAATAGGAGAAGCCAAGTTTTAAGTTGTGTGGTTAATTGTGAGGGTGTTGGAGCTGCTGATATGAGACAATATGTTTTATTCTGTTAGGGAACGATGAAACGATGGATTTTGCGAAAGAGGCCTCACCTGCAGAGTGTCTGGGACCGCAGCTCGGCTCTGCTCCTCCTCTTCCACGTCCTCCTCCATCTCCTCGTATCCGGCGCCCTGGCAGCATAGGTTCCTGATGTGATGGAAGATCTGCATAAACATAACAATGTGTGAGACAGTGGCCAGAGCAAGCGAAATGCAATGCAGTTTAATATATTCTGATGATGCTATAAAGTACAGGTCATGCGTGAATTACGAGCTTTGTCCTCTTTGCTGAAAACCACCTGAGTGTGTACCAAATCGTGTGGAACCTTAGTTTCGCAGCCCTCGGGATCGTCAGTATAACAAATAAAAGTTGAAGTTCCAGATAATGCAGCTACGTTACTAGCAGACAGCAGTTACCTTGTGTAATATAAACCCAATATATTCTGAGTCATCGATTCGGTAGGCTTAACAACCCCTAGAAATCTTCCGCCCTATAATGCCATTACTACTATTTACCTTTCACTTCATCGTACCAAATAAGAACTGAGAACATGTCATCCTCTCAGTCTATATCTTTACAGCGGTGGCACAACAGACGAAGAATGTAGAAAGAAACTAGAGGTAGTTTTAGTCAATCATAAAACCAAATCAAAAGCTACTTTTCTTTATGAGAAGGCACATACATACAAATGAAACAGACAGCAAGGTGACAGCATTTAGTCTTATTTATTTTCACAGGAGCATTGCAACGATTAAGAAAATATATCTGATAAAAAGGAAGAATTAGGAAGGGATGTACACTGATCAGCCAGAACATTATGACCACCTACCTATTAGCCGGTCTGTTCACCTTTGGCACGGATAACTGTGGCGACGCGTCATAGCGTGGAAGTAGCGAGGCTATGGTGGGCCGCTAGAGGGAGCTGACACCACATCTGCACACACTCAAATCTCCTAATTCCTGTATATTCCGGGGAGAGGGGTGACGAGGTCTGACGCCGCGTTCAGTCACATCCCAGATGTGTTCGATCGGGTTCAGTGCACAAGGGAGTCGTCATCTTCAAACCTTGTTCCACGAAGAGAGTCTTTCAGTTTCCCAAAGAGATGATAGTCTCATGGAGCCAGGTCAGGACTGTAATGCGGGTGTTTCAGAGTTGTCCCTCCGAGTTTTATGATCGCTTCCATGGTTTTTTCACTGACTTGTGGCCGTGCATTGTCGTGCAACAGCAAAACATCCTGCTTTTGCCGATGTGATCGAACACGACTCAGTCGAGCTTGAAGTTTCTTCAGTGTCGCCACATATGCATCAGAATTTATGGTGGTTCCACTTGGCATGATGTCCACAAGCTAGAGTCCTTCGGAATCGAAAAACACCGTAGCCATAACTTTTCCAGCAGAAGGCGTGATTTTGTATTTTTTTTTTTTTTTCTTCTTGGGTGAATTTGTATGACGCCACTCCATTGATTGCCTCTTCGTCTCTGGTGAAAAATGATGGAGCCATGTTTCATCACCTGTCACAATAATTCCAAGAAATTCATCTCCACCATTATCGTACTGTTCCAAAAGTTCGCTGCACACCGTTTTTCAAAAATGGTTCAAATGGCTCTGAGCACTATGGGACTCAACTGCTGTGGTTATCAGTCCCCTAGAACTTAGAACTACTTAAACCTAACCAACCTAAGGACATCACACACATCCATGCCCGAGGCAGGATTCGAACCTGCGACCGTAGCAGCCTCACGGTTCCGGACTGCGCGCCTAGAACCGCGAGACCACCGCGGCCGGCCACGCCGTTTTTCTTGTTTCTTTGTGAGCCACTGTCAACATCCTGGGAACCCACCTAGCACAAACCTTTTTTAACGCCAACACTTTCAGTATTCTGCCAACACTTCCTTCCCCTATCCCAACGTAGCGTGACAATTCGTTCACTGTGATGTGTCTGTCAGCAGTCACCAGTTCGTTAACTCTCTGCACATTGTCTGGAGTGTGTGCAGTACGAGGCCTGCCGCTGCGAGGACAATCCTCAATATTGTCGTGCCCGCTTTCATCACGTAACATGCTTGCCCACCGACTAACTGCACTGCGATCGATAGCAGCATTTCCCATACACCTTTTTAAACCTCTTGTGGATGTTTACCACTGTCTCGTTTTCACAGCACATGAATTCTATGACAGCACGTTGCTTCTGACGAACGTCAAGTGTAGCAGCCATCTTGAAGACATCCTGTGACGGCGCCACTCACGGGAACAGGTTGACCTAAGTTTGAAAACAAGCGGGAAGGATGTATCTACACAATGTAAAACTTTCACACATGCAGAATGAAAACTGTATTTTTACAAAAATTAAGGAGTGATCCTCGTATTCATTCTGTGTCACCAAACTCATAATTTGATAATAATTTTTTAATTAATTAACGTTCTATACTTGTTTTGAGGTAGGAATCGGGTAATGCCTCCATGCATTTTTGCACGTCCAGCCACTTATGCATCAAAGGATTAAATTTATCGACGCTTTCGTGACCATCGGAGGGTGCTATAGTGTCCAGTCGTCGAAGCGATAGCGACACCAGAACTGTACTGTAGACCTGCGTGGGTTTCCCCTTGTAAGCGACCTAGGCTAAGACACGTGCCACAGGCCTGGGGCGCCGCGCCAAGGGCCACACCGACCTCCGGACGGGCCACTAATCGAATCTGGATCCCCGTCCGCCTCGCGAAGGAGGCCCCGGTTGCGATAAATAGCGCAGTCGAAGCCGCTAACGGCGCCTCTCCGTCTCTGTGCGCTGAGGGATGGGAGCCGCCGGGCCCACTAAATCCACCCCCTCCCCTGCCCGCCCCTACAGGCGGCTGGGCGAGTGATGGAGCGCCGTGATTCTGAAATCAGTACTCCTGCCGGCCTACCAGCGAGCCACCGTTCACCTGTTGGTCGGCAGTGCAAGCAGTTTGAACCGTGACTCCGAATGGAGTCGAAATTTGAATATGGTGGCAGAGACAAAGATTCTGGACACTTCATGAAGTGTAATAATCTACGTGTCGTTCGCTGTTTTTAAGGTGAATGGGCCCTTTACCTGACGTACACTATGTGATCAAAAGTATCCGAACACCTGGTTGAAAAAGACTTACAAGTTCGTGGCGCCCTCCATCGGTAATGCTGGAATTCAGTATGGTGTTGGCCCACCCTTAGCCTTAATGATAGCTTCCACTCCCGCAGGCATACGTTCAATCAGGCGCTGGAAGGAAACTTCCTGGCAAATTAAAACTGTATGCCGGACCGAGACTCGAACTCGGGACTTTTGCCCTTTGCGGGCTGTTGCTTTGCCATCTGAGCTATCAAACCACGACTCACGCCCTGTCCTCGCAGCCGTCGTGCTTGGGTAGCTCAGATGGTAGAGCACTTGCCCGCTAAAGGCAAAAGTCCCGAGTTCGAGTCTCGGTCGGGCACACAGTTTTAATTTGCCAGGAAGTTTCATATCAGCGCACACTCCGCTGCAGAGTGAAGATCTCATTCTGGAAACATCCCTCAGGCTGTGGCTAAGCCATGTCTCCACAATATCCTTTCTTTCAGGAGTGCTAGTTCCGCAAGGTTCGCAGGAGAGCTTCTGTAAAGTTTGGAAGGTAGGAGACGAGATACTGGCAGAAGTAAAGCTGTGAGGACGGGGCGTGAGTCGTGCTTGGGTAGCTCAGATGATAGAGCACTTGCCTGCGGAAGACAAAAGTCCCGAGTTCGAGTCTCGGTCCGGCACACAGTTTTAATTTGCCAGGAAGTTTCATATCAGCGCGTACTCCGCTGCAGAGTGAAAATCTCATTCAGGTGCTGGAAGGTTTCTTAAAGGATTGAAGCCAATTCTTCACGTAGTCCTGCACTGAGGAGAGGTATCGATGTCGGTCGGTGAGGCTGGAACGATTTCTGTGTTCCAAAACATCCCAAAGGTCTTCTGTAGGATTCAGGTCGGGATGCTATTGTCGTGCAACCACTCCTCCACAGGCCGTGCATCATAAACAGGTGTTCGATCGTGTTGAATGGTGCAGTCGCCATCCCCAAATACCTCTTCAAAAGTGGGAAGAAAGAAGATGCTTAAAACATCAATGTAGGTCTGTGCTGTGATAGTACCAAGCAAACTAACACTACCACACCACAACACCACCGCCTCCGAATTTTACTGTTGGCACTACACACGTTGGCAGATGACGTTCACCGAGCATTCGCCATGCCCACACACTACCATCGGATCGCCACATTGTGTACCGTAATTCGTCACTCGACACAACGTTTTTCCACTGTTCAATCGTCAAATGCTTACGCTCCTTACACCAAACGAGGCGTCGTTTGGCATTTACTGGCTTGATGTGTGGCTTATGAGCAACCGCTCGACTATGAAATCCAAGTTTTCTCACCTCGCGCCTAAGTGTCATATTACTTGCAGTGGATCCTGATGCAGTTTGGAATTCCTGTGTGATGATCTGGATAGATGTCTTCATATTACACATTACGACCGACTTTAACTACCAGCGGTCTTTGTCAGTCAACAGACGCGGTCGGCCTGTACGCTTTTGTGCTGTACGTGACACTTCACGTTTGCACTTCTATATCACATCAGAAACAGTGGACCTAAGGATGCTAAGTAGTGTGGAAATCTCGTGCACAGACGTATGATACAAGTGACACCTTACTACGTTCGAAGTCCGTGAGTTCCGCGTAGCGCTCCATTCTGCTCTTTCACGATGTCTAATGGCTACTGACGTCGCTGAAACGGAATATCTAGCAGTAGATGGCAGCACAATGCACCTAATATGAAAAACGTATGTTTTTGGGGGTGTCCGGATACTTTTGATCACCCTTTTTTTTTTTTTTTTTTCTTTTTTTTTTTTTTTTGTCATCAGTCTACTGACTGGTTTGATGCGGCCCGCCACGAATTCCTTTCCTGTGCTAACCTCTTCATCTCAGAGTAGCACTTGCTACTTACGTCCTCAATTATTTGCTTGACGTATTCCAATCTCTGTCTTCAAAATGGCTCTGAGCACTATGGGACTTAACTTCTGAGGTCATCAGTCCCCTAGAACTTAGAACTACTTAAACATAACTAACCTAAGGACATCATACACATCCATGCCCGAGGCAGGATTCGAACCTGCGACCGTAGTGGTCTCTGTCTTCCTCTACAGTTTTTGCCCTCTACAGCTCCCTCTAGTACCAAGGAAGTCATTCCCTCATGTCTTAGCAGATGTCCTATCATCCTGTCCCTTCTCCTTATCAGCGTTTTCCACATATTCCTTTCCTCTCCGATTCTGCATAGAACCTCCTCATTCCTTACCTTATCAGTCCACCTAATTTTCAACATTCGTCTATAGCACCACATCTCAAATGCTTCGATTCTTTTCTGTTCCGGTTTTCCCACAGTCCATGTGTCACTACCATACAATGCTGTACTCCAGACGTACATCCTCAGAAATTTCTTCCTCAAATTAAGGCCGGTATTTGATATTAGTAGACTTCTCTTGGCCAGAAATGCCTTTTTTGCCATAGCGAGTCTGCATTTGATGTCCTCCTTGCTCCGTCCGTCATTGGTTATTTTACTGCCTAGGTAGCAGAATTCCTTAACTTCATTGACTTCGTGACCATCAATCCTGATGTTAAGTTTCTCGCTGTTCTCATTTCTACTACTTCTCATTACCTTCGTCTTTCTCCGATTTACTCTCAAAGCATACTGTGTACTCACGTAGTGTATGTTAAATAGTCATCCTCCAAAAAATGAATAAGGAACCCTAGGCAGACACTAACGAAATGCTAATTAACCCTCCAAAATAATGAATTTGAAATCTAACGAACACTAAGAGAAAAAACAATCACAATTACTTCGGTTTATTCCGGCGAAGTTATTGATAAGACAGCTGACAAACAATGGCATTATTAATGTTACATTCCAGTGACAAAAGTTATAGGATACCTCCTGATATTTTTTCAGACCTCCTTTGCCCAGCGTAGTGTCCAACTCGACATGGTAAGGACTCAACAAGTCATTGGAAGTTCCCTGAAAAAATATTGAGCCATGCTGTCTCTATAGCCGTCCATAATTGCGAAAGTGTTGTCGGTGCATTATTTCGTGCACGAGCTGACCTCTCGATTATATCCCATAAAAGTTCGATGAGATTCATATCGGGCAATCGGAGTGGCAAAACCATTCCCTAGAAGTGTCCAGACTGTTCTTCAAACCAGTCGTGAACAACTGTGGCACAGTGACATCCATAAAAATTCCATCGATATTTGGGACAAAATGGTCTCTAACAAGGGAACCTCCCCACCGCACCCCCCTCAGATTTAGTTAAAAGTTGGCACAGGGATAGGCCATGAAAAACTGAACACAGATCAATCGAGAAAACAGGAAGAAGTTGTATGGAACTATGAAAAAAATAAGCAAAATATACAAACTGAGTAGTCCGTGTGCAAGATATGTCACATCAAGGTAGGTGTGCACTGAGGAGCACCGTGGTCCCGTGGTCAGGTACGGAACGGAAGGTCCCCGGTTCAATCCTCCCTCGAGTGAAAAGTTTTAATTTTTTATTTTCAGACAATTATCAAAGTTCATGCACTCAGACATGATCAACTTCGCTCTCCAAAATTCCAGGACATGTTCAGATTTGCTTGGACACATGCAGGATTTGACGGTCTACACACGGAAAAACTTGAAAACGTTAAAAACGTATGTTTTGACAGAGCACAGGGAAAAATGTGCGACTGTGAAACTGTTGCATTCATTTGTTGCCGTTTATGTGACAAACTCTTATGTTTTCATCACTTTTTTGGGAGTGATTATCACATCCACAAGAAAACCTAAATCGGGCAAGGTAGAAGAATCTTTTTACCCATTCGCCAAGTGTGCAAGTTAGGTGGGTCGACAACATATTCCTGTAATGTGACGCACATGCCGTCACCAGTGTCGTATAGAATATTTCAGACGTGTTTTCCTGTGGAGGAATCGGTTGACCTATGAATTTGCGATCAAATGTTTTCGGTTCCTATTGGAGAGGCACATCCTTTCGTCTACTAATCGCACGGTTTTGCGGTGCTGTCGCAAAACACAGACACTAAACTTATTACAGTGAACAGAGACGTCAATGAATGAACGGTCAGATCGTAACTTTGCGAAAATAAAGTAAGTAAAATTTTTACTCGAGGGAGGGACTCGAACCAAGTACCTCTCGTGCCGCAGTTACTCACTCTAACCACGGGACCACGGCGCTCTTCAGCTTACATAGTCCTTGTGTTGCATATCTTACAATTGGACTACTCAGTTTGTATATTTTGCTTATTTTTTCATAGTTCCACAAAACTTCTTCCTGTTTTCTCGATTGATCTGTGTTCAGTTTTTCAAGGCCTATCCACTGTGTCAATTTATAACTAAATCTGAGGCGGGTGCGATGGGGAGGTTCCCTTGTAAGTAGACTAACATAGCCATTTCCAGTCAATTACCATTTCCATTGGATCAATTGGAGTCAGCCCACGCTATAATGGAACCACCACAATCTTGCACATTGCCTCTTGACAACTTGGGCCATAGCTTCACGGGGTCTGCACCACACTCGAATCCTGCCATCAGCTCTTATCTAACGGAGACTCATCTGACCACATCAAGGTTTTCCAGTCGCCTAGGGTCCAACCGATATGATCACGAGCCTAGGCGACGTCGTGCTGTTAGCAAAGGCACTCGCGTCGATCGTCGGTTGCCATACCTCATTAACACTAAATTTCACCGCATTCTCTTAACGGATACGTTCGTCGTAGTCCCATATTTATTTCGCCGGTTATTTCGCGCAGTGTTGCTTGTCTTTTAGCACTGACAACTCTACGCAGTCACTGCTCTCGGTCCTTAAGTAAAGGCCATCGGCCACTGCGTTGTCTGCGAGGAGAGGTAATGCCTGAAACTTGGTATTCTCGGCACACTCTTGAACTTTGGATCTCGGAGTACTGAATATCCTAACCATTTCCGAAATGGAATGTTCATGCTTCTAGCTCCAACTATCATTGCGCATTCAAAGACTGTTAATGCCCTTCGTGCGACCGTAAACCAGCTGAGTATAGATGACAACTCCGCCAGTGCAGTGCTCTTTTAAAGCTTGTGTACGCAATACTCCCACCACCTGTATATATGCGTACAGCTGTCCCATGACTTTTGCCACTTCAGTGTATAAAACCATGGTACATGTGGAAAAAAGAGTCGGGAGGGAAAGTTTCTTATAATCGCGAATATCCATACTACAAGAACATTGTCAAAGCCAGACTGAAAAATTTCCAGAAACTGGGTTATGAATGTACATGTCCACTTCATACACTCAGGTACTGACTATTTGCCTGAAAATCTGGGACATTACTGTGAGGCAACGAAAACCCTTTCACTAGGACATTAAGGAGATGGATAAGAGGCACCAAGGAGAAGAAATGAATGTATGATGTTCGGCTATAGTTAGGTGTTGAAGAGAAGCAGTGAAGATGAAGGAAATGAACAAAGAGGAAATTCGAAAATTTAATGTAACAGACGACTCATAAAATATCCAAGAGAACTCCGTGTAGTGTTTTTAGTTACTTTTCTACAGACATCAAACAGTAATTATAAAGATATAGACCTTCTGCTTCTTCTTTTCTTCTTCTTCTTCTGCTTCTTCTTCTGTAAGTAGGCTGTTTAGGTTTTTATGCTGGTAACGCCATGTAGCGCTCGATATAGGTTTTTATGTTGGTAACGCCATTTAGCGCTCTATATGAAAATCACTGACTGCGCTGTGTGAAGGCTGTGGTTGGTTTGCATTGTTGGAGTAGTATTCGCCATTGTAGTGTTGGGCAGTTGGCTGTTAACAGCGCATAGCGTTGCTCAGTTGGAGGTCAGCCGCCAGCAGTGGTGGATGTGGGGAGAGAAATGGCGGAGTTTTAAGAGCGGATGATCTGGACGTGTGTCCATCAGAGACACAGTAAATTTGTAAGACGGGATGTCATGAACTGCTATATATATTATGACTTTTGAACACTTTTAAGGTAAATACATTGTTTGTTCTCTATCAAAATCTTTCATTTGCTAACTATGCCTGTCAGTAGTTAGTGCCTTCAGTAGTTCGAATCTTTTATTTAGCTGGCAGTAGTGGCGCTCGCTGTATTGCAGTAGTTCGAGTAACGAAGGTTTTTTTGAGGTAAGTGATTTGATAAAGGTATAGGTTAATGTTAGTCAGGGCCATTATTTGTAGGGATTATTGAAAGTCAGATTGCGTTGCGCTAAAAATATTGTGTGTCAGTTTAGTGTTGATCAGAATAGCTAAAGAGCGAAATGTCTGAGTACGTTCAGTTCTGCTCGGCTGTTTGAAAATCAAATAATGTAAGAGGTTAATCTGCATAGCAATTCATTAAGTTTTCTAAGGGGACGTTTCACTTCTTCTTCTTCTGCCCTTCAGGTATTAGACCTTCCCAGACTTCTTCCGCCTACCGGATTATAATCTCTGACTTCGTAAGGTAGTCTGTCACTTCTGACACAGGCCATGTAACTAGAGCACATATGCGAGGATTTGCACAACGCTATTAAAGACGAGACACATGGATCGAAGTCGGTAGTACGGCAGTAAACGGTAGAACAGACCTGGCTTGAAATCCTAGGACACAGTGTACGCTTACGGTAGGTGTGGGTTGCTGTAACTCAGTGATACACGATCGCAAATATTCTAGTAATCTGTGCTTTTTTGTGTTCAAAACTACTTAATCTGGGGTTATACCCGTATCTGCTCTCTGATACCTCCTATGCACATCTTAAAGGCTTACTGAATGCTAGGATTCTTGGTACAGCGATAATAATTAAAACTAACAGCCCGATTTTAATTATATTTACTGGTTCTACGTGGAGTCCTAAACCTAATGAATTTAAAAACGCAACGGACAACGGTAGCTGCACATGTAACCACCTGACTTCACACATTATCTTTGCCAAAGGGTATCTTTAGGCATCTTGGACAATGGAGTTTTGGCAGATAGCCAAACCCTCAGTCGCCCACTGTGCTGAGGTGGGACGAAGTGAATTCTGCTCCTGCCTGCTCTGAAGGACAGCTTTCAGCTTAAAACATATTTATTGCCCTCCGTTTCCCTTTTAAGTAAGCTTTCATGTGGCCTGAACCATCTAAGAAGAGCTCTCCACGTCTGAACAATGTTCAAATGTGTGTGAATTCCTATGGGACCAAACTGCTGAGCTCATCGGTCCCTAGACTTACACACTACTTAAACTAACTAAAGCTAAGAACAACACACACACTCATGCCCGAGGGAGGACTCGAAGCTCCGGCGAAAGGGGCCGCGCAGCCCGTGACATGGTGCCTCACACCGCGCGGCCACTCCCCGCGGCCAAGTCTGCAGAAAAAGTAAAGAAGGAGACGACGTAATTAGCTGAATAATTACTTTTAGTATTGAATGTTATCTCCAGTTATGATCCAGTATTAAAAGATCGTCTACATTGACCATGGGGATGTGCGTATAAACATTATAATATGTTACTTTCTTCTCTATATCTGTGTGATACGCAAATAGTTTTAATATCACACAGTTAAAATGACCTTAAAAATAGTCCGCTCTTTATTACGTTCTGGTGTGGTGGGACTGTCTTTCGCCTTATACCAAGGTCTTCAGGTGTCTGAGAACTATCTGTTGCACAGATACGATGCTTACATTATCTACATGACCCTGACTGCCAAATCGTCTGGAGTTCCATATGAATATTAATTGATTATTAGGCCGAAGGAGAAAATTACTCAACTCCGGAACGACCAATCAGGGTTTACACTTTACTAAACTTTTCAAGTAATTTTCTCTCAGGGGTTACATGTAGTTAAGAGATTACAAAAGGAGAGGAAGCACGTTGTAACGAAGTACCTGTATTATGAACATTTAATTAATACATGGGGCATACTCCTGAAACTGCATTTACATAGAACAGACACACAAATTCTAATCCTATGGTTCCGTACGAGCAAACACTAATAAAATACGATCATTGTTAGTCAACAAGGATTTGTGGCCTAAGGAAACGTCACATGGACACACACTTACTCACACACAAATATTCAAACCACCGAGTAACCGAAAGCAAAATATACCACTTGCCATTAAGATATGAATTTTCAAAACCAGCTCGTGACTCATATCGAAAACAGTTATGAAAGTTCATACATGAAGTGAATCGTGACTGTTTATCGCCCAAATTCGGTTCCATCTGAATTTACATAAACGATATTAAAATCACCATTTATGAAAATTCTACACAGTTCCTAATGATGGACTTTCCAAATCAAACTAACTCTCATCGAAAACAACACGTCATATTTAGTCGATCATGGAGCAGCGCCTGCAGCTGAGACTCATCTGTGCCCCGGTATGCTTTGTATAAAATCTAAGCTGCGTTGCCTCTGCGCACAGAGAGTGAACAAACTTGGGGGAGGGGGGAGGAAGGGGCGAGGAGGTGGGGCGGGGGGTACACTGACCAATCACCAAGATGAGTTTGCCAGTTAGAGAAGGCGTCTCTTCCGGTCAGAGGACAACAGATACAACGTATGGTTCTTTTGACCTATGGTTTTCCACTCTATTCAAGGGTTGATACTTTGAACCTGACATCCCAACATTTTGACTGAAAAGAGCAAATTGCATGGCCTATGGACACGTATGGCGACACAGTTTCACGTAGGACTCTCACCACCAGAGCTGACTTCGAAGATTATGTTCAATTGTCATCCCAGGCTGCTACTGCAAAGCTAATCCAAGAACTACTACTTCGATTTGCCCTGTTGCGTGCTTGTGCAATTACACTCACATTCATTCAGAACGAGTGATTATCCATGTCTGGGGCAGGTGATTATGGGTACATGTTGTGCTTTCAGTTGTAATTAACGTGAGGATAAATATACACAATTTAGGTTCCCAGTGTCATCTACTTCCCTGGCATGGACAATATGAACAAATGCAGGCAGAGAAAAGATAATCTGCTCAACTAGAAAAAGCAAAACCGCAAAATTGTGTGAGAGAAGGTTTGATTGACGCATTTCAACCAGTTTTACTACAGTATTGCTCACCGCCATTTTTGTTATTATGGGATCCCGCCCCCATAAACGTCATTATTTTACTTTACTTTGTGGATATAGTCATATGGCAGTTTAACGCTACTTTGCTTGGAAGGTAAGTTCCGTCTAGGAGATCATAAAACACAAATTCGAAGTAGGTTATCTGTCTATTCTAATACCTGCACGATGTTAGCTTTCCATTCACGCAGTAAATCATCTATATTGTAGTTTTACAGGTTGTGAGCGAAACGCCAAACCCTTGTCTGACGCCTCGCCCCACCCCAGTTAGTGATGGAATGCGCAGCCAGTCTCCATTTACAGTTCATGAGTTTGTTGTGTTTTACTATAGAGTTCTTAAAGTGTCCATTATAATTATCCGGGCTGTTATGCCGTGGTCGGTTGATGAATTTTGTCTCAATTCCCAACGTTTCGTCTCCGACTGCGGGAGACATCTTCAAGGGGGTCCGTAGGTCGATGGAAGGTCCAACACACCCACTGGCTCGCTACTGACTGCCGCTAAATTCCGTGTCCGCGCGCTCCCGCGCCGCGGTGTGACGTCACGTGTTTTGTAAACGTCAGTGCAATTGGCCGCTGTCCGTCGTCGTCGATAGCCATTGCCATCACCCAGAAGTGGACGGGTGGTACACATCTTCTTTAACACCGGCATCCATATACCGTTTAATTTCACGCTCTCCTCCTTTCCGTTGAAATTATTTGGGTGTTTAGCGATTTCGAATGCCTCCCTGTAGAGCCTTTCGTAGTATCCGCTTGTGGCCGCTAGTACTTGCGTCTCCTCGAAACGAATATTGTGGTTCCCTGGCTGGAAATCATGCTCCGCAACAGCTGATCGTTCCGTTTCTCCTCTTCTACAATTTCCCTTGTGCTCTTCCAAACGTTTAGAAACAGTTCTTTTAGTGGTACCCACATAAACATCACCACAGCTGCATGGGATCCTATACACTCCAGCTTTTTCCAAAGGTTTGCGAGCGTCCTTGGCAGGCTTAAGGTATTCCTGTATCTTCCTGGTGGGCTTGTAAATTACGGTAATATTCCGCTTCGTCAAGATCCTCCCTATTCTTTCCGTTACATTTTTAACAAACGGCAGGAAAACCTTAGATATTGCAGTAACCTGTTCGTCAGTATGATTTCTGCGTGGCTGCCTCAACGCACGTTTTATTTCGGCGGACGAATATCCGTTCTTCATTAGTGCATTGTGGAGATGTTCCATCTCAGCGTCGAGCAACTCAGGTTCACAAATATTTCTAGCTCTGTCCGCTAACGTCTTGATAACACCCCGCTTCTGTTGTGGGTGGTGGTTCGAATCCCGGTGCAAATAACGGTCCATGTGCGTGGGTTTGCTGTATACTGAGTGGCCCAAACTACAATTTTCGTTTCTAAAAACAAGCACATCGAGAAAATGTAATTTTCCGTCTACCTCCTCCTCCATTGTAAACTGAATTCTCGAGTTTATACTGTTCAGATGTTCGTGGAACCGGCTTAGTTCCTCCCTACCATGTCTTCTCAGCACAAACGTGTCATCCACGTATCGGAACCATACATTTGGTTTTTTTGCTGGCAGTACCTAAGGCCTGTTCTTCGAATTTCTCCATAAAGAAGTTGGCAATTACGGGACTTAGGGGGCTTCCCATAGCCACGCCATCCGTTTGCTCATAAAACTGTTCATTCCACTTGAAGTATGTGGTCGTCAAACAAGCGGATACTACGAAAGGCTCTACAGGGAGGCAATCGAAATCGCTAAACACCCAAACAATTTCAACTGAAAGGAGGAGGGCGTGAAATCAAACGGTATATGGATGCCGGTGTTAAAGAAGATGTGTACCACCCGTCCACTACCGGGTGATGGCAACGGCGATCAACGGCGACGGACAGCGGCCAATTGCACTGACGTTTTCAAAACACGTGACGTCACACCGCGGCGCGGGAGCGCGCGGACACGGAATTTAGCGGCAGTCAGTAGCGAACCAGTGGGTGTGTTGGACCTTCCATCGACCTACGGACCCCCTTGAAGATGTCTCCCGCAGTCGGAGACGAAACGTTGGGAATTGAGACAAAATCCATCAACCGACCACTGCATAACAGCCCGGATAATTATAATGGACATGATATTTCCGGCCATGAAAGTCTACATTTTAGTATCAGTTCTTAAAGTGTTTATTAGATGGGGTGGGTACCCCCTTTCCTTCATTATCTTCCACAGTTTTCCTCCACTAACTTAATCGAAGGCTATTTATGACTCATCAGATGTGAAGTGAGTCTCTCGATTAAAGCCCGCATGCTTTACATTTCCTGCTGTGTGACAAATACTGCTTTTGTTGTTGATCGTCGTCTATGGACACCCATTTGTTCTTCACTTAATAAACACACTGGTAAACACTGGAATGAAATTTCATTTGAATAATTTGTTCCTCAGCTACTTAAATCTTTAATTTTTTGAAAACTCAAGATGGGTTAGAACTAAATGAAACTAATTTTAAGTCTCAACAGTACTAACTGATTGTATAATACCTATTTTTGGGACATCATCTGACTATTTTTTTAAAAAAAAGCAGGCCTGTATTACCCATGCGTAACATAATGGTCAGCTTTGAGAGTTGCTTCTCACTCTTCACTTACCTATATTCATGGGGACTTGCATACTTCTTAAATAAACGCCATGTTTCATCTCTGTGTACTGTTAGGGAAATGAGGGAATGCTGTGATGTCCTGTGGAAGAAGACGCAGATCTAGGGGGCGGGGGATGGGGCGCTTGAGGGGGGGGGGGGGGCGCAAGCGTTCCATGACCCCCATGATAAAGCGAAAGTACTGGTACTGTACTAAACACAAACGTAAACAAATTGTTATTATTATTATTTTTATTATTATTATTATTATTATAAATTTGATACCTTATCAATATCACAGTAGCTGTCGATTGGTACATACAGCAACTACATGAACTGGCTCCGTACATCATCAGGTGCTTGTAGTCCGAAGATGACCACTTACACTGACTTGTAGTCTGAAGAAGGCCACTTACGTTCACTTGTAGTCTGAACAGGACCACTTACCCTGATACCGGTTACCATTATTCATAAATAAGCAACTGTTGTAATGTGGACTGAATTTGTTACATTATGATTATATTAAAACATTTATTTTATATTATTATTTATTAAATCCTAGGTATCTTTGGCCTTAAAAATGTGAGGATGGCTCTAAATTACACTGCTTGAACAAAAAAAAGGAGCACCCAGAAGTCAGTGTAACTTCGTACATGTACATGCCATGAGAGGGTATATTGGTGACTGCAATTCTGACACAGGTAGAATGACTGCCAGAATGCATTAGTGTTGGTCATTTTGTTAGCAGACCTGGTAGGGCCTATGAGGGGCATGAACGGCGCCAGATGTTGAGTGAGCACTGCGAGTGATGTGGAGATGCTATATACTTGTGTGAGACAGCATTACCAACATCTGACTGAGATTTGGCCATCTGGTTGAATCGAATAATGTCTAGATTTATTGGGCATTCAGTCGCGACAGTGGCCCGATGGACAGTATGGAATTTAACGACAGTGATAGTCGTCCTAAACCACGTCTGACCTCCACAAGGAAGGAACATCGTAAGTGCACCAAACACATCGTACTCCCTTCAGATCTGCACATATCATCTGAGAACAAGAAGTGAACTCCGTCCAACATACTGTGTCATCCCGCACCTTGGTCAGAGATTAGCAGCCGAACTAGGAAATTACGGCATGTCTGGAGTGGTGCCACGACCAGAAAGCATTAACAACTGATGAATTGTCGTCACACTGTATTCAACAATAAATCGTGGTTCTACCCTACTCCACATGACCATCGCTAGCTAGTATGGTAGAGGCCTGGAGAGAGGTCCCATTTTTCCAATGCTTTGAACAGGCAACGTGGTATTAGTCCTGGCATTATGGTGTGGGGCCATAGGGTATGATTTCACGTCATTGCTTGTAGTTATTGAGAGAACTCTGATGACACTATGATATGTCACGGACATCCTGTGTCTTCACCTACTATTCCGCCTGTAACAGTACCTTTTTGCCATTTTTCAGCATGACATTGCTCGTCCACACACGGCAGGTGTCAATAGGAACTGTGCGTGATGTTGAGATAATCCTATGGCCAGAAAGATTCCCAGATCTGTCCCCAATAGAACATATGTGGAACCAGTTCAGATGTCAGCTACGTACCAGTGCCAGTATCAAGCATATAGCACCAGCTGCAACAGATGTGGGCCAACTTGCCTCAGAAGAGAAGACAACGGATTTATGACGCCCTTTCCTATTGAATCAGTGTATGCACATGAGAGAGAGAGGCTGCAACGTCATACTGACACTGCTAAGTTCTGTATGAAAAAAAATGGTTCAAATGGCTCTGAGCACTATGGGACCAACTTCTGAGGTCATTAGTCCCCTAGAACTTAGAACTAGTTAAACCTAACTAACCTAACGACATCACACACATCCATGCCCGAGGCAGGATTCGAACCTGCGACCTTAGCGTAAGTTCTGTATGAATTTGATTCCATTTTGTAATCACTGAAATAACATCGCATACCCTCTCAACCTGTCGTTTTACTTCGTTTTCTTTTCCCCTTAGGGTGCTTCAGTTTTTTTTTTTTTTTTTTTTTTTTTTTTTTTTTTTTTTTTTTTTGTCTCCGTTGGAACGCAGAGAGGATTTAATTTGATTTGATTTATTACTCATTAGAGACCTGTTGCCTCGCACAGTAATTACAATGGAAGTAATATTAAATTAAAAATACATTAGAAATTTAAAGGAAAAAACACAAAAATTTTCGAATTTTAAGAAGATATCAAGATATATTATACGATAGACTTGGATAGTAAGGGAGAGAGAAATATTACCCTATCTGAAACAGCCTGGTCTGAAAGTCTCGGAAGTACTTCGGGCCTTATAGTCCTGCTTCACTACATTTTAATTTACGGATTAATATTCTTAAACACTAATTATAAAAACACTAAAACTATTATGTACATTGCGGAAAACACAGTTGCGTGTGACTGTGTTGATGTTATTGATTAACCATCAGTGCCTATATTAGCTGCCTTGAATTTTGCCTACTACTCGTATGTTGCTTATATACTAAGTGTTCAGTTACAACTGTTACATCACAACAGCCGTATAAGGAATGCGGATGGATACGCCTGCTGTTTATACTTAAGCTACACTCCTGGAAATGGAAAACAGAACACATTGACACCGGTGTGTCAGACCCACCATACTTGCTCCGGACACTGCGAGAGGGCTGTACAAGCAATGATCACACGCACGGCACAGCGGACACACCAGGACCCGCGGTGTTGGCCGTCGAATGGCGCTAGCTGCGCAGCATTTGTGCACCGCCGCCGTCAGTGTCAGCCAGTTTGCCGTGGCATACGGAGCTCCATCGCAGTCTTTAACACTGGTAGCATGCCGCGACAGCGTGGACGTGAACCGTATGTGCAGTTGACGGACTTTGAGCGAGGGCGTATAGTGGGCATGCGGGAGGCCGGGTGGACGTACCGCCGAATTGCTCAACACGTGGGGCGTGAGGTCTCCACAGTACATCGATGTTGTCGCCAGTGGTCGGCGGAAGGTGCACGTGCCCGTCGACCTGGGACCGGACCGCAGCGACGCACGGATGCACGCCAAGACCGTAGGATCCTACGCAGTGCCGTAGGGGACCGCACCGCCACTTCCCAGCAAATTAGGGACACTGTTGCTCCTGGGGTATCGGCGAGGACCATTCGCAACCGTCTCCATGAAGCTGGGCTACGGTCCCGCACACCGTTAGGCCGTCTTCCGCTCACGCCCCAACATCGTGCAGCCCGCCTCCAGTGGTGTCGCGACAGGCGTGAATGGAGGGACGAATGGAGACGTGTCGTCTTCAGCGATGAGAGTCGCTTCTGCCTTGGTGCCAATGATGGTCGTATGCGTGTTTGGCGCCGTGCAGGTGAGCGCCACAATCAGGACTGCATACGACCGAGGCACACAGGGCCAACACCCGGCATCATGGTGTGGGGAGCGATCTCCTACACTGGCCGTACACCACTGGTGATCGTCGTGGGGACACTGAATAGTGCACGGTACATCCAAACCGTCATCGAACCCATCGTTCTACCATTCCTAGACCGGCAAGGGAACTTGCTGTTCCAACAGGACAATGCACGTCCGCATGTATCCCGTGCCACCCAACGTGCTCTAGAAGGTGTAAGTCAACTACCCTGGCCAGCAAGATCTCCGGATCTGTCCCCCATTGAGCATGTTTGGGACTGGATGAAGCGTCGTCTCGCGCGGTCTGCACGTCCAGCACGAACGCTGGTCCAACTGAGGCGCCAGGTGGAAATGGCATGGCAAGCCGTTCCACAGGACTACATCCAGCATCTCTACGATCGTCTCCATGGGAGAATAGCAGCCTGCATTGCTGCGAAAGGTGGATATACACTGTACTAGTGCCGACATTGTGCATGCTCTGTTGCCTGTGTCTATGTGCCTGTGGTTCTGTCAGTGTGATCGTGTGATGTATCTGACCCCAGGAATGTGTCAATAAAGTTTCCCCTTCCTGGGACAATGAATTCACGGTGTTCTTATTTCAATTTCCAGGAGTGTAGATGTTGTGTAAGGTTGTCTGCAGTATGTGGTGGTGAAAGTGTTCGCTATCTGGCTGAGTGTGTGTTTCTGTACTGCTGTCTGTGTTGGTGTACGAATTGGAACTGCTGTCTTGCGTGCTTCTTGTGTGTTACAGTGTTCTATTATATGGCCGTGTCTGTCTATATCCGTCATGTAATGTCCTTGAGTCATAGTCAGCGATTTTATTTATTATCTCCCACTCGCCTTTGTCTCTTATTCCCGCGTCATCTCATTGTCATACTGCGTTGGTGTCTGGTGTGCTGCTCTGTATCGGTGACAACGTATTTGTTCTGGGGATCCACGTTCCATACATGTACAAATAGCCCTCTAACTGCGGCCTACGCCGTGTAAGTACGCAGGGTAAGGATCGTGATCTGTCAGAAAGCGGACCATACCGCGGCTGGGATTGATATCGCTTAGTCTCAGACGTTCCGGGATGTTCGGGAAGAAATGATATACCCCTATCGCTTAACTCCCATTCCCTTTGCCAGGTATCAACCTGCCATTTAACGAGTTGGCGCTTCTCGCTGGTGTCCTGTCCGGTAATCTCGGTTACCTTATCCTGTGTCCCCCTCCTCAGCCAGCACATTGCAGCCCGAGACCGAATGGTTACATCGGTAGGAAAGGTTCCAAGCACCACGCAGAGTGATTCCACTGATGTGTAGTTGAAAACTCGTGACAGTCTTACCAGGGCACTTCTCTGCCCTCGCTGCACGATGTTCCTATTCGTCACCCATGCACTGGCTGCAGAAAAGACCACAGAGCGCACAATGGTAAGTTTCCAGTGAGTGTAATGGCACCCTGAAGTGTGTTGTGTTAAGTCTGGCCAGCTTGTGCATGATCTTGGCAGCCCTGTCAGTCGTTGTTCTGATGTGGTCGTCAAAGGACAGTCGTTCGTCGAGTTATACAGTATGATATCGTGTTTTCCGTTGTCCACGTATGCTAATGCCGTGTAGTTTTATGGTTGGATTACTTTGTAGTGTTCCTTTGAGTAGTTTATAAACTGTTTTGTGTAGAGCCATCTGAAGTTTCTTATGTTTGCACCACTGGCTGATGTTTGTGAGTACCTGTGTTGACAGGTGTTCGAGTTGCGCTGATGAGGCTGCAGAGACCACCACCAGGAGATCGCCTGCATATGTTTTCGTCCTGTTCGCACGGTTACCTCCATCCGTTTGATGTAGAACGGATCCAAAGGCAATATCCTAAAAGACGGGGCCATAGATTGATCCTTGTGGGCAACATCACTTTCTGACTTACCGCGCCATTCAACCATCCCGTTTCTATAACAGTCCGAGAGGCTATAGTAGAGGGCCGTAGCTACCAATATTTCTCTGAGTCTTGCAAACATTGCAAGCCACCAGAGATTATCAAAGGCGACCGAAATGTCTATAATAATAGCACCTGCGTATTTGCTTTCTATGTTATTAGTAGTGGTTCGTACTTTCTGAGGGATCCTTGCTCTCTGACTTTTTCATTATGACGGCATTTGTTGTTTTCCAAAGCGCAGTTACCCGTCCCAGCCGTAGCGCTTCGTTGAGTAAATTCGTCAGGTATGCAACAATCCGTTGAACTACAATTTTCAGTGTCTCATATTGGATACCATCTGGCCTGGGGACTTTTCTGTTCTTTAGTTTGGCAATCGCAAGTGTGGCCTCCTCACATACAAAAGTAATAATGACGGTGCCATTTTCATAGCAAGAGTTCATTAAGGTTCCCTGTCCAGTATGAATCTGTTCCTCTGATTGTTGCTCGTCATCGAGGAGATGTTTGTTTATCAGAAATTCCGCAGAACTTTCCCATCCTCTGCTATGGCACTGGTATTCGTCTCAGCGTTGCTAAGACTAGTGGTGTCTTCAGACGCTCCGTTTGTATTTTGAAGGGTTCCCCCCAAAGGTTGGTTTGGAGCTGCTTCTGCACATGTGTGTTCCAATGTTCTTCTCGTGTTTTTTGTTACTCTTGTTTGTAGCGTTGTTTTGCTTCCCTGAACTGTATGAGTCTGACATCTCTGTCCATTGTTGTTATCTCTCTATGGTATCATTTCCGTTTCTTTCTTGCTTCTTTGCGCACCCTTGTTAGTCTTCTAGTCCATAGTATGTTTAGCGTTCGTCCTGTATCAGCGGTCGGAATTGGAGCCCTTTGTGTTTTTGCAGTAAGTCAGTCAAAATTTGCTCTTTGTAATCCACTGACGCTCCAACTGCATGTAGGGGGAAGGCCTCACTCAGCTTAGTTTTGCCCAGTCCGCCTTATGAAACAACAATCGTTGATGTCTGTCCTGTGTGGCTGTGTATATCTGTGTGCCTATGTTCATGATGATACCGCTGTGGTCGTTGTGAGTAGCGCCATCCATGACCTAACTCCCCGTTATAAGTGGCAGTGCATTTGCATTTGTAATTGTTCTGTCAATTCTGCTGCTGGCTCCCGATGGCGTTATGTAGGTGGGTGGCTGATTCGGACTGTTGAAGATGTACATGTTGTGTTCAATTAACACCTCATGGACTTGGTGCCCCGGTCGTCCGTTGTGTCAGAGTACCATATAGCTGACCTAGAATTTATGTCTGCAGCTACTAGTAAGTTTCAGTTATTGGTATATTTGACAATGGCTCTGATGTAACATATTTGGTGCAACGTCGTGCAAGTACTGTGCATATAACGACGCAATAATACACTTCTTGCCTTCGTGCACGATTTCCACTGTTTTAGGTGTTCGGTACATAGATGAGCATCTGTGTAACTGTAAAGTTTCGATTTGTGACAGCCATCGCAATCTACGCATTCGGTGTACCTGTAACGATGGTTTATTTTTCGTCAGAATCTACTAGTTTGCCGTTCCTGGTGTAGGGTTCCTGCAAGGAGACTACATCCCCGTGCACTGCATCCACTAGTTTGGTAACTCCGCGCTAACTAGTGTGTGGTTGTTTCCATTCTGTTGCAAGAGTTTCATTGACAGCGGGTATATACAAAACATTTAGGTCCCTCTTCATTGTAATCGAAATATACTCGTCCATGGGCCATCGCAAGGTCTTTGTACACATTTTCTAGACTGAGCTTTTCGCCCTTTCTAGTGCAGGCTTTGCGTAGTAGCTCAGTCAGTTCTTTAATGTCTGTCGGTATATTGGCTGATTTCAACAAAAGTCTGTGTCTGCCCGGTCGTCGGATAGCAGATTGTGGCACCTTTTGAGTCGCCACTTCTAGCCGCAAGCCGCAATGCTGTTTGGAAGGTGTCTCTTTTTTCTTGCTTCGAAAGGCGTATATTTTCTTCCAGTTTTAAAATGTCATCTGTTGCCCAAGTGCTGTGTTCTTTGTCTAGAAATGATCGTTCTCTCGCTGTCTATTCGGGCTGGGAGTGTGTTGTGGGTGACTATGTTTTGTGTCATATTTTTCTGTTCGAGCTTAGTGATTGAAACTGTGTTGCGTTGTCTGTTTGTTCGTGTTCTTTTGGAATCCTCAAGTTTTGACTTTTTTCTTTCATGCTGTTCATCATCATGCGTTGTGATATTCGGTGCTGTTTTATTTGTGTTTCAGGACCCCCCTGAGATGAACGTCACTGGTTTGATGTAGGTTTTACACTTTTCGGTGTTCAAATGGTTCAAATAGCTCTAAGCACTATGGGACTTAACATCTGAGGTCATCAGTCCCCTAGACTTAGAACTACTTAAACCTAACTAACACATGGATATCACACGCATCCATGCCCGAGGCAGGATTGGAACCTGCGATCGTAGCAGCAGCGCGTTTCTGGAATGAAGCGCCTTGAACCGCTCGGCCACAAAGCTGGCTTTTTGGTGTTGTATACCCTGTTGTGTTTCAGTGTGTCATATTTCTGTTCAGTCACGGAGCTTTTTTCTATGTCTGTGTTTTGGGTGTATCTTTGGGTGTCTGTACAAGTTTCATGAGCTGTGGAGTTTTCGGTGCATGTGTCATCATTAATTTCGTGATGTTCTTGTTTGCGATGTCTACGCTTTCCGAAATCATTACAAACTAATTCTGTTTCGAATTCTTCTATTCTTAATAATAACCATGTCTGCATGGTTGCCCATTGGTACATTTCACATTGTAAGTGCCTTGCTTCCTCATAATCCTAGGCACCTTGCATGCACAGTAGAGCGATGTGTTCCGTTGTCTGTAAGTAATGACGCTGAACCGCGTCGCTGGCAACCAATGACGGGAGGATTTCGGTATCATCTAACGTGTGCCGGAGGAAGCTCATTTCTTACCGTCATGCAATTGCGTGCGCCATGAACTTGCCCTCGTATCTGGAGACTTGTGTTCCCAGTGGTGAATGTCTTCGTATGCACTGTCGAGATATGAGGAATGAAGTTCCTCTTGTCGTGTCGTGGTCTTCGAAGACGTAGTTTTGATCATTTTAGTTGTGTTAGTGACCAGTTTCTCAAGTAAATGTTCGTATGTGGGGCATTCCGGACCGCCTGCTTTCTTGCAAGCATGGTTTCTATACATACGAGGGTCATTCAATAAGTAATGCCCCAAATTTTTTCACATGACATATTTGTTGTTAAGAGTCAGGATTTGGTGACAATATACATCAACATGTTTTGTCCATGTCCTATTTTTCTACGTAGTCTCCATCACGTTCTATGGCCGTACGCCAACGTTGTGGAAGAGCATGTATTCCCTGCTGGTAAAAGCTCTTGTCCTGTAGGCGCAGCCATGTTTTCACTGCATGACTGACACTCTCGTCATCTTCAAAGTGTGTAACGATCCGTGACAGAAAGGCATCTCCGTCGGTCTCAAAAAGATCCAACAATTCAGATGAAAAGGCCTTTCTTTGAATCTTGTGGTACGCAGCGAGCATCCGTAGAATCAAAAATGGTTCAAATGGCTCTGAGCACTATGGGACTTAACATCTGTGGTCATCAGTCCCCTAGAACCTAGTACTACTTAAACCTACCTAACCTAAGGATATCACACACATCCATGCCCGAGGCAGGATTCGAACCTGCGACCGTAGCAGTCGCGCGGTTCCGGACTGAGCTCCTAGAACCGCTAGACCACCGCGGCCGGCATCCGTGGAATCCATCGTGAAAACCTCTTTGAATATCCGAGAGTCTCGATCATTGCAAACGCACTTCCAATGCTGACCGACAACTTTAGAGCCAATTGTCGAGCTGTGATGCGCCAGTCGGCACGAACAATGACATCCGTACGATTCAGCATGTCTGGAGCAGTGGCTGTGATAGGACTTCCCAAGCGTGGCTGTAACTTTCTTTACCAATGGCCCAACTGTACCCCTATCAACTGCAGCATCGCCATAGACTGCACACAAACATTTATGGATGTTCACGACGGTTTCTTTTTCTGCACGCAGAAATTCAATAACAGCACGCTTCTTGTAAACTGGGTCGTATGTAGACACCATTTTGACGCTGTACTAAGGCCCTGCCATCTCCCAGAACGGTTCGAAACTTCACCGGCTCACAGAATAAACATCAAATGTGAAGCACCAACAAGGACGTTCGTCTATGTATATTAACGGCTTTTTAAAATTTTAAAATGTGGGGCATTACTTATTGAACGACCCTCGTACGTAGTATGCAACCAACCGCCTTTTCAGTACAATCGGTTAGGATGTGTCCCGTTTTGGCTCATTTGTAGCAGACCGCTGCATCTCGCCTGCAGCGCGTAACTGGGTGTCCTAGGCCACGGCAAGTGTAGCATTTCTGTACCCTTATGAAGTTTTTTATTCTAAGTGATTCGAATCGATGTATACCCGTTCTCTTTGCATAAGGACGTAACATACTGACGGCTAACCTTAATAATGTTGTTCACCGTACGGCCGGCCGCAGTGGTCGAGCGGTTCTAGGCGCTACAGTCTGTGTGGATGTGTGTGATGTCCTTAGGTTGGTTAGGTTTAAGTAGTTTTAAGTTCTAGGGGACGGATGACCTCAGAAATTAAGTCCCATAGTGCTCAGAGTCATTTGAACCATTTTTCACCGTACGCTTGTTTTTCGGTCCTGTTTTAAATATAAGCTTCACTTCTTCGTCAAACATTTCTTTGGTGACGTTCCCACTGAAGTTAATCTCGTACAGTTCCTCCACGAAATTCTTATCCGTATTGGACCTGAGAGCGTTGTTCAAAAAATGTTCAAATGTGTGTGAAATCTTATGGGACTTAACTGCTAAGGTCATCAATCCCTAAGCTTACACACTACTTAACCTAAATTATCCTAAGGACAAACACACACACCCATGACTGAGGGAGGACTGGAACCTCCGCCGGGACCAGCCGCACAGTCCATGACTGCAGCGCCTTAGACAGGGGGCGTTGTATATGGCCATTAGCGGTTCGTTTTCTCTGGCCTCTTCGCATCTGACGTGCCTTAGCTGCGATGTTTTCTCTCCAATTTTCATGGCATCCGTCTTCGTTTAGGTTTAAATAATCACTGTGTTTCTTGTTGATCTGATCCTCTTTATTTTGATTTTGTACTGACGTGTACTTATCGTTTTAGTCAATGTATCTCGTAGCGCCCTTGTGTCCTGTTTTGTTTGGTGGGGGCGGGGGGGCGGAGGAGAAGGATGGAGAAACGGTGCAAGACTGTGACCAATTCATCCTCCTCCCCCACCCCGCAATAATAACCGAGCCTTGCATCCACAGCTGCCTGCAAGCTTTCAGCAATGGCCCCCTGTGTTAGCTCAGTGAAGCTCCGTGAAGCTCGTTGTAGGACCAGCACAGCGGCGCAGCAGTAGCTGGTTATTTATTCCACAGGCGGTCGGTAGCCAGCGCCAGTTTTCTTCCCCTGTGTGAGTAAGCATCTCGGTGACGCTTATTAGCGATGAGTCGCACGTGCTGCCATCCTTTCTCCGGCGCTTCTTCTGAACGACCTTGGCAGCGGCGGTGCGGCCCTGACCGGCAACCGAACGAGCCAACACTCCCTGGAGCGGCTTTCACGGACGAAGATCGCGTTGCCAGAAGGCAGCTGCCGGCGTCGCCATCGCTGAATTAAGCCGAGAAAGCCGACAGTATCACTCAGGTCGCAGCCATCCTCTTCAGCTCGCTTTAATTGCATTTCTGTCATTTTCACAATCACGCTAAGAGAATGGCACGATATTTCTCTGCTGGAGGTCGTGAGCGATTACATGTTCGAAAGTGCCAGCTGCCAACGACGTTATTCTCCAGTCGTACTCGGGTGGCCCACTTCGAAAACTCACTAACGGCATCTGAATAATTTTTACGGTTTAGGAAATTTATTGAACAACCTTATGTCTCGTTCAATAAGTAATGCAACACGTTTTTCGTCTGAGAAAAAATACGAAATTTTTTGTGGGACATCGAGGAATAATCCCACTTCACATCCCCTAAGTTTAATGAAGCTCCAGTAGGTGGCGGAGCTATATTATACTTCAAAATAGCGTCTGTAACGGAGGTTCATTCCAAGCAGAGACCTGTCATTGAGTTACATTTGGCGGAAAACTAGAGCATCTCAGATATTCGTACGCGCTTGCAGAATGTCTGTGGATATCTGAAAATGAACGGAGGATCGTTGGGCGAGTCGTCTCTCATCATCACAACAAGGTCGCGCAAACGCGGCGCGTGATTAGCCGAGCGGTCTCAGGCGCTGCAGTCATGGACTGTGCGGCTGATCCCAGCGGAGGTTCGAGTCCTCCCTCGGGCATGGGTGTGTGTGTTTGTCCTTAGGATAATTTAGGTTAAGTAGTGTGTAAATTTATGGACTGATTACCTTAGCAGTTAAGTCCCATAAAATTTCACACACATTTGAACATTTGATTTCTGGCGCAAACTTTTCCTACTTCCGAAGTGCTGGCCGCCCGCACACAGCTGTGATTTCTGCTATGTTGGAACGAGCGGACAGTCTCATTCGAGGTGTCCAGGGGATTACAAACACCTCGCTGGAGAAGTGTACGTCTCTGTTGGTAGCTGACACACCTGCCTACCAACTAGGGTGTTCAAAGGTGTATGCCCACTACATTCCCCACCTCTTAAGGGAAGGTTTACTACCTTTGTCCCGAAAAAAGCATGTTCTTTGAGAATTTTTTTCTCGGGATGTGTTATAGATGTCAATGTCAAATTTGGTCAAAATGTTTACTGATATTTCCTCTACAAACTGAAATTTTTTCGACCGGAAATGTCGACGAACAAAGGCGGAAGTGCCGTCGAAACGAAACAAAATTTCGATGTAGATCTCCATGCGTAGTACGTCACAGGTCAGCCGGCTCGTCTGAAATCAAAATTGAATTGACGTTAGCGAAATATATAAGATTCTTTAAGAGTTGTACCTCGCTTAAGTTATTTGGACCATAGGAAACAAAATGGCTGCCATTTGAAAAAATAGGGTTTTTTGGCTCGAATGGCTCTGAGCACTATGCGACTTAACTTCTGAGGTCATCAGTCGCCTAGAACTTAGAACTAATTAAGCCTAACTAAGGACATCACACACATACATGCCCGAGGCAGGATTAAAATCTGCGACCGTAGCGGTCGCTCGGCTCCAGATTGTAGCGCCTAGAACCGCTCGGCCACTGCGGCTAGGGTTTTTTCATTGATTTTTCTACTTCGTCGCCCAAGTAAAAATATTTATTGTTGATGGATCCGAATAAAAGTGGTACAACTCCTACATAGTTTCGTTAGCTTCGTCGGAAACAAAGAATCATGCCAATCGGTTCAGTAGATTTGAAGTTATCATACCGCGCGATAAAATAAATGTCATTTCGAGAAAAACGCGTTTGAAGTTTGACAACATATAAATGTGATATTATGCGACCTACGTTCAATCTGCTATTCCGGGTCCATAAACTAGTCCTTCCTCTTCCTCATAGAGGGCGTTCTGCTCGATCTGGGCCATCCTGCGCTGCTCCAGAGCCGCTCGTACGGCCGGTGACAAGCGGTTTTCGGCCGCTTGAATCCGGTGGTCGTCCGAATGCTTCGCGAACTGAGTCGAATAGAGTCCCAGGGTGACGTCGATCGTTGTCATGGTCTTCACAATTGCTGAATACCCTTCGTTGAAGCTCCTCACTGCCAGGAAAGTCACAATATCCACAGTCTTGGCACCAGAATGCAAATGCTTGGGGCTAACATCCAAACACACGCGTTCACACTTTCATTCGAATTTTGTGTGTTTCCTCCCAAGCACCGATACAATGACTCCTCCTCCGAAAGAAAAAACTGGTGCGTGAAAAAAGCCGATTTCAGGCACGTGCATTTTTTTACTGAACCGCGAATAACAAACATTTCTGTTCCGTACTCAGAAAAACCGTTTCAGGGGTGGATTCTAAACACTTTTATGCATCCATAAAATAAATTTTAAAATCGATTTTTTGAACCAAAAGATAGTAAACCTCCCCTTAACATAAGACCATAAATAGTAACGAAGGACCATGTGTGCGGAATTGCTTGCGCGTTACGAGGCTGATCCTTATAATTTTTTGTTCAATATCGCCATAGGCAATGAATCATGGATTCAAACAAAAACACCCTGTAGAAGGTCACTTGCAACAATGACCGAAACGTCGGCAGTTTTACATAATGACAATGCGGTCGGAAACCGAGAAAAATTTTACTGTCTGTGACAATGGCCTCCTCCCAAGAAAAGGTACAAAGCTGCACACTCAGCCGGTGACGTCATGACGATGGTCTTCTGGGACTCTGAAGCGGTTATTCCGTTTGATGTCCTCCCTCGTGGAGCAGCGATCAGCTCTGAAGTGTACTGTGTTACCCTCATGAAATGGAAGAAACGACTTCAGCGTGCTCGTCGCCACACAAATTCAAACTAACTTCCCCTTCTCCATGACAACGCACGGCCTGACAGAAGTCTGTGCACCCGAGACGAGCTAACAAAACTTCATTGGACTGTTCTTCCTCATCCACCGCACAGCCCGGATCTCGCCCTTTCCGACTTTCATCTTTATGGCCCAATGAAGCAGTACACGGCTAACAGGGAGGTTATTGACGCAGCAAGACGTTGGTTCCGACGTCAACTAGTAAACTGATACCATGTGAGCATACAGGCCCTCCCAGTAAGGTGACATAAGGCCGTCGCACACAACGGAGATTATATTGAAAAATAGGGTTTTGTAGCGAAAAGAATGGGGAATAATATGGTGTACTGGAATCCTGCATAAAACCAACCTGCTTTCAGAAAAGTGTCGCCTTACTTATTGTACGTCCATCGTATGTTTCAGCATCTGTGTATGCACTCCGCAAGCCACAATACGGTGTTGGGGAAGTGTACCTTGTGCCGCTGTTAGTCACTCCCTTTCCTATTCCACTCGCAAATGGAGCGAGGAGAAAGCAACTACCTATGCAATCGCCGACCAGCGGATCGAATCCGGCCTGCGACTGGTTTCAATTCGACACGCTGAAGATATTTGCTAGCAGGAGAACGGCATATTAGAACACTGCACATTTTGAAACTGAAGGTAATAGATAATGAGACGTTTACCCCACTTGCAGATGTTTACGTAAACCCTCTAAGACAAAAAAAAGAAAGAAAACGACGCACCGAGAAGAAACTATCCGAATGGAGCGGAAATCGGTAGAAGTGATGCACATGTACAAACAAACTGATTAAAATTTCAGAAAAACTGGTAGATTTATTCAACACAGAAAGCAAGTTAGTAACGCGTCAATTTATCTCTGGCCCTTATGCGAGCAGTTATTCGGCTTGACAGAGCTGTTCAATATCTTCTCGAGGGATACCGTGCCAAATTCTGTCGAAATGGAGCGTTAAATCGTCAAAATTCCGACACTGTGAGAGTTCTGAACATTCTGAATTGGGGAGAGATTTGGCGACCTTCCTGGCCGAGGAAGGGTAGCACGAAGACAAGCCGCAGAAACTCTCAGGGCAGCTATTATATTGCTGAAATGTAAGATCAGAAAGGCTCGCCATGAAGGGCAACAAAGCGGGACATAATATGAAGGGCTTATTTCAATAGTGGTACAAGTCCATTTTTGTTCGATCTGAGATACAGAGTCCTAAAGTTAAATGAGCGCTGAAAAATCTGCAGATGAGATACCAGAAATATTCAAGCATATATACTTGAATATACTTTAATATTTCTGGTATCTCAACTGCAGATTTTTCAGCGTTCATTTTACTTTAGGACTTTTTGTCTCAGAATGAACGAAAATGGACATACTTGAATATTTCTGGTACCTCAACTACAGATTTTTCTGCCCTCATTTAACTTTAGGATTCTGTATCTCAGAATGAACAAAAATGGACTTGTACCACTATCGAAATAAGCCCTTCATATGTGCTGTGATGGTGCTGAGTTTGACAAGCAATGTAGCCGTGCTGTTAAAAGCACCCAGACCATCACTCCTGGTTTGTCAAGCCGTATGACAGGCGACATCACAAGTCTTGGGTCTGGAAGCTCATTGAACAGTCTTCAGTGATGAGTCCTGCTGAGTTCCAGTGACCAGCAAAAACGTGTCTTGAGACTCCCCGGACGGCGGTGGGATACCAACCTGACTTTCTCCCGCCCTAACGCCTGACAACTGGGAGATATGGTCTACCATTTCTCTTCACAGCAGGACACCCTTTTGTTGTCATCCGCAGACCCGTATAGCACATCAACAATATTCTACGCCCCGTTTTGTTGTCCTTCATGGCAAGTCATTCTGGGCTTACAGTTCAACAAGACAATGCCCACCAGCACGCGGATGGTTTCTAATGCATGTCTTCGTGTTTGTCAAACACTACCTTGGCCAGCAAGGTTGCTTGACCTCTCCCTAGATGAGAATATTTGAAGTTCTCTCTGTATCGGGAGTTTGACGTTCTAAAGCGCCAATTGGACAGGATTTGGCACGAAATTTCTCAGGAGGACATCCAACAACTCTGTCACTTAATGCCAAGCCGAATAACTGCTTGCATAGGGGCTGGAGGTAGACCTATGCTTCATTGGCTTACTCAACTTGTGAATCTCTTTCTGTTGAATAAATTATTCAATTTTTCTGACATTGTAAACAACTTTTTGTCTGTACATGAACATCACATCTACCGATTTCTGTCCCATTCGGGTAATTCCTTCGTGGTGCGTCATCGTCTTAGAATATATTTACTTGTTGTGAACACTGTTCTTTACTAACGCCGTCGCACAGTTTTGCAACGAAAGGCTTTAAGACAGGTATTGTAAAACATCGTAAGTAAAGAAAGAATATTTACGACACATAGATAAATGTACTTCCCCCATGAACCATGGACCTTGCCGTTGGTGGGGAGGCTTGCGTGCCTCAGCAATACAGATGGCCGTACCGTAGGTGCAACCACAACGGAGGGGTATCTGTTGAGAGGCCAGACAAACATGTGGTTCCTGAAGAGGGGCAGCAGCCTTTTCAGTAGTTGCAGGGGCAACAGTCTGGATGATTGACTGATCTGGCCTTGTAACATTAACCAAAACGGCCTTGCTGTGCTGGTACTGCGAACGGCTGAAAGCAAGGGGAAACTACAGCCGTAATTTTTCCCGAGGACATGCAGCTTTACTGTATGATTAAATGATGATGGCGTCCTCTTTGGTAAAATATTCCGGAGGTAAAATAGTCCCCCATTCGGATCTCCGGGCGGGGACTACTCAAGAGGACGTCGTTATCAGGAGAAAGAAAACTGGCATTCTACGGATCGGAGCGTGGAATGTCAGATCCCTTAATCGGGCAGGTAGGTTAGAAAATTTAAAAAGGGAAATGGATAGGTTAAAGTTAGATATAGTGGGAATTAGTGAAGTTCGGTGGCAGGAGGAACAAGACTTTTGGTCAGGTGATTACAGGGTTATAAATACAAAATCAAATAGGGGTAATGCAGGAGTAGGTTTAATAATGAATAAAAAAATAGGAGTGCGGGTTAGCTACTACAAACAGCATAGTGAACGCATTATTGTGGCCAAGATAGACACAAAGCCCATGCCTACTACAGTAGTACAAGTTTATATGCCAACTAGCTCTGCAGATGATGAAGAAATTGATGAAATGTATGACGAGATAAAAGAAATTATTCAGGTAGTGAAGGGAGACGAAAATTTAATAGTCATGGGTGACTGGAATTCGTCAGTAGGAAAAGGGAGAGAAGGAAACATAGTAGGTGAATATGGATTGGGGCTAAGGAATGAAAGAGGAAGCCGCCTTGTAGAATTTTGCACAGAGCATAACTTAATCATAGCTAACACTTGGTTCAAGAATCATAAAAGAAGGTTGTATACCTGGAAGAATCCTGGAGATACTAATAGGTATCAGATAGATTATATAATGGTAAGACAGAGATTTAGGAACCAGGTTTTAAATTGTAAGACATTTCCAGGGGCAGATGTGGATTCTGACCACAATCTATTGGTTATGAACTGCATATTGAAACTGAAGAAACTGCAAAAAGGTGGGAATTTAAGGAGATGGGACCTGGATAAACTGAAAGAACCAGAGGTTGTACAGAGTTTCAGGGAGAGCATAAGGGAACAATTGACAGGAATGGTGGAAAGAAATACAGTAGAAGAAGAATGGGTAGCTCTGAGGGATGAAGTAGTGAAGGCAGCAGAGGATCAAGTAGGTAAAAAGACGAGGGCTAATAGAAATCCTTGGGTAACAGAAGAAATATTGAATTTAATTGATGAAAGGAGAAAATATAAAAATGCAGTACATGAAGCAGGCAAAAGGGAATACAAACGTCTCAAAAATGAGATCGACAGAAAGTGCAAAATGGCTAAGCAGGGATGGCTAGAGGACAAATGTAAGGATGTAGAGGCTTGTCTCACTAGGGGTAAGATAGATACTGCCTACAGGAAAATTAAAGAGACCGTTGGAGAGAAGAGAACCACTTGTATGAATATCAAGAGCTCAGATGGAAACCCAGTTCTAAGCAAAGAAGGGAAGGCAGAAAGGTGGAAGGAGTATATAGAGGGTTTGTACAAGGGCGATGTACTTGAGGACAGTATTATGGAAATGGAAGAGGATGTAGATGAAGATGAAATGGGAGATAAGATACTGCGTGAAGAGTTTGACAGAGCACTGAAAGACCTGAGTCGAAACAAGGCCCCGGGAGTAGACAACATTCCATTAGAACTACTGATGGCCTTGGGAGAGCCAGTCATGACAAAACTCTACCATCTGGTGAGCAAGATGTATGAGACAGGCGAAATACCCACAGACTTCAAGAAGAATATAATAATTCCAATCCCAAAGAAAGCAGGTGTTGACAGATGTGAAAATTACCGAACTATCAGTTTAATAAGTCACAGCTGCAAAATACTAACGCGAATTCTTTACAGACGAATGGAAAAACTGGTAGAAGCGGACCTCGGGGAAGATCAGTTTGGATTCCGTAGAAATGTTGGAACACGTGAGGCAATACTAACCTTACGACTTATCTTAGAAGAAAGATTAAGAAAAGGCAAACCTACGTTTCTAGCATTTGTAGACTTAGAGAAAGCTTTTGACAACGTTAACTGGAATACTCTCTTTCAAATTCTGAAGGTGGCAGGGGTAAAATACAGGGAGCGAAAGGCTATTTACAATTTGTACAGAAACCAGATGGCAGTTATAAGAGTCGAGGGGCATGAAAGGGAAGCAGTGGTTGGGAAAGGAGTGAGACAGGGTTGTAGCCTCTCCCCGATGTTATTCAATCTGTATATTGAGCAAGCAGTAAAGGAAACAAAAGAAAAATTCGGAGTAGGTATTAAAATTCATGGAGAAGAAGTAAAAACTTTGAGGTTCGCCGATGATATTGTAATTCTGTCAGAGACAGCAAAGGACTTGGAAGAGCAGTTGAACGGAATGGACAGTGTCTTGAAAGGAGGATATAAGATGAACATCAACAAAAGCAAAACGAGGATAATGGAATGTAGTCGAATTACATCGGGTGATGCTGAGGGGATTAGATTAGGAAATGAGACACTTAAAGTAGTAAAGGAGTTTTACTATTTAGGGAGTAAAATAACTGATGATGGGCGAAGTAGAGAGGATATAAAATGTAGACTGGCAATGGCAAGGAAATCGTTTCTGAAGAAGAGAAATTTGTTAATATCGAGTATAGATTTAAGTGTCAGGAAGTCGTTTCTGAAAGTATTTGTATGGAGTGTAGCCATGTATGGAAGTGAAACATGGACGATAACCAGTTTGGACAGGAAGAGAATAGAAGCTTTCGAAATGTGGTGCTACAGAAGAATGCTGAAGATAAGGTGGGTAGATCACGTAACTAATGAGGAGGTATTGAATAGGATTGGGGAGAAGAGAAGTTTGTGGCACAACTTGACTAGAAGAAGGGATCGGTTGGTAGGACATGTTCTGAGGCATCAAGGGATCACAAATTTAGCATTGGAGGGCAGCGTGGAGGGTAAAAATCGTAGAGGGAGACCAAGAGATGAATACACGAAGCAGATTCAGAAGGATGTAGGTTGCGGTAGGTACTGGGAGATGAAGAAGCTTGCACAGGATAGAGTAGCATGGAGAGCTGCATCAAACCAGTCTCAGGACTGAAGACCACAACAACAACAACAACAGATAAATGTAAACATCTGAACATGGGCTAAAAATCAAATAACTGCACTCTCACAACCACGTGTTTTGAGGCACCATTTTTGGCATGTTGTGGTGTTCCCCTCATAACGGTGGGTTATCCCATTACCGTTTACGTCACGGACTTGAGCAGCCGCTGGTGAAGTATCAGTGCAGCAGCAGTGCAGTAGCGAGTCGCATATTTAGCTTTCATATTTGTTTTGTAGTTTGATTCTTAATTTCTTTCCGAGTGTTTGTGCGCTTGCATATTTAATTACATAAAATCCTTGCGTATTCTCGTATTTGAGAGGAGTAATATTGCTTATTGATAGCCATAGAGTATAAATTCGCGGAGTCGTTAGATATTAGCAGTGGTATGGATAGAGTGTGTGCGTGCTGTGTGCGGGCGCAGGAGGAACTGGCCGCGGTTCGCGAGCAGCTGAGAGTGCTGTTGGCCACGGTCAGCCGCCTTCAGGCTGCTGCCTCGAGGTGCAGCGACGGCGAAGGGTCTGGCGCGTCGCTTGAGACACCCCAGGTGTCGCTTGCTGCGTCCGCTGACTCAGCCGCCGAGGCACCTTCTAGTGTACCCGGCGCGTTGGGGCCGCCCTCACCTCAGGGTGAGTGGCGGACTGCAACGCGTTCGCGTCGCTCGAGGCGGAGGGCCAATGTGGATGCTGGCCGGCTGGCCTCGCCCGTTCGTCCTGTCAGTGGGCAGGTGGCCGCTCCTTCAGCAGGGCCCGAGCAGGTACATGGGGGCAAAGGTTTTATGGTTATTGGTAGCTCCAACGTTAGGCGGGTGATGGAGCCCCTTAGGGAAATAGCGTACAGGGCTGGAAAGAAATCCAACGTGCACTCGGTTCGTCTGCCAGGGGGCCTCAACCAAGATGTGGAGGCGGCCTTGCCTGCGGCTATCGAGCGTGCGGGGTGCAGTCGTCTGCAAGTAGTTGCTCACGTCGGCACCAATGATGCCTGTCGCTTGGGTTCTGAGGCGCTCCTCAGTTCCTACAGGCGGCTGGCGGATTTGGTGAAGACCGCTGGCCTCGTATGCGGGGTGCAAGCAGGGCTCTCTATTTGCAGCATCGTTCCCAGAGTGTATCGGGGTCCTTTGGTTTGGAGCCGTTTGGAGGGTCTCAACCAGAGGCTTCGCCGACTCTGCGACGATCTTGGCTGCAGATTTCTAGACTTGCGCTATTGGGTGGGGAATTATAGGACGCCCCTAGATAGGTCAGGGGTGCACTACACAAAGGAAGCGGCTACTCGGGTAGCAGAGTACTTGTGGCGTGCACATGGGGGTTTTTTAGGCTAGGCAGTAGTGCGAGGTGTCCTGATGAACACTCACCAGTCGACGTGCAGGCAGGGAAATTAGGACGCACTCAGTGTAAAGACACTTCAGCTATCAAGATATTAGCAGTAAATTTTCAGAGTGTTCGGAATAAAGTTCCTGAATTTACTGCCCTCCAGGAAGCGCGTGGCCAGCAAATTATTCTCGGGACTGAGACCTGGCTAAACCCTGAGATAGGAAGTTCTGAAATATTTAGTGAGGGTTGGAACGTGTATCAGAAAAACAGATTAGACACCGTAAGAGGTGGTGTCTTCATTGCAGTTGACTAAAATATTGTGTCTACTGAGGTCGAAGTAGAGTGTGATTGTGAAGTTATCTGGACACGGTTAACAGGGCTAGGTGAAATAAAGTTAATTGTGGGGTGTTATTACCGGCCACCAGGTTCACCGTGACAGTTCTAGAATCATTCAGAGGGAGTCTACGTTCTGTATCGCAGAAGTACCCGGATCGTGCTATATTAGTCGGAGGCGACTTCAACCTACCTAGTATAGACTGGGATGTCTATGGATTCATTACAGGTGGTACAGACAAGCCGTCGTGTGAATTACTTTTGAACACATTATCCGAAAACTGTCTTGAGCAGCTAAATCGACAGCCAACGCGTAATGGAGATATTTTAGATCTGGTAGCCACGGACAGACCCAGACCTCATCGACGGTGTCAGTGTTGAGACAGGGATTAGTGATCATGATGTTGTCAATACGACTATGGTTGCGAAAGTTAAAAAGTCGGTCAAGAAGGCTAGGAGAGTATTCTTACTAGAAAGAGCAGATAAGCAGTTGTTAGCATTCCACCTAGTAAATGAATCGACTTCATTTACTTCCGGTACGATGGACGTGGAAGAATTATGGGCAAATTTTAAACACATTGTAAATCACGCATTGGACAAGTATGTGCCGAAAAAGTGGGTTACTGACGGAAAAGATCCACCGTGGTTTAACAGCGCAATTCGGAGAATGCTCAGGAAGCAAAGGCAGTTGCACTCGCGGTACAAGAAAGATCGGGAGAATGAGGACACGCAAAAGTTAGTAGAGATTCGTGCTGCTGTAAAAAGAGCGCTGCGCGAAGCATTCAACCACTACCAACGTCATACCTTAGCAAAAGATCTTGCTGAAAACCCAAGGAAATTCTGGTCTTACGTAAAATCGGTAAGCGGGTCGAACGTTTCCATCAGTCACTCACTGATCGGTCTGGCCTGGCAACGGAAGACAGCAAAACGAAAGCTGAAATTGTAAATTTAGCATTTGAGAAATCTTTCACGCACGAGGATTGTACAAACATACCGCCGTTTGAGTCTCGTACAGATTCCCGTATGGAGGACATAGTGATAGACATCCCTTGGGTTGTGAAGCAGCTGAATGGGTTGAAAATAAATAAGTCGCCAGGTCCTGATGGCATTCCAATTCGGTTTTACAGAGAGTATGTAATATCCCCACGGAAAATTACCCTCTACCACGCACTAATTAATAGTGATCAATCAAATCATCCACATTTATTTACGTTTGAAAAGTATCTGATCAGATTTTCTAGTAAGATATGCGCCGACAGCTCGTCGACGCCAAGGTATTTTTCTAGTACGTTTATTCTCTGGAACAACAGAGGTACAGATATGTATGCTCCATGGTTATTATAGTTTAAGAGAGAGAGAGAGAAGGGAACAGTTTTCGGAAATATCGGTGTGAGGATTTTTGGATTCCTAAAGAAGTTTAGGTACTCTTCTTCGCACTAAAGCGAACAAGGGAAATTTGTGCCGATAGCGGGATAGATAAAGAAATGATAAACCTATAAAAAAGTAAATTTCCTGAGACTTAAAATACACGGAAACGGAACCTGTAATTAACAAGGATTCAATATACATCTTTCATCAGAAATAAGGTTTGTGATCATTTTATTACAGAGTGAATGAAGAATGAGTTCTCTGTCTGAATCATTGATGATTGTCTAGGCCCTGTAATTAATTGGGAAGTTTCAGCTGTGACGAAGAGAACCTGCAATCTATGAGTTTTATAAATCGTCCAAAAAGGCTTCGTCCACATCTGAAATATTAGATCTGTCGTAAACTGAACGAATTGTTCAAACGATCGATTTTCCCAACTGAATGCAGCGCTTAATAATAATAACAAATGTAAAGATTTTTTCTAGCAAGACAGCCGCTGAGTATTAAGACGAAGGGCTCTACCGGAGATTTGACCAGGCTGATCTCAAGTAATTTATATTTGCATTGTACACAGATAAATTAGAGAGAGAGAGAGAGAGAGAGTGAATGTAATTCTAGAAATTACTTAGAATCCTCCAGTAGTATAATTGTTTGTCTGTCCTTTTACGGATCAGCCAATCATAATACACGAAGCCCTGACTTTACTGTACTGATTCAGGTGTGAGAGTGAAGGAACGATAAAGACGACAGATACACTTCTGTACAGACAAACATTACACCAAGTTAGCGGCAAGCTGCATTCACACACACAAAGACTTTCATCAGAAACAAAACCACAAAACAAAGTAGTAATCAGAGAAATTCATTAGAATGGCCAATCCGTGACAGGACACGTTTTTGGACGTTGTTAAAATAATTTTGTTCTTTGTTTCATGTGAACGACGACGAGACAACCTAACTTGAAAAAAAAAAAAAAAAAAAAAAAGAAGAAATACTCGCAGTCGAATTACTTGGATCCACAGATAAACAGCACGCAGGGCGCAGCCAAAGGGCCAGATCTATTATTTTTTAATTAAAGCTCGCTAGTGTTCTGGAAGTAGACGTAGATTTGAACATTTACTAATTGTGTTCATATAAGACGTAGTTTGATTGAACTGCCCTAGTTGCATTTAACCGTATAAGTACTATACGAAAGTATTCTTGTGTGAAGGGAGATATATATATAAATCTTGACTGTAGAACATTTATATGGTTTTAACTAGGGCAATGTTTAAGATGAGTCAAGCAGAGCAGAGCAACATGCAACAGCCTTCAGCTGTGAGCACCGATGATAATGAGGTAGTAAGAAGTGTTGTAGAACCGATAGCTACAGATAGCGCAATAGAACGCCCGGTAGACACGGCTGGAGATGTAACAGCAGGGATGCAACATGGATTAGATCCATTAGTAATTATAATGAGACAGATGCAAATGATAACCGAGAGTATGAATAATATGAAAACCGACATTAACGCGAAATTAGCCTCAGTTACTGAAGGGCAAAACCATTTGAATACAAAATTAGCTTCAGTCACTGAAGGGCAGGAAAATTTGAAAACCGACATTAACAGGAAATTAGCCTCAGTTACTGAAGGGCAGGAAAATTTGAAAGCTGAGATTAAGCAGCAGTTACATGATAGTTTTTCCGAATTAGAGCAGCGGATAGAGGAAAAGACAAAGGAACTAAAAGATCAGGCCGAAGAGACGGAACGAAAATTAACTGCACAAATCGAATTGGTTAAAGCTCAATGTGAGGAGTCTACTCAACGCGTTCGTGTAGAAATGAAGGAGTACGTGGCTATTAAGATAGATACAGTACGCGAACAGGTGGAAATGGTTCCGCAGTTAGTACAAAAGCAAGATGCCATGTCATGTGCAATTGCGCAACTCCCTGAATTGGCACGTACGCAGACGAACCTAAAGGAAAGTGTGGAACATCTGACAGAACGTCAAGACGTTATTGACCACCAGATTAATGTATTAACGGGTAAATTATCCGAAATCACATTAGAAAACAAAAGGCTAATGTGTGAAAACGTTGAGCAAAATGTTAAAGTAGCATTCCAGAGTGGGAAACAGGAAGAGAATTTGTTTGCGAAAGGACTTGAGGAAGTGCGACAGCAGTTAGGTGCTGATTTTGAGCATTGGAAACAAACGATCGAAGAGTCGATACGCGTTTCACAACAAGGCTCAGAACAAATGAATACAGGCCAACAGCAGAAGTTGTCAGCGACTATAGACCCCGTTACTGCACATTCGCACACAATACCGACATGTGTAAGTAACTCGAATATCAAATTGCCACGAGCTAGTTGTTCGCGTGACGTTTTAGCGGATGGAGATTACGAAAGCCTTTGTCATGCAGAAGAAAAAATGATAAAGCATCGGCAATTTCAGATTTTTAACACTGACAAAAGGGGGGTGCATCCGATTGTTTTTATTCGAAGTTTTAGAGGAGTGCTACCCAGAAGTTGGTCGGAGTGGCAGAAGATCAGTTTCGTTACTGGGTATATACAAGGTTCGGGGGCGATCTGGGCCTCGGACATGACTTCTGTTTGCTCGACCTATGAAGATTTTGAAAAAGCGTTTTTAGCAAAATTCTGGTCAGAAGGGATACAGGAACGCCTAAGGCAGGAGGTGCTCTACCCAGAGCCTTTCTCTTTTTCGAAAGGAAGCCTTAGGAAGTATTTTGAAAAATATATAAATAAAACAAGATATTGGGACAGACCTATGCCTTTGCCAGACATAATAAACATAAGGCAAGATTACCAACTAGCATCCGGAATCAATTAATTTACGGCAACGATAAAGACCTGGAGTCGTTCCTAACGACGTTAGATCATATAGACATTATAGAAGAGAACAGCCAGAAAGCACGTAATAACAGATTCCAGTATAGGGATATAGAACTTCCGGCAAATGGTAGGCAAGGGAACCCACAGAGATCGATAAATAGTGGAGAAACCCCTCAAAATCTCAACAATAATACCAGCAATAGTCTTGCGAGGGGCTATCCAAGGAATAACAGGAATGGGAAACGATACAATCCCGTATGGGGGAACGAAAGGAATTTCAGACCGCAAGCTTGGAACAATAACGGTAATAGAAAGTGGAATCAACCGGGGGGAATAAACTCAAATAACCAACATCAGTGGGGACGGACATCTACGAATCAACCGGTGATTACCGAAGTGACGGATGATGTCAACCACCAGGCGAATCAAAATCCAACAAACTAGTAAGGACCCACTCGTGCCCCGGAGGAGCGGTCAACAATAGGTTGAGGGGCAACAGGATATGTGTACCCATGCTAACGTATAATGATGGACGATTACTGGCAGATGAATTGACCGAGGACTTAGAACCCAAAGATGAGGATAAGGAACAGGTGGCAGTAGCCGAAGTGCAAGTCATTTTGGAGACTGTACCTATAACGGCGGTTTTAGACACAGCTGCAACCACGAATGTTATTTCGGAGGCTCTATTCAACAAGATCCGAAATATAAGAAGAGTACCAATTTTTCCAGTTCAAAATTGCAGAATAATAGGCGCCGTTGGGGCTCGATCGGCGAATGTAAAAGTGCAGTCACTACTTAGTGTAGAAATAGGAAATGTAGCAATATTAAGCACATTCCTTGTTGTGAAAAATTTGGTGGTAGACTGCATTATCGGAGTCGACAGCCTACGTCAATACGGATGCAGAATAGATTTTAAAACAGGAAAAATTTGGTTAAATATAAATAAACAAGAAATTGAGTTGGACTTGTTGAAAAAAGAAAGCCTTACCAGAAAATATAATAGTGGGATCAGTGTGCAAGTAATCAGGACTGCACAGAATTCTAAACAGCACGCAAATAATGAGTTCCAAGTCAAAGGAGATTTCGGTCAATTAGTGTATGAGAAGTTAAATGAATCCGACTGCATCACTGAAGATCAGAAGAAGCAGCTCAAAGAATTATTATTAGTTTATGAAAACGTGTTTGATGAAAGGCCAGGAGTGATTAAAGGATACATATGCCATCTCTACGTTAAGCCGCACGAAACATATTGTCGAACTTTCTATCCTGTTCCCTGGAGGTTAAAGGCTCAAGTTCAAAAAGAAATAGATCGCATGTTGAAATGGGGTTTGATCGAACCCTCTACAAGCCCATACTGCTCCCCATTGTTGGTAGTGCCAAAAGCAAATGGAACTGTGAGACTGGTACTCGACGCCAGGGAAATAAACAAAATTATAATTCCAGTGAGGACACATCCGGAAAACATAGACGAACTGATACAACGGTTTCAGGATGTCCAATATTTGACGAGCATCGATTTGCGGAGTTCTTATTGGCAAGTCAAGCTGGGTGAGGTATCAAGGAAATATACAGCTTTCATTTATGCAGGAAGAAGTTACCAATTTACTGTAGTTCCTTGCGGACTCAACATTAGTGCTGGAATCTTTATAGCTGCGCTAGATTATGCATTAGGCCCAGAACTAAGAAGCAGGATAACAGTATTTGTGGATGACATGCTTATTGCATCGAAGACCTAGGAGGAGCATATTTCCTTACTGAGTCGGGTATTGAACGTGTTCAAAACCATGGGAATAACTGCTAACCTACAGAAATCCCATTTTGCACTAAATAGAATCAAGTTCCTGGGGCATATGATTGACGCAAAGGGAATTTTACCGATCAAAGAGAAGCTAATTGCGATTAGTAAGTTTCCAACACCAAGAAATAGGAGGCAATTAAAAGGGTTTATGGGTCTTGCCTCATTTTTTAGAAGATTTATAACGAATCAGGCCATGAATGCAGCAGCTCTAAATAGTTTGCTGAAGAAGGATGTGCCCTGGCTCTGGACATTAGAGTGTCAAGAAGCCTTTGAAGAGATAAAGAAGCAATTAGTAAACGCACCGCTTTTGTACCATCCGGACATGCAAGAGGAATTCTACTTGTCAACAGATTCGTCAAATGTGGGTCTTGGAGCGTGCCTTTTCCAAGTACGCAAGATAAATGGACAGCTTACCTTTTGTCCTATTGCGTTTGCTAGTCGTGTTTTGTCCAACTGTGAACGAACGTACGCGACGACAGAATTTAGAGGCTCTTGCGGTCGTCTGGGGATTTAAAAAGTTTCATTATTATTTATATGGATCGAAGACTATCGTATATTGCGATCACCAATCATTAACATTTTTACAAACGTGTAAACTGTTACACCCCAGACTCGCTAGATGGACTCTCGCTCTGCAACAATACCAATTTAAGATCGTACATGTCTCAGGGCAGCAAAACATTATTGCGGACGCTCTATCAAGGTCACCACAGGGTTTAACCAAAGAGATTGAAGTAAATAATTACTCAGAATTCCCTGTATTGCTGCTGCAGGAAAATCCCTTTAAGACGTACTATGTCAATCTGTGTGTTCATATGGCCCAGTTACAGAAAAAGGATGCTCAATGGGGAAGTGTCATTCAAAGGTTACAACAGCAACCTTCGGATCAGATCGTAAATTATTACAAGCTGGTAAACGGCGTATTATTTTTCCGCTGTGGAAGGCCAAACAAAGTCCGTTGGTGTGTTTGTATACCGGAGGCACAAATAGAGAAACTTGTATGGTTCACTCATTTAACCTGGGGACATTTTGGTACGACAAAATGTGCAGACAAGATAAGTGGATACTGTTATTTTCCCAACATAAAGCGCAGAGTGCATGAGATCTTAAAGAGGTGCATAATATGCCAAAAAACCAAGCCAGATTCAAAAGGAACTAAGCACCCATTATGCTCTATATTAGTACAAGAACCAAAAGGATTAATTTCGTGCGATCTGTGTGGACCGTTACCGACTTCAAGAGGTGGTGTTAAATATGTGTTAGCATTTCTCGATGTGTGCACGAAATACGTAAAGCTATACCCAATAAAGACGGCTACAGCCAAAGTAATTGTACTAAGATTGATAAGAGATTATATTCCACATGTTGGTACACCAAAGGCGATCATAACTGACAATGCTAAAATATTCACGGGACTCCGGTGGAAGCAGACTTTGTCTCAAATCGGTGTGAAACACATATTAACATCATTTTACCACCCACAAGGCAATTTGGTGGAGAGGATTTTTAGAGAATTCAATCGATTTATGAGGACGTATTGCCATAATAAGCAAACTGCGTGGGCAAATTATGTGGAAGAGTTTGAGCAAATATACAATAACATGCCCCACTCCTCAACTGGATATACACCTCGTGAATTGATGTTCGAAGCAAAAGAGGAAAACTTCTGGACTGACCATATCCCCAAAACTCAGGAAACTGAGATGCCTTGGGAAGAAAAAATAAGACAAGCTATCATAAATATGACGAGAAAGGCTAATCAAAGAAAACAACGGTATGACAAATTGATCAAGAGGGTACAGACATACCATGTCGGAGAGAAGGTACTAGTTAAACGACATACCAAATCATCCGTAATAAAGAAAAGTATAAAGAAATGGGAGTTACTATATACTGGACCATACCTTATCCTACAAATTCCGAATCCTGGAGCTTATCTGTTAGCATACCCGGGATCGAACAAAATAAAAGGGTTATTTCCTCATAATGACTTAAAAAGATATAATGAAGAATAGGAGATAGGGAGGAATGGTGTTCCGAGTGACAGAGATGAACGCTCGTAAAAAATATAACAATGAACTGTGTGTGTGTAGTGTTAAAAACCTTTAAAGTGAAGTAGTTAATCAATGACATAGAATATAGAAATAGTGACTAATTATTACTATTGAGTGTTGTAAAAAGGATAGTGGAGATAGGCTTCACCTGTGGTTTGAGTGAACATAGAACTTTAGCTTTGCTAATGTGATCAAGATGTATAAAGTATCTGACTGACCTGCGAGAAGAATGAAATCTTTCCCGCAAATGACGCTGAATAATAAAAAAAAAAGGTTTAAAGTGAATATTCATATATAATCTCATGTGAACGCTTAGATGGGCAAACGTGTGAAGGGATGTGTTGTGGTAGTGAATCGTGAGTGACGGTTAACGCCGCAAAAACAATTTCCCGCGCAAAACAGTTGACGTCGGCGCGAGAATTAAAATCGATAGAGACGACACAGATATGCTTTATAAGAGACTCGCACCAAACGCGAGGATAAACTGGTTCATGTTGAACTTTAAAAGTAATAGGTGTTATAATTAGAAGTTAAGAGTTTTTAATTTATTAATAAATAATTAAAAAAAAGTAATATTCATAGAATTAATAGTTGTTTAATGGTTTGTGTTCGTTTGGGAATTATGTTTGAAAAATCCATTTCCATAGATGAGCATGGATGAACGCAGTATGAATCAGAGAGTAAATGAAAGAAGCGAATCCGCATTCCTCAATGCTAATAACATTTACATTTCAGCACTAAAGCGAAGAAATATATGTGTTTAGAATAAAAAGTTTTGAGGATAGCTAAATTATATGACTTATTAAGGGAATATGGATGATGTCTTGGTATAAAATGAACTACACTTTCCATTATTCGATGATTTGAATCCAAAATCTATAGTAAGTTACATGAATCCTTTAAATTACGAAGAACAAATCAGTCATAGAAAATTTGTTAAAGCATTTGGACTTCTAAGTACAAGTGGGGAGGCAAAGTCAAAAGGAGTATTCAAACGAGAGTAAATCGGATGATGCTTTTGGCAACATCATTAATTAAGAGTTGAATTCATTGAAATACGTCGTAACAAAAAGGATCCATGAAGCCATAAGGATTTTGCTTTCAAAAAGGAGAATCTTGGATGGTGCAACCTAATCAGTTCTCTTACAGGAAGAGTCTTCTTTTTGGTCACTGCTAATTCTTTTGGAATGAATGTTGCATGTGAATTCGAGTATCCCTGTTCCTTCTACTCTTCCCATTGTGGGCCGCGTAGAAGATCAACTACAAAGGGGGCCGCGTAGAAGACCGACTACAAATGTGGACGTCGGGAACATGCAAGACCTGGGGGAGTTTGGCACCGCAAGATATTGTACTAGGAGCAAGATTGTAAAACGCAAATTCACGTTATTTATTGTAAAAAGTTTTTTTTGCTAGAGGCACAAACTACCCTTCTCCAAATCGTGATACAAATTGATCCCTATCTTTTCTTTAGAGATAAATTTCAAAATTATTTTTGTTCTTCTATAGGCTTTCCTATCTTCTATGTACCGTAGGCTGGGGGTCTAAGCTTAAGAGGTTTTCCAAGGTTTCCCTGCTTAAGAAAGTTCCCGAATGGGTAGACCCTGACAACAGTTCATGAAAGATCATCTTCCTTGGTTGTGCACAGCAAACATAACACCGAGATGCACGTAAAAGCAATACAGTCGCGGTACCTGTCTCTTCATTTCTTCTGTTTTCCACATTTCTTTTCTTCGTCTGTCTCAAACAGAATATTCTTTTTCAGTCGGAGGACTGACAATCATCACTTCCGGGTTATCCATGCTAATAGATAGCTCGCGAAGTGTGTTCGGTGAATCAAAATTGAACTCACAAACTTCGCTCGCTGCGAGGGGCATTGTAATATCCCCACGGAAAATTACCCTCTACCACGCACTAATTAATAGTGATCAATCAAATCATCCACATTTATTTACGTTTGAAAAGTATCTGATCAGATTTTCTAGTAAGATATGCGCCGACAGCTCGTCGACGCCAAGGTATTTTTCTAGTACGTTTATTCTCTGGAACAACAGAGGTACAGATATGTATGCTCCATGGTTATTATAGTTTAGAGAGAGAGAGAGAAGGGAACAGTTTTCGGAAATATCGGTGTGAGGATTTTTGGATTCCTAAAGAAGTTTAGGTACTCTTCTTCGCACTAAAGCGAACAAGGGAAATTTGTGCCGATAGCGGGATAGATAAAGAAATGATAAACCTATAAAAAAGTAAATTTCCTGAGACTTAAAATACACGGAAACGGAACCTGTAATTAACAAGGATTCAATATACATCTTTCATCAGAAATAAGGTTTGTGATCATTTTATTACAGAGTGAATGAAGAATGAGTTCTCTGTCTGAATCATTGATGATTGTCTAGGCCCTGTAATTAATTGGGAAGTTTCAGCTGTGACGAAGAGAACCTGCAATCTATGAGTTTTATAAATCGTCCAAAAAGGCTTCGTCCACATCTGAAATATTAGATCTGTCGTAAACTGAACGAATTGTTCAAACGATCGATTTTCCCAACTGAATGCAGCGCTTAATAATAATAACAAATGTAAAGATTTTTTCTAGCAAGACAGCCGCTGAGTATTAAGACGAAGGGCTCTACCGGAGATTTGACCAGGCTGATCTCAAGTAATTTATATTTGCATTGTACACAGATAAATTAGAGAGAGAGAGAGAGAGAGAGTGAATGTAATTCTAGAAATTACTTAGAATCCTCCAGTAGTATAATTGTTTGTCTGTCCTTTTACGGATCAGCCAATCATAATACACGAAGCCCTGACTTTACTGTACTGATTCAGGTGTGAGAGTGAAGGAACGATAAAGACGACAGATACACCTCTGTACAGACAAACATTACACCAAGTTAGCGGCAAGCTGCATTCACACACACAAAGACTTTCATCAGAAACAAAACCAAAAAACAAAGTAGTAATCAGAGAATTTCATTAGAAGTACTCTACTGCATTGGCTCCTTACTTAGCTTGCATTTATCGCTAATCTCTTGCCCAACGTTAAGTCCCGAGCGACTGAAAAAAAGCGCAGGTGACGCCTGTATATAAGAAGGGTAGAAGCACGGATCCTCAAAATTACAGACCAATATCCTTAACATCGGCTTGTTGCAGGATTCTCGAACTTATTCTCAGTTTGAATATAATGAATTTCCTTGAGACAGAGAAGTTGCTGTCCATGCATCAGCACGGCTTTAGAAAGCATCGCTCCTGCGAAACTCAACTCGCCCTTTTTTCACATGATATCTTGCGAACCATGGATGAAGGGTATCAGACGGATGTCATATTCCTTGACTTCCGAAAAGCGTTTGACTCGGTGCCCCACTGCAGACTCCTAACTAAGGTACGAGCATATGGGATTGGTTCCCAAGTATGTGAGTGGTTCGAAGACTTCTTAAGTAATAGAACCCAGTACGTTGTCCTCGATGGTGAGTGTTCACCGGAGGTGAGGGTATCATCTGGAGTGCTCCAGGGAAGTGTGGTAGGCCCGCTGTTGTTTTCTATCTACATAAATGATCTTTTGGATAGGGTGTATAGCAATGTGCGGCTGTTTGCTGATGATGCTGTGGTGTACGGGAAGATGTCGTCGTTGAGTGACTGTAGGACGATACAAGATGACTTGGACAGGATTTGTGATTGGTGTAAGGAATGGCAGCTAACTCTAAATATAGATAAATGTAAATTAATGCAGATGAATAGGAAAAAGAATCTTGTAATGTTTGAATACTCCATTAGTAGTGTAGCGCTTGACACAGTCACGTCGATTAAATATTTGGGCGTAACATTGCAGAACGATACGAAGTGGGACAAGAATGTAATGGCAGTTGTGAGGAAGGCGGATAGTCGTCTTCGGTTCGTTGGTAGAATTTTGGGAAGATGTGGTTCATCTGTAAAGGAGACCGCTTATAAAACACTAATACGACCTATTCTTGAGTACTGCTCGAGCGTTTGGGATTCCTATCAGGTCGGATTGAGGGAGGACATAGAAGCAATTCAGAGGCTGGTTGCTAGATTTGTTACTGGTAGGTTTGATCATCACGCGAGTGTTATGGAAATGCTTCAGGAACTCGGGTGGGAGTCTCTAGAGGAAAGGAGGCGTTCTTTCCGTGAATCGCTACTGAGGAAATTTAGAGAACCAGCATTTGAGGCTGACTGCAGTACAATTTTACTGCCGCCAACTTACATTTCGCGGAAAGACCACAAAGATAAGATAAGAAAGATTAGGGCTCGTACAGAGGCATATAGGCAGTCATTTTTCCCTCGTTCTGTTTGTGAGTGGAACAGGGAAAGAAGATGCTAGTTGTGGTACGAGGTACCCTCCGCCACGCATCGTATGGTGGATTGCGGAGTATATGTGTAGATGTAGATATAGATGCCATAGTTTTCGTCACGCGAGGAGGCGGCCCTTGAAGTTGAATAAGTCTGGATGGATTAAGGTTGGGTTGGGTTGTTTGGGGAAGGAGACCAGACAGCGAGGTCATCGGTCTCATCGGATTAGGGAAGGACTGGGAAGGAAGTCGGCCGTGCCCTTTCAAAGGAACCATCCCGGTATTTGCCTGGAGCTATTTAGGGAAATCACGGAAAACCTAAATCAGCATTAGGTTGCCCTCCATTCAGAGGCTGTTGTACGCAGAAACTGTTATTGACTTGTAAATAATAGATCTCAGCTATAAGTCGTCCTTTTAAAATTTTATTGGCAGATCTACATTTCAGCTAGAAACTAGCCATTCTCAATGCACTATCATTTTAAATCAATAGATGTAATGCCTGTTGGTCGGGCTTCATTCACAGTTCATTGAATACTAACGCCGGACGCGGGATTGAACCGTGGTCCTCCTGAATGAGAGCCCAGTGTGCTAGCCACTGCGCCACCTCTCTCGGTACAGTTGAGTAAGTATGTGAATCAGGTCCACGGGTTTCCGCACAAGCCATAATTTCTCTTATATTGTCTGCACGATCCTTATGAGAAATGAACTTAGGCACCTCGGCATTAAGGGGCTCCGGAAAGGCTCAAAATCATGAAAAGTTCAATTTTTACTTTTTTGCGTTTTCTGAATCTGCAGACTATTACCTTTTAATAGATATATAATTTATTCAATTACGAAGACTACAACTATTTTTAAATTTTTTTTTGAAATGTGTTCTACATGGGCGTGACCCACTGTGGCGCTGTTAAACTGCTGTCAAATGGTGTTATTATTAACGTCCGTGTTCATCAGGTACATTTTAGTGATGTGAGATAAAGTATGTGTTGTGGCTAACCTGTAATGGTTCAATATATATCGCTGGTGTGATTGTCGATTGTTTCATGTTTATTTACTCTGTCGTTATCTCGAAAATATTCGTAATTAATTCCGTTTCTTGAGTCTCTGTTTTGTTGAAGTATAATAATGAGTAAAAGTAAAGTTATTAGAAATCCTCTGAAGGCTTTTAAGAAAAGGAGAAATGTTGGAAAGCCAAAGGTATTTAGAAATATGGGAATGAAGATAGGTTCTAACATGGTACGAGCGATGCTTGCTTTAGACAAGGAACGCCTTCGGGCTGCAGACAGGGCTCTAAAGAGTCTAGAAATACAAGCAAGAGTAAACAGGAGGAGGAACAAGAGGAAGCTGGAGGAGGAGTTTGCACAGGATGAAGATAATCCATCCTATGGACCTGGAATGCACTAAAAAGTTAATCCAATCTTTGTCGCTCGATTCCCAAAACTTTTATTTTCTCATACTAATTACATGTTTTCTAAGGATCTTCCAAACATATTTGTTTCAAACTTTCAGTAAATGTTACACAGTACCTTCTGCATAATTTAACACAGCCTTTTTCCAAAAAACTGTATATTTTTGAATATATAAATAAAAAATTGCAAAAAAATGTTGTGAATTTTCATTACAATTGAAAAAAAAATCATCTTTAATAACTGAACTAAAATTTTGTAAAATCCCTGTGTTAAGTTGTAGCCCATATTCCAATAAATAATCTGTAAAAAGTTCAACTTCCTACCTCAAATACTTTGTGAGGAAAGATGTAATTTATAAGCGTTATTTTAACATTGCAAGTATAGGGCGTTCCGGAGCCCCTTAACAGACTCGTTCTCCATTCAATCAAAAATACCCTTTCTCTAAACTTTCTCAGTTGTGTTGCACAAAAAGGTAGTCTTCTTCCCTCCAGTGATCCCCATCTGAGTTCACGAAACATCTCCCTAATGCTCTCGTGTTGGTCGAACCTACCAGTAACAAAAGTGGCAGCTAGCCCCTGAATTGCTTCGATGCCTTCCTTTAATCCGACCTGGTGAAGATCTCAAATACTAGGACAAATCTCAAAAACTGTCACACCGGTGCTCTGTATGTGGTCACCGTCGTAGGTGAGGTACACTTTCATCGAGTTCTCCTAGTAAATCGAACTCGCTTTCCCTACAACCGACCTTACACGCCTATTCATTTCAAATGGTTCAAATGGCTCTGAGCACTATGGGACTTAACATCTATGGTCATCAGTCCCCTAGAACTTAGAACTACTTAAACCTAATTAACCTAAGGACATCACACAACACCCAGCCATCACGAGGCAGAGAAAATCCCTGACCCCGCCGGGAATCGAACCCGGGAACCCGGGCGTGTATTCATTTCATGTCTCTTTGCAACGTCTTGCATAGATATTTAATGGCTGTAGCTGTGTCAAGCTACACTCCACTAATATTATATTCAAACATTACAGGACTATTTTCCCTGTTTATCTGCATAACTTATATTTTCCCACAGTTAGAGCATGCTGCCATTCTCAACGCCATACACAAATTTTTATTGATAACATGCTGTGTCCTTCTACAGTCAATGAAAGACAACACTTTCCCGTACACTACAGCATCATAGCAGGCAGTCGCAGTTTGCTAGTCACCCTGTCCGTCAGATCGTTTATGCTTACAGTAAATTAGCATGGATTAGTGTTTATGTGAAATACTGTTCCCTAATTTAGTCTATATAGCCATTTTATGTTGACAGATGGTTCCGTACCACAAGTAAGAACATATACAGTGCTCGATTTTGCAGAACTAAAGTCAACATATTTACCTACTGTTCGATGCGTCACACGATTAGATGTTCTGGTAGTTTAGTGGCTGCTGTATGACCTATATTCATGGAGTAAGTAGTAGAAACAGCCCAACAGTGGTTCAAATAAGCATTCATATATCCAAATATATGATTCGTAGGAAATAATGCCGTCTTCAGAGCTTCCTCCCTCATTAAACGAACCTGCGACGAAACGGGTTGCTCGCCTTTTGGACCTTTTCTGTTCCTCTATAAATGGTAACTGGTACAAGTCCCAGACTGGTGAGATTTATACAAGTATCGGTCAAACGAAGCCTTTATATGCGGAAACTGTCGACAGAATATTTCTGCATCTGAATATTTATTATACTTCAATACATTAAGAGGAAATTAAAAAAGAAAGTTCAGACGTAACTGTATATTCACTAGAACTGTACCGTGTTCACGTAATAAAGAAGTACACCTGTCCTGTCCATAGTTAGAGCACTCCACCCTAACAACTTCGGAGGTCTTCTACCCACAGCTGAAGTCATTACCCGTTTTGTCCATTATTTGCCTATTACGTTTTCGACTGTAAAAGGCGGCGTCCGCCACATACTCCCAAACCCACTGTCACATCACGCTCTGCCACCTAGAAACTGTTGCATATTTCTGGTGCCATTTGTACCAGACCTTCATCCTGCTACATCCAATCACCTCCAAAAGCAAGCCCCTTTCCCATTACACCAAACCTTATAATGTTCCCCTAGAGAACTCCTTTCTCCAATCGACATCTCTGAAATTAGCTATCCCCTCAAGATCCTATTCCATCAAACCAGTAAGGAAGCCAGGATAATTATCATTTAAGGCCCCTTGGACGAGAAGTCATTAGAGACGAAGAACAAGCTGGGGACAAAAACTGGCGGTGTACTTTCAAAGAAATCAACGTTTTAGGAGCGTCACGGAAGACTTAACCTCTTAGCCAGACGGAGACTTCAACAGCTAGGTAAGACAGCACCCTTCAAGGTCGCCTGTTTGCTATTATCTGCAGTCCTTTTCTTCATCTTCCTTCTTTTTCTAACATTTCTTTTTGAATGAATATGCATGCCTGAAGATCAGCCACACTTACTCTGCCACATCCCCATCCCCTCCCCCCCACCCCTCAACCCCCACCCCCGTCAACTTTGCGAAGCTCGTTACTGCACGTGACTGTCGTTCAGAATTACATTTCATTTATCGATATTGAAATACAGCTGATGCTCAGTACAGCAAGTTAAAACAATATGATGTTGCGAATTTCCTTAGAAATGTCCAGCGACAGCCCGCATCTCGTGGTCGTGCGGTAGCGTTCTCGCTTCCCACGCCCGGGTACCCGGGTTCGATTCCCGGCGGGGTCAGGGATTTTCTCTGCCTCGTGATGGCTGGGTGTTGTGTGCTGTCCTTAGGTTAGTTAGGTTTAAGTAGTTCTAAGTTCTAGGGGACTTATGACCACAGCAGTTGAGTCCCATAGTGCTCAGAGCCATTTTTTTTTGTCCAGCGACAATGTTTTCCTGTTACTACACTATCGTCGGCGGTCTATTTGAGAGTCTTGCAGACCCTGTCTCATATAATGTTTATGAGCGGTGAAGATATTAACAGTCCAGCTACTTTTCCTTGAGCACATCCGATGTCCGCCTCACGTCTTTTCAGAGAAGAGTAGAGAGTGTCCAATGACGCAGGGTCATAGCCTATTACTTGACGTAACAGCCTCTTGATGTTTTGTTAGGAGACAGAACTCCGTAATCACTGTTACGCTAAATGCCGCAACGCAGACTTGAGTGTGCCAACTAAGAAGAAAAAGCCGCAAGGAAATTTCACACAGAAACAAAAGACTGTTCTCCATGCTGGGCACAATGCTGAAGAAAGTGTGCTCGCTAATTTCGCCAACTAATAGGCGTGTCAGGTGTTAATTAGGTATAAAATGACACAGCGTCTCTTTTTTTAGTTGCAGTGCTTAGCAACTTCCGTTCTTTCATACGCAGCGTTTGTACATGCACTGCGCAGCACGCAGCAACTTTCTGGCTTCTACGTTCTGGTAGAGGGGCTTGAAAAAACGCTGGATACAGAATGGCAATATAGTGTGTAGGGCAACCTGAAGACTGCCAAATGCAACGCTTTCTAATCAAATCCTTTGACAACAGTCTACGTTTGGGTACTTCCTACGTTGAGAAGTATCGAGGCAGATTATTCCTTCACCATCGAACAAAAAAGATCCGATCAAGTTTCTCATACCGGTATTTCACATGATACACCAAACTGTTTTCTACCTTGATACAGGAGACCTCTAAGCTACTTACATTGAATTTAAGTTGAGTTTATAATACGTGAACGCGTGAGGTCCTATAATCACAAGGGAAAGCTTGCCTGATCTTTGCTATATTGCGAAAAATGTCATTCCTGTACAGACTCACAAATACTGTACGCCTCTGTTGATCCATTGTTGACGTGGGACAGAGGTTAGTAAAATATTTAACCGAGAAATTCGCCAAACAGCCGTGCCGACTGAGAAGTCATTATTATTTTATTTTCACTACCAGTTTTGGCAATTCAATATGCTGTCTTCAGACTCCATACGTACCTCTCAAAAATTATCGATATTAGCATACTGAGGCCATCATTTTCTGGATGTCATGAATTCTGAAGTACAGGGTGATTATAATTAAACTACCAAACGCTGTAGAAATAACACCATTGGTCAGAATGACGTCAACTTGCAACGGAATATTATCGGAGAAGGGAGGAAAACGTACGGCAGAAGAAAAAAAAGTGTGAAAACTGATCAGTATGTATCACAATACGTAAATGAAAACACGTGTCATGCGCAAGACCCATTGAAGTTGGCATAAACTCGCCGAGTACACGGCTTTTCCTCCTTTCGCGTCTGCTAGGTTCGCCATGACTGTATCAATGCAGGATCGCGCTATGCTTGTAAAGTTGTGTTATGACTGACTGACTGGAAACACGTCGCTCTGCAGAAGTTCCAGACACTGAAGGGTTTGAAAAATGGCGTTGGTTCGATGACTGCCGTGGGTCTGGAGAAAATAACTCGGAAGTTCGAAATGGCGGGTTCTTTTGGTGTGCAGCCTGGTAGAGGGAGGAAATGAATTGATTCGACGTCAGTGGAAGCAGTGGCCACAGCAGTGCAGGAGGAGACGAGTGGTGGTGTGCAAACTTGTAGTGCACGGAGAATTGCCCGAACATTGGGCATAGCCGTGAGCACGGTGCGTAAAATCCTACGAAACATCCTTCTTTGCTATCCATTCAAAATTACCCATGTGTACGAGTTGCTTCCTGTTGACTTGCCAGCAACAGAGACCTTTGCTTTAGAATTTCTTGCTCGCATGGAAGTGGATAATGATTGGCCATGGAAGATTTTGTGGACAAACGAAGACCATATTTAACATGTTTTGCGGAAATAAATAATCCGATTTGATTTTGATTGATGCTTTTTACGCGGTTTTTGGCCTCAGGACAATTAAAAACCGATATTATTGATCCTTTGTATGCAGTTTTTGGCCTCAGGACAATTAAAAACCGATGCGAGTGATGCTTTTTGCGGTTTATGGCCTCAGAACAGTTAAAAACCGATTTTTTTTATCCCACGTGATATGATATTGGTGTGGTGGAGGGGCTTACGTAATTAACAGTATCACACCTGTACACCCATGCACACTGAATAGTACAGTTTCTTTAACTCCAAACATACGCCTTAGGCTTTGTTGTATGATTCATTTGTCATTTGTAGTCGACCACTATTAAATTATGATGCTTAAAGTTCCATCTTCTGCTACATTTTGTAACTTAAATTTTTCTTCCGCCATACGTTTTCCCCCTCTTCGATAATATTCCGTTGTAATTTGACGTCATTGTAACCAGTGGTGTTATTTCTACAGCGGCCTGAAAGTTTAACTTTAATTGTAATCACCCCGTACTTCCTTCGAAGACTTGATTGCTTTCCTGGATGTAGCGAATTCCCAAGTACGTCCTTCGAAGACATGACTGCCTTTCTGGATGTTGTGTACTCTCAAGTACTTCCTTCGAAGACTTGACTGTTTTTCTGGATGTCGCGAATTCTCAGGTACTTCCTTCGAAGACTTCAATGTTTTTCTGGATGTCGTGAATTCTCAAGTACTTCCTTCGAAGGCTTGGCTGCGTTTCTCGATGTGTCGATGTACTTGAGAATTCATGACATCCAGAAAAAGATGGCCCCAGTATGCCAATATCGATAATTTTTTAGAGGTGCATGTGAGCCTGAAGATGGTATATTGAATTGCCGAAACTGGTAGCGGAAATAAAATAATAATAACTTCTCAATTTGCACATCTGTTTGGCGAATTCCTTTGTTAAATACTATAGCCCGCATCTCGTGGTCGTGCGGTAGCGTTCTCGCTTCCCACGCCCGGGTTCCCGGGTTCGATTCCCGGCGGGGTCAGGGATTTTCTCTGCCTCGTGATGGCTGGGTGTTGTGTGCTGTCCTTAGGTTAGTTAGGTTTAAGTAGTTCTAAGTTCTAGGGGACTGATGACCATAGATGTTAAGTCCCATAGTGCTCAGAGCCATTTGTTAAATACTATAGGCCGTCGACGATTCAAGATTAGATGCGGTACGAATTAGCAAATCTAGTACTCTCAATATATCGGTTTCTATGTTCTTAAGTTTTCGTAATTGTGCAGGTTCGGCTTATTTTAGCGATATAAAATTGTAGGAAGGAAGAAAGTTTTTGAATATAACTTCCAGTACTAGTCGTAATCTCAGGTGTGTATCGCCGTTGTCCAAAAATCCACCAATAATATCTGAGCCAGAGATTTAAGACTGTGAATGAAGCTTTATTGTCTGTTTTAATGACGTCACTAGAAATAAAATTCTCCCATCAAATATTTACTCACTGTGGCTTTAGTCGAACTTTTCATGAGTTCAGAACACCTAGTAATAGCTTTTCCCATGATGAATCCGCTCTTTGCTTTAGTTACCTTAAGTCATCGTAATATTTTTGGACTAGATACCTATCTCAATTTTTTCGTAACTGTGAAATAAATTCACTTCTGTTCAAAATATTCAAGACAATGTCCCTCTACTAATCACAAAAGATTAAATTTCCCATAATGTTTCAATTTCACTGATTGTAGCCTTTTTTTAAGGCATTTGAATGACATGACGTTCGTTAGACGTGCACAGTTCGTGTTCATCCCATTAATTGTTTGTCATCTTATTATTCCATTTACTGGTGTGGCTAACTTCCTGCCTTACTTGCCCCTGAGTGGCAGCAGCAGCGCATATCGATAAGCGCACTGTCGTACCATCTCTGGAGCGACGATAGTATTTCCGGGACGTCGTGTGGTGGGTAGGGAGTGAGTGGGAGACGCACAAACAGTGCAGTCATGACTGAGCAGCAGTCGCGGATGGACCGACCAGCAGTCCAATCGGTCGGTTGGCGTGCAGCAGCAAGCAAGCCCCCGTCGCGCGGAGTCGGGCTGGAGCCGCTGGCGGCGTGCATACGCGGTTGGAGTGTGAGGTGCTGCTTGCAAGTGCTACGAAGTTCTTCGCCAACCGATCTTGGACATGAAAGTTGAGTCCTCACTTAGTATCGAGCCTCAACTGTTTACATTTCTTCGTTTGATCATGGTTGTCGCTTTTGGGACATTCCCGTGAGCAACAACGTGTGTGTATTTAAGTCAGCTAAGATTCCAGCCATGTTCCTGTGAAATTTAGCTTAATTTATTTCCTGTTATGAAAGTTCACCAGCGGTATCTTCTGCCTTGTGGCCGTTGACGTTCTGGGTATCTGCCCTGGTCGTTGACGTAATTTTAGGCAGTGTATTTTCCTTGCTGTATTGTTGCTGTCCAGTGTGGCGTTTAGTTCGACAGGTGGGGTGTTGTTGGTCGTTGTGGGCGCCAATATTCTACGTGTCGTGTATTGTAATCTTGTGGTCGTTTTGCTGGTTGGTTGGAGCAGAACTGATTTGGTTGATTGGTCGGTCATCTGTCTGTCGGTTGGGTTGCCTCCAGATTAAGAAGTCATTGGACAGGCTGCCTGTCTCACCTAAACGGGCGTTAGTGTTACAATCCCAAGCCGACCCTTGGAAACTTCTGAGCGCCGTTCCTTGTGTGTTATGTAGTAATTTCCCTGTTTGGATTTTAGTTATTTGGTTGATGTGTGGCTTTCAGCCGAGTATCAATATCTCTTACATTAATGTCCTTGTCTTGCCCTTAAGGCATGAGATTGTTATTCTTTACTTTATAAGAAATGTTTTAAGATACGGCCTTCTGCCCTTTAAACTTGAAACTCTTCTTTCTAGGGCTGAAGCCATTAAATTATTTGTTGGTGAGCTGCCTTCAACCGAGTTTTAATATCTCTTAAATTAATCTTCTTCTCTTGCCCTTAAGGCATAAGATTGTTATGCTTCTGAATGGGGGCCTTCAGCCCAATTTGCCTTTTGACTGAAACTCTTATTGCTTAATATGCGACCTCCAGCCTAGTTCCATAAAAAATAAATCGCTAAGCCATCAGACGATTTGATTGAAGATTTAGAAAATATTCTTGGGTGAAACCTCCAGAAGAACCTTGTATTTCAATTTTGCTTAAGCCTTGTGTCTGGGATTTTGAATGTGGCCTTCAGCCGATCTAAAGTTAATCAAACGAGGTCGATTAAAGTTTTTAGTGTTTTGCATTCTTGTTGTAATATTGTGTGTTTATAAATAAAGTTTGCGTGTTGAATCGCACTGACAGGAACTCATTTTGGCCCCTTTCCACAACCTAATCCGCTCTGTCCTGCTAGCCCAAGCATTTCAATTCGTAAATCAGTTGCTCAATTTTCAGTAAAAAACTTGAACATTATTTATTCACTGTGCTTAGTACAAATACTTTACATAGTATAAAATGTAATGAACTGCGAGTTATTAAATGAACAAGAGTAAACTTCTAAAGATAATTGTCTGTAGGGTACAAGATTCAAAGCTAGACTGTGAACGATATTATAGACATATGTCATGTTCAGTATTAATTCATTTCCCATACAGTCACATAGCAACGGCCACAGAATATTTTCTAACGGCTTGTTCTAGTGGTTGTCTGATGTCGACCAACTATAACTTACATCCATTTAGTGCGCTGCTCAAGCCGTGGGAAGTTTAGCCATCCATTCTCCCTATAACCTGTTGGCACACACAGCACAAGCAACAAAAACACATATTAGTCAAATAACAGTATTACAATCGTAAGCCAATAATATCGATAACGTAATGTATCATAAACCATGAAAGCAGATAAATTTCTTGGTGATATTGCTTAGGTTTTTTACCACTACAATTTTTATGTGCGCTTGTGGATGTGGTCCCGTCCCTCTACAAATTTCATGCACATTTTATTTTTCAAAGGTAACATGCTATACAAGCATTACAGCTTGGTACTTTTGCGTGAGATGCTGGGAGAGTAAACATACGTAATTAGGTACTACATTGGTAGCTGCGAGATGGAGGAGAGAGGCGGGCAGGAGAGATGGAGTGGATAGGAGTTAAATTCCAGCGCCATCCCGCAGGGTAGGCAGGACACTGGACACTGGAATAAATATCGCTTTTTCAGTCCCTAAACTATAACACTACACTGACACGCCAAAGAAACTTGTATAGGCATGCGTATTCAAATACAGAGATAAGTAAACAGGCAGAATAGGGAGCTGCGGTCGGTAACACCGATATAAGACAACAAGTATCTGGCGCAGTTGTTCGGTTACTGCTGCTACAATGGCAGATTATCAAGATTTAAGTGATTTTGAACGTGGTGTTATAGTGGGCGCACGAGCGATGGGACACAGCATCCCCGAGATAGCGATGAACTGGGGATCTTCCCTTACGGCCATTTCACGTTTGAATTTAACTCTCATCCCCTCCATCTCTCCTGCCCGCCCCTCTCCTCCATCTCGCAGCTACGTGGTCTAGGGGTAGCGTCTTTGATTCATAGTCAAAACGTCTTCGGTCCCGGGTTCGATCCCCGCCACTGCCTAAATTCTGATAAATAATCAGCATTGGCGGTCGAAGACTTCCGGTATAAGAAGTCAGCCTCATTCTGCCAACGGCCTTGTCAAAGAGGGCGGAGGAGCGGATAGAGGTTCAGGGCACTCTCTTGTCCTAAGGGTGGGAAATTGCCCCTAAAGGCGGAAGAATCAACACTGATCAACGACATGAGGATGCAGAAGGCAATGGAAACCACTGCATTAAAGACACGTAACGTGTATCCACAGGAGATGTGGCCTGTAATTGAAGAAGTATCATGATGATCTCTCCATTGGCAAAAGATTCCGGAATAGTCCCCCATTCGGATCTCCCGGAGGAGACTGCCAAGGGAAAGGTTACCATGAGAAAAAGATTGAATAACCAACGAGAGGATAACGTTCTACGAGTCGGGGCGTGGAATGTCAGAAGCTTGAACGTGGTATGGAAACTAGAAAATCTGAAAAGGGAAATGCAGAGGCTCAATCTAGATATAGTAGGAGTCAGTGAAGTGAAGTGGAAGGAAGACAAGGATTTCTGGTCAGATGAGTATCGGGTAATATCAACAGCAGCAGAAAATGTTATAACAGGTGCAGGATTCGTTATTAATAGGAAGGTAGGACAGAGGGTGTGTTACTGTGAACAGTTCAGTGACCGAGTTGTTCTAATCAGAATAAACAGCAGACCAACACCGACAACGATAGTTCAGGTATACATGCCGACGTCGCAAGCTGAAGATGAACAGATAGAGAAACTGTATGAGGATACTGAAAGGGTAATGCAGTATGTAAAGGGGGACGAAAATCTAATAGTCATGGGCGACAGGAATGCAGTTGTAGGGGAAGGAGTAAAAGAAAAGGTTACAGGAGAATATGGGCTTGGGACAAGGAATGAAAGAGGAGAAAGACTAATTGAGTTCTGTAACAAGTTTCAGCTAGTAATAGCGAATACCCTGTTCAAGAATCACAACAGGAGGAGGTATACTTGGAAAAGGCCGGGAGATACGGGAAGATTTCAATTAGATTACATCATGGTCAGACAGAGATTCCGAAATCAGATACTGGATTGTAAGGCGTACCCAGGAGCAGAAATAGACTCAGATCACAATATAGTAGTGATGAAGAGTAGGCTGAAGTTCAAGACATTAGTCAGGAAGAATCAATACGCAAAGAAGTGGGATACGGAAGTACTAAGGAATGACGTGATACGTTTAAAGTTCTCTAACGCTATAGATACAGCAATAAGGAATATCGCAGTAGGCAGTACAGTTGAAGAGGAATGGACATCTCTAAAAAGGGCCATCACAGAAGTTGGGAAGGAAAACGTAAGTACAAAGAAGGTAGCTGCGAAGAAACCATGGGTAACAGAAGAAATACTTCAGTTGATTGATGAAAGGAGGAAGTACAAACATGTTCCGGGAAAATCAGGAATACAGAAATACAGGGTCGCTGAGGAATGAAATAAATAGGAAGTGCAGGGAAGCTAAGACGAAATGGCTGCAGGAAAAATGTGAAGACATCGAAAAAGATATGATTGTCGGAAGGACAGACTCAGCATACAGGAAAGTCAAAACAACCTTTGGTGACATTAAAAGCAACGGTGGTAACATTAAGACTGCAACGGGAATTCCACTGTTAAATGCAGAGGAGAGAGCAGATAGGTGGAAAGAATACATTGAAAGCCTCTATGAGGGTGAAGATTTGGCGAATGTTATAGAAGAAGAAACAGGAGTCGATTTAGAAGAGATAGGGGATCCAGTATTAGAATCGGAATTTAAAAGAGCTTTGGAGGACTTACGGTCAAATAAGGCAGAAGGGATAGATAACATTCCATCAGAATTTCTAAAATCATTGGGGGAAGTGGCAACAAAACGACTATTCACGTTGGTGTGTAGAATATATGAGTCTGGCGACATACCATCTGACGTTCGGAAAAGCATCATCCACACAATTCCGAAGACGGCAAGAGCTGACAAGTGCGAGAATTATCGCACAATCAGCTTAACAGCTCATGCATCGAAGCTGCTTACAAGAATAATATACAGAAGAATGGAAAAGAAAATTGAGAATGCGCTAGGTGACGATCAGTTTGACTTTAGGAAAAGTAAAGGGACGAGAGAGGCAATTCTGACGTTACGGCTAATAATGGAAGCAAGGCTAAAGAAAAATCAAGACACTTTCATAGGATTTGTCGATCTGGAAAAAGCGTTCGACAATATAAAATGGTGCAAGCTGTTCGAGATTCTGAAAAAAGTAGGGGTAAGCTATAGGGAGAGACGGGTCGTATACAATATGTACAACAACCAAGACGATCAAGAACGAAGTGCTCGTATTAAGAAGGGTGTAAGACAAGGCTGTAGCCTTTCGCCCCTACTCTTCAATCTGTACATCGAGGAAGCAATGATGGAAATAAAAGAAAGGTTCAGGAGTGGAATTAAAATACAAAGTGAAAGGATATCAATGATGCGATTCGCTGATGACATTGCTATCCTGAGTGAAAGTGAAGAAGAATTAAATGATCTGCTGAACGGAATGAACAGTCTAATGAGTACACAGTATGGTTTGAGAGTAAATCGGAGAAAGACGAAGGTGATGAGAAGTAGTAGAAATGAGAACAGCAAGAAACTTAACATCAGGATTGATGGTCACGAAGTCAATGAAGTTAAGGAATTCTGCTACCTAGGCAGTAAAATAACCAATGACAGACGGAGCAAGGAGGACATCAAAAGCAGACTCGCTATGGCAAAAAAGGCATTTCTGGCCAAGAGAAGTCTACTAATATCAAATACCGGCCTTAATTTGAGGAAGAAATTTCTGAGGATGTACGTCTGGAGTACAGCATTGTATGGTAGTGAAACATGGACTGTGGGAAAACCGGAACAGAAGAGAATCGAAGCATTTGAGATATGGTGCTATAGACGCATGTTGAAAATTAGGTGGACTGATAAGGTAAGGAATGAGGAGGTTCTACGCAGAATCGGAGAGGAAAGGAATATGTGGAAAACACTGATAAGGAGAAGGGATAGGATGATAGGACATCTGCTAAGACATGAGGGAATGACTTCCATGGTACTAGAGGGAGCTGTAGAGGGCAAAAACTGTAGAGGAAGACAGAGATTGGAATGCGTCAAGCAAATAATTGAGGACGTAGGTTGCAAGTGCTACTCTGAGATAAAGAGGTTAGCACAGGAAAGGAATTCGTGGCGGGCCGCATCAAACCAGTCAGTAGACTGATGACCAAAAAAAAAAAAAATCGTGAATATCAGGAATCCGGTAAAACATCAAATCTTCGACATCGCTGCGGCTGGAAAAAAATCCTGCAACACGACTGAAGACACTCGTTTAACGTGACGGAAGTACAACCCTTCCGCAGATTGCGGCAGATTTCAATGCTGCACCATCAACAAGCGTGCGAACCATTCAACGAAAAATCATCGATATGCGCTTTTGGAGCCGAAGGTCCATTCCTGTACCCTTGACGACAGCACGACACAAAGCTTCACGCCTGGCCTGGGCCCTTCAACACCGACGTTGGACTGTTGATGACTGGAAACATGTTGCCCAGTCAGACGAGTCTCGTTTCAAATTGTATCGAGCGGATGGACGTGTACGGGTATGGAAACAACCTCATAAATCCATGTACCCTATATGTCAGCAGTGGACTGTTCAAGCTGGTGGAGGCTCTATAATGGTGTGGGGCGTGTGCAGTTGGAGTGATGTGGGACCTCTGACACGTCTAGATACGATTCAGACGGTGACACGTACGTAAGCATCCTGTCTGATCATCAATATCTATTCATGTCCATTGTCTATTCCGACGGACTTGGGTAATTCCGGCAGGGCAACGCGACGCCCCACACGTTCATAATTTCTACAGACTGAATCCTCTGAGTTCAAACACTTTCGCTGGCCACCAAACTCCTCAGGTATGAACGTTATTGAGCATATCTGGGATGCCTTGCAGTTCAGAAGAGATCTCCATCACCTCGTACTCTTATGGACAACCCTTTAGGATTGATGGTGTCAGTTCCCTACAGCACTACTTCAGACATTAGTCATGTTCATGCCACGTCGTATTGGGGCACTTCTGAGTGCTCACGTGGGCCCTACACGATATTAGGCAGGTGTACCTGTTTCTTTGGCTCTTCAGTATTATTGGGCCTTTGTGGTCTAGTTTGGAGAGTAGGGTGCCTGGTCACTATCCGCCTCCATCACAGTTATCTGAACGCGCCGCTAGTTTTCAGGGAGAATAGTATCAAATTCTCTTGAAAACCAAATAGGATCTGCATTTATTCATTACTTGACGACTGGTAGCTGTTTTGAATGCCAAAAATTTTCATACATTGTATTCCATAGTCATGGCAATGTGTTGTGTTTTTTGTCTTTCCATATTTTCGTCCACTCCCTGTAGTATACTTCATGAAAATTTGACTATTGTCACATTCTGCATTCATGGTGTTGCAATTTTAAGTGCCATCTGCGTATTTCACTAGAACAGTTGCTCCCAATATGGCAGTAGTTACCAGTAGTGGTGAAGGTGGTAGGCGAAGGGGCTTAAATTAACTTTCATATTTTGTCAAAGATAAAATAAGAATTCCATTACTGCCAATATTTCGTTAGACTAGCGTTAATTCAGTTACTATTGTCAGCTATTTGTCATATATTATGACATAGAAAAAGGTAAAGCCCTGTGACCATGCTCTTGGCCTGACTGTAGGTAGCGCAGTGACTTTCTTCGCTGTGGCACTGGTAGAGGGTGGATCGTGAGTCAGCGCCCAGTCATCTTTTACCCCAGGGAAAGATCCCAAGTACTCGCTTGACAGGAGGTTGTATGAACATGGGGTCTTTGTAGAGAGACTGAAATGAGGTAAATTCCCAATGTCCTGGATTCAACACGGCACTTAACAAAGCTGGAGTCTCCTTCTCCACCCATATTGGACCATGGCCTCCAGCTCATGCATACTCCGTAGTATCTCCCACATTACTTGTTGTGGCCGCGACCGTTCCGGTCGCGGTGTGGCCGTGAACGAAGAAAGTGCGGCATGACCGAACAGAAGCGGCTCGCGAACAAACAAGACAGACGAACGGGAACGGATGGACACGCACAACGACAGATGACCGAGCAAGACACCAAGAACAACAACATGCAAGAAGCAACGGGGTCACAAGCGTAAACCTCACGAAATCCACCACGTCACTGATACACGGAAATAAGCAAAATAAACACAATGTCTGTAAGCGAGGTATCGAGAGATTCACGCGAATATCCTACTGCTTCGCTGAGTTTTTTTTCCTTTATTGTTATTTTAACACCTGTACATCAGGTAGGCTGGCAGCAGCATCCTATGCTGCTCTTCAGCCTCAGGTTTGACAATGAGGAAAAATGAAGAAGACACATAATAGACTGAACAAAATGGCGGGCAAAAAAACAGGAGGCACAGAATACAAAAAACACGAAGCCGTTCACACTCGACGAAAAACGCATTAAAAACTGTCGGCACGGCGCACAAACACTGACGACTTCGACGGCACAGATGAACGTAAGAGCGTGACGGCGAACACTAAACACAAACACGATGGCGCACACACGAGAAACCGATGGCGATGATCTCCGGTGCACAAATGTCCACGTAACGTGTGCGAGTCCGTGGACCTCCCAAGAGGGGAAGAAGAGGGAGGGGGAGGGAGAGCAAAGATTCCAATGGCAGAGGAGATGGCAGGAGGAATGGGGGTAGGGGAAGCCCGGGGGAGGAGTGGGGAGAAAGGGCGGAGGTTGCCCAAGGAACAAACACAGGAAGAGGGAGGGAGGATCAAAGTTGGTGGGAGGGGTAGATGGAGGGGAGGAGGGCATCATCAGGGAGGGGGAGCTGGCGGAAGCCACCTTGGGAGAGGGTACGGAGAGTGGAGAGATGGAGAGCAGGTGGGACGTGGAAATACACGTGCGGCAGTGGACGGGGGCAGGAGAGGATGGGAGAGACCAGCAGGTGAGGAGGATCGAGTTTATGGGAGGTGTAGAGGATCCGTATCCGTTACAGGACAAGGAGGAGGTGGGGGAGCGGAATAAGGTCGTACAGGATCTGCGTGGTGGAGGGGAGACGGATGCGATAGGCGAGGCGAAGAGCATGGCATTCTAGGATCTGAAGGGATTTGTAAAAGGTAGGGCGAGCGGAGATCCAGGCAGAGTGGGCGTAGCAAAGGGTACGGCGAATGAGGGATTTGTAGGTATGGAGGATGGTGGAGGGGTCCAGACCCCATGTACGGCTGGAAAGGAGCTTGAGGAGACAGAGTCGGGAGTGTGCCTTGGCTTGGATCGTCCAGAGGTGGGGGGTCAAGGAGAGGCGACGGTTGAGGGTGACACCAAGGTACTTAAGGGTGCGGGTGAGGGCGATAGGACGGCCATAGATGGTGATGTAGAAATCGAGGAAGGGGTGGTTTTGCCTACAATGATCGCCTGGGTTTTCGAAGGATTGACCTTAAGCAACCACTGGTTGCACCAAGTGGTGAACCGGTCAAGATGGGATTGGAGAAGGTGTTGGGAGAGCTGTAGGGTGGGGGCAAGGGCAAGGAAGGTGGTGTCATTGGCGTACCGCAGAAGGTGGATGGGGGGGGGGGTGAAGGCGGCGGCATGTCCGCCATATACAAATGGTACAGAAGAGGAGAGAGGACAGAACCTTCGGGCACACCGGCGAAGGGGAAAAAGGTGTAGGAATCTGTGTTGTGGATGGTGACGTAGGAAGGACGTTGGGAAGGAAAGGAGCCAATCAGACGGACGTAGTTAATAGGAAGGGCGAAGGTTTGGAGCTTGAAGAGGAGTCCGGAATGCCACACACGGTCATAGGCTCGTTCAAGGTCGAGGGAGAGGAAGATAGCGGTGTGATGGGAATTAAGCTGTTCGGAGAGGGGATGAGTGAGGTGAAGGAGAAGGTCATCGGAAGAGAAGGAAGGCCGAAAGCCACACTGGGTAATGGGAAGGATGCGGTGCTGGCGGAGATGCTAGTGGATGTGTCGGGTTAGGATGGATTCCAGGACCTTGCTGAAGACTGAGGTAAGGCTCATGGGATGGTAGGAGGAGACAGCGGACGGCAGTTTACTGGGTTTAAGGAACATCAGGATATGGGAGATTTTCCACAGGTCAGGGTAGTAGCTGGTGGACAGGACTACATTGTAGAGCCTGGCCAGGGTGGAGGGGAAAGAGGCAGGAGCTTCACAAAGATGGCGATAGGTGACACGACCGTGACCAGGAGCGGTGTTGCATTTCGTGCGGAGTGTAGCGATGAGATCCCGTGTAGTGATAGGGGCGTTGAGGTCGGTGTGTGCAATGTTGTCCAAGTACTGGAAACCAGGTGCGAGGGGAGGGACAGTGGTGTCAGTTCGATCGTAGACATCTGGGAAGAGGGAGTAATCGAACGGGATCGTCAGGGATGGTAAAGACATCGGAGAGGTAGGAAGCAAAGTGATTGGCCTTACTAAGGTTGTCAGGGAATGGTTGGTTATCATGAAGGAGAGGATAGTAGGGTGGGGGGGGGGGGGGGATTTAGATCCGGTAAGGCGGCAGAAGGCTGACCAGAACTTGGACGAGCAAGTTACGTATGTGTCTCTGGAGTTGCCATTGGCGTCTTAGTGTGTCCAGGTCACGCGTGCGGAGGAAGGCATGGTAGAGACGGCGGGATTCACAGAGGAGGAGGACGGCCTGTGGGGGTAAGGTAGGATGGTGGGGGTGGATGGCGACAGAAGGGACATGGGCCTCCACGGCCTCAGACAAGGTCTGCTGGAGAAAGAAGGCGGCATGGGTAATATCATCACGGTGGTGGTAGGTGAAGGGGTGGCCATCGACCTTGGTAGATAGGGTATCCTGCTAGGCAGTCCAGTCAGCACGGGAATAATCATGGATGTTCTTCGGGGGAGGTTCATGACGGGGGTCGGGGTGGGGGCGACGACCGTCTGAAACAGTGAGGAGGACAGGGAGATGGTCACTACCAATGGGATCCAGGACATCCAGCGTTATGCAGCCAAGGAGGTTAGGGGAGGAGAGGATGACAGGAGTGGAGTTGGATTTGGGGCGGGTGTGCTGGGGAATGGGGACATGGTCGCCTTGGAGGGAGGAGAGGAACCGATGCCACCTCCGTAACTGGGTGGCAGAGCGACTATGGATGTCGAGGTCGGCGGTGATCACATAGGAGGAGAAGGTATGGTCAATGTGGGAGAGGAAGTCAAAAGGAATAGGGGCGTTAGGGCGGACATAAATGGTGGCGCAGGTGATAGTAAGGCCAGGGAAGAAGAGACTAAGGATCAGGTGTTCGGTGGGATTGGGAAGGAGAGGTTGCAGCCAAACTGGGATCTAGGGGTGGTGACCAATGGCAACTCCGCCACACGCTATAGGGAAGGGATTATCGGAGCGGTGAAGGAGGTAGGGCGAGGTGTGGATGGTGTGGTGGGGCTGAATAAAGGTTTCATTGAGGAGGAAGGCATCCACGCGGTGGGTGGCGAGGGTGTGCATGAAGAGGTTCTTGTTGGCGGGAAGGGAACGGATGTTGTTGAACAGGATACGGTGCTGTCACGCCATGACAGGGATTTAGACGAGGGTGTCGAGGCGGGAGAAGGTAAATGGGCCTCGTTGTGGGAGTAGGTGGCATACATTTTAAGGTGGAAGACAGAACAGGCGATGAGAGAGATCTGCTGGATGGTGTGAGAGCGCTGGAAAGGGTGGACATTTTGGAGAATAATGGTGAGGAACCTGATGATGTCCTCAGCGGTGAGGGGGGGGGGACGAAGGGAATTGACAGGAGGAGTGGGGGCGTCCAGGGGGCGGACATGGATGGTGAGTTTAGGAGTGGTGGGAGGGGGTGGGGCTTTACATTTTTGGGAGTACGTGGGATGGGGGAGATTACAGGTGTTACAGGATGGAGGGGACTGAAGGTTGGGGCACTGCCGGAGGAAATGTGCTTGCTTACAGTGCGGGCAGGTGGGGGCCTTGCGGCACTCAGATGTTGTGTGTGCAGTTGTAACGCAGACACATCTGGCAGTGGAGGGACTGAGGAGGGGAACGGAGGGGTCGACTTTGTATCGTTGGTTGAAGAGAGGGGCACCCTCCTTCAGGAGGCAGTCAATGGAGGGATCAACATCCGAAAAACTCGCATAAGGCGGGTGGGGCCGGCGGAGCTGTAAATGCAGCGGACCGCCCGGACTTCCAACAAGGGATGCACCTTGGGCTCTGCCAACACCTCCTCCTCTGTGACCGTCGGACTAAGCTGAGTGATCACGGCATTGAGGGTCGGCGGGCGATGTGGGGGTTGGGGTTGGCAGGTAGGGTACGGGGAAGGAGCAGGGGTGAGGGAGGCATTGGGGCCAAACTGGGTGATGGGATGCGGGAAAGGATGTCAGTATGAAGGGTGGGGCTGGGGGAGGAGATGGGAACGGAGTCTCTTCGTGGAGTGAGGAGGGAGATGGGGGCTCCAGGAAAGTGTTGGCGAAGAAGGAATGAGAGGTTCCAGGCCTCAAGGAGGGAAGGATCGGGATGAGAGAGGAGGTATTTATAGGAAGAGGGGGGGGGAGGAGGAGGAGGAGGAGGAGGCGGAGGGAGCAGGGCCAGGCAGGGAGACATCCATGGCATCCTGGGGGGGGGGGGGAAGGAGGACGGGGCGAGGCCTTTTTGGAAGCAGAGGAGGCAGTGGTGCCACTAGGGCGTTTAAGGGCGATGGAAGGGTGAGAGGAGACATGCGGGACAGGAGCAACAGGGAGATGGCGGGAAGTGGCAGGTCCCAGCGTGGACGCTGGAGCCAGCACTGGAAATGGGGATCGCGATGGCAATGGTGAAGGCAACGGCGACGACGGAAATGACGGCGATGGTGAAGGCGAGGGTGAGAACTGAGCATGGGCAGTGGCCCGTCGGACCATCACCCTAGCGGGAGCTGCAGTAACAGGCTGAGGGACTGGAGGGAAAGGATCAGAGGTGAAGGTGCAGGAGGAAGAAGCTGGGGAGGGGGCAACGAAGAGCGAGGGTGAAGGGAGAGTGAGAAGAGGAGGGATGGAATGTGGGGGGCGACTGGGCACACCATGTAATGGTGGTAGTGGTGGGGGCTGACATGATGACAGGTAGGAACACAGACAGGACAGGACGAAAAGTATAGAGGAAAACAGGGGACGGGCGACGACTGACAAAGACGGACGACAACTGGGGCCAAAGTCCCACGTTGCTGGTGCTGCCGGGAGGCGACTGCTGACAGGAACGCTGGCTAGCAGAAATGCTGGCTAGCTGGCTGGCAGGAACGCTGGCTGGCTGGCAGCAACACTGGCTGGCTGGCAGGAACGCTGGCTGGCTGGCAGGAACACCGCAGCTGCTGCTGCCGCGGACTGGACCGCCGCTGCTGCTGCTGCTGCTGCTAGCTGGACCGCTGCTGCTTCTACTACTGGCTGGCTGGCTGGCTGGCTGGCACCTGCATAACCTATCGCTTCGATTAGCGACAGAAGCACAATCGAAGGGCGGTACTCGTTACGAGGTACCGCCGGATGTGCTTCACTGAGTGAAAGGCAGGCGCTTAAAGACATGATAGGGTACGTCGCTATTGGCCGCTGGGACCACGTGCTCCACAGAGGCGCCCTCACATTATAGGTGGGCCAGGAGCGCGCGCAGCCACGGCTTAAGACACGACGGCTGCAGAGACCTCTAGTGGTAATCGAGGTCCATGCCGTCTGGCGCGAATTCGAAAACCGCAGCGCTCGGTACCAGATTACTGATTCCAGTTATATGGATCCTAATGCCGTAGAAAGGTAGGGTCAATCAAGAGTTCTCGATAGCGCTTGGGCTAGGAACCATTTGTATACCGAGCAAAAGGGTCGTCTTACTGTAACTGTCCGACAGTACAGGGTCAAAATTTGAACACACACACTTCCTCCAGCTCACGCAAATGGTGCAAACCGGTTGGTTCTTTTTCATTAGATGTGGCCTACAATGGGCCTTAAGGAGCTTAGGGATTCCTGCGAAAATTCCGAGAAAGTGTTTTTCACCTTTTACTCGCAGTCAATGGCGGATATTTAAATAACTAACCGCAGAAAACAGTTCAGTTACTAATGGTATACTCTTTAGGCACTTATCTAAAAGTTTTACTGTTATAAAAATGGTTCTAAGCACTATGGCGCATAGCATCTGAGGTCATCAGTCCCCTAGACATAGGACTACTTAAACCTAACTAACCTAGGGATATCACACACATCCATTCCCTAGGCAGGATTCGAACCTGCGACCGTAACAGCAGCGCGGTTCCGGACTGAAGTGCCTACAACCAATCGGTCACAGCGACCGGAAATGTCTCCTGTTTTCCAAAATCTTTATCCGTTACCGAGAAACATCTCAAAACATGGTTTTCGGGTACCAAAACCGAGCTACACACAACAAATGGCTGGAATTTTTTGCGATATATTAAGAATACCCCGATCTCTAATAACCTTGATAATTTTATGGGTATCTTTATCCGAGATACGGAGGTTCTATTGTATTCTAAAATACGTAAAATCCAGCCCAACCCAAACTCTAGGCACGTAATAAAAAACCGCAGAATATTGCTCAGTTTTGACGGTATACCTTGTATTCTCTACGCATTTATCTTGACATGCCGTATTCCCGTTTTTAAAAATCTTTATCTATTATCGAGAAACAACCCACAAATAAAGTTCTTGGGTACCAAAATAAATACGTGAATTCAAAGACGGCTATGCACAGAAAATGGCTCTAACTTTTACGATATATTCCTAAGATCCCGTCTGGAATAACCTTAAAAATTTTCTTGTTATCTCTACCCGTTCCCGAGACAAGAGATTCATAGCTACCCTCCTTGCACACGTAAAAAACGCACTTAAAATACGTTGTGAGGAGAAAATGTAATTTATAAAGTGATGTAGGGCGGAGAAATATACTGCAAAGCGATTCTCTTGTCATCAGATCGGTTCCTGGAACACCATGTTGTAGTACTGAAGCACGTGCAAAATTTTTGTGGGCGTAAAATACGGCCTGGAATATAAAATTAGTTGCTTTATTTCAATTTTACATACATAAACTATCAAAATTTTACTGACCTATAAAGTTCTTTTTAAATGAGTGGCATGCCCTGCTGTAGCAGGGAAAAGGAGGGAACCATCGGAAAAGTTCTCCTATCGGAACACAGATAAGTGAATATGTTCCTGTTTCAGAAAATCTGCCTCATTCTCCCTTCCTCAGCACCTTTACAAACGTTCCCAAAAATTTTGTCATACGAACCTATTGGCGTTTTTTGATCCTGAGAGAGAAGGAGACTGTGACTGCGGGAAAGAGACGGAAAAGTCACAAGTACTGGAAGATAATTAACAGCGGTTGTGGTATAGAAAGAGTGAAGGTTCAAATGGTTCAAATGGCTCTGAGCACTATGGGACTTAACATCTGAGGTCATCAGTCCCCTAGAACTTAGAACTGCTTAAACCTAACTAACCTAAGGACATCACAAGCATCCATGCCCGAGGCAGGATTCGAACCTGCGACCGTAACGGCCGCGCGGTTCCAGACTGAAGCGCCTAGAACCGCATGGCCATACCAAAGAGTGAAGGAGACAATGACAGTGCGAGATAACGAGATGGACTCAGTGGAAGAACAATGCTAGGAAAATAGTGAAGAAGTTGGCGCTAGAGACGAGGAATAAATAGAATGAGAAAGTGGTTGAGAGCCACTGCTAATGAGCGACATTTACGAGGAGGAGAGTAACAGTGAGAAGGGACAGCAGCAGTTGGAAGGAATGAATGAGACAGCAGCAGTAAGAGAGAGCAAGACACAGACAGTGCCAGTGAGAGGAGACAATAGTAGTAGGACAGAACGAAGGAGACTGTGGCTGTGAGGCAGGAGACAGTGACAGAGAGACACAAAGAGGTAATGGCAATGAGCGGGGCTTAATGCGTGAGAATAAGCAAGTGTGAGTGGGTGTATATCAGCGGCTTAAAGCGTCGGATTAGTCGGTATGGGCGACTTACAGTTAGGGGAGCTTGTGGAGGTGAGAGATGAGTTGCAGGTTAGAAAGAGCACGAATATGTTCTCATGCCATTTTTTTTTTTTAATTTTTAAAGATTCTGAGAGGGTCTCGGCGCTGCCGACCTTGCTCCAGCACTGCACTGACCGGGATTTGAGCTCACGGTGGCGCTAGAGAGAAGAGAGACAGAAAAAAGAACGAGATAGGGATAGACAGTGTGTGTTTGTGCGTGTGTGTGTGTGTGAGAGAGAGAGAGAGAGAGAGAGAGCACAGAGTGAGTGAGTGCTTGCGTAGATAAAAGGTGGACCCATAGTGCAGATAGCCACTCGTAGAGCCGCTGTATGTGGCGTCCTGCGTGGGCGGGCGGTTGTAAATGCCCGGTGGTTCCTGCCAAACTGAGTGGAAACGTAATGTCGCAGTGTCTGCAAGCCGCGCGTGTAGCTTGTCTCAGTTCTACGAGTGGCTCGCACTTTCAGCAAAGCAACTGCTGTTTACTTGCCATTGAAGGCACAATACCGGAGATAGCTTGAGGAACAAGTTATTGGTCCTGGTGCATGCAAAGGGCTCAGTTTTAGATGCGTCTTGTAGTAAAGCTAATGTATATGAGAATGGTATTCCAGAACTAGCGACGAAGGGCATAACGAAAATTTGTACTAAAGCAAATCTGTATGAAGTATAGTGGTTACCACACATAGATTTAATTCCAGTGCCGGCGTACTAACACGATGGAAAGATATACTTGAAAAAAGAGACAGCATTGGTCGTATATTTTTACTATTGCAGAATCGATTTTCTGTCACTGAGTGACCATCTTCAGTGCTATATTGTATAACTTAAATTGGGATGCACTGTTGACACTATGCATTACGGCGATCACATAGTCTATGTGATCGCCGTAATGCATAGTGTCAACAGTGCATCCCAATTTAAGTTATACAATATAGCACTGAAGATGGTCACTCAGTGACAGAAAATCGATTCTGCAATAGTAAAAATATACGACCAATGCTGTCTCTTTTTTCAAGTATACCTGTTATCTGGTCGTTGTGCACAAGACAACATGGAGTCGCCAATCAACGATGGAAAGACCTCCTTAAAATTATAGAGTGTAGTGCACCAAGCAGATGAGATGCTATTTATTGATATTCAAATGGCCGGTCGCGGTGGTCTAGCGGTTCTAGGCGCGCAGTCTGGAACCGCGCGACTGCTACGGTCGCAGGTTCGAATCCTGCCTCGGGCATGGATGTGTGTGATGATGTCCTTAGGTTAGTTAGGTTTAAGTAGTTCTAAGTTCTAGGGGACTGATGACCACAGATGTTAAGTCCCATAGTGCTCAGAGCCATTTGAACCATTTGATATTCAAATTTCTCAGTTGGGTTTGCCAAACTTCTTTTCTTGTTAAGTAATTTTTGTGGGGATTTAAGTTCCTTCCTTTGAATTGCACCAGGTAACTGAGGTGCAGTGTTTATTTTCGTCGGCTGGTTTGGCAGTTAACCTATCTAACTCCATTTCTAGTTAAGTAACACTCTTGGGTAAGTAAAAGCCTTGCCTTTAAATCAGCTAACTACCCCAAGCTCTGATGTTATTTAGGGCCAAGATATTTTATTCACATTGCTTGGTTATTATAAGTGCTTAGCAGTTGTTGTGTTTCATTGGCTATTATTACTATGCGCGAAAATTGTGTTGATGTAAGATCAGACTAACAACCAAAAAGGTGGCGTGTACGCCCAATATAAAAAGTTAATCTGCCATGCAAAGTTCTTTCGGAAAATAGACGCGTGATGTTCGCTTATCGTAAAAGGTACCGGCCTACTTGCCATTGCATTGCTTACCTCCCAAGTGATTTACTTTATTAATAATTGTGATTATATGTTTTCCGAAACTTGTTGTAAGGTTTATCTGAAGCAATTTTAAAATTAATGAGAGCTTTGAAAGTTTTGAACATAATGTTTTAATCTGTTGCAAAGTTATTTAACTATTTTTAAATTTAGTTTTAGTGCAAGGTCTAGCTTCAATATTAATTTAAACTGTCACAGTTTGCAAGTAAAGAAATGGTTTGGCTAGTTTCTAATAAACGTCAGTAACCGTGATTTGAAATTACCAGCCTTTGTGTGTTAAGTAATTTTTTTTAAATAACGCTTAACATTTCTTGCCCCATCAGCTCTTCTGCTCCACAAGCTTGGAACTACCCATTTCGTCTAAAGTTAATTAGTATTTAGCTAATTATTGCTGTATGGAATAATTTTGATTGTAATTCTTTTTCTATAGTACTGGACCAGTGAGGGACGTAGAAAGAAGCAGTTCGTACCCCACTTTACCGTCAGAATCTTTTAAACAAATACGTATTCGCCTTTTTGCACCATTTTTCCGCTGGTACCGTACAGGATTATTCTAAATGATGGACGCATTTTCAAAACTTCGTATTTATTCAAGTACAAATCCAAAATTAACGAGCTTTATACCAACAAAAAGAGGAGGTTTCGAAATTTTTTCATAATGTTTGATATCAATTTAATAAATTTAATAATTTGTAATTAATTAGTTTTCAATAATTATTTAATAATTAGAAATGTCATATATGTTCAATTTGGCCACCGTTGGCTGCACGGCAAACATCGACGGGGTAGCCTAACTCGTTCCACACATGCGAAAGCGTATCTGCTGTTCGTGAGTGCATGGCAGCTGTGCTCCGGTTCCGCAGATCGTTCGGAGTGGTTGGTAGATGCGGGACGTAAACAGCCTCCTTCACACAACCCCGTTAGAACAGTCCCAGGGTGTGAGGTCAGGAGATCTCGGTGGGCAGAAAGGCAGAGCCAGGTCCTCAAGTCCCCTGCGACCGATCATGCGCTGAGGAAGAGAGTCATTCAGAAAGCCTCGCACATCATGATGCCAATGGATCGGAGCTCCATCCTGTTCGAAAATGAAGTCCTGGGAATCTTCCTTAACTTGAGGGTACAGCCATTGTTCCAACAAGTCCAGGTACGTGATTGCCGTTATAGTTATGGCACAGAACACGTTGATCTTCGGCGAGTCTCTTTCGTGTTGCAATGGTGAATGTGGATTTTCCAAACCCCATATGCGAACATTGTGTATGTTGACTTTTCCACTAACAAGGGAACATCCACATCGCACCCCCCTCAGATTTAGTTATAAGTTGGCACAGTGGATAGCCTTGAAAAACTAAAGACAGATCAATCGAGAAAACAGGAAGAAGTTGTGTGGAACTATGAAAAAAAAGCAAAATATACAAACTGAGTAGTCCATGCCCAGGACAGGCAACATCACGGCTAACTTCAGCTCAGGAGCGCCGTGGTCCCGCGGTTAGCGTGAGCAGCTGCCGAACGAGAGGTCCTTGGTTCAAGTCTTCCCTCAAGTGAAAAGTTTAATTTTTTATTTTCAGACAATTATTATCTGTCCGTCCGATGCGATCACTTTTTTTGGGAGTGGTTATCACATCCACAAGAAAACCTAAATCGGGCAAGGTAGAAGAATCTTTTTACCCATTCGCCAAGTGTACAAGTTAAGTGGGTCGACAACATATTCATGTAATGTGACGCACATGCCGTCACCAGTGTCGAATAGAATACATCAGACGTGTTTTCCTGTGGAGGAATCGGTTGACCTATCACCTTGCGATCAAATGTATTTGGTTACCATTGGAGAGGCACGTCCTTTCGTCTACTAATCGCACGGATTTGCGGTGCGGTCGCAAAACACAGACACAAAACTTATTACAGTGAACAGAGACTTCAATGAACGAACGGACAGATCATAACTTTGCGAAAATAAAAAAAGTAAAATTTTCACTCGAGTGAAGACTTGAACCAAGGACCTCTCATTCCGCAGCTGCTCACGCTAACTACGGGACCACGGCGCTCCTGCGATCACATTAGCCTTGATGTTGCCTATCTTGCACATGGACTACTCAGTTTGTATATTTTGCTTATTTTTTTCATTGTTCCACACAACTTCTTCCTGTTTTCTCGATTGATCTGTGTTCAGTATTTCAAGATCTATCCACTGTGCCAACTTATAACTAAATCTGAGAGGGGTGCGATGCGGAAGTTCCCTTGTAAGTTGGAACGTCGCTTCATCGCGAAAAATTACACGTTGTAGAAATGCATCATCCTCCATCTTTGCTAGCACATAACCACAAAATGCGAGACGTTTCTCTTTGTGATTGGGCAGGTAGGAGTGGCCGTGCGGTTCTAGGCGCTACAGTCTGGAACCGCGCGACCGCTACGGTCGCAGGTTCGAATCCTGCCTCCGGCATAGATGTGTGTGATGTCCTTAGGTTAGTTAGGTTTAATTAGTTCTAAGTTCTAGGCGACTGATGACCTCAGAAGTTAAGTCGCATAGTGCTCAGAGCCATTTGAACCATCTTTGTGATTGGGGTTGATAGGCTGCACAATCTGTAATTGGTAGGGCTTGTACAGCAGACGTTGTGTCGGAACTTTCCACACAGTTGGTTGGGGTATTCGAAGTTCTCGACGTGCTCTATTGGTAGACTTACTGGGACTTTGCAGAAAACTTTCTTGAATCTGTCGGACATCATCCTCTGCCACACGCGGTGACCTGTGCTTTTTACTTTGCACACACTCCCGGTCTGTTTAAATTGCTTAAACCAAGTGCTAATGCTTTTGCGAGTTGGTGGTTGAATACCGAATTTGCTACGAAATGCCCGCTGCATGCAATTTGCGACTCACTTTTCGCGAACTCAGGAACGCAGAAAACCTTGTGCTCCACAGTCGCCATCTCACTCACAGCTGACAGTGAAACGGAATGACAGCCTTATTGCGGCGCGAACTCTACCGGCCGCTTCTGAAATCATCACCACCCGCCCGCCGTCGCCCGCCAAAAACTTTGAAACTTCCTCTTTTCATTGGTATAAAGCTTGTTCATTTTGGATTTGTACTTGAATACATAAGCATTTTTGAAAATGGGTCCATCATTTAGAATTACTCTCTATATTCACAATAACAAAAATTTATTTATTCTCTATGATTTTCTGGTGTCGTAACTTTAATAGCCAACAACGTAGTCACATCAAATGTATTGGTTTTACAATTTTCATACTACGTAAAACTCATGAGTCAGTTTCTAGATTCTGAAGAATCTCACTGACATCCGTCGACGGCGTGGTCTTTGCTTCGTTTCATGCGAAGACTCGATCGCGCAGTTTTCAAAAGAACCGTGCCAGCGAAACTTCCTTGCAGATTAAAACTGTGTGCCGAACCGATAGTACGAACCTCGGTCCTTTGCGTTTCGCGGCCAAATCTGTTAGGAAGTTTCGGATCAGCACATTCTCTACTGCAGCCTGTAATTTCGTTATGGAAATGATCCCTGGCTATGGCTAGGCCATGTCTCTGCAATATCCTTTTTTCCATGAGCACTAATCTAAGAAGTTTGCAGCAGAACTTTCGTGAAGTTTAGAAAGTAAATGTTGAGGTTCTAGCGGGAGTAAAACTGAGGACGGGTCGAGAGCCGCGCTTGGGTAGCTGAGTTGGTAGAGCACTTGCCCGGGAAAGGGAGAGGTCCAAGTTCCGGACCGCTACACAGTTTTAATCCGCTGCAGAGTGAATATTCGTTCTGGAATCATCCTAGCTCTCGCCTTACGTCACTTTGGTCAATGCCAGTCACGATGTCTGGTAGGTGCTTTCAACCCTGCTGCCCATGAATGTGAGTTCAGTCCTTAACCAAAGGACCACGTCACACTGCTATACCTGTATTCTTTGCAAAAAGTAGACAACGAGGTTCCACGAAACAAAATAGCTGATTCAAACTCTTTGCATGAAGACGACAAGAACATGCTGAATATTTATTTTCATGTTTATGGCGGTGTAACTAATTGAAATTAATTATTTTTCAGGTAGCAAGTTATGGCTGTGGAGATCTTACATCCGTTGGGTGTAGATTTCTTGAGAGAAAGGGACGCAATTATTGACCTTTCACTGGGAAAATTAAGTTTAATGAATTCAGGTAGAAGAGTGGAATTGCCCATGCTGAAATCTGAGGAGGTACTTGTGCCCAGCCGTAATCAGATTAATGTCAAATGTGGGAATCAATGGATAATACATTTAGATAATCACTCATTAGGAAGGGATCTCTATTATCCGGATGTACAAAGTGGTCAATTAAGTGCAAATGGAGAAGCACTTATGGATAAAGTGACACAATCAGAGAATTTAAACTTAGCACAGCAACGAGATTTAGTACAGTTGTTATCGGACTACACGGAAGTGTTTTCTGACCATGTAACAATAGATTACGGCTGGCCCAAATGACACTGTAACGTTCTCTGGCAGCACGCATCCAAAGTGAAACTTAAAAGAACATTTCGATGTATAATGCTCACTGTAACAAATAATTTATATGTATTTCTGTTAATTGAATTTCAAAAGGAGGAAAAAGATAATTATGAATTTTGCTATTATAAATGATTATTCAAAGATTGTGAAATACTATCTGTGGCGGAGAATGTGAAAATCGCCACAGGAGAAACGATATGTAATCAAAACTGCCAAAGAGTGTACAAGAATTAATTAAGATATAAATAGGCAAAATATTGTAATAGAACCGCTTGTCTTCTGCACGGACTGAATGGGAGAGGAACCCGTGACGTTGCATTAGGCTCTTACGTAGTTTTCATTTGTCATAAGTCGATGATCGACGCCATTTGTAGCTGAGATTGTAAAAGGTGAGTAAAGATTATAATTGTTTCTGTTAAAATATATTTATCTAGTAAAATCTGTTTGTCACAATTATTGCAAAGTTCGCACCCGACATTACCCATTTTATTTAAGAAATTTCAGGATGTTATTGGATATCGCTGGCGGTGCGGAGATGCGCCGCGAGCGAGCAGTCTGCAGCAGCGGCAGATTTAAATATACGATCGCAATAACGACCACATCCTAAAAAGGGTACAGGTAGCGGTGAACGAAAATAATAACGTGTTTCTTTTCACAGCATTCCAGACGCAGAATAAAAGGAGATAGTAGATTTTATCTTGTGCATTCACAGGTGGATACAAGCTGCAGCTTTTGTAAATTTTCATTCAAAAACTGATAAATTCTGAACATATCGTAAAGTGTATTTAAAAGTGGATAATTTTTCAGGAGAGCTTAGCAATACAAAAAAACATTTTCGTATAGTGAAGATAGTCTTATGCTTCAAAGCTAGTCGGGGTATATCCAGTTAAACAAAAATCAATTGCAACGTGAAAATGTTTGCTAAGTTCGATGGACAATAATGGCTCTGAGCACTATGGGACTTAACATCTGAGGTCATCAGTCCCCTATAACGTAGAACTACTTAAACCTAACTAACCTAAGGACATCACACACATCGATGCCCGATGCAGGATTCGAACCTGCGACCGCAACGGTCGCGCGGTTCCAGACAGTAGCGCCTAGAAGCGCTCGGCCACGCGGACAGTAATATTGTCATTCTTGCACCAACAGCTTTAGTATTTGAATAAAAGTAAAACTTGAATAATTATTTTGAAATATTCAAAGAAATTCATTGTTATTAACCTGCAACAGAATATTTCATACGTAAAGTAATAATCACAGATGAAAAATTTATTGCAACCTTTCATTTCGCATGTCCATCCATGTATATGTTGAGTTGAATCTTAGCGGTTTCCCAACCAAATTAAACGCAAAAAGCAAGGAAAGTTTAAAACCAGACGGTCAACTCTCGAATAATTAAAACAGACAGAATCGCATTAAAAGTAAACCAACCTTCTAATGCGTTGGTCACACAAATCAGCAATTACAGGTAAAACACATGATAATAACTGAAATGTTTGAGGTGATATATAGCATGTAAGTGCCAAACCAATTATTAATCAACAAGCACACAAGAAATTTTGAGCATTGCGTTTTAAATATTTCCCTCCTCACTTGTTCTATTATTACCGATTATGAAACGTCCTGTCTCGCACAGTATTTAAACAACTTTTTTAAATTTTTTTTCCTATTTCTTTCGCTACCAGACATGGAACTCTTTCTAGCAGCCTTCGTTTCGCGTGCCATGGGGTAACAAAACTTGAGCTGCTCTGATGCCATTCTTGATATACAGAAAAAAAGTCGCGTGCAGAGCTCGAATTGGTCTCTCATGGTTCGGCTACAGCTGTCGCTGGTGAATAAAATACGTAAGAGAAGAAGATTTTATTCCAGTCATAGCTTGAAAGATAACGTCACGAGACTTAGTTACGCGCCCCAGAAAAGTAGACAAGGAAAGCGAGAGGAAAAAAGTGGACAATTTATTGAGCGAAATCACTGAAACAGAAGTAGTCGCCAATGAAACCATATCTTTTTTGCACCACGTTTCTTCCGTTCCTGAAAATGTCACAACTGGTCATCACGCGTTCGTAAGTAGCTTATCATCTCCGCAGAGACATCTTAATGTTTAGACAGGAATGTAAAAATTCAAATAGAAATTACGGATGATAATTAAGACTTCACCATAATACTGGAGGCCTCTCTGTAATTACACTTCATCACCATCATCTTCCGGCCAGTTTTAGCTTCCTTCATGTTTCTTTATCACTAATCACCTCATCGCTTTCGTGGTAGGCCTATAAATGTTTCCCTGTTGGGTAGATATGTTGTTACTACGTTACGTGGATTTCCAATTTCCTTTCTTTGGGTATAATTGTTTGTTGATGTTGTGGTCTTCAGTCCTGAGACTGGTTTGATGCAGCTCTCCATGCTACTCTATCCTGTGCTAGCTTCTTCATGTCCCAGTACTTACTGCAACCTACATCGTTCTGAATCGGCTTAGTGTATTCATCTCTTGGTCTCCCTCTACGATTTTTACCACGCTGCCCTCCAATGCTAAATTTGTGATCCTTTGATGCCTCAGAACATGCCCTACCAACCGGTCCCTTCTTCTGGTCAAGTTGTGCAACAAATTTCTCTTCTCCCCAATTCTATTCAATACCTCCTTATTAGTTATGTGATCTACCCATCTAATCTTCAGCATTCTTCTGTAGCACCACATTTCAAAAGCTTCTATTCTCTTCTTGTCTAACCTATTTATCGTCCACGTTTCACTTACATACATGACCACACTCCATACAAATACTTTCAGAAACAAATTCCTGACACTTAAATCTATACTTGATATTAACAAATTTCGCTTTCCTTGCTATTGTCAGTCTACATCTTATATCCTCTCCACTTCGACCATCATCATTTATTTTGCTCCCCAAATAGCAAAACTCCTTTACTACTTTAAGTGTCTCATTTCCTAATCTAATTCCCTCAGCATCATCCGACTTAATTCGACTACATTCCAGTATCCTCGTTTTGCTTTCGTTGATGTTCATCTTATATCCTATTTTCAAGACACTGTCCATTCCGTTCAACTGCTCTTCCAAGTCCTTTGCTGTCTCTGACAGAATTACGATGTCATCGCCGAACCTCAAAGTTTTTATTTCTTTTCCATGGATTTTAATCCCTACTCTGAATTTTTCTTTTGTTTCCTTTACTGCTTGCTCAATGTACAAATTGAATAATATCGGGGAGAGGCTACAACCCTGTCTCACTCCCATCCCAATCACTGCTTCCCTTTCATGCCCCTCGACTCTTATAACTGCCATCTGGTTTCTGTACAAATTGTAAATAGCCTTTCGCTCCCTGTATTTTACCCCTGCCACCCTTACAATTTGAAAGAGAGTATTCCAGTCAACATTGTCAAAAGCTTTCTCTAAGTCTACAAATGCTAGAAACGTAGGTTTGCCTTTCTTAATCTTTCTTCTAAGATAAGGCGTAAGATCAGTATTGCCTAACGTGTTCCAACATTTCTACGGAATCCAAACTGATCTTCCCCGAGGTCGGCTTCTACCAGTTTTCCATTCGTCTGTAAAAAATTCGGGTTAGTATCTTGCAGCTGTGACTTATTAAACTGATAGTTCGGTAATTTTCACATCTGTCAACACCTGCTATCTTTGGGATTGGAATTATTAAATTCTTCTTGAAGTCTGAGGGAATTTGCTTGTCTCATACATCTTGCTCACCAGATGATAGAGTTTTGTCATGACTGGCTCTCCCAAGACCGTCAGTAGTTCTAATGGAATGTTGTCTACTTCCGGGGCCTTGTTTCGACTCTGGTCTTTCAGTGCTCTGTCAAACTCTTCACGCAGTATCGTATCTCCCACTTCATCTTCATCTACATCCTCTTCCATTTCCATAATATCATGGGTATGATTAGCTATCATAATAACACCACTTACACAGAATTTTTTAGCTCGCTTATATTTATTAATTGTTATTATGCGATCGAGACTATGTATGTATAAGTGCCAAGAACGATTGCCGACTTCTTCAAGGACGTTATTCATCTGTCGAAGGGCAACATGGCCTAAAACCTGTTATGGCATTAAAACAAACGCTTTTTAAAAGTATTTGTGGCTGGTTGCATTCCTCACCAACAACTCTTCAAATATTTCTTATCAGGCATGGTGATAACAATCATCTATATCCAAATGATCGTACTGTGGGTTCCGCAGGCAGGATGCAAAAGTCGTTTAACGAGGCAAATGCGGCGCTCAAATGTGTACATTATGTTGTGTATACAGTACATTGCACGTTGAATCAGTAAACACTAGTTGATTTCAAAGTTCTTCTTCAATGAGTAACGCTACTGGACAGATGGAAAGTTTCTTCTCATGTAACTCGGTCAATCACTTTATTGTGTTAGAAGGCAATGATAAAGGTAGTAGTTATGACTGTTTATTTCTTTAGATATCGCATGTTGTAGTAACTACGTATCTTGCTCTGTCGCCGGCCGAAGTGGCCGTGCGGTTAAAGGCGCTGCAGTCTGGAACCGCAAGACCGCTACGGTCGCAGGTTCGAATCCTGCCTCGGGCATGGATGTTTGTGATGTCCTTAGGTTAGTTCGGTTTAACTAGTTCTAAGTTCTAGGGGACTAACGACCTCGGCAATTGAGTCCCATAGTGCTCAGAGCCATTTTGAACTTGCTCTGTCCTCCGTGAAGTGCACACGTTAAGTACCAATTAAATGCAGTGCACTTTTCATACTTTGTGACGAAAGAAAGTAGCACAAATATTTATAACAATTTTTACTGATCTCGTATCTTTCTTCAAGTAAACAAAAAATTATGTGTTCTTCAAGTCCCGGATCGTTCATGATTGCATCAAAATCCAATGTTCAGGCTGCTAATTTCGTCATCAAGATAAAAAGGTCAATCTCGATATCGGTGATTTATTCCAGTTTCATACGAGTCGCAGATAAATATTCCAGGCAGATGGTTAACATAAACATTAATAAAATATTCCGGGTTTTTATGCCGTGGTCGAAGGGATTTCACTTTACAGTCCGACGTTTCGTGCCCATCTGCGGAGGACATTTTCAAGGGGGATCGTAGCTTTGTTGAATTTCCGATTCGCACCCTGGCTCGCTACTGACTACAGCAAAATTCTGCTTCGGCGAGCTCCCGCACAGTGGCGTGATATCATACTTTTGAATATGCGATCGCAATTGGCAGTTCCCGACTGCCGTTGTCCGCTGTAACTATCATCCCATTGTGGAAGACTGGTACACATCTTCTTCAGCACCGGAATCAAAATTCCATTCAATTTCAAGCCCTCCTCCTTCCTATTGAAATTCAAGGGGTGTTTCACAATCTCTATGGCTTCTCTGTATAGCCTTTCCTGGTATCCGCTCGTGGCTGCCAGTACTTGAGTCCTATCAAAATGAATGTGGCAGTCTCCCGGCTGTGTAGCATATTCCGCAACAGCTGATCTGTCAGTCTTCCCTCTCCTGCAATTGCCCTTGTGCTATTCTGGTTGTTTTTTCACAGTTCGAAGAGCACAAGGGTAATTTTATTAACTGTGACAATTCCGGCAGTGAAAGTTTACATTTTACAAACACATAAACTTTCTTTTGTAGATTAAAACTGAAGAAACTGCAAAAAAGTGGGAATTTAAGGAGATGCGACCTGGACAAAGTGACAGAACCAGAGGTTGTAGAGGGTTTCAGGGAGAGCATTAGGGAACGATTGAAAGGAATTGGGAATAGAAATGCAGTAGAAGAAGAATGGGTAGCTCTGATGGATGAAGTAGTGAAGGCAGCAGAGGACCAAGTAGGGCTACTAGAAACCCTTGGGTAACAGAAGAGATGCTGAATTTAATTGATGAAAGGAGAATACAAAAATGCAGTAAATGAAGCAGGTAAAAAGGAATACAAACGTCTAAAAAATGAGATCGACAGGAAGTGCAAAATGGCTAAGCAGGGATGGCTAGAGAACAAATGTAAGAATGTAGAGGCTTATCTCACTACGGGCAAGATAGATACTGCCTCCAGGAAAATTAAAGACACCTTTGGAGAAAAGAGAGCCACTTGCATGAATATCAAGAGCTCAGATGGAAACCCAGTTCTAAGCAAAGATGGGAAAGCAGAAAGGTGGAAGGAGTATATAGAGGGTTTATACAAGGGCGATGTACTTGAGGACAATATTATGGAAATGGAAGAGGATGTAGATGAAGATGAAGTGGGAGATACGATACTGCGTGAAGAGTTTGACAGAGCACTGAAAGACCTGAGTCGAAACAAGGCCCCGGGAGTAGACAACATTCCATTAGAACTACTGACGGCCTTGGGAGAGCCTGTCCTGACAAAACCCTATCATCTGGTGAGCAAGATGTATGAGACAGGCGAAATTCCCTCAGACTTCAAGAAGAATATAATAATTCCAATCCCAAAGAAAGCAGGTGTTGACAGATGTGAAAGTTACCGAACTATCAGTTTTATAAGTCACAGCTGCAAAATACTAACGCGGATTCTTTACAGACGAATGGAAAAACTGGTGGAAGCCGACCTCGGGGAAGACCAATTTGGATTCCTTAGAAATGTTGGAACGCGTGAGGCAATACTGACCCTACGACATATCCTAGAAAATAGATTAAGGAAACGCAAACCTACGTTTCTAGTATTTGTAGACTTAGAGAAAGCATTTGACAATGTTGACTGGAATATTCTCATTCAAATTCTGAAGGTGGCATGGGTAAAATACAGGGAGCGAAAGGCTATTTACAATTTGTACAGAAACCAGATGGCAGTTATAAGAGTCGAGGGGCATGAAACGGAAGCAGTGGTTGGGAAGGGAGTGAGACAGGGTTGTAGCCTCTCCCCGATGTTATTCAATCTGTATATTGAGCAAGAAGTAAAGGAATCAAAAGAAAAATTCGGAGTAGGTATTAAAATCCATGGTGAAGAAATAAAAACCTTGAGGTTCGCCGATGACATCGTAATTCTGTCAGAGACAGCAAAGGACTTGGAAGAGCAGTTGAACGGAATGGAATGTAGTCGAATTAAGTCGGGTGATGCTGAGGGGATTAGATTAAGAAATGAGACACTTAAAGGAGTAAAGGAGTTTTGCTATTTGGGGAGCAAAATAACTGATGATGGTCGAAGTAGAGAGGATATAAGATGTAGACTGGCAATGGCAAGGAAAGCGTTTCTGAAGAAGAGAAATTTGTTAACATCGAGTATAGATTTAAGTGTCAGGAAGTCGTTTCTGAAAGTATTTGTATGGAGTGTAGCCATGTGTGGAAGTGAAATATGGACGATAAATAGTTTGGACAAGAAGAGAATAGAAGCTTTCGAAATGTGGTGCTACAGAAGAATGCTGAAGATCAGGTATGTAGATCGCATAACTAACGAAGAGGTATTGAATAGAATTGGAGAGAAGAGGAGTTTGTGGCACAACTTGACAAGAAGAAGGAACAGGTTGGTAGGACATGTTCTGAGGCATCAGGGGATCACAAATTTAGCATTGGAGGCCAGCGTGGAGGGTAAAAATCGTAGAGGGAGACCAAGAGATGAATACACTAAGCAGATTCTGAAGGATGTAGGTTGCAGTAAGTACTGGGAGATGAAGAAGTTAGCACAGGATAGAGTAGCATGGAAAGCTGCATCAAACCAGTCTCAGGACTGAAGACCACAACAACAACAACAACATAAACATCTACAAAATAGTTACAGCTGGCAAATTGAAAATGGCTTGAAGGTATTTTAAAAGATAATCATCTTGGAGTTGAAGCTCCTTTTTCCGTGTTTGCTTTAACAATACATATGTTTTTGAATAGGGTCCGCCTTTATCAAAACACAATTTTGTTTTTTAACCCAAACATGTTTCACTGCAGTTGCAGCATCTTCAGTGGGCTTTTATTTGAGATGGCTGTTAAAATTAATGAATGTTCTTTACTGTTTGTAAACACGTAACTATTAGTTTTTCAATCGTATCACAGATATATGAAAAAACACATAAAATTATGAATTCATACTTTTTTACCACATTGGGTGGTTTTTCTGATGTATTGTGTTTCTACAGTGACTGTTTTGTTTCCCAGTTTGTCATCTGCAACCACTTACACCTTAAAGTAGATAAATTGTTTAAGAGAAAATAACGATTTGAAAATTGTTATTTCTATGCCTGAAATTACTTAATTCTGTGTGTGTTGTGTGTGTGTATGTGTGTGGGTGTGTGGGTGTGTGTGGGTGTGTGTGTGTGTCTATTTACATTATGTTTCACTTACATTTTCTTTTTCCTCATCTTCATCACTGTCAAACACTATATATTGAGCTGTAAAAACAAGATGGTGGAACAGTTGAAGGTGTTCCTGGCGGTTGTTCTGAATCTTTCAGAGGTATCTGTGCATTTATGTGTGTGTGCAGGTTTGAGGATTTTTCATTATTATTATTAGAAGTACTTTCTTTGTGTGTGTCGTTTGTGAAAAGGGAGGGAGGGAGAGAGAGAGAGAGAGAGAAAGAGAGAGATTGAGAGAGTGACAGTAGATTTGAGGACTTTGTGTGTGTGTGTGTGTGTGTGGGCGGGGGGGGGGGGGGGGGGCGGCCGAAGTGGCCGTGCGGTTAAAGGCGCTGCAGTCTGGAACCGCAAGACCGCTACGGTCGCAGGTTCGAATCCTGCCTCGGGCATGGATGTTTGTGATGTCCTTAGGTTAGTTAGGTTTAACTAGTTCTAAGTTCTAGGGGACTAATGACCTCAGCAGTTGAGTTCCATAGTGCTCAGAGCCATTTTTTTGGGGGGGGGGGGGGGGGGGAGGGGTGAGAGCGCTATAGGTTGGTCGTGTCTAATAATTCTTTGAGGGCAGAGACCTGTGAACTCATTTATCACTTGTTTTCCTTCCATTATTGCTTTTTGTATCTGATAATTTTCTTCAGTTATTAGTTTCTGTGGGGCGCTGATGCTGCATTTGAGAATTTTCAAATCAGTATTGATGTTTGTTGCGTTACATTTCTTGTCCATAAGGTGCTTAGCAAATGTGGAACGACTGCTGTTACTTTTTAATGCTCTTCTGTGTTCTGTGTATTTGGTATTAAAGTTCCTGCTTGTCTGCCCTATATAAACTGATTTGCAGTTCTGACATGTTAGTTGGTAAATACCAGATGTGTTGTGTTTGTCTGTGCTTGTGTTGGTTGCCCTTAGTTTTCTCTGTGTTGACTTGTTTCTCCTGTAGGTTATTTTTAACCCTTGTTTTTTGAGTATGTTGTCTATTCTGTGGACTGCTTTGTTGTTGTAGGTGAGAGTGAACCACTTGTTTGTCATTGTGGGCACACCGAACTTGTTATTAAACACCCACTCATAAGACCTCACCTGTCTCTTCAGATCGCTATACGTGCGGATGAATACACTAAGCACATTCAGAAGGATGAAGTTTGCAGTAGTTACTCAGAGATGAAGAACCTTGCTCAGGATAGTGTAGAATGGAGAACTGAATCAAGCCAGTCTCTCTACTGAAGACATTAACAACAACAACAACAGCTGCAGTAAAACAAGTACGATGTGATCATGTGACCATCAACGGCTGACGTACTTGAGTTGTGACAGTGTAGGGACGTGTGTATGAAAGTCTGTTACATAGAATTAGAGCAGTAATACGGGTCAACGTGCGGACGTAACACAATAACACAACGGAGTTATTGTATATCCACATCCCCATGACCACACTGTGAATGAAGCTATTCCATTTGTTGCTGCATCAACGCGGAGAGTGTCTACAAGAAATAGCGTACCACTCACAGTCATGTAAGTTAAGGTAAGAAAAGTGATCGTAAAGAATCCCAAACAGGAAACGGAGACGAGTGTCAACCTAGGATTGGTCGCTCTCTATTTTTTCCATCACTCTTTCTCTTTCTTTTTTCATCAGACTTTCTCCCTCTCTTCCATCAGTCTTCTGACATGTTCGATAAGGCTCGCCACAATTTCTCTTTTATGCCGAACTCTTCATCTCAGAGTAGCACATACACCCTAGGTCCTCAGTTATTTGTTGGATGTATTCCAATTTCTGTCCCTACTGTTTATACCCTGTACAGCTCCTTCCAGTACCATGGGCGTTTGCCCCTGGTGTCTTAACACATGTTCTACCGTCATGTCCCGTTTTTTGTCAGTGTTTTCCATATGTTGTTCTCCAAATCTGCTGAGAGACTGTTCGTATCTTATCTTACCTTTGCTTATAATTTTCAGTACCCTTCTATAGCACCATATGTCAAATGCTTCGATTCTCTTATTTTACTGTTCCCACAGCCCATGATTGAATACCCTACAGTGCTGTGCTCCGATGATAATCGATTTCAAAGTGAGTGTTGGTTACAGCCAGTTTTCGGTCGAATCTTGCGAAGGGAACTACAAGCATTGCATATTCGGTGTAGGCCATTGCTCACAGCTATACATAAAGCTGCACTTCTTCAGTGGGTCAAACAGAACAGTGTGTGGAGGATGTAGGGAGGGAGGAACATTAGTGCTTAACGTCCCGTCGACGTCGAGGTTATTAGAGACGGAACAACAGCTTGTGGAGAACGTAGGAAGGGAGAAATGTTTGTGTTTACGTCCCGTCGACGTCATTAGAGACGGGGCAAAATCTCGGGCTAAGTAAGGATGTGAAAGGAAATCGGTTATGCACTTTCGAAGGCACCATCATGCCATTTGCCTTAAGCGATTTAGGGAACTGACAGGAAATCAGGACGGCCGGCTGCGGATTTCAACCATCGTCCTTTTCGAATGCGAATCCACTGTGCGAACCGCTGCGCTACCTCGCTCAGTGAGGGGGTAAACTTGAGGCCTCAGAAAGATCTGTGACTTCTTTCGTACCGTGACTTTCCCTCTGTTTCACGTTACCGTGGACATGAAGCAGGATGTGTATTTCAACATCTTTTCTCCTGCTTCTTCATTGTGAGTATAGTGTGGACATAATCATCTTCTAAGATGACGGAATGCAGAATATAGAGTGAGAGGAAATCGAAGAAAGCCGAAAGTAATAAGAAGTAGCAGAAATGAGAACAGTGAGAAGCTTAACATCACGACTGAGGGTCACGAAGTACATGAAATTAAGGAATTCTTCTAGTTAGACAACAAAATAACCAAGGACGGAGCAAGGAGGTCATAAAAAGCAGACTAGCACTGACAAAAAAGGGCATTCCTGGCCAAGAGAAGTCTATTAGTATCAAACATAGGCCTTAATTAGTGGAAGAAATTTCTGAAAATATACGTTTAGAGTACAGCATTGTATGGCAGTGAAACATGGACTGTGGAAAAGCTGGAACAGAAGAGAATAGAAGCATTTGAGATGTGGTGTTACAGACGGATCTTGATAATTAGGTGGACTGATAACGTAGGGAATGAGGAGGTTCTGCGCAGAATCGAAAAGGAAAGGAATATGTGGAACACACTGAAAAGGAGAAGGGAAAGGATGTTAGGACATCTGTTAAGGTATCAGGGACTGACTTCCATGGTACTAGAGGGAGCTGTTGAGGGCAAAAAATGTAGAGGAAGACAGAGTTCGGAATACATCCAGCAAATAATTGAGGACGTAGGTTGCAAGTGCTACTCTGAGATGAAGAGGTCGGCACAGGGGAGGAATTCTTGGGCAAACCGTGTCAAACCAGTCAGAAGACTGGTGACCCAAAGAAAAAAAAATCACAAAGACCATGTTTACGGGGTTGCACGCATAATTCTCAAATTTGACGAACATTCTTGCACCCTGCAACTCTTTGACTGGCCCAAAAATTCTTTGTTGTTTATGTAGCTCTGCTGGATCTGTTACAGAACATCCTGGGCATATTTTCTGAGAAATAAGAGTATAATTTTTCTAGTCTACAAGTCAAATTGTATGCATCACGCTAACAATGGACCTTCGAGAACTACAACTTGCTGTACACAAGTACAGCTGTTTTGGATGTAGTCACTAGATGTATCATAATGTGAGAAATACCTATCATTAACCAACGACGAAGGGTGCCAGTATTTACACTTGTGTGCTGGCGATAAACGTTGCATTGCAGCAGGCTATTATGGCCCAAGTGTGTTTGTGTGTGTGTGTGTGTGTGTGTGCGTGTGTAACTCAGGTAAAACCAGCATGAGGGACGGCGTCCCGTACAATCCCGTAGTGGATTGCGATGAAAAGAAAGCGCATCGGCGTTTTTCAGAGCCAGTCTACGAGCCGATCGCTTGAGACGACGGGGTGCGAAGGAGTCGCAAAGTCTGGCGCGGACCCACTGGTAATCCCTCCTAACTCACAACAGCTTAGCCGCTCGCACTTCTGAAAGGGGCGATTCCGGGAAGCCGAATCTATCGACCTGGCTCCCGGAGGAGATACTTGATCCGTTCCGTCAATGCTATCTCCGTCACCCCGGGAATTCACTGCAATCCGCCCGCTAGCTTCTCTTTTTTTCGCGTCAGCTATAACACAGCACCACTCTATCTACTGAGTGTAAGAAACATTTGACGCACACTTAACCAGAAGCACACTCACTCAAAAGAACAATTGAATCGGTAGTTTTAAGAAGAGAACTAAACCAAAACCTTCATTAGTGGGAAAACACAAGAAACTTTCTCCTGTTCTTATTTTTAATTTTGTCTTAACCAATTATATGTGATTATTTCCATCAACCTTGTACCTTAGTACCTTGCAAAGATGAACTGAGTTGTCCTGAAGGAGGCATCACGATTTGAAAAACCGACGATTTGTTCCCTTCTTCATACTGGTTATGAATTAGGCATTAAAACCCCTTACAACAACATTAATAACAGTTATATTTTCACAAAACATTCATAATACTAAATATACGGGAAATGTAGATACTTCTCAGACATTTTGAAAGCATTATCTGTGAAACTTATTCTGAAAATCGTTACTGTCCTTCACTTCCACCGTTCTCTGCAGTAGCTACTGCTGGTCGCATCAACATCTCCTCATAAGATGGTCTGTACTCATATGGAGTGTATGTAGCTATCTCCAGTACACTCTGGATCGTCTTACTTGTACTGCAGTTTTTCCATTGAACGCCATTTCTGTTGGAATCTGGAGCACTTCTGCGTCGTTCTTTTGCCGCAAGAAAGTGTTTCTCACCGCAAGATGAATTAGGTAAGATCTATTGTAACTTCCTCTACTTGGAAATCGAGGACTTTTCCAGAAACTGTGTTGATTTTCAGTAGAAATTAGGGCAGCAGTTCTTGAAATCGAGGGAACGCTCAGCAGAGATTTGATTAACATTGAATCCTATCTCCCTTGGCGATTGAACCAAACTGTTGTGTTTTTGTGGTGTTTACATTCTGTTTAGCCGTCTGGTTTTTCTTTTCGCAGTCCCAAAATCGCGATCACGTCAATGAAAACGGTGCCCTCGCAACGGTTAGTGCTAATATATCTTTGTAAATCGCCCAGTAGCAACTAATGCAGGGAGAATGCGCTCTAAACTGTTGTTGCGATGTTGACCTCTAATGGAAAGGTGAAGTTCTTCAATCTCATGGTCTATATTGTTTATTTTCTACAACAGCGTGCTACACACTTTGTCTTGAAACATACGTTAGGAGCGCCAAACAAACGAGTTTTTAAAACATCTAAACCTGCTCCTACATCAATAACCATTATTAATTTACATTTATTCAAGAATTATGTTAATTCAGACGTCCGACATTAAACGCAAAACAACACTCTGATGCACTGCTGACACGAGGTTTTAAGCAACAGAACAGCACATACGACCTCCAGCGTTGAGAGCGGACAAACTCCAAAGTGGGATATATTCCCTTCTTCAAACTAAGGAATACTTCGCAGGCCGACTAAGCCGGCACACGAGTGGTTTTTGTTCCATGTTTGTAGCTGACGAGGTTCATCTATAGGCTGCATAAGGGTTGGTGAAAAAAAATCGATTTCCTGGCGCTTGTTCTCTTCTTAAAACTATCGATTCATTTACTTTAAACAACTGTCATTTCTGACAGAACATTAAAGGTCAATCATATAATAATATAATACCGCTCTGCGAGCCAGTGCCCATCATAGATACTAGTTTCTCTCTGCCCTGGTTTCTCCTCTTTCGGGTAACGCAGGGAAGAATGTTTCAGCGCCTGTAGACAAACTGTTCACAGCATCGAAGCTGGGATGTTGAACGTGGGAGGCGTCCTCCGAGTCGTTCTCACCGTAAGTCGGTGTGCAGATTGTGCATTATGTTAACTCGGAATTCAACAAAGAATCCCTCTGACTTGACTCCTATAAGCTAAATCTAACCTTTAATCCCTTGCCCCTGTTGAAGAATCACGATAAGTGAGGATTCACACCGCACATATATTAAGAATCAGTTTAATAAAATCACAAAAATAATCCCCCCTACGAATAACTAGGTTGTGGGAACTGGCGGACAGTTTTAACTGAAAGCCACAAATTCTGAGCAGAATGAAACAAATTTTTATTACTACTACGTTTTTGCATTAGTATCTCGAAATGCAGGATGAGTTGATGCCTCCTGATTAATTATGACACAGCGAGTGTAAATAAAAATGACAAATAACACAAAAGTACTATTTTTATCAGTCTTCAATGCGGATTGGCACCTCTCCTATCACTGACAGGGAACACGAGATTCTAGTTTATTTACCTTTCAGCAAGGAAGATTATCGACATACAGAGGAAAACTACACTTTGCGCGTGCACTGCACTGCATATATTGCCCACGGCTAGCCGTTCTGTTCGTACCTCGGCAAGAGCGATTTGAATACGGCCGGAGTTGCAGATATTTACCCTGTGATGTTCTCTGTAACGTCGAAACCACAGCAGGTCGCACCCTCGTGTTGTCGAGATGTTGATCAGCGTCTTCTTGCAGCTGTGGCTCCCCCACGCTGTCGCGTACTTGCAAAACTTATGTCCGTGCGGCCCTCTCTGTGGGCTTTACAAAATCTCCACCCTACCACTCAGCACCAAGCCGACTTGCAGTGGTTTCCGGCGGAGGATTCTGCCACGGATAAGTTCTTCATAATACGTGATTTTTACTGCAGCGCAGCTTGTGCTCATTGTGCGTTTAATAGACGTGTGACAGTTATAATTATGCGCGTGGGACCCTTGACGTGATCTCCATGCTTTGCTGGGTGTCATGGCAACCCTCAATTCAGGAATAAAAATGCAAATTGGCGGATACCGCATTTGCAGTGCATGGCCCAGACAGGACGCCACCTCGCAATCCCAAGTGGAGTTATTGCAAATCGGCAAGTTATCTTTAGCAAAATTAGTTCAAATGGCTCTAAGCACTATGGGACTTAACATCTGAGGTCATCAGTCCCCTAGAACTTAGAACTAATTAAACCTAACTAACGTAAGGACATCACACACATCCATACCCGAGGCAGGATTCGAACCTGCGACCGTAGCAGCATCGAGTTATCTTTAGCGAGAGATGCTAAAATATACATAATGCACCACCAGAAGTTGACGCACGCTCAGTCATTTGAAATTATGAGGTTATGTTTCGTACAATGATATAGGAACAAGAATGCCTGTAAATATTACAGAGAGCAGCTGAAAGATACGTCATAAGAACAGGTGGAGTCCATGGAGAATTTCTTGTAAGGATTAGAAAGCTTAATCTCAATAAGGATGACACTGGGGAAAGCAATAGTACTAACAGCGTTCTGCTGCAAGAGGCAGAACTAAGAGTATGGGACACATTTTTGAAGTGCCACCCGATTTATCGAGAAACGTTCTGGCAGAGTTTCCTAAAAACTTAGCTGAAGTCGTAGGAACTGTAATAGCGTTGGAGGTAATAGACACAGTAATCCGAGTCCGGGACAAAAGGAGAATTTTTCAGTGGTAATCAGTTGTTACCAATGTGGGTGGTTAGGCCACATACAGTGAGAGTGCCAATTGCCGCATTGTGGAATGTAAGGCCGAGCTGGCCAGGAACGTTACTGCTGACAGAAACCTGGAATCGGAATAGCAGCCCACCGTTGAAGCGCATGCTGTTTTGCAAGGACGTCGAGCGGCATGTGCAGAGACATAATTTTGTTTAATTGGTTTAGTGGACGGAAGAGAATAATGTAGGAATGTAAGAAAAGAAGCATCACTGGATCAAGGAAGAATATGAATACAATGTTCAAATGGTTCAAATGGCTCTGAGCACTATGGGACTCAACTTCTGAGGTCATTAGTCCCCTAGAACTTAGAACTAGTGAAACCTAACTAACCTAAGGACATCACACACATCCATGCCCGAGGCAGGATTGGAACCTGCGACCGTAGCGGTCTCGCGGTTCCAGACTGCAGCGCTTAGAAACGCACGACCACTTCGGCCGGCCGAATGCAATGTATGTGGCAAGATTTTGCGCCTTAAAATGCTTTCGATCCGTAGTGTGACATGTTTAGATATTCTTTGATAGGAGTCTTGAAGAAATCGTAAACAGCATATTGAAAGGTTCATTAAAACCCCTTTACCATGCTTTTAACGTTTACAAAAATATCATCTTCGGAAGGAATTATATACAACTAGATTACATGTTGTTTATATCTCCTTCTGAAGAAGATGTTTCTATAAACCATAAAACCATGGTACAAGGGTTTTAATAAACATTCCAGTTTGCAGCAGATTGGATGTTTACTATTTCTAGCATAAGATTTCATTTCTACGGTTTTCCAGCCACGCACAAAATTTTAAAACTTGATAGCAGTGTGTCGCTTTATTATGAAAATTGAGTATGCCTAACAATGTCAAGTACGCTTTGGCACTACTAACTGAATTTACTTGCAAGCTGAGTGATCGGATTTAATGTAGCGTGGCTGTGTATAGCATGGAAAGAAGGGACACTGTTTCTCGATCACTGTGCGGCCAAGCTTTGGGGCAACAGGAAGCGCAGCAGGGAGTTGTACGACGGCAGAGCGCTCAAAAGCCATCTTTGCAGAGGAACGCGACCCCAGGGATCTCTAGAGAGACGCAGAGGCGTAGCTGCTACAGTGGGCCACTGGTCGCCGACCTGCGTGACGCCGAAGGGAGTATGAATCTTTTAAACACTGCAAAAGCAGCCTGTAACGTGTCAGATAGTACGACGGCGCCACCAGGCGTTAGCACACCAGCTCTTCCGTCAGCGCAGGCGTTCCCGATTGGTGTATTTGTATGAAGAGATGGGAGAACGTTCCCCAGGAGAAACCAAACTTGAGATTATGGTTAGCCGGAGACTTTTAAAGTGAGGAGAATGGGAGTGCGAACAGATGGTACTGAAATTATCATCCGCCCACCCTCACTTAGGAAACCAGAGGTGAGCTGGAGAGCCAGCAGGTCTACATCTACACCTACATCTACATCCATACTCCGCAAGCCACCTGACGGTGTGTAGCGGAGGGTACCTTGAGTACCGCTATCGGTTCTCCCTTCTATTCCAGTCTCGTATTGTTCGTAGAAAGAAGGATTGTCGGTATGCATCTGTGTGGGCTCTAATCTCTCTGATTTTATCCTCATGGTCTCTTCGCGAGATATACATAGGTGGGAGCAATATACTGCTTGACTCTTCGGTGAAGGTATGTTCTCGAAGCTTCAGCAAAAGCCCGTACCGAGCCACTGAGCGTCTCTCCTGCAGAGTCTTCCATTGGAGTTTATCTATCAACTCCGTAACGCTTTCGCGATTACTAAATGATCCTGTCAGGAAGCGCGCTGCTCTCCGTTGGATCTTCTCTATCTCTTCTATCAACCCTGTTTGGTACGGATCCCACACTGCTGAGCAGTATTCAAGCAGCGGGCGAACAAGCGTACTGAAACCTACTTCCTTTGTTTTCGGATTGCATTTCCTTAGGATTCTTCCAATGAATCTCAGTCTGGCTTCTGCCCTACCGACGATCAACTTTATATGATCATTCCATTTTAAATCACTCCTAATGCCTACTCCCAGATAATTTATGGCATTAACTGCTTCCAGTTGCTGACCTGCTATATTGTAGCTAAATGATAAGGGATCTTTCTTTCTATGTATTCGCAGCACATTACACTTGTCTACATTGAGATTCAATTGCCATTCCCTGCACCATGCGTCAATTCGCTGCAGATCCTCCTGCATTTCAGTACAATTTTCCATTGTTACAACCTCTCGATATACCACAGCTTCATCCTCAAAAACTCTCAGTGAACTTCCGATGTCATCCACAAGGTCATTTATGTATATTGTGAAGGTCGAGTGAAGCGACTTCTATCTGAGCCCCCAAACTGGAAAGACTTCTGTCAGAGTCCCCCGGCTAGATAGAACTTCTGTTTCAGGCATTAGCTAGCGTACTGAACTCTTTCGCTCGCTCTACCACTTGCCCGCGAAAGGCAAAGGTCCCGAGTTCGAGTCTCGGTCGGGCACACAGTTTTAATCTGCCAGGAAGTTTCATATCAGCGCACCCCCCGCTGCAGAGTGGAAATCTCATTCTGGAAACATCCCCCAGGCTGTGGCTAAGCCATATCTCCGCAGTATCCTTTCTTTCAGGAGTGCTAGTTCTGCAAGGTTCGCAGAAGAGCTTCTGTAAAGTTTGGAAGGTAGGAGACGAGATACTGGCAGAGGTAAAGCTGTGAGTACCGGCCGTGAGTCGTGCTTCGGTAGCTCAGATGGTAGAGCACTTGCCCGCGAAAGGCAAAGGTCCCGAGTTCGAGTCTCGGTCGGGCACACAGTTTTAATCTGCCAGGAAGTTCCAGTTCTCATCTTATATTTGTTGTTAGCAGTGAAGCGATTCAGACAGAGTTGATACTCAGCAGTTTCTGGGCAGTAGTCTGCTGCCTGAGGTTTTAGGTTTCAGCGCCCTGAAAACTTTGTGGGGCAGTAGGCTTGTTCGCAGTGCCCGATACTTCGAGAATCGTCAGTACACTCCGCTAGCACGCTGTTTGAGACGGTGAAATAGCCACGCACTTTGGCATTCAGGGCAGATAATGTAAATTGCTGGGATCACTTACAGAAGTTTCTCCACCGAGCTTTCACGTCGCTTTCAGTACAGAAGCTAAGTCAGTTATTCCGTACAGAGATAAGCAGATCGCGTCATTCACAACTCGGCAGAATTACCCAGAAGACAGCCAGTATTAATTTATTGCAGTCATTTCATGTTTTTATGTGCCTGCTGGATATTTCGTAATTTGGTTATTGCTGATTTTGATTGAATAAGTTTTATTTGAAATAAATTGCGTAATCGAGACTACAGTTTGTCTTTCAGTAGAAGCTTAGTTTACCCTTCATTACTTGATTTGTTAATATATTCTGTGCGTACTAAATAACGTTTGGAGGAAGCACTTGATCAGTATTAGCAGGGTATAAGACTGAGTATTTGATTATACTCATCCGGACTGGAACAACCTGTCAGATAAGTTCATGTTCCATTGCGCTCTAAACATCTCCTCCAAGGGGGATATTTATGAGTGACAGGGAGACCCTTCAAGACATCGTTTAAAATTCCATTCCATAATTAATGCACAAACAGATAACCTTAGTTTACATATCGCGAAACTGCACGGTAGAGGAGTATAAAATTACACGCACAGATAACCATAACAAAGCAAACGCCTGGAGGAGGGGGAGGGCAGTGTTAGAAGCCAAAGAAAATGGTACACCTGCCTAATATCGTGTAGTACGTGGCGAGCACGCAGAAGTGCCACAACACGACGTGGCATAGACTTGATTAACGTCTGAAGTAGGCAGCGGGAAAACATCAACATCGCTGCAGCCGGAAAAAGATCCTGCAAGAACGGGACCAACGATGACAAGAGAATCGTTCAGCGTGAAAGGAGTGCAATCCTTCCGCAAATTTCTGCAAATTTCAATGCTGGGTCATCAAAAACATCATCGAGGGAATTTACTCCATGAAATACACTGTGCAGTCACATGAATGCAACCGCATGTCTAAGGCTTGAATAACCACCTTTTGTAGGGCGGACCGCTGCGATGCTTACGGGAAGAGAGTCAGTGAGGTTCTGGAAGTCACCGACAGGGATGTGGAGCCATGCTGACTCTAGTGCCGTGGCCAGCTGCCTTAGATTTCTCGGTTGAGCATCCACGGCGCGAACAGCCCATCGAGGTGGTTCCGTAGATATTCTGGATGGAGTTTAAATCCGAGGAGTTAAGTAGTCAGGGCAGAATGGTGAAATCATCCTGGTGCTCTTAGAACCATGCACGTATACTGCGAGCCGTGTAACACGTTAAGTTGTCCTGCTGGCAGATGCCACCGTGCCGAGAAAAACAAGATGCACGTAGAGCTGAACACGGTCCTGAAGGATATATTCCTACTTATGTTGACCTAGTGCGCCTTCCAGGACGACGAAATCACCCAGGCAATGCCACTAAAACATTCTCCAGACCATAACATTATTTAACAAATAAAAATAAAATAATAATAATAATTTGTAATAATAATAATTGTTTGTTGTTTGGATAAGTAATTGAGAGATTAAAATTTACGCCGTGAATTTATCGAGCTTCGCACGTCCGAAGATGTACGGAACGTAGCCAGGGCTCATTATATATTTTTTGTAGAAAAAGTCTGATATCTGACCTGAGCTTCAATGGAGTGACTAAAACTACTAAAACAGAGAAAAGCATACGATTAAATAAAACATATATTCATTTCAACATATACATTACGATATGAATGACATTTACGTAAAATTCTAGGTAAATAATTTCAGATAATTCACAAATAAGAGCGACTTATTAATTCTGCGCCTGTTTTCTACAAATAAGTATCAATATGGCTAACCGTGGACCCACACAAAATATTACGTCCTTCTAGGACAACGAATGACATCAGAGTGTGCTGATGCCTACTGGCTGCGACAAGAGAGCGGTGTTAATTCCTTTATTTTCCTTTCTCTTGTCTTAAAAAATCGATACATATAATCTAAGTTCAGTAAATTAAATATCGTTTGTGCTCGAGTGCAAATGGTTCCTTAAAACTACATCCTCCAGACTGGGCCCTTCCGCCGATTTTTGCAGTTCTATCGAATGTTTTTCTGGCTCTTAGTCTCTAAAAGTAACCAGCAACAGAGACATTTTCACTGATTGGAAATATTATTTGTGCGTCGAACGAGTATTATGCATGGAGAGAATTAATTACTTACTCGGCAAGACAGGAAACTGTGCTTATGAGTTTAGTTATTCTTTCCACTTCTTTTCATTCTGACTTATGAGAGCCCCATAGTTATGCTGCATGCTCTCGGGTAATATTGCTGTTCATACTTACCGGCGTTCACAGTCACATTTTTTGTTGGTCATTGGCTCTGGATACATTTTAACACATAACGTCCGAGAAAGAGTTCGATACACGGTTTTGAGGAGGAAGGTTCTAGCTATAGCGCTTCAGACACGTAAAATTAATCTTACCGAACACAATCCCAGTCTGCCATCTTCGTACTAAATATCGATACCTATAGCAGAGATGCTAACAATGACGTGACACTAATGCCAGAATAGTCTGGTTTCGAACCAGGTAAATCACACTGCGGCCAAGTTCTGAACCTGTTACAGTACGTGAATTGTGGGTGTGAGTAAAAGCTCATAATTGGTTTGTCAGCAGCCTATAAGTCATTAAGTATCGAAAACTTACTGTCATAAAATTTCACCTAATTTCTGTTGTCACAATCAAGTCAAAGACACTGTGTCACTCAAAAGGTGAAAAGGTTGTATGAGAAACGAAATAATTGTTTCAGAACGGCATACTTACCCACATTATACAGCATTCACGTCAGGGCGGAGATTCATATATTATGTAGATGACACCGGCATCTGCGAGCAGGAAAGATATCTCAAAGAAGTTCCCCTCAGGGGCCAGCATTCATTTGCTCAGTATGGGCTTGGAAAACCCGGTGTTCCTGAACTAGAAACTGGTAAGCGTCACCACTCCTCTGTCACCGTCAGACTCTGGACATGCTTCAGCGACCACCATGCGGAGTGGTAGTGGAACATTGTGTGACACGGGGAATGGGGATCTCGGCTTGACTGTCTAGATCGCTAGGATGGTAAAAACCACTACAAAAAAATCCTCGATATCAAAGTGCGCTGTGAGCCAATGACATGCATGGCTGTTGAGTAGGAACAGTCGTTAGCGGGGAACCTCTGGGGAACCTACCTCACTTCAGTTGTATAAGGCTCACTCAAGCATGCGGCGCTCGGCCTCATTGGGCCCTTATTTCCCTAGCTGCTCGTGGAGCTGAAATGGAACCCTAGACGTTTTCTCCTTCTCCTCCCAACGGGTAGTGTGGGCCACTGGTAGATACTAACACCCATCCTTATAAGAGGGCTCTTGTAGGCAGTTCTCTTGAATCACGGATTATACAGAGCTCTTCAGTATATACACTACTGGCCATTAAAATTACTACACCAAGAAGAAATGCAGATGATAGGACAAATATATTATACTAGAACTGACATGTGATTACAATTTCACACAATTAGGGTGCATAGATCCTGAGAAATCAGTACCCAGAACAACCACCTCTGGCCGTAATAACGGCCTTGATACGCCTGGTCATTGAGTCAAACAGAACTTGGATGGCGTGTGCAGGTATAGCTGCCCATACAGCTGCAACACGATACCACAGTTCATCAAGAGTAGTGACAGGCGTATTGTGACGAGCCAGTTGCTCGGCCACCATTGACCAGACGTTTTCAATTGGTGAGAGATCTGGAGAATGTGCTGGCCGGGGCAGCAGTCGAACATTTTCTGTATCCAGAAAGGCCCGTACAGGACCTGCAACATGCGGTCCTGCATTATCCTGCTGAAATGTAGGGTTTCGAAGGGGTCCAATGAAGGGTAGAGCCACAGGTTGAAACACATCTGAAATGTAACGTCCACTGTTCAAAGTGCCGCCAATGCGAACAAGAGGTGACAGAGACGTGTAACCAATGGTACCCCATACCATCACGCCAGGTGATACGCCAGTATGGCGACGACGAATACACGCTTCCAATGTGCGTTCACCGCGATGTCGCCAAACACGGATGCGACCACCATGATGCTGTAAACAGAACCTGGATTCATCCGAAAAAATGTTTTGCCATTCGTGTACCCAGGTTCGTCGTTGAGTACACCATCGCAGGCGCTCCTGTCTGTGACTCAGCGTCAAGGGTAACCGCAGCCATGGTCTCCGAGTTGATAGTCCATGCTGCTGCAAACGTCGTCGAACTGTTCGTGCAGATGGTTGTTGTCTTGCAAACTGATTCAGGGATCGAGACGAGGCGGCACGATCCGTTACAGCAATGCGGATAAGATGCCTGTCATCTCGACTGCTAGTGATACGAGGCCGTTGGGATCCTCCTTACACGAAGCATCACAACAGCGTTTCACCAGGCAACTCCGGCGAACTACTGTTTGTGTATGAGAAATCGGTTGGAAACTTTCCTCATGTCAACACGTTGTAGGTGTCGCCACCGGCGCCAACCTTGTGTGAATGCTCTGAAAAGCTAATCATTTGCATATCACAGCATCTTCTTCCTGTCGGTTAAATTTTGTGTCTGTAGCACGTCATCTTCGTGGTGTAGCAATTTTAACGGCCAATAGTGTAATAACAGAACGCACGCTGCTGGTTAGGATGTTTTTTGATTGTGAAGTGAAAAGACGGCAGCTTTTGTCTTTTAATATTCAGAAAGGTTTAGAGTGCACCGCAGGTACTCTGAAATTAGTCAAGCGATTGCGTAATAGAATGCTGTTGGTTGATACTGCTAGCTCCTAACGAGTCACCGACATCAAGAAAGCTAAGTGCCTTGGCGATTATGCCATAGAAAAGGAGCTCCACAACACCTTGCAGTATAGGTGTTGTGACCTGTAAAGATCTCATCGTCATACCCAAGGAAGAACTAAAGCATGAGTGGGCTCATGAAGGGATCGTTGACCTGCAAAATATATTGAAGAGGGTGGATGGGGATCTCATAAAATCTTTCTCCTTCACTCTTGCCTTCCATAGCACGAAACTTCCAAACCATATCAAAGGAGGTTCCCTTTTTTTAAGTGTATGGTCATATGTCCCCAACCTAATGTGCTGTTTACAATGTCTGTGCTTTGGGCAACCACCTTAGGATGTAAGGGTGAAAGCCACTTGTAGTAAATGTGACAAGACCACCCATGACAGAGTTTGTTGCTCTTTCCCTCCAGAGTGCGTCAATTCCTCCAGGGACCATCCTGTCTGAAGAGGATATCAAGAAGTTCTGTAAGGCCATGCAACCTCCCACATTCACTACATTTTCTTCAGTCCTTAAAAAGTCTATTTAGACAGCCAATGCTTTTATACAAACGGAGGTTTCTAGTGTCAACATTAGTAACTGCGTCTGTCGGTGCACATGTTAAGATGCAGTTGTTTCAGAGCCCATAGCCCTCCCAAGAACGTCAGATAAAGCAACAGTTGCCACAACTGCAGACCACCCAGTACCTCCAAAATACCTGTAAAAAATCCGGCGCTGCATCCACTATTTCTGTGGTAGCTCCTACAAAGTCCTCTCATACTAAAAACGCAAATGGGAAGCGTACACCACAGGCGGAAACAGGAAGTAAATCGTCAGATCATGCCAATTTCATTTGACTTGGTGGCTCTGCTGCTTCTGCCTCAGAGCCAACGGACTGCGAAGTCTTCCCGCAACCGTCTTGCCCCAAGCCTGAAATTCTACCCATTTTGGGCTCCCCACCCCAGCAGAAAGATAGTGTGGAAGTGAAACCCCGGCTCCCATACTACAGTAGGACATGAATGTTTTCAGGACTCATGTGGAGGAATTGAAACTTCTGGCACAGGCAGGAAACATATTTCAAAGTCACTAACGCCCCTGTGCTATAGGGCTATAACAAAAGGATGATCTGACTGGGGATAGAGCCAAGAGAGGTGTTCCTTTGTTTATCAATAACACGCATCGCTCCTCTGCTCTCTCCTTGGTTCCTGACCTACAAGCAGTAGCTGTTGCAGTTCATGTGGTTCAGAAGATCACTATCTGCTCCCTGTACTCACCTTCCCAGAATGCAATTGACTCCACTGCTCTCATAGGCCTTGTTGAGCAACTCCCCTGTCTGTTTCTCCTACATGGTGTTTTCAGTGACAATAATGTATTGCAGGGCACAAACATGCCCCAGGGGTTGAGTCTTGGAGACCTTATGATATCTCAGGAACTGTGCATCCTCAAGGAGGGCAGACCCACTCATTTCCCAGCAGCCACTGGGTCGTCGTCCACAGTCGTCAACCTCTCTTTCTGCTCTCCAGCCCTTGCAGACACAGCACTGTGGGAAGCAACTGATGACCTTCATTCTAGTGGACACTTCCTACTGTGGATCCACTCACTTGACGAAGCGTTGTTTGAACAAAAGGCACCAAAATGGATGGTCAAGAGAGCTATCTGGGCGCTGTTCAACCAGTTGGCTGTGTTTGTACACCGTGACAGCATCCAGGAATGGGTGTACCACATCACACTAATGGTCCATCATGCCTCTGATTTCTCCATCCAAAAGTCCTCAGACCATCTTAGGAGGACGACCTGGACCTTGTTGGATAAAAGAGTGCTGTTCAGTAATCCGGGACAGGCGTGCCGGCCTTCGACGATTTAAATGCCGCTTAACAGCAGACGACCTCATAGCCCTTCGAGTTGTGAGAGCCTAGGCTCGACACGTAATTAAGGAGAGCAAGAAAAGATCATGGCAAGCATTCCTGGACTCCATCTGGAGGATTTCTGGTAAACGCAGTCGCTTACCAACAGCAGCAGTGCTGAAACAGGGGTGTCTCCAAACAACGTGTAATGACATCGCTTAGATGCTGGCAGAGCATTTTGCAAAAACTACTGCTAATTCCAGCCAGGATCTGACCTTTCGCCACTTCCATACGATTGTAGAGAGGGGCAAGTTGGACCTCATATCCAACAGTTCTCAGTCCTGCAACAACCCTTTCTCCTTGTGGGAGCTGGAATCAGCCCTGTTTGAGATGCATTACACTGCATGCAGTCATGACCAAATCCAGTACTGCGTGCTTTGACATTTTCCACCAGCGACAAAGGAAATTCTACTCTGATGTTTTAATTTGGTATGTCAGACAAGTCACTTATCTAACTCGTGGAAAGAGACAATTTCGATTCCTCTGCTTTAATTAGCGAAGGACCTAACGTGTCCCAGTAGTTACAAAAGTATCGCATTAACGAGCTGTGTAGGGAAGACTCTGGAGAAAATGATTAACCGTTGTCTGGTTTGGCTGTTGGAGACCAGACAACCCCTTAGCTGCTCTCAGTGCTCTGCCAGCATCAAGCGATGTCGTTGGACGTTGTTTGGAGACACCTCTGTTTCAGTACTGCTGCTATTGGTACACCTGATAGAGGCGACTGTCTTCCCTACGTAAGTATCCCTGTATTGGCATAGTCTTCGGTATCAGTAAGGCGTATGACACTACTTGGAGACACAATATTCTCATGCAGCTGCATCAGTGGGGCTTTATTGGCCACCTTCCTTTCTTCATACACTCTTTCCTATCTCAGCGGTTTTCTAGGATCCGAGTTGACGAGACACTTTTGGATCATTCTTGCAGGAGAATGGTGTCCGTCAAGCGAGTGTTTTAAGTGTTGTCCTCTTTGACACAGCCATAAACAGTATCACATCTATGGTACTGAGTACTATACAGTGCTCCTTATCTGTGGACGATTTTGCTGTTTTCTGTTCCTCCTCCAGTGTAGCAATAGGGACCCATCAGTTGCACCTCACAGTGCGGCAGTTAGAGGTGTGGGCTGCAAAGATGGGTTTTCAGTTTTCTGCAGAGAAGTGTGTGTGATCTTTTGAATTGTTCTCGTCGTATTTTAATTTATCTCACATTTTAAGGACTCAATGAGATTTTTGGGCCTCATTTTTGACTCCCGATTGTCGTGGTTACCGCACCTGCGAGACCTGAAAGCCAGAACCCTGAAGGCACAGAATATCATCAAATGCATTAGCCACAGATCTTGGAAAGTAGACAGGGCGTGTGAGCTCCAGTTCTATAGGGCTTTTGCGCGCTCATAGGTACACTAAGGCTGCACATTGTATGGGTTAGTGAGGCCACCTCTTCGTAAGGTTATTGACGCTATCCACAGTGAAGGGATTAGGTTAGCCACAGATGCTTACGGGACCAGGCTCATGAGTAGTCTCTGAGCTGAGGCTGGGGAACCGTCACTCACCATTTGGTGGCAGTTCCTCATAGTGCATTAGGGATGTAAGTTTCTCGCACATCCGAATTCACCTGCATACCATTCCATACTGTTTCTCGTCCACCTCTGGAATGCCCTTTCTCCAGTCGTCCATGAGCATCACTGCAATTTAGAATCCATGTGCAGTGTGTACCATTCACTTGGTGTGGATCACATACAGCCACAAATCCAGGGTTTTCATTGCCTGTCACCATGGTTACTGCAGAGGCCCAGAGTAATTTTAGATTTGGTGCAGTACAGGAGAGACTGCACACTGTGCTATATTTTCTGAAATTCTGTATGAGCAGCACAGCTATGTAGTTGTCTTTACAGATGGGTCTAAACAGGAGACTCCATTGGTTGCTCTGTTGTTTTCCCAGATCGTGTCCTCGAGGTCCGACTGCCTCAAGACTTTACTGTCTTCGACACAGAATTATATGAGATCTTGCTGGCACTGGAGGCGTTCTTCCAGTGTTAAATTTCTTCTCTGTTCCGATTCTCTGAGAGACCCTCACTCTCTACAACTTTTCTACTCAGCAGATAAAGAATATCATGGATGCCCTCCTTCAGATATAACGACTGCGGAAGGAGGTGTTTTTCTGCTGCATACCAGAGTACATGGGTACCGCGGGGAACGAAAGGGCGGATTTAGCAGACGTGCTGTGATACTCAGTTATTTCAACGTGCTATGCCCCCGCATGCTATAGCCTCTCTGTTGAGATCCAGGGACTTGCGTCGGTGGGAGGATGAGTGGCTGGAAGTGACAGACAATAAGCTCCGTCTAGTTAAGCCCACAACACGACCGTGGCGCACCTGCCTCCAGCCACATCGACAGTACGAGGTCCTCCTCGTCTCCGTTTAGGCCACAGTCCTACGACGCTCCTCTTGCTCCATCAAGAGGACATTCCAATGAGTGCTGCTTGTGGTGTACGTATCATTGTGGGTCACATTTTATTGGACTGTGTTTTATTTTCCGACCGGCGAGCGGCGTAGGGTTTGCCGACGGATCTGCCCACTATCTGAGGTTACGTTCGAACGAATGTGGTTCGGGTTTTAAAGTTTTGTGAATCGTACAACATTTTTCCCAAGATTACAACATTTTTCCCAAGATTTTAGGTAGATGGCTTTAACGTGCTATCAGGGTGACAGACTCAGCCACATTATTTGTAAGCGATCGGCTAGTGACAGATCGTTGTCCCTTTCTTCTAGTTAATTTGTTATTTTACTTGTGTTTCAATTTCATGCATAGCTACTTTCATTCTTTCTCCGTTGTTTTAGTGCATGTGTGCCGCGCGTGATTAGCCGAGCGGTCCCAGGCAGTGCAGTCATGGACTGTGCGGCTGGTACCGGCGGAGGTTCGAGTCCTCCCTCGGGCATGGGTGTGTGTGTTTGTCCTTAATTTACGTTAAGTAATGTGTAAGCTTAGGGACTGATGACCTTAGCAGTTAAGTCCCATAAGATTTCACACACGTTTTTTTAGTGCATGTGAGATTGAGCGATTGTTTTGTCAATTCGAGTGCGTTGGTAGGCAGCAATTTTGAAGATTATATCCACATTCGTTTGTATCAATGAGTGTAAGGACGCTGATAAACTCACCTTTGAGAGCGTATTAGCTCCAAACACACACGCACATTCACATACACACTCGAAGAAGGAGGATAATTATCTCAAGCCCCTTACGTGTTCCGTGGTTAATTATCTCAAGCCCTTTACATGCTACAAGGCTAATCATCTGAAACCCCGTGTATGCATTTAACTTACAAAGAGGCAAATAGACACCTGCAATGTTGAATGCGGAGGAGGAGACGTAATACGGCCTTACACACACAACATATAGCCGTTTAGGAACACTACATCAACTTCAGAGACTGATTTCATTGTAATGTCTATTATTTTGTCTTCTAAACGTGAAAGGTAATTGTTAGACGAGTTTTCTAAGTTAATTCAGTTGCTGGTTAGATAAATAATTTATACTCTAAGACAGATAAAGACGCAACGCGAAGGAATTATCCGAATTGCAAGGAAATCTGTAGATGTGATGCACACGTACAGACAAACAAGTGATTACAATTTCAGAAAAATAGGTGATTTACGGAAGAAAAAGGACTTCATAAATTGGCTAAGACAATAACCTGTTGGACTGCCTATGGCCCTTACGTAAGCAGTTATTCCGATTGGCGTTAATTGACAGAGCTGTTCTCCCGAGGAATATCGTGGTAAATTCTGTCCAACTGGTGCTAGAGATCGTCAAAATCTAGAGATACTTGGTGGATCCTGCCCATAATGTTCCAAACCTTCTCAACTGGGGCCTTGCGACCTTGCTCGCCAAAGTGGGGTTTGGCGAGTACGAAGACAAGCAGAGGAAACTGTCTTCGTGTTCTGGCGGGCATTCTCTTGCTGAAATGTCAGCCTAGGATGGCTTGCCATGAAGAAATGGCATCCCTGACCATCTCTCCTGATTGTCAGGCCGTATGGCGGGCGACGGTCGGGTTGTTATTCAGGTTGGTATCTCACCAGGGGTTGTAGAGAGTTTCAGGGAGAGCATTAGGGAAAGATTGACAAGAATGGGGTAAAAATACAGTAGAAGAAGAATGGGTAGCTTTCAGAGATGAAGTAGTGAAGGCAGCAGAGGATCAAGTAGGTAAAAAGACGAGGGCTAGTAGAAATCCTTGGATAACAGAAGAGATATTGAATTTAATTGATGAAAGGAGAAAATACAAAAATGCAGTAAATGAAGCAGGCAAAAAGGAATACAAACGTCTCAAAAATGAGATTGACAGGTGTAAGTAGGCTGTTTAGGTTTTTTTATTGGTAACGCCACGTAGCGCTCTGTATGAAAATCACTGGCTGTGCTGTGTGCAGTCTGTGGCTAGTTTGCATTGTTGTCTGCCATTGTAGTGTTGGGCAGCTGGATGTGAACAGCGCGTAGCGTTGGGCAGTTGGAGGTGAGCCGCCAGCAGTGGTGGATGTGGGGAGAGAAATGGCGGAATCTTGAAATTTGTAAGACTGGATGTCATGAACTGCTATATATATTATGACTATTAAGGTATATACATTGTTTGTCCTCTATTAAAATCTTTCATTTGCCAACTATGCCTATAGCAGTTAGTGCCTTCCGTAGTTTGAATCTTTTATTTAGCTGGCAGTAGTGGCGCTCGCTGTTTTGCAGTAGTTCGAGTAACGAAGATTTTTGATGAGGTAAGTGATTTGTGAAAGGTGTAGGTTAATGTTAGTCAGGGCCATTCTTTTGTAGGGATTTTTGAAAGTCAGATTGCGTTGCGCTAAAAATATTGTGTATCAGTTTAAGCACAGTCATGTATAATTGTTCAAAGGGGACGTTTCATATGTCGACCCTTAGCCGAGGATACCTCACTGGAATCTTCTGATTTTTTTGTTGTAGTTTGTGTAATTAGTGTAGCTCTTGTTTATTGCTAGCGCGTAATTGTAGAGAAAATCTCCTTTGTAGTTGCAGTCTTTCATTGTTGTACAGTAAAACAGTTGTGGCATTGCTTGTAGATTTGCACCAAGTATTTCGCAGCTGCAATTAACTAGATATTATTTTCAGTGCTATATTAATGTGTTCTCTTATTTTTGCTCTTCAAATTGTGCTTTTCTGTGTTATCGTGTGAAATATTGTGACAATAATGGCGTGTGAAAAGCGTAACACTAGGCTCCAAAGTCAACTGAGAAATAATAGTGACGACGAGCGTAGCTTATCATCACCACTGTGTAATGAAGTAACAGACATTCAAAGTAGTAATTTGGTAATAGTGCATAGGGAAATGGAGCGGGCGGCAAATAATGGTGTTGACAGTGAAAGAAGTAGTGAACAGGGAAGCATTATCGATCGATCGGTCGGCAACGGCTCGCCTCAGGAATCCGAAATGACAGAATACAATATTGCAAATACTGTAGACTCAGGTTTTGGGTTCTCTCCGTTTTCTCAAATAAGTCAAGACACATTTTCTGCTCGTCAAAATGTAAATGTTGCCGGTGCAATTGCACTGCCGAAAAGCATAGAGGAACAGATTCCAGACACTAATACATTATTATTGCAATTAATGCAGCAAATGAAACAAAATCAGAGACAAACACAGCAACAGTTAGACACAATGGAACAAAATCTTTAAAAGTTAGACACAATGGAACAACACCAGAGACAAACACAGCAACAGTTAGACACGATGGAACAAAATCAGAGACAAACACAGCAACAGCTTCAAAAGTTAGACTCATTGGAACAAACTCTTGAACAAACACGTGAAGATTTAACTACTGAGTTACATAACATTGAATCGAAATGTCAAAAAGCCTGTAATGACGTAAAAACACAAATTTGTGAGCATTTTCAACCTATTTTTTCGCGGCATGAAAATGCATTACAGAATCACGAAGCAGCCATAAAAGAACTGCAAATTATTGTTCATGAAAATCATGAGACCTTGCAAGCTAAAATTGACTCAGTTGCATCTACCGATACGGTTACGCAACTTGCAAAAACTCAGGAAAACTTAAAGGACACAGTAGATACGATTTCAACACAAATGGACACTCTGAAACTTGGTTCAGAAAAACACACAGAGGAAATAATTTCACTATCGGATAAAGTAGCCGAACTTTCAGATCAGTTCACTAACTTATCTACGAAGGTAGATGATAATCTAAATGACACAAAACCGATAGTCTTTAATGACGCAGAAGAGTGCGAACAAATTAGGAAATTCAAACAAAATCAAAATCAAATTAATACGCAACACCAAAGAGAAATCCGAGAAGTACAAGATCAGTTGACACAGGTAATACAAGAATTACGTATTTCAGAGGACATCCGTGCTCCAATACGGGAAGAGGCACTTAGAAATACGGAACAGCCACAAAATAATAACACAGCGCATTTCGGAAATTATGAAAGAAATTGGCAAGGTGAACCTAATTTTGAAATGGAACCGCCGAAACGACGTAACAATGACCGATATGCGACTCGCCGACATGATGACTTTGACTATAAGCTGTTCATTACTACACGTAAATTCAAAACATTTAAGAATTCTGACAACGACATTCATCCACAAGCATGGCTCCATCAATTCTCTCATTGTTTTCCTACCAACTGGTCATTAGAGCACAGATTAGAATTTATGTGTGGCTACTTAGAGAATGAACCAGCTGTAAGAATGCGATCGGTCTTTCACGATTGTCACAGTGAAGGAGAATTTTATCATGCCTTCCTCTCAGCATATTGGTCTCAAGCTACACAAGACCGAGTAAAACATAGCATCATAATGATGAAACATTTCGAACAATCTGAATTTTCCAGTCTTGTGAAATATTTTGAAGACATGTTGCATAAGAATCAATATCTTTCAAACCCATACAGCCCTTTAGAACTCATCCGCATTTGCTTAATGAAATTGCCTGAACATTTAAGATATATTATTTTGGCAGGACGTTGCAAAGACAACATTGAAGCTTTTCAGGGACTCTTACAAGAATTAGAATTTGACACAGACAGTCGCGGGATGCGAAAACAGGAAAACAATCACTACAGGTCACATCCGTCACAATTCCGTGATGACAGAAACAATAACTGGACACGACAAGTCTATTCTTACAAAGCAAATCGTGACCAAAACAGACACCATCCATATGACAACCACTGGCAGAGTAACAGTTACAGAAAAAGATCGCATTTCCGTAGTAATGAATATGACAGAGACAACCATAGAATCAGACAATATGGGAACCAAAATAATTATTATCAAGGGAGACAGAATAACTTTACACGTAATGGTCCAGAGCGCAGTTACGATTCTGGGAGAAATTCTCCACCACGTGACCGACAAGAAAGAAACTATGTAAACTACCGACAAAACGACAGACCTGAATTCCATCAGAACTGGCGAGCTTCAAACAGGGCAGGGCCTTCTCGTCAAGGTGAATTTGTAGAAGTTAGGTCTCATAATCCCAATAACGACGCGCGCCAACAAAGAGACAGACAATGACTCGCACCACAGCAGCCACGTGCGCCGGCTGGCTCAGCGAAAAATAACATAGACACAAACCTTGAGAAAAATTTTAGCGTTCCTTGCCGACATATACAACATGATAATTGCTTTGAAATCGAAACTCTGTGTACTAGGAAGAGTAAAGGTTTACACCACATTTCACATGTAAAACTGTTTATTGAAAGATAATCTGCTTTTTAACTTAGTCTTTACCATAAAACCTTTCACTTCACGCTACTAGTACAATTTGTCACACTGAGAAACTGTTAACATGCAACAATGTTTTGAAGTTAACTATCCACCCTAGAACCTAGGGATCATTTTTAAACAGAAATTACGAATGCATTGTTGTTGTGAACATCGACACAGTGTTATTGTGTGTGTACATTCTTGCTTGGTAGTTGCACGATTACGTAATGACTATAAGGCTCACATACTTAGAACATTTACCAGTACTGCTAATGAGATTTTAATACAACATTTTGGTTTACTTGAAAATACATTCTGGATTTAAAGTACTTTCTTTGAGATACCAGATGACACAGTGGTTAGTTTATGTGACAGCTACACGATTTTATCACGACGCTACTAATGAGTGACAATTTACAATGTTGCTTTTGCGGTGTATCTGTTTTATATCTGCACAGTTTTTCTGAATTCTTCTGGAAAGTAAAACATGTTTTAGTATTAACTTTTGTGGTATAGCTACAATGAGACTGCCTTTTCCGTAGCACAACAATACGTTGCAGCACAGTACTTTCTTCATCACGGCAATAAGCGTAATAACTAAGATATCTATACGCAAAGCATTTCACTTTTGTTTATCAAGAGGTAAGTACATTGGCTTCTGCAGAACTTAGCTTTCGGAGGACAATAACTACGACACTTCCACAGAGATTATCTTACAGCAAGACGCACATTTAGCGCTACAGGACACGTATTTGAGTGATTAATTTTGTACTTAAATCATTTATTTTTAAAAATATTTGAAGTATAATGATACAAAGGTTTTCCGTGATACATTTCATTCCATTGCTGTAATCTGTAACACCTGAGGGTATAATTACAGTAATCCACAGGGGGGTACACGCCTACTTTGTGTACCATGTGTCTGGCAAGCACAAGGAGCCCTAACTAATATGGTATTTGCTTATACAACTTTACACATCGGTACCATATTTCTCTAACACATAAATTACACAGCTATCTGATTATTTAACAGAGAAACAAACATTTTTTTACTACATCAGTGACACATGTTTACGCAATTGCACAGTTGGATAATTTCATACTTATGAAATTGTATTTTGTCTGTACTTTGTGAACTGTTCATATTTTTTCAGAACCATTGTGATACTATGAGAGCTTTGAATGATGTATTTGGTATGGGAGCATAATTTTTAAAGTACGTTTGAGGTAGCTACTGAAATCAGCAGAGAATTTTTTTTAGGTTTTTAAATTATTGCAGAAAGCTACGACGTTTTTGAGATTTGACTGAGGTGTTATGATATTTTTACGACGACGATGTGTATTATGCTGTTGAAGTATGTTTATGATCAATAAGCTGATGCTATATGAGAAATTTGATTATGCTATGTATTTATTATGATGAAATATTGAAGTGTCGTCGCAAGATTGACGTGTCGACGAATATATATATATGTGTAATAAGGTAAGGAGTAATGAATAGTGGTTAGGGACTCTGACTTGTGAAAAAGGATGTTGAAAACCAACAATCGTACTTTAAGAGTTATGAAATGTGTGTAAATGCGTGAATGTATCAAAATGCCGGCGAAAATTTTTTGGACACTGTTATATTTACAGGATTTTGTTTCTACACATTTGTAACGTAAATTTTCGACCTGTGAGATTTTTATATGAGACTGTCACTGTAGCGGAAACTGCTGTCATAAATATTTCGGTAAGAAAGTTAAGTGACCACCTTCACGTAATGCGTCGTGGGCACCCAGCTGCATGACAGACGCCTGGAAAAAAGCCATTAGTGTGTGCCTTTCAGAGGCACAGGTGGAGAAGGAAAAAAAAGGGGGGCCATTATTCTCGCTATTGACATTCCTTTGTAGAAAGCATCGTAAATACGACACCCTCAAACTTGAAAACATGATTACACTGTAGAGTTCTTAATTTATGATATTTACTGAAATGAAATGATGAGAAACATTTCATGTCTATTGTCTTGCTAGTTGAAAGATTGTTTACTGCATTATGAAATGCCATATGGCTAGTGAATGACGTTTCACGCCATGCTTTGCCTATTTTGTTTAATATCTAGTTCCTAGCTGCACTGCAGCATTGGTTAAAATAAAATTTTATAGATGTACTAATATAAATATTTTACGCCTACATATCCAGCAAAAAATAACTTTATGATGGATGTACTCCAAAAAACTGAGGGAGCACAAAAAGACATTTCCACTTCACAGGAATTGCATACATAATTTTTGTCAGTGACTTGGTAACTTGTCTGCTCTAGCAAGTTACAGTGATGCATCACTCTAGTATTAAGATGTGACATAGGTATTAAACATGGCCATTTGTACTGTAATATTTTTTCTGCTTGAGCTTTCTCATGTTTAGGTATAAGTTATAGCATTTGCTGCTGCTGTTCGCCAGGCATAGTGTTACTGAATTTGACTTTGTATTACTCTGTTAAGCTAGTTTTACTACTGATTTATTTTTCTTGTTGCCGCACATTGGCTCATATTAGTTGTAATGTAGCATTGCTTGGTAATTTAGATTTACTGTAGCTTGCTTTGCAAATTTCCATTTTTTTTGTCATTGCTGTTTGTGTTAATTGTTTTGTGTTGCTGCATTGCCTCGTCCCTTAGTTTATGCATCTGAGCTCAGTAGATTTAAGTTAGCTTAAGAGGGGGTAGACTATATAAGAAACTATGATGAATTGGAAGAAATGCATTGAGAAGTTATACGAAAAAAGTACAGAAAGAAGGTATAGATAGGACTTTTTGGGAATAATGATGAACAAAGGGAGATCTCCAAAAAAAAAAAAGGGTTTTGTTTGCAAAATACTGCAGTACCAAATGTTACACTGAAAACAAACCCTGTCCTTTCCTCTTGTGTTATTCTGCTATGTGTTTGTGTACTCTTGTATATTTGTGTTTTTCCTGTCTTTATGTGTTTAGCTGATATGAGTTATGTTGTGGAATTTTTCTAATAGCATGTTATTTTCTTCATAAAGATGTTTAGACATTATTAATTCTGTTCTGCTTTGTTTTAATGCTCATGTGTGAAGTTGATGTTTCAAAAGTTATTCTGACCTTTTATGTATGAACTTTTGTCATAATTCCTGTAACACTGATGTATATGTTATTTCGATTCTTTTGTAAAGCCTGTACTACAAATGTTATCCGTATTGTTATATTCTTTAATGATGTATTTTGTCCCTTTGTAATTGTATTCTTACGTTATAAAATTGTAATTGACACCAGTTCATCAAATTAATTAGCTTGTAAGTTACATTTCACTGCACACGTTTCTGTTGGTCATAGTATATGGACAATATGTGAGAAGTAGGGACTGATAGTGTTTGCCCGTGTGTTGATAATTCAACAAGGGACTGGTTAACAGCATTGCTGATTCTAAGGACAATTCCAAAAACTTTGTGAGTGCACAAGTGGTGGTTTATGGACTTGCTATATAGTACAAGACTCTTTGATGGAGATTGTGCACCTGCGCATTCGCAACAGATGGCTGCTAGTCATCTCTACAAGGACTATAGTGGGTCTGCACCTCTGATGGCCCACCAATACCATAATCTCTACCAGGACTACAGTGGGTCTGCTCTGTGACGACCTCCTACCAGTATTCTTCAAAACTTCGACTGACTCTGAGGTGGGGTTGCTCTGTTGTGGCCCATTACCTGTCTGCATGTCAAGAGTCAGCACTGTCTTTCCGTTGGAAGGACAACACTACTTCTTCAAGACTGCATGGAAATCCACTACTTCCATGTGCATTTTCTTTTACTGCTCAGACTATGAGAAAAAAAAACACTGCAATTTTACTGTGATGAATGATCAGGACTGTCTTTATGGACTGTGAGAAAATTTTAGCTTTTGACCAACATTGTATCAATAAGTGTGTGCATTTGATATCTTTGTTATTGTAATTATGAAAAATATTTTCAAATCTGTATTGGCCAGTGCCCAAAACAATTTGTAAAATTTTTTGTGGAGAGCATGGGGGCTATGTGAGTAGGCTGTTTAGGTTTTTTTATTGGTAACGCCACGTTACCACTGGCTGTGCTGTGTGCAGTCTGTGGCTAGTTTGCATTGTTGTCTGCCATTGTAGTGTTGGGCAGCTGGATGTGAACAGCGCGTAGCGTTGGGCATTTGGAGGTGAGCCGCCAGCAGTGGTGGATGTGGGGAGAGAAATGGCGGAATCTTGAAATTTGTAAGACTGGATGTCATGAACTGCTATATATATTATGACTATTAAGGTAAATACATTGTTTGTTCTCTATTAAAATCTTTCATTTGCTAACCATGCCTATAGTAGTTAGTGCCTTCCATAGTTTGAATCTTTTATTTAGCTGGCAGTAGCGGCGCTCGCTGTTTTGCAGTAGTTCGAGTAACGAAGATTTTTGGTGAGGTAAGTGATTTGTGAAAGGTGTAGGTTAATGTTAGTCAGGGCCATTCTTTTGTAGGGATTTTTGAAAGTCAGATTGCGTTGCGCTAAAAATATTGTGTATCAGTTTAAGCACAGTCATGTATAATTGTTCAAAGGGGACGTTTCATACAGGAAGTGCAAAATGGCTAAGCAGGGATGGCTACAGGACAAATGTAAGGATGTAGAGGCGTATATCACTAGGGGTGAGACAGGTACTGCCTACAGGAAACTTAACGAGACCTTTGGAGAAAAGATAATCACTTGAATGAATATAAAGAGCTCAGATGGAAACCCAGTTCTAAGCAAAGAAAGGGAAGCAGAAAAGTGGAAGGAGTATATAGAGGATCTACACAAGGGCTTGAGAACAATATTATGGAAATGGAAGAGGATGTAGATGAAAATGAAATGGGAGATATGATACTGCCTGAAGAGTTTGACAGAGCACTGAAAAACCTAAGTCGAAACAAGTCCCCAGGAGTAAACAACATTCCATTAGAAGTACTGATAGCCTTGGGAGAGCCAGCCCTGACAAAACTCTACCATCTTGTGAGCAAGATGTATGAGACAGGCGAAATACCCTCAGACTTCAAGAAGAATATAGTAATTCCAATCCCAAAGAAAGCAGGTGTTGACAGATGTGAAAATTAGCGAACTATCAGTTTAATAAGCCACGCCTGCAAACTACTAACACGAATTCATTACAGACGAATGGAAAATCTGGTAGAAGCAGACCTCGGGGAAGATCAGTTTGGATTCCGTAGAAATGTTGGAACATGAGAGGCAATACTGACCCTACGACTTATCTTAGAAAATAGATTAAGTAAAGGCAATCCTAGCTTTCTAGCATTTGTTAACTTAAAGAAAGCTTTAGACAATGTTGACTGGAATACTCTCTTTCAAATGCTGAAGGTGGCAGGGGTAAAATACAGGGAGCGAAAGGCTATTTACAATTTGTACAGAAACCAGATGGCAGTTATAAGAGTCGAGGTGCATGAAAGGCAAGCAGTAGGTGGGAAGGGAGTGAGACAGGGTTGTAGCCCATTCCCAGCGTTATTCAATCTGTATTTCAGCAGGCAGTAAAGGAAACAAATGATTGGTTCAAATGGCTCTGAGCACTATGGGACTTAACATCTATAGTCATCAGTCCCCTAGAACTTAGAACTACTTAAACCTAACTAACCTAAGGACATCACACAACACCCAGTCATCACGAGGCAGAGAAAATCCTTGACCCTGCCGGGAATCGAACCCGGGAACCGGGAGCGGGAAGCGAGCACGCTACCACACGACCACGAGCTGCGGACGAAACAAAACAGAAATTCGGAGTAGGTATTAAAACCCATGGAGAAGAAATAAAAACTTTGGGGTTCGCCGATGACATTGTAATTCTGTCAGAGACAGCAAAGGACTTGGAAGAGCAGCTGAACGGAATGGACAGTATCTTGAAAGGAGGATATAAGATTAACATCAACAAAAGCAAAACGAGGATAATGGAATGCAGTCGAATTAAATCGGGTGATGTTGAGGTATTTAGATTAGGAAATGAGACGCTTAAAGAAGTAAATGAGTTTTGCTATTTTGGGAGCAAAATAACTAATGACGGTCGAAGTAGAGAGGATATAAAATGTAGACTGACAATAGCAAGGAAAGCGTTTCTGAAGAAGAGAAATTTGTTAACATCGGGTATAGATTTAAGTGTCACGAAGTCGTTTCTGAAAGTATTTGTATGGAGTGTAGCCATGTATGGAAGTGAAACGTGGACGATAAATAGTTTAGACAAGAAGAGAATAGAAGTTTTCGAAATGTGGTGCTACAGAAGAATGCTGCAGATTAGATGGGTAGATCATATAACTAATGAGGAGGTATTGAATAGGATTGGGGAGAAGAGAAGTTTGTGGCACAACTTGACCAGAAGAAGGGATCGGTTGGTAGGACATGTTCTGAGGCATCAAGGGATCACCAACTTAGTACTGGAGGGCAGCGTGGAGGGTAAAAATCGTAGAGGGAGACCAACAGATGAATACACTAAGCAGATTCAGAAGGATGTAGGTTGCAGTAGGTACTGGGAGATGAAGAAGCTTGCACAGGATAGGATCGCATGGAGAGTTGCATCAAACCAGTCTCAGGACTGAAGACCACAACAACAACAACAACATCTCACTACCGGGTGGAGCGTCTCCAGACACGCCTTCCTGTTCATTGGGGCGCAGTTCGAAGCAGGACTCATCACTGATGACAGTTCTACTCCATTTGATGAGATTTCTTGCCGGAGACGTGTCTGGAGACTCCTCGGACTGTTTTCGGTTACTAACCTGACTGTCGCCCACCACACGGCCCGACAAACAGGAGTGATGGTCCGAAGTGCCCTTTCTTTTCATAGCAGGACACCTTTCCTTGTCATCCACGACACCCTTTTAGCACGGTGGTAAGTCTACGATATTCTACTGCCCATTTTGTTGCTCTCCATGGCAAGGAAACCTGGGCTCGCATATCTGCGAGATAATCTCCGTACGCACACGGTGAGTGTTTCTACTACTTGTCTTCGTTCTTGCCAAAAGCTACCTCGGCCGGCGAGGTAGCTGGATCTCTCCCCAAATGAAAGCGTTGGAGCATTATGGGTAAGGCATTCCAGTCAACTAGGAAGTTTGACGATCTAACGCACCAATCTGTGAATCAATGCCAAGCCGCGTAACTCTTTGCATAACGACCAGAGCTGAACCAGCATCATTGACTTGCTCAGTTTGTGAACCCTTTCCCTTGAACACATCATCCAATTTGCCCTAAATTTTGATCATTTCTTTGTCTGCACTCGGACATCACATCTACCGATTTCCGTCAAATTCGGATAATTCCTTGGTGGAGAGGTGGTTTTTCATAATAAACGCCACTGCACTTCGTATAGTAGTTGTCAGGGTTTTTCAACTGGCTCTGAGCACTATGGGACTTACATCTGAGCTCATCAGTCCCCTAGAACTTAGAACGACTTAAACCTAAGCAACCTAAGGACATCACACACATCCATGCCCGAGGCAGGATTCGAACCTGCGACCGCAACAGCAGCGCGGTTCCGGACTGAAGCCCCTAGATCCGCTCGGCCACAACAACCGGCTGTCAGGGTTTTTGTTCCCAGTTCATGTGTGATACGTGACGATTATCAAATGGTTCAAATGGTTCAAATGGCTCTGAGCACTATGGGACTCAACTGCTGAGGTCATTAGTCCCCTAGAACTTAGAACTAGTTAAACCTAACTAACCTAAGAACATCACAAACATCCATGCCCGAGGCAGGATTCGAACCTGCGACCGTGACGATTATCATTCGTCGCTCTGATCGACAGCAAAGAACCAGCTCCCTTTACTCTGTGAGTGTTAATGGAAACCATTCTGAATCTGGAAGAAAGGTATGACGGACAAAATGATCAGCCGCATCTTTGTGGAGAGTTTTGTTTGTATCGATTGGCTTCTTGTCTTAAATCCCTTTGTTCACCCCAGCAGAGCAGACTACCATTTCCTTTAACGTGTTGTACTGCTGCAGCCACATCTTCTACCTGACACTTTTGAAAAAGACCCCAATTTTTATATTTTCATGGTATTTCCTGACCGAAGTGGAAAATGATTATTAAAACGAGAGGTGATATAAATTAAGGCAGAACTCAATACATGTCGGAATCTCTCCCATATGAACTATCGAAACGTCCCTGAATTACAGCAGTACAGAATAAACAGTTCTGCCTGCAGGTTGCATACTTCAGTTGGTTTGTATAACAGTTCTCATCATCACTAAACTTCAAAGAATACGCTGAACATACGTGGATCTGAAAGTACCGTGGACACAGATAATAAAATAGGTAAATTACGTCTCCAGTTGTTAATGTCTCCGATCTTTTACTGTCATTTCCTCGTTAATCCCTTACCAAGCTGCAGAAAGGAGCCAGTCTGACACTTGGTGCACGGATTGCATTGTTGATTCGCAATACATACGCATGGGATCATATATGTGTCAGCCTTTCCTCTGCAGTTACCATCAGCACTCAGTATACATCTGAGAGAGAAAAAATCAAAAATTACGAATCGACAAGCATAGCACAATGCATATCACTTCTAAACACTCATGTTCTGGAGGAACTAGAAATTTTCACTCATATAGAAAAAAATCCAAGTAGTATTCTTCACGAAAAAACTGACGCAAACAACAAACTTTACTGAATTTTTTACAGATATCTGCCTCCAAAGATGAAGCAACATTTTAAACGAAACGTAACAAGCTTTACGCTATTAAGATTTACACATTTTTTTGTATTTTCTCCATGAACCAAAGAAATAATCATGGAGAAATTAAATAAAATGCGATATCTTTGACAACTTTGACAACTTTCACAACAAAATACAAAATATTTCAATGATATTTGAAACCACGATTTGTCTCATTTATAATCAAGTGAGAGTGAACTAGAAAGTACATGTAATTAATAAAACATCCGAAAAATTTCTGTGATGGGACAAAAATAAAATATAAGTAAGTACTAAACAGTCCAATACGAAGTACTCGTAATCATAAGCACATTCCAACTTCCGTAACATATAGCCTATAGCATTTATTGTGTATTATTTTTATATATCTTCTGTAGGACCACTGATGAGCATGTGCTCGATTCCGGTCCAGTGAATTAAAAAATATAAAAACCATACAGGCTTCCATTATACACAAATAAAAATATCTTTCTCCAAGTTTTCCCTTTGTCTGTGGAAAAATAGCACCATGATCGCTTATTGATTTTGCATTCACTTTTACACAATACAGCTATTGTAACACACTCGAAAGGACACAGCCATGCTACATTATAGATGTGTACTTCTATACTTAATCTGAAACGTGTTATTTGAGAAAAATATCTTTTTCTGCTCTAGAAGAGAGAGAAAAACGCAGAAATTTCGAAGTTGAAAAAAATTTGGACTCCAGAATTGGGGCCTCCTTAGAGTCAGTGAGTGTAACAAAGCTCCATATGTTGTCGTTTAGCTACGAATTCTACATTCCATTTGGCATGCTAAACAATAATGTGACAAACTCGAGCGACGAGGATTACTTTCTCGCAACCCGGGGCAGGAGAAAATTGATTCTACCGGCCAATTTCAGGATGGGTTCTGGAGGTTGCCCACACTTATCTAATCGTGTACTGACCATGGCCTACAATATAAATAAGCAACTAAAAAAAAGTTACTTTCAAAGGACATTTTGTTGCACTTCAATTATACCAGTCGACAGTAAAAAATAGAAATCATGAAAGTAATACAATATTTACGGTGAACATATGTAAAGTTCCACGAGCATCAAAGTTGAATAAATCCTTTTAACATTTATTCCGTCTTTCGCCACTTTAAGGGGTAGCAACGGGTGGCGGGAATCTGAGAGGACAGCTTACTTTGTTACGAGTGAAACGAGCGGCAGTGAGGAGTGTGCTCTTCGTTGTCAACAACATTTAGCTGTCTGAGAAGAGGAGGGGAGAGCAGGAAACACGCATGTACAATGTGAGGTTTTTCTCATGTCATTTCTGCTTGGAGCAGCTGCTTTTTTAGGTCTAACGTCTTTCGTGTTACAGAGACCAAAGAGATTTGCTGTTGTTACATGGAAAATGAGTTCAAGCCAAGACGAAAGAGCATTGTTATTAGAGAGCATCGAAATGTATAAATTATTGTCGGCATTATGTTCTGTTAGGACACATGACTCTTCACTTTCCGTATCAGTGGCAAACAGGTCAGCCCCAAGGATTCAAACAGGAAAAGGGAAGAAATGTTCCAGAAATAATTAGCAACGGTCGGTGAATAAGCATTCCCTACTACTACGACAAAGCAAGTAGAGGTTCAATCAACAAAGGGGTTGATAATCACTATGTAACAATATAAGTTAAACTCGTACAGGAAGGCGCAAACAAAGTAGATATGACATCATCTTGAGAACTAAGATGGTATATCTCTTGTAAGTTGCAAGAAAACTAGAATCTGAACGCATCCGTTTGAACTAGATGTAGTATTGCGTGAAAATCCCTCCATAGTCCATTGCAGCTTTCACGATAAAAACAGCCCTCAGTTTACTAAGGCATTATAGTTAATTTTATCTTGAAGTCTAGTACGCGCTGATTTATTATTCAGACTCATTATTACATTCGCTATCCCTGGCTCATAGACGCGGTATTATTGTTACGGGACTGTTTGTGGAAAACTCTTTCTGTCCCTGCAATGCAAAAGAACCGATGCGGAAACCGAATTTTCTGTCATACGGGTCATTGTTTTATATAAATGAGCAATAGCTACATCCTTTTCTGAAAAGTTAAATGCACAGGAGAGAGCGGATAAGTGGAAAGAGTACATTGAAGGCTTCTATGAGGGAAGACGTACCTGATGGCGTGGTAGAAGAAGAAGTAGGATTTGATATCGAAGAGATAGGGTATCCAGTATTAGATTCAGAATTTAAGAGAGCTTTGAAAGACAGAAGATCAGTTAAGGCAGAAGGGATACATAACATCCATCAGAATTTCTAAAATCATAGGGGGAAGCGGCAAGAAAACGACCATTCAAGTTGGTGTATTAAACGTGTAAGTCTAGCGACATACCATCTCACTTTCGGAAAAATATCGTTCATACAATTCCGAAGCCTGCAAGAGCTGACAAGTGCGAGCTGACAAGTGCGAGAATTATGGCATAACCAGTTTAGCACCTCATGCATACAAGTTGATGACAAGAGTAATATACGGAAGAGCGGAAAAGAAAATTCAGAATGTGTTAGATGACGAACATTTTGGGTTTATCAAAGGTAAAGGCATCAGAGAGGCAATCCTGACGTTGCGTTTGATAATGGAACCAAGACTAAAGAAAAATCGAGACAAATTCATAGGATTTGTCGACCTGGAGAAAGCGTTCGACAATGTAAAATGGTGCAAGATGTTCGAAATTCTGAGAGAAATAGGGGTAAGCTGTAGGGATAGATGGGTAATATACGATATGTACGACAGCTAAGAGGGAATAATAAGAGTGAATGACCACGAACAAAGTGCTCGGATTAAAAAGGGTGTAAGTCAGTGATGTAGTCTTTCGCCCCTACTGTTCGCTCTGTCAAGCATTGATGGAAATAAAAGAAAGGTTCAGAAGTGAATTAAAATTCAAGGTGAAAGGATATCAATGATAGATTTCGCCGATGAAATGCTATCCTGAGTGAAAGTGAGGAAGAATTACTTGATCTTCTGAATGGAATGGACAGTCTAATAAGTACAGAATACGGACTGAGAGTAAATCGAAGAAAGACGAAAGTAATGAGAAGTAGCAGAAACGAGAAGAGCGAGAAAACAACAGGAATGATGGTGACGGATTGGATGAAGTTACGGAATTCTGCTATCTAAGCAGGAAACTAACCAATGCCGGACAGAGCAAGGAGGACTCAAAAGCAGACAAGAACTGGTAAAAAGTGCATTCCTGACCAAGAGAAGTCTGGTAATAACAAACATGGGCCTTAATTTGTGGAAGAAATTTCTGATAACGTTCGTTTGGAGCACAGCATTGTATGATAGTGAAACATGGGCTACGGAAAATCGAAACAGAAGACAATCAAAGGATTTGAAATGTGGTGCTACAGACGAATGTTGAAAATTAGGTGGACTGATAAGGTAAGGAATGAGGAGGTTTTACACAGTACCGGAGAGGAAAGGAATGTGTGGGCAACAGTGACAAGGAGAAGGGGTAAGACGATAGGACAAGTGTTAAGACATCGGGGAATAGCTTACATGGTATCAGAGGGAGCCGTAGAGGCCAAAAACTGTAGAGGAAGACAGAGATTGCAATACATGTGGCAAATAATTAGGGACGTAGTTTGTAAGTGCTACTCTGGAATGAAGAGGTTAGCACAGCAGAGAAATTCGTGGCGGGCCGCATCAAACCAGTCAGAAGACTGATGACACCAAAAAATTAGGACCACAGAAAGAGACGGCTTTTCTTAAAAAAGGTTTCTGTAACTGGTAAAAGCTACGGAAAAGTTCAAGGTGCACGATAAGAGTCTTCTTCATCGAGAGTCTCTGGCAATTGTTCAGCAACGTGAAAATAGCACACCTGTGATTGCCCAAGTCTCGCGAAATCTGCTAATGGATCAGGAGAAAGCTACAACCGTTTCACTAGAAATTATCAACTCACTCAGGTTCCTGGGTCGAGCAGGAAACGTATCGAGAGATCCTGAAACGGTGTCTGGGAACATCATGACACTTCTTGATGATAGGAAGAATGATGTGCCAGAATTGAAGATGTGGCTGAAACGCCGTGACACTTGCTTGGCGCAACGATACAAAAAAGTACTGGAAATTATGGCTCACATTACCCAGCTGGAAATTTTGCGGCAAATAAAAATTCCACATTTACAGATTTATTGCAGATTCAACGACGGACGTGGCTGGAGAGGAGCAGTTCGCTCTTTGTGTACGTTGTGGTGACCCTGAAGTTCGCGAAATAAAATAACTTTTTCTGTGTTTATATTGTCCGCCGGACTGCAAGGCGCAAACTCTGGCAACTACCATTAAAGACATCCTCCTAAGACTGTCGCTAGAAACTGAGTTTCTACATGCCCACTGTTTCTATGGTGCTGCTAGTATGTCTGCGAACAAATGTGAGAAGGAAATCCTTCTTCAAGACCAGCCAAAAAGTAGTTACATACACTGCAGCAATAAGTGGATCTGGCATTACAGGAAGTTTCAAGAAGCTATGATCCATTGTGCGATGTACTGGTAACTGTGAAAGACATCTCAAATATATTTCCAGAACCCGCAAAAAGGATAAACGTTTATGCACATGTTGCGGCTTCATCTGGTGTCGAAGACACGAATCCAAACCGAAAAAAGCTCGACGATTGATTCCAATGAGTCCCAACCGGTGGGTTGTAAGAGTAAAAACTTTGACACGTTTTAAGGAAAACTGTGAGGGATTCCAGAACGGTGACAGAAATATTGAACGTACCGAGCTCAGAGACGAAAGGATGTCAGTCCTGCGGGGCTATGCGAAGCGGCTCGAAAAGTTTGAAACTATATAGTAGTAGCAAATAAAGTGTTCGGATTGTGCGAGGAATTGGCCAGGTCTCTACAGAATCCAAGTTGTAATGCAGCGGGAGTGAAACATTCTGTAGAGATTCTAAAAGTAGCTCTTGCAAATCTTGGGACTACGGAAGCATTTTATATGCTGTTAGAAAAGTCCAAAGATTATTCTAAAAACATAAATATGAAAGACCAAAATATCTCACGGACAAGAAAAATACTAGCGAAATTGCAAAACACAGAAACACTGTCAGTTCCCAAAGAATTTTCTCAAGAACAAAAATTTAGGGAAGATTTGTTTGAAATTCTTGATCTCCTTCTGAATGAGATTGATCGAAGGTTCAACCAAGAGTTGCTACAGCGACTATCCAATCTTGAAGAGATACTTATGACCGTCCTCCCAAACACATCTTCCATCTAACCGACGTTTGGAAGTACATACAACAGACTTAAACCTGAACAGGCTTTATGCACAGCTCGAAATGCTGCGAACCATTACGGCTGATATACAATCATGTAATGTATCCTCCATTGGAAAGAAACTTATTGCTGAACCTGGTAGCCGGCCAGGGTGGCCGAGCGGTTCTAGGCGCTACAGTCTGGGACCGTGCGACCGCTACGGTCGCAGGTTCGAATCCTGCCTCGGGCATGGATGTGTGTGATGTCCGTAGGTTATTTAGGTTTAAGTAGTTCTAAGTTCTAGGGGATTGATGACCTCAGAAGTTAAGTTCCATAGTGCTCAGAGCCATTTTTTTTAATCGGGTAGGCTTAAAAACTGTTTCAGGAAGTTATTGGCCTCATCATTCCGATTCTGACAGTTCTAGTATCGTCAGCATCCTCTGGGAGGTCATTGCCTTGAGGCAACTTAAAACTTGCCTCAGATCAATAATGACTCAGTCGAGGCTCACCCATCTACTCCTCCTCCACGTCCAAGATAGGGCTGGAAAAATTAATCTCATGGCTGTCATGAAAGAATTTGTTTGGAAATTGTACGCAAAAATTTTTATTCTGAATAAAAACAAAATAAATGCTCTCTTCTTTTTCAAGCAAATTATGTTTTTTTTTTCATTAAAATGTGGTGTACAGTGTTTGTAACATAGTAACCATAACAAAAGGTTTCTCTCTGGCCGATTGATATTGCAATCTACAGCAAACATGAACTCCTTTTCGTAAATGGTCTCAAAACACCGTAGGACCAATGTCTACCCATAGAAATGATATTTTCCAAATAATTAAAGCAACGAAATTGTTTTCAAGGGTACGACTTATAAAACTGGGACCATATTAGAATTAATGAGATGTTTCTCTCTGTAGAACAACATAGCACTGATTACCTAACACGCCTTCCCACTCTATCGGTGTGCGTGTATTCTTAAAGGCTGTGCTGAGAGACGGGATCAGTAAATGGGTTTGCTTATCCCCCCTCTAAAGAAATAGTTGGTACGCCACTGACGTAGCTGTTTATCCCTTTGCGTGCATCACTTACGCGAATATAATCTTTTAGTGACGATTATTGGGTAACATATTTTCATAACTATATCTCAAATACTGTAAGGTGAAACTGCATTTGCAAATTTCAAGCCTTTGAAAGCATTGCCAGTAGTGAGGCATCGTAGCGTTAATATATCAAATATTGGATCATCAACACAAAAAATTATATGGTAATATTTTTGTTTTCGTCCAACTTCAGTTCCTTCAAGTTTTTGTCAGTGATCTTTGACGTTGCTTGAACCAATTCTTCTTCCACCAACTTTTTTTGCGTGTAGCGAAGTAGAGAAATTATAATAGCAGTAGCGGATTTATCGTCCAGTTATTATTGCACTGTATTATTGACAATATTATTAGCAGCCTAAGGATAAGGTCAATTATATCACATAGTTCTATTGTGCAATATTGTTGACCATCAGGGGCCGCTCACTAGTGTGTAGTTATCTAAAGAGAACGACTACATTTGTTCAGTCACGGATAACGTAATTGGCATTCATTCATAAGGTATAATAGAGAATACAAACAAAGCACTTCTAAAGCTCATACTTGATAACTGTTCAAGTGTAGGAGCCGCAATCATGTCAATGGCAGGCATAGCTAGGTATGTACAGTCTTGGACAAAACGAGCGAGATCCCTGGCCTTTTCGTTATGCTGATCCGCACAGCTTTAAAGTCTGCTACACAACATAACAGGCAAGGCGACGAAGTGCTACCAACATACTATGCACAGGCGTGAAATTGAAAAACCATCCGAACTTTGTCAGACTGTTTTCAATCATGTCTAAGACTATATTAATGCTGATTAGTGTGTTAAATACAACACGTAATTATAAGATATAAATGAAAGAAGAAACGCAGATTAGTATGAACTGTACTAATAAAAATAAATTCAGCTTATCGAGCTAACATAACTGTTTTAGTAAGAAAAAGTACCCCAGATCGATACGAATTAGCAAAATATTATACATATTCAGCCGCGAAACGGTCTGTGTCAATGTTCAGACCAGTCATACTGGATTACCGTTGCTGACCTACCATGAAATTGTGCAAATTTAGCAATGCGTGAATATTCTTAACGAAATTCATTTAAAAATCAATTCAATTATTGACAGAAACGGAAAGATAGGAAATTCTACAAAAGTTTCATATTGACATCCACAGGGCAGCGATACAGAATAAAGGTAGCAAAAAAACGTATTGGGAGCGCGAGAAATTCTTAAAATTGCTTTATTGATAGTCTATCTGCCTCCATCGAGATTAGAACCGAAAACAAACCAGACATCCCTTGCAGTAGCAAACACCTTTCACTACGCTAGCAGACAGTCCAGGCAAACATCCCTCTATTATTACCCCAGACATGAATAAGCCGGCAATTTCGCAATGAAAATGGCAAAATGACCTGCAGTTTCTGTTGCATAGAGCTTTCTGGACTCAAAAACATTAATTTTCAACCTTTATGTCACCGCTTATGTCACAATCATTTGGGATGTTTATCGAAATACCAAATACTGTTATTAGCGAGTAAATTTAGTGGGATAATTCTGCACCACCCCAGGAAATAAACGGCGACATAGCTGCCAAACGTATTCTACAATGTTTCGAATTCTCCATTAGACTCGCCACAACCAGGAAACGTTCATTAGCCGAAGTGTTTCTTAAGCTATGGGAATGATCGCACTTCTGTAAACGTGATTTGGATCGAAAGCGTAGCTACGATTAATATGCTGATGTATCGACTGCTACTAGAACATTTCGAATAAAGAGTAGGGGGAATTATTTATGCGGCCCTCATCTTCAGTAGCTGTCGTAGCTATTTTCATTGTTAGGATTTAGTCACCTAAATAGGTAAAAATGGAACCCTACTAGTCTCACTTTCTTGACCGTCTATCTGTCCACCCAACCCTTAAAACCCGTTTACGTCGAGTACGGGTAGACATAATAAGCGGAAATGTATCGATCGCACTTACTGCGGTATACGGTCCCTTGGTGGTGTAAAAAAGTGAGCTTCTATGTGAACGCAATCTAAAGATACGGCTGTTTATGTAAGAAAAATTTACGCAACGGCAATCCAGTATGATCGGTCTAAATGTTGACACAGACCGTTTCGCGGCCGAATGCGCATATTTGTGTTACTAAAACTGTTATGTTATCTCTATAAGCTGAGATTCATTTTCATTAGTACAGTTCATAGTAATTAGCATTTCTTCTTTCATTTATATCTTATATTTACGTGTTGTGTTTAACACACTAATCAGCATTAATATAGTCTTAGACATGATTGAAAACAGTCTGACAAATTTCGGATGGTTTTTCAATTTCACGCCTGTGCATAGTATGTTGGTAGCACTTCGTCGCCTTGCCTGTTATGCTGTGTAGCAGACTTTAGACCTGTGCGGATCAGCATAACGAAAAGGCGAGGGGTCTCGCTCGTTTTGTCCACGACTATACAGGGTGAAACGTATTTAAACCGACAAATTCTGGGAGGTTGTAGGGGACATAAAAACAAATATTTTTCCCTAATATCATTTTTTCCTATGAGGATTATTTAAACCGGTGGAAGCCGTATTACGCTCTTCAGTTGTAGGCAATTGCTGTCCACCAGTGTAGTAGTGCATTGTCTCTGTTTACTAATGGAGCGATACACCTGGTGTGAGTACACTGATATGCTTCGTGCGTACTACGTAGCGCACCACAACGGACGAGCTGCACAGCCGGTTTATCAACAACAATATCCTAATCGCCGTACCCCGCATCATACGACCTTTGCTGCTGTGTACCAACGCCTGCGTGAGACCGGGTCATTTAGCAGATTACCTGGACAGGGACGCCGTCGCACGGTAAGAACGCTGCAATTTGAGGAAGCTGTCGTGCAGCATGTGGAGAGGGATCCTTCAATCAGCACTCCTGCAATTGCACGTAACATGGGGACTAATCAGACGAACGTAAGAACAGTCCTTCGAGAGCAGTTGTTACGTCCATTTCACTTACAGCGTGTCCACAACCTGGAACCAGTTGATTATCCGTCCACAGCACAGATTTCGCAGTGGTACCTGGAACAGAATGAAATGCATCCTACATTTCCATTCTCTATGTCGTTTACCGATGAAGCAACGTTCGGGCGGATGGAGTCTTCAACATGCACAATTCGCATGTTTGGAGTGAGGATAACCCACATGCCACAGTTACTAGCGCTCATCAAGTGCGGTTCTTCGTTAATATGTGGGTCGGTGTTGTTGGGGACTGTTTAATTTGGCAGTATCTGCTACCTAGGCCATTAAATGGCAAGCACTATTACAATTTTCTCGCCAGAGCATTGCCAGAATTGCTGGAAGACGTCCCGCTCCATACAATACCACGCATATGGTTCCAATGTGAAAGGGCGCCGGCACATATCAGTCGTCGTGTGCGTCGATTCTTGGACCGACGGTTCCCAGAAAATGTGGATTGGCAGAGGTGGTCCTGTACCATGGCCTGCTCGATCCCCAGATATGTCCCCTCTGGATTTTTTTGTGTGGGGAGAGATGCACAACCTTGTTTACGCAACTCCTGTTGCATCAGAAAAGTATCTGGTTGCTCGGATAGTAGCAGCAGAAGGAACAATTCAGGATACTCCAGGGGTTTTTCCCGTGTCAGACAGAACATGATCCGACGGTGTAACCTTTGTACACGTGTCAATGGAGGCATTTTTGAAAATCTACTGTAATTGAAATTGGGTTGTGTTAGTGTGTTGACTCTTGGTCATAAAAAAAATGGAAAAGTGTTTGTTGGTTTAATTAATTTGCGCCAGAGAAATCTTCCTCTACCTGTTTAAATACTCCTCATAGGAAAAAATGACATTAGGGAAAAACATTTGTTTTGATGTCCCCTACAACCTCCCAGAGTTTGTCGGTTTAAATACTTTTCACCCTGTACTTGCCAGAGATCTGAGTGCATGTTTACCAAACAAACTACTTAGGTGATTGTGTTCGTTGATGTTTTCTCGGCGGATTAAATATGCCGTCATCTTTCGAGTGTGCAGCCGGCATATTATTAGTTCTTATTCCGATATTTCGGCTGACAACCTTACTGACCGCCGTTTCATCCTACTGGGATTCGGTGGGCAAGGAACCCGTGAAAACACAATTAGAAGCCAGCCTGCTCAACCGATGTGAGTTTCCAGTTCGTCTCTCAAAGGAAATACTGTGGGGTCCTGCCCACTCGTCTCTTATAGGGTGCCTAAAGGCTGCTGCTTTCTCGGATAGCTGTGCAACAATTCAAGGAAATCACGTTAATTTTTTTAACTACAGTAAAGTTAACTGCGGGCTATTAGCTGACTTCGTCTCACAGTCTTCTCTGCTCTTGCGTTCTTCATCTTCGAGTTGTGCTTTCGTTACGCCGGAACAAATACTGTTCTAAGTCTTCATAGCCTGGCATTCCGATATACACGAGCCATTATCAACTACATACTGTGTAAGCAGTGTAGATTTGCTGGCTCTTCTCTTGTTTTGTTTTACTCTTAGAAGCATAAAGTATTAGCACCCACAGTTTACCTGAAAATTCTCTATTGCAGAGCCGCAAGTGGCTGGCGTGCGCACTGTGAAACTATTGTGTACTGTGCACGTAGATTGGAGAATTTCAGATGAGGTCATATTTCGGAGTTTATTGTGACGCAATGCTTAGTGGAAGCTTCAGTTGAATATGACATAAGCGAAGGACTGTTATTTTTTATCAAGAGCAGAAAGTTAGCACAATACAGTTAATTGATTATCCAGCAGTAGTACCCAAAACTGAACAGAAATTGTGTTTCTTGCTACAAGTAAGGGAACATGTGCTAGTTTCAATTTAAGATTCTCTCATAAATAAGAAGAAAGCGTCACTGGTGGACACATTGCAGGACTAAATGAGAAAGAGAATCATGAAGATATATTTATATGCTGATACCTGGAAGCCGAATAGATAAACCTGAGAGGTACTTGCAAGGCATAGAAGCAAGGACATGAACAAAAGGGCGTTTATAAGGAGAAGTGAAGTAGCAACTGATCTACAAGAACGCAAAAATGGTGAGTACTTTGGAATCTTTTAAAATGAGCACGAAATCCGTAAAGAACTTCGTGTAACGAACTACATTCGGCACAAAGCATTAGAAAGTGCTTGCCAACCACGCAGGTAAACGCGTCATTCGTTTATTTTGCACTCAAACACATCCGGTTACAATTCATTTCTCGTCTTACACGATTTTCCATTATGTATGACACTATTCCTGTCAACCGTATATACTACATTGCACTTAAATTTTGTTATTGCAAGTTCACTTTAACAGGAACTGCGTATTACTCTAATTACATTTTCCTATTCGTCCTGGAAAACGTACCGTTACGTTTAGTGACTGGGAACTATTAAAGTAAAAGCATTAAATACGGCAGGTTCTCTGTTTGTATCGTGACATTCTTCTGTTACTAGATGCCAGCCGCTTGGAGCACTAGCGTTGCTTCACCCATAAAATGTTGGCTTTTTTTTCCTACAGAGCTTCGGGACTGTCTGCCATAGACCGTGTCACCATCTATATCTACACAACTACTCTGCAAATCACAATTAAGTGGCTGTCAGAGAATGCATCGAACCACCTTAAGACTATTTCTCTACCGTTCCAGTCACGAACGGTGCTCGGGAGAAACGAGGACTTAAATCTTTCAGAGCGAGCTATTATCTCTCTTATATTATTGTGATAATCTATTCTACCTATGTATGTGGGCGCCAACAAAATATTTCCGCAGTCGGAGTAAAAATCTGGTGACTTAAATTTCACGAGAAGATCTGGCCGCTAAGAAAAACGCCTGTGTTTTAATGATTACCATCCAAATTCACTTATCATTTCCGTCATCTCCATGGCACTCTCTCCCCTACTGCCCGATAATACAAAACTATCTGCCCTTCTTTGAGCTTTCGTCAGTTCCATCTGCTACGGATTTCACACCTCACAGACTAGGGCGGACAGGTGTGGTGAAAGCACTCTGTTTAGTAGAACTCTTGCAGTTTCTAAGTGTTCTGCCAATTTTCGGTTCGCTTTCCCCTTAACATTATCCATGTGATCATTCCAATTTAAGTCATTCGTAAATGTAATCCTTAAGTATTTAGCTGAATTTACAGCCTTTTGATTAATGTGATTTATCGTGTAGCTGGAATTAAGCGGATTTCTTTTACTGCCCGTGTGTATGTCTTCATACATTTCATTATTTAGAGTCAATTGTCATTTTCTGCAACCTACAGACATCTGTCTAAATCATTTTGCGATTGGTTTCGATCATCTGGTGACTTTAAAAGGTGGTAAATGACAGCATCCTCTACAAACGACGTAAAAAGGCTGCTCAAATTGTCTCCTACGTCGTTTATGTCGATCAGCAACAGCAGAGGTCCTTCAGAAATGACAGAAATCATTTCAGTTTTACTCGATGACTTTCCGTCAGTTACTACGAACGGTGGCCTTTCTTGCAGGAACTCACGAATCCAGTCACACAACAGAGGCAATACTGCAGAGGCATGAAATTTAACGAGAAGTCTTTTCTGAGGAACGGTGTCAAGATATTTGACCCTCCTGTCGATAGTACTCATTACTTCTTGCAAATAAACAGCTAGTTGTGTTTCATAAGAGCGATATTTTCTAATTCGGTGCTCACTATTTATCAACAAATCTATTTATCAGCAAATCAGTACTAATGCAACTCAGAATATACCGTTGATAACAGATAAATGAGGCGCAAACAATGGCACAACAATATTTCAATATCTGTAAAACTATTGAAGTTAATTTGTAACATCCAATAAACATTTTCACATTGAAGCTCGGAAAGGACGATTTTCAATGTTCCATACAATTTCAACAAACGATATCTCCAATGACAGCACTGTATCATAGCTATCATCACAAAAAGCCACTCATCTGCATCTATTTTATATATTGAGTTATGACGTTTTACGTCTTTTTTATCATGCAAATGTTTGTCAGGACAGCGTGTTCTCCACATTTACACAGCAAATGAACACAGCATCAGAACCTTACCTTTTGTCATACTTGTGTTTTTATTTAATGAACTGTTTAATATTTTGCCAGTAACTTGATTTAAATGTTAGTTGCAAGTGCTATTAGAAAACTGTGCTAATTTAAAAGTGTTCAATCGCATTTGTTAGTGGACACCACATTTGAAAAGAGAACCACAAGATGTTGCTATCAAGAAGGCATAAATATTTACTTACAATTAAATATTTAATGACAATTCGATATTATTTAATGTGAGCGCACTTGCGCAAGAACACTAGCTTATTTATTTATGACAAAAACTTTATCTGTAATTGTTGTGAATGACCTGAGTATGAGCGAATATTTATAGCATTTCTTTATTTAAATATTGTTTTAATATTAGTTTAGTGCGGAAAAGTGGTCACGATGAGTCAAATCATAACTGTAGCACGTAAGAATGACGTATTTTGGTGGGGATGGCTTCAGCCAATGAAAAAGTAAACAGTAGTGGAACACTATGGGAGTCAAGAGCAATCTGGGACTTTTCGAGAGAAGAGCTCAAGGGAGCGATTCTGGAGACTTTGTTTCCAGTGCTGGTAGAAGGCAGCCCTGCCTATGGCAATGTGCGTGGTTCATTTGTATATTTGACTGATTCTGGGCAGCAAAGGGTCGCTTCGATACTTTAACTTTCGAAGGGACTCTACTCACTAGAGATCTGAATGCGCTCTGATTATGATACGGAACTGAGGACAGACAGAGTATGGGTTACTATTCTTTGTATCGCTTGCGTTAATTTGCGAATCATCTTGTTGATGTCTGAACTGTTCTGAGCTGGCGAATATTTCATGTTTTTTGATCACATAATGTACTTAGTTTTCAAGTATCTTTGGTAATAATTTAGTTCAGGATTTTGATACCATCCCCGTAAGGCGCTTGAAGTAACTTTACAACATTTTAGAAGAGTATGTCTGTCTGCATTATACTTTATTACCGTAGGACCGTTTATTTGAGATGTCCTTTCTTGAATAAACATTATTCAACATAATTCTATGTCGTCCACAACAGTTACGGACGTTAGAGTAGAACACTTTTTATGTAATTGTTCATTTGTGTTTTATTTTGTTTTTCTGTGTATTTTATTAACTCTTAATTCTAGCCAATGCTGCTTTACTGTAGAATCACAGCTACAGGTTATTATTTGCAGCCAATTAGCTGTGGGGCATGAAAGTAGACATTCACGGTTCGACCCTGTCACTACATCGAGCCATTCTTTTTTAAACAGAGCTGTGTATAGCCCAAGTACGTAAAAAGTATGCGTAAGCACAGGTAAATATGCAACTGGTTTGCTCGATGGACTGCTGTTTACAAGAGTAACAAGTCAGAAGTAATCGTTTGATTCAGTCGCACATTCGACCACGGGTGAGAGGTCAACATCAGTGCAGGTAGTACCCAGGGCGGTCACAGCAGTGCACTGATCTGTGGGCAAGGGGGATGTGCTGGATGTCCCTTGGACCTCCATGTCTGGCTCCCAACAGTTATGCTCACTGACGGCAGCTTCAAGTTGTGTAACCGAAGCCAACACCCCCTGGAGCTGTTAGCGAAGGGTTGCCAACTCAACTCTGACCACAGCAGTCACAGTTCCTATCCACACTAACGATGGCGAAAATATACTCTAGACAGTCAATAAATTGCCAACTCAACTCTGACCACAGCAGTCACAGTTCCTATGCACACTGACGGTGGCGAAAATATACTCTAGACACTTAATAAACGCAGAACTGTGCCAGATAAATAAACAAACCAGCTCGAAATTGATCAGTTTAAGCTAAAGAGCACAGAGATAATTTTAAATAAGTCTCTTCTTATAAGAAACTGTCCGCAGCTCGTGGTCTTGCGGTAGCGTTCTCGCTTCCCGCGCACGGGGTCCCGGGTTCGATTCCCGGCGGGGCCAGGGATTTTCTCTGCCTCGTGATGACTGGGTGTTGTGTGTCTTTCATCATAATTTCATCCCCATCGACACGCAAGTCGCCGAAGTGGCGTCAACTCGAAAGACTTGCACCAGGCGAACGGTCTACCCGACGGGAGGCCCTGGCCACACGGCATTTCCATTTATTTATGAGAAACTGAGTCACAGTGAAAGACGAAAACAGTGTCCTCTGACGAGCTGCTGCAGTTACGGAAGCTAGCACTCGAGTGAATGGGGAATTATCTCCATGCTTTTTACTAGCAGTGTTATCTCTAATACAAGCGCTTTTATCCCACAGTATTGTGTGAAGTGATTCAAAAATTTTGCAGGCGACTCGCCTTGACAATGAATGGTTGTAAGTTTATCAGCCGAAATAGTGGAACAAGAATTAATAACAACACAGCAACACGGATATTCACCTGATAGATGGTGGAATACTTGAGGGGCTGTTCGGAAAGTGAATCTCACACTCTTTCTTTTCCTTTTCTGAAATGTTGGCTACAACATGAATGTAACGTGGGTCCTTTCTGCTGCCTAATAGCTTTCCCACAATCACCTTGAATTATACCCAGCTCACTCTTTCACGCACAATCATTTTTAATTAAAGTTGGAATCGAACATTATTTGTCTTCTTCCAGTTCCGCTTTTTGAAACATTCCCCTTATTTGAGTCTTTCACAAACTATTTCATTGCGTCTAACTTAATGTACACAGGTATCAAGGTTCTTGTACAAGAAAAAGGCGTAAAGAGCTTATCATAATACTTAAGATCTATAGGCTACTAACCAGTACAATGACAGCGAATTTCAGCTTCATATTCTTCTTCTTTCTCTTCTGCGCTTTCCGTATTAGGTAAATTGTGAACTCTTACCGTTGCCATCATTTTCTCCGTCTGCCAAGATGTCTTTTACTTTCGGTTTCAAGTTCTTTGTCTCATGAGGTAGTCCCTATGGATCCATCCTTTGTACACATTCATTCCCGTTCTTTTCGTTTTCGTCCAATTTTTCTTCCACACTCCACACATTCAACACCTTTCGAATATCTTCATTTCGTAATTTACTCATTCTTTTACATCCTTTCACCACGCTAAGAAATCTCACTCCTACTCCTTGCATTTGTTTCCCGTGCCTTTCATTTAGTACCGACGATCTACTTACATATAACAGGGTTGGCAATGCTACTGTTTTATAAACTTTCAGCCATGTTACTTTCTGTGTTTCATGCTTTAAAATCCTATTAACTGCTCCACAGGAACGCTCACATATATTCAACTTAATCTGCATATCTTCTTCGCATTCGTAACATATTTTACATCCAAGATAATTAAGATATTTTAAATGTTGAATAGTTTATTCATTAATTACTACCATAGGTCTCGCCAAATGTTTTCCACAAAATGCCAATGATTTAGATTTGCTAAAAGATATTCTCATATTATATTCAGTAGATATTTTAATTCTTAAATTACTTTTTGTAAATCATCTTCTCTTGAAAATATCAGCATGTATGAGTGATTTTTAGCTTCACCGAGTTTTTTTAGTTGCTCCTCAGTGTATATTCTAGAATTCTCTCTCAGAGTGCATCGACGCTGTAAATACTGACTAGTATAGTGGATGAGTTACTGCCTTATCTTACCCCTATATTTTTTCCTTTAGGTTCAGTATACATGACTTCTATATCTAAGATTACTGATATTTTCTATACAAACCTTCGACAGTTGATAGAAGTTGTAAAATATAACCTCTGTGCTCCATTAGTCTCCAGAAGTTTTCTCTAACAACAGTGTCAAAAGGTTTCTCAAAAGCTATGACAGCAATATATGTATCACTGTTAAACTCTTCCTGTTTTTCAACAAGCGGTCATAAAATAAAAACTTCATCAGTCGTTGATCGTCCCTTTGTAAATCCGACCTGTTGTTTCATTAGTAAATATTATGCTGTTGTTTTCAGTCTTGAGTTTAAAATGTTTGTACAAACTTTATATGCTGTGTCATATAAGCTTATCCCTCTGTAGCTTTCAAACATACTTTTTTTCTCTTTTCTTATACATCGATAATACTTTTGCTTTCTTTCAATTTCGTGCCACATCATTTTGCCTTCAGCACATACTAAGCAAATGTAACCGTTTATGGACATAACGATAATCCTCCATATTTAACTCTGCATTGATTTCTTTTAAACTTGTTGCCTTTTGATTTTTTTATGGTTTTCAAAACTGCTTTCAGCTCTTTTATTGCTATGTCATCTAGACTTTTTACTTCTATTTTTGGATCTTTTTCCTTCTTCGCTTCCCTGTTAGTATGGCATGCCAGCTTTGTATAGTATCTGATACGCTCTTCTTTATTAATATTAGGAAAATAAATGGTATGCTTTACTGATTTAAGGTATTCAAAGCTTTATACGCTGTTTGCTGACGGCCAGGAATATGATGGTCTATACTATTAATTGTTCATATTATAATTGTATTACTTTTAAGGTAACGTATGAAATACAGAAAGATGTGCAAAATAAAACCAACCTGGAAAATATTTCATGGACCTTAAAAGAGGCATCCAAACACATCATCCACTCCTAGTACACATGACGTAAGTTGGATTGTCTGTCTTAAGGTGCATGAAATACCTGCTGGGTCAGTTTTCTTTTGGGCACCATGTACGATTAAAATGGCTAAAATGCATTTTTGATATTGATTGTAAACTTTAAAGAACATTGGTTCGTGACATGACTTTTTTGCTGTGTGGGAATCGGCACATTAAAACGGCACGAATAAGCCAATTTAACTAAAAAAGAGAAAAGGTTTTTCAACGATGGCCTCTGTAATATATGAGAAAACGGCGAAGAACATCTTCCTTGTTGCGAAGTGCGTGCAAGCTTAGGTCGTGGCAAATAACAATCTGAAACAAGTCGCCAAACAGGGGAGTTATACAGTCTGATATTTCCCGACTGTGGACGTAAAGTAGGTATTACACTGAAGAACCAAAGTAACTGGTACACCTGCCGAATATCGCGTAGGGCACCCGCGAGCACGCAGAAGTGCCGAAACACTACGTGGCTTGTACTCGACGAATGTCTGAAGTAGTGCTAGAGGGAACTGACACCACGAATCCTCGAGGGCCATCCATAAATCCGTAAGAGTATGAGGGGTGGAGATCTCTTATGAACAGCACGTTGCAAGACATCCCAGATATGCTCAATAATGTTCATGTCTGGGGAGTTTGGTGGCCAGCGGAAGCATTTCAACTCAGAATAGTGTTCCTGGGGCGCTCAGCAGCAATTCTAGACGTGTGAGGTGTCGCACGGACCAACTGGAATTGCCCAAGTCCGTCGGAATGCACAATGGAGACGAATGTATGCAGGTAATCAGACAGGACGCTTACGTATGTGTCACCTGTCAGCGTCGTATCTATACGTATCAGGGGCCCCATGTCACTCCAACTGCACACGCCCCACACCATTCGCGTGACTGCTACGGTCGCAGGTTCGAATCCTGCCTCGGGCATGGATGTGTGTGATGTCCTTAGGTTAGTTAGGTTTAAGTAGTTCTAAGTTCTAGGGGACTGATGACCACAGATGTTAAGTCCCATAGTGCTCAGAGCCATTTGAACCATTTGAACCCACACCATTACAGAGCCTCCACCAGCTAGAACACTCCCCTGCTGACATGCAGGGTCCATGAATTCATGAGGTTGTCTCTATACCCGTACACGTCCATCCGCTCGATACAATTTCAAACGAGATTCATCCGACCAGGCAACATACTTCCAGTCATCAACAGTCCAATGGCGGTGTTTATGGGTCCAGGCGAGGCGTGAAACTTTGTGTTGTGTAGTCAGCAAGGGCTCCGAAAGCCCGTGTCGATTATGTTTCGTTGAAAGGTTAGTACGCTGACACTTGTTCATGGTCCAGCATTGAAATCCGCAGCAATTTGCGGAAGAGTTGCACTTCGGTCACGTTGAACGATTGTCTTCAGTCGTCGTTGCTTCCGTTCTTGCAGGATCTTTTTCCAGCCCAAGCAAAGTTAAAGATTTGATGTTTTACCGGATTCCTGATATCCACCCGTGAAATGGTCGTATGGGAAAACCCCAATTCATCGCTACCTCGGAGTTGCTGTGCCCCATCGCTCGTGCGCCGACTATAATACCATGTTCAAAGTCACTTAAATCTTGATAACCTACCATTGTAGCAGCAGTAACCGATCTAACCACTGCGCCAGGCACTCGTCTTATTTAGGCGTTGCCAACCGCAGCGCCGTATTCTGCCTGTTTACATATATCTGCATTTGAATACGCATGCCTATACTAGTTTCTTTGGCGCTTCAATGTAGAATGGAGTCTCTTAAGGGGTTGTCACTGTATATAGACCACGTGAGGTGGAGGTACTGTGGAGCCCCTGGCAGTTTGACCGTGAGCAGCGTTGTTCAGACCACGAGTCGTGCCGTCCGCTAGTGAAACTTAACGTAAACAAGTAATTAGCCTCGTCGGCTGTTCTCGCCTCCTAATTACGCTTGTGTAAGAAACGCCGGCACACTTACCGCTAACTGTGCCTCTTTCTCAGCGGTGACTGCCACGCGTCTCTCTTTAATAATACGGCATGCCTTTCCTCACTCAGTACTTGCCTCGTCCCTGCACTTTCCGTGACGAAACTACGACACTGCCACTGGAGACACGCCTCACTCCGTCGTGTCAGTTCCTTTTCTGTTCGATACTGGATATTTATAATTGATCTTAATTTTGGCTGGCTTTGAAACGATTACTGTACCTTTTGAAAGCCGTCTGCTATTGGCACCTATACTACACTCACGGGAGAAAAAAACTAATCGCAACACCAAGATGGAGTTCTGAGTTTCTCCTGGCGTATATAACTTTCAAATAACTTCCGGGAATTCAGCCAGGTAACACTTTCAGCGACAGCCGATATTTCGGCGGGAGAACACCCCGCCATTTTCAAGGCAAACTGCAACGGACAGGCGGCTACATGCTAATTTAAAACCTCCGTTCTCGGACTGAAGCAGGAATGATAACACACACACTGAACACTAGTGCCACCAAAGATGACCAAAGTCAGAGCTATCGATTGTGAGACTATGAATTCACAGGTGAGGTAGCATTGATTCTGTCCCTCTGTTTTTTGACAAGGGAGAGAGCCGGATTCCAAACAGAGTTTAAACAGAAACCTCCATCCCTGTTAAGGAGGATGCTCGCTAATTTAATCTCAACTGCCTCCCTAATAACACTGTCCCAATAGCTGGACGTGCATGCCAATATCTCTGTGTTATTATATAACATGGGGTGACCAGTATCCAAGAAATGTTCGGCAATAGCAGATCTATTTGGCTGCTGTAATCGTGTGTGCCGTTTATGCTCAGTACATCTGTCCTCCACGGTCCTGATAGTCTGACCAATATATGCCATGCCGCAGCTACAAGGAATACGATATACACCCGCCCTACGCAGTCCAAGATCATCCTTAACGAAACTCAAAAGTGCTCTAATTTTAGATTGAGGTCGGAAAACACAATTCACGTCGTATTTCCGTAAAATATGACCGATCTTGTTGAACGTGTTTCCTACGTAAAGCAAAAAGGCAGTAGACTTAGGCTAATTTGTTTATGGAAGACTTCGAGGAGCGTGCATTGGAGTCGGCGCCTTTGAAACCCGCCCGTTTGTTTAGATACGTTGATGATACCTTCGTTGTTTGGCCTCACGGTAGGGAGAATTTTAATGTCTTTCTAGAACATCTGAACTCGATCCACCGGAACATTCGTTTTATGCTGGAGGTGGAAGAGGATGGTTGGCTTCCCTTTCTTGTCGTGTTGGTTAGGAGGAAGGATGATGGATCATTGGGACATGCAGTCTACAGGAAACGTACTCACACCGACTTGTACTTACAGGCTAATAGTTGTGACCATCCGGCTCAGCGTGAAGGGGTACTTCGTACCTTGGTACACAGGGCACATGTTGTTTCTGACGCTGAGACTTTGCCAGCTGAGCTGTCCCATCTTGAAGTTACATTTCGTCAAAATGGTTATAGTGATAGACAGATTGAACGTGCGTTGCGCTATCGGCCAACTGTACATCGGGTGATTGATGATAATTCTGAGTCAACACCTAAGTCTACTGCCTTTTTGCCTTACGTAGGAAACACGTCCAACAAGATCGGTCGTATTTTATGGAAATGCGACGTGAAATGTGTTTTCCGACCTCAATCTAAAATTAGAGCACTTTTGAGTTCCGTTAAGGATGATCTTGGACTGCGTAATGCGGGTGTATAACGTATTACCTGTAGCTGCGGCATGGCATATATTGGTCAAACTATCAGGACCGTGGAGGACAGATGTACTGAGCATAAACGGCACACACGATTACAGCAGCCAAGTAGATCTGCTACTGCCGAACATTGCTTGGATACTGGTCACCCCATGTTATATAATAACACCGAGATATTGGCATGCACGTCCAGCTATAGGGACAGTGTTATTAGGGAGGCAGTTGAGATTAAATTAGCGAGCAACCTCCTTAACAGGGATAGAGGTTTCTGTTTAAACTCTGTTTGGAATCCGGCTCTCTCCCTTGTCAAAAAACAGAGGGACAGAGTCAATGCGACCTCACCTGTGAATTCATAGTCTCACTATCGATAGCTCTGACTTTGGTCATCTTTGGTGGCACTAGTGTTCAGTGTGTGTGTTATCATTCCTGCTTCAGTCCGAGAACGGAGGTTTTAAATTAGCATGTAGCCGCCTGTCCGTTGCAGTTTCCCTTGAAAATGGCGGGGTGTTCTCCCGCCGAAATATCGGCTGTCGCTGAAAGTGTTACCTGGCTGAATTCCCGGAAGTTATTTGAAAGATGGAGTTGTGCGACATAAACGAAAGTTGGTAGCCCTGTTTCTACATCTGAAAGGTGATGTCTATTTCAATTTCACACCTGTGCATAAGATTGACGCTAGTAGTGCCACTATGAGGATACGAATCAGGTTTGCTTTAAATACACCTTGTAACGGTCGTGAGCGTTAGTTACCTTTGAGATTGGACGTGATGAGTTGATGTTAGTCCAGAATGCATTTCAGGCGTCTTTGTCCCTTGAAAAGACGCCATTAAGAACACATAACTGAATTTGAACGCGGTAGTCGCGAGAACGTATAGTCGGAAGAAGACCGGGCTCTGGATAGCCACATGGCATTAATGAGTGGGAAGACCATCGTGATCGACGTATGGCTCTGGATCAGCAGCAGTCTGAACGGCAGTTGGTGCCACAGTGACACAACGAACTGTTAAAAATCGGTTACTCCAAGGACAGCTCCGAGCGAGACGCCCTGCAACGTCCATTTCACTGACCTCAAACCACTGCCATTTGCGACTGCAGTGGTGCCAAACGAGGCGAGCTCACTGGAGGGCTGGGAGGAGGTCTGTTGCCTTTTTGAGGTGAAAGCTGGCTCTGCCTCGGTGCCAGTGATGGCCCTCTTTTGGTTAGAAGGAGCCTGTGGAGGGTCTGCAAACCACCTGTCTGCATGCTAGACACGCCGGACCTACATTTGGAGTTATGGTCCGGGGAGCGATTTCGTATGACAGCGGGAGCACTCTCGTGGTTATCCCACGCACTCAGACTGAAAATTTGTACGACAGAGTCGACCTGTTGTGGTGTTATTAATGAACAGCACTCCAAGATTAATTAATACAAAATGGATATTGATTCTCATGTGTTCCAACCAAGTTCTGAATCTGAACAAAGAATATAACAATGGTGAGCTGTGCGTGGCTCATGTTCCCGCCATCATGTATTTTACACCCTGTCTTTAACGTACTTCCGCCTCATTGCGTTAATTTAAATTACTACTGTCACTGAGTTGCTGCTTTGCCTGACCGTGAGCTGCATTAGCAGTGCTTATCGATATATCCATTCTTGTAGTATCTTTGAATGACTGCTATTACTTCCCGGTTGTTGACTGTCGTAGGGGAGTTCGTCGTCAGTTCGTTGGGAGTTCCAGTCGCGAGTTCGGGTTTGCCAGTCAGTTGGAACGCGTCTCGAGCGCAGTCCGGACCTGCCAGCGGGGAGTTGCAATGCGGCACTAGCGCAGTCGGGTTGGATTACCAGCGAGGCCTGCGTCGACATGGCTCGCCCGACCGTTGCCGCCACGCATCACCTGAGCCGCGCCACGGTCTTGGTGGATCGTCGGTCGGTCGTCCTACCGGACGACGCGCTGGGCTCGCCGATCGTTCATGAGTCGGCTGTGTGTGTGTGTGTGTGTGTGTGTGTGTGTGTGTGTGCATCAACTCCCGATTTCTCTTCGTGTGTGGTTAGTTACTGTTGGGTATCGTTCAGGTCTTCGTGCAAGTGTTTGTCAGGTTGTGTGTGTAGTTGGCGTTATTTCTACTGACGACTATTTTAGATGTTGGCCGGCCGGAGTGGCCGAGCGGTTCTAGGCGCTACAGTCTGCACCGCGCGACCGCTGCGGTCGCAGGTTCGAATCCTGCCTCGGGCATGGTTCTGTGTGATGTCCTTAGGTTAGTTAGGTTTAAGTAGTTCTAAGTTCTAGGGGACTGATGACCTGAGATGTTAAGTCCCATAGTGCTCAGAGCCATTTGATTTTTTTTAGATGTTGTCGGCATTCTGCGGTTAGTCAGTCGGTTGCTGCGGAGTTTTCCTGTGAGCAACAACTAGAGTTTTAGTGTTTGAAGTGTTCGAAACAGACGCCGGCAGGTGGAATTAATCAAATTAGTTTACTATTGTTCAAGTTCATCAGCGTTTTTTTTTTTTTTCCCCCTTTAGTGTTCCGGTTACCTGCCCTAGCCGCTAACGTAATTTTAGGCAGTGTCCTTTTTTCACCTGCTGCTGCTGTCCAGCATGGTGTGTAGTTTTGGCAGCTTAGTACACACATGTATTTGATTGTGGATAGTGACGCTCGTAACTTTTGGTCTGAATTCTCATGTACTCTTTTGTGGCAAGCAAGCGATTTGTCGGTCGGTCCGTGACTGTCCCCTGGTTTGGTTCCGATAGATCAATTGTCTCACCTAAGTGAACGAGGGCAGAGCGACCTCCCTGGAGGGCTTCTGAGTGCCACCCCTGTTTAATTATCTGTTGTCAGCTATTTTAAATTTTAGGCTCATGGTTATTTGTTGTTTCTTAAAATTTTGCAAAAGTAAATTTTAAATTTATTTTTCAAGTGTAAACACTGCGGCCTTCTGTCTTTAAAGATCTATGGTAATATATTCTAAAATTTTGGAAATTAATTGTGGCCCTCAGCCATTTGTATTGCACTTTGCGTATGTCGTTTTTTAATTACTTTATTGCTACCTTAATTGGATTTTTATCTTGTTAACATTTCTTGTTGGAGGCCTTCAGTCATGAATGAGTTGCTAAATTACAATAAATGACAATTAGAAGCAGAAACTGACCTCAACCCTTGGCCCTTTCCACAATCCTATTACCTGTTCTGCCCAGCGGGTTTAGCGGGCGTATCAAATGGTAACATGAAATGCAATGCTTGTAAGACAAGAATCTTTGTATTCATTTTCTGGAAAAAATATACATGATTATTCAGTGCTCATATAGTTTGCGACTCTTTCGAAGTTATTTTACATTCTTCCGATCATTGTTCTTATGCTCAGATGTAATCACTTAAGAATCTCGTTCACGAAAAAATTGTGTTCCGTTTCATTGCATTTCAAGAAGAGAATGAACTGCTTTCAGTAAGAGAATAGTTTTAAAAAGCGTTTTCAGCTAACAAGAGAAGTGAGTTCTGCAGTGGAACTTCAAAGCACGTGTTTTAGCTGCCAAAAAGCTCATTCCAGTTTATTAGGAGTTGTAGAACACGGTGCACAAGGCCATTTTCATTGCACGAATTACTCATACAAGTCGCGATTCAGCAACACAGATAGGTAGTAGCTATATGGGTTTTGTTGCAAAGAATATGGTCTCAAGTTATGTCGGTTTAGCCTACGGTAAACTGTTCTTTCACTTTTCCGTTTCGCCATGAGAGTATAGCTGGTCGCTAAAGCGTACAAGGAAAAGTTAGTTAGATCGCGAAGTTGTTCACTTATGGGACATATTTCATTTAAGACAGTGGTCGGCAACCTTTTAGCAGGCAAGAGCCATATAGTGCCAAAACGAAATAAAGACGGGCCGCACTTGTTAATAAGGTTGTATACTTACAACCACACAGATGATTTGAAAAATTTGAAGATACAAATATTTACTTTTACATTTTAATCATCATTATTGTACACTCCTGGAAATGGAAAAAAGAACACATTGACACCGGTGTGTCAGACCCACCATACTTGCTCCGGAAACTGCGAGAGGGCTGTACAAGCAATGATCACACGCACGGCACAGCGGACACACCAGGAACCGCGGTGTTGGCCGTCGAATGGCGCTAGCTGCGCAGCATTTGTGCACCGCCGCCGTCAGTGTCAGCCAGTTTGCCGTGGCATACGGAGCTCCATCGCAGTCTTTAACACTGGTAGCATGCCGCGACAGCGTGGACGTGAACCGTATGTGCAGTTGACGGACTTTGAGCGAGGGCGTATAGTGGGCATGCGGGAGGCCGGGTGGACGTACCGCCGACTTGCTTAACACGTGGGGCGTGAGGTCTCCACAGTACATCGATGTTGTCGCCAGTGGTCGGCGGAAAGTGCACGTGCCCGTCGACCTGGGACCGGACCGCAGCGACGCACGGATGCACGCCAAGACCGTAGGATCCTACGCAGTGCCGTAGGGGACCGCACCGCCACTTCCCAGCAAATTAGGGACACTGTTGCTCCTGGGGTATCGGCGAGGACCATTCGCAACCGTCTCCATGAAGCTGGGCTACGGTCCCGCACACCGTTAGGCCGTCTTCCGCTCACGCCCCAACATCGTGCAGCCCGCCTCCAGTGGTGTCGCGACAGGCGTGAATGGAGGGACGAATGGAGACGTGTCGTCTTCAGCGATGAGAGTCGCTTCTGCCTTGGTGCCAATGATGGTCGTATGCGTGTTTGGCGCCGTGCAGGTGAGCGCCACAATCAGGACTGCATACGACCGAGGCACACAGGGCCAACACCCGGCATCATGGTGTGGGGAGCGATCTCCTACACTGGCCGTACACCACTGGTGATCGTCGAGGGGAAACTGAATAGTGCACGGTACATCCAAACCGTCATCGAACCCATCGTTCTACCATTCCTAGACCGGCAAGGGAACTTGCTGTTCCAACAGGACAATGCACGTCCGCATGTATCCCGTGCCACCCAACGTGCTCTAGAAGGTGTAAGTCAACTACCCTGGCCAGCAAGATCTCCGGATCTGTCCCCCATTGAGCATGTTTGGGACTGGATGAAGCGTCGTCTCACGCGGTCTGCACGTCCAGCACGAACGCTGGTCCAACTGAGGCGCCAGGTGGAAATGGCACGGCAAGCCGTTCCACAGGACTACATCCAGCATCTCTACGATCGTCTCCATGGGAGAATAGCAGCCTGCATTGCTGCGAAAGGTGGATATACACTGTACTAGTGCCGACATTGTGCATGCTCTGTTGCCTGTGTCTATGTGCCTGTGGTTCTGTCAGTGTGATCATGTGATGTATCTGACCCCAGGAATGTGTCAATAAAGTTTCCCCTTCCTGGGACAATGAATTCACGGTGTTCTTATTTCAATTTCCAGGAGTGTATTAAGAAGCAGGATCGGTAGCAAAAATAAAATCACATTAACACTGACATTTTAAATGATAAATTTGAAATAATTACACTTGCGAGTCGAATCAAAATTTAGTCTGACTTTTTAGGCTGTATTTTAAAGGCTGTTTGTGGAAAGTTTGCCTTTACTTCTGTCGTAGAAATTCGCAGAACGGTACTAGAACGCTCATCTGTGAGACGAGAAGAATATCTAATTTTTCTGTAACCGAGAACTCAAAAAATTTGCTCACATAACCGCTGCAAAAAATTGAAATATATTTGCTGATCAAATCTTTTTAATTATTCAAAATTAGATGGCAGACTTCCATAAAATTTAACAACATTATTGATTTTATTTCGTGCAAAACTCAACCTGCCCTTTTCTTACATTATATCTTACAAATCATGGATGAAGGGCAACAGATAGATTCCGCGTTCCATAATTTCCGGAAAGCGTTTGACACGACGCCCCACTGCAGACTGTTGATGAAGGCCAGAGCATACGGATTGTGTTCTCAGATATGTTAGTGGCTGACAGAGTTTTAAGTACAAGGCGTGCTGAAAAGTAAAGCTTCCGAATGTTTTATGTGGAAACTCTTAAACTTTTTTTTAAATAAAACAAACATTATTAACGTTCTACATCTTTATTCTTCATTTCTAAATATTTATTTCTCAACACAGTCGCATCTGAGACGATCACATTTTTCGCAACGAAAGACCAGTTTGTTGTGTGAAAGGTTTGACTTTGTTAACGGAGCCACAACCTCACTTCTATTTGAACAGATTCATGATTATCAAAGTGAACTCCTCAAATGGGGCCAAGTAGTGACTGTACGGTGGATGATCAGTGAAAGTGAAGTTGTCGGATTGTTGTAGATGTCGTAGCGCTCGTGTGATGTCTGGCATTCTCATGCTGAACGAGAGAGTGCTCCTTGTGTGGACAATCTGTATGAATTCGAAACTACATCAGAGCTCGCTATTTGTCAAGCACGGATATACCTACGTTAAACTCCGCCATACTACTCGCTGCAATTCGGACCCTCTAGCGACCAAGGGCTGCAAAACTGTGCACTTGAAGAATAAAGGTGGAGAATGTTAATAACGTCTGTTTTATTTAAAAGGCTTTAAGAGTTTCCACGTAAAAATTCGGAGGCATTACTTTTCAGCACACCTTCGTAATTGAACCCAGTACGTTGGCCTCGTAGGTAAGTGTTCATTTAGAGACAGAGGTATCATCAGGAGTGCCCTAGGGAAGTGACAGGACCGCACTTATTCTCTAGATATACGAATGATCTCACGGACAGGGTGGGCAGCAATTTACGGCTCTTTTCCGATGAGGCTGTGGTGTAGGGAAAGGTGTCATCTCGGATGACTTTAGGAGGTTACAAGATGACATAAACAGAATTTATAGTTTTGAAGAATGGCAGCTAGATCTAAATTTAGAGAAATGTAACTCAATGTAGCTGAGTAGGAAAAATAGTCCCTTAACGTTCTGCTACAGCATTAGTATAGTGCTGCCGGACACAGTCACATCGATTAAATATCTAGGCGTAACGTTGCAAAGCGGTATGAAATGGGATGAGCAGGTTGGTAGTAGGGAAGACGAGTGTTTGACTTCGTTTTGTAAGGAGAATTTTGGAAAAGTGTAACTCATTCACAAAGGAGACAGCGTATAGAAAGCTAGTGCGACCCATTCTTGAGTACTGATTGAGTGACTGGGATCCCCACCAGACCGGATTAAAGGAAGATGTCGAAACAATCCAGAGACTTGCTGCTAGATTTGCTACCGGTAGGTTCGATCAGCAGGCAAGTATTACAGAGATGCTTATTGAACTCAAATGGAAAACCCTGGAGGGAAGACGACGCGCCGGCCGCTGTGGCCGAGCGGTTCTAGGAGCTTGAGTCCGGAACCGCGCTGCTGGCTACGGTCGCAGATTCGAATCCTGCCTCGGGCATGGATGTGTGTGATGTCCTTAGGTTAGTTAGGTTTAAGTAGTTCTAAGTCTAGGGGACTGATGGCCTCGAATGTTAAGTCCCATAGTGCTTAGAGCCATTTGAACCATTATTTGAAGACGACGCTCCTTTAGAGAAACAGCATCTGAAGCCGACTGCAGAACGATACCACTACCGCCCACGTACATTTCGGGTAAGGACCACGAAGAGAAGATGAGAGAAATGAGAGCTCGTATGGAAACTTGTGGTATGTTGTACCATGCAGCCATGCACTGTGTGATGCGTTGTGGATTACGCATGAAAATGTAGATGTAGACAGAAAGAGTTTTTTAGATTGTTGTTAGTCCGAAGATCAGTTACATTCATTTGTAAATTACTAGATACATCCTCAACATCACATGACAAAAGATTTTCCAAAAATCTTCAGTTTACGAGAAGCCTTCTCGAAGTCACAAAATCTCATATTTTACTTATTTTGTGGCTGCGTTAAAATGCATTTCATGTTAAAATTTTTCCGTTGACAATTTACTCTCACTTCGTCCATAGCGTTTTTTTACAATTTGGGATATTATCCAGCTTTTTCTTGTCTGGATGTTTTATGAAGAGCTTGTTTCTCAGGGGAATGCCTTTATATCTGTATGCGTATCAAATACAAATTTGTATTTCTCCGTGAAGCCTCATAGTCAGCCTATAAAGTCATCAGTTAAATCTGTAAAAAATCCACTGTCTATTAACCATTGAGGATCTGTAAGTTCCGGAACACATGTCTTTCCTGTCATAAAAGTGTTGATTTATTTTCTGAACTTAAAAAAATTTTTACAATACTGCATCTTTACTTAACAATCTCACTTCAGAATAACACAGGATACTTCAGTGATCCACTTCCAAATCTGACAGAAACTGTATAAATTGTCGATATATCAGCCCATTTTTTCTGATGAAGTTTAGTGGATATCACGATGTCCATTATATCTTTCCGCAGAAGAACCTTCCTGGAGAATATAATTGGAAATTAGTGGGCTATCGTTACCTATCTCTGCTAGTTTAGTTTTAATTCTACCCGTGTTTTGTTCACTCTTGTTTCTGCCTCCATCAGCTATAACATTTACCATTCTAGCCATCATAGTTGGTTTGATACTAACGTTTGTTGTAAGTGTCGAAATGAACCTTCTCCTGTATTCAATCTTTTCAAACTGCAAAATTGTAAAAACTCCTCAAAATTATTAAAGTACTGATCAGTTTCGCGAACAAATATTAGTAGCTGCGTATTGCATGTTTGAAACGCCGTCACCTTTATCGACAGCTAAACAGAACCATTCAAATAATCGCATCTTTTCCTGAAGTTGCTCGCATGAGTTACTGCCCAAATTTCCAGTGCATTGGGAGCACGTTCTAGCAGACAGACAAATATCTTCTTTTTTATCTGTACACACGTCCTCACCATAACAAAGAGCAGATGCTCTGCCAATTCGCTGTCAGCAAACAGCCGTCGGCCAGATTACTGTTATCCTTCAATTCGCACATACATCCGACTCATTACTTTGAAGCGGAACCTTAAAAACATATTTTTGGTGCTTTACTGACTATCTGAATTCGGAAATTATATTTTTCCGTAAATCACCCTCAAGACATTCATATTTTGCTTTTCGCTCGCTATCATAATGGCGTTTGAGATTATATTCTTTTGAATAAATATATGAGTTTTCCTTTACAATCGGCAAAAAGTCCTTGCAATGTTACTCAATTTTTTTTCCAGTAATTTTCTTTATTGAAGCCATCTGTGAAAGTTATTAAGCTCACAATACGCAGTAAAGGCTGTAAAAACAGTTACCGTGTTTCATTCATGTTGTCTCATTACTCTATTGAGTTACCGAGTATTTCACATACAGGCAGCCAGTAACGCAGGCTCGCATCACGGCATGAGACTGCGGCCCGTTGCACGACACTGTGGCAGATGGCTTATCTCTTAACAATATCTGTTTGTGTGTGTGTTGTGCCTCATTTACTGTGCCACTGAGAGTATTAGGATTGTACAGAAAGTAATGTACCACTTTTTTTTCTCAGCTGAAAACAATGCTACGAATGCGAAACGTGACGTATGTATTATCTGAAGTCTCCTGAGTGTGGGCGCCAAGTTTCCGTCATTTCCGACAGATAGCATAGCTGTATGACAGTTTCAAAAAGGCTTCTGTAGGTGATGTACGTTACAAGCAACGTGCCATCATTGAATTTCTCACTGCGGAGAAAGAAACTGTGGGGAATATTCACAAACGCAAGTCTATGGAGCATCTTCGGTCGACAGCAGTACAGTTACTTGCTGGGCACAGAGGGTGAGGTCATCAAAAGGCGGTACGTAGAAGCTCCACAATTTGCAGCGGTCGGAGAGACCATCCACGGCTGTCGCACCTGATATCTATGACCTAGCCCCCTCCGACGTCCACTTGCTTGGACCATTAAAGGATACCATTCGTGGAACACATCTTGAGGATGATGAGGCGTTATTCACACAGTGAAGCACTGGCTCCGCCACCAGGTTGGTTGGTTGTTTTTGGGGAAGGAGACCAGACATCGAGGTCATCGGTCTCATCGGATTAGGGAAGGACGGGGAAGGAAGTCGGCCGTGCCCTTTGAAAGGAACCATCCCGGCATTTGCCTGGAGCGATTTAGGGAAATCACGGAAAACCTGAATCAGGATGGCCGGACGCGGGATTGAACCGTCGTCCTCCCGAATACGAGTCCAGTGTCTAACCACTGCGCCACCTCGCTCGGTCCCGCCACCAGGACAAGGATTGGTACCGACAGGGCATACACGCCCTTGTTTCGCGGTAGAGGAAGGCCATAGACCGGTAAAAATATTTCGTGGAAAAATAGGGTGTGTAGATAAAATATCATTCTTTCGTGTGTGTAATTCTCATTATGTTCAATAAAGAACTGTTGAAGAAAAAAATGCGGTACATTACTTTCTGGGCAATCTTCATATGTTTTGTTTTTCCTATGTTTTCGTGTGTAGCATCCATTCAATACGGCAGACATGACAGATCAAGATAATGTGTATTGAACTGAACTACGAAAAAATAGCGGCACTGAACTACGCAAGAAAAGAGCCGTATGCGGATTGTCAGCTCGCCTTCATATGAAAATTTCCCAATGTAAGCGTTTCCAGTGATTCGACGGATATAGACAGGTAAAGAAATACCAAATGACTGTATCCATGTCAGGCAAAATAGGTCTAGAAAGCTACTGCAAGGGAACATTCCCCTCAGTCAGCCTATAAAACAAACGATTTTTACCATTTTTTTAAACTAATGAAGCAATCAGCGTAAATTTTTTTCGCACACTATTTATTGACTCGTAGACAAATTTTTTCTGATTTTTTTAAAGAAATTTTGTAATCATCCCCATCCGAGAAGATAAAGTGACTATAGCCCAAGTGAGGTGTGTCTATGACGCAGGAAGTCCTGCAAATTTTATCCGAAGTCAAAAACCAACCATTTTCTTAATCTATACGACATTGCACACTGAGTAGTAGTACAGGTTTTTGAAATTGGAGACAATAATAAAATGGCGGACGTTTGAAACGGAGATATAGTTTTATCGTGTGTTTCTGGTCATGGTTTTTCAATAACTAACGAATCAGTTAAAACATAAAACAGCCTACTTCTCCTTGCGAACACGGCCGAGGAGTAATTCGTCCAAATTTCAGGAAGATACGTTTATTAGTATTCGAGCAGTTCATTTTGTCAGCTTGAGACACAGTGTGACCCCAATAAGAAAGCAAGCTTCACTCCAGACGGATCATACTAAATGGAAGAAAAATACACTGTAGAAACAATGAACGACTGTAAAACTAGACTTTCAAAAAATAAAAACAGTATGCATTAATTACTTTCTTATTGGTAATCAGTAGAATCCCTTTTTAATTGTTCTGGTTTGTACGACTATCTGGGACAGCATTAGGGAATTTCCGTGTGAGTTTTGCGGTGTTGTCAACTTACGACACATAATGTATGGCGTGGCCACCGCTCACGTCTAGAAATGAGCTAAAATTGTTGCTATTCACAGTAGATTTGGACACCACATTCTTTCCTTTGGACGGTATGTAGACTATCATTCACATCTTACTTGTTCCATTTCTTTTACATACAGGTGCGGGGCCCCCTAATGTGTGGAGCCCGTAGCATTTGCTGAATCTTGCTACTTCGTTAATCCGGCATTGATTGATGTATTGATGCACTTGTGTTTTGGGGGATTTTACTGTAGGGCGACGGAGGATTTCTTTGTATTTCGTATTTTTATGTGAAGATATTCTTGTTTATTGGCTTAGTTGTTGATGTTAAATCGTGTCGGTAGTTTTCAATTTTAACTCCTCCACACGTGGACAGGGCCAAATCGAGAGTAATTTCAAGAGACAACGAAAAGTAGCAGGCGAGAGGATTCAATAGATACATAGGATCTTCTGTCGAAACTGTTTGAGAGAGAGAGGCATCAGCAGTAGATGCGTTATGTGAAATCCAGGAAACCGTAACCACAAGTCAACTAAGCGAAACTAATGTGGTTTGTGAAACGGAATTGGCTGTAGCACAGAGCAGTTATAACTCTGGAGACACGACGCAAGACGTGTCTGGAGAACCCTGACGATGGTAGGGTACCAACCTAACTTTCGGCCGCCATGCGGCCAGAATGGACCGAGAGGCAGACAGGAAACACGCAGCAGAATGGGGTAGAAAAACCAAGGAAGACAGGAAACATTTTAGGAAGCACATGCCAGCGTTACAGGAGAAATTAGACGATCGTGTTTAATCGGTGGATGGAAAGGTAGTTGAGGTGCCTAAAACAGTCGAAAGCAACGTGACAATGCGAGTCCAGGCTGAGATCAATCCGAAAAAAGTAGAGGAGACGGACAACTCGCTTCCTCAAAGAGTGAAGGCTCTGGAGAACAAAAGGAATCTATGATCACAGATCCAGTGCGATTCTAAGGAAACTGAACAGCCGCGAGTTACGGAGCCACTACAGCCCCCGACAGAGAGTGGGATAGAAGGTAACAACGATAGTTCAGTGTCTAGTGGCTCCTTGAAACGTCCCCTTTGAACCATTTTTCAGGACTGTGCTTAAACTGACGCACAATATTTTTAGCGCAACGCAGTCTGACTTTCAATAATCTCTACAAGAGAATGGCCCTGACTAACATTAAACTATACCTTTCACAAATCACTAAATCACTTACCTCACAATAATCTTCGTTTCTCCCACTACTGCAATACAGCAAGCGCCACTACTGCCAGCTAAACAAAAGATTCAGACTATGGAAGGCACTAACTACTGATAGGGATAGTTAGCAAATGAAAGATATTAATAGAGAACAAACAATGTATTTACCTTGATATCATCATATATATATCAGTTCATGACAAATTTCAAAACTCCGCCATCTCTCTCCCCACATCCACCACTGCTGGCGGCTCACCTCCAACTGGGCAACGCTACGCGCTGTTCACAGCCAGCTGCCTAAAACTACAATGGCGAGTATTACAACAATGCAAAGCAGCCACAGACTGCACACAGCACAGCCAGTGATTTTTATACAGAGGTGGCGTTACCAATAAAAAGACCTAAACAGCCTACTTACATAGCCCCCATGCTCCCCATAAAAAATTTTACAAATTGTGTTGGACAGTGACCAATACAGATTTGAAGAAATTTTTCATAATTACAATAACAAAGATATCAAATGCACACACTTATTGATACAATGTTGGTCAAAAGCTAAAATTTTCTCAAAGTCCATAAAGATAGTTCTGATCATTCATCATAATAGTAATTACAGTTTTTTTTCACAAAGTCTCATTAGTAAAAGAAATTGCACACAGAAGTAGTGGATTTCCATGCAGTCTTGAAGAAGTAGTGTTGTCCTTCCAACGGAAAGACAGTGCTGACTCTTGACATGCTGACAGGTAATGGGCCACAACAGAGCAAACCCACAGCGGAGTCAATCGAAGTTTTGAAGAATATCGTTTGGTAGGTCATCACAGAGCAGACCCACTGCAGTCCTGGTAGATATTACGGTATTGGTGGGCCACCAGAGGTGCAGAACCACTGCAGTCCTTGTAGAAATAATGGTATTGATGGATCATCAAAGATGTAGACCCACTGTAGTCCTTGTAGAGATAATGGTACTGGTGGGTCACCAAAGATGCAGACCCACTGTAGTCCTTGTAGAGATGGCCAGCAGCCATCTGTTGTGACTGTGCAGGTGCATAATCACCATTGAAGAGTCTTGCGGATAATATAGCAAGTCCATAACCACCACTTGTGCACTCACAAAGCTTTTGGAATTGTCCTTAGAACCAGCAATGCTGTTAACCAGTCCCTTGCTGAATTATTAACACACGTGCAAACACTAACAAACTCCGCCATCTCTCTCCCCACATCCACCACTGCTGGAGGCTCACCTCCAACTGGGCAACGCTACGCGCTGTTCACAGCCAGCTGCCTAACACTACAATGGCGAGTATTACAACAATGCAAAGCAGCCACAGACTGCACACAGCACAGCCAGTGATTTTTATACAGAGGTGGCGTTACCAATAAAAAGACCTAAACAGCCTACTTACATAGCCCCCATGCTCCCCATAACAATTTTATAACAGAAGAATACAATTACAAACGTACAAAATACATCATTAAAGAACATAACAATACAGATAACATTTGTAGTACAGGTTTTACAATAGAGTAGAAATAAACATATACATCAGTGTTACAAAAATAATGACATAAGTACATACATAAAGATCAGAATAAATTTTGAAACATCAACTTCACACATGAGCATTAAAACAAAACAGAATAAATAATGTCTAAGCATATTTACAAGTTAAATAACATATTATTAAAACCAATTATATTTGAGGATAACAGTATTCCTCATCATAGTGAATAGTATTAGAAAAATTCTACAACATAAGTCTTATCAGATAAACATATAAATACAGGAAAAACATAAATACCCAAGGGTACACAAACACATAGTGGGATAACACAAGGAAAGGACAGGGTTTCTTTTACTGCAGTATTTTGCAAACAAAACTTTCTTTACTTCTCGGAGATCTCCCATTGTTCTTCATTATTTCCAGAAGTCCTATCTATACCTGCTTTCTGTACTTTTCTCGTATAGCTTCTCAATGCATTTTTTCCAATTAATCACTACTCATTCTCTTATAGGCTACCCCCTCTTAAGCTAACTTATATCTATTGAGCTCAGATGCTAAACTAAGGGACGAGGCAATGCAGCAGCACATAAAACAATTAACACAAACAGCAATGATCAAAAATACAAATGGCGAAGCAAGCAGCATAAATTACAACTAACATAAGGCAATGAGCAGCAAACAAGAAAAATAAATCAGTAGTAAAACTGGCTTAACAGAGTAACACAAATTAAAATTCAGTAGCACTATGCCTGGCAAACAGCAGCAAAAAAATGAAATAACGTATGCCTAAACATGACAAAGTTCAAGCAGAAAAAATATTACACTAAAAATAGCCATGTCTAATACCTATGTCACATCTTAACACTAGAGTGATGCATCACGATAACTTACTCTACCAAAAAAATTACCAATCGTCCCCCTTGAACCATTTTTCAGGACTGTGCTTAAACTGACGCACAATATTTTTAGCGCAACGCAATCTGACTTTCAATAATCTCTACAAGAGAATGGCCCTGACTAACATTAAACTATACCTTTCACAAATCACTAAATCACTTACCTCACAATAATCTTCGTTTCTCCCACTACTGCAATACAGCAAGCGCCACTACTGCCAGCTAAATAAAAGATTCAAACTATGGAAGGCACTAACTACTGATAGGGATAATTAGCAAATGAAAGATATTAATAGAGAACAAACAATGTATTTACCTTGATATCATCATATATAAATATAGCAGTTCATGACAAATTTCAAAACTCCGCCATCTTGAACCATTTTTCAGGACTGTGCTTAAACTGACGCACAATATTTTTAGCGCAACGCAGTCTGACTTTCAATAATCTCTACAAGAGAATGGCCCTGACTAACATTAAACTATACCTTTCACAAATCACTAAATCACTTACCTCACAATAATCTTCGTTTCTCCCACTACTGCAATACAGCAAGCGCCACTACTGCCAGCTAAACAAAAGATTCAAACTATGGAAGGCACTAACTACTGATAGGGATAGTTAGCAAATGAAAGATATTAATAGAGAACAAACAATGTATTTACCTTGATATCATCATATATAAATATAGCAGTTCATGACAAATTTCAAAACTCCGCCATCTCTCTCCCCACATCCACCACTGCTGGCGGCTCACCTCCAACTGGGCAACGCTACGCGCTGTTCACAGCCAGCTGCCTAACACTACAATGGCGAGTATTACAACAATGCAAAGCAGCCACAGACTGCACACAGCACAGCCAGTGATTTTTATACAGAGGTGGCGTTACCAATAAAAAGACCTAAACAGCCTACTTACATCCTTGTCAACAGTGCAGATTGGGGTCACTGCGAGGAAATGGTATCCGCCATTGCAACGGAAAGGACTTTGATGATAAACACTTCTTTTCATTCAGAAAATTACTCACGTACACTGCAGGTAGACTTGGATAGAGATATTTAAGGACAGTCTGCCTATCTCATGGCCAATCCAAAGAACGTTAGAGCTTATCAGTGGTCTCTTGAGTGGAGAGGTTAGCATGAAAATTTTGGCAGTTACAGACACTACACAACTGTTGCACATTTCGAATCCGAAATCAAGAAATTTTATTGGCTCACCGGCGAGCAAAGTAATGTACGATTAGTCATCATAACAACCCATCCACTAGAGGCAACACACTCTACTCTTATCTGCAGTACCTCGAGGAAGTTTTAACATGGAAGAAGCATCTTGACCATCGGATACAGTAATGGTGGGCTGAACACAAAGGATCTCTCGTCTGCACTTAGAAGAGCGACATGGGAGCAATAAGCTAGTTTACGAGGAGAGACGACATTTGGTGACAGCATGCAATGTCCACGGAGGGAGCAGGAAAGCGGAGGACTTGAAATTATTGAAATGACAAAACCTGCGCCAAACCAAGGACAAGAGTGACTCTGTAAGGAGCAAAATTCAGTTTTCATTTAAAAATTTTTGTACCGTACGGTTACCTTTCTGTTTACTGTACGTAATTCGCGTTTACTATGTCATTAAGTTAGTTACATGCTCATTATCCATATATGAAGGGCTTATTTCAATAGTGGTACAAGTCCATTACCTCCACTTTACTGTCTATAATGTTTCCGAAATTAATGAGCCAAACCAACAGAAAGAAAGGTTCATCTCTAGCAAGAAGCCATGTGCTTGAATATTTCTGGTATCTCAACTGCAGATTTTTCAGCTCTCATTTAACTTTAGGACTCTGTATCTCAATATGAACAAAAACGGACTTGTATCACTATTGAAATAAGCCCTTCATATATTATTAGTGATTTGCAATGAATTTCCTTCCCGTACAAGTTTCCTTGTGATTAAGGTGTTTTGTCCATGTATACACCCTAGGATAAAAAAGACGATTCACCGTGAAGGAATTTTCTAAATTGGACGGAAAGCGGTAGATGTAATGTACTTGCACAGACAAACATATGATTACAGTTTCAGAAAAGTTAGATGTTTATTCGTTGTTCCACCTCTGATCATTATGCAAGCAAATATTCGGCTTGTCATTGATTGATAAAGTTGTTGGGTGTCCTCCTTAGGGGTATCGCGCCAAATTCTGTCCAGTTGGCGCATTAGATCACGACAATCCCGAGATGGTTGGCGGGCCCTGCCCACAGTGCTCCAAACGTTCTAAATTGGAGAGAGATCTGGCGACCTCGCTGTCCAAGATAGGGTATGGGTAACGGGAAGACAAGCGTTAGAAACACTCGCTGTGTGCTAACGGGTATTATCTTTCTCAAATGTAAAGCACGGAAGGCTTGCCATAAAGGGCAACAAAACGAGGCGTAGAATATCGTCGACATAACGCAGCCGGTAAGGATGCTGCAGATGACAACCACAGGAGTCCTGCTATGGCACCCCAGACTATCGTTCCTGGTTGTTGGGCTGTATGGCGGCCAACGATCACACTGATGTCCCACTGTTGTTCGGAGTGTCTCCAGACACGTCTTCACTACTCATCAGGGCTCATTTCGGATGCGGGACTCATTACTGAACACAGTTCCAGTCAGTGATTCCAGGGCTAAGACGTGTCTGGAGCCGCCTCAGATAGTGGTGGTATACCAACCTGACCGTCGCTCGTCATACAGCCCGACAAACATGAGTGACAGACTTGGGTCTTATATCTTTTCATTTTGTTGTCCTTCGTGACAAGTCATCCTCAGCAAGATAATGCCAGTCCGTATACGACGAGAGTACCTACTGCTTCTCTTCGTACTGGCCAAACTTTTTCCTTGGCCAGCAAAGTCGCCTGATCTCTCACCAGTCGAGAAGGTTTGGACCCTCCAACCAGCTCGGGATTTTGACCATCTGACACGCCAATCGGACAGAATTTGGCACGATATCCCTCAGGAGGACATCCAACTACTCTGTCAATGAATGACAAGCTGAATAACTGCTTGCATAAGCACCAGCTGTGGACGAACGTGGTACTGACTTGCTCACTTTGTGAAGCTCCCTGTCTAGTTACTAAAATTAAAGAGTGGTCCTAACTGACAGATATTTATTGTAATCACAATCTCAAGCAGAAACAAATATGATTTGATAATAGCAAGTATTAATTCCAAAGAACTGTAGATAAAAGACATTTAAAATACAAAATCTTTAGAGAGACTTAATTAGAGGCGACTGCAGTATGGCAAAGCCCACAAGGTTTGGGCAAGGAAAAGGATCAGTTTAATATTTCGTAATTAATCTTCGATCTGCTGTCAAGTGAAGGATATCGCACTTCATTTAGCTGTAGAAACGTGCTTACATTCTCTTAACCATTATCAGCTGTCCTTCTTCTTATCAGAAAAATGTTACCATATTTCCTCTCTGCTGCAGCTTGGGCCTGTGCTGTCTTTCCACACAGTGCTCGTGTCAGATACTGGACATTAGCCCCATATGATGGCTGCTCTCTGTATCAACTATCTTAATACCTTCTAGCCTCGAGTCCAAACCCGAGTTCTAAGTGTAAGCGCCTAAAATCCACTCTGCTTCCAGTTCTTCATGGACCCCTGCACCAAATGCATTCGTCTTCCAATAAAAAAAAATGGCTCTAAGCACTATGGGACTTGACATCTGAGGTCATCAGTCCCCTAGAACTACTTAAACGTAACTAACCTAACGACATCACACACGTCCATGACAGAGGCAGGATTCGAACCTGCGACCATAGCACTCGTTCGGTTCCGGAGTGAATCTTCTAATCAAAAAGTAATCAGTCGTTCTCCCAATGAGAAACCTAGTACCACGAAACGTATTCTCTCTCCACCGAAAAAGTTGGTTTCAATGCTATCCCATCTCTTGTCTTTCCAAGAAGGCACAATCTTAACAATTTAGCAGTAGTCCCCGCTCTTGACAAACGTTTCTGTACTAACCCATGCTTGCTCTTCTAGGAAAGCGGCAGTCGATCCCCCTTTTTAAGCACTGTCCTATCACCGTTCTTCCCACCACTTTCTTCCATGCTCTGGTCAGCGAAATCCACAACCTGGTGACAATCTACCGCCACACCCAGTCATTAAAAAGCGCGGCCGAATTTGCATTGCCGGACACGAGTTTTGTACTCTCACGAGCCAAATAAGGTCTTATATGCTTTCCCAGTCACCCTCACACCATTCTTTTACAACCAGCATCCATCTTGCGACCAGCATGCAGCAGGTGAGACCGCTTTAGCTGAATAGGGCGCCACATAAAGAAACGCACGGATCGCACACAGTCCCAATCTTCTGTTTAGTGCTCACGGCTAAGGTCAACACAGACACCGTCTACAAGATGGCTGCCCAGTTTCTTCAATAAATCAGCAGCCTGCGTCACTGTAGCCCCGTTTACTCAGTAGCACTGGCTTGGCGACCACCAGCCTACGTGACTGGTCGCACTCCGGAGCATCATCGCTGCATCTTTCAGCTAGGGCCTTCAGAATTTGGGTTAGGTTGCCCTCTGCAGGCACCTCTCCGGCCCATGGCCAGCAAGTCATCACTGTCTGGCTTGGCGACCACCAGCCTACGTGACTGGTCGCACTCCGGAGCATCATCGCTGCATCTTTCAGCTAGGGCCTTCAGAATTTGGGTTAGGTTGCCCTCTGGAGGCACCTCTCCGGCCCATGGCCAGCAAGTCATCACTGTCTGGCTTGGCGACCACCAGCCTACGTGACTGGTCGCACTCCGGAGCATCATCGCTGCATCTTTCAGATAGGGCCTTCAGAATTTGGGTTAGGTTGCCCTCTGGAGGCACCTCTCCGGCCCATGGCCAGCAAGTCATCACTGTCTGGCTTGGCGACCACCAGCCTACGTGACTGGTCGCACTCCGGAGCATCATCGCTGCATCTTTCAGCTAGGGCCTTCAGAATTTGGGTTAGGTTGCCCTCTGGAGGCACCTCTCCGGCCCATGGCCAGCAAGTCATCACTGTCTGGCGAATCCCAAGATTAAACCAAATTCTCCAGCTCAGTACTACATGAAATTAATTACTAAAGTTAAGCAGATTTACTTTTTTTAGGGGGATCGCTTGATCTCTGCAATCACCTGTTCCACCTATTTTGATATCAAAGCTCGTATTAATCGATAAATAGGAAAAAATCTGCCCCATAATCGATGATTAATTGATATAATCAGAATGAAACGGCAGTCTGGCACCAGCGTAATGCCTGTTCCGAAATGTTTCAGATTTAAGTGCTGTCACGTCCAGCGAGAATTATCTGCGATTCCTGATATCATTGTTTTAGTTTTCTTTCAGAAGTGCAAAGACGCTAAGGTATGATAGTACTGTATCTTCCCACTAAATTTGTTTTTCTTGTGGCGCAGCAACTATTCATTGTTTTGCGCTTAAGTGTGATGGAATTACCAAAGACTTCGTCATCAACTTCTTCACGCTTTCATTAACTTCTTCAAGGCTGCACCTTCACATTCTTGCAATATACCCGTCAGGCGCCTTTCCTCTGATGTTTCGGCAGATATTTGCAATTTCGTTTCTGCAGTGTGTGGAGTCAGCTTAAATCAAACGCTCCTCCCACATCTTTCAAGTGACGCCCAGTTTTAACAGAAAGCGAGTGAGCATCGCTGCTGCGTGGCAGTAGCAGTCAGCAGAGGTTTGGGCGGCGCCGTCCCTGCTAAAGCAATGGCTGTTCTTAATGTTTTACTTTGCCCATTAATACAAATCCACAAAACAAATACCGTTCCTGATTAGTTTTGGACTGTTCTATCGAATGGGCACGTACATCTACGTTTTAAAAATAATTTTCTTTGTAACGGACAACAAATCAACGCTTTTTAGTCGACACAGGGCGTCGCCTGCCGAAACACCACAGAAAAAGTGCCTGATGACTCGTAGGAGGGACACCCGGAATACAGGGTGGTCCATTGATAGTGACCGGGCCAAATATCTCACGAAATAAGCGAAAAACGAAAAAACTACAAAGAACGAAACTCGTCTAGCTTTAACGGGGAAAACAGATGGCGCTATGGTTGGCCCGCTAGATGGAGCTGCCATAGGTCAAACGGATATCAAATGCGTTTTTTTTTTAAATAGGAACCCCCATTTTTTATTAGATATTCGTGTAGTACGCAAATAAATATGAATGTTTTACTTGTACCACTTTTTTCGCTTTGTGATAGATGGCGCTGTAATAGTCACAAACGTATAAGTATGTGGCATCACGTAACATTCCGTCAGTGCGGACGGTATTTGCTTCGTGATACATTACCAGTTTTAAAATGGACGGTTTACCAATTGCGGAAAGGTCGATATCGCGTTGATGTATGGCTATTATGATCAAAATGCCCAACTGGCGTGTACTATGTATGCTGCTCGGTTTCCTGGACGACATCACCCAAGTGTCCGGACCGTTCGCCGGATAGTTACATGTGAAACGTCAGCCACGACCTGCAACAAATGATCATGCCCAAGTAGGTGTTTTAGCTGCTCTAGCCGCTAATCCGGATATCAGTAGCAGACAAACTGCGCGAGAATTGGGAATCTCAAAAACGTCGGTGTTGAGAATGCTGCATCAACATCGATAGCACCCGTACCATATTTCTATGCACCAGGAATTGTATAGCGAGGACTCTGAACGTCGTGTACAGTTCTGCCACTGGGCACAAGAAAAATTACGTGACGATGACAGATTTTTTGCGCACATTCTATTTAACGACGAAGCGTCATTCACCAACAGCGGTAACGTAAACCGGCATAATATGCGCTATTGGGCAACGGAAAATCCACGATGGCTGCGACAAGTGGAACATCAGCGACCTTGGCGGGTTAATGTATGGTGCGGCATTATTGGAGGAAGGATAATTGGCTCCCATTTTATCGATGGCAATCTAAATGGTGCAGTGTATGCTGATTTCCTACGTAATGTTCTACCGATGTTACTACAAGATGTTTCACTGCATGACAGAATGGTGATATACTTCCAACATGATGGATGTCCGGCGCACAGCTCGCGTGTGGTTGAAGCGGTACTGAATAGCATATTTCATGACAGGTGAATTGGTCGTCGAAGCACCATACCATGGCCCGCACGTTCACCGGATCTGACGTCCCCGGATTTCTTTCTGTGGGGAAAGTTGAAGGATATTTGCCATCGTGATCCACTGACAACGCCTGACAACATGCGTCAGCGCATTGTGAATGCATGTGCGAACATTACGGAAGGCGAACTACTCGCCGTTGAGAGGAATGTCGTTACACGTATTGCCAAATGCATTGAGGTTGACGGACATCATTTTGAGCATTTATTGCATAAATGTGGTATTTACAGATAATCACGCTGTAACAGCATGCGTTCTCAAAAATGATAAGTTCACAAAGATACATGTATCATATTGGTATAACCGAAATAAAATGTTCAAACGTACCTACGTTCTGTATTTTAATTTAAAAAACCTACCTGTTACCAACTGTTCGTCTAAAATTGTGAGCCATATGTTTGTGATTATAACAGCGCCATCTATCACAAAGCGAAAAAAGTGGTCCACCTAAAACATTCATATTTCTTTACGTACGACACGAATATGTAATAATAAATGGGGGTTCCTATTTTTTAAAAACGCAGTTGATATCCGTTTGACCTATGGCAGCGCCATCTAGCGGGCCAACCATAGCGCCATCTGGTTTCCCTCTTCAAGCTAGACAAGTTTAGTTCTTTGTAATTTTTTCGTTTGACGCTTATTTCGTGAGAAATTTGGCCTGGTCTCGATCAATGGACCATCTTGTATATATAGGATGTTCCGGGAGGAATGTTCAATATTCAGGGATATGACAGGAACTATCATCCGAAGCAAATTAGTCTAGTAAACGTCGCCTCTAAAACGCGTAAGAGCTGTGAACATTTCTTCATCTTCCATTATATAAAAGAAAACTCTTTTACCGCGAGCTCCTTGCATTCCATGTTTTGAGAGGAGGTAATACGGACCAAAAAAAGGAAAAAGTGTCTAGTAAACATGGGCTCTAAAAGCACTGAACACTTGTTCAGTGGAGATGTTTTTCTCAGTACTGAAGAGGAACAAGTGCTTTTAGAGCCCATGGTCCTCTGAAAATATGGAAAGCGTGGAGCCTGCTGTAGAGGTGATTTGTTTCACAGTATCGAAGATGAAGACGTACTCATAGCTCTTCAGGTACGCATTTTAGAGCCCACGTTCTTAGACCTTTTTGTTTTGAATAATCTTTTCTGTCATACTCCTGAATATTGACAATTTCTCCTGAGACACGCTGAACATAGCGACAGGAATTTGATGTGCTGTGCCGAGTTTTTATAAAGTGGCCATACGCTGTTCACTGAAATTTCGACTGTTTCAGAGACAGTAGAGGTGGTCGCGGGGCATGATGGGAATTACACTCCTGGAAATGGAAGAAAGAACACATTGACACCGGTGTGTCAGACGCACCATACTTGCTCCGGACACTGCGAGAGGGCTGTACAAGCAATGATCACACGCACGGCACAGCGGACACACCAGGAACCGCGGTGTTGGCCGTCGAATGGCGCTAGCTGCGCAGCATTTGTGCACCGCCGCCGTCAGTGTCAGCCAGTTTGCCGTGGCATACGGAGCTCCATCGCAGTCTTTAACACTGGTAGCATACCGCGACAGCGTGGACGTGAACCGTATGTGCAGTTGACGGACTTTGAGCGAGGGCGTATAGTGGGCATGCGGGAGGCCGGGTGGACGTACCGCCGAATTGCTCAACACGTGGGGCGTGAGGTCTCCACAGTACATCGATGTTGTCGCCAGTGGTCGGCGGAAGGTGCACGTGCCCGTCGACCTGGGACCGGACCGCAGCGACGCACGGATGCACGCGAAGACCGTAGGATCCTACGCAGTGCCGTAGGGGACCGCACCGCCACTTCCCAGCAAATTAGGGACACTGTTGCTCCTGGGGTATCGGCGAGGACCATTCGCAACCGTCTCCATGAAGCTGGGCTACGGTCCCGCACACCGTTAGGCCGTCTTCCGCTCACGCCCCAACATCGTGCAGCCCGCCTCCAGTGGTGTCGCGACAGGCGTGAATGGAGGGACGAATGGAGACGTGTCGTCTTCAGCGATGAGAGTCGCTTCTGCCTTGGTGCCAATGATGGTCGTATGCGTGTTTGGCGCCGTACAGGTGAGCGCCAAAATCAGGACTGCATACGACCGAGGCACACAGGGCCAACACCCGGCATCATGGTGTGGGGAGCGATCTCCTACACTGGCCGTACACCACTGGTGATCGTCGAGGGGACACTGAATAGTGCACGGTACATCCAAACCGTCATCGAACCCATCGTTCTACCATTCCTAGACCGGCAAGGGAACTTGCTGTTCCAACAGGACAATGCACGTCCGCATGTATCCCGTGCCACCCAACGTGCTCTAGAAGGTGTAAGTCAACTACCCTGGCCAGCAAGATCTCCGGATCTGTCCCCCATTGGGCATGTTTGGGACTGGATGAAGCGTCGTCTCACGCGGTCTGCACGTCCAGCACGAACGCTGGTCCAACTGAGGCGCCAGGTGGAAATGGCATGGCAAGCCGTTCCACAGGACTACATCCAGCATCTCTACGATCGTCTCCATGGGAGAATAGCAGCCTGCATTGCTGCGAAAGGTGGATATACACTGTACTAGTGCCGACATTGTGCATGCTCTGTTGCCTGTGTCTATGTGCCTGTGGATCTGTCAGTGTGATCATGTGATGTATCTGACCCCAGGAATGTGTCAATAAAGTTTCCCCCTCCTGGGACAATGAATTCACGGTGTTCTTATTTCAATTTCCAGGAGTGTAGTTCGTTTTGGTTTAGCGGTGGAGCCCACTTTCATGTGGATGGGTTCGTCAATGGAGCATCTGGGGGGACTGAGAATCCACATTTAGTGATCGAGAAATCCCTTCACCCTGAACGGGTGTGTGTGTGGTGTGCAATGTCCAGTCACGGAATAATCGGTGCGATATTCCTTGATGGCATGGTGATTAGCGAATGGTATGTGAAGACTTTGAAAGATGACTTCATTCCCATTATCCAAAGTGACCCTGATTTCGACAAGATGTGGTTCATGCAAGACGGAGCTCGACCCCATCGAAGCAGGAGAGTGATGTCCTGGAGGAGCACCTTGGGAACCACATTCTGTTTCTGGGGTAGCCAGAAGCCACTAACATGGACCTCGATTGGCCGCCATATTCTCTGGATCTGAACACACACGACTCCTTTGTGGGTCTATATTAAAGACAAAGCCTACAGCAATAATCCCAAAACCATTGCTGAGCTGAAAACAGGCATTCAGGATGTCATAGACAGCATCGATGTTGCGACACTTCAGCGGGTCATGCTATTCGTCTGCTCCAAATTATCGCCAATGATGGCAGGCAGATCGAACATGTCATAAACTAAATCCGAATATCTGTAGTGACGTTTACATGTTTAAGGTTATTTTGCATATAGTTCAATAATTGTCACTCTGTGTCTGGTATGCACTGAGAAGGCAAACTGCATTCTTTCATCGTGCATTATGAACTATGCCCGGTACTGGCACATCTCTTTCGCAAGAGTAAGTTTGAACATGCTATTAACTGTTCTCCTTTTGTCAAATAGCTTTCCCAACTTTGTTAATTTTTTTAATTGTTCTATTCGCATTCAGAAGTTTTCGTAGCTACATATTTTGCTCCCTAACGTATGACACATCTTTGCGTTGGTCCATAACCTTCACAAAATCCTGTCCAGTGTATGTTCTCTTATTTGTAGTTTATGCTTAAAGTCTGCACTGTAGTGTATCTGTGAGAGAAAGCACGCTTTAGTCGGTGGAGGCAGTTCCTGCTGTCAGCAAAGAGACGTTCTTTAACTAGTCGGCACCAAACAACTCGTCTGTCGCCGGCCGTCAATGAACGTTAGTCCACGCGTCGGGCGCCTTTCAAACACCCGACGAGCGGTACACGAACCCTGTATTTGCGCACAGCCCTCCTTTTTTCCGAAAAAACAAATTGTTTTCACCATCTGTTGCCAGCAGTGACAAGGGGAATATTTATTACGCCGGACGGATTTCAACAGAGAGACTACTGAACCGATGTTTAACTTTGTTTTGTGAATTTTTTCGCCCCAATTTATCCCGCGGGGCGACGGCGGTCGGCACGTCGGTCGGGCCATAACTCTGGCAGCGGCAGGCGCGGGGTCGAGCGACCACAGGCCAGCCGGCGTGCGGGGGCGGCGGGGGCGGCGAGCGGCGCAGCGCCGGGTGGCGGTCCCGGCCGCAGCGGCGCCTTCCGGCTGCCCTACTGTGCAGCTGCCGCCTTGCAGGCTAGGCTACCCCGCGCTACGCATTCAGGACCCGGTAGTGCCCTGCTGCAAAGCTAAACTCCACAGTTACCATTCGCGAAATGTTTACGAATTCTGTCGTTTTTCTCATCTTTAGCTTTTAGTTGTACATGAAGGCTTAACATAAATTCGGGTGAAGATATATCGCTCTAAGACAGTGATCGTCAAACTACGGCTCGTATCAAGTGTGCGTGTGTCTCACTGTTCTCAACTGTACTTTATACACTCCTGGAAATGGAAAAAAGAACACATTGACACCGGTGTGTCAGACCCACCATACTTGCTCCGGACACTGCGAGAGGGCTGTACAAGCAATTATCACACGCACGGCACAGCGGACACACCAGGAACCGCGGTGTTGGCCGTCGAATGGCGCTAACTGCGCAGCATTTGTGCACCGCCGCCGTCAGTGTCAGCCAGTTTGCCGTGGCATACGGAGCTCCATCGCAGTCTTTAACACTGGTAGCATGCCGCGACAGCGTGGACGTGAACCGTATGTGCAGTTGACGGACTTTGAGCGAGGGCGTATAGTGGGCATGCGGGAGGCCGGGTGGACGTACCGCCGAATTGCTCAACACGTGGGGCGTGAGGTCTCCACAGTACATCGATGTTGTCGCCAGTGGTCGGCGGAAGGTGCACGTGCCCGTCGACCTGGGACCGGACCGCAGCGACGCACGGATGCACGCCAAGACCGTAGGATCCTACGCAGTGCCGTAGGGGACCGCACCGCCAATTCCCAGCAAATTAGGGACACTGTTGCTCCTGGGGTATCGGCGAGGACCATTCGCAACCGTCTCCATGAAGCTGGGCTACGGTCCCGCACACCGTTAGGCCGTCTTCCGCTCACGCCCCAACATCGTGCAGCCCGCCTCCAGTGGTGTCGCGACAGGCGTGAATGGAGGGACGAATGGAGACGTGTCGTCTTCAGCGATGAGAGTCGCTTCTGCCTTGGTGCCAATGATGGTCGTATGCGTGTTTGGCGCCGTGCAGGTGAGCGCCACAATAAGGACTGCATACGACCGAGGCACACAGGGCCAACACCCGGCATCATGGTGTGGGGAGCGATCTCCTACACTGGCCATACACCACTGGTGATCGTCGAGGGGACACTGAATAGTGCACGGTACATCCAAACCGTCATCGAACCCATCGTTCTACCATTCCTAGACCGGCAAGGGAACTTGCTGTTCCAACAGGACAATGCACGTCCGCATGTATCCCGTGCCACCCAACGTGCTCTAGAAAGTGTAAGTCAACTACCCTGGCCAGCAAGATCTCCGGATCTGTCCCCCATTGAGCATGTTTGGGACTGGATGAAGCGTCGTCTCACGCGGTCTGCACGTCCAGCACGAACGCTGGTCCAACTGAGGCGCCAGGTGGAAATGGCATGGCAAGCCGTTCCACAGGACTACATCCAGCATCTCTACGATCGTCTCCATGGGAGAATAGCAGCCTGCATTGCTGCGAAAGGTGGATATACACTGTACTAGTGCCGACATTGTGCATGCTCTGTTGCCTGTGTCTATGTGCCTGTGGTTCTTTCAGTGTAATCATGTGATGTATCTGACCCCAGGAATGTGTCAATAAAGTTTCCCCTTCCTGGGACAATGAATTCACGGTGTTCTTATTTCAATTTCCAGGAGTGTAATAATAGTTTATGCTTCTAAAAACTAACAGCATCAGCGAAAACTTTAACTCATGTTAAGAGCTTCTTACGTGTGTATTTCTCTTGCACAGTTATCAAACAATAATAATTACAGATACTATAATACTATAAGACGTGCTTAATGTTAATTGATGTTGCTGAATTCGGCCGTGAGCTGTCTAAATTCTGTCGCAGACGTCAGGAGCGGAATGGTACGTAGCTCGGCCACTGTATCGTTACTAGAAGTGAGAGGGGGAATATTTTATTGTTTGTCTTCCAACGCTGACAACTGACGAGCGTGCGCAACCAGTATCGATCAGCTGCAATGGTATAAATGTCAAACAGAAGTAACATGGATTCGTGAATGCGCTTATAGAGAAGGTCATCTTCAGATGTTGTACATGTTTGTAGCAAGTAATATGAATCAAATTAAGGCATTTGTAATACAATGCAATTAGTAAAAGAAACATGACATTCAAAACATTTAGTAAACATATGTGATCGTGTCTCATATTGCAATTGCTAATTTATGTAGGTTACCAACTAATAATAAGATTGTTAGATGATATGGGCAGAGCGCTGCTGCCTGCCGAGAAGTAGTCAGACGGGTTCTAATATACACTGAAGAACCAAAGAAACTGATACATCTGCCTAATATCGTGTAGGGCCCCGCGAGCATGCAGAAGCGTCGCAACACATAAATTGGCATGGACTCGACTAATGTGTTAAATAGTGCTGGAGGGAACTGACACCATGAATCCTGCAGGGTTGTCCATAAATCCTTAAGAGTACGAGGGTGTGGAGATCTCTTGTCAACAGTAAGTTGCAGGGCATCCCAGATATGCACATTGATGTTCATGTCTGGGGAGTTTGGTGTCCAGTGGAAGTGTTTAAACTTAGAAATGCGTTCCTGGAACGTGTATGGTGACGCATTGTCCTGCTGGAACTGCCCAAGTCCGTCGACAAGCACAATGGACACGAATGGGTGCAGATGACCACACACCCTATTTACATACGTATTACCTCTCAGAGTCGTATCTAGACGCATCGGAGGCCCCCTGTCACTCCAACTGCACACGCCCCACAACATTACAGAGCCTCCACCGGATTGAACATTCCCCTGGCGACAGGCAGGGTCCTTTATTGATGAGGTTGTCTCCAACCCATACACGTCCATCCGCTCGATACAATTTGAAACGAGACTCGTCCGACCAGGTAACATGTTTCCAGTCATCAACAGTCCAATTTCGGTGTTGACCGGCACAGGCGAGGCGTAAAGTTTTGTATCGTGCAGTCATCAAGGGTACACGAGTGGGTTTACGGCTCCGAAAACCCATATCGATGATGTTTCGTTGAATTGTTCGCACGCTGACTCTTGTTGATGTCCCAGCATTGAAATACGCACGCGTTTACGGAAGAGTTGCACGTTGAACGATTCTCTTCATTCATCTTTGGTCCCGTTTTTGCAAGATCTTTTCCGGCTGCAGCGATATCGGAGATTTGATGTTTAACCGGATTCCTAATAATCCCGGTACGTTCGTGAAATGTTCGCTCTCTCGGAGACGCTGTGTCCTATCGCTCGTGCGCCGACTATAACACCACGTTCAAACTCACTTAAATCTTGATAACCTGCCATTGTAGCAGCAGTAACCGATCTAGCAATTTCAGCAGACACCTGTTGTCTTATATAGATGTTGCCGACGGCAGTGCCGTATTGGGTTGGGTGGTTGTGGGGGAGGGGAACAGACAGCGAGGACATCGGCCTCATCGGATTAGGGAAGGACGGAGAAGAAAGTCGGCAGTGCCGTTTCAAGAGAACCATCCCGGCATTTGCCTGGAGCGATTTAGGGTTGTGTTGGGTTGATTTCGTGGGAAGAGACCAAACTGCGAGGTCATCGGCCTCATCAGATTAGGGAAGGATGGGGAAGGAAGTCGGCCGTGCCCTTTCAAAGGAACCATCCCGACATTTGCCAAAAGCGGTTTAAGGAAATCACGCAAAACCTAAATCAGGATGGCCGTACGCGGGATTGGACCGTCGTCCTCCCGAATGCGAGCGATTTAGGGAAATCATGGATCACCTAAAGCAGGATGTCCGGCCGCGGGATTGTACAGTCGTCCTTTCGAATGCGAGTCCAGTGTGCTAACCACTGCGCAACCTCTCGATGCGCTATATTCTGCCTGTTTACGCATCTCCGTATTTTAATAGTCATGCCTGTACCAGTCTGCTTGTCGATTCAGTGTACAATGCCTTTGTTGTGAGTGAGACTGACAGAAAAGTCTTATTTCACTAGTTTTGGATCTGAGCACTATGGGACTTAACATCTGAGGTCATCAGTCCCCTATAACTCAGAACTACTTAAACCTAACTAACCTAAGGACATCACACACATCCATGCCCAAGGCAGGATTCGAACCTGTCACGCGGTTCCAGACTAAAGCGCCTAGAACCGCATGGCCACACCGGCCAGCTCTTATTCTTATTACTTCACTTGCATGGAGAGTAATAATGTCTCACAATATCAATGTTTAAACGACGTCTTTTGGTCTATAAATGTAATTCTTTGTTATTTATTACAGTTTTATAGTTTCTTCTGAGGCCACCTACACAGCGTCCGATCGGAAAAAGTAGTCAAGGTGGTCACCCCAATAAAGTTAGTTATTTCTAAGAGACACGCAAAATATAACAGATAAAAGAGACTTCTGAACCCTTTTATATCCAAAGCTGTCACCGCCGTTCTGTGATAATTTTGTATGAAGTTATATTATTTAAAGTTGTCTCTATTCTATTTGACCTAACACAAATGTCTGATTGAAAACAATCTATTAAAGCTACTTGGTGTTCTTTCAGATACAGGGGCGTGAAGATGCCTAGGAAATGCTTCTGGACATCATAGAAACAAACATTATACTGGCCACGGTACTCGCTTAAGTATGGAAAATTGGTCACTATTAAGCTTTCAGAAACGTGCACGTAGTTCCAATATATTTTCTTTTTCACTTAAAAAATATTGGGTGTAATACCTCGTAATACGTAAATTCAAAATAAGGAAGTGGTGAGGTATTATCAATAACCATGTTTACCAATTAATAATACTACGTCCGATCGTCGTATCCACCTACAAAATCTTGACCGTGTTCATGATATTGTAATCGGATCTTCGTGATAACTCTGAAGCACACGGGTGGTCTTCTTGGATTTTTATATATTACAGTACGACTTGGGATAATGATTCATACAACTACGCTGGTAAAATAATGCTACATTCTATAAAAAATACAGATTTTTTACTCATTCTCTCAACCAAAATGGCTACCGCCGATTAAGCTCTAAAATAACGTGCACCTACTTTCTTTCATTAACAGAGAGCGAGTCGCTCCTCTTACCGAAGAACAGGAAAAACATTTTTTTTAACATTTGAAAATCAAAAATACATGACGGTAGGCGCAGGCTCTACGCTGGGCTACCGCTTCACCTTTTCTCTTTGCCTTTGAAGAAAACGAAAACATAAAAGCAAGACATGCAAAAGGTACATCACAGGGCACGCCTCGCACAGTGGTGACTGCCACCCGCCATACTGTCTGACAGCCAGGAGTGACGGTCTGGTGTGTCATTTCATTACGTAGCAGGATTCCTTTGTTTCTCATTCGTGGCACCCTTACAGCTCAGCGGTACGTCGGCGATATTCTACGCTCCGTTTTGTTGCCCTTCGTGGCAAGCTAACCTGCGCTTACATTTCCGCCCGCCCGCATACGGCGCGAGCTTCTACTGCTTCTCTTCGTACTTGTCAAAACTATTTTGGCCAGCTTGGTCGCCGGACCTCCTCCAAGTTGAGAACGTTTGGCGCATTCCTTCGTGACGCGTCGTGCATCATTCTTTTAGTGTATTTAACCCATACAGATCTTGTTTGAGGTCTCATCAGATGGTCGCTTTCTCTGTCCTGTCGTAAGTGCTCGTGTGCTTTGGAAGCGCACAGAGTTGCTTCGTGACTTATAGAGAAACTTTGTCTCGGAAAACAATTAAAAAGCTGAGAGAAACATGCCTTTCAGGAGTTTCTAGAAGAAATCCGATAGTACCAGGATGACAAATTGTGGAAGTAATTTCTGCTTTTAGTGGAGTTTCTGTGACAATTGTCTTAGGTGAGCAGGGATAAAAATAGAATGCAGGTAAACTGTGCATTCCTGCCAAAAGGAGAACAATAGCGTGTTAGGAAAACGGGGCGAGTTTTTGAAAGGTACTGTTCCATCGATGTTGCATGTGTGAATTGATTCGATGCAAGATGCTGTTTTTGATGGTCTCCTCATCAGTGATAATTCCAGTTTAAAGTGTTTCCTGAAATTCTGATACGGAAGGAGTTGAGAGAAAATAACATGCTGATCATAAGTATTGGCTTCTGTGGCTTGTGTATTTGATTATACGTTGAAATCTTGACATTTCACTTTTTATTTACACATATTTCACACAGCTAAAACATTATATTTGCAACAGGCTTTTCTGCCACAAGTTCCATTTTGCACCTTTCACTTTCCACCTGATTCCTTGTGAAGCGTAGTATCGGAGTTTTGCCATATATTGTTTCATAGTTGTTACGAGTTGTACGAAGCTGAATTTATAATTATACTCTTCACCTGCTGTACAGCTGCGAGGCTGGAGCACAAGAGTTTCATTAAAGTCATACGTGACTGCACTCGACAGAAAGTGATTTATGTTTCTGCAGGAGCGAGACTTCAGTGAGGGAAGAACAAACGTGGAGAAATACGTAACGTAAAACTTATGGATTAGAGTAGGGCCTTCAGTTATATTGATGCACTTAATTGGACCCACATCGGAAACATATATGGAATTTTCCTTTGCCACAATTTCCAAATGCCACTTCGCGCACAACAGAGTCCTTTTTTGATCATTGTGCGATGTATCATGGTCCAAACCGGAGGAATGTCGTTTTCTGCTCTGCAGAAAATCCCCATTATGTACCAAAGTTGCAAAGAACCCACCTCGCATTATAATAGGGGCCGATATCTGTTTGAACCACATTGTTTTGAAGGGTAAATTCTTATCTGGACGCGTTGCAAACATTGTCAGTTCCTCAGTTCAAAGGGAAGGGAATCGTAGATCATATGTAGTTACATTGCGATGGAGCTCCTACACACTTTGCAATTCATGTGCGTGAGTTCCTTGAAGAAGAATTTCGAGGTCGCTGGGTAGGGCCTCGTTCAGCAACACATCATGTCCCACTGAAATTGTCACTATGGTCCCCATTGAAATTGCCACTATGAAGGCCAAACCATACCACGTCAGCATGGCTAGTTGTGACCCTCCATCTCGCCAATCAAATTATTGGTTAGCAACTTTTTCTTTGGTCCTTCTTACTAAAAAAAGCACACAATCAAAATAGTAGGAGTAGTTGTCTGGGGTCTCATTTCATTTCACAGCAGAACCCCTTTGGTTGTCTGCGGCACGCTTACAGCACAGCGGTACGTCGACGATATCCTGCGGCCCCTTTTGTTGCCCTTCATGGCAAACCATCTTGGATTTTTAGTAAGAAAATGCCCGCCCACACACGGCGAAATTTCCTACTGCTTGTCTTCGTGCATGCCAAACCCTACCTTCATCAACATGGTTGCTGGATATCTCCCCAATCGAGAGCGTTTGGAGCATTATGGGTACGGCCCTCCAACCAGCTGGAGATTTTGACTGTCTAACGCGACAGTTAGATATAATTTGGTACGATATTTCTCAGGAGGTCATCCAACAACTCTATCAATCAATGTCAAGCCGAATAACTGTTTGCACAAGGTCCAGTGGGGGACCAATGCCTTGTTGACTTGCTCTGTTTATGAAGCTCTTTCTCTTGAATGCATCATCAATTTTTTCGAAATTGTTATCACTTGTTTGTCTGTACTTTTACAACTTATCTACGGATTTCCGTTCCATTCGGATAATTCCTTCGTTGTGCGTCGTTCCTTTTGTCGTAGTTGTAAATCACTTAGGAGCAAAATAAACTGGAAATACAGGAAAACACTGATCTTGGGAAGGACTGACTTAGCATACAGAAAATTTAAAACAACTTTCGATGACATTAAAGGCAAGAGTGGAAACATTAAGAGCGCAATGTGAATTCCACTCTTAGACGCAGAAGAAAGAGCGGATAGGTGGAAAGAGTACATTGAAGGCTTGTATTAGGGGGAGGAATTATCTAATGAACTGATAGAAGAAGAAACTGATTAAGGAAGACATAGGGGATACAGTGTTAGTGTCAGAATTTAAAAGAGCTCTGCAAGACCAGAGATCAAATAAATCGCATGGTATATATAACATTCCATCGGAATTTCTATAATGCCTGGGGGAAATAGCAACCAAATTAGTAACCAAGCTGGTTTGGAGAGTCTATGAGACTGGCGTGGTACCATAACATTTTCGGAAAAATATCATCCACAGAATTCCAAAGACAGAAAGGGCAGATAGGTGCAAAAGGGAACCGTAGAAGGTAGACACTGTAGGAAAAGACAGAGATTGGACTACACGCAGCAAATAACTGAGGAGACGTGGGGCGCAAGTGCTGTTCTGAAATGATGAGGTTCTCGCAAGAGAGGAATTCGCGGCGAACTGCACAAAACCAGTCTGAAGACTGATCATCCAAAAAAAGTACCACCGCTGCTGTGTCAATAAACTACAATTGTGTCACGACCTGTTTCGTTCAATGCAAATCAGGCGACAGTGGCAACATTCGTAACAAATTCCCACCAAATAGTGCCAATATCATGACTCAAGAGGTCTGACCGTTTCAAGTCACGCTGGACGCAGGGAACATAACGGCTGAGCACATTAATATGAGTCTAGTGTGCACAGCACTCCATGTTTCCAACGCTCGTTGCTCACTGTCCTACTGCTAAGCGTTCGGCGGAGTGCGTATGTGCTCGTCATTTTCTAGAATGTGCCTTCAGCGATACGTGAGACAATGAGACTATTTGAATCACGGTAACGGCATAATTCTGCGAGTATTTGTTACGAAAACTGTTGCCAGTGCCACCTGACATTCAATGAACTAAACTGAGTGTTACATAATAAATATACTTCAATACAATTGCGTCAGTTATTAATCTTAACAATAATTAGTTGTGGAGTACAAGATGATCAAGGTCATGTATTATATTTTAAATATATACACATACTGTAGGAGCCGATCGAATAACAGAGATGTATGACATCTCATATTACCGTGCCGACCCACTGAACAATTCAGTATCACTTTTTATATAGCGCATATAAAACCTACTAAAACTGTATGAAGGTGACTAAAGAGATATCAAACACCTTTTTAAAAAATATAACAATTTTAAAAAAATGATACAACAGTGATTAAGGTCTCACCTTAAGGAGCTCGGCGAGACGTACAAACAATCGTCACCAATTACATAAATAAACTAAAAATGACAAATGTGTGCAGATGGAGTAAAAAACCGAATTACTTCAAAATATGAAACAACAGGCATAACAGCCACGTGACGTAATACTTTAAAGTCATATTATTTGTTATTTATTGGGTCAATCCCAGCGGATTCAAGTGGTCACTGCCAAAAGCGGCTATAAATCAAATTGTTATGTATTGGGTTAATCCCAGAGGATTCATGAGTTCACTACCAAAAGCGGCTATAAATCAAATTGTATGAAAACTATCGCGAAAGAAAGAGCAATTAATTTTACTTAAGGATGAATTGCCATTTTTGTCGTACATAATGAGTTGCAGACATTGATAATTATTTAATGGAACAGTGCAATCTCTGTGAACTTTTTTTTAAGTGTGAGCGAACTATTCATTGTAGAAACTACTGCACAGCTCATTCCGATCAGCATGAAAGCGTGCGTCTATTGCATCATATAGAATTATTTGTAAAACTGTACCGGTCTGACTGGTTGAGTCTAACGAGCAGTCACTAGAGTAAGTCAGTTTGACGGCTCTACAAGGAAGGTCAGAAGGCTGCATTGGTACATGGCGATTCGACTGCAGGTTTCAGGCTGTAGATAAAGCACTTGCAAAATTTGAGGTTTGGGGCCGCAATTTTATCCCTGACAATAAATTGTAGATTTTCGAATTTAGTCAATTTTTCTTGAGTACAGTTGCGAGAAATTCTAGCGGCTTTCTGTAAAAAAAGAATTGGAATCAAACTGCCACAATAAGTTTAAAAACATGGGCACACAACCGAGTATAATTTTAATTACTAAGTATAACCCTAATAACAACCCAACTTTTCACCAATTTGTAGCCAGACGAAAAGGAAACGAATATCGACACAATCGTTACAGATCACGAAACAATTATAGACACGGCTTAGAAGAATTACATCATAACAAAAAAAATGTACAATCTGAGAATGGACGGCGTTCAGTCCTATGGTGAACAACCGAATTAACAATAAACAGGAAGAAAGGTAATGCTGCAAGTTGATTGTATCAAAGAATAAAGAACAAAGGGACATTATGAATTCAGTGTGGAGAAATGTATCTTAAGCAGCCTACAGAAGCAATTCGTAAAGTTAAGATACAATCATCGAAGGAATATTGTAGTTTAACATGTGGAGGCAATCCCTGAAATGCAGCCTATTGAGTAGCATCAGCCAATGTAAAGAAGGCCTCTTGTCTGACTACTCTGCAAAAACAAGACAGTAGGATGACATTATACTTACAGGATACATGGAACTACATGTTAGACTACATACCAGCTGATGCGAAAAACGATGCTAATTAATACCATAAAGATGTTAGGCGCTTTACTGCAGCCGCTAAAAGAACAGAACGTGATAGGATTTATCACCAACAGGAACTTCGTGAAATACTAGAAAATATGCATCCCAAATAGACGTCAAGAGGAAATGGTATTCACAGTGCAATTTTTCGACTATTCACTATGTTGCCTCAATTTTGTACAACAAGCTACAGTCGTTGCCTTCAAACTGGTTTCTTTCCAATACTGTACAAGAGAGAAATCACAGCATACATATCATCCCCCTCAACAATGATTATAAAAAAAGAAGCGAAAATACTTGAAAACTTTTAGTAAATCGAACAATGCATTTGATATGCTGTACTCCAGATATTTCGTGCATAAAAATCAAATTGGTTTCATCCCACAACCTGGTACGCTGTACGTTAACGACAGTCAAAAAATTTATTAACAGCAGTCTCATAGTCAAAATGTGACTCTCGATGTACAAGGGGTCTTCCACCCAGCAGAGTGGCTCAGTACTTTGAAAACGTTGCGTGAATTTGAGTGTCATGGAAATCTCTACAACTGGCTGTGCAACTAGTTTAGCCACAGAACAATCTTGGAAAAGAGTGAACAGCAACGAAAGGATATCTACAAGATCCTTGTTTGGGTCCAGGTGTATGAAGTGTATTATATACCTCCTTGCTTAGCTTACCCTACTCAACGAAGTCTCTCGTATTTGCTTTCGCGGTCTCGACAATTATTTTAACCAAAGGAAACTGAGAACATCTGCAAAATCTTGTCTTTCGCGGGCAAGTGCTCTATCATCTGAGCTACCCAAGCACGACTCAGGCCCCGTCCTCACAGCTTTACTTCAGCCAGTACCTCGTCCTCTACCTTCCAAAGTTCGCAGGTAGGAGACGAGGTACTGGCAGAAGTAAAGCTGTGAGGACGGGGCGTGAGTCGTGCTTGGGTAGCTCAGATGGTAGAGCACTTTCCCGCGAAAAGCAAAGGTCCCGAGTTCGAGTCTCGGTGCGGCACACAGTTTTAATCTGCCAGGAAGTTTCGTATCAGCGCATACTCCGCTGCAGAGTGAAAATCTCATTCTGAAAAAATGGTGGTCAACACTACCATAGTTGTCCATAACTGTGGAACCTAGTGATGAATGAACTCATTGAAGAGCTAAATAGTAGAGGCTACTTTTACCAAGGATGTGCAGACGACCTAGTCACAGTAATACTTGTCAAATTTGCTAGTACTCTTAGAGTAATGGCACAATGTGCACTTAACATGTGCAAAACTGATGTAGGAAACAGGATCTAAGGACTAGCCCAAAGAAAACCTTGGGAACATGGAAGCGACCGACAGGTTTTCATCCACCCTGAGGACACTGTTGCACACTGAACTAGGTCAAAACAGACCAGGACAGATATGGAGCAATGCCGCACCTGTGAGGATGGAAGTTGTCCCCTGGACGTGACTGCAGCGAAGAGCGCAAAACAGTATGTCGCATAGCGTTTGAATGTTCCGTCAGAGCATTCTAAGAGACAGTGGAAGACCATCAAAATTTGTCTGCAAAAGCTTCTGACTTATAGCTATGAACCCATTATGAAACTGAGATTGTATTTGTGTAGAGATGTATATAGGGTGAATCACGTAGAACTTGCGGAAATGAAAAGTGCTATTGATTTGCGGTTTTCACAGCACGGATTGATAGTTCGGGCTCAAACACTCCTGGAAATGGAAAAAGAACACATTGACACCGGTGTGTCAGACCCACCATACTTGCTCCGGACACTGCGAGAAGGCTGTACAAGCAATGATCACACGCACGGCACAGCGGACACACCAGGACCCGCGGTGTTGGCCGTCGAATGGCGCTAGCTGCGCAGCATTTGTGCACCGCCGCCGTCAGTGTCAGCCAGTTTGCCGTGGCATACGAAGCTCCATCGCAGTCTTTAACACTGGTAGCATGCCGCGACAGCGTGGACGTGAACCGTATGTGCAGTTGACGGACTTTGAGCGAGGGCGTATAGTGGGCATGCGGGAGGCCGGGTGGACGTACCGCCGAATTGCTCAACACGTGGGGCGTGAGGTCTCCACAGTACATCGATGTTGTCGCCAGTGGTCGGCGGAAGGTGCACGTGCCCGTCGACCTGGGACCGGACCGCAGCGACGCACGGATGCACGCCAAGACCGTAGGATCCTACGCAGTGCCGTTGGGGACCGCACCGCCACTTCCCAGCAAATTAGGGACACTGTTGCTCCTGGGGTATCGGCGAGGACCATTCGCAACCGTCTCCATGAAGCTGGGCTACGGTCCCGCACACCGTTAGGCCGTCTTCCGCTCACGCCCCAACATCGTGCAGCCCGCCTCCAGTGGTGTCGCGACAGGCGTGAATGGAGGGACGAATGGAGACGTGTCGTCTTCAGCGATGAGAGTCGCTTCTGCCTTGGTGCCAATGATGGTCGTATGCGTGTTTGGCGCCGTGCAGGTGAGCGCCACAATCAGGACTGCATACGACCGAGGCACACAGGGCCAACACCCGGCATCATGGTGTGGGGAGCGATCTCCTACACTGGCCGTACACCACTGGTGATCGTCGAGGGGACACTGAATAGTGCACGGTACATCCAAACCGTCATCGAACCCATCGTTCTACCATTCCTAGACCGGCAAGGGAACTTGCTGCTCCAACAGGACAATGCACGTCCGCATGTATCCCGTGCCACCCAACGTGCTCTAGAAGGTGTAAGTCAACTACCCTGGCCAGCAAGATCTCCCATTGAGCATGTTTGGGACTGGATGAAGCGTCGTCTCACGCGGTCTGCACGTCCAGCACGAACGCTGGTCCAACTGAGGCGCCAGGTGGAAATGGCATGGCAAGCCGTTCCACAGGACTACATCCAGCATCTCTACGATCGTCTCCATGGGAGAATAGCAGCCTGCATTGCTGCGAAAGGTGGATATACACTGTACTAGTGCCGACATTGTGCATGCTGTGTTGCCTGTGTCTATGTGCCTGTGGTTCTGTCAGTGTGATCATGTGATGTATCTGACCCCAGGAATGTGTCAATAAAGTTTCCCCTTCCTGGGACAATGAATTCACGGTGTTCTTATTTCAATTTCCAGGAGTGTATTATTAGCCAGTAAATAGATCGTAATAATTCTTAGAAAGTATATATTTTGTCGAAATATACACTAATTAAATAGAACAATGCCTATTGACATTAAAAGGATAAAAGTAGGGTTAATTAGAATGGCAGTGATGTTTCTTGCAGGATTATAGTGCGAGTCGTTTATGAGATACAGTATTGTGGAACGCTTCCACACCAGCACTTACATAGTGTGGGATGTGAACCATCACCTCATGGGCTCCTTCTCAATAGACGGAACACTGAATGCACACAAGTACTGCTGCCTCCTAACAGACCATCTTCCTCTGCAGACTAGAAGGAACCTGTAGTACCAACATGATGGCTGTCTAGCCGTTAGTTCACAAAATACTTCAGCAAGCCTTCACGAATTGTTTCCAAATAGTTGGATTCCACTCAGAGGACCTGTATTTTGGCTCACCCGTTCCCTCCATTTGACCCCTGTAGACTTTTTCCTGAGAGGAAAGCTGAAAGACGCTGTTTTACTCTTGCCTGTTCGGACATCTCTGCTGAAATGCCAGCACGCATGCAGCTGTCGTTCCATACCAGATTTGAAGTGTACATCGCCTCTGCCAATCTGTGATAGTCAGTTATCTCGTTACTGGTCAGAAGCACTAAGTCTATGAACTTGGGTTGTTCTTCAGTATGTACTACAACAGGTGTAAGTATCAGTGTGGGAACTTTTCAAAATAAGTTATCTCGTGAACGACTCGCAGTATAATCCTGTAACAACACTATTGACATTCTAATTTACCTTGCTTTAATTTGTTAATGACAATAGGCATTGTTCCATTTAATTAGTGTATGTTTGAACTAAAGTTCACACTATCTAATTATTATTGCAATCCATTGACTGGCTAACAATAAGGGTCATTGACTACCAATCCAAACTGTGAAAACCGCACACCAATAGCCCTTTATATTTCCGCAATATTTGCGGCGCAAGATTTAGGTGAGTCACCCTGTATATCTGTTGTAAAAAAGTTGTCCAGTATTTCTTCTGTACATGACAGGTAATAGGGAACAGGGAATTATGAGGTACAATGCAAATATCAACTAATACCGAGAGTCCAGGAAAAGTGAGTTAATAGTTCAAGACTTCTAATGGAATTCTGAAACGACACCAGCCCAGAAGGGGTCTGCGTTGTCCAGCCGTAAAGCTGCTCACCGCTTTCACAAGAGGTGATACGTACCCGCATCTCGGCCGACACTGCTGGCTGGGGCCTCATCTGCACAGAGAGCGGCCAGCACGTGTTTTACTCCCTTCCTCTCGCCCACTTCCAGTGGCCGGCCCTACGGCCAGCAGTAAACAGGCCCCAGTAATGGACAGGCGTAAAGCGCCCGCAGCCGTAAACCTGGTGGCTCCACTTCATCAGGCGGAGCGCGATTAAAACGCGGCCTTGCGAATGCATGAGTCTGAATCTTCGGCCGCCGGGTCGCTCCCGCCCCATAGCAGAAAAGCCCATGAAGTCGCCGCAATGCTCAACGTGTCCACCGTAAACTGGTCACATCGTAAGTGAATCCAGTGTTCGCAGCTGGAGTATATTCCAGAACAGGCCTCCGATTCTGGAGGTTTCAGCTAGTATCTCTTGATAGTAAGGCAAAGGCCGGAATGGAAAGCACCTACCAAATCTCCCCGATTGGGATGATCAGTCCGTAGTCTGCCGATTCACTAGCTGGACGATACGCGGAGTGTTATGGCGATGCCGCAGCGAGGAGGTCTCTAGAGACGATGGTGTGTGCGTATGAAGACATTTCTGAGACCCATCTGGAATATAAGCAATAACTTATAGTGGCACTGGCCCTTTCACCGTGTCGCCCACCCAAATCGCTGTCACAGGAAAAGAGGTACAGTTAATAGTTACCGACAAATGTGGCAACAAGTCTACAATTAAAACCACAAAGCCTATACCAATCGGAGAGAGAGATCGCAAATGTCTTGTTAATTGAATTTGTACAAGTCCAGTCCACAATTTGACGCAGTGTCGTTGGTGTAGATATATGACCAGGCATGAATATTGCGGCAGTTGTAAACAAGATCGCGATTGAATAGGTGTTGCCTGTGAAGAATGGAAAATATAAGAAATTTGGCACTGCAGCTTAACCACATGATCGAATGATGTTAGGAAACTAGACCAGTGGCATGCTATTATCCATAGCGGTACAAAACACAGCATATATAAATCTCAAAGTAGTACTATAAAGCCAACCGGCAGTTAAAATCCACAACACAAACATACACTGAAGAACTATAGGAACTTGTACACCTGCGTAATATACAGGGTGATTCAAAAAGAATACCACAACTTTAGGAATTTAAAACTCTGCAACGACAAAAGGCAGAGCTAAGCACTATCTGTCGGCGAATTAAGCGAGCTATAAAGTTTCATTTAGTTGTACATTTGTTCGCTTGAGGCGCTGTTGACTAGGCGTCAGCATCAGTTGATGCTAAGATGGCGACCGCTCAACAGAAAGCTTTTTGTGTTATTGAGTACGGCAGAAGTGAATCGACGACAGTTGTTCAGCGTGCATTTCGAACGAAGTATGGTGTTAAACCTCCTGATAGGTGGTGTATTAAACGTTGGTATAAACAGTTTACACAGAATGGGTGTTTGTGCAAAGGGAAAAGTTCTGGACGGCCGAGAACGAGTGATGAAAATGTAGCACGCATCCAGCAAGCATTTGTTCGCAGCCCAGGAAAATCGACTCGCAGAGCTAGCAGAGAGCTGCAAATTCCACAATCAACTGTATGGAGAGTCCTACGAAAAAGGTTAGTTATGAAACCTGAACGTCAACTACCCGAGGCGATGGATCGGCCGCCAGGCAGCCCGTGACAGAGCACTTCATCACTGGCCTCCAAGAAGCCCTGATCTTACGCCCTGCGATTTTTTCTTATGGGGGTATGTTAAGGATATGGTGTTTCGGCCACCTCTCCCAAACACCATTGATGATTTGAAACGAGAAATGACAGCAGCTATCCAAACTGTTACGCCTGATATGCTACAGAGAGTGTGGAACGAGTTAGAGTATCGGGTTGATATTGCTCGTGTGTCTGGAGGGGGCCATATTGAACATCTCTGAACTTGTTTTTGAGTGGAAAAAAAATCTTTTTAAATACTCTTTGTAATGATGTATAACAGAAGGTTATATTATGTTTCTTTCATTAAATACACATTTTTAAAGTTGTGGTATTCTTTTTGAATCACCGCGAGCACACAGAAGTGCCATCACACGACGTGGCATGGACTCGACTCCTGAAGTAGTGCTGGAGGGAACTGACACCATGAATCCTCGTAAGAGAACGAGGGGGTGGAGATCTCTTCTGAACTGCACGTCGCAAGGCATCCCACATATGCTCACTAACTTTCATATCTGGGGAGTCAGGTAGCCAGCGGAAGTATTTAAACCCAGAAGAGTGTTGCTGGAGCCACTCTGTAGCAATTCTGGACGTGTTGGGTGTCCCACTGTCCTGCTGGATTTGCCAAAGTCCGTCGGAATGCACAATGGACATGAATGGATGCAGGTGATCAGACAGGATGCTTACCTACGTGTCACCTGCCTGTGATACGTTGTAGAGTTAGTACCGCGTCGCGCTTTTCTACATCTCTCCAGAACACAATCTGATTTTCCTCCAGCCTGCGTTCTACCAGTCTTTCTGTTCTTCTGTATATATTTCGTATTAGTATATTACAACCAAGCCTTATTAAAGTGGTCCAATATGACTGCAACCGCATATGCCCCACATCATTACAGAGCATCCATCAGCCTGAACAGTCCGCTGCTGACATGCAGGGTCCATGGATTCATGAGGTTGTCTTCATACCTGTACGCGTCGATCCACTTAACACAATTTTAAACGAGACTCATCCGACCAGGCAACATGTTACCAGTCATCAACAGTCCAATGTCGGTGCTGACGGTCCCAGGCGAGGCGTAAAGCATTGTGTCGTGCAGTCAGCAAGGGTACACGAGTGGGCCTTTGGCTCCGAAAGCCCATGTGGATGACGTTTCGTTGAATGGTTCGCACGCTGACACTTGCTGATGGCCCAGCATTGAAATCTGCAGCAAATTGCGGAAGGGTTGCACTTCTGTCACGTTGAACGATTCTCTTCAGTCGTTATTGCTCCCGTTCTTGGAGGCTATTTTTCCGGCCGCAGCGATATCGCAGATTTGATGCTTTACCGGATTCCTAATATTCATAGTACACTGGTGAAATGGTCGATCGTACGGGAAAATCCTCACTTCATCGCTGCCTCGGAGATGCTGTGTCCCATCCCTCGTTCGTCGACTATAATACCACGTCCAGACTCCCTTAAGTCTTGATAACCTGCCATTGTAGCAGCAGTAACCAATCTAACAACTGCACCAGGCACTTGTTGTCTTATATAGGCGTTGCCGATCCCATTGTATCTCTGCATTTGAATACTCTTCTCTATACCACTTTCCTTGGCGCTTCAGTGTATAACGCGAAGTTGTATCTCTATACCCGGGAGTACACATTAAAGAACGACATAGCTTCAACACACACATACAACTAAAGTATAGTTCACAGACTAGCGACAAAAACTCGACTCGATACAGACAACCACTTACACACATAAGAATGTACCACTGTGCACTATTTTGAGTCGGTATTGAGCTTTGCAGCTAGTACATGGGCGCATAGACTCACTCTCTTTATGAACAGGGCCACTGTTAGGCCGGGGCGGAGGAATGTGCTTCTTATAATATCTGGGGCGTTTGCTATCACATCAGTCGATTTTCTGTACGTGGTGCTTGGAATACACCCGATCGAATATAATCATCGAATGCCTGGCTGCAACATACTGGCTGAAGATGCGTAGACCCGAAAAAGTGTTGCAGACCACTGGACAGCGCGTACAAAATAGACGCCAACTAAACATTTGGCGCTTGAATATTTGGCAGAAAGAGAGGGATGAAAGTGATAAGGGCTGTCAAGTCTGTTCATTTTTCCCCAATATCCGGGAGTGTTTACAGATGCGTCATGGTTCATTTAGTAACAGGACACGACCCTTATCCCACATACCTGCAGCAGAAAGCAACTGGTGCACAAACGTGGAAATCGCTTCCCCAGAACACGTCTTTTAGGATTGCACTAGATACAGGCTCCTACGTAACCACGTAGAACATATAACAAAAATTACACAATACAAAGCACTGAGGAACCCAAATACATGGAAAGGACTAAACACAGTCGTAAACAGCATCTCAAAAGCAGAACGTGACATATACAAAGAACTCATTAGTAAAAAAGCCGCAGAAGACAAATACGGGGCGACGTAGACAGTTCGAGTATCTCCAGCGCAGACGATGAAACAAGTGATAGTGACAACACTGACACAACATAGACACACAAAACACACGTAACTTAAAACACATCAACAAGTAACATGAAAACTAATCAAAGATCGCAATTTATATGTCATTATGAATGAATGAATGTAATGAAAAGAAGAAATAATTAGAATAGTTCATGGATAGATATTGTTCTATAATCCACGTTAAACCTGTACACATCATTGCAAAGCATAACATAAATGAGCACATCATTGTAAGTGTAATAATAGGAAGGTAATATAAAGTAACATACAAACACACAGCAGTAATTCAAACAGTGTTAATATACAACAGTGATATATCACGGCTACTACGCAATATATACAAAATTAACAAGTACACCATTCAAAAAAATTAGTTTTGTTATAGAAATATGTTTTATAAGATTAATAATTAGCTTAGTTATGGCTTGTCAGAACTTTCTCCAGCCACATAAGATCTGCACATAACTTTATTAGATAATATCTTGTTCCAAAGTCACGAAAATACGTTTAGTTATTAACCCAGTAGCGGAAGTTGTTTTGTAACCCAACAGACATTAACACACATCATTACTTATTATATCAGATAAAAATATTTCTTTTGAATTACTTTGAATGAATCCCTGAACTTGGAATCCATACAAAACTCGAGTTATCGTGTAGCGTGTTATAACTGCAAGTGGTGTACTTACTCTGTGTTATTATAAGCTAAAACTTTATACGAACTGAGTGGGCAATGCAACTCCGAATACCCATAAAGAAATACAGTCATTGCGAAATACATTCAGCCACTTAGTCACTGAATTCTCTGGCCCTGTTCAAAACTGGTAACTCTGGTCCCTGTGCTCATAATAAATACATTAAATTGTCTTACCTCTAAAGCAGCAACGGTGGATCGCGATATATTCTGGTCTCTCATGAAGAAGAATAAAATACACTAGCTACAGGCTCAGCGGTGTGCAATGGTGGCCGAATCACTTTGAAATATACATGACATTCTTTTGGCTGATAAATGAAAACATTTAAGAAAAACTCAGTGTCATTAAAAAACGTATTACCTTGACAGGTAGGCGGTATTGTTTTGGGTGAATTACTAACACTGACCTTTTCAATAATAAAATTGTATTCGAAGTTTGGCTTTTCAAAACATCTGACAATTGAAATTACATTACTCACAAAAATTACATCCTTTTTACTAACTGAGTCACAAAGTATTAGATTTGTACAGCAAGTATTATCTAAGCTCACTAAAATAGCATAAAGACAAATCATCAAATTACGTATATCTGTTTTAAAAAATCTGGAAAACATTACAAAAGGGAAATATTACATCAAATACGTTCACGTACAGTCTGCGGTTACTCAACAATTGTCAATTACCAGTCAACTCATCTATACTAACGCACTGGCAAATCGAGAATACTTCTGCTTCCATATTTCCATTTCCAATAATACATGTGCTCGTAATTCCTCCATTATTATTCCAAAACTTGGTGGCATCACAGAGCACACCACAAAAACTGCCTATTCCACCCTCTTTCGCTCACAGACAGCTACGCACTGCTGTGCGCCAAGCGCTCTCTTACTCCGACACTACAATCTCAGACCAGAAACAGTATCTTTGGATCTGCGGTCGTGCTCAGTCAGCGATCCGATTTATAGAGCCCGTCAGAGACACACATCGTTTATAATATAATAGTTTCATTTTAGTTTACATTAGTATCATTACAATATTCGGGCGCCACATGTAAGTGTACCCAGTTGACTCCTTTCAACTTACTAGATTAGATTCGCATGGATTGAACAAATAGAGTTTTCCCGAGGCGATTTTGTTCGTGCGGATTAACATTGGTAGCACCATAAGGGGACGCTGAAGTTGAATTTCAGTACGAAGTCCCTTCCCCGTGTGGTGTTGGTGAAGGAACATGTGTACTCTTTCCTGTCTTCTTTTTGCTCTTCTGCCGTAAATTTATAATTTCCTACTTACGAGTTCATGTATTTTTCTTTAAAAATAAGTGTAATTGCTGTAGTAAATACAATTTAACAGCAAAAAGCAGACAAAAGAATTTCACGCGGTTCCCCTCCATGTGGTGCTGCATGACCAACAGTGCCCGTGGCCGCGGCCTCAAGTGGCCTAGTAATAACGCAGCTTGAAAAAAATGCAGCTCATTGACTCAGTGTTCAGTATCGTTTAGCGCCCTCCCTTGCACACGTTGTATGTGAAAGCGGTGGAAGCGCTACTCCACCAGTATCCACTATACAGTATTCATCCAAGTGTATAGTTCATGGGCGAGATATTGACCGTGACTGACGGATCTTCTCCAACATGCTCCAACATCATCTCTTCAAATTCTGTTCTTTGTCGAAAACTGTGACCAAATCTCTGTAGCTGGAAAGAACCAGTCTCTCACACGTTTCTGTCTACGGCGGTAAATGTCTTACAGTTAAGATGACGCCTGTGGCGAAACTCTTCTTTATACATTCGATCACCTTTCCCTGCACTCCATTCCAATAAGCTAACTGCATGAGACTGAAGTATCTTGAGACGACATCCTCATATCAAATATTCTCATTTTATTCGTCTCGCCAAATCTAGGTAAAATTTCGAACTTTCGACGAAATCATCCATTATCTCGTCGGAATTTATAGCCCATGATGGCTTATGATTGGGCAGCGTACGTCATCACCGCATCATGCTGCCTAAGGTTATGTGTATACTTTTGGTGACAGCGCTCTTGTAGGAACGTGAACCACTCAGAAACTTCCTCTGTGTTTTCTCAGCTTGGAGAGCTCGCTTCTACCTACTACTATGATTACAGCCGCCGTCCCGTTTGAAGCTCTTCTCGAACGTGCTAATTCCTACTGCTTCTTGAATGGCAGAATTCCAGTATGTAGAAGCGAGGGACAAGAGTTTAGTTTCATCAAACATTATTCTTTGTTCGTTTGTCAGACTGTGTTCGGCAACTGTTGATTTCCGACGTTCTCGATTTTAGATATGTCTTTGGTGTTCTTCCCAGCGGCCGGTAATGACACAGATAGACTAACCGATCGAGTTGCTTGCACACTTACAAGGAATCTTTTAAAGTCCACGAACTCCGAAACTGACCCTGTCTTGAGCTGTGCGTAGTAGTTGGAAAAAAGGTCTTATATCTCTTCTTCCCACGGAAAACGTCAGACAAGATGCACGTACAAACATATCGTCGTTTAACCGTCTCACCGACTTACGTATGGAGAATATAGTAATAGGCTTCCCTGGTGTAGAGAAGCAACTGAAAGAGTTGAAAACAAATAAGCCGTAAAGTTCATAATCCACAGCAGTTTGGTTTTACAAAGAGTACTCTACTGCATTGGAGCCTTACATAAGTTGCATTTATCGCGAATCTTTCACGCAGCTCAAAGTCCCAAGTGACTGGAAGAAAAGGTGACTGCTATACTTATTAAGAAGGCTAAAAGAAAGGACCCACAAAATTACCCATCAATATCGTTCACATCGGTTTGCAGGAAAATTCTTGAAAAAATTTTGAGTTCGAATATAATAAATTTCCTTGACCGCAAAAGGTTCTGTTCGCAAATCGGAACGGTTTTAGAAAGCATCGCTAGTGCGATCCTCACCTTCTGCTTTTTTCACATGTCATCCTGCGAGCCTCGGATTCCATATTCCTAGATTTCCGAAAAGCTCCATTGCAGACCGTCAACGAAGATACGAGCATAAGGGGTAGGTTCCCATATATGTGGGTGACTCGAAGACTTAAGTAATAAAACCCAGTGTACGTTTTACTCGACGGCGAGTGTTCACCAGAGACAAGGGCATCGTCAAGAGTGCTGCAGGGAAGTGTGAAAGAACCGTTGTTCTTCTCTATATACATAATGATTTAGCCGTCAGAGTGGGTAGCAATCTGCAGCTGTTTTCTGATGTTGCTGTGGTGTACGGGAAGGTGTCGAAGTTAAGTGACACAAGGAGGATACAAGATGACTTAGACAAATTTTATAGTTGGCGTGATGAATAGCAGCTAGCTTTAAATGTAGAAAAATGTAAATTAATGCACATGAGTAGGAAAAACAATCTCGTAACGTCCGAGTACAGCATTAGTAGTGTGCTGCATGACATAATCATGTCGATTAAATAGGTTGTATCTAGGCGTAACATTGCGAAGTGAAATTAAATAGAACGCGCGCTTAACGACTGTAGTAGGAAAGGCAAATGGTTGACTTCGGTTTGTTGGGCCAGTTTTAAGAAAGTGTGGTTCATCCGTAAAGGATACCGCGTATAGAACAAAATTCAAATGGCTCTGATCACTATGGGAATTAACTTCTGAGGTCATCAGTCCCCTAGAACTTAGAACTACTTAAACCTAACTAACCTAAGGACATCACACACATCCATGCCCGAGGCAGGATCCGAACCTGCGACCGTAGCGGTCGCGCGGTTCCAGAATGAAGCGCCTAGAACCGCTCGGCCACTCCGGCCGGCCGTATATAACATTAGAGCGACTAATTCTTCAGTAGTGCACGAATGTTTCGGATCCCCTCCAGACCAGGTTAAACGGAAACATCGTAGCAATTAAGAGGTGGGCTTCTATATTTGTTACTGTTGGCTGAACATGCAAGTATTTCGGAGATGCTTTCTGGACTCAAATAGGAATGTGTGGAGAGAAGGCGACGTTCTTTTCGATGAACGATAGTGAGGAAATTTAGAGAACAAGAATTTCAAACTGACTGCAGAACGATTCTTCTGCTGCCTACGCCTCGCTCAGGAAAGGGAATTACTAGTGGCGGTATAGGGTATCCTCCACCACGCTCCATACAATGTCTTGGGTGGTATTTAAATCCTATTCATTTTTGACATGAAAATCTGGAAATTAAAAAGTCTGGAAGTTGCTGAGCACAGTCTCACAAACAAACATAGAATTATGTTTGATGAACCTAAATTCTCGTATGAAGCTTGTACATTTTAAGAATTAGAATGGGCGAGAACAGCTTCAACCAGAGCAGCGGCTACAATTTTAGTACTGCACAGAACCGACCTCTAGAGGCTAACAAGACACAAAGGAATGCGCTGCCGCCACCAGTGAAGCTATGGGCACAACCTTGGACAGTATGAGGTGGATATGAGATTCGCTGACCAATGACAAGCGCCCTGTGACTCATAAATGACCACCACAACAGCAAACAAGACAGTCAGTTGCTGCTGAAGAGGACGATGGATGAATTCGGCGAAAACTCGAAATGTTTCCCAAGTTTGACGCAACAAGTATACCATAATGTTCTATCCACTTGTGAGCAAAACTTAAGAACAAAAGTGACTTTCGCATTACGCGTCACTGCCAAGGAACATAGCCCTATTAAACTCGAGTCATACATAGGAAGAACTGTTACAGTATAGTGCAGTAGGTAACTGGAAGAAATGCACAGTGAGACGAACAGAGATGACGCTTTTATTCAAACACAGTGTTTACACTGAGGTCCCCGCGCTTTATCATGGTCCCCTGGACGTTACAAAAGATGGGGCGTTGTTCTTAATACGGTGTGTGATAACGACAGACAGCAATGTTTGCTCTGCAACAGTACCCACGATCAAATGGTTCAAATGGCTCTGAGCACTATGGGACTTAACATCTGTGGTCATCAGTCCCCTAGAACTTAGAACTACTTAAACCTAACTAACCTAAGGACATCACACACATCCATGCCCGAGGCAGGATTCGAACCTGCGACCGTAGCAGTCGCGCGGTTCCGGACTGAGCGCCTATAACCGCTAGACCACCGCGGCCGGCGTTCGCACGATCATTACAAGGCTGGTATGGACTTCTTGTGGGATGGCGCTCCAGTTCTCCGCCAGCGCGGTGACAACTGCTGATGATGGATCGTGCACGTCGACCTACAAGCGCGCACAGGTTGCCCGAACTCTTACGGGAATCGTAAACTTAAGTGGGCGCGAGTAACGAGTGGATGGGCAAAATATCTGATAGGAGCATTGCGTATGTAGATTGGGGACAGCTGGGAATGTGGGTCTCACGCGAAGCGTGCAAGGGATAAGTCCCTGCAGTCGCGCTATTCATCTGTGTCCTCGCTGGCTCAGATGAACTTACAACACAGATGCGTCTGCGGAGAAAATAAATTGGTCTGGGAATGGTGCAGAATGAACCTTGCCTCTATCTGCAGGACAGCTGGACAGACAATCTCCATCACATCGGTGTTGCAACCTGATGGCACTTACTATCTAATCACGAAGAAAAATATATGGACATGGCTGACAGGACACACCTAATTCAAGCCGAAGATGCGCCATCTTATCGGGGCTACAGAGTATATCTAGCCACACAAGCACAACTGCTGACGAAAGATGACAAATACAGACAAAAGTTCGCGAACTATATACCAGCATTGAGAATAACGACACTATGAACGACAAAGACGATGAAAAAAAAAAAACGATCACGGAACGACGAAGTAGACGTATGCACTGCGTCCGACTGTTAATAACGTTGATGGCAGTGTGTTACGTTGGTTTTTTTTTTTTCACGTCCATATACTCCACTTCACAACCAGTGTGTGGCGTCCGGCAATTGGGCACTCAGTGCTAAGAGAAGACAACTGATGACATAGGAGATAACATACCAATGGGGAAAATGAAACGAGACCTAGCATATGCTTGAGGTACACCATAATAGGCAGCACTCGAGAAGACGAGCGTTGAGTGCCGTCAATAAGCCGAGATATCACACGCCAAGAATAGTGGAAACAAACAATTAAAAAAACCTTTTTTCGTACATTAAAAAAGTTAAAAAAACAAAAAGAACAAAAAAACAAGATGAAAACAAAAGTTTTACAGAGTCATCGACAGGAATGCAACCTTTCCCTTTCCTGCAGAAGTAACGCACCTTGAAATTTCCACCGCAGTGACAACAATGTTTTCTTTTTTAGATGCGGAAGAAGCACCCTTTGTATTAAACGTTCTTTTAACGGCATAGAAGCCAGGCCGAGATGGCAGAAATTGGCGAGCGTAAGGATGGGTTGAAGGGGAGGAAGAAGACCCAACAATAAAAAAAAGATGGATAGAGCGTCTGCCTTGTAAGCAGGAGATCCTTGGTTCGAGTCCCCGTTGGGGCACACATTTTCAGCCGTCCCCATCAAGGTATGTCAACAACACCTGTCGGCAGCTGAGGGATTCAATTAATTATCATTTAAGCAGAAGGAGCTGGCAGGTCAGTCCATTCGCCAAATAGCCTTTCGTTGCAACACCTTCTCCACCTTTCCTTTTCAATGCAGCCGCGCATTGTCATCCGTAACATTGAAGTCAGGCTCTAATGCACCCCTGAAAAGACGCACATGGGTAAAGAGTATTGTTTCACAACGAAGCTGACCGGTGAATGTACCGTTTCGAAGATCTGGAGCTCAGTACGCCAATGCAATATCATGCCCCCCTCACTGAGATACCTGGAATTCCAAAACGATCATGTTCGACAATGATGGACGTCCCCTCACATGTAGAAAGGTGGGAACAAGTAATTTATGTGAACATAGTCGAATATGATCGTTTATGTAATCCAGGTGTTATGTTGTGGGGTGCCATAATATTGCATGGGCCTGCTAACCACCAAACCTTTGAACATGGTACGCTCACTGGTCAACGCTAATGTGATACTGTACTCTTTCCCAGTTTGAGTCTTTTCAGGGGTGCATTCGCCCCTGAATTTATCTTGTGGACGACATCGCACGATGGCATCGAACAGCTCGGGAGGAGGAGCTTTTGGAATGAGAGGATATTTGGCAAATGCACTGGCCTGCTTATTCCCACAACTTAAATCCCATCGAGCACTTGTATGAAGTGGTGGCGAGACGTACTGTAGCACATCCACGTCCACTAAAGTCGACCCAGCAGTCATCAACCGCCCTGATGGAGACAAGGAATACGCTACCACAAGAACCCCTTACCAATCTTGTGCTCAGCATGGGAGCACGTTGCAGAGCACACTCAACTGAGAAGCATGTTCCACATTTCGGAATGTACAGGCGACCATCATAAATGACAGCGTGATTATTGTCTCTGAATAAAAGTTACATTTCTGTTGGTATCAGTGTGTATTTCTTTCAGTTACCTTTTCTACAATACTGGAGCAGTTCTTTCTTTGTATGGTCCAAGTTTTATCGACCTCTGCTACTAGACAGTGACACATCACGTGGAAATTACTTCCGCCCCTAAGTTTTGTACAGCTGTATACGTTAACTGCATGTGTAAAAGTTCCTGTAGCGAGTCTTGCTCCAACCTCGATAACCAGTCATGAACGAAAAACAATGTTATAACCCACCGTGGACACATCACAGACATCTGTGTGTCAGCTGCTGGTCAACGTTCTAGGTAGTATCGTGATGATCCATGGAACATTTTCGTTCCTAACGTTTCGTCCACAGCGGTGCTGGACACCTCCAGAGCTGCTCGTGGTTCTGTTGTCTCAGCGGAACCAGAAGCACCTCTCAAGACGTCCAGTGCATCTCTGAAGACGTCCGTACAACCCGGAAGATTTACCCCAGCAGCTACGACATCCAGTCGTGAAAACCTTTAGTGTGTGATCGATTATGTGTTATTTTCCAAGTTGGCGTGTGAACGTCATGCCGCAGGCAATTACTGTAATGAAGCATCGCACATTACACACACAAATGTCATATGCATTGCTTATTCGAGACCTCATACCACCTCAAATCTTTTTTTTCCAGCGTTAGTTACTGACATCGAAACAGTTCAGGATTCTCTATTGTGTATCGTATAATTTTGACCCTAAAGGTTGTTGTGTATGAGTGGTAAAGCCGAGATTTTAGTGTCGACCACAGAACGAGGTCTCATGCGAAAGGAGGTATCTCAAGACCCACCACAAGTAAAGACAGCAGCTGTAAAACGCAGCAACGAATCGGAGACACTCCCCCTGGTGTTTCCTTACGCCGCTGCAGCAGGAAGACATTTACGTCCGTGCGCAGTGCCACTCAGTCCACTCTATGTAATTCAGCGATCAGTTGTAATCACCTTTTTAATACGACACTATCGCCGTAGTCCAGATCCGACTGCGTGGAAATAATCTTCGTTGATACATTATGGATCGTGGGACGACGGCTGGCATGAACTTCGTGATGCAATAATTTACCAACAGCCGTATGTATTTTAGAAATTTATTTTATTTTATGAACTTCTATGTGCTACCAGTTTCGGTATTACATTGATGCCATCTTCAGGTCCCACCCGTCATAGTCGTAAAATCGCTACACACGAAAGGAACCATATAACTGGATTGCTCGTCAGGCGACACAGACTGTGTCGACTGACCACCCAGAGCTGTTGCAGGACAATTTGATTCACGGATCCAGTTATATGGTTCCTTCCGTGTATAGCGATTTTACGACTATGACGTGTGGGGCCTGAAGATGGCATCAATGTAATACCGAAACTGGTAGCACATAGAAGTTCATAAAATAAAATAAATTTCTAAAATACATACGGCTGTTGGTAAATTATTGCATCAATAAATGCGTGGAAATGGGTTATTCTGAACTTCTTATTAGTTACAGACTCTGGTGTGAAACTGTCCTTCTGTAATATTGTGCCAATGTTATAAGTGTCCGGTAGCAGCATCAGTTTCTTGTCATCTGTGTGAATACTGCTTGTTTCAGAAGTGTTAACTATGTTCAAGTTTTAATAAATTACTAGCAATCTGTGTGTATGTGTGTGTGTTTGTGTGTGTGTGTTATAGTATCTGCTCGACCTCTGCCTGAAGCAGACTTGCTACAATACGCCACAGAGGTAAGAGGAGCGTTCAATAAGTAATGCAACATATATTTTTCTCGGTCAATGTCGGTTGAAAATATGAGGAATTTGGTGTGCAATATCTTGGAATACTCCCATTGGCTTCTGTAACGGAGGCCCATTCCTAGCTGAGAGCTGTCACCGAGTTTCTTTTGTCGGAAAACCAGAGCATGGCAAATATTCACAGCCGCTTGCACTATGTCTACGGAGACCTGGAAATGGAAAAAAAGCACTTAAAAAAGGAATATGCCCTCATTTGATTGTATATTTCTTGTGTACAATCTAGACTTCGGCTTTTACGCCATTATCGAGCATAATATTCTTAGACCATTAACATCATTTTGTTGTGTAGCGCGCAGGATAACAAGTACACAGTTCAACGCATTTGCACGTTGAGTCGTTGAGGCGAAGCGTCTGTCATCGTCGCAACAAGATCGCGCAAACCTGTCAGATCACCCGCGTGCCGGCTGGGTGCACAAAACTATGACTTCTGCAATGTTGGAACGTGCGGACACTCTCATTCGAGGTTGATAGAGATATCACAATCAAATACCTCACTGCACAGATGGGCGTCTGTTCGTAGTGCTGACGCACTCATCCACCAGTTCAGAAGCTTAAAGCTGTGCGCCCTCTGGCTTCCCCGCCACCTAACAAAAGATCAGAAAAAGCACCGAAGAAACATCTGCACTGAGTTGATAGCGCGCTACGAGGCTGATAATGACAATTTCTTGAACATCGTCACTTAATGCCTTCTCTGCGCGATAACAATGGAGATACTATCGAAGACAGTGCTGCCAAAGCAGAGTTACTAAACACAGCCTTCCGAAATGCCTTCACAAAAGAAGACGAAGTAAATATTCCAGAATTCGAATCGAAAACAGCTGCCAACACGAGTAACGTAGAAGTAAATATCCTCGGAGTAGTGAAGCAACTCAATAAAAGCAAGTCTTCTGGTCCAGACTGTATATTAATTCCTTTCGGAGTATGCTATTGCATTAGCTCAATACTTAACAATCATATACAACCGTTCGCTCGACGAAAGATCCGTACCCAAAGACTGGAAAGTTGCACAGGTCACACCAATATTCAAGAAAGGTAGTAGGAGTAATCCACTAAATTACAGGTCCATATCGTTAACGTCGATATGCAGCAGGATTTTAGAACATATATTGTGTTCGAACATTATGAATTACCTCGAACGAAACGGTCTATTGACACACAGTCAACATGGGTTTAGAAAATATCGTTCTTGTGAAACACTACTAGCTCTTTATTCACATGAAGTAATGAGTGCTATTGACAAGGGATTTCAGATCGATTCCGTATTCCTGGATTTCCGGAATGCTTTTGACACTGTACCACACAAGCGGCTCGTAAATTGCGTGCTTATGGTATATCGTCTCAGTTATGTGACTGGATTTGCGATTTCATGTCAGAGAGGCCACAGTTCGTAGTAATTGAAAGAAAGTCATCGATTAAAACAGAAGTGATTTCAGGCGTTGGCCAGGGTAGTGTTATAGGCCCTTTGCTGTTCCTTATCTATATAAACGATTTCGGAGACAATCTGACCAGCCGTCTTCGGTTGTTTGCAGATGACGCTGTCGTTTATCGGCTAATAAACTCATCAGAAGATCAAAAATAAATTGCAAAACGATTTAGAAGAAATATCTGAATGGTGCGAAAAGTGGCAGTTGACCCTAAATAACGAAAGGTGTGAGGTCATCCACAAGAGTACTAAAAGGAACGGCCGGCCGGAGTGGCCGTGCGGTTCTAGGCGCTACAGTCTGGAGCCGAGCGACCGCTACGGTCGCAGGTTCGAATGCTGCCTCGGGCATGGATGTGTTTGATGTCCTAAGGTTAGTTAGGTTTAATTAGTTCTAAGTTGTAGGCGACTGATGTCCTGAGAAGTTAAGTCGCATAGTGCTCAGAGCCATTTGAGCCACTGAAAGGAACTCGTTAAACTTCGGTTACACGATAAATCAGTCTAATCTAAAAGCCGTAAATTCAACTAAATAGCTACGAATTACAATTACGAACAACTTAAATTGGAAAGAACTCATAAAAAATGTTGTGGGGGAGGCTAACCAAAGGCTGCGTTTTATTGGCAAGACACTTAGAAAATGTAACAGACCTACTAAGGAGGCTACCTACACTATGCTTGTCCGTCCTCTTTTAGAATACTGCTGCACGGTGTGGGTTCCTTACCAGGTAGGACTGACGGAGTATATCGAAAAAATTCAAAGAAAGGTAGCGCGTTTTGTATTATCGCGAAATATGGGAGAGAGTGTCACAGAAATGATACAGGATTTGGGCTGGAAATCATTAAAAGAAAGGCGACGGAATCTTCTCACCAAATTCCAATCTCCAGCTTTCTCCTCCGAATGCGAAAATATTTTGTTGCCACCGACCTACATAGGGCGGAACGATCACCACGATAAAATAAGGGAAATCAAAGCTCGTACGGAAAGATATAGGTGTTCATTCTTTCCGTGCGCTATACGAGATTGGAATAATAGAGAATTGTGAAGCTGGTTCGAAGAGCCCTCTGCCAGGCACTTAAATGTGATTTGCAGAGTTGGTTCAAATGGCTCTGAGCACTATGGGACTTAACATCTGAGGTCATCAGTCCCCTAGAACTCAGAGCTACTTAAACCTAACCAACCTAAGGACATCACACACATCCATGCCCGAGGCAGGATTCGAACCTGCGACCGCAGCGGTCGCGCGGTTCCAGACTGAAGCGCCTAGAACCGCTCGGCCACACCGGCCGGCGATTTGCAGAGTATCCATGTAGATGTAGACATGTAGATGTAGATTAATTGGACTATTCCCCCTCATCCACCCTACAGTCCGGATTTCGCACCTTCCGACTTCCGTCCGTTTGGCCCAATGAAGGATACACTCCGCGGGAGAGTCCGCAGCTCGTGGTCGTGCGGTAGCGTTCTCGCTTCCCGCGCCCGGGTTCCCGGGTTCGATTCTCAGCGGGGTCAGGGATTTTCTCTGCCTCGTGATGACTGGGTGTTGTGTGATGTCCTTAGGTTAGTTAGGTTTAAGTAGTTCTAAGTTCTAGGGGACTGATGACCATAGATGTTAAGTCCCATAGTGCTCAGAGCCATTTGAGCCATTTGAACTCCGCGGGAGGCAGTATGTGCCTGACGGCCAGGTTACTGATGCAGCAAGATGTCAGCTCCGACGGGGACCAGCAGAGTGGTATCATGCGGGCAGACAGACCTTACTAATAAAGTGGCATAAGGTCGTGCCATTGAATGGAGATTATGTTGAAAAATAGGTGGTGGTGGTTAGTGTTTAACGTCCCGTCGACTACGAGGTCATTAGAGACGGAGCGCAAGCTCGGTTTAGGGAAGGATTGGGAAGGAAATCGGCCGTGCCCTTTCAAAGGAACCATCCCGGCATTTGCCTGAAACGATTTAGGGAAATCACGGAAAACCTAAATCAGGATGGCTGGAGACGGGATTGAACCGTCGTCCTCCCGAATGCGATGAAAAATAGGGTTTTGTAGCCAAAAGAGTAGGGTATAATATGGTGTGTTAAAAACGTCGTGTGACTAGGGCCTCCCGTCGGGTAGACCGTCCGCTCCCGGGTTCGATTCCCGGCGGGGTCAGGGATTTTCTCTGCCTCGTGATGACTGGTTGTTGTGTGATGTCCTTAGGTTAGTTAGGTTTAAGTAGTTCTAAGTTCTAGGGGACTGATGACCATAGATGTTAAGTCCCATAGTGCTCAGAGCCATTTGAACCATTTGAACTCCGCGGGAGGCAGTATGTGCCTGACGGCCAGGTTACTGATGCAGCAAGATGTCAGCTCCGACGGGGACCAGCAGAGTGGTATCATGCGGGCAGACAGACCTTACTAATAAAGTGGCATAAGGTCGTGCCATTGAATGGAGATTATGTTGAAAAATAGGGTTTTGCAGCCAAAAGAGTAGGGTATAATATGGTGTGTTAAAAACGTCGTGTGACTAGGGCCTCCCGTCGGGTAGACCGTCCGCCTGGTGCCACTTCGGCGACTTCTGCTTCGTTGGGGATAAAAGGGTGATGATTGGGACAACACAACACCCAGTCCCTGAGCGGTGAAAATCTCCAACGCGGTCGGGAATCGAACCCGGGCCCTTAGGATTGACAGGCTGTCGCGCTGACCACTCAACTACCGTGCGCGGACATATGGTGTATTGTAATCCTGAATAAAACGAACCTGCTTTCAGAAAATAAATGTATTGCATTATTTATTGAACGACCCTCGTATTATAATTGCTGGAAGTATCCTTGCAGATTGGGTTCGTGTCTAGCGAACGTCTTAGAAGATGAAGATGACTTAGTCTTCATAAGTGTTTCTATGGTACCCTGTATCAAGTATTACTTGCGATGCGCCGCCAACTACCCGCTGCAGTTCAGAGGCTCTCCTCCTTGGACGCTCGCGTGTGAAATGTCTATTCATTGCCGAAATTTCGTCACTTCCGCAGCGTTTTCTGCATGCAGCACGCTCCCGGTAGCTGTAGCGAAATCTACCTTATTCAGACGATATTTCGTGCAGGGTTTTCTTCACCGCTAACAACAGAGACTAGAGGTCATGCCACCGAGGCGGAAGTTCACACGTCCCATATATTTTCGCCGCACTTGCCGAAAATTAGATTTAGCTGGCGCTTCTTAACTTTTGTGCCACCACTTTGTACGGCCGGAATTTACGGCGCTGTTTTTCGCGCGGCAGCGTTAATGCACAGGGCACGTTAGGCGCCCGTTTTCCTCCGGCCTGCAAATCAACCTCAGTTAAACTCGTCAGCGGCACTCTGCTCGCGATGCACATTACTGGCGCTGAAAGTAATTCTCCCAAGAAAAACTGGAGGAGCTTACGTCATCTCCACCAACTTGGCCATTAGCTAGTCTGGAGCGCCGAAAACTGTGAGGACACTTCCTGCAATTATAATATCTCGGTTGTAGTACTCTCACACAGCCACGCCATAACGTGCAAAGCAGTTAAAAGCTTTCCTGGCTTAGCTCTTCCGTGGTTTCATCAAAACATTACAGGTTGGAATGGTTGATTCATCGATGTCAAGACTAATTTCCTTAGTAATCCTTGTTCATCCGAATTCGGTGCACGCTTTGAAGTCCATGATCTCGAAGAGACCTTCGCATCGATTCATATTCGAAAAGAGAGCGATTCAGATACAGGTAAATTCCACCTCCCTCTTTGAGGTCTGTCTATTCTGCACCTTGCGTATGACGTTTCCTTATAAAAGTCCGAACAGGCCTCGAAAGGTTCAACGGTACCGATCGACTGCCGTGTCATCCTCAGTCGATAGGCGTCCATGGATGTGGATAAGGAGGGGCATTGGTCAAAAAATGGTTCAAATGGCTCTGAGCACTATGGGACTTAACTTCTGAGGCCATCAGTCCCCTAGAACTTAGAACTACTTAAACCTAACTAACCTAAGGACAGCACACACATCCATGCCCGAGGCAGGATTCGAACCTGCGACCGTAGCGGTCGTGCGGTTCCGGACTGTAGCGCCTCGAACCGCACGGCCACTGCGGCCGGTCATTGGTCACCTCGCAGCTCTCCCGGGCGATGCCATTTTTGGTGACCGATGACTCTACTTCTCAGTCAAGTAGTTCCTCAGTTTGTATCACAAGGCCTAAGTGCAACCTGCTTGCCAACAGCGCTCAGCAAACCGTCTTCACCCACACAGGTGCTAGCCAAGTTCGACAGCGCTTAACTTCGTGAACTGATAGGAATCGGCATTACCAATGCACCAAGACCGTTGGCTTTCCTTACAGAAAGTGGTTATAAACTAACTTCCGCATCTGGGCCAGTATAGACGGAAAATTATTTAGCGTCTGGGTACTCAACTTTATATGAATGATGTTCATACCGTGAGCAGTAAAATTTGTGTTGTTTGTAGTGGTAGTGTCACGTCTTGCCGGTAGGCGCCAGTACTGGTGCAGCGACGTAGGAGGAACTCAGACTCCAAGGACCAAGGACATTACTGTGGCCTGCTTCGCCAACATGTGATCCTTGCTCTCCGGGAGGGAGGTGCTTTGACCCAATTGTTTTGATGCACGATGGAACTCCACCTCACGCCGGTCGTGAGGTCACTCGGTTACTCTGCAGCACAGTTGGAGAAAACCAATCGTACAACTGCGTGACCACCAAGGTTACCAGATATGAACACGTGTGCTTTCTGCCAGTGGGGTTACTTGAAGGTCAGAGTTTATCAACGGAACGCTGTTTGGGGTTGAAGATGATCATATCGAGGGAGGTACCCAACACACCACCTGAGACGTTTCGGGCAGCAGTGGAGCAATCTCCAGTGCGATTCCAGGCTGTCGTCGATGCAGATGATCGTCATACTGAGCAACTTTTGTAAGCTGGAACGTAAATATGGTACGCAGTTAACAAAGTTTAGGTTCGAATATTAAAGTTAAAATGTGTTTCTTTCAATGGTTTATTCCTTATTTCTGTTCTGCATGTCGTTACAAATGTTGCCACAAAGTTTCATTCTACTACGATCACTCGTTTTTCATGACGGCTCTCTCACCTTGCGCAAGTTTAATTATGACCACCCTGTACTTCATTTTCGTTGTATTGTTAGCGATTTGGTTTTAGCTGTAGATTCCAATTCCGCCCAATTAGATTCAAACTTTCAGTGGTTTCCCTAACTCATTACCATGAGTAATGCCTTGAGTGGCAAGCAAACGACTGTTCAAGATGTTCTGTAGAATGTATGAGTCTGTACACACAAGATTTTCGGAAAAATATCATCTACACAATCCGGAAGACGAGTGGGCAGATATAAGGGGTAGTCAAATGAAAAAGAGACAGATGGCAAAAATTAAATAAACTATTATTTCAAAAGTAATCTGTTAATACCCTTGTCCCATTATCAGACAAGACGGCCAATGCTTTCATGGAAAATGTTCCCATGAAGCTAAGGCTGTTTCCAGTACACTGGAAGTTTCGTTGGGAAGACCTTACACATCCTCCATAAATTCCCGATGTCGCGCTATGCGGTTTCCGTATTTTTGGAGCCCGGAAGTAAGACATTCGCATTCGTCGATTTGCCTGAATGCAATCAAGGTTCCCCAGGCAAATGGTTCAAATGGCTCTGAGCACTATGCGACTTAACTTCTCAGGTCATCAGTCGCCTACAACTTAGAACTAATTAAACCTAACTAACCTAAGGACATCACACACATCCATGCCTCAGGCAGGATTCGAACCTGCAACCTGAGCGGTCGCTCGGCTCCAGACGGTAGCGCCTAGAACCGCACGGCCACTCCGGCCGGCTTCCCCAGGCAACCAAAAACATTTTTCCGTGAAGTCTTGTCTCACAGTGTGATAAATATGTTAACAGCTGTGATCATTACTTTTGAAAGAATAAACAGTTAACTTACCTTTTTCCATCTTCCTCTTTTTTATTTGGCTGTCCTTACAAGCACGAGAACTATCGCCCACTTAGCTTAACAGTTCACTCATCCAAGCTGCTGACAAAAATAAAATAAAGAAGAATTGAAGAGAAAATTGAGGATCTATTAGATGAAGATAGTTTGGCTTCAGAAACAGTGAAGGCACTAGAGAGGCAGTTCTGACCTTGCAGTAGATAACGTAAACAAGGTGGAAGAAAAATCAAGACATGCTCGTAGGATTTGTGGACTCAGAAAAAGCATTATGCAGTGTAAATGATACAAGATATTCAAACTGCTGATAAAAATGGAAGGAAGCTATAGGAAAGAATGGGCAGTATACAATCTGTACAAGAAACTGGAGGAACAATTAGAAGACTAAGAAAGAAGTGCTCGTATTAAAACGGGCCTAAAACATGGATGCAGTTTTTCGCCTACTGTTCAGTCTATGCATTGATGAAACAATGACGGAAATAAAACAGATATTCAAGAGTAGTATTAAAATACACCGAAAAATGATAGCAGTGATAAGATTCGCTAATGACATTGCTATCCTTTTGAAAGTGAAGGAGAATTACAGTTCAATGGAATGAACAGACTAATCAGTACAAAGTATGAACTGAGAATAAACCGAATAAAGACGGAAGTAACGAGAAGTAACGAAAGTAAGATCAGCGACAAACTTGACATCTAAATTGGTGTTCACGAAGTAGAGGTGATTCTTTGCTGTATCCTTTAGGAAAGAGGTAACTGGAAAACGTTGACAAGAAACCGGGGAAGAGTGATAGGACGTGTGTAATGGGATAATTACAATGTTCTTGATGAAGCTGTAGACGGTAAGTGTAGTGGACTGTTAAGGCAGCCAGTCCACAGTGAAGTAGCTGAAAGGGCACGCGTCAACTCACGCCGTCTGGCGTTAAGTCTGGAACAGGATACGTGATGAATGTGATAAAGAAAAGAACGTAGCTACTAGAACACTTAACTTTTATATCGTCCTTTGGTATACAGCATTCTTGATGATACAAGTGAGATTCAGTAGATACATAAAGGTACTTATGGCGCCTTGCTAGGTCGTAGCCATTAACTTAGCTGAAGGCTATTCTAACTGTCTCTCGGCAAATGAGAGAAAGGCTTCGTCAGTGTAGTCGCTAGCAACGTCGTCGTACAACTGGGGCGAGTGCTAGTCCGTCTCTCGAGACCTGCCTTGTGGTGGCGCTCGGTCTGCGATCCTGACAGTGGCGACACGCGGGTCCGACATGTACTAATGGACCGCGGCCGATTTAATCTACCACCTAGCAAGTGTGGTGTCTGGTGGTGACACCACATTCCTCCCCCGCAAATCGGCGAACGGTCGTGTGATAAGGCTTCCGCCCGCCGTGGGGAGGACCCCATGTTGACGTATGCGATGAGGTGGGGAGCCTAACAACAGGCGAGGCTGTGCCACCCGCACCCTGCCATTCGGTCCGAGGGGAGCTAGGAAACGCCTGAAAACCTAGTCCAGGGTGCACGTCAACATGCGGTGTATGCGCCCGTAATGAGACAGGAGGGGCCGAAGGGTCGACCTCCATTGCGTCGGGGGATCCGACGCGCGAAGGCGACATCCGGTCCGGAGCGGGCAAGAGTTCCATGGCGGAGGACAGCTGGTCACGGGAAGCGATCGGCGGCGCGTGACCCAGGGAGGCGCTGGACGGCTGCAGCGAAGCGTCCACTGCGGGCGGCGCCGGCGGCGGCTGCGGCGGCTGCGGCGGCTGCGGCGGCTGCGGCGGCGGCGCGACGCCATGAGGCAAAATGGAAGGCATCGTCGGCAACACCTGGGGATGAGGCGAGCCAGTAGATGCGTCCCCAGGGCGCCGACCGGACGGCACCGTCGCTGAAAGCAGACGGGGAGCGGCAGAACCCGTACGACGACAGAGGCGCAGCTGATTGAGATGCCGACGCACCTCACCAGAGGCCCCCAAAACCAAATACATAGCGCGGCCGAGGCAGCGAAGAATGCGCTCTGCGAGCCAACGCCGTGAACCTCGATAGTTGCGATAGAAGACAACGTCGTCAGGAGCAAAAGCAGGAGTCTGCCGCTGCACAGGAACCTGATGCGGCGGATGCAGCAAAGACATCAAGGTTCGATGAGGTCGACTGTGGAGCAACTCAGCCGGCGAGCGACCATCGCGGGGCTGAGAGCGATACGAAGACAAAAAGAGCAATAACGCGTCCTCCCGAGAATGCGACTCTTTCAATTTCAACATCTGTGACTTGAAAGTCCGGACCAATCGTTCAGCGGCACCATTTGACTGTGGCGAAAACGGCGCGGATGTCAGATGTTGAATACCATTGGCCTTGCAGAATGACTGAAATTCTGCGGACTTGAATTGTGGGCCATTGTCGGAAACAATAGTCTGCGGAAGACCTTCAATGCAAAAAATAGCAGACAATGCTTGGACGGTGGCAGCAGACGTTGTGGAAGACATCCGGACAACAAATGGAAAATTACTGAAGGAATCGACAACAACCAACCATCGAGCATTCCAGAATGGACCAGCAAAATCGATATGTAAGCGTTGCCAAGGGGAAGTGGCGTGCGGCCATGCAAAGAATTTCCGCGGCGGTGCGGATTGTTGTTCGGCACACGCCATGCAAGAAGAGCACACATTCGTAATCGCAGCATCGACTCCGAACCAAGTACAGTGCTGACGAGCAAGTTGTTTTGTGCGCACTATACCCCAATGTCCCTGGTGAAGAAGCCGTAAGACAGAGGACTGTAACGAACGTGGGACCACGACTCTGGACTGATCATTATCAGAACGCAACAACAAAACACCACGTCATACAAAAAGTCTCTCCTTGTGAGCAAAAAATCGGCGAACCAACGGATCCTCGATCCGCGACTTTGACAAGGGCCATTGCGTAGCAACAAAACGCAAAACAGTAGCAAGGGCAGGGTCAGCAGCTGTGGCTGTAGCTACACGACGAAAATCAATCGGAAACGAGTCGACCACATCATCGGTTTCCGAATCAATGAACATACAAGCAAGTTCGGAAGAATCGAATGCTTTACCCTCAACAACAGGCAAATGGGACAACGCATCAGCGCTTCCGTGCTTAGCAGTGGACCGATACAAGATATCGCAGCGGTCGGCGACCTCAGAACGCAATGCGTGGGGAACATTGCGCGCTCTGAAAAATTTCGGTTGCGCGTTGACTTTCAGTTCCAAACGTGCTTCATAGTTCGTAGCGCAACCAAGGCCCGGTGCAAAAATGTCTGCAAATTCGTCACATAGACTAGAAACACTGGCTGAAGGCACAGTCTGATTCACTGATAGGACCTGATTGACTATAGACATGTTAAACAACTGAAATAAATCTAACCCAAGCAAGTTCACTGCAGTAGAAGAACGAAGAACGTAAAATGACACAAGTTTCGTTTGTTCCTTGTATGTAGCAAGAAGAGTGCACTGTCCTAACACAGGGATAGCTTGTCCGGAATAACTCTTGAGCTGAACATTTGCGGCACGCAACGGAGGTGCGCCCAGTTGTTTGTACATGGCGTGATTGAGCAATGAAACTGCAGCTCCGGTATCGAGCTGGAACGGTATCACTTGTCCGGCAAAGTCCAAATCTACAAAAAGTTTATGGTCCTGCTGACGACAAGAGCGACTGTTTTGTGCAACTTGAACAGACACTGGTACAGAATCACGTGCGACGTGACGGGACTTCCGTCGACGTCGACGCACACTTTTTGTGGGACGAACACAGTCACTGTTAGCGAGAGGAACACTGGACGGGGTGGAATTAACTACATGAATGTCCATGGGCGAAGGTTCACGAGCCTAACTGTCCGTGGTTCTATTCCGGCGCGAAGCAAAGGGCCGGGAATGGTTGTGAATGTCCGATCGAAGCTTTTTCTGGCAAACACTTTGAACATGGCCTTTCTTATTACAGAAAAAGCAAATAGCTTGGCGTGACGGGCATTTCTCACGTGAATGTCTAGTTGCACACCGCGGGCAAGACTTCAGCACTGCATGTGCTTGCTTACGCGGCACACGTGTTTGCGAGCTAGGCCGCAGCAGCGCGGACGTGCGCGAGGGCAGGTTAGCGTTCCGTGCAGCGGGCCCGGCGGGCCGGTTAATGTGACACACGGCTGGTGAAGTTGCAAATGATTCCTGAGGAAAGTCAAGTGTGTCTTGCCTATCCAATATGTCTATCACTTGTTGAAGGGAGGGATTAACTAGTTTTAAAATCTGTTCCCTTATACGAACATCAGAAACGTTCTGTGCAATTGCATCATGCACCATAGTATCTGAATACGGGAGTCCACAGTCACATTCAAACGCACAATCCCTAGTAAGTCCTTGCAAAGTTGCAACCCACTCCCTATTAGTCTGACCGGCCGTACGTTTTGTACGAAAGAATGTATACCTTTTTGCAACGACATTTACTGTTTCTTTGAAATAGGCATCTAAAGCAGACAAAATTTCTTCGTATGACAGAGTTGCTACGTCGCGTTGGGGAAACAATTTCACTATCACATGGTAGGTGGACACACCTACACACGAAAGCAAAAACGGCTGCCGCTCATTACCTTGAATTCTGTAGGCGGCGAGATGAAATCCAAATTGTCGGGACCATTCTGCCCACTTGTCAATAGCTGCATCAGAGCTACGAAACGAAGGTGCAACGGCATGTTGTGGCTGTGGTAGCCGTGAAGCGGCGGCGGCTGCATCGCTTTGCAGCGCACGTTGACCCTGGACGAGCTGTCCAAGGGCATCCAATAAGGCCTGCGTCTGCAGATTCTGCAAGCGATAAAATTCGGACAGTACATCTGGAGAATGTGGCGAAGCCATGACACAAGTAAATGTAAGCAATGAGAAAGAACAAGATCCTGATTAATCCGCGTCGCCAATGTAGTGGACTGTTAAGGCAGCCAGTCCACAGTGAAGTAGCTGAAAGGGCACGCGTCAACTCACGCCGTCTGGCGTTAAGTCTGGAACAGGATACGTGATGAATGTGATAAAGAAAAGAACGTAGCTACTAGAACACTTAACTTTTATATCGTCCTTTGGTATACAGCATTCTTGATGATACAAGTGAGACTCAGTAGATACATGAAGGTACTTATGGCGCCTTGCTAGGTCGTAGCCAATAACTTAGCTGAAGGCTATTCTAACTGTCTCTCGGCAAATGAGAGAAAGGCTTCGTCAGTGTAGTCGCTAGCAACGTCGTCGTACAACTGGGGCGAGTGCTAGTCCGTCTCTCGAGACCTGCCTTGTGGTGGCGCTCGGTCTGCGATCCTGACAGTGGCGACACGCGGGTCCGACATGTACTAATGGACCGCGGCCGATTTAATCTACCACCTAGCAAGTGTGGTGTCTGGCGGTGACACCACAGTAAGGACTGTTGGGGAATACAGAGACTACACTACTGGCCATTAAAATTGCTACACCACGAAGATGACGTGCTACAGACGAAAAATTTAACCGACCGGAAGAAGATGCTGTGATATGCAAATGATTAGCTTTTCAGAGCATTCACATAAGGTTGGCGCCGGTGGGGACACCCACAATGTGCTGACGTGAGGAAACTTTCCAACCGATTTCTCATACACAAACAGCAGTTGACCGTCGTTGCCTGGTGAAACGTTGTTGTGATGCCTCGTGTAAGAAGGAGAAATGCGTACCATCACGTTTCCGACTTTGATAAAGGTCGGGTTGTAGCCTTTCGCGATTGCGGTTAATCGTATCGCGACGTTGCTGCTCGAGTTGGTCGAGATCCAATGACTGTTAGCAGAATATGGAATCGATGGGTTGATGGGTTCAGAAGTGTAATACGGAACGCCGTGCTGGATCCCAACGGCCTCGTATCACTAGCAGTCGAGATGACGGGCATCTTATCCGCGTGACTGTAACGGATCGTGCAGCCACGTCCGGATCCCTGACTCAACAGATGGGTACGTTTGCAAGACAACAACCATGTGCACAAACAGTTAGACGACGTTTGCAGCAACATGGACTATCAGCTCGGAGACCATGGGTGCGGTTACCCTTGACGCTGCATCACAGACAGGAGCGCCTGCGATGGTGTACTCAACGACGAACCTGGGTGCACGAATGGCAAAACATTTTTTCGGATGAATCCAGGTTCTGTTTCCAGCATCATGATGGTCGCATCCGTGTTTGGCGTCATCGCGGTGAACACACATTGGAAGCGTGTATTTGTCATCGCCATACTGGCGTATCACCGGGCGTGATGATATGGGGACCCGTTGGTTACGCATCTCGGTCACCTCTTGTTCACATTGACAGCACTTTGAACAGTGGACGTTACATTTAAGATGTGTTACGACCCGTGGCTCTATCCTTCATTCGATCCCTGCGAAACCCTACATTTCAGCAGGATAATGCACGACCGCACGTTGCAGGTCCTGTACGGGCCTTTCTGGATACAGAAAATGAGCGACTGCTGGCCTGGCCAGTACATTCTCCAGATCTTTCACCAATTAAAAACGTCTGGTCAATGGAGGCCGAGGAAATGGCTCGTCACAATACGCTGTCACTACTCTTGATGAACTGTGCTATCGTGTTGAAGCTGCATGGGCAGCTGTACCTGTACACGCCTTCCAAGCTGTTTGACTCAATGCCCAGGCGTATCAAGGCCGTTATTACGGCCAGAGGTGGTTGTTCTGGGTACTGATTTCTCAGGATCTATGCACCCAAATTGCGAGAAAATGTAATCATATGTCAGTTCTAGTATAATATATTTGTTTAATGAATACCCGGTTATCATCTGCATTTCTTCTTGGTGTAGCAATTTTAATGGCCAGTAGTTTAGAATTGTTGTTGTTGTCGTGGTCTTCAGTCCTGAGACTGGTTGATGCAACTCTCCATGCGACACTATCCTGTGCAAGCTTCTTCATCTCCCAGTACCTACTGCAACCTACATCCTTCTGAATCTGCTTAGTGTATTCATCTCTTGGTCTCCCTCTACGATTTTTACCCTCCATGCTGCTCTCCAATGCTAAATTTGTGATCCCTTGATGCCTCAGAACATGTCCTACCAACCGATCCCTTCTTCTAGTCAAGTTGTGCCACAAACTCCTCTTCTCCCCAATTCTATTCAATACTTCATCATTAGTTATGTGATCTACCCATCTAATCTTCAGCATTATTCTGTAGCACCACATTTCTAAAGCTTCTATTCTCTTCTTGGCCAAACTATTTATCGTCCATGTTTCACTTCCATACATGGCTACACTCCATACAAATACTTTCAGAAACGACTTCCTGACACTTCAGTCTGTACTCGATATTAACAAATTTCTCTTCTTCAGGAACGCTTTCCTTGCCATTGCCAGTCTACATTTTTTTCTCTACTTCGACCATCATCAGTTATTTTGCTCCCCAAATAGCAAAACTCCTTTACTACTTTAAGTGTCTCATTTCCTAATCTAATTTCCTCAGCATCACCCGACTTAATTCGACTACATTCCATTATCCTCGTTCTGCTTTTGTTGATGTCCATCTTATATCCTCCTTTCAAGACACCGTCCATTCCGTTCAACTGCTCTTCCAAGTCCTTTGCTATCTCTGATAGAATTACAATGTCATCAACGAACCTCAAAGTTTTTATTTCTTCTCCATGGATTTTAATACCTACTCCGAATTTTTCTTTTGTTTTCTTTACTGCTTGCTCAATATACAGATTGAATAACATCGCCGGCCGGTGTGGTCCAGCGGTTCTAGGCGCTTCAGTTCGGAACCGTGCGACTGCTACGGTTGCAGGTTCGAATCCTGCCTCGGGCATCGATGTGTGTGATGTCCTTAGGTTACTTAGGTTTAAGTAGTTCTAAGTTCTAGGGGACTAATGACCTCAGATGTTAAGTCCCATAGTGCTCAGAGCCATTTGAACCATTTTTTGAATTACATCGGGGAGAGGCTACAACCCTGTCTCACTCCCTTCCCAACCACTGCTTCCCTTTCATGCCCCTCAACTCTTATAACTGCCATCTGATTTCTGTACAAATTGTAAATAGCCTTTCGCTCCCTGTATTTTACCCCTGCCACCTTTAGAATTTGAAAGAGAATATTCCAGTCAACATTGTCAAAAGCTTTCTCTAAGTCTACAAATGCTTGAAACGTAGGTTTGCCTTTCCTTAATCTTTCTTCTAAGATAAGTCGTAAGGTCAGTATTGCCTCACGTGTTCCAATATTTCTACGGAATCCAAACTGATCTTCCCCGAGGTCGGCTTCTACCAGTTTTTCCATTCGTCTGTAAAGAATTCGTGTTAGTATTTTGCAGCTGTGACTTATTAAACTGATAGTTCGGTAAGTTTCACATCGGTCAACACCTGCTTTCTTTGGGATTGGAATTATTATATTCTTCTTGAAGTCTGAGGGTATTTCGCCTGTCTCATACATCTTGCTCACCAGATGGTAGAGTTTTGTCAGGACCGGCTCTCCAAAGGCCATCAGTAGTTCTAATGGAATGTTGTCTACTCCCGGGGCCTTGTTTCGACTCAGGTCTTTCAGTGCTCTGTCAAATTCTTCACGCAGTATCGTATCTCCCATTTCATCTTCATCTACATCCTCTTCCATTTCCATAATATTGTCCTCAAGTACATCGCCCTTGTATAGACCCTCTATATATTCCTTCCACCTTTCTGCTTTCCTTCCTTTGCTTAGAACTGGGTTTTCATCTGAGCTCTTGATATTCATACAAGTGGTTCTCTTTTCTCCAAAGGTCTCTTTAATTTTCCTGTATGCAGTATCTATATTACCCCTTGTGAGATAAGCCTCTACATCCTTACATTTGTCCTCTAGGCATCCCTGCTTAGCCATTTTGCACTTCCTGTCGATCTCATTTTTGAGACGTTTGTATTCCTTTTTGCCTGCTTCATTTACTGCATTTTTATATTTTCTCCTTTCATCAATTAAATTCAATATTTCTTCTGTTACCCAAGGATTCCTACTAGCCCTCGTCTTTTTACCTACTTGATCCTCTGCTGCCTTCACTACTTCATCCCTCAGAGCTACGCATTCTTCTTCTACTGTACTTCTTTCCCCCATTCCTGTCAATTGTTTCCTTATGCTCTCCCTGAAACTCTGTACCACCTCTGGTTTAGTCAGTTTATCGGGGCCCCATCTCCTTAAATTCCCACCTTTTTGCAGTTTCTTCAGTTTTAACCTACAGTTCATAACCAATAGATTGTGGTCAGAGTCCACATCTGCCCCTGGAAATGTCTTACAATTTAAAACCTGGTTCCTAAATCTCTGTCTTACCATTATATAATCTATCTGATACCTTCTAGTATCTCCAGGGTTTTTCCATGTATACAACCTTCTTTCATGATTCTTGAACCAAGTGTTAGCAATGATTAAGTTATGCTCTGTGCAAAACTCCACCAGGCGGCTTCCTCTTTCATTTCTCAGCCCCAATCCATATTCACCTACTATGTTTCCTTCTCTCCCTTTTCCTACTCTCGAATTCCAGTCACCCACGACTATTAAATTTTCGTCTCCCTTCACTACCTGAATAATTTCTTTTATCTCATCATAGATTTCATCAATTTCTTCATCATCTGCAGAGCTAGTTGGCATACAAACTTGTACCACTGTAGTAGGCGTGGGCTTTGTGTCTATCTTGGCCACAATAATGCGTTCACTATGCTGTTTGTAGTAGCTTACCCGCACTCCTATTTTCTTATTCATTATTAAACCTACTCCTGCATTACCCCTATTTGATTTTGTATTTATAACCCTGTAATCACCTGACCAAAAGTCTTGTTCCTCCTGCCACCGAACTTCACTAATTCCCACTATATCTAACTTTAACCTATCCATTTCCCTTTTTAAATTTTCTAACCTACCTGCCCGAGTAAGGGATCTGACATTCCACACTCCGATCCGTAGAACGCCAGTTTTCTTTCTCCTGATACCGACGTCCTCTTGAGTAGTCCCCGCCCGGAGATCCGAATGGGGGACTATTTTACCTCCGGAATATTTTACCCAAGAGGACGCCATCATCATTTAACCATACAGTAAAGCTGCATGCCCTCGGGAAAAATTACGGCCGTAGTTTCCCCTTGCTTTCAGCCGTTCGCAGTACCAGCACAGCAAGGCCGTTTTGGTTAGTGTTACAAGGCCAGATCAGTCAATCATCCAGACTGTTGCCCCTGCAACTACTGAAAAGGCTGCTGCCCCTCTTCAGGAACCACACGTTTGTCTGGCCTCTCAACAGATACCCCTCCGTTGTGGTTGCACCTACGGTACGGCTATCTGTATTGTTGAGGCACGCAAGCCTCCCCACCAACGGCATGGTCCATGGTTCATGGGGGGAGGAGTGTAGAATATGCCCAATGAATAATTAAGTGCTACTCCGTGATGGAAAGACTGGCACAGGGGAAAAATTCGTGGAGGGCTGCATCAAACCACTCAGGAAGCTAATGACTCAAAAAAACACAAATAATATGGTTCTTCCGTCATAGCTCGTACCGGGAAGATACTCATAGACACTTGACATGGGACTGATCCCATTGTCTAGTCACCGATTACATACGTAGTGAAACAAAAACAGCTCTTTTCACCTTACTACATGCGTTCCATCGCATTAGACGGGTAGTGCTGACACATTCGTCCACCAGTTGAGGTGCCCGTTGGGTTCCTCACCGCCTGACAGAAGAGCTCTATCTGTCTGGCCCAATGAAGGAAGCTCTCCGTGGGAAGCAGCACGTGGATGATTGGCAGGTTACTGATGCACCAAGACGTTGGCTCCGATGTCGACCAGTAGAGTAGTAGCATGCGGGCATACACACCCTACCATTAACGTGGCGTAATCTTGTGGCATTGAACGGATATGATGAGTGTTGTAGCCAAAAGAGTCAGTAATAAGATGGAGTTTTGGAATCCTGATTAAACCAACCAGCTTTCAGAAGAAAAAGTGTAGCATTACCTTTTGAACGCCCCTCGTAAATTTATGTTCAGCGTCAGCTGCCAGACTGTACATGAACCTCCAATCAACTGTGAATCTTCTAGCATATCATAACGTTTCTGTCGATGTGGTTGGTTGGTTGGTTTGGGGAAGGAGACCAGACAGCGTGGTCATCGGTCTCATCGGATTAGGAAAGGATAGGGAAGGAAGTCGGCCGTGCCCTTTCAGAGGAACCATCCCGGCATTTGCCTGCAGTGATTTAGGGAAATCACGGAAAACCTAAATCAGGATGGCCGGACGCGGGATTGAACCGTCGTCCTTCCGAATGCGAGTCCAGTGTCTGTCGATGTGATCTACATCTGCACCTACATGGATACTCCGCAAATCACATTTACGTGCCTGGCACAGGGTTCATCGAAACACTTACACAATTCTCTGTTATTCCTACCTCGTATAGCGCGGGGAAAGAATGAACATCTATATCTTTCCGTGCGAGCTTTGATTTCCCTTATTTTATCACGATGATCCTTTCTGCCTACGTAGGTCGGCGTCAACGAAATATTTTCGCATTCGAAGGAGGAAGTTGGTGATTGGAATTTCGTGAGAAGATTACTCCGCAACGAAAAACGCCTTTGTTTTAATGATGTCCATCCCAAATCCTGTATCATTCCAGTGACATTCTCTCCCCTATTTCGCAACAGTTCAAAACGTACTGCCCTTCTTTGAACTTTATCGGCGTACTCCGTCAATCCCATCTGGTAAGGATCCCTCACCGCGCAGTAGTACTCCAAAAGAGGACGTACAAGCGTCCTGTAGGCAGTCTCTTTAGTAGATCTGTTACATTTTCTAACTGTCCTGCCAATAAAACGCAGTCTTTGGTTAGCCTTCCCCACAACATTTTCTGTGTGTTCCTTCCAATTTAAGGGGCTCCGGAAAGGCTCAAAATCATGAAAAGTCCAATTTTTACTTTTTTGCGTTTTCTGAATCTGCAGACTATTACCTTTTAATAGATATATAATTTATTCAATTCCGAAGACTACAACTATTTTTAAATTTTTTTTGAAATGTGTTCTACATGGGCGTGACCCACTGTGGCGCTGTTAAACTGCTGTCAAATGGTGTTATTATTAACGTCCGTGTTCATCAGGTACATTTTAGTGATGTGAGATAAAGTATGTGTTGTGGCTAACCTGTGATGGTTCAATATATATCGCTGGTGTGATTGTCGATTGTTTCATATTTATTTACTCTGTCGTTATCTCGAAAATATTCGCAATTAATTCTGTTTCTTGAGTCTCTGTTTTGTTGAAGTATAATAATGAGTAAAAGTAAAGTTATTAGAAATCCTCTGAAGGCTTTTAAGAAAAGGAGAAATGTTGGAAAGCCAAAGGTATGTGTTATTACTGTAAACAATAAAGACGATGAAAATCCCCAACATAGCTTGTGTCCCAAAGAAGAAGACAGTTGGTGTAAATATAACAAAGGATTGCTAACTGATGAAGTGTACACCCATAAGCATAGTCTGCCTCATGCAATAACGGAGGTGACAAAACCTATTTTCAGAGACTTAGCAGCACCTGAACTGTTGAAAAAGTGTATTCACGGAAAAACTCAAAACCCCAATGAAAGTGTAAATAGTGTTATATGGTCGAGAATCCCCAAGACTGTATTTGTTGGAATAGAAACACTTCACTTTGGTGTGTATGATGCTGTTGCGACTTTCAATGATGGCAGCATTGTAAGGTGCAAGGTATTTAGAAATATGGGAATGAAGATAGGTTCTAACATGGTACGAGCGATGCTTGCTTTAGACAAGGAACGCCTTCGGACTGCAGACAGGGCTGTAAAGAGTCTAGAAATACAATCAAGAGTAAACAGGAGGAGGAACAAGAGGAAGCTGGAGGAGGAGTTTGCAGAGGATGAAGATAATCCATCCTATGGACCTGGAATGCACTAAAAAGTTAATCCAATCTCTGTCGCTCAATTCCCAAAACTTTTATTTTCTCATACTAATTACATGTTTTCTAAGGATCTTCCAAACATATTTGTTTCAAACTTTCAGTAAATGTTACACAGTACCTTCTGCATAATTTAACACAGCCTTTTTCCAAAAAACTGTATATTTTTGAATATATAAATAAAAAATTGCAAAAAAATGTTGTGAATTTTCATTACAATTGAAAAAAAATCATCTTTAATAACTGAACTAAAATTTTGTAAAATCCCTGTGTTAAGTTGTAGCCCATATTCCAATAAATAATCTGTAAAAAGTTCAACTTCCTACCTCAAATACTTTGTGAGGAAAGATGTAATTTATAAGCGTTATTTTAACATTGCAAGTATAGGGCGTTCCGGAGCCCCTTAAGTTGTTTGTAGTTGTAATTCCTAGGTATTTAGTTGGATTTACTGCCTTTACATTTTAATGATTTATCGTCTAACGGAAGTTTAACGAATTCCTTTTGGCACTCATGTGGATGACCACAAACTTTTCCTTTTTTAGGGTCAAATGCCAATTTTTGCACCATACAGATATGTTTTCTAAATCGTTTTGCAGTTTGTTTTGATCTTCTGATGACTTTATTGGTCGATAAACGACAGCGTCATCTGCAAACAACCTAAGACGGCTGCTCAGATTGTCTCCCAAATCGTTTATATAGATAAGGAACATCAAAGGGCCTATAACACTACCTTGGAGAACGCTCCCTATATGCAGCTCCATCGCCCGTAAAAAGCCTACAAACCTTTTCTGTCAGGCCATTTAGATAGACCCTGTACAGTGAACAGTGGTGGTCCAATACCATTTCCTTAAGATACAGCGAACTCTACATTCGCTTTTAAAGACGCCACCCAACTAAGAATGGCATTCAGAGTATTATGCTGGGCTGTCTTCAATGCAGTCGCATAACTGCTCGAAATCCCGTATGACATGCTCGGCCAGAATAATCTATTTGAACCCTATTTTGAGCCCTGCCTCCTGACAAAAGGGATGAGGGACTCCAAAGGAAGGAAGAAACAAAGTGAAAAGTCACAGATTGAGAGGGTAAGTCTTTTCGGTGATTCCAATGATTCCAAAATCGATTCAACTTGACATAGAACTTGACATTGGCAGTATGAACTGGCGTGTCCCCCCCCCCCCCCCCCCACCCCCCACCCCCTTACTCCCCGGGTCGCAGATCTGGCGTGCACCAATTGCGTTGCGAAGGGCATCATAGAGCCATCGTATACTCTCCTGAGTCAAACTGGACCCCAACTGTTGTAACTGGTCCTAGATATCATGGACACTAGCACTGGAACGGAGTTGACATCCAAATTGGTACCACCCATCTTCTAACGGGGACAAAACTGGGGATCTTGTTGGCCAGTATCATGCGGACAGTATCATGCAGATAGTTCATCGAGTGAAGTGTCAAGTGTGAGCGGGCGTTGTTCTTTGGAAAATTGTCACCACAATGCTGCCGCGTCAGAGGTAACACATAAGGACGTAGGTTGTCTGTTACATACAACTGTGCGGTCACAGTTCTCTCAATCATTATCGGTCATGATCAAAAGTCTTACCCAGTGGCTCCCCACACCAAGACTGCAGAAGGAACACCACTGTGCCTCTCCAAAACATTGAAAAAATGGGACCTCTTCGCGCGTCCTCGCCATGCTCGCAGATGATGGTTATCCAGGGTAGCGAGAAGCCTCAGTTCACCACTGAACATAATGTGACACCATTCATCTGCAGGCCATGCTTCCCAGTCCCAGCACCACTCTTAGCACAGCCGTTTGTAATCTAGCGTGAACAACAGCCGACGCATTGGATGGTAATTCCGTACTGCAGCTGATGCTAGACTCTGACCAATTGTGCGTGATGACAGAGATTGATCCAGTGAGCCCCTTACTTGTTCTTGGACGGCGGGCACTGATACGAAGGTGTTATGAAGTGCTTGGTGTTCAGTATGGTTATCCTTCCTTATGGTGGTCAAATGTGATCACCCGAGGCTGGACGACGAGTATACCCGCCGTAACGTTCCGACACAGTGCAGCACTGTAACATTTGAATGCACCACAAATACGTAATTCCCACTATCCGACCAGCAGGTCAAATGGAGATTCGCAACGAGGCCCCTTTCAAACTCATTCACGTGCTGATATCGCTGTCTCACACGACTACATGGCATCTCCGTGTTCTTCACAACGAGCTCTCAATGTCTGATGCTGGTTCGCATCTCTTGTACACCCTCCCAGGCGTGGTAAGAACACTAAACACCAACAACACTAACGCACTCTAGCGGCCATCACAGAGAAATGCACCTGTAACCATTCATAAACCCGCCGATTATGTATATGTACGAGGTTTGAAACTTCCTGGCAGATTAAAACTGTGTGCCCGACCGAGACTCGAACTCGGGACCTTTACCTTTCGCGGTCAAGTGCTCTACCATATGAGCTACCGAAGCACGACACACGCCCGGTACTCACAGCTTTACTTGTGCCAGTATCGTCTCCTACCTTCCAAACTTTACAGAAGCTCTTCTGCGAACCTAGCAGAACTAGCACTCTGGAAACATCCTCCAGGCTGTGGCTAAGCCATGTCTCCGCAGTATCCTTTCTTTCAGGAGTGCTAGTTCTGCTAGGTTCGCAGGAGAGCTTCTGTAAAGCTTGGAAGGTAGGAGACGAGATACTGGCAGAAGTAAAGCTGTGAGTACCGAGCGTGAGTCGTGCTTCGGTAGCTCATATGGTAGAGCACTTGCCCGCGAAAGACAAAGGTCCCGAGTTCGAGTCTCGGTCGGGCACACAGTTTTAATCTGCCAGGAAGTTTCATATTAGCGCACACTCCGCTGCAGAGTGAAAATCTCACTCTGTACGAGGTTTGTTCCAAAAGTTTCGGGACTTTTTTTTTTTTTTTTTTTTTTTTTTTTTTTTTTTTTTTTTTTTGTGCAACAGTTACGCGCCAACAGGGATGGATGTGCGGGAGTTTTATCGTGATATGAGCCATGAATTGACTTGCCACGTTTCAGGTCTTTTGCTTCTCACATTTTCGCGCAGGTGTCGCAACACGTCCCGATAGTACCATCGATTAACAGTTTGTCGCTGTGGAAAGAATTCATGATGAACGAATCCCTCAAAGTGAAAGAAAACTATCAGCTTGACTTTGACATTTGACCTGACCTGGCGAGCTTTTTTTGACCTTGGAGTGTCTTTCCCGACCCACTGTGAAGACTGAACCTTGGTCTCAACATCATAACCGTAGACTCACGTCTCGTCATCAGTTACGATTCTCTTAAGGAACAGCTCATTCTCATTTGAGCGACCCAAAATCTCTTCACAGATTGTGAGGCCAAGGTCTTTCCGGTCTTGACTCATGAGCCGTGAGACGAACTTGGCGGCAGCACGATGCATTCCAATATGCTGTGTCAGGATTTCGCGACATGATCCAACTGAAATGCTACATTCTTCTGAAATCTCTCGATTGGCATGCTCAATTTAATTGACGTTCCTGAAATGAGCGTCGTCGGCAGACGTCGAAGGGCGCCCTGAGCGACGGTCGTCTTGAACTTCCGTCCGGCCATTTTTAAGCCGTGTGAACCATTCGTGACACCCAATATGGCTGAAGCACTCACCACCGTAGGCTTTTTTGCATCATTTTGTGTGCCTCTGTAAAGATTTTTCATAGTTTCACGCAAAATTTAATGCAGACGCGTTGCTCCTCTAGCTGTCCCATCTCGAAATTCGCAAACTGTGCGACACAATGTTCAACTCTATTCGGCACCGAATAATAACTAACAAGCATACAACAATGAAACTTCTCGCAGTTACACATTAATCGTAGGCGTGTGCAAGGATGCAAGCATTTCGCTCCAGCATACCTTTCGCGAGAAATTACGAATATTCCGGAACTTTTTGAACAGACTTATTCGAAGTCACATTGACGTCCGGCCCTGTCTTTTGAGTGCTGCCTTTTGTTCTGTCAGGCAGTGACGGTATATTCCCATAGGTGAGCTATACAATCAGTAACAGAAAGTAGGGAGCATGAAACATGATCTGTTTATCTACAACAAACTGACGTTAGAAAGCTAAGTCTGTAGTTCCGTCCTCTGACCTTTCATAAATGCCTGAGTAGCGTGTCTTTTTTCAGGCAGTTGATAGTTCCATTATTTAGGTAACTTACCATACATTTAGTCCTTCAGTAGATAATTCCAATGAGTTTAGAATACTAAATAATTATGTACAGTGTGTACATACAATTTTTCTCTTTCGAGTCCAAAAAAGAGAGCAAAATATCTACTGTAATAGCGTATTTGTTTGCTTAAAAAATTATTACAGCATATACCATCTGTACTGTAATAATAAATATGTATGTTGAAAATGAGAAGTGCAACTGCCACGAAACATTATTGTGTCAGTTTTATTAAATATTTCTTGTAAGGACCATGTCATTGTTGTTGTGGTCTTCAGTCCAGAGACTGGTTTGATGCAGCTCTCCATGCTACTCTATCCTGTGCAAGCTTCTTCATCTCCCAGTACCTACTGCAACCTACATCCTTCTGAATCTGTTTAGTGTATTCATCTCTTGGTCTCCCTCTACGATTTTTACCCTCCACGCTGCCCTCCAATACTAAATTGGTGATCACTTGATGCCTCAGAATATGTCCTACCAAGCGATCAAGTTGTGCCACAAATTTCTCTTCTCCCCAACTCTATTCAATAATTTCCTCATTAGTTATGTGATCTACCCATCTAATCTTCAGCATTCTTCTGTAGCACCACATTTCGAAAGCTTCTATTCTCTTCTTGTTTAAAATATTTATCGTCCACGTTTCACTTCCATACATGGCTACATTCCACACAAATACTTTCAGAAACGACTTCCTGACACTTAAATCTATACTCGATGTTAACAAATTTCTCTTCTTCAGAAACGCTTTCCTTGCCATCTCCAGTCTACATTTTATATCTTCTCTACTTCGACCATCATGAGTTATTTTGCTGTCCAAATAGCAAAACTCATTTACTACGTTAAGCGTCTCATTTCCTAATCTAACTCCCTCAGAATCGCCCGATTTAATTCGACTACATTCCAGTATCCTCCTTTTGCTTTTGTTGATGTTCATCTTGTATCGTTTCAAGAGACTGTCCATTCCGTTCAGCTGATCTTCCAGGTCCTTTGCTGTCTCTGACAGAATTTCAATGTCATCGGCGAACCTCAAAGTTTTTATTTCTTCTCCATGGATTTTAATTCCTACTCCGAATTTTTCTTCTGTTTCCTTCACTGCTTGCTCAATATACAGATTGAATAACATCGGGGATAGGCTACAACCCTGTCTCACTCCCTTCCCAACCACTGCTTCCCTTTCATGCCCCTCGACTCTTATAACTGCCATCTGGTTTCTGTATAAATAGTCTTTCGCTCCCTGTATTTTACCCCTGCCACCTTCAGAATTTGAAAGAGTATTCAAGTCAACATTGTCAAAAGCTTCTCTAAGTCTACAAATGCTAGAAACGTAGGTCTGCCTTTCCTTAATCTATTTTCTAGGATATGTCGTAGGGTCAGTATTGCCTCACGCGTTCCAACATTTCTACGGAATCCAAACTGATCTTCCCCGAGGTCGGCTACTACCAGTTTTTCCATTCGTAAGGACCATAGATAAACGAATTAAGTGCTGAGATCATGGACAAAGATCACAATATCAGCGTAAAAGTGAGAGAAACATTATCATCTCCAGTGACGAGTATTCTGAGACGTTATTCGGATGAGGAGAAGGGGGGTAACAGAGATTGTAACTTTTGTCTTCAGCTGATGACGAGAATTTTGCGGAAAAAATCCTATATTTTGAAAAGCAGACATTGTTTTTTTTAAACATAGAAGTTTATTTCAGCGCTAAGGCACATAAAAGTCAGTTTAAATGTAATTAAATGGTAGTAAAGTCTATAAGAAGATTAAGTAAATAAAAGTTAGTGAAAAGGTGGGTTATTTTCTATTCGCAACAAACATTACTGGAATGTGTAAGTACTCACAAGTTGGTGCATAGACAGTCAGTCGTCTCCCTTAATTAATGAACGCCGGTTCGCCCCTGAGCACGGTCCAGTTCCATCGGAATAGGCCTCCTTTCATTGGAACTATTTTAATTTTATCAGTAATTTTCCCCAGTCCGATGCCAGCAGTCAAGAATGATCGGAGTGTATTACTGCACCTACCCCGTAGTCACGTCTGTCTTTAGCGAAGCTGTATAAATACACTCCTGGAAATTGAAATAAGAACACCGTGAATTCATTGTCCCAGGAAGGGGAAACTTTATTGACACATTCCTGGGGTCAGATACATCACATGATCACACTGACAGAACCACAGGCACATAGACACAGGCAACAGAGCATGCACAATGTCGGCACTAGTACAGTGTACATCCACCTTTCGCAACAATGCAGGCTGCTATTCTCCCATGGAGACGATCGTAGAGATGCTGGATGTAGTCCTGTGGAACGGCTTGCCATGCCATTTCCACCTGGCGCCTCAGTTGGACCAGCGTTCGTGCTGGACGTGCAGACCGCGTGAGACGACGCTTCATCCAGTCCCAAACATGCTCAATGGGGGACAGATCCGGAGATCTTGCTGGCCAGGGTAGTTGACTTACACCTTCTAGAGCACGTTGGGTGGCACGGGATACATGCGGACGTGCATTGTCCTGTTGGAACAGCACGTTCCCTTGCCGGTCTAGGAATGGTAGAACGATGGGTTCGATGACGGTTTGGATGTACCGTGCACTATTCAGTGTCCCCTCGACGATCACCAGTGGTGTACGGCCAGTGTAGGAGATCGCTCCCCACACCATGATGCCGGGTGTTGGCCCTGTGTGCCTCGGTCGTATGCAGTCCTGATTGTGGCGCTCACCTGCACGGCGCCAAACACGCATACGACCATCATTGGCACCAAGGCAGAAGCGACTCTCATCGCTGAAGACGACACGTCTCCATTCGTCCCTCCATTCACGCCTGTCGCGACACCACTGGAGGCGGGCTGCACGATGTTGGGGCGTGAGCGGAAGACGGCCTAACGGTGTGCGGGACCGTAGCCCAGCTTCATGGAGACGGTTGCGAATGGTCCTCGCCGATACCCCAGGAGCAACAGTGTCCCTAATTTGCTGGGAAGTGGCGGTGCGGTCCCCTACGGCACTGCGTAGGATCCTACGGTCTTGGCGTGCATCCGTGCGTCGCTGCGGTCCGGTCCCAGGTCGACGGGCACGTGCACCTTCCGCCGACCACTGGCGACAACATCGATGGACTGTGGAGACCTCACGCCCCACGTGTTGAGCAATTCGGCGGTACGTCCACCCGGCCTCCCGCATGCCCACTATACGCCCTCGCTCAAAGTCCGTCAACTGCACATACGGTTCACGTCCACGCTGTCGCGGCATGCTACCAGTGTTAAAGACTGCGATGGAGCTCCGTATGCCACGGCAAACTGGCTGACACTGACGGCGGCGGTGCACAAATGCTGCGCAGCTAACGCCATTCGACGGCCAACACCGCGGTTCCTGGTGTGTCCGCTGTGCCGTGCGTGTGATCATTGCTTGTACAGCCCTCTCGCAGTGTCCGGAGCAAGTATGGTGGGTCTGACACACCGGTGTCAATGTGTTCTTTTTTCCATTTCCAGGAGTGTATAAAACGTTTCAGAAAACGACAGAGTCTAGTAGCGGCACCGGTACGGAGCAGAAGAGAGCTACAATGTCCCAGCACAATTTTCTTTCATATTACAAAGAAAGTGAAAATTCGAGAACTGTAGAAATACTTTCAAAACTTGTTAGGTAAACTCTGTCCTGCTGAAGGATACTCAGGCAATCACTTTAGGTACTACATGTTCTGTATAGCTGAAATATGTAAAACTTTATTAGTTTATGAGTAGTAAGTAAATATACGACCATTAAACTACTGACAAGAGGAATGCGTCAGACATGGACAACCGAGTCGGCTTATACTTGATGGGATCGATAGTTAATTGAAAACTGAGTACTTTTTATCAACATTCATCAGGTCCGCAAATGCACATTTTCCTAGAAATCAAGGAAATAAACTTTTTCGACTTCCTCTTATGCTCCCATAAGGTAAGTTCTACAAAGATATTTTCTAATGAAGTATTGGTGGACGGAATACAGCACCAAGAGCATCAGAACTGAAGCAAAATATCCTGTGAGTGGTTGCTCTCCAACTAGTCCAACTTGCGCCATTAGGTTGGGAAGTATTAAAGATGTGACTAGGTGTTAAGCTCCGAGGAATGTCACACGAAGTGACAACGACACTAAAAAAGTATAAGGAACAGTAGTTCTTGCAACTGCTATAAAATATGCAAGCCAACTATCGGCCAATGAAAATTTACTTAATTATTTATTCCACCTGATCAGATTAGGGCCTTCGAGTCCTGTATAACATTGGACCAAGGTTCCCCAAATATAGTATTGTTTTACATCTTCGTTATACAAGAAATGACAATAATTTCGATATCACAAATAGTAATAAAATGGTATTAATGGAGTTAACAGTGTTTTGAATGCACATAGAGACACTGTGAATAAACTGTACTGACTAAGAACTAGTGAAGGTAATAATAACAGCAATACTACCACGTGGTTTTTGCTGCCGTTAATAATAATATTAAAAATTATAATAATAGCTCCCGCACGACTGGAAACGGGAACTCATCCAACCCCTGCACAAAAAAGGAGACAAATCTGATGTGAATAACTACAGAGGAATCTCACTCCTTTCCGTTCCTTACAAAGTTCTCTCCGCTTGCCTCTTACAACGCGCACAAGACCAAATCGAACCCCTAATAGGTACATATCAAACAGATTTCAGACCACATAGATCAGTCACCGTACAAATTTTCAACCTGAAGTCTACACTGAAAAATTCGAGCTACACGAAATCTCCCAAGCATCTGCACATTTGTCGACTTCAACCATCTGCACATTTGTCGACTTCAAGAAAGCTTAACACTCTATCCAACGACAATCCCTGCTTAATATATTCAAAGAAAACAATCTGGGTCCAAAAACACAACGGCTCAGCCAACAAACTCTAACAGACACAACTTCCAAAGTCAAATTCAACGGAGGAATCTTATAACCTTTTTCCAACAACACTGGCTTCCGACAGGGCGATGGCCTCTCCCCAATACTTTTCACCTTCGTTTCAGACAAAGTCATCAAAGAATGGGAACAAGAACTGAAAAATCGAAATATGGAGACCCTGCACGCTAGGAAAAGAAACGGATTACATCGACGTCACATGCCTATCGTTTGCTGATGACCTCGCGATCCTTTCTGGTGATGAACAAACAGCAATCCATCAGACTGAAGTCCTCAAAGAATGTGCCGAGAAATTTGGACTGCAAAGTTCTTTTTCTAAAATCGAATTCATGGCTACAAAATACATCAAAACACAAAATTTAATCACAAGATATGGCACAGTAAACGAGGTTAACCACTTCAAGTACTTAGGAGAAAGTATTGCGACTAAAGTTACAGAAAGGTTAGCACAAAAAGCACGGGAACTCAAAATGCGGAAATCATATGGGAAAGTTGCGAGCATCTACAATAAAAAATGATTAAATATCAACACAAAAGTTTGACACTACACAACTGTTATCAGACCAGAAACACTCTACGCTAGCGAGACTCCAAGCCTTGATTACAAAGAAGACCTCGCAAATATCAAAAAGTCTGAAAGAAATATCATCCGAAAAAGCCTTGCCCCAAAATTCACAGACACACAGTCACAAAAAAAATTTCAAAGTCGAAACCGATTTCCGCAAACGACCACTGAAATTCTACGGACTCGTCCTGAAACTAGATGACAACCGACAAACAAACAAAATTTTGACTTACTTACAGAAACTGAAAACGATAACAGTCTCGATGAAACAGGTCCAAATTGATCTAAAAGGTTCCAGAATCTCACCGACAGACATCGAAGATCGAAACTTCAGACATAAGGTCTATAGCTGGGAAATTTTATCGGAAGACAAACCCAAGGTACCTAGAAGAAAGTGGTCAGCTGAGCGTCGAGCTAAGCATAGCGAGATGAAACAAGAAAGCTCCTTCGACAAGAAAAATAACAGCCACAGGTCATAATTTGCTTTATGTGATCCTCTATCACTCTAAACAATGTAAATAAATAAATACGAGTAATAATAGCGGATACAATATGTATTTGTGGGTTTACGAAACTGATATTTTCTGGCATAGCTAGTTCTGAAGGAGAGAAATTTGGGTACACTCCATCAACTAAGAGCGTTGGAAAATGAAGAAGATCTGGTGGGAAAGAAGGATGTAATGGATAACAAGGGCGTACAGGGACAAAGGTAGACCACAGTAGTACTGAGCAGTAAGTTGGGAATTTGGGCTGGATGTGAAGCATGCTCGGATAGCTGAAACGCTTAAGGCGACCACTCGCTTAAAGTGGGAAATCACTTGTCGTCACTGAATTTTTTCAGTGCCGTCATTAGGCTGATGTCAAAATGTCTCTTTTATCTTACAAAAGCGACATTCCTGCTCTTTCAGTAGATACGTCATTAATTGCCTCTTGAAACTGGCGATGTTATTTAGTTCTTTGCTATACCGTGGGAGGTCATGCCAGAGTATGGTTCTGGCTATTGAAAAGGACTTCGAAAAGGTGGTGGAGTGATGGAGTGGGAACAGAAAGCCTTTTCCTCTGATTGAACAGATTGATCTCCTGCTGTGATGTTCGACCAGCACGTTAAGGTGAAGGAGAGATAAAGAAGAGGCAGAGTATTTGAAAGTCTCTGCTCTTGCTTACACATAACCAGCATAGCTGTGCATAAGATGGTGAAATATGATGAAAGAGGCGAGCGTCACGAATGTATCATATACAGGCCTTCTGTCACCAGTTCCAAATGCCGTGAGCTTTCCTGAGAAAACACTTGCAGGATAACCGATGTAATCGTCAGTTGGAAGTTTAAGCGTTTGTACAGGTTTCTTTTGCAGGTCAAAGAGGAAGAGCTGATAACATTTTTTTGTAGAGCATGGAGAGACATCGATGCCTATTTGCACACTGCAGCTTTGTGGCCAGCCCAACTTAGTTTTTGACTATTGTATAAATACTTTGCTACCAACATGCTCTGGACGAATTCCAAAGTGGTTCGATGAACGCTCAGCGATTCACTCAAGTGCAGATTGCAGACTATTCATGTAGCTGCAGATATTTTGATGCTCGCGAACTGACTCATCAAAACCTGTACATGAATTATTTACACATGTGTTGCTGCTGGTGGTCGAGTGGCGATCTCCCTTTAGCAGCGATGGCGAGCGGTCGTTGTCATCCTGTGGTGCTTCTCGCTACGACCAGCTTGTTTATCTCCACAGGGCAAGTCTGTGCGCTTACACCGGCGCTTTGCGGTAGTGTGAGTGTACTGTAAACCTTGGAACATAAATTAATAGCTCAATTTAGAACGAAAGTCACGTTACAGTTTCTTTGGTTCAAATGGTTCAAATGGCTTTGAGCACTATGGGACTTAACTTCTGAGGTCATCAGTCCCCTAGAACTTAGAACTACTTAAACCTTAAGGACATCACACACATCCATGCCCGAGGCAGGATTCGAACTTGCTACCGTAGCGGTCGCGCGGTTACAGATGTAGCGCCTAGAACCGCTCGGTCACTATGGCCGGCACAGTTTCTTTGGCCCGGAGTTGTGCCCGAACTACACTCAAGAGCCAAAGAAACTGGTACACCTGCCTAATATCGTGTAGAGCCCCGCTATCGCTCAGAAATGCCGCAACACGACGTGCCATGGACTTAACGAATGTCTGAAGTAGTGCTAGGGGGAACTGACACCATGAATCCTGCAGGGTTGTCCATAAATCCGTAAGAGTACGAGGGGGTGGAAATCTCTTCTGTACAGCACGTTGCAAGGCATCCCAGATATGCTCAATAACGTTCAGATCTGGGGAGTTTGGTGGCCAGCGGAAGTGTTTAAAAACAGAAGAGTGTTCCTGGAGTCACTCTGTAACAATTCCGTGCGTGTGTGGTGTCGCATTGTCCTGCTGGAATTGCCCAAGCCCGCCGTAATGCACAGTGGACATGAATGGTTGCAGGTGATCAGACAGGATGCTTACGTGCGTGTCACGTGTCAGAGTCGTATCTAGACGTATCAGGGGTCCCGTATCACTCCAACTGCACACGCCCCACACCATGACAGAGCCCCCACCAGCTTGAACAGTCCCCTGTTAACCTACAGGGCCCATGGATTCATGGGGTTGTCTCCATACACGTACACGTCCATCTGCTCGATACAATTTGGAGCGAGACTCATCCGACCAGGTAACATGTTTCCAGTCATCAACAGCGTAATGTCGATGCTGACGGGTCCAGGGGTGGCGTAAAGCTTTCTGTCGTGCACTCATCAAGGGTACACTAGAGGGCCTTCGGCTCCGAAAGCCCATATCGATGATGTTTCGTGGAATGGTTCGCACGCTGACACTTGATGGCCCAGCATTGAAATCTGCAACAATTTGCGGGTTACACTACTGTCACGTTGAATGGTTCTCTTCAATCGTCATTGGTCCCGTTCTTGCAGGATCTTTTTCCTGCCACAGCGATGTCGGAGATTTGGTGTTTTACCCGATTCCTGATATTCAAGGTACACTCATGAGATGGTCGTACAGGAAGATCCCCACTTCATCGCTACCTCGGAGATGCTGTGTCCCATCGCTCGTGCGTCGACAATAACACCACGTTCAAACTCACTTAAATCTTGATAACCTGCCATTGTAGCAGCAGTAACCGATTTAACAATTGCGCCAGGCACTTGGCTTAGATAGGCGTTGTCGACACATCGCCGTATTCTGCGTGTTTTATGTATTTGAATACGCATGCCTATACCAGTGATTGAAATTTTGACGACGTAACTATCGATGACGTTGGGCTTGGAACTATCACGATTTTTGAGTTACCTTCTGAAGTTCCTGCGGAGGAGATAAATCTATTAATTGCACCATATGAGAAAGTATCTGGGAAATAGTCGGTTGCTCATAAGTTTCCAGTTCTCAGCGGTGTTAGGCAGCTAAAGGTGGACCTTCAACTACATATACCGTCACACAGTAACATTCATGGGTATAGAGGAATTGTGATCCTTAACGGTCAACTAACGACGTGTGCGATCTGTAGTTCGCTGGAAATCACGCTCCTCCTCCGACTGTATGACGGCAAGACTCAGCGGAGGAGCTCCTCTGAGATGTCCAGCGCAGTCCTGGACGAAATGTCAGGAACAGAAGAGTTTCTTGGACCACGACCTCACATCCCAAAAGGTTTACCAGCAGCTATGTCATCTGGTCGTAAAGGCCTTCATTCTATGATCAGAATTTAAGAGTGTAATTAACGCCAAAGATCAGAAGCCACATTTTAACAAATCGCTAGAATTGGAACAGGGAGTTAAAGACTTACTTTCACGTGATACGTGGGTGTATAAGTTTGGATCGACGCCTGGTTTTACTCACGTGACAAATCACTCTACAAGTAGATTAGACCGAATTCATGTATCAGGTAACATCATACACTGAATTTTACAGAGGTCTGGGCAACCAGCTTCTTGACTATATTGCTTATATTTGCACACTGAATTTGAAGAATCATGAAAGGTGCCAAGGCGTTGGACAATGGAAATTCAATGTCGCACATCTAGAGACACAGAATGTAGACAGGCGTTCACTCAGGCCCGAGATGAAAATTAAGCTAAGTTCATCAATAAAATTCGGATCTCCATGATGAATATTCACGAGATAAGAATTGGTGGGTCAATATCTTAGAGAGTTATACACACTTGATGCCACAGTGGTTGAGAACTATTCCAGAATTTTAAAAAAAATCAAGGGAAAATATTACTTTTGAGACTAAAGCAGATAGAAGGCTTCAAAATCAAAGCTTGAATCCCAAATACGGCTAAAGATGAAGATGTATCCATTTATCGCCTGATACATGAGACTAACAGAGCAAGAAGAAAGATACCAACTGAATTAAAATCCCACGACGGCACAATTTTAACTACACAAAACGGTATTAGATGCCGTTCAAAATCTTTACACAGAACTGACGTCCAACAACATGATCGACGAAGATGCAATCGAAGAGTTTCGAAGCAACTAAACGAATGGAGTTACCCCTGCGGTTATGGACGAAATCGTTAGAGATGTGACAGAAGATGAGTTGGAAGACGTTGTGTTTCACAGTCCAGAAAAACAAATCCCCCGGTTGTGACGGTCTCCCTATGTAACTTTATCGAGCCTTCTGGCCACATATAAAGACGAAACTCATAGCGATGTGCAACGGGCTAATGAAGTCGAATACAAACATTCCTCAACAATAAAAGAACTTGTGGGATTACTACCAAAATGAGCAACCAAACACACGATCGCCAATTTGTGATCGATTAAGTTGCTAAATTTAGTGATTACAATATGTTTGCTCCCATTCTGGCAACAAGGATAAAAACTGCGATGAACACCGTCATTGGATCACATCAGACGACGGCCGGAAAAAGACATCTATCTACCAAGTACTAGCGGACTACAGGGATATAATAGACGTCGCGGACATCTCCAGGATGAAATGTACTATTGTAAGCTTATATTTCGAAAAAGCTTTCGACAGGATGAACCATCTTTATCTTTCCAAAATCAGGCCACACTGGATTTTCCCCTGCAATTCATCAGCATAATACGCAATTTTTTTACGGAATAATGCATCAAGAAATATAGGAAACGATCAGACGGGTAGTGAAATTCCAATAAACAGTTCCGTAAGGCAGGGGTGCCCTGTGTCGGTGACATTCTTTCTCATCGTAACAGAACCATTGCTTGCAATCAAAAAGGACTGCAAATAAACAGACAGAAGATATTGTGCGGAGCTCACGCTAACGATGTTTCCTGGGCATGAACGTCAGTGACGTAGAGACGGCTCTCCAGGTAATAACGAAATATGAATGAGCATCCGGTGCACAACTGAGATGGACAAAATCAGGAATCATGAACAATGGGCAAGGAAAAGGTGCGATACATCATGACCGGTTAACAGAGATTAGTAAGACGAAATGCCTAGGTGTCGATTTTAGAAGCACAACGCATCAACTATATCCGCCAGTTACAAGCAGTTGCTCACAAATGTTCACGCTTGTGTTACACAGTGTCATAAAATCAGAAAATCTTCAAAAAGCTGAACATATACATCACTGCAAAAAACTAAATTATGTGGCCCAAATTTTGCATATGCCTAAATATAGCACAAAATAGACCCTCCCCCCCCCCCCCCCTATGCATTCAGCTCTTGGACATTTTGTACATCGTGGCAACGTTTTTAAAGTGATAATTTGAGTAGGTTACATACACGCAAGTTTGAACTAAAAACGTTGAGTGTTGTACGAGATATGAAGAACCCAGCCAGTGTAGTTCTAGTACGTCATGGTAAACTCGTCAAGTTAATTTCTGAATAGAATGATTTTTGGGACTTCAGTTTATGACCCTGTGATTATGTAGGTATTTTTCATATACTGTAAGCGCTGTTTCATTCAAAAAAGCCAAAAGCCAATAAAATAATTATAAAAATAAGTTACTGAACGGGCATAAATGTTACAAAAACAATTCCTGAACTGGGTACACACATACACAGCACTATTCTGCCGTCGGTATGCAACTGTGTCAGCGGGTTTCAACGGATCTGTCTAGGCAGCCAGAAAAAGAAACCATCGATCGTGTCCTCGCGCCGTTTATTCTGGAGCTTATCCGAGCACGCTTATTGCCACGCTGGAGCAAAAAGAAAAAAGGAAAAACTACTCGCTGGCACGCGAGGGTATTCTGCTCGCCAGTGAAATGTAATACACCGCCCACACCACAGTGTACAAAGCTTCGGCAACCGTAGTTCTGTATGCTCTGCAAAGCGTGTAGCTCTGATTCGGTGACGGCAAAAACTTACCTGCTGCACTTCACGAAACACGCATGTGACCAGTAATGCTGTTCAGTTCGAATAGGCTACCACAATAAATGCGATTCACTACGCAAAATAAAGAGAATGATTCTTCATGGTTTTTGACATTTCCTTTTATTAGAAACATTTGTTTAATCTGATGGTGCAAAGTTAATGATTCATCTACAGCTATCTAGATAACGATTTTATAGTTCGTGTTACGCAGAGGTTTCATACGACCACGTTCAGGCTATTTCTCAACCCTGTCACTCTCGACAAGTACGTGGGAAAAATGATCACCTAAATCTTTCCGTGCACGCTCTGATTTCTCATATTTTATCCGATGATCCTTTCTCCTTTTGTAGATGGGAGTTAACGAAATATTTTGATATTCGGAGGAGAAGACTTGTGGTTCAAATGACTCTGAGCACTATGGGACTTAACAGCTATGGTCATCAGTACCCTAGAACTTAGAACTACTTAAACCTAACTAACCTAAGGACATCACACAACACCCAGGCATCACGAGGCAGAGAAAATCCCTGACCCCGTCGGGAATCGAAACCGGGAACCCGGGCGCGGCAAGCGACAACGCTACAACACGACCACGAGCTGCGGACGAGAAGACATGTGATTGAAATTTGTGAAAAGATCTCGCTGTAATAAAAAAAAAAACTTTTGCTTTAATAATTGCGACCCCAGTTTGCTTATCTTTGGTTTGCCTTCCCTGTACAATTTTCTATGTGATTGTTGCAATTTAAGTTGTTCGTTCGAAAGTGTAATCCTAGGTATTTACTCCGATCTATAACCTTTAAATTTGTGTTAGTTATCTTGTAACCGAAATTTAACGGAATTTATTGTTTACAGTCAACTGCCACTTCTTTCACCATGCAGATGTCTTGTCTAAGTCATTTTGTAATTTTTTTTTTCATCTTCTGGTGACTTTACTAGAGGGTAAATGACAGTATTATCGTTAAACACACTGTCAGCTAGATCGTTTATATAGATTAGAAACGGAAGAGGGCCTATAACACTTCCTTGCGGAACCCCAGATATCAGTTTCGTTTCACTAGATGACTTCCCATCATTACGATATTTTTGACAGGACATCACGAATCCAACAGCAAACGTGCAACGAACCTGCATAGGCACGCAATTTGATTAGGAGTCACTTATAAGAAACGGTGTAAAAAACCTACTGGAAACATAAGAATATGGAATCAACTTGAGATCTCCTGTTGATAGCGCCCATCCCTCGGCGTGCATTTCTGTGTTTCACAGTAATGATCCGAACTAGTTATAAATAGGTCGCAGATTTTAATGACAAGTCATATCTTCTTGCTGAAATTTAGGGTGATTTTTACTACAATTTATGCACGAGTCCAGGTATTGTAATGTAGAAAAACATATTTTTGTTTTCCATGTAAAGTCATATTTGCACCTCTTTAGTAATAGTTATCATTGCGGCCTCTTTTGCCATAATAGATCATATTTCGGCCAATTTTATCTAAAGATGCATTTGTCGTGTCTTTCAAATGGTTCAAATGGCTCTGAGCACCATGGGACTCAACATCTGAGGTCATCAGTCCCCTAGAACTTAGAACTACTTAAACCTAACTAACATCCATGCCCGAGGCAGGATTCGAATCTGCGACCGTAGCGGTCGCGCGGTTCCAGACTGAATCGCCTAGAACCGCTCGGCCACAGCGGCCGGCTGTCGTGTCTTTAAGAGCACAAGAATAAAAACATGAAAATGTTGCCGACAAGGCAACGATTCAGGTGACATTGTCGCAAATAAACGCAGCAGTTACACCAAGCTTTATATGTCAGAATTACAGTAGACGAGCGGACTAACTCAGCAGTAGGTTAGCTGACGTAGACGTTGTTCCACATGCGATGGTTCTACAAGGACTTGTGTGAGATGACGGTGCCTTGCAACATCCCACTGGAGAAAGTAAGGAATCCACGCTTCGGAAACTTCTTGGAGAACTACACAACACATCCAGTTCCAAATGAATCAATACTGAGAAAGAACTATTTAACTGTGTGCTACAAGGTGGAGCTTAACAAGATGCGAATGGTTAGTTACATGTTCCACAGATCATTTGAACGATCCTTTTATTGAAATGATATCGAACGAGCCATTTTAAGGATATGTATACATGATTGGTGCTAACATTAATGAACACACTATCATTTTATTTCTACGCATGCAACTGCACTAAAAACAAGTTAAAAAGAAAGAAACATTCTAGCTACACGAAATCTCCCAACCATCTGCACATTTGTCAACTTCAACCATCTGCACATTTGTAAACTTCAAGAAAGCTTACGACTCCGTCCACCGACAATCCTTTTTTAATATATTCAAAGAAAACAATGTGGATCCAAAAACACAACCGCTCAGCCAACAAACCCTAACAGACACAACTTCCAAAGTCAAATTCAACGGAGAAATCTTACAACCTTTTTCCAACAACACTGGTGTCCCTCAAGGCGATGACCTCTCCTCACTAGTTTTCAACATCGTTTCAGACAAAGTCATCAAAGAATGGGAACAAGAACTGAAAAATCGAAACATCTGGAGACCCATCACACTAGGAAAAGAAAAGGATAACATCGACGTCACATGCCTATCGTTTGCTGATGACCTCGCGATCCTTTCTGGTGATGAACAAACAGCAATCCATCAGATTGAAGTCCTCAAAGAATGTGTCGGGGCAGTTGGACTGCAAATTTCTTTTTCTAAAACCGAATTCATGGCTACAAAACACATCAAAACACAAAATTTAATCACAAGACATGGCACAGTAAACGAGGTTAACCGCTTCAAGTACTTAGGAGAAATTATTGCGACTAAAGTTACAGAAAGGTTAGCACAAAAAGCACGGGAATTCAAAATGCGGAAATCATATTGGAAAGTTGCGAGCATCTACAATAAAAAATGAATAAATATCAACACAAAAGTTCGACACTACACAACTGTTATCAGACCACAAACACTCTACGCCAGCGAGACTCTAAACCTGGATTACAAAGAATACCTTGAAAATATTAAAAAGGCTGAAAGAAATATCATCCGAAAAAACCTTGCCCCAAAACTCACAGACACACAGTCACAGAAAAAATTCCAACGTCGAAACCGATTTCCACAAACGAACACTGAAATTCTACGGACACGTCATAGGACTAGATGACAACCGACAAACAAACAAAATTTTGACTTACTTACAGAAACGATAACAGTCTGGTTGAAACAGGGCCAAATTTATCTAAAAGATGCCAGAATCTCACGGACAGATATCGAAGATCGAAACGTCTTCAGACATAAGATCTACAGCTGGGAAATTTTATCGGAAGGAAAACCCAAGGTATCTAGAAGAAAGTGGTTAGATGAGGGTCGAGCTAAGCATAGCGAGACGATGAAACAATACTGGAAGAACAAGAAAAATAATAGCCACAGGTCATAATTTGCTTTATGTGGTCCTCTATGGGCTAAACAATGTAAATAAATAAATAAATAATAATAGCAGATACAAAATGTATTCATGGGTTTACGAAAATGATATTTTCTGCCATAGCTAGTTTTGAGGGAAAGAAACTTGGGTAGACTCCATCAGCTAAGAGCGCTGGAAAATGAAGAAGGTCTGGTTGGAAAGAAGGATGTAAAGGATAACAAGGGCGTACAGGGACAAAGGTAGACTACAGTAGTACTGAGCAGTAAGTTGGAAATTTGGGTTGTATGTAAAGCATGCTCGGATAGCTGAAAAGCTTAAGGCGACCACTCGCTTAAAGTGGGAAATCACTTGTCGTCACTGAATTTTTTCAGTGCCGTCATTAGGCTGACGTCAAAATGTCTCTTTTATCTTACAAAAGCGACATTCCTGCTCTTTCAGTAGCTACGTCATTAATTGCCTCTTGAAACTGGCGATGTTATATAGTTCTTTGCTATATCGTGGGAGGTCATGCCAGAGTATGGTTCTGGCTATTGAAAAGGACTTCGAAAAGGTGGTGGAGTGATGGAGTGGGAACAGAAAGCCTTTTCCTCTGATTGAACAGATTGATCTCCTGCTGTGATGTTCGACCAGCACGTTAAGGTGAAGGAGAGATAAAGAAGAGGCAGAGTATTTGAAAGTCTCTGCTCTTGCTTACACATAACCAGCATAGCTGTGCATAAGATGGTGAAATATGATGAAAGAGGCGAGCGTCACAGATATATCATATACAGGGATTCAGTCACCAGTTACAGGTGCCGTGAGCTTTCCTGAGAAAACACTTGTGGGATAACCGATGTCTTCGACAGTTGGAAGTTTAAGCGTTTGTACTGGTTTCTTTTACAGGTCAAATAGGAAGAGCTGATAACATTTTTTGTAGAGCATGGAGAGACATCGATGCCTTCTTGCACACTGCAGCTTTGCGGCTAGCCCAACTTAGTTTTTGTACTATTATATGAATGCTTTGCTACCACCATGCTGTGGACGAATTCCAAACGTGATATCGATAGATATTCAATCCACTGCAATACATTCGAATCATCCGAAACGGAATAGTCTTATTCATATTCTTTTATGGTGAGGCGTTTTACAAAAGAAAATCCAAATTTCATAATTTTTTTACTCTACGAAACAGTTATATCACAGAATTTATCTGTCTAGTTTATTCAGTAGCGAAATTACAGCACAGTACTGTTTGGAATAATGACGTTGATATCTGCATCTCTCTGATGAAACTGGGATAATGGCGAGTCGAACACCCATCCGGCCGTCTAGATGAAGGCTTTACCTGCTTCCGTTAAATCGCTTCACTTCCCCCCCCCCCCCCCCCCAAATGGGTTTCCTGACTTAATTCTGCTGAGTATCACTGAGCCAACTACACCAAGATAAAGACGATCTTTCGTGAGCTTGGTAGCGATGAATCAAGTTTATCACAACTGTGGAAAAGCTCTTTACAGATACCGTGTCTAGAAACTCGCCATACATGGACTCAACCGTGAGTCATCCAGGGAAGTTTGCAACGTGTTCAGATAGAATTGACTCAAGCTAGTGAGTACGGATGATAAAGAGAACAACAAATTAAAGAGTGCTCTCCTGCGGAATACTGGATATTCTACAATGTGTAATATTGGTTACAGTTTTTCTGGGAACGCCACAACATTTGAAGACAATGACCCAAAGCTGCCCTGCAGAAACCTCGCCGCCTTAAATTTGCTCCTGCGATCTCCTGTGAAGTAGAAAGAAACTTTCACAGGTACAAAACTATCCTCAGCGACAACCGTAGATCTCTGAAAATGAAAAACCTGAAAATGCACCCTGTGATCCAGTGCAGCTCTGCAGAAACTAGGGATTGACAAGACGTGTTAACTAATTTGGAATACTTTAAAAATGTGGTGTGTAGTAGCAAAAACTTGGTTTTATTATTTGGACTGGCTTTATTGTTTTCTGTATAATTTGTGTTTTTCCTTTTTTTTTAAACCAAAGGGACATACCTGCAGGCATTTCAATATTAAGTGATAGTTCGTTTCAATCACTGCAAAAAGTATAAAACATACTCACAATTTATTCAGAAATTGTACTACAGAGTAAAGAAAAAAGTCGAAAACAATTATTTAAATAAACTGATAAGACGTCATCTCATTGTTTTAAGGTCACACATGTGAGTTTTATACGGTCCAGTCACATTACTGTGACCATCTGTCAAAAGCCTGAATAACCACCTTCTGCAGAGCGGTCCGCTGCGAGCAGTGATGGAAGAGATGTGAGGTTGAAAGGACCGGACTGTAAAGGTCATCGGTGCTGGAAGAGTCAGTGAGATTCTGGAAGGTACCGACAGGGATGTGGAGCCATGCCGACCTCAGCGCCGTGCCCAGCTAGGTTTCTCGGTTGAAGATCCATGCCGCGAACAGCTCGATCTATAGGGTGTTACAAAGCCAAACTTTCAGGAAACATTCCTCACACACAAAGAAAGAAAATACGTATGTTATGTGGACATGTGTCCGGAAACGCTTACTTTCCATGTTAGAGCTCATTTTATTACTTCTCTTCAAATCACATTAATCATGGAATGGAAACACACAGCTACAGAACGTACCAGCGTGACTTCAAACACTTTGTTACAGGAAATGTTCAAAATATCCTCCGTTAGCGAGGATACATGCATCCACCCTCCGTCGCATGGAATCCCTGATGTGCTGATGCAGCCCTGAAGAATGGCGTATTGTATCACAGCCGTCCACAATACGAGCACGAAGAGTCTCTACATTTGGTATCGGGGTTGCGTAGACAAGAGCTTTCAAATGCCCCCATAAATGAAAGTCAAGAGGGTTGAGATCAGGAGAGCGTGGAGACCATGGAATTGGTCCGCCTCTACCAATCCATCGGTCACCGAATCTGTTGTTGAGAAGCGTATGAACACTTCGACTGAAATGTGCAGGAGCTCCATCATGCATGAACCAAACGTGCTCCATTGAGCGTAGGTGGAAGAACATACTGACCAAACTAAAATGAGCTCTAACATGGAAATTAAGCGTTTCCGGGCACATGTCCACATAACATCTTTTCTTTATTTGTGTGTGAGGAATGTTTCCTGAAAGTCTGGCCGTACCTTTTTGTAACACCCTGTGTATGATCCAACAGATTTTCGATAAGGTTTGAATTCGGGGAGTTCAGGGGCCAGTTGAGGACGGTAAACTCATCCTGGTGCTCTTCAATCAACACGCAACTGCATGTAGGGGTGGACATGGTTCTCAAGGACAGATGCGTACTTGTCTTGATCGATTGTGATTTCCAGAACAACGAGATGCCAGGGAGGCATTCCCCATCCAAGCACAGATGCGTACTTGTTTTGATCGATTGTGCCTTGCAGAATGACGAGATGCCAGGAAGGCATTTCCCATACCATAGCATTCCCTCCTCCAGACTGGACCATTCCGGCGATTGTTGCAGTGCCGAACACTCCAACGGCCGTCAAATAGAGCGTAAAACGTGATTCTTCTGGAAAGACCACTCTTTCAGGAGATGAGGGATCAAACTGTCGAACGTACCCTGTGGTTGCAGTAACGTGACTCAACAGTATAGGTCATAAATGCTTATCTATTTTGGTGTTTTTTAAGTCATTAAAATCCAGGCCCCAGCTGTGAGTCAATAGAGCGTTTTCCTTCTAGGTATTTCGTAATGTTGGAATACTGTGTCGCAAAGTCCTACTAGAAAGAGGAGCTGTGTGTAGTCAGATGCTCCATTGGTAAGCCACATCGGCCCTCAACGCAGGACCCACTTCCAAGCGTGCCCCGCGAGAATGACAGGTCGTGCCTCGTACGTCACAGCATGTAACGCTGCAGGTCTTACGATTGCCAGCAGCCGTCTCCAGTGGAGAGCGAGTAACTATATACGACGTTCAAATAACTTAACGGGGACGCAGCCGGGTGACGTCGTCGACAGCTGCCAATATTTCGACAAGAGTACACCCTGCCATTTTCAAGGCAAACTGCAGCAAGTAAGCGCTGTGCAAGCAAAACTTGGTGCCTCGGTTTTCACAGAGAGTCCCCAGAGATAACGCACGTACACACACACACCCACACACACACACACTGTAAACACTAACGCCATCAGAAACCAAAGATGACCAACGCCATTAGTTATCGATAGTGAAATTAATATTCAACGGGTGGGGTAGCATAAACACTGTCCCTCTGTTTTTTGACAAATGAGAGAGCAGGATTCCATGCAGAACTTAAACAAAAACCACTATCTCTATTTTTAACGTTACTTTCCAGTCTAATTTCAACAGCTTCCTTAATAACACTATTCCTATAGCTTGAAGTGCATCCCAGAATCTCCATATTGTTATATTCCATAGCATGACCGGTGCCAAGACACTATTCTGTAATGGCGCATTTTCTCGCCCGTTGTAAGTTTGTATGCTGCTTATACTCAGTACAACTGTCCTCCACAGTCCTGACAGTCTGACCAATGTATGGCATGTCGCAACTGCAAGACACCCATCTTGAACAAATCAAGATCATCCTTTACAGAACCTAAAACGACCTTGATCTCAAACGGTGGTCGAAAAATACACTACACATCATATTTTCGTAAAATAAGGCCAATCCTGTTCGGAATGCTCCCTGCGTAACGCAGAAAGTCTGTGCACTTTGGTGCCACCTCGGTACTATCATCACTCACCCAGTGCACAGTTAGTCGACAGCGCAACGCATGTCTGATCTGTCTTTCACTATAACCATTGTGACTGAAGATCACGTCGAGATGGGCTAATTCAGCTGACAAACTCTCAGGGTCCGAGATGACGTGGGCCCTATTAACCAGGATACGAATCACCCCTTCGCGTTGAGCTGTATGGTGACAACTACCAGCATGCAAGTACAAGTCAGTTTCCAACGGGGAGACAATAACTATTTAAGACGACTTTAATAATTCTTGATTGTGCTTTTCAATGCACATAAGCTCTCAACAGCACACGGCAAAGTTAAGACATATACGGGGGCGCCAAAGAAACTGTTATAGACATGCTTGTTCAAATACAGAGATATGTAAACACGCAGAATACGGCGCTGCGGTCGGCAACGCCTATAAAAGACAAGTGTCTGGCGCACTTGTTAGATCGGTTACTGTTGCTACAATAGCAGGTTATCAAGATCTAAGGGAATCTGAACTTGGTGTTACAGTCGGCGCACAAGCGATGGGACACAGCATCTCCGAGGTAGCGATGAAGTGGGGATTTTCCCGTACGACCATTTCACGTGTGTACAGTGAATATCAGGAATCCGGTAAAATACTAAATCTCCGATATCGCTGAGGCCGGAAAAAGATCCTGCCAGAACGGGGCCAACGACGACTGAAGGGAATCGTTCAACGTGACAGAAGTGCAACCCTTCCGCAGCTTGCTGCAGATTTCAATGCTGGGCCATCAACAAGTTTCAGTGTGCCAACCATTCAGGGAACCATGATCCATATGGGTTTTCGGAGCCGAAGGCCCACCCATGTACCGTTGCTGACTGCACGACACAAAGCTGTACTCCTCGCCTGGGCCTGTAAACACCGTCATTGGATTATTGATGGAGGCTCTATAACGGTGTGGGGCGTGTGCAGTTGGAGTGATATGGGAGCCCTCATACGACTCTGGCAGGTGACATGTACGTAAGAATCCTGTCTGATCACCTGCATCCATTCATGTCCATTGTGCATTCCGACGGACTTGGCCAATTCCAGCAGGACAATGCGACACCCCACGTGTCCAGATTGCTACAGTCTTCTGAGTTTAAACACTTCCGCTGGCCACCAAACTCCCCAGACATGAACATTATTGAGCATATCTGGGCCTTGCAACGTGCTGATGAGAAGAGATCTCAACCCTCTAGCATTCTTACGGATTTATGGACAGCCCTGCAGGATTCATGGTGTCAGTTCCCTCCAGCACTACTTCAGATAGTAGTCGAGTCTATGCCACGTCATGTTGTAGCACTTCTTCGTGCTGGCGGGGGCCCTACGCGATATTAGGCAGGTGTGCCAGTTTCTTTGGCTCTTCAATGTATATTGGCTACCTTTTTAATCACATATTGATTACCCAAAGGCTCTGCACAGAGCCGAACGTTCGCAAAGTGTGGCGGACAAGGCGACTAGTGTCACAAGTTCATTGCATGGTCCCTATATCTCGTGGGCCGCGCTAGTACGTGTGCGAAGTCACATCGGACTGCAGGCCGTTGGCTGGTGATGGTCCGCGTAGGAAGTCGAGTGCAGCCGAGAGGAGCGGCACATAAACAGGAGGGTCCGTGCGCATGCTGGACTCCCTTCCTGTCCTCTCCCATCCCCCCCCCCCCCCCCCACACCGCCCTCTCACCACTGTACACGGCTGCTGCAGTGGGGTGGGCACAGCACCGCGAGCCAACTGGCTGCTGTCCGAGCGCGGGGCCAGACCGCGATTAATTCAGCCGGCCGATTCCAAGTTCAGGCATTAGCGTCAAAAACATTGGCCCCCGAGGGCCGGCCGCCGGAATTAATGGTGCGGGCCTTCCACTTGTCAATGGCGGCGGCGCCGGGTCCCGGCCGGCCGCCTGCGCGCCAGCTAGGCGCGATGAGTGACCGCAGGACGGCGGCCTCGCGTAAACAAAGCGCCGATGCAATGCCGGGTAGAAGGAGCGGAAGGCGAGGGCGGCAGCAGGGCAGGGAGGGGGAGGGTGGCTGTTGGCTCGGCTCAGCCACTCGTCCTTCCATTAGCAGCCTCATCCGCAAAAAGCGCCCAAGACACTGGAAGGGCACCGAGGGCGGCGGAAGCCACACTGGGCGCTGCGAGACGCCGCAGGAACTGCGAGGCTCCCCTCGGGACATCCGCAGGCTTCCTGAAAGAAGCTCCGCGTAGAGCCGGTCTTCTCAGCATCCAGACTCGTCCGTTACCTCGTCGACGGGGTGTCGCACTCTCCAGCCACGGGGTGGACTGGGGACAGGAGCCGGCTATAGGCCGATACGTGAAAACTGCGCCCACTGAAATATGCTCCCATCAGAAATATGTGATTTATTTATTTGTCTGTCGTATGGTTCTTTGACACACTGAAAAAAGTAAATACACTGCCGAAAAAAATAGTACACCCTTGTAGAGGTTGAAAATTCACTCAAAATTTATTGTTGCAACAGCGCATATGGAGTAGATGAAATGGTTACACTTACAGATCAATAGCACAAACGGCTCTGAGGTACCAGACATCGACCTGTGCTGAAACACCCATTTTAGTATGTCGTATAGCCTCCATGGGCGTATATGCAGACGCTGACTCTGGCATCTACATCTACATCTACATCTACATCTACATGGATACTCTGCAAATCACATTTAAGTGCCTGGCAAAGGGTTCATCGAACCAGCTTCACAATTCTCCACTATTTCAATCTCGTATCTTTCCGTACGAGCTCTGATTTCCCTTATTTTATCGTGGTGATCGTTCCGCCCTACATAGGTCGGTGTCAACAAAATATTTTCGCATTCGGAGGAGAAAGTTGGTGATTGGAATTTGGTGAGAAGATTCCGTCGCCTTTCTTCTAATGATTTCCAGCCCAAATCCCGTATCATTTGTGTGACACTGTCTCCCATATTTCGCGATAATAAAAAACGTGCTGCCTTTCTTTGAACTTTTTCGATGTACTCCGTCAGTCCTACCTGGTAAGGATCCCACACCGCGCAGCAGTATTCTAAAAGAGGACGGACAAGCGTAGTGTAGGCAGTCTCCTTAGTAGGTCTGTTACATTTTCTAAGTGTCCCGCCAATAAAACGCAGCCTTTGGTTAGCCTTCCCCACAACATTTTCTATGTGTTCTTTCCACACTCTTCGTTTTTCGTTATTACTACTTTTCACACAATTCAGATATCTTTTCTAAATAGTTTTGCAGTTTGTTATGGTCTTCTGATGACTTTATTAGTCGATAAACGACAGCGTCATCTGCAAACAACCGAAGACGGCTGCTCAAATTGTCTCCCAAATCGTTTATATAGATAAGGAACATTAAAGGGCCTATAACACTACCTTGGGGAACGCCAGAAATCACTTCTGTTTTACTCGATGACTTTCCGTCAATTACTACGAACTGTGACCTCTCTGACAGGTAATCGCAAATCCAGTCACATAACTGAGACGATATTCCATTACAACGCAATTTTACTACGAGCCGCTTGTGTGGTACAGTGTCAAAAGCATTCCGGAAATCCAGGAATACGGAATCGATCTGAAATCCCTTGTCAATAGCACTCAGCACTTCATGTGAGTAAAGAGCTAGTTGTGTTTCACAGCAACGATGTTTTCTATACCCATGTTGACTGTGTGTCAATAGACCGTTTCCTTCGAGGTAATTCATAATGTTCGAACACAATATATGTTCCAAAATCCTGCTGCATATCGACGTTAGCGATATGGGTCTGTAATTTAGTGGATTACTCCTACTACCTTTCTTGAATATTGGTGTGACCTGTGCAACTTTCCAGTCTTTGGGTACGGATCTTTCGTCGAGCGAACGGTTGTATATGATTGTTAAGTATGGAGCTAATGCATCAGCATACTCCGAAAGGAACCTAATTGGTATACAGTCTGGACCAGAAGACTTGCTTTTATTAAATGATTTGAGTTGCTTCGCTACTCCGAGGTTATTTACTTCTACGTTACTCATGTTGGCAGCTGTTCTCGATTCGAATTCTGGAATATTTACTTCGTCATCCAGTCGATAGCATAAATGGTAAATACTGTCCTGGGATAAGTTATTACACGCCTGATTGACCTGTTCACGTGGTTCCGGAAGAGTTGTTGATGAACAAGTCACATAGATCACTTCTCGTTCCATCACATTCCATCACATTCCACACGTTCCACAAGTTTGGAGATCATGCTGGTCACAGAAGTTGCTGCATGTCTTGCAGTGCACACTGAGTTTGACGGGCAGTGTTTGGGCGAGCACTGTCCTGTTGGAACAACACAGCATCTTCCTGTTGTAAGAACGGCAAAATAATGGGTCTCACAACATTCTGCATCTACCGAGCATTAGTCAACGTCCCCTCCAGAAACATCATACGTGAACAACAGTTGTAGTTATCACTACCCACACCATAAGACCTGCAGTGGGGCCAGTGTGCCTTGAACAAATGCACTCTACGAGATAGTTCTGAATGGGTCTATGACGTACAAGCAAATGATCACCACTTGCATGCAAGCAGAATCTACTTTCACCACTGAAGACCAAAGTGCGTCATTCCATCTTCCAAGCCGGCCGAAGTGGCCGTGCGGTTAAAGGCGCTGCAGTCTGGAACCGCAAGACCGCTACGGTCGCAGGTTCGAATCCTGCCTCGGGCATGGATGTTTGTGATGTCCTTAGGTTAGTTAGGTTTAACTAGTTCTAAGTTCTAGGGGACTAATGAGCTCAGCAGTTGAGTCCCATAGTGCTCAGAGCCATTTGAACCATTTGAACCATCTTCCAAATAATCCTCTGATGGTGACAGTCGAACCGTGCACATTGATGCTGTGGTGTGGAGAGATTCAACAATTCGATTCCTCAGATCTTGAAGAGTAACTACCATAGATGGGACAAAGATTCTGTCTTTTACGCACCCCCGCAGAAAAAAATTTGAAAGGTTTGAGGTCTGGTGGCCTGGGAGGCCAAAAACACTGAACAAGATCGTGTTATCCACCTCTTCCCGTCCAGCGTTGTGGAATGATGTTTTAAGATAACACAGCATCTCGAGGTGAAAGTGAGACGGGACACCGTCATGCATAAAAATTAGATCATTGGAAGCTTCGTGAAGTTGGGGAAACAAGCAATTTTGCAGCATGTCGAGGTATGATGCTTCTGTCGCAGTTCCGTCCACGAAAATGGAAAATCCATAAAATTTGTGAACAGAAACGGCACAAAACGCATTCGGTTTCTGTGAGTCTCTTTCATGTTCGACGACGACGCCAGGATTTTGTAACCCCAAAAGCTGACATTATAGCGGTTTACTTTACCCGTTGGACGAAACGTCGATTCGTCCAAAAACGAGTCGTCCAGAAAAAAGTGTCCTCTGTCATATCCTAGAGAAATGAAATGCTAGATTTGTACCTACTATTATGGTCACCGGGACACAGTTGCTGCAGAACTGTAACTTGTAAGGCTTCGTATGGAGGCGTCGTTTCCTATGGAAGTTGAAGTTCCTGGTCGTCTTGTGGCCTTCCGAGGGCTCCATATGACCGGCCAGTGCTCTTACCGTCACACATACATCCAACTTTTAAGAATTTTCTGTTTCAGTCATAAATCTGCTTATCCAGAGGCGGCTTCTCGCTAAATCGATGGCGGAATGCATGATGCACTTAAACATAGATTCGCTTGGCGCAGATTGCAGCACATAAAATGATTTCTCTTGTGCTGTAGTCACCAAGTCGCTATAAACAACAGCAAAACTGTGTCAAACTTTGAACCTTCCTTTGTCCTGTGACTTGCATAATGTGTTTTTATCTTTCATAGTTTGTCTGAAATAAGCAACTGAAATCTGTTCTTTCTTTTTAAATCACCCTGCACAGGATGTTTTTTTAGCTTCAGAACGAAGTATCTCGAAGACGACATACCGTACGAAAAAAAACAAATGTTCTAGGTGAAAAGTTAACATCAGTAAATCAAACAATGAAAAATCCAAGATGGAATGTAACAATATTATGAGACGAAAAGTTGCTACTCACCATACAGCGGAGATGCTGAGTTGCAGGTAGACACAACAAAAAGACTCTCACAATTATAGCTTTCGGCCATTAAGGCCTTCATCAACAATACACACACATATGCACATACACACACACACACACACTCACGCAAACGCAACCCACACACACAACTGCAGTCTCAGGCAACCAAAAGAACACTGCGAGCAGCAGTACCAGTGCATGATGGGAGTGGCGACTGGGAGGAGGTAAGGAGGAGGCTGGGGTGGGGAGGGGGAGGGATAGTATGGTGGGGGTGGCGGACAGTGAAGTGCTTCAGGTTAGACAGTGGGCAGAGGAGAGGTGAGAAAAGGGAGGGAGAAGCGGAAAAGGAGAGTAATGAAAAGATGGGATGTGGTGGTGGAAGGACGGCTGTGTAATGATGGAATGGGAACGTGGAAGGGGCTGGATGGGTGAGGACAGTGACAAACGAAGGTTAAGGCCAGGAGGGTTATGGGAACATAGGATCTACTGCAGGGGAAGTTTCCACCTGCACAATTCAGAAAAGCTGGTGTTGGTGGGAAGGAACTATATGCCACAGGCTGTGGAGCACTCACTGATATGAAGGATTTCATTTTTGACAACATGTTCAGCAACAGAGTGTTCACTTGTTTCTTGGCCACAGTTTGTTGGTGGCCATTCATGCGGACAGAGAGCTTGTTGGCTCTCATGCCTACATAGAATGCAACACAGTGGTTGCAGCTTAGCTTGTAAACAACATGACTGGTTTCACAGGTAAACCTGACTTTGATGGCATAGGTTATGTTAGTGACTGGACTGGAGTAGTTGGTGATGGTAGGATGTATGGGACAGGTCTTTCACCTGGGTCTGTTACAGGGGTAAGAGCCATGAGGTAAGGGATTGGGAGCAGGGGTTGTGTTAGGATGTACGAGTATATTGTGTAGGTTCGGTGGATGGCAGACTACCACTGTGGGAAGGGTGGGAAGGGTAGCGGGCAGGACATTTCTCATTTCAGGGCACAACGAGAGGTAATCGAAACCCTGGCGGAGAATGTAATTCAGTTGCTCCAGTCCTGGGTGCTGCTGAGTTACGAGGGGAATGCTTCTCTGTGGCCAGACAGAGGGACTTCGATAGGTAGTGGGAGACTGGAAAGATATGGCAAGGGAGATTTGTTTTTGTACAAGGTTGGGAGGATAATTACAGCCAGTGAAGGCTTCAGTGAGACCTTTGGTATATTTCTAGAGGGACTGCTCGTCACTGCAGATGCGACGACCATGGGTGGCTGGGCTGCACTGAAGGGACTTCTTGGTATGGAACGGGTGGCAGCAGTCGAAGTGGAGGTATCGCTGGTGGTTAGTAGGTTTGATATGGACAGACATACTGATGTAGCCACCTTTGAGGTGGAGGTGAACATCTAGGAAGATTGCTTCTTGGGTTGAGTAGGACCAGGTGAAGCAAATGGGTGAGAAGTTGTTGAGGTTGTGGAGGAACGTGGATAGGGTGTCGTCACCTTCGATCCAGATAGCAAAGATATCATCAATGAATCTGAACCAGGTGAGGGATTTAGGATTCTGGGTTTTTAGAAACGATTCCACTAGATGGTCCATGAATAGGTTGACATAGGGTGATGCCATGCAAGTGCCCATAGGTGTACTTCAGATTTGTTGGTAGGTAATGTCTTCAAAGAAGAAGTAACTGTGGGTGATTAAGTAGTTGGTCATGGCGACTAGGAAGGAGGTTGTTGGTATGGTACCATCAGGCGTTGGGAAGGGTAGTGTTCAATAGTGGTAATTGTGGGTGAGGAAGTAGTTGGTCATGGCGACTAGGATGGAGGTTGTTGGTATGGAACCATCAGGCGTTGGGAAGGGTAGTGTTCAATAGTGGTAATTGTGGGTGAGGAAGTAGTTGGTCATGGCGACTAGGATGGAGGTTGTTGGTATGGAACCATCAGGCGTTGGGAAGGGTAGTGTTCAATAGTGGTAATTGTGGGTGAGGAAGTAGTTGGTCATGGCGACTAGGATGGAGGTTGTTGGTATGGAACCATCAGGCGTTGGGAAGGGTAGTGTTCAATAGTGGTAATTGTGGGTGAGGAAGTAGTTGGTCATGGCGACTAGGATGGAGGTTGTTGGTATGGAACCATCAGGCGTTGGGAAGGGTAGTGTTCAATAGTGGTAATTGTGGGTGAGGAATTAGTTGGTCATGGCGACTAGGATGGAGGTTGTTGGTATGGAACCATCAGGCGTTGGGAAGGGTAGTGTTCAATAGTGGTAAGGCCAGGGGCATTAGGAATGTTAGTGTAGAGGGAGATGGCATCAATAGTGATGAACAGAGCGCTGTGTGGTAAAGGACAGGAACTTGGAGAGTCACTGGACAAAATGGTTGGTATCTTTTATATAGGAAGATAGGTTCTCGGTAATAGGTTGAAGGTGAAACTTCAACAATGTGAGTTATAATACATTAATATTGTATTTTTTAACCCTGTACTATGTTCAATATTACTCAATGCATAAAAAAGTTATTTAGAATCTAAAACTTATTTATTTCTCAACATAGGTTACTAGCGCTCAGTTAGATAGTTCTCAACCAATGTCTCAAACTCACGAGCTGTGGCATCATAACCATATAATCTATAATAATGTATGTATTCTAATTATTCTGTATAACACTTCCATTGCCTAAAGTTTAATTTACAATGATAAAAAATATGTTTCTTGCATAACATAAACGAAGAGCACTCAGTTTAAAAGTATCATAGGGGAAAAAAGAATAAGATCATTTAACCTATAATATTGTGTAGTAAGACTTCTACATTAAGAAACTAGTGTGACGAACAAAATTCTGTACAAGATCTTCGCCCATAATGTTTGGTCGCTCCCAGACGCTAGACAGTTGTTCCCTGAAGATGGCCTAATAAGTCAAAAACTAGTTAGAAATAAACACAAACCAATAGAACAAAAACAGTGTGCTTGTTATTCAGCCTTAAAGCTGTTGCCTTTACTAATATTAACTTTTCACCTAGAACATTTTTATTGTATGAAGCATCGTTTACGAAATGTTTAGTTCTCTCAAGTTAAAACAAACACAAAAAAGTAAGGATAGCTCAATTCTTCAGAGATATTATGGAAACCATGAATTAAAACGCTCGAACATAATCGCAATATTAAAAGTGAGCAATTGTGCATGTAACCCTAAGAACTACAAACCAAATGCCTTGCTATCCGTGACCTACAAGATACGAGAACGACTTCTTCGTAACAGAATCAGTACAAAATTACTTGGAGCAATACAAAACTTGGAGCAATATAAAACATTGCAGCCGGCCGCGGTGGTCTTGCGGTTCTAGGCGCTGCAGTCCGGAACCGTGGAACTGCTACGGTCGCAGGTTCGAATCCTGCCTCGGGCATGGATGTGTGTGATGTCCTTAGGTGAGTTAGGTTTAAGGAGTTCTAAGTTCTAGGGGACTGATGACCTAAGATGTTAAGTCCCATAGTGCTCAAAGCCATTTGAACCATAAAACATTGCAAACAAACACCTAGAGCATCTGTACAATCTATAGACTCAGAAGCCGCCAGTAGGCAGTAGAAAGTCATCTAGTCTACCACCCACATGCCTTCGTCAATTCTCAGCACGGTGTGTGACGGAGGGTACCCAGCATTCATTTCCTATGATGTTCAGTTCTCAAATAGAGTGAGGGAAAAATGGCTGTTTATATAGATCCATACAAGCCCTTATTTCTCTTATGTTTGAGGTCCTTAAGCGAAACGTATGTTGACGGCAGTAGACATGTACCGCAGTCAGTTCAAATGCCGGTACTCTAAATTTTCTCAATAGTTTTCCTGGAAAAGAGCGTCCCCTTCCTTCCAGGGATTCCCATGTGAGTTCCCAAAGCATCTCCGCAGTACTGGGATTACCGGTAACAAATCTAGCAGCCCACATTTGAATTACTTCAAAGTCTTCCTTTAGTCCGACGTGGTGCGGATGTCAAACACTAGAGTAGTACTCAGCAATGGGTCGCACTAGTGGTTTACATCCTGTCTCCTTTAGTGATAAGTCACAGTAGACCGAAGTTAGACTATTCGGCTTCCCTGTTTCGATCTTTACATGCTCGTTGCATTTATGTCGCTTTGTAACGTTACGCCCAGACACTGAATCGACGGGACTGTGTCAAGCAGCACAGTGCTGACGCTGTATTCGAGCATTGCGGGTTTGTTTTTCCTACTCCTCTTATTCTTTCTCTCTTACGTCATCTTGTATGCTCCTACAGTCACTCACGATGACACCTTCCCGCACAGACAGCATCATCAGCAATCGGCAACAGATTGCTGCTAATCCCGTCCGCCAGATCACTGACGTATATAGAAAATGTCAGTGGCCTACCGCACTTCCCTGGGACACTCCTGGCGCTATCCTACTTTCTGAAGAACATCATATGATCGTCTGATGCATTCTTCTGTCTCGTCGTCTGCGATTCTCAGCAGTCTCAAAATAGGCATGGCTGCTTATCCATTTATGTAAAAAAAATATGCACGTGATTGATTCTAATTCCGTTTAGCATTGACCAGGTTTTGCGTGGCAAGTCAAATTTCAGTGGTTTCTTGGTGATGCACGGCATAGTATTATTTTGTTGTCTAGTTCATTCTTCAGGCCATGCAGTATTAAAGTTGAAATTATCTTTTATAGCGATCTTTGCTCTTTTCGCTGGCGATCGTCTAGAGCAGAGCCATTTATGCTTTGCGTCATCAGTCTCGTGATGGAAAGATAGATTTGTTCTCGTTCATGAGAGCATTTAAGTGTCTTATTTGAGGGGGTGGAATGTAGCTTAGTACTGGTAGCCATTCCGTAGGTGTTGATTTCATAACACCAGCGATCATTCTCATAGTGTTGTTTAGCTGGACTTTTATTTGTGCGTGTACACTGTTTAGTTAGACTGGGGCCCAATATTCAACAGTCGAGAAGACAGGATTCAGAGCAGAGGAACGTACGCCGGGTGCTGATGGTCCCCAGGTTGTACTATATAGCTTTTGTGCGATGTTTCTGGTTCTCAGTTTTTGAGCTATTTTTGATACATGTTCTCTGAATGAAAGAGTTTTATCTTGGGTTACCTCTAGGTGCTCTGGTGTTTCATTGTAAATAAGTTCAGTGTTTTCAAACAGTATTTTAAGTTTTATTTTAGCGATTTTGGTGTTTAGATGTAAACATGAAAACTCCACTTTGATGGCGAATAGTTGGAGCGTCCTCTGCTAGGATTTATTCTGACTGTTCAATTGAGCTACACCTTCTTGCTAGTATCCAGTCTTTGGCGTAACCAGACTTCCCTGATTTTGTTTTTGGTATGTCTGCACTGTACAAGTTCAAGAGAAATGGAGTAAGGATTGATCCTTGTGGTAGACCTTTTTCTTTTATGTTTTTTCTGGAGCTGATGTCCGATACAAAGACGGAACACTCAATCGTTTAGCACATTGTGATCAGTCGAGCTATTTGACTGCAAGGGATTAGACGAAGAAGCTTGTATATCATACCTTCTCTTCGTACTGTATTACAGACCTCTGACAGGTCAATGAATGCAACGGCATTTTCAAGTTCTCCTTCAAATCATGCCACGATGTAGGTGGTGAGTAACAGCCCAGTTTTCACTGGAATCCTGCTTGTTCAGCCGGAATTGCTCCAAGTAATTTTGTAGTGATTCTGTTACTGAGAACTCTTTCTGGTATCTTGTAGGTCACGGATAGCAAGGCTCTTGGTTTGTGGTTCTTAAGGTTACATGCTGAATTGCCCACTTTTAATATTGCGATTATGTTCGAGCGTTCTAATACTTGGTTTGCATAAGATCTCTGAAGAATTGAGCTATCCACACTTTTTTGTGTTTTATGTCGTTTATTAAGAATCAGGATGCATACTGACAAATCTCCAAGCTTTTCCTGGCTTCACCTGTTTAAGCGCTGTTGAGATCGCTTCACAAGTGAAGGGTTGGGATTGTTCAGTTTCTGAGGCTTCAGCTTTTACGATTCTGAGTTGTCGTTTCGCGTTGATTGTGGGCGTTTTGTCTGTTGCTGCTCTGTATGTCGCTGCTAGATGTGAAGCTAGGATATTTGGGATAACTGTTGTCTTCTTGCTTTGTGTAGCAGCCACGCTTCCTAGTTTCCTCAATAATATCCACGTTTGTATCCTTGATTCCGAATATTCAGGCTTCCTATTATTTCCGTCCACTTTTGCGTCTCTCCGCATCCAGACAGTAGTTCGTCTTCTATTCCAAGGAAAGTCTGGTAAAACTCTTCACTATTTTGGGACCAACCAGGGATGGATTCTTTTTAGTAGCCTCTTGGATACACCCATTGGCTCTACTAATTATCGCCCCTGCAGATCTTTTATAGTTTCTGCTGGTAAGGGGTATCAGCCTATGCATTTCCCTAGCTCCGTACACAACCTCGTCCAGCTGGTTTTCGTAAGATTCTGTCTTGTGTGGGGATAGGCACTGGCGTTCATAAACCCAAATCCCAGGTTAGTGAGTTGAATCCTGGCAGGCGTCGCTAAAAATGTGTGCTGGAAGACAAGGTTGAAAATGCGGAGAAATTCTGGGAGGCGTCGACAAACATATGCAGATGTATCCTGCAAAACTGTAAATGGGGAAACTTACGACTATTAAATGAAACAAGGGTTATGACGATTTTGATTTATTACAATAAAGACGACTGCTAAACATATGGCAACCATTGGCATCATTAACATAATAAAATCGTAGATTAATAAAGGTGAACCTGTGGTAACATTAAATTCTTGGTATACATGACATCGGGGGTCGGGAGAAAAGATGCTAATAATCGCGCAAAAAATTTACTTATGATCGCTGAATGTCAAGTGACAGTCGTAATGTTAAAGGAAATAAACAGTATTACAGGAAGGAACATACCTGTGGGTGAAGTTTAAACCAAACTGTTCATTACTGTAAAAATGCAAGACTTCAAAATGATGCTTGAAGTACTCGGATTACAAAAAAGTTACTCTGATTTCCCTGCACCTCGTCGCACAGTTGTAGCACAATGTCACCATAATATGCAGGTGGTGGTTGAAGTGGTTGCAGTATAGATCATTCGTAGAGCCAACGACTGTCGCCAGCGGCTAAATGGAGATTAGCCCAAAATGCTTCTAAGTCCCCAACAATCAGCCGGGCGACAGTAATTTTCCTTGTGCATTCATATTTACATCCGCCTGGAGTAGCATCTTGGAACGTAAAATTTGGGAAAATGATATGAAATGCGTAAAACTGAGAGTACTTACATATGAACTTAGGTCTTGTCTCTGCTGGTGCCATGTAATATTGGAAGTGTTATTAACCAATAAAACTTAAGCGATGTAATTTGTTACAAACAAACAGAAACAGCCTACGATCTCTCCCTACGCTGTCCAGCTCCAGAGAGCGTTAACTTATGAAACAGGAAAACGAGCAAAAAATGCTTAAAATATGGAATAATGAGAGTATTTATACGAGTATATCTGCCTGGATGGGGCCGCGGCTTGTGCCACATATTACACTCCTGGAAATGGAAAAAAGAACACATTGACACCGGTGTGTCAGACCCACCATACTTGCTCCGGACACTGCGAGAGGGCTGTACAAGCAATGATTACACGCACGGCACAGCGGACACACCAGGAACCGCGGTGTTGGCCGTCGAATGGCGCTAGCTGCGCAGCATTTGTGCACCGCCGCCGTCAGTGTCAGCCAGTTTGCCGTGGCATACGGAGCTCCATCGCAGTCTTTAACACTGGTAGCATGCCGCGACAGCGTGGACGTGAACCGTATGTGCAGTTGACGGACTTTGAGCGAGGGCGTATAGTGGGCATGCGGGAGGCCGGGTGGACGTACCGCCGAATTGCTCAACACGTGGGGCGTGAGGTCTCCACAGTACATCGATGTTGTCGCCAGTGGTCGGCGGAAGGTGCACGTGCCCGTCGACCTGGGACCGGACCGCAGCGACGCACGGATGCACGCCAAGACCGTAGGATCCTACGCAGTGCCGTAGGGGACCACACCGCCACTTCCCAGCAAATTAGGGACACTGTTGCTCCTGGGGTATCGGCGAGGACCATTCGCAACCGTCTCCATGAAGCTGGGCTACGGTCCCGCACACCGTTAGGCCGTCTTCCGCTCACGCCCCAACATCGTGCAGCCCGCCTCCAGTGGTGTCGCGACAGGCGTGAATGGAGGGACGAATGGAGACGTGTCGTCTTCAGCGATGAGAGTCGCTTCTGCCTTGGTGCCAATGATGGTCGTATGCGTGTTTGGCGCCGTGCAGGTGAGCGCCACAATCAGGACTGCATACGACCGAGGCACACAGGGCATCATGGTGTGGGGAGCGATCTCCTACACCGGCCGTACACCACTGGTGATCGTCGAAGGGACACTGAATAGTGTACGGTACACCCAAACCGTCATCGAACCCATCGTTCTACCATTCCTAGACCGGCAAGGGAACTTGCTGTTCCAACAGGACAATGCACGTCCGCATGTATCCCGTGCCACCCAACGTGCTCTAGAAGGTGTAAGTCAACTACCCTGGCCAGCAAGATCTCCGGATCTGTCCCCCATTGAGCATGTTTGGGACTGGATGAAGCGTCGTCTCACGCGGTCTGCACGTCCAGCACGAACGCTGGTCCAACTGAGGCGCCAGGTGGAAATGGCATGGCAAGCCGTTCCACAGGACTACATCCAGCATCTCTACGATCGTCTCCATGGGAGAATAGCAGCCTGCATTGCTGCGAAAGGTGGATATACACTGTACTAGTGCCGACATTGTGCATGCTCTGTTGCCTGTGTCTATGTGCCTGTGGTTCTGTCAGTGTGATCATGTGATGTATCTGACCCCAGGAATGTGTCAATAAAGTTTCCCCTTCCTGGGACAATGAATTCACGGTGTTCTTATTTCAATTTCCAGGAGTGTATTTTTATTAACAAATAGAACTCAAGTGTAATAATTTGTTATTAAGAAATAGACACATCCTCTCCTTAAGCTGTCCAGCTCCATAGTAACACCTGCCACTTAAGTGTCCCAGTCATAAAAGATGAAGGTGTGGAGGGGTACTTAATCCTCACGGGCCCAGAGCGGGGGCAGGGGAGGATGAGAGGACGTTCCTGCCATTTTTAGGACATGTGACAACTGTAGAGTTACATCATGGCCTTAAATATAACTCTTACAATTGCCTGGGTGATTTCCCTGGGTGTCTCTGATCAATCTCCAGTGGTTCCCCGTGGAAGAGGCGTGGGGGCATCAAGGAGCACAACTGTGTAACCTGAAGATAAGATCGTTATCTGGGCAAAAACAATGTCGTAATAATGTCACTGACGCAAGCTTTCGAAAATACTTCTGTCACTGAGGTAAGAAAAAATTTTCTGGGGAGGAGCCAAATATAAATAATATCTACCGAAAGAAGTAAAGCAATATCGTTATGTTTGTAATAATACAAAGCGAAATCAGCAAAAATTCGTTTATCCTAGCCACGCAATTTCACTGTTAGCATTCATAAAGAAAAGATTGTGGTGCTTAAATCTGTTACTGACCACTCCTTCCTATAATATTTCTGTCACCGGGGTAAAAAGCTGACAGCGCCATCTATTGGTCGTTGGTGCACTACGAAGTTAACAGCGTCATCTATTTTTCTTCGGTGTACAGTACTACGTCGTGATGATTAAACGTCCGAACCGCTAAGCTGAGCAGAAGATTTTAGATAAAACTTTTAATTACGATATCTTTTCTTGCGTCATGCGCTCCTGGTGAAGTTCAAATGGTTCAAATGGCTCTGAGCACTATGGGACTTAACATCTGAGGTCATCAGTCCCCTAGAACTTAGAACTACTTAAACCTAACTAACCTAAGGACATCATACACATCCATGTCCCAGGCAGGATTCGAACCTGCTACCGTCCTGGTGAAGTAAAGCCTACACTTTGTCCCATGTTACTTGTGAAAACCCGTCGAAAATTCGTCTGGTAGCTTTGGCTGTTAGCGTGTTCTGACAAACACACATACAAACCAGTTTTACAGTTTTATTATTAGTAGAGATGAAAAAGGGCCTACTACTGTGTCGGTACAACCTAACACCACGCGCGCGGCAAGTTGAAATTCCCGCGGTTGCTCGCCGCTTCTGAACAGTTCGCGCCTGCAACTAACGCCCTGGCCGCCATTAACTTGTGGGGCGCTGTGTGCAACCGGGAGCAGTGTCGTCGTTTGGAGCGGCCTTCTTGGTGCGTGGCCAACGACTTCAAAACATCGCTTCGGATGCGGAGGTCGGGCGGGGTGAGCCTGATGGAGAAGCGACCAAGTGCGTGTCATCTGCGATGCTGGGGTTCGCCCGAATTTCTCTCTTTGATTAGTACCGTTTTAAGAAGGATTAAGATCGCTCGTGAGGTCGACTGTGACTAGGTAACGAAGACTTGTGGGCTGTGAGGAAGCATGCAGCCACTGTCGAGAGAAAATCTATGTGCAGTAGTCGTTTGAGCAAGTGGTCCGTTATGAGCTGCGGGTTGTTGTATCTCAAGATTATCTAAATTTTTTTTAATGTGCGGCAGCCTTTGTTCCCACTTCGTTCCTTGGTAGTAACAGTAAGTGGATCTGAACACGGGACAGTGGTTGTATTGGAATTAAAAATTTGGACTGGTTCACAGTAACTGAAGTTACGCTACCACCTTGTGCCTTGAATTAATTGATTGTGACTGAAGCTGGAGTTTCACCAGCAGTTGTCTTTCGAAGGTTGGTACTTGCCTTGGTGACTGAATTTTTACGTCAACGATTCTGAATAGGCACCTTCAGAAGCTGTGCGTTGCTAATGTTGTTTATAAATAATCGAAAGTTTACATAAGAATGTTTGGGTTGGCGCCTACAGTGACGGTTTGATATTAATTGAAGCTGGAGCTTGACCAGCGTTGTGCTTTGAATTATATCTGTTAATATTCTTGTGAAGAATAGAAAAGAAAATTGAGGATATGTTATATGACTATCACTTTGGCTTTAAGAAAGGTAAAGGCAATAGATAGCAAATTCTGACGTTGCAGTTGAAAATGGACCAAGACTATAGAAAAATCAAGACACGCTCAAGATTCGTCGATCTGAAAAAAGTATTCGACAATATCAGATGGGGCAAGATGTTCGAAATTCTGAGAAAAATACGGGTAAAGTATAGGGAAAGACGGGTAATGTACAACATGTACAAGAACAAAGAGGGCACATTAAGAGTAGAAGACCAAGAACAAAGTTCTCGGTTGAAAAAAGGTCTAAGGCAGTGTAGTCTTTCACCTCTACTGTTCAATCCGTACATCGAAGAAGCAATGACGGAAATAAAAGAAAGATTTAAGAGAGGAATTAATATTCAAGGTGAAAGGATATAAATGATAATATTCGCTGATAACATTGCTATCCTCAGTGAAAATGATTAAGAATTACAGAGTTTGCTGAATGGATTGAACGCTCTAGTGAGTATAGAATATGGACTGAGAGTAAACCGAAGAAAGACAAAAGTAATGATAACTAGTAGGGATGACAAAAGGCAGAAATTTAACATCAGGATTGGTGATCACGAAGCAGACGAAATTAAGGAATTCTGCTGCCCAGGCAGCAAATTATCCATGAAGGTCAGAGCAAGGAGAATATCAACAGCAGACTAGGACTGGTAAAAAAGGGCATTCCTGGCCAAGAGAAGTCTACTAATATCAAATATAGGCCTCACTATGAGGAAGAAATTTCTGAGAATGTACATTTGAAGCACAGCGTTGTTTGGTAGTGAAAATAGACTGCGGGAAAATCGGAAAAGAAGAAAATCGAAGCATTCGAAATGTGGTACTAGACAAGAACGTTGAAAATTAAGTGGACTGATAAGGTAACGAATGAGGAGGTTCTCTGTAGAATCGGCGAGGAAAGCAATATATGGAAAATACTGACAATATGAAGTGATAGAACGGTAGGATGTCTGTTCAGACATCACGGAATAACTACAACGGTACTAGAGGGACTTGAAGAGGGTAAAAACTGTAGAAATGTTCAAATGTGTGTGAAATCTTATGAGACTTAACTGCTAAGGTCATCAGTCCCTACGCTTACACACTACTTAACCTAAATTATCCTAAGGACAAACACACACACCCATGCCCGAGGGAGGACTCGAACCTCCGCCGGGACCAGCCACACAGTCCATGACTGTAGCGCCCCAAACCGCTCGGCTAATCCTGCCCGACAAAAACTGTAGAAGAAAACAGAAATTGGAATACATCCAGCAAATAACTGAGGACACAGGTTGCGAGTACTACTCTGGGATGAAGAGTTTTGCACAGGAGGGGAATTCATGAAGGGCCGCATCAAACCAGTCAGAAGAGAGATGACTCGAAAGAAAAAAACGCTCTTGCTTTTAAACGACTGAATTTTACACATTAATTTTGTCGGGGACACCTTCAGTGCCAGTTCATGTCAACTGAGGCTGGAGCATGGCTAGCAATTGTTTCAGATTGACTTGTATTTGTGCCTCGAAATTTTCTTGTTACACTACTGGCCATTAAAATTGCTACACCACGAAGATGTGCTAAAGTCGCGAAATTTAACCGACAGGAAGAAGATGATGTGATATGCAAATGATTAGCTTTTCAGAGGATTCACACAAGGTTAGCGCCGGTGGCGACACCTACAACGTGCTGACATGAGGAAAGTTTCCAGCCGATTTCTCATACACAAACAGCAGTTGACCGGCGTTGCCTGGTGAAACGTTGTTGTGATGCCTCGTGTAAGGAGGAGAAATGCGTACCATCACGTTTCCGACTTTGATAAAGGTCGGATTTTAGCCTATCGCGATTGCGGTTTATCGTATCGCGAGATTGCTGCTCGCTTTGGTCGAGATCCAATGACTGTTAGCAGAATATGGAATCGCGGGTTCAGTAGGGTAATACGGAACGCCGTGCTGGATCCCAACGGCCTCGTATCACTAGCAGTCGAGATGACAGGCATCTTATCCGCATGGCTGTAACGGATCGTGCAGCCACGTCTCAATCCCTGAGTCAACAGATGGGGACGTTTGCAAGACAATAACCATCTGAACGAACAGTTCGACGACGTTTGCAGCAGCATGGACTATAAACTCGGAGACCATGGGTGCGGTTACCCTTGACGCTGCATCACAGACAGGAGCGCCTGCGATGGTGTACTCCACGACGAACCTGGGTGCACGAATGGCAAAAAGTCTTTTTTTCGGATGAATCCAGGTTCTGTTTACAGCATCATGATGGTCGCATCCGTGTTTGGCGACATCGCGGTGAACGCACTTAGGAAGGGGTATTCGTCATCGCCATACTGGCGTATCACCCAGCGTGATGGTATAGGGTGCCACTGGTTACACGTCTCAGTCACCTCGTGATCGCATTGACGGCACTTTGAACAGTGGACGTTACATTTCAGATGTGTTACGACCCGTGGCACTACCCTTCATTTGATCCCTGCGAAACCCTACATTTCAGCAGGGTAATGCACGAGCGCATATTGCAGGTCCTGTACGGGCCTTTCTGGATACAGAAAATGTTCGACTACTGCCCTGACCAGCACATTCTCCAGATCTCTCACCAATTGAAAACGTCTGGTCAATGGTGGCCGAGCAACTGGTTCGTCACAATACGCCAGTCACTACTCTTGATGAACTGTGCTATCGTGTTGAAGCTGCATGGGAAGCTGTACCTGTACACGCCATCCAAGCTCTGTTTGACTCAGTGTCCAGGCGTATCAAGGCCGTTATTACGGCCAGAGGTGGTTGTTCTGGGTACTGATTTCTCAGGATCTATGCACCCAAATTGCGTGAGAATGTAATCACATGTCAGTTCTAGTATAATATATTTGTCCAATGAATACGCGTTTATCATCTGCATTTCTTCTTGGTGTAGCATTTTTAATGGCCAGTAATGTATTAGTGTTTCTAGTGTTTGAATATTATTGTGGATATATTACGTGCATTTGTGAGTGGGACTGGGCCTCACCCTCTGGAAGTGGATTTTTTTCTCTCTCTGTCCTTTTCGAAAATAAAGATGTTTTTTTATAATGCGTACACTTATCTCAACCCAACACCACCGCTCCCCAAAGACTAGTTCCGCTGCAACTACCTCCACTTCAACCCTAAGCATTCTTTCAAGTATCGCGATTCAACAGTGCAGGTGTGATATAGGGTTGAAAACAGCATTTGCTCTGTACTTTGGAGTAACTTCAGGTCCTGTGATCCCACGTGGCAGCAAACCCGGCGCAGTGTCAATGGCGGTGCTCGCCGTCGGCAGCAGTGAGGGACGGTCCGCGGCAGGAGTGCAGGCGAGCGATGGGCGGTGCCCGGCTGATTGTGTTTACCGTGGCGGCGCCGGCCGCACGCTGGGTCCCGCGCGTTGAACCGCGCCCTAATTAATCACCCCTCAATCGCCGGCGGTGGCCGCCAGGGGCGCTGCCGTAGCACTGGCCCGCACCCCTAATGACCCGGTGAGCTCTCTGCCCTGCCGGCTGTCGCACGCTCTCACGCTCACTGCACCCAGCCGAGGTCAAGTCAGTCGCACGAGCGGATCCTAGTGAAATTTGATAATACTATAACAACATTCGTTATATTAGGCAACCAGTTTCGACGTTCCAGTCACGTCCTTTTCAGGCCTTTCGCATTAATGACACCAACTACGACTCGTACATATACTAGAGAAGGTACCAATACTCTTATCTCGTTCCGTAGATATCCGGACTTCATGAGCATATGTGCTCTTCACACATGTGGCAGCAACTGACACATGTGTGAAGAGCACACATGCACATGAAATTTAGATATCTACGGAACCAGATACGAGTATTGGTGCCTTGTCTTACACATGGACGAGTGGTACTTAAAAAGAAAAAAAAAAGACAGTTGCTGTCAAGTGTGTGAAGAGCACACATGTTCATGAAGTCCAGATATCTACGGAACCAGATACACTATGTAATCAAAAGTATCTGGACACCCCAAAAACATACGTTTTTCATATTAGGTGCATTGTGCTGCCAGCTATTGCCAGGTACTCCATATCAGCGACTTCAGTAGTCATTAGACATCGTGAGAGAGCAGAGCGGGGCGCTCCGCGGAACTCACGGACTTCGAACATGGTCAGGTGATTGGGTGTCACTTGTGTCATACGCGAGATTTTCACACTGCTAAACATCCCTAGGTCCATTGTTTCCGATGTGATAGTGAAGTGGAAACGAGAAGGGACTTGTACAGCACAAAAGCGTACAGGCCGACCTCGTCTGTTGACTGAAGGAGACCACCGCCAGTTGAAGACAGTCGTAATGTGTGAAAGGCAGTCTTCTATCCACACCGTCACACAGGAATTCCAAATTGCATCAGGATCCACTGCAGCTACTATAACAGTTAGGCGAGAGGTGAGAAAACTTGGATTTCATGGTCGAGCGGCTCCTCATAAGCCACACACCACGCCGATAAGTGCCAAACGACGCCTCAATTGGTGTAAGGAGCGTAAACATTGGACGACCTAACAGTGAAAAAACGTTGTGTGAAGTGGCGAATTACGGTACACAATGTGGCGATCCGATGGCAGGGTGTTGGTATGGCGAATACCCGGTGAACGTCATCTGCCAGCGTGTGTAGCGCCAACAGTAAAATTCGGAGGCGGTGGTGTTATGGTGAGGCCTTGTTTTCATGGAGAGGGTTTGTACCCCTTGTTACCTTGCTTGACACTATCACAGCACAGGCCTACACTGATGTTTTAAGCACCTTCTTGCTTCCCACTGTTGAAGAGCAATTCCGGAATGGTGACTGCATCTTTCAATATGATCGAGCACCTGTTCATAATGCACGGCCTGTGGCGGAGTGGTTACACGACAATAACATCCCTGTAATTGACTGGCCTGCACAGAGTCCTGACCTGAAGCCTATAGAACACTTTTGGAATATTTTGGAACGCCGACTTCGTGCCAGGCCTGACCGACAGATATCGATACCTCTCCTCAGTGCAGCACTCCGTAAAAAATGGGCTGTCATTCCCCAAGACACCTTCCAGCAGCTGATTGAATGTATGACTGCGAGAGTGTAAGCTGTCATCAAGGCTAAATATGGGCCAATACCATATTGAATTCCAGCATCACCGATGGAGGGCGACACGAACTTGTAAGTCATTTTCAGCCAGGTGTCCGGATGCTTGTGATCGCATAGTGTATGAGCATTGGTGCTTTGCGTTATACATGATGCGCGAGTGGTAGTTGGTGTCATTCATGCAACAGGCCTGAAGATGACGTGACCGGAGCGTCGAAACTGTTTGTCTAATAAAGCAGCATCAAATGGTTCAAATGGCTCAGAGCACTTCGGGACTTAACATATGAGTTCATCAGTCCCCTAGAACTTAGAACTACGTAAACCTAACTAACCTAAAGACATCACCCACATCCATACCCGAGACAGAATTCGAACCTGCGACCGTAGCAGTCGCGCGGTTCCAGACTGAAGCGCCTAGAACCTCTCGGCCACAGCGAACGCCCGCAGTATCAATATAATGGCTGCTGGCATAATATTATTACATTTTATTGACCATCATCTGTCTCACACTCCTGAACAAATGATGGAGTTACATTTATAGAGGAAAAAAAAATATGTTTTTGATCAAATGTTTGAGCGAAAAAATTTTAAAAAATTACGCGATGGGTTCTTGTTCGAATTTTCATAGCCGAAAGACGAGTGAGAAATGGACAGATGGGTTATCAAATTGACGAGCGTTAGGTCTAGTTTCGCAGAAAATGTAATCGCATTAAACCATACAGGAGAATCAAGAAAACCTAATTAGTGATTTGAGCTGAGTAAGTGAAGTGTCAAAAAGTTCATCTCTTCAAGCCTAGCTATTTTACAGATAAAAGTTACCTTGGTTTGGTCTTGAACTGTCAAGAAGGCTATCTTCGAATCAAGTACTAAATTTAAGATGTTTCGAGAACGGGCCTTAGGAAGACAAATGTGCCAAAAAGTTCATCTCTTCAAGACGTGGGCATTTTCTTAATGTTTCATAACAACTTGCTTTTTATGGTACAAAGTGTTACCCAGCGCCCAAGTCTCAAAAATGAAAATACGATATCACTGTACTGCTTCATGCTGTTCACACTTGTGCTATCTAAAGGTATTTGAGGAAATTTGTAAGAAAGCTGCTACTTTTAAAAAATACTACTTCCTCAGTTTTAGTATAGAGTTGCTGTTTGACTGCTATTAGTTTAATATTTACTTGGTTATGTAATGATACTTTTCAAAGACAATATTTTTCCATCTCTAAATACTTAGTCCCATTACTTTCCAAACAAATTTATAGCCAACATTGTTACTTGCCATAAAGCTAGTAGAATTTTTGAACCTCTGAATCTAGACATTGAGAAAATTTGTGAAAAGAGTGCCTAATGAGACTGTTTTTTAATTTCGTTTTCAAGTGATAGGGATTCATAATGTCTTGTTTATGTTAGACTGGAACTTATTGAATATCTTTCCATCAGAGTTCATAATTCCTTTCTGAACACTGGACAAGGAGGCGAAGAATAAATGAAAATTATTTCCATGTCTGTGTATATAACAGTAGAGTTGAACAGATTTTTATTATTGTCAACAAAACCCATTCGCTCTTAATTCATGAGGTGTGAGTCGGATAACGAGGAGAGTTCTGGCGTGATTGAAATGGCTCTGAGCACTATGGTCATTAGTCCCCTAGAACTTAGAACTACTTAAACGTAACTAATCTAAGGACATCACACAACACCCAGTCATCACGAGGCAGAGAAAATCCCTGACCCCGCCGGGAATGGAACCCGGGAACCCGGGCGCGGGAAGCGAGAGCGCTACCGCACGACCACGAGCTGCAGGCTCTGGCGTGATTATCGGATATGCTGACATCATAGATGGAGTCATGGGACACCCTCCTCCCCGCCCCGCCCCCTTCCCACCGACAAAGGCCAATTACGCTATGTATAAAATTATGAATAATTCAAAGTTTGGCAGGAAATTCAAAAAACAGACCAATTCCTATGCAAGCAGGGTTGTTGTACAAAGTATAAATTGTTGATAAATGCAAGATGGTGCATTGTCATGTTGGCTGACTTGGAACACTACCCCTGGCTCTATGACATAACAATTCGAGACCTGGGGTACTGGCACAGCCGTAGTATGACGTCAGAATCCAAGATCACTGACCTGGAATGCAAAATGGCGGACGAACATGGCGACGAGGACATAATGGCGTAGATCTATGACGTCAGAAACGAAGGCTTGGAATAGTAGCACTGGCTCCTTGATGCCATAATCCAGCTCAGACCTGTGCAACAATCTAGCATGCTGGCCCAGACTTGAAATACTGGGTTACAGTCTACGATGTCAAAATCCAAGTTCTGGAGTACTAGAGCTTCTTAGACAAATGATGTTTGTGCAGCTCCAGTTCTGTCTGTTGACCTACTTGATATGTTTTCCACAAGCTATACTCATTCAGAGGTGAATGGTCACTGCATACTGCTTCTCCTGCCTCTAAGTTTGGATCTCTCTGCTTTCAACGTTATTTAAACAAACGCCAGGAGAGACAGAGACACCCAGACATGCCCCCCCCCCCCTCCCATGCAAGACCTTGCTTAGTCCCTAAAGTTAAAGCCCAAACTGTATGCCATGTAGCAGCGACACTTGCGTCTTGATTTAAACAAATACATTGCAAAGGAGAGCTCCCTAATTTGCAGTCACAAAGTTCTTGATCAACCAGACCAGTTGAGAAGTCCGTCACCACCCCTTCGGCAGTGTACTGGTGACGCTCCATTCAGAGGAAAACCACATACAGGGTGTTACGAAAAGGTACGGCCAAACTTTCAGGAAACATTCCTCACACACAAATAAAGAAAAGATGTTATGTGGACATGTGTCCGGAAACGTTTAATTTTCATGTTAGAGCTCATTTTAGTTTCGTCAGTATGTACTGTACTTCCTCGATTCACCGCCGGTTGGCACAATTGAAGGAAGGTAAAGTTGACTTCGGTGCATGTGTTGACATGCGACTCATTACTCTACAGTACTAGCATCAAGCACATCAGTACGTAGCATCAACAGGTTAGTGTTCATCACGAACGTGGTTTTGCAGTCAGTGCAATGTTTACAAATGTGGAGTTGGCAGATGCCCATTTGATGTATGGATTAGCACGGGGCAATAGCCGTGGCGCGGTACGGTGGTATCGAGACAGATTTCCAGAACGAAGGTGTCCCGACAGGAAGACGTTCGAAGCAATTGATCGGCGTCTTAGGGAGCACGGAACATTCCAGTCTATGACTCGCGACTGGGGAAGACCTAGAACGACGAGGACACCTGCAATGGACGAGGCAGTTCTTCGTGCAGTTGACGATAACCCTAATGTCAGCGTCAGAGAAGTTGCTGCTGTACAAGGTAACGTTGACCACGTCACTGTATGGAGAGTGCTACGGGAAACCAGTTGTTTCCGTACCATGTACAGCGTGTGCAGGCACTGTCAGCAGCTGATTGGCCTCCACGGGTACACTTCTGCGAATGGTTCATCCAACAATGTGTCAATCCTCATTTCAGTGCAAATGTTCTCTTTACGGATGAGGCTTCATTCCAACGTGATCAAATTGTAAATTTTCACGATCAACATGTGTGCGCTGACGAGAATCCGCACGCAATTGTGCAATCACGTCATCAACACAGATCTTCTGTGAATGTTTGGGCAGGCATTGTTGGTGATGTCTTGATTGGGCCCATGTTCTTCCACCTACGCTCAATGGAGCACGTTATCATGATTTCATACGGGATACTCTACCTGTGCTGCTAGAACATGTGCCTTTACAAGGACGACACAACATGTGGTTCATGCACGATGGAGCTCCTGCACATTTCAGTCGGAGTGTTCGTACGCTTCTCAACAACAGATTCGGTGACCGATGGATTGGTAGAGGCGGACCAATTCCATGGCCTCCATGCTCTCCTGACCTCAATCCTCTTGACTTTCATTTATGGGGGCATTTGAATGCTCTTGTCTACGCAACCCCGGTACCAAATGTAGAGACTCTTCGTGCTCGTATTGTGGACGGCTGTGATACAATACGCCATTCTCCAGGGCTGCATCAGCGCATCAGGGATTCCATGCGACGGAGGGTGCATGTATCCTCGCTAACGGAGGACATTTTGAACATTTCCTGTAACAAAGTGTTTGAAGTCACGCTGGTACGTTCTGTTGCTGTGTGTTTCCATTCCATGATTAATGTGATTTGAAGAGAAGTAATAAAATGAGCTCTAACATGGAAAGTAAGCGTTTCCGGACACATGTCCACATAACATTTTCTTTCTTTGTGTGTGAGGAATGTTTCCTGAAAGTTTGGCCGTACCTTTTTGTAACACTCTGTATATACTACCGATTTGATAACCTAACAAAAAATGGAGTATAGAAGTTCCACTTGCCAACACTAGCATACTGTTGTGAGAGCACTGCAGCCACAGCCTCCGTGACTCAAGCTAAAATGACTGGAAACATGAAAAATTTAGGAACCACACATGTATTTTATCCTGAATGACAGGGAATCAAAATTCACGTATGTTGAAAATAACTTATAACCCACCCATGGAAACTGAAAAATCTAGACATGCACATTTGTCTTCCTGCTAGTGGAGACTTGTACAGTGGCTCGGTTGAGGTACTATGCTTTCAAAATTCACCCACCGAAAAAATGTGTGGGGAATGAATGGATGGTGGCTATTTACTGACAGTAACATAACCAATCATCATAGACCCCTCTTCGGTTTTTTTTTCTTTACTGCATTTCGAATCCCCCCTCCCCGAGGCGATAAAACGGTGACATTGTAAAAAACTATAAAATGGTGGAAAGTTGTGTAATTTAAGATATAAAAACATGGTGTTGACGATGCAGATGAAGACACACGATAAGGAGACAGCCACAATTAATAAAAACATGGCGACAGTCTGGTTTCTGTTTGCATAAGATAAAAAACACAACTAGCGACAGTATGGTGGCTGCACAACACTGAACATTCACTGAAAACAGCACTATAGGCGAAAGGCGGCAGATGGGCGCGTGGTGAGGACATGGACCGATGAGGGGGGAAAAAGGGGGGGAATGGAATATCATCAATACCAGTTGAATAATCACACTACAGTGAATTAATTGTATTCAAAGCTCTGTTGGGCCTATTGGACTGAGAAACATGGATATATTTATTTATTTCAATAGATGAAAGTTCTTTCTATGTCGTATTAGGTGGATTACCAGATTTTTCCTTCACTAATTTTCCAGCAACAGTTGCATAATAAGAATTGAAAATGTTTTTAGCTGCCCTAGCGTCAGTGACATTCTTGCCATTGTGTGATATCACCATATTTTTGTAAGTTGTCTTCTTCCCTGTAAGATCCTGCACTTAGTTTTATTGGATGACATCACAATATATTTGTCATTTTCCTTAATTTTTGCCTCTTTTATGACACATTTCAAAACTAGCTTGTATTTTTTGAAATAACTAAGAAATTCTGGTCTGCTGTCAGTTTTTGGCTGCAGAAAAAGTTCCCACTTCCTTTTACAATATTGTATTGTATTGTATTGTATGTTAATCAGAGGCCTAGGAACGATGGAGAGGCTCCGTCCCAGCCGCAGCCGCAGTGGTCCACAACCCCACGACGACTACCGCAGTCCACTTCACCCCTCCGCGGCCCCACACCGAACCACTCTTTCAGGGTTATTGTGCGGTTCAGCTTCCCGTGGACCTCCCCGCCCCCCAGGGAATGTCTCACACCAGACAAGTGTAACCCCTATGTTTGCACGGTAGAGTAATGGTGGAGTACATGTGTGTGGAGAACGTGTTTGAGCAGCAATCGCCAACATAGTGTGGCTGAGGTGGAATAAGGGGAACCAGCCCGCATACGCCGGGGCAGATGGAAAACCGCCTAAAAACCATCCACAGACTGGCCGGCTCACTGGATCTCGACACAAGTCCGCCGGGAGGATTCATACCGGGGATCAGTCGCTCCTTCCCAGTCCAAAAATCTGTGCGTTAGACCACACGGCTAACTGGGATGGCTTTTACAAGATACTCTAATGCCTGATGTAATCCAGTTTTTGAGTCTATCTGTGCTTCTGGAAATCACTTTCCTTTGTGGAAAAGCACTGTCAAAGATATACTTGAAAATGCTCAAAAATGTTCCATCTTTTCATTGGTTACAGACGTATCATACACCTCTCTACAAGATTGTTCGCTGATCAGATACTGAAAGTATTCAATATTTTTCTGATTATCAATCCTTTTATGGCTAATATTTTGTACGCTGATCGAAATGTGATTTACAGGTATGGTTAGTAATTGCGAAAGGTGGTCACTATAGCCAGTATCAAAGTTTGTGATGTACACTTGTCCATGTTTATACATATCTGATCAAGGAGAGTGACACTAGTTTTTGTTACATGTGTTGGATAGCTAATAGTCAGACAAAGATTGTAGGCTTTTATAATATTCAAGAACTTTTCCCTGTGAAGGCTACGGCTCAGAAAGTCAGTATTAAAATCTTCACACAGTACCACTGTTTTCCCAATCGTCTTGAGTTTGCCTAAAGCACGGTCCAGTTTTTTTGAAAAAAACACTTCAAGAACTGGCCTTAAATTAGTATTCTATGAATAATCTACAACTCCCTACCTATTGCTCACACAGGGATCGTGAGGATAAGATTAGAATAATTACTGCATGCTCAGAGGCATTCAGTCAGTCTACCCACGCTCCATACGTGAATGGAACAGAAAGAAACCCTAATAACTGGTACAATGGGACTTATCCTCTGTCACGCACCTCACGGTGGTTAGCTGAATATAGATGTGGATGTAGATGAAATCGGGACAAAGCAGATATGCCGTCGGGACACGGGACAATACCATGAAAATCGGGACTGTTCCGGGTTGGGGTTGGGTTGTTTGGGGGAAGGGACCAAACAGCGAGGTCATCGGTCTCATCGGATTAGGGAAGGACGGGGAAGGAAGTCAGCCGTGCCCTTTCAAAGGAACCATCCCGGCATTTGCCTGGAGGGATTTAGGGAAATCACGGAAAACCTAAATCAGGATGGCCGGACGCGGGATTGAACAGTCGCCCTCCCGAATGCGAGTCCAGTGTGCTAACCATTGCGCCACCTCGCTCGGTGGGACTGTCCCGGCAAAATAGGGACAGGTGGGAATGGTGTCCGGAAATTCGCACCCAGTGAAATTCGCACCCAGAAAAGGTCGAGGAAAGGTCCTCTAATCTCTCCGTCCGATCTCCGCCCGGCAGGTAGAATCGCCGTTCGGTAGGTAGGAGAGCCGAAGGTCTTATTTTACGGCAATATGTGGCCACAATACTGTCGCCAGCAACATTGCTGCAACACGTCGGTGCCCAGGCCATATCCGTCTCAGTTCTTGTCTGTATGTGTTTGCCTTTCTCTCTCAGCCTCGATTCTTCCTCCTCAGCCGCCAGTCCTGCTGTGGCAAGTCACGTGACAACATTATTTCGTTCTTGGAGATTAGATTCGTCTGATGAATTACACGAATCACTGCTCCAATAACCCAGCTACAGATAAGTAAAATTGGGCAAACGAGGCAGCCAACGAGAACGTGATAAATACATCTACAACTAGAGCGAAAGAAACGGAAAGTAATGTATGCAAAGAGCGAATTCTAAAAAAGTACGTTTCCACCTTTATTTTTTTAGAAGATCTGCAGTACTGAGCAGAAATTTTATTCTACATCGGTCATTAAGACGCCGGAACATTTTTGAAGCTTCATCACGCGTTTTAAATGGGCATCAATTTGCCAACTGTTATTATCTTATTGCGATGATTGCATACATTACTTTGCGCTCCCTGTAACTCTGGTCAACTCTGGTCTACTACATTAATAAATTCTTTGAGCCCTTCCACCAAAGCATTGCAAATGCCTTGTACCAGGAAGCTTATGGATGAGAAACGGACTTTAAAGATATAAAATTTTTCAGTGCGTCGCGTCTGGTAGCTCAAAAATCTGGAAGAAAAGACATTTTTAAACATTTACAACAAAGTTACTAATTAATTATTTAGTGTTGGATGACTAGTTTTCGACTTCACCCATTTTCACAAGACACTTCTTACACAGAACAAAATCTGGTGGGGGGTCGAACTGGAACTCTAAGAGACTCCAAAATACCTAGGAGTGACACTTGACAGATATCTCACTTTCAAAAAGCACTGCATGAAATCCAAGTCGAAAGTTTCTGCCAGGAACAATCTCCTACCGAAACTGGCCTGATCGCAGTGGGGTAGTCAACCCTAAACAATCCAAACATCTGCAGGGACACTATGCTATTCTGCAGCAGAGTATGCCTGTCCTGTTTGGTATAATTCAACTCATGCCAAACACGTGAATGTAGCTCTCAACGAAATCTGCAGAATTATAACAGGTTACTTGAAATCCATTCCAGTCGAATGGCTTTACTACCTCACAGGTACAGCACCACCACCTGTTCAAAGAGAGATAGCTGCGAACAAGGCAAGAAACGCAGTGCAACAGGAAATTACCCATCCTCTGTAGGGGCATGAACTTCATCCGCAACGACTGAAGTCAATGAAGAGTTTCCTTAAAAAATCATAGGAACTTGGAACAACTAATGAGAAAGCTAGGTTATAACTATGAGGGCAACGACCTACCTTCCCCCTGGTTGTAAAAGAGTTGTTGAAGCTTTATCTCCAAGCCATGACGGGGAATTGACAACTTGGAAGTCCTTGAATAGACTGGGATCCAGAGTTGGAAGATCAAAAGTTAACTTGGCAAGATGGGGACACACTGATCCAAATGACATTCGGTGTGACTGTGTAGAAAAACAGACAGTCTGACACATGCTTCGGTGTCGATTGTGCACAGACTCCTGTACAGAATATGATCTTCTACATGCAACAGAAAATGCACTGGAAGTGGCCAAGTTTTGGTCAAAAGTAATTTAATCATAACTGTGTAAAATTTATTTATATGTGCCTCTATGTTTCTGACAGGAGAATAATAATAACGTATGTGCAATATAATATACAGGGTGGTCCATTGATGGTGACCGGGCCAAATATCTCACGAAATAAGCGTCAAACGAAAAAAACTACAAAGAAGGAAACTGGTCTAGGTTGAAGGGGGAAACCAGATGGCGCTATGGTTGGCCCGCTAGATAGCGCTGCCATAGGTCAAACGGATATCAACTGCGTTTTTTAAAAATAGGAACCCCCATTTTTTTATAACATATTCGTGTAGTACATAATGAAATATGAATGTTTTAGTTGGACCACTTTTTTCGCTTTGTGATAGATGGCGCTGTAATAGTCACAAACATATGGCTCATAATTTTAGACGAACAGTTGGTAACAGGTAGGTTTTTTAAATTAAAATACAGAACGTAGGCACGTTTGAACATTTTATTTCGGTTGTTCCAATGTGATACAAGTACCTTTGTGAACTTATCATTTCTGAGAACGCATGCTGTTACAGCGTGATTACCTATAAATACCACATTAATGCAATAAATGCTCAAAATGATGTCCGTCAACCTCAATGCATTTGGCAATACGTGTAACGACATTCCTCTCAACAGTGAGTAGTTCGCCTTCCGTAATGTTCGCACATGCATTGACAGTGCGCTGACGCACGTTGTCAGGCGTTCTCGGTGGATCACGGTAGCAAATAGCCTACAATTTTCCCCACAGAAAGAAATCCGGGGACGTCAGATCCGGTGAAAGTGCGGGCCATGGTATGGTGCTTCGACGACCAATCCACCTGTCATGAAATATGCTATTCAATACCGCTTCAACCACACGCGAGCTATGTGCCGGATATCCATCATGTTGGAAGTACATCGCCATTCTGTCATGCAGTGAAACATCTTGTAGTAACATCGGTAGAACATTACGTAGGAAATCAGCATACACTGCACCATTTAGATTGCCATCGATAAAATAGGAGCCAATTATCCTTCCTCCCATAATTAACCCGCCAAGGTCGCTGATGTTCCACGTGTCGCAGCCATCGTGATTTTCCGTTGTCCAATAGTGCATATTATGCCGGTTTACGTTACCGCTGTTGGTGAATGACGCTTCGTCGCTAAAGAGAACGCGTGCAGAAAATCTGTCATCGTCCCGTAATTTCTCTTGTGCCCAGTGGCAGAACTGTACACGACTTTCAAAGTCGTCGCCATACAATTCTTGGTACCTTCATTCTCCAGCATGATGTGGGCCATATGACAACGATATTTTATATGCAGTGGATGATTTGTTCTCATTGGATTACGCCGTCTTATTTACTGTGAGCATTATCGCAATTTTGACAGAAACACACTCGACACCAACATCATTTATAAAATAGCCAAAACATGACGATATAACTCTTCTGGCAGCTAAAAAAAAACGAATGTAATAAAACCTACGTAGAACAGACGGACCTGGACGGAAATGACTGAAATTTTCGAAAACATACTTTTGTCACCATCTGAAAGACAAAATTCTCCCGTTTCAAAAAATGTATTTTATCTACTTTTAAATTGTTGATTTGATCTTAAACACTATTTGAACAAATGCCTGCGAACCAGCCACGCTCATGCGAGAGGCTAGGGATATCACCATAAACATTTCTTGCCTGCCACAGTCATGGAAACAATAAAGCCAATATATAGGGACGTTGCAGATACAAAATTACTTATCAGATATTTATATGGCCACACACCAAACCCTAATGAGAATTTCAACAGCTGAGTTTGGCTAAGAGTACCGAAAACAGTGTTTGTTCGATTGACAGTACTCATGTGTAATGGATGCCGTCATCTGTTTCAGTAACGGTGTAATTAGCAAGACAAAATTAACGGACAAATTAG